>NC_133899.1:73140749-74416405 GCF_964199755.1 Larus michahellis
ACCCCACAGTCCCACAAACATCTCACGATTCCTAGTTACCACCTTTCTCATTTGCATGCTGGCTGATGAATACGCACAGTCCGTTACGGCTCACTGCAAAGCAGAACCCTTCTCGTTTGAAAGCCCTTCAGAACGATGGTTTAGCAGAGATTACGGGAGAACAACGCTTTTAAACAAATACAGCATTAACAACAAGTGTTTCTGTAGGGATACAGCAGGACAGGTGCTCTGGAGAACTCCAAGAACAGAAACAAGGCCACTTGAGTTTCAGCAGACAGTCCGTAGGCTTACTTTAGCAACCTTGTGCCATTGCCCGATAGGCGAACCAGTAGAAAACAGTCATCACTTTGTCTGTAGCTTTCATTTGAAAAAAACAGCAAAGAGAGGTTTTTCCAAACACTTAATTCTGTCTGGCGTAAGGAAAAGCAGGTTTATCTGCAGTGTATGCAGTCAGGCTTCAGTGCTCTGGCAAAAGAACCAGGTTAATCTATTACCCAAGATGAAATTGTGACGGCCTTTGACAGGTGACTGTAGCTTAAGAGAGGAAGGGAAGAACCCCTCCCAGTTCAGACAGACAGCGAGAGCAGCACATGGTGGAGTTCAAAACCAGTCTCAAAGGGGTGTAAGTAACAGGTTCAGCTTCCACCTGAAAAAGTGAAGTGTCTCTATTATGGCCTTGAGAATCAACCACCGACCCAGCTCATTATCCTCCACGCACTAAAGCAGTGAGACAACCAGATAAACTCTACCTCTACTCAGGGTAAGCTGAATCTCATGAGTCACAAGTGACAAATCCACTCAACCACAGCTAGGCAAGATTTGGCTCTCTTACTCCGGCTGACTGTATGCCAACAGATAATCGTGATATAAGTTACAGTCTTCAGAATCCACGTTTTGAGACGCAGAGAACACAGACCACAGGAAAGCACCCACGCCACTCAGAAAAGATCCAGAATAGGAAGGGAGAACACTCCTTCTGAAGAAGGTCTTAGAATCAGACTTACAGTACTTAAGGTACGGCCAGAACGATGAACTAAAGGGAATCCTACCTCTTTTTGCAAGGTACTTACCGATCTAGAGAAGATAAAAATGCAGAAAAAGTTCCCCGCCCCAATGGAAAAAGATGCATCAAACACTAAGCCCGCACTCATCTACGAGAGAGAAATTCTGAACAATATTACTAGCAAAACGTAATCTGAAGTTCAGTTCTGGTTACGGCTTCAGCTTGTGGCAGAAGAGCAGGGAGCACACGCTGACTGCCCTGCCCTGCCCTGCCATTAGGAGAAGTGTAATTACGCACAAGACGTTACCCAAGCCTACGCACGGGGCAAATCACAGGCTGGGAACGATGCAAACCAGAAAGCCAAGCCAGGGCTGGGCAAGACCAAAAGATTTCATGAACTGTCTTAGCGAAAGCAAGCAGGAAGATGACTATTTTTACGCCAAGAGTATTTTTTTATTTTGATTTTATTGCCTTAGTCTTCCCCTCCATGCTGTAACCTTACATATTCAAACAATAACGGAAGAGAAGGATGCCAAATCCTTACCTGTGAGGAAGTAAGATGCAGAAACTAAAAGACAGAAGTTAAAAACTTAAAAGAAAAAAAGGCTTCTTGCTGCTGCATTAACTTCCATTTTCCATCCTGGTTTAGGAAACAACACAGACACTTTTATAATGAAACTTGAAGCACTTGTACTACACTGAGGAAAGCACTATTTATTCTGAGACAGTCGGAAGCGATTGTTTAAGTATATTAATAGACCCGTCAATTATATACAATAAATACTTCCTGATATAACTGTGTAAGACGCATGTCAGCAAACAAAACAATCTCCAAGGAAATTAAAGCTAATTTAAACAGGAAGATAAGCTTATAATGAATGATAGTAACAACCTGATTCGTCTTCCTCATAAGTCTTTCGTTACTCCTCAGTGGATTTCACACAAAGAATGACTGTCACAGCAGGCTTCCCCAGGAGTACGCAGATGACAATACAGAACTCCCTGTTTCCAAGAGGTAGATCCAAGGCTTACCGGAGGCAAGAAGGCAGGTTTCGCTCAAGAGCACGGTCACACTGGGCTGCGCTTATGCCGATGGAATGAGATTGTTTCAACTATCCCGGTGTCTTCTCAGTGACAACCTGTCAACTCACTGAGCAGGAGGAGTGCTCGCTTAAATAATAATAATGTTAGTCAAGACGACGGCTTACACTTTTACTTAAATAGAATTATCTCGCTATAAAATCCAGTACAAGGCTTACACTTAAAAATAATGGTTTAACTGGTCAAGAAGGCATGATTCATCCGCTCTGCCAGGTAACAGCGACAGAGTTTGAAGAGGCAATGAGCTACCGCGAATATTGCTGGTCTAGCCACTTCTGCAACACGCACTTGCTCAAGTGAAAAATCCTTTCCCAGAGAAGTCCTGAAGGTTACACCCACTGCCCTTTGATATCGACTGCCCACTATTCCTGAGTTTCAAGTGACTGAGCCTCTAGCCACTCCAAAGAGTGCTGTGAAACGCGGCGAAGCACGGATGCAGTAGGAGCCATTCCAAGCAAGCTTTCTTCACCTTAACTGCTGCTAAATACGGTGTAACATATCAAACCTGTACAGGGCTATTAGACTTCAGTCCATCTCACAAATGCATTAAACTACCTTTTAATAAAGACGACTCATAAATCCCATTGCATGCAAGTCAAATTTGATTAAAGAGGTTGGGTAACGCAGCCATTCAGAAGAAGTATGCCCAAACCTTCGTAAGCCTACGTGAGCAGCATAAAGCATTGGGAAAAGATGGCAAAAGGTGGGCGTGTCTATGCACACATACCACCGTACACCCTGCCAAAAATACAACTCCCAAGCCTTCCCTTCAAGTTGAGGACTCCTTGTACAAGTAATACAGTTAGTGGGTAAAACACACCCTACACCTCCCCAGAGTACGTTCACGCTACCTCCAATCTAGGTTAAATCCCAGGCGTAACTCATCTCCCACACAAGCTGTGAAAACTAACAATAAAGGCAACAGTAAGGAAGAACCCTCAAGACCACTGGAATTAGCATCAGCCGACTTAGTTTACCTCTATTGCACCCTTTAATTAGAATGCAAACTACACTGAAGGGTGAATTCCACTCACCACCACTTCTCACATCTCCACTCAACTGATATTACCTCTCAGGAACAGAGGGAAGGGGGACAAAACACTCCCTCCTCCTCGATTTTGAGCTTAGTATGAACTGGATAGTGCACTGATAGGGACAGTTCATTAACAGAAGGAAGGACAACACGCTACAGACTGCTGAACTGCAGGGCAGAACGGGGCAGAAATACAGTTTCAACTCATTTGCTACCAGTATCTCCTCCACTTTTCCTGGCTACCTAGCTAGTTCATTCAACTTGTTAGCAAGGGACAAGTAGCTCCACTGGAAAGGACAGAAGTTTTATTCCTTATAAGCATCAAACTTATATAAGCCAACACACTGCTCTCCTGGATTTGGATTTTCTACTTGGATTGCAATTCATGTGTTGAAAGGAGGGGGTTTGTTTCCAAAACTGCTTGTTGAATAACAGATCAGAAAGTGATAAAAGGACAGCTGCCAGCCAACCTTAAAGCTGATATACAAAACATTTTTGGTCAAGCTGATCTGGAAGTAATTCTGAATTGAAGAAGAAACAACTTAGAAACTGACTGGATTCCATTATTTATACTGAATATATATGTATAAAGGGCAACCACAGTTACCAATTCCACCTACACTACTTCTTTCCTCCCCCCACCATTTTCACACAACTGCTCAGTTTGTAACAGCTTGCAATGATGAGTGCCACTGAAATCTGATGCAGAAAGTGCAAGAGAGGAAGCAATAAGGGCAATGCCATTATACGTATGTGTTTGGTTTTTATTTCTGTATGCAATGTAATGTTTAGGCACGTTGCTTGGGATGCCTTCTAAAATAAAACATTGGCCATTGTTTAGAGTATCCTTTTGGCTTTAAATACTGGTCAGGAAAACAAATGATGTAAAAAATAAATGAATGTAACTATTACAGAAACAAAAATGGATTTGCATCTAAAAGTGCAGGAGGTGAAGTACTTTAACCCTTTCACCAGACAATGTGGCAATATACATTATATTGCTTCTGTTTGTTTGAGAAGGCTGTTGGAATTTTACACTGACATAGAAAATTATAAATTACACAGAATTAGTTTTCATAATCACTATATATACACAAACCAGCTGTGAAAAAACTGGTTTAGAACATACAAATGAAAGCCTCACACAGATCAGTACAGTGAAAGTAACAATCAACATGCTCTGCTGCCAAAATTTGTATTAAAAACACTATATACTTTTAAAATGCATGTACTGTAATTACATTAGCAGCACAGGCATTTCATTTACTTGACTTGTCTAAAAGGATTATAGCGTTTTAAATACGCAGATTGTTCTGAAATGTTCCATCGTATAATGCTTGGTGTTAAACTAAATCTTGGTGAATGGGTTAAAAGGCAGGTGAATCACTTAAACACAACAAGCCATGTGCACTTCAAATATTCTAGTGTTTCACCTGTAAGGTATTGTTTCAAGCAAACAAGACTTAACAGAACATATGGCTTTACAGTAACATCAATTTGTCAACTAAGTTGTAGCAATAAATACTTAAAATCTCTACCAATAGACTTACATTTTTGATCTGTTTTAAACAATACAGAAAACAATTACCAATTTAAAAACCTGTTGTAAAATGCTGAACACCAAAAAATTCTTATTTAAATCACTTTTGTAAGCTAAAACAACCAAAATAACATTTATAGGGCATTTCAGTTTCAGAAGAAACATGAATTCATTTTTTTCTTTTCTTTTTACAAGGTGAAAAATGTATGAAAACTGCTAAATACTTTGGTCACACTAATAGTCAAATAGTTATGTCTCAAATACATTAGATTTGTGTATTCACTTTTTTATAAAACTATTCTTACAGCCATTTTAACTATAGTAACACTACTGTCATCATTACATGGGTAGCAGGATCTTATTTCACAGGCCACCCATTATTTAGAACAATACAATATAAACATACGCAAAAATTATTGGTATTTCTCAATGTGCAATATTTTTACACTTATGAATTTCTGTACAATGTCTTAAAATCTAGAATATAAATGTTGCTGGTCCTGATCCCTTGCGAAATTAGTGCAGCAGTGACTGGCTTCAACAGGGTCTAGATGAAATCCTCAAGAAACACTCAAACACCTGGATATATCAGTTCATTTTCTTCAGCCAAGGTAGCAGACATCACACATCATACAGGGCCATTAACAGACGCCTCTCCTAAATGGGTGTGTTGATCAGTCCTAAGAGGCCAAAAAAAGAGGTAAGTATACAAGAAACAAGAAAAGGTCCAAGCTAAATTTGGGTAGGTGCAAAAGAAAACAACACCAAAACCCCCATCATACACATCCAACACCAAAACCAACAACCCCAGATCCTGTGTAGCATGACCTCTCAGTTGAAGAGGAGAAATGCAAGCTAATAACATGCTCATCCCATTGATTTTCTGGAGTCCTTATTGCCTAATTAAGCACAGCACTTTAATTAACTGAGCAAACCGTTGAAGAGTGTTTGATTTTTATTAGCTGAGGTACTAAGTGGTCTCCAGAGATGCACCATCTCCCCAAGAGAATCACTAATAAAAAGCACGTTTCTGATACTTCTCCAAATCTTATTGCGAGGCAAAATGTGATACCATCAGTATTTAAGACTGCATTTGAAAATAAGCAGCTAAGACACAACAGGAAAAACAAAAGCGTCTTAAAAAAAACCCAAACCAAAAAACAACTGTGTTAGTTACTAATCTAATCTACAAACTGCCATTTCACAAATACTTTGAATGTCAGTCCATTAGCATGAAAAGTTCAGGAAGCAAGGAGGAAAATAAGGAGCAAACCTGCAAAAGTGAAAACAATGACAGCATATACATTTCTAGATAAGAAGTTTAGTGTAAGTGTGGGCTCAAACTGCTCTGGACTAACACAAATAAAACCATCAAGTCAGTAGTGCATGAGAACATTAAGAATTGCAAGCAAAAAAGGCAAAAAACCCTCAACTTCCAATCACTGCAAGTCTACTGCATACATTTGAAGTTCCCCTTAAAGAACATAAATACCACTTGGAACTACACATGAGAAAAGTTACCTGTAACTCCTGTTCTCTGATGGTGTACATCACAGAGAAGCCACTCTTGGGTCCGTGCTCTACATGCACATGACCAGCAGGAGTCCCCTAGCTAAGTCTTTGGCTGCTAAGCTATAAAAACACTTTTTAAAAAAATAATGTACACATTAGACAAAAGACAGCACTAGACAAAAGTAAACACTTTTTAGAGAAACCTGGAAGGTAAGAAACAAGTGCTGCATGGACAGGAAGTCTGACACACAGCAGTAAGTCACTTGTTAACTGGAAAAAGGTCCATGACGGAAGAGGGCTCCTAGCAGAGATTACTACTGCTGGCCACCAGCCAAAGACCTACCTAGGGGACTCCTCCCACTAGTCATACATGCATGGAGCCCCAAAAGCACAATCATGTTTATCTTGATATTTATACTGCGCTTGTATGAGGATCTGCTGTGACAGCCACCTTTAGAGAAAGAAAGTACTGAGCTTCAACGAAGCCAGCCGGAATTCAAGGAAAGGAGTTCCTCCAGATTTCCTGCAACCGAAAAAGCACTCTAACAAACTGCTAGCTCCGAGAGCCCTCTGTTGGTTTAGACACATCTTTACTCAAAAGGCAATCACCTCGTACCCAGAGACTTCTTCCACACAATTTAATGCTTATCAGCATTAAAAATGTTGTCTTGATAAAAACAGTTCCTCCAAATAAAGAAGAGGCTGTGAAAGTCAGTTCCTGTGTTTCCCACTTTAACTTAGTATAGAGAGTTGCTTTTTTTTCTGATTAGAATCCACTTCTTGATTAAATTTATGGAATTTATGCAGAGTAGAAAGTTCTGGCTTACAGGAAAGGTAGCAGTGTTTTAGCATAGCACCCAGTACCATAGAGGTAAGACATACTAGCTCATAAACAAGTCTAAAAAACAGAATCTAAATTTGTCAAACACGTTGCATCTTTCTTGGTCTGCATACAGTATAATCACAACATGCAGTAGAGTTCTGTGTTGTATAGTCTATATACATGTATAGTTGTATAGCTATAGTCCAAATCTTTGCTAACAAAGCATTTCAATTTTGTCTTCACTACGAAGCTAGGTATCTAATATAGCGTCCACAAAGTCTTAAAAGTGATTACTACTTTCACAGGATTTGTGCGAGAAATATGTTTCTCTAATAACAGTTTGAAAATCTCTGATTTTCAGAACCATATCCCTGCTTATACAAGGCAGAAGTGACTCCTGGAATTGCTTTTAATAAATCCTCTCTCCCTTCAGAACGCGTTCCCCTTCAGAACGCCCTCAGCTCCTCAACAAGGTGGCAGCATGCACAGCTCTGCCCCCCAAACCCTGCACTGCAGGAAAAGGAGCAGACCTTACGGATTACTGAGGGTTTAGTAAATACACATTCACATTCAGATTTTCATGTTACAAGGGTTTTCTCTGAGAGAGCACAGTTGCTCTGGGCACCCTTGCATTACATCTAAAACAAGAAAGGGCAGCACAGCACCCTTTGCCTTTACATCAAGAATCAAGCCTGCGGGATTGCACCTAATGTTCAACAAGCCATTTGTTGTGCTAGGAAACCAGTAAACTCTTGCCTAGATATTAATGTACTTATGAATACCTAAGTTCCAGAGCAAAGTCTCAACTGAATACTGCCTTCAAGGATGGAAGTCTTCTCACCTACTTCAAGTCCTTCATTGTTTTAGGCTTTTAAGATAAAGATGAATGCTGCTCTGACGGAAGTCTAGAAACCAGCTCAGATATGAAATATCTGCGTTAAGCACTTCTAGCATTTGGTGATTAATGTCACTATGTGCATTTGATTTTAGTGAAGCCATACTATACTTAAGAGTTGCTTGTGTATGTTTCCATACCATTGTAACTTGGGAGGCAAAAAAAAAAAAACCCAAACAAGTACTTCAACAACAAATGAAGCAGAAGAAATACTGTCAAATGCCTTTTTTTTTTATTTTCTGGAGAAAGCAATACCACCTGACAATTTACAATTTAAGAGAAACAAATTTATGCAAGAGCAGCTTTCTCCGTTTGGTGCTGGTCCCCTCAGAATTGTATCCCGAATTACTATTCTCCAAGACTGCAGAAGTAGCCAAGCTGCCAAAGAAAAATGTCTTCTCTCCTCCAATAAGTATGCTGAGCAATCCAGACTGCTCCATATTTCAGGCAAGTTTTATTTGAAACAAGTTTATGTACTTTGAAAAATCTTCTCCAAATCTGCAAGCATTCGGATTAATACCTGGGTGCAAATAATAACCGATTCACAAGCAAACAAGAGTAACTTAAGGCATCGTTTCCTTTCCGTACAGCTGCACTAGTGAACTCCCCCCAAACTCTTCTGCAGCATAGAATACAGAATAAAATAAAAAAAAATGGTTGACCTAACTTACGTAAATTTTCAGCATAAAGTCAAACTTGTTTCCTTAACATTTTTTTTAAATCATTTTTTATCATAAGTGTATCAATTCACTATTCTAACTCAATAACATATCATGAAACAGAATGGGAATATTTACAACCCCCTGCAAGACAAAATAGTACAAGGCAAATACATTTTTGACAACTCAAGAGTCTTAGAATCAACAAAAAAAAAATCTAACTTGTGAGAATTTTATAAAATAGATGCAAGCACATGTTTAGATCAAGCTAAACTCAGAGCTGATAACTAACAGGAATTCATTAATCTCTTTAGACATCCTATTAGAAAAACATGCAAACTGCTATTTAGAGGATTGAAAGCATCCTTGATCGCAGTTACCTCTGTTCTGGACTGCTGTTAGTAGGCTGCAGAGCTGAAGGAGCCTCTTCTGCAACCTCCGCATTCTCTTCTACTACATATTTACAAGAAGCATCCTGCGAGGTAGACAATTTTCCTTCCTCACTTTAAAAAAAAAAAGGAAAGAAGTTATTTAATTTTTAAGTTTACTTACAGGGAAATTTCAGGCAACAGGAGAAAACTGGGAGATGGGTCCATATTTCACATGCAAATGGATTTAAAGTTACAGTTGCAACATGAAGATCAAGCACATGGCTCTAGACTTTACAAACACCTAATAACGCATCAGTGTTTACATCCATTAAAACTTGACTGGATAAAAGGGCAGGAAACACAGTGGTTACAAATAAGATCAGAAAAGAAATAAGGAATGTGTGTGATGCCTGAAGTGGTAACAATCACAGTCATGATCCTTTACTATACATACCGATATGATTTCAACACTCTGAAGCCAGAAGTATGCAAAAATGGAAGGAAGAAAGTATAAAAGAAATTCAAGATTCCCTCAGAAACTGGCATAAATAAAGCCTGTCCATGAAACATATCAGCAGAATCATTAACTCATCACCATCTTTATTAAACTCCCAAATAACTCCACAGTGAAATACAATGTACGGGTTACGCAGTACTAAGACTGTAGCCCAAACTATTTAATGAACTTCCTCTCAAGAGACAAAACAAAACATAGTTCAGTGAAAAACCAGTACACTCACACAATATAAGACATTACCATGCAACTAGGCAGCCTCAAGTCATTAGCTATCAAATGCCTGTGGTTTGCCTCTAAATTAGAGCTTTTCTGCCTCTCCATTCCCACCCTCTGCCACCTCTGTCACACCATTATGAGTGCACTAAAACACAAGTTTAACCATATACCTGCAAGAGATAGTTATAAGGTAGCTCTGAAGTAGACACAAACATCAGTCTTATACTTCTCTGGCAACAAATCTATTTGGCTTCAAAATGTTCCTGTCTTATTACATACTTTCCTCTGCTGATTATTCTTCCTATTCTTAGAGTTCTCCTTTCAGTGGATCCTTTTAAGTTTCAATGAATCCTTCTCTTTCCTCCCATGGCTCCTTACACCTACAGAGCCTGTAGAATATTGTCTTTTGCATTGTAATCTCTCATCAAGATCCAGTTTTCCCCATCTAATGTCCCCATCTCATTTGCCTTGATACTCTTTGTATTTGTTCAAAATAAAATACTTGTCACCATCACCATTAGAACTGGTCTCCTAATTTTTGTTGGTTTGTTTTTTAAAAAGGGGTTGTCTCTGCTGTCAGTTCTTCCCTTCTCATCCTCCATTTTGAATTAAGTTCAGAAACCACATTTTTGTCCTTTGTTGCTTTCCACAAATTAACTACTGTGCATGCCAAGTGCAAGGTCCTGTATGTAGGTAGGGGCAATCCCAAGCACAAATACAGGCCGGGAGGATGAAGGGATTGAGAGCAGCCCCGAGGAGAAGGACCTGGGGGTGTTGGTGGATGAGAAGCTCAACAGGAGCCGGCATTGTGCACTTGCAGCCCAGAAAGCCAACTGTATCCTGGGCTGCATCAGAAGAAGTGTGGCCAGCAGGTCAAGGGAGGTGATTCTCCCCTTCTACTCCGCTCTTCTGAGATCCCATCTGGAGTACTGCATCCAGCTCTGGGGCCCCCAACATAAGAAGGTCAGGGACCTGTTGGAGTGAGTCCAGAGGAGAGCCACAAAGATGTTCAGAGGGCTGGAGCACCTCTCCTATGAAGACAGGCTGAGAGTTGGGGTTGTTCAGCCTGGAGAAGAGAAGGCTCCAGGGAGACCTTATTGTGACCTTCCAGTACTTAAAGGGAACACATGTGACTGTCCTGCCTACAGGACACATGGGGAGGGACTCTTTATAAGGGATTGTAATGATAGGATGAAAGGTAACAGTTTTAAACTGAAAGAGGATAGGATTTTAATTAGATATTGGGAAAAAATTCTTTACTGTGAGGGTGGGGAGACACTGGAACAGGTTGCCCAAGGAAGTCGTGGATGCCCCATCAAGGGCATCCTGTGTCCAAGGCCAGGCTGGATGGAGCTTTGAGCAACCTGGTCTAGTGGGAGGTGTCCCTGGCCACGTCAGGGAGGTAGGAACTAGATAATCTTCAAGGTCCATTCCAACTCTAATCATTCTATAACGCTCCTCCCTCCCCTTAACACTGACTTCAACACCATCAGTTTTCTATTGGCAGAAATCCTATATAAAAGTTAGGTCTGGAAGCATCCACTTTGCCAGGTACACAGAGTAGGACCTCCTCTCACTACTCAAATTGTCCCTTGATCTCGACCTCCCCCCCCGCACTGTTTTAGGTATTTATTCCAAAGGAAATACTACTTTTCTCTCCCATTTGCTGTTTTGGCATATTTAAAAGTCGGTTTAAAGACAGACGTGTGAGCATTGACTCAGCATGAGACCACATACCTCTATGAGAGTAGAACAGTGTCAATATTTAAGGCCTCACCTTTCAGCCTCCTTCTACATTTCCTTAATCTCCCCTTTCCAAATCAAGATCCCAGAGTCCCCATTGCTAAAGGATTTCAAGATGCAATTGGGCAGAGTGCTAGATAGTCTCATCCAGGCTCCCTTTCCCACAAAAAGTTGGGCCAGAAGATCTTTTGAGGTCCCTTCTGACCTGGGCGGTTCTATGATACTGCCTCCCTTTGCACCTCTGTGTCCCTTTAATTACAAGAATTGAAGTGCTTACTCCACAGTTCAAGCACATAATTCCATGAAGGCAAGCAGGAACTGCCACCACGTGCTGGCTCCTCACAGTAGTTTCTGCACCAGTATCACAAGTCACAGAGCTTTAAAGTGCATGGGAACTAAAGCAGTTTAAGGAGAAGTGTAAAAATACCATGGATAACAATCCAACACAACAGGAGTGCAGACCATATAAAAACATTGCCCAAAATACCGAATAAAAACCGGAGAGCAGATGCCTCATTTACTATGTCAGCAAGGCACCATGGTTCTATGCCACATGAGTCTGCACTGTGTCACAATCCTCTAAACTGCCTTGGTTCAATTCCTCTAGCAATACCATTTGATTCGTAAGTGCCATGCAGCCATAAATGCTCCCTCCTCCATATTGAAAAACAACAGAAGTTTAGAGTTGTTAACATCAGAGATCAGAGTTGTTATTTATTGCTTCAATAATCAAAAGGATAGAAGCAAGACTGACTAAAAGCTGTTACATTTCCATTCCTGAACCATCCAAAATGGATAGCACTTACCTCCTACCACTAATGGGACAAAGTAAAATGAATTTAAAAGAAGGGCAATGTAAGGACTAACACTGGGAAGTTTTTTCTACTGAAATGGATTGTGATTTTTTTTAAGCAGCTTCCAATGCATATGGACAATTTCTTTTCAATATTTAAAACTAGAATAGGGACAAATACTAGGAAGTTATTCTAAAAGAATGAGAAGAGGGTTGCATGCCAATATGCTAGTAGTATGTTCAGATTTGTCAAGACTGGGGCAGGGGGGAAAAAAAAAACCACACCAGCTTCAATTAATAAAGACAAAATTATTTTTGCAGGTCAGACTGTAGCCTCTGTTTCCCTACATAAAGATTTGATACTAAATAAAAACCACTTGATTATTAAATCTAAGATCAGAAGATCTTAGTAGACAAGATCTACAAGACCCTTCCATGAAATGGAAAGGTGTTTTATTCCTATAGAAGGATCACGTTGTTGGCATATGTAATATGGAATATAACTATACTGTAAGACAGTTATTCCTGAATCAAACACTTTGTATCAGAAGATACCAAAATTAAGGAGTTTGTTCTTCTGGTTATTCCAGAATTCTTTGCGGCACCTGCAGCCCAGAACAGATTTGACACCATCATCCATACCACCAACAGTGATCACCCTAAGTTACTCTCAAGAGCAGCAACCAGCTGGCCTTCAACTTCTGTCCTCCATCCTCCTGGATGAGAGGGATGGAATTCCAATCCAAATCTAACAGTTCCGTAGAAAATTTAAAAAGCTCAGCTTTGACACGCAATTAACTGTGTCTTAAAAGAATAATGGTACATAAAAAAAAAATGCACAATAACATGCATCAGGATCAAAAGTTATTGAGTCAGTCTTCCACTGATATTAAGGCTTGATAAGGAAAATCTCATGTTATAGCAACCAACTGGAAGTAAAGGTTTTTTTAAAAAAATACTTTTGAAGCAGGTTTCTAGTTAAAGCCTCAGGAATTATGACTCGCAAAGAACTCTTTTTGATGACATGTAGTATTCCATCAACAGTGCTTATTTTACAAGGCTGGGAAGACAATAAATAGATATTCTCACCTTTTGAAAACAGCCGTTTCAGTTTTAGCATCTACAGTAAGGCTCAGTGTCTCCTTCATGCTGCCGTTCATTACTGTTTCAGTTACCTTGTCTGCATTTTCTACATCATCCTCCCCATCCGAACTGGCCTCCATAGCAACACTTCCTGGGGCTAGATACGAAGAAGTGATTTAGTACATGGCTGGTTATGTTTCATGAGCGAGCATACAAGCCAATATGACCAGAAAGATATTTTGCAGTTTTGTACACTTCTTGAATTCTTCCTTCCAGAGAAAGCCACCTTTCTGCAACCCTGACTATATACATATATAGAGCATAAGTACTTCTTACAGATGGCTTATGGTTTTTTTATTTTGCAAGCCACTTAGTGATTTAGATTGACAACAGTTACTGCAACAGGTTTGCCTGAACAAGACTTTAGTAGGATTATAGTGATGTATTATTCTTCTGTACAGTCGCATTCTTTACACAAGCCCACACAGTACAAATTTGACAGTACGTTTCTAAGTACAGACAAGCCTTTGGGAAGTCCAGTCTCCCTGGACTTCTCATCTGCACTTCTTGTTCTCTCTGTTAATAATATATACAAAAAGCTAACTAGCACATATTTGTGCATGCATAGTGAAGATAACTTGGAAAAGAATGAGCAGGAAAGGGAAATTTGAACACCTTAAGCATGCTGGCCTATTGCCACATAGGAAGAGATTACCACTCTTCTCAGGCATTCGCTCAGCTAACTAAGTGCTAACACGGGTGAGGATTCTCTAACGGAACACACTTAGCTTCTTTGTAATGCTTTTCTGTTCATGATAAGCAGGCCTTTACAGATAACAGTAACACTGGCTCCTGCTTTAAACAGGACACTATTTCAAATAGTCCAGAAATTCTTTGACAAGTCATTTTCATTATCTGGCAGAACAGCAGCAGAGCCAGATGAGAGGTCTCTGGCAACCTGCGTTTTAAAGTTCAGGGAGATCTTTTCTCAGGTACAACTCTTAAGATCAATCTGTTTGCATTTCTGACTGCAGCGTACTTACTCTCTAGCTGTGTTGCAAGAGCAGGTACATTTGCACTCAAGGGATCAACCGGGTCTGTGTTTGTTTCCATTTCCACAGGAGAATTACTTCTTAAGGAATCTTTTGAGCTTCAAATACAAAGTAAAAGATGTTTAGAAACATTTCTGAATAGCAGAATGAAGCGTTCTTAAAATAGTATTTTGAGTTCTGTATTAAAGCTATGAGGCCTAGGACTCTACTGAAACTGAATGACAGCAAGCTTATTTGCAGGAGTCTTGGAAAGACATTTAGTAATGCAAAAATCCACCAGAACTGAGCTGACTGAGTAGATGTTTGGTGGTGGTTTTACATGTTTTATTTGGTTTGATTACAAGTAGTAGTGGACATGTCCCTGGTAAATAAGGCATACAAGTATCACTGGCTCCTTGTAGTGTTTCCAACATTTTTAACCGACTTTCTAAAAGCACTCTTTGCAACTTAAAAGATGGTTCTCTGCTGAGACTGCCAACGCAGTCATCATCCACTACAGACTACTGAATCATATATACAGTATGGCTACAAGTTTTGCATTCTGAAGGAACTCAAAAGACAAGATTTGGCCACTTGAAACACTTCTCACCATTTACAGAATAATGTCTTTTCTATACACTGATGTAGCAACTCCACGTTTTCATTTTCTAAATTCATAATTCTGTTATCAACTTACCTGCCTCATGCATGAACACTATACTGTTTTATGTTGGAAAAATCACGCTTTTGTATCAGAGCTGTTTAATGCCCAGACAGAGAATTGGGAGCTAGATGTATAAAAGGAAAAGTCTTCTGATTGGAGAAGGGATCAGTTCTCGACTGCTAATATTTGTCAACTCAAAATTTACATCTATATGATTAGGTACTTACTCAGAGGACTTCAGTTATTGTTTTTACGTAGAGTTCAAGCCAAGAAAGGAAAGTATCTCAGGCATTCTCAAAATAACACAGAACTCCTTAATCTAGATATCAGAGCTGCACAACCATGCAAGTTTTCAAAAAAACCAAAAACAAACCCACAACAAAAAAAACCCAAAACCTATTTGGTTTTACAACATCCATAAACCAGAATCATCATAGACATTTTATGACCTTTCCATTCAACAGTTCCCTGTTCAACCCTTCACTGGCTTCAGTCTACGCTAAAAAATAAAAACAAAAAAAATAATCACAGCCCAAATTCTAATCTGAGACCAGGACTAAAGGACACAAATATTCTTTAAAAGCCCTAAAAAGCAATGACACTATAGGATCCACCTATCCTACAAAAGCCTGCTATGAGTTAGATCATACAAGGACATACTGTTATAACATATGGAGCCCTTCAGACACTACACACCTTGTATTCCACCAGAACACTACCAACATGGGCTTGGGCAGAGATGGACACCCCAAGGAAACCAAATGGCAGCTGCTATTACATTTAGTAATGAAGAACTTGCCCAGAATCACTAACGTTCTTACCTCAAAGAGGAAGTGAACTCTGAAAAGGAAGCCCAGCCAGTTTCTTTTGCTGGCATAGGTTCTTCTGTACTCCACACATCAGACCCAACAGAATCCAGATTGGCACCATGTGCAGTCTCCATGGGTACATCAAAGTTAGCTGACCAGTTTGGTGCTGAAAAATCATCAAGATGATCATTAGGAACAAATTTAAATAAAGAACATGAGTGCACATATGCCTAACACGCTCATTCTCTATATGTACATTCCAAAAAAAGCAGCAAAATCCATAACTAGACTTTCAAGCGCATGCAGAAGAATCCGCTATATACTGTAAGAAAATGAACGCATTCCCTAGAAGGGAAATTCTGCTAGTAAGACAGAATTTTAAAGACTATTCTGCTAGAAATCGATACAGCTTATCTGAAGAACAAAAACAATAAGCCATACTAGATCAATACTAGATCACGAGTATAACCCCACTTTATTCTTTAAGCTAACATCAATATTTGTTATTTCAAAACTAATTTTGATAATGTAAAAAAAAAAAGTCTTAAGAGGTTTCATCCCTTTTTTCGGTTTCCTATGCACATTTTCCGGAACATAGAAAATGAGCATGTCAACTTAGGTATGGGCAGTCTCTGAATTTCTCATGCACTAACACCACTGCTAAGTTTCAGAAAAGTTTAAGGCTTTTTACAACTGAAAATATTTATTGGTATTTTAAATTTTGGAGCAACTGTGACTTAACAGCATCTAATTTAGGATAGGTCAATTCAAAATACTTCACCTACCCAAGGGAAACATGTTTTTCATTAACACTTACATACAAAAAAACAGGCTGAAAAGGAAGCTCTGACTAGCAATTAGAAATTCCAACCCAGGCAGATATGGGAGGAGACCCACATGGATCAAAACTTGTTTGACACACAGATGCCAACGACACCAATCTGACAAAAGAAAAGAAAACCCTTAACTTTTCCTTCTATTTTAATTTAATTCCTTACAGTCTAGATAAACAAAGGGCTTTTACCTACAGACAGCACTATTTTAACCAAAGCCAGTTTAGTCTACTGTGACTTGAACGTGAACATTTTTAAACCAATTACATCAGTTAAGTTCCACATAAGAGTCTACCGATGTGCATCTTCCGTTCACACATGAAAATTCACACTAATGCAAATTCACTTTGTAGGAAGTCTTTTAGAAGAGCATTGTTGGATGAGAAGTTGGTCTGAAAGGCTTCCAGTAAAAATAACTATATTTTAGGTTTGGAGATTAACAACATCAGTTTTACAGGCATTCAACACCTATAAGTGACTACATTTCATCCTTCCCTTTCCAATTCCTCCTTTTTTTTTTTTCTTCTTGAAGAGTAGAAACATGAATTTTAGAGAGACTAAGTAACTTGACTCAAGACACGTAGAGAACTCAAGCTTCCCTACATCTGCATGCTCTGTTGCAAGCATTCTTTACAGTAGGAAAGACTACTTTATTAAGACAGTTGAAATAAGAGTGGTAAACAAGGAATATTCCTACAAAGTAAGACTGCTAGATCTAACACTTTCCTATAATTCAAAGTAGCTGGGAGAAGAGCTACATACGTTCACTTAAGTCTACTTCCATTTTGTCCTCTGTATTGGTGTGTGATTCAAACAAGTCTTGTTTTGTTCCATCCTCTTCTTCAGAATCTGTACTTTCTTCACTGTCCGTACTGCCCGAACTTAAAATACAAAGAGATAGTTTACATTCTATGTTTAGTATCAGACCCTGGGCACAATGAAATACTGGAGAGTTTGAGGCTGAAGAGAATTACAACAGCTAGCATTCCTGATAGAGTAACTGAGGTATAATTTCTTACTGTTAGCATTCTCCTCATTTATCTCTTGAAAAAGAAAAAGGTTTAAGGTTTTTCACTTGATCATGTAAAGAGGCTATTTCCCCCCCCACTTTTGCAAGCGGAAAACAAAAAATGGTTTTACTCCTGCCATGCGAAAGGGAGGAGAAAAGAAAAGTAAGGAATCTGATCTGTGTACAGATCTGTGTTAGTCTATTTGGTCTCTTCACACTATACAGAAGCACTGAAATAGAAAACTCTCTTCAACACCAATCTAACAAGATATAACTTGATTTATTTTAAAATCTAACAACAGATGTAACAAATCTACTTTAAAATATCCTCAACTGTATTCCATTCAATCATCTTTACATACGTACATGCTTTAAACCCTATGGGTAATCTCTCCCTTCCTAATGAGCGCAATACAAAAAGCAAGGTAAGGTGAGAAGGTAAAGATGCCCCTGAAACACATCACATTAAGGAACCACAGCACCATCAGACAAAAGAATTGGTTTTGTACAGAAGGTGTTAGCAACATGCATTTCAAAGGTTGCAAGGGAAGAAGAGATTTGGTTTGTGTTTCAAGCCACAAGAAGGTCAGAAAAGCCAGGACTACCCTGGGACAAAATTCACTAGATATTAAGGGAGACTGCACAGCCCTGAGAGTTTTGGGGACCAGATGCTCCTTCCCCTCAATGCAGCTTCCTATGCAGTTTTGTCCATAACCACGCTGGTACTGTAGAGAGGACAGCAAGGTCCACACAAAGGTGTGGAACTGGACTGCCTTGTCCAAGGCAAGAATGGCTGACTGGATTTAAAAGCAGAGGGCAAGAATAAACAGCAGGAAAAACACAAGCTACAAAAGCTGAAGTGCAGGAAGAGCCGAGTAGGCAGGGCAGCTGTTGCCATCTTCTGCAAATTATTGCTGGCAGACAGACACTAGAGCCATCCCTCTACTCATTTCTCCACAGAACAGAAATAGCTAGTTATGCTGGACAGCCTGTGCTAACAGCCAGCCTGAACCAAAAGATATGTTCACTATCAAGGGCTCACTATACTGGATGAAAAACACGTTTCTTACCTAGAACGCCTCTGGGACTCCGGTGTAAATGCAATATGTTTTTCTTCCCAAATGTCTTCTTCATCAGAGCCACCATCATCAAACTGCTGTATCCGCTCCTTACAGCATGCCTCAAACAAGGCTATATTGCCCTAAATACAGCAAAAGTAAAAATCTGTATTTATGATTAATCTTTCTACTTAGATTAGTAAACATTTTGAAAATACATGACTATTCTGAAGAGAATCCTAAAGCAGTGGGGGAAAAAAAAACCCAAACAAACATTTCTCTAAAAGCAGCAGAAGACCAGAATGTCTTAACAACTTAAGGCTTGTCAATAAAACATTCAGTGGTGCTTGTTTCACTCAGCTACCAACAAATTGAGCGGACTGTCAAAGAACAGCTAGGAGTTTCCATCATGTTTGAGAACTGCATAGCGTTGAAGAGCTTTTCAGATAACCACACCACCAAGTAATCTAGCTTTATTTTCTATAGTGGGGTTCATTTCAGCACAACTCACAAATAATATCTAGGTTAAAGTCTCTGTTCTTACTTCTCTGTCACCACAATCTCACTGGATGACTGAAACAGCTTTTACCTATAAAACACAAGTGTGCAATATGCACAAATCAGATCCAAGCCTGTTCTTGAACCTGGCCATACAAATTTGAAGCAGTTCTTTCTAACACTGATCAAAGAACAACAATAATGTCTTCCAATTAGAAAGTCTCATGATACGGGAACAAGGTAGGGTAGTATCTTCCATGGATTACACAAAGAAGTAAACATAAACATTACCACCAAAACTCTGAGGTTGCACCGAAGTTTAAAAGACAGTAATTTTTCTGACAGTACAGGAACACATACTTACACTTTCATTTGTATTGAGGGTAAAGTTGATGTCCGAGACCCGATCAAAAGAAACACTACAAAAAATGAGATGTATGCAATAAAACAAGATGTTGTATTATGACATGAAGACATTTCATTTCTCTTAGGTTTCTCATTTTCCAATAATCTAAAAATGTAAGATTAAAGACAACACAGTTTCCAACATAAAACTGTCAAATTCCACATCGAGGAGGCCTGGCATTCATGTGAGTTTTCTAACTGTGAAACATTTTAAACAAAAATACAAAACAATGTCATCTCTACCCTATAGTTAGCTGTGAAGATGCAATAAGCCTAAACAAGCATAACTGAAATAATGTCTGCAAATCTCAAATGCTGTACTGTTATGCACTGGAAAAAAAAAAAGGCAGGCCTAAAGAATGCCTAATCTGACTATGGCCTAACACGATACAGCTCAAAATCCTGCAAAGATCCAGGCTAGCAGTTCTTAAACCCTCCAGCTGGTTCACCACTACATAGAAGGACCTTCTCAACAGGAATAGAGAAAGTGAAAGAGGTATTATCAACTTCTGTTTCCTAAAGAAAAAAATTAATCTCTATTTTTTTTAACCCATTGCTGAAGTTTTTTTCCAAACCAAACACTATCTTCAGATATTAAGCTACTAAACAGTTTCACTAAAGTAATTATAAACACGTCTTAGACTAAAAGTAGCATTAGGCAAACTAAATCTCTAGGGGAAGTAAAAAGAAACAGAGGAGGAAAAGATGGAAAATACTACCAGACTTTCAGAAGAGTTAATCTATTCTTTCTCTAGCCACATACAGCAATGCATTCCGCAGAGCAAGTACTACTCTTCCTCTAATCCTCACTGCATTACAAAGTAGGGAACAAGGGAAGTGGTCTAAAGAAACCTAAGTTTTCGTGTGACTGAATTACTGTGCAAGTTATCATCTGAATTACTGTACAACAGTAAGCAGGTAATTTAAATTGTAATTGATTCTTGCACAAAAAGCATAACTTTAAAGTGTCTTTACCTACATCTTAATTCAACTTATATCATCGGTATACCTATCACAAACTTCAAGAGATCTGCTTACACAAGTAGTCATCTTCTTTCCACCAAGACCATACACTACCAAAAGCATGACCTTAAAGGAATTCCAACTCCTATCCTTGCCAAAATCCACTTGCTTCTATTTACAGTATCCTAAATTGTTTCCTTTCCCATCGCACCTTTGTCTACAATCTCAGCAGTGGTGTAAAAAGGCTGCAATGCTTCTTAGATGGCACGTGCAAGCTTCAGTCAACCATCACTTACTAAACGTGTTTTACAGAAGAGTATTGAGACATTTTATCATGTTTTACCCTTCTAGAAACCATCTTCAAGTAATGCTTTTTACTCTTATCTGTATGTTCCTGCATCCCAAACCAATGAATTCTTACAAAAATCAAGAGGCCTATTTTCAGCAAGAATCCCCGTTCTTTCCCTTTCCCATTATGGTATCAGTTTACTTAGAACTGAAGAAAGTTTTTGTGTGGGCTGTTTTTGTTGTGGTTGGGTTTTTTTGTTTGTTTGGTGGTTTGTTTTTGTTTTTGTTTTTTTTTTTTTCAACCTGACCAAGATTGTTCTCATTTCCTCATCACTTACTCTATTTCTAGAGATGAGTCTTAACTATCTTGACAACAAAGGTGGATTTACAATACCCTTTCTTGCTGTCTCCTACAGAAAAGTACATTCACAGATGTGTTGTTCCTATCATCTCTTCCAGGAAAACTTAAAAGTAGAGTTATTCATGTGGTCTGGTACACAGATTCAGCAGGGAAGAAAAAAAAAAATTCACTTTGAGGCACAGAGAAAGTGAAAGTGCCCCCAACAATGCCATGTCATTGGACAGACATAGCTTTTAAAAGCAGAGTTCGTTATTTATTCAGAAGCACTGTGTTCTCATGTTGGCACAACCAGGACAATAGAAATGGAAGATAAGCCGTTGCTCTCCTCTGTAAACTGTTTGAGAAGGCTTCTATCAAATGCACACCGACAGTACAAAAAGACAGGACTAATCGGCAACTGCCTCGCATCAGTAAAAGCTTGCGTTTATCATCAGCAAAACCACAGCCAAATATACAATAAGAAAGGAAACTCCCAAGAACTATAGTCAAAACCAGTATAATGTTATACTCACTTGCCGATGTCATCTTGATCAGCAAACTTCTCATCGTTGAAGCCAAACTGGTCAATAAAATTGGACGTCATTTGTTGCATCTGATAATCAGAAAAGGCCTGGCAACCCCAGGACCAACGACAGTGATATAATGATTCTAATAATACTCTAAATCCTACTTGCCCATTTTGCTCCAAAGAAATAAAAGTCTCTCTAATATAAACACAAAGGACAGGAAAAGGATTTGTCTTAACCTTTGAATTTTAAATGGTAACACTAACTACACACCTACTTACATTTGCTGACTTGAAAGCCAGTCTAGTAGCAGCTCTTAATAAGAAAGTTAAATCTCTAGTTTAGCCATGTGTTAATCAGCACCTTTCCAAATGCACCCCAAAGAAACAGTGAAACACCACCATATACTAGATAAAAGAAAAAGCTCTCTTTGTTCAAAATAGCATGAAGTTATAGGTGGTAAAAACCAGAAATTCTGCACAGAAGAAGTTAAATTTCACAAAAGTAATCCAGAGATGAATACGCTCCTTAGCATTTTCCTCCCTTGTCTAATTCCTGATTTGTCCGCTTTAATTTTGGAAATATACCTCCTGTTTCCTCCTCTAACTAGTGGTCTAGAATAGGGTATTCTAGCTGAAGCCAGAGGCACCTTTATCAATGAATTTGTGCAGCTAGAGAATGCTTTAAGTAATTTCAATGCATTTCCCATCAGTGATTTCTCTTGTCTAGTATCATGCTTTTCTCACAAGACCACTTTAGAAAGTATATTTTACTAGCTTAGCAAAAAAACAAAAAAGAAAAATTAAGAAAATAGTGACAAACTTGAAAGCAACAGTATGCTTTGCTCCAGATTAACTACCTGGAACTGCTGGGATTGCCTACGCGCAGTAGGTCGCTAAGGGGGTGCATGAAAAGCACAGGGATATTTAAGATCTTACTTTCTCACTAGAGCTGCTACCGATAGCACCCAATTTATCAAGTTTGTACCCTGCACGCATCTAAATCACTGAATCAGAAAAAAATGTATCAGATTCTTAAAACTTGAGCCACCACCCACAATTCAAACTCAATAAGCAATTACTTATCATAAAAACTATAGAAAATGCATAAAGTAGCAAAGCCAGTCTTAGGCTAGGCAGTTACCACATAGCTGTTAGTGTGAGCCAAGAGATTTTGTTCAATAACACAGATAAGTAATATGTTCCATATAAGGGATCTACCAGCAGTCTTGTGCTGCGTGGCTGCCACTCTTTCACCAGCAGTGAAAGAATTGAGATGTATATTGCAGATAGGACAGTATTATTACAGAACTGCTGTCATTCTTCATCTGAATGGCACCAATGTTCTCATAATCACTCATGACAAAAATACTCTAATATCATAACAATATTAAACACTGTATCATTATCATTAGACAGCTATGAAAGCATTAAAACTTCAAGGTGGACACAGCTTTGACTAAAAGCTTTCAGTCTGGTTGATCTGAAAATTCCCTACGCATTCTCAAGTTTGTTTTTTTTTTTTTGCATTAGACCAAATGATATTGAAACACTCACAAATGAGCCGTCAAAAGCATATACTGAATCTAAAAATAAATTATCAAGTTAATTGTAAATTTATTTCAGGAAGATTTGGCTAGGTACCTTTGCCAGGTATCAAGGGTCTACATAAAGTTAAAAACATTGGAGCTGCTGGATACAACCCATCACAGGGGCGCACTTAGGTCTTCATTTATATTGTTGTGACAGCTGCACAGTTTGACATTTTGCCAAAAACTAAAAGCATGTAACAACAAACAGCCAATCCTCCTTGTTTCCTCATCATAATAAGGGTCAACATTTAAAAAAAAAATCTATTAGCAAAACCAAACAGAAACCCATCTTTGCTTTCATAGCAATTCAGACTTCCCAGAAAATACAATTAGGAGCCACCATTTCAAACTTCTACATGTAGTAAGAACTAAAGTTAATATAGAAACTGTGTTGTACTTCACCAGACAGCTGGTATATAAAATCTGTTCTTAGGCGTAATAAAAAGAGATCTGCATACACAGCATGATCAAAGACTAAAAGCTGGAAGGCACACCAAGATGTCCTGACTTCTGTTAAAAACCATACCTCTGAGTCTGAGAAGACACAGTTGTGTGCATGCACACGTGTCTAAGTTTTATTTTAAGCTTTCCAGATTTGTACTTGCTTGTGAGAGAAACACAAGTTCCAATACTTGTTAAAAGTTTGTTTTTACAGAAAGACCAACTTGCGCTGTTAAAAGAATTCAACATACCTGCTGCAAAGAAGAATCCTGTGAGAAGCCGGTTTCTTTAAAGTCAATTTCATCATCACTAGAAGAATGAATATGGCAGGTAGTAACCTACACAAAGAAATTTCAAAGAAATTTAGTCATTTGCTTCATATTCGACAGCCACTCAAGTATACCCACACTCTGGCAGAATCTTCAGTTTCATATCAAAACAAGAAACTAAATTATTTTTTTAGTTTTCCCAGCTGCTATACCACATAAAAAAGCCCCTCAAATATTTCAATAGCATTAACACACACATGAGTATTAGGTATCCCAAAAAAAGCCAAAGCTTTTGACTATTTCAGAATGACTATTTAACAAAAAAGCCAGTCCTACAGTTGACAGTTATGTAAACCAAAATGAGACAAAACTTGCATCTTGTCTTTGTACTGCACAAGTGAATTAGTAGTCACCAGCAGTATATACCAAGACCATCCTCCTTTCCTATATATAAGATATAAGAATTAAAGAGAAACTGTCTTAGGGATCTACAGTATTTACAAAAAGGTAAAATAATCAAACTTCAGAAATTCGTAACCAAGGTGTACTTGCAGAAACAAGCATGGAGCTGTTGCCACAGCAACTGCTGTTTTAAACATTACCCTTGAAAGAAGAGATTATTTTTTTTTGATGATGATCTGACAGAACTAGTGGGAATAATTTGTTCAGTGACACTGCTATATAAGCAACATGTTCTTGGAAGTACTCATCTTCAGTCAGAACAGCACTCCAAAAGTACTTTTAGCAAGGACAGCAATTAGCCATAAAGTAACAGGAGCGACAGCTGACCATTAACACATACTCTATGAAGGAACACTAGTATAAAGCACATCTACAGATGACAAAATTTATACTGCACTATAATATACACTCCTAGAACTCCATGTTACAGATTCCCAAGTGAAGACAGGTGGTTCATGGATTCTTTTCATTTTTTGAAGAAAATATAATTCTATACAAGAGTACCGAAACACATACAAGTCTTCATACAAGACAGACACCTTTCTATGCTCCCACAAATATCACAGGACAATGCTGCAGTCCAGACACATGTACAAGAGATAAATAAAGAAAGTTGTTACCTGAAGTATATTGTGCTTTCATGCTTTTTCCTCTATTTGTAGAAAGTGCTTACTTTAATAACTGGGAGTGCTTTATCCTTGCACATCTACCATTCAGCCCTGCACTGCAGGTACTAGAAGCACTCTGTCTTAAAGTTAGTGAATTTTTGAAGGAAACCTGACATATCAACACTAAAACTGTGGGGAAGAATAGTAATGCACCAAAGTGATCTCTGGGCTTGTCATGTCTGGAGAAGAACTGTTATATCAAATGACAGAAAAAGTCCATTGAAAACTAGTTCTCAGTGTACATTTATGAAAATATTCTTGTGAAGTCTACACATTTCAAGGTAATTATATGGCATTCCGAACCACAATCTGAGCTGCCCCAGATACTGCCCCCTCATGTGGGCACATTTTGAGAGGACAAAAATTAATATACCTACTCCTTTCACAACTGCAACTTGTTGAGGGAAGAGACACCCAAAACCAAATAAGAAATTGTTTATTTAGTTTTAGTTACCACTATGAGTTAATCCCCAGTAGAAATCTTACCCTTACTGCTGTAACTGGAAAAAAGCTCAGGACTCATAGCTAGACATAGCGTCTTCTCCCCCATACTCTCCCTTTGGGAACCAACAGGACATAAGGCCTAAGATACATGAGTTGCTACTCTTGTTTTCTGACAGCTGCTCTGGTTGAAGCACAAGAAAGAAGAAACTGAAAGAAGAAACCAGCATTATTCTACCCGAAAAAATAAGCCGCAGGATTATGCCAGGGAAGGGAGTGAGAATGACCAGTGCAAATTTCAGCAATTCATTCTTTACTTAAGAAAGCTCCTCACTGTTCAGACCAGTCACTTTCTAACACTAACACAGGTACTTTTCACAAATAACTCGTTCTAATGCGTGGCATTTTCTGCCTCATTTCTGGTAATACTGAGAAGGATCTTCCTTAAGAGAAAGGAACTACATGGTGATTTTTAAGGCAATCATGAGCCATTTGTCCTGTAGACTTACTTTTATGCTTAGGGAGGGTATATTCTCCTCACCTAGTCTTTAAGTATACCCCACAAACATTCAATATGATGAATAAAGTTGGAAGGATGCCATAAAGGAACATATCTGAAGTCATAAAAAGTCTCCTGTATAAACCTAGTACTACAACTTGTACAGTGTTCTTCACTGTACCAGCATCATTAATGCAGCTTGTCTAAAGGGAAAAAGAACAATTACTCCACATTTGTTTAATCTTTAGCTAGGTAAGTTTAAGTAGGTAAGCTTAGTGAAGTACTGCCTGCCTTCTACTAGAAGGACAATTAGCAGTGTATAAATAAAAATAAACTCCCTGTAAAGTCTATGAAGTGTTTTGGGGAAACTCTGAGACAGTTCTGCTACATGCTTGCTTCTAAGTTTGCAGTTACTGTTGTTTTAGGAAATGTAACAAGAACAAGAAAAGAAAGACAGAAAAGCCTAAAGAGTGAGGAAGAGAATGAAAGGGATAAAGCGTTCATAGATTTAGAATCAACGTTCCTGATGTAAAATAACTGAAAATAACTGAAAAAGAGTAGTCTCAGCTGCAGCAGCAGTTCATTATGCATGGGACTCAAGGACCACATACCTTATTCAATTATAGTAAAAGAGCTCTCTTTGTTGAGCACCAAACGATTGAGGCATTGAAAGTACTCACAAGATCAGTTACTTCCATAGCCTCCACACAGCTAACTTATTTACATAATTCTTAATGAACTTCATAAGAGTATGTATACACATAAAGATGAGATCACCTGAGCTTAGTTGAGCTGAACTGACTGAAAAAGTATGCAGAGTTCCTTGACTTAAGCAAGGTCAGTAACACATGCAGTGGGATGTTGGTAGCATTTTCCCATTGAACTTACACAGGCTCATTTACATACTGTAGATAAAGCAATTAACACCAGCTCCTGCAGTTTTAGTTTGTACTCTTCAAGCAAACAGGACCTTTCAAGGACACTAACTTGAAGCTGTAAAGAAATCTTCTTTCTTGGTGATTGTCTCGGATGAGCTACTGCAAGATTCCCATACAAAATATTAGTGATATGGCTTTAGTTGAAGAGTAAACTAAAAAACTGTTAGTTCTATAGCTCAGCAACTAGATGTATTTGTTGACATTTGTTGAAACTGAGCCCAAGTAAACACGAGCAATTTTGACTACCCATCACAACTTACCAGGTCTACTGTATTCCTCTTGTTAGTTTCTCCTAAAGAGCTTGTGCAGAATGTCTCCCATCGCTCTCTGACCTCCTCTGGAAGCTCTAGCATAGGAAACAGGAAAACCTCAATTTGATACTATCGACGACAGAGCATCACTTAATTTTTAATTGTTCTCTTCTTCTCTACCAAAAATACTACAAAGAACACATACATCTTCCTAAATCCATACGGATTCCTCCATCTGGCAAACAAGTCCAAACTAAGCAGGTCAGCATGTCTTTGCATTTATTTTAGAGAGCTTTGATGCTGTTAGAAAAAAAAGACTTAAGGATGGATGGTTTTAAACTGAATGCGTCAGAACTAAGCAATATTTCCTTCTTTTACCCAACAGTTGCTTTTTAATTTGATTCATTTCTTCAAAATTTGATAACGAAAGCCATGAAGACAAACTTAAGACCATTAATGTTACCTTTAATAAGCTGTTGGACTAGTGTACTGTTTGGCCCTTTATCTGTACTATGCACAATACAATTTGCTATCCTTGTCAGATGACCCATATAGCCATGTCTTCTTCCTCCTTCAGCCCTGCAAGAGACAAAAAAGAATTCAACTGCCCACACTTGGAGCAACTGTGCTACTGTATTTTGTCATAAAACACTCTACCAGAGTCTAGCAATTACACAAGACAAATAGCGTAGGGATTCTTAAGCAGAAGAGTTGCATTCTAAACCCAAAGGTTCACAAAAATACTCAAGAATTTAAGATACCAACTGCACTGACTACACTGAGCCAGTTTGGAAGACTTAACAAGCATGTAAACTACCAAGGAGGAAGCGCGGAGTATCTGAAGAGATTATTTCTGCTTTCATGTCTTGTCTTTTCTCTGCACACCAACAAGATAAAGACAAAATTAACAACAGGCCCACATTTTTTAGGAAATTTCTGTTGCTGAGAGTATTTTTCAAAACCCCAATACACTGAACGTTCTCTTGGAGCTTTAAGTCCATGATCAAAAGAGAAAAAAAATTTCTTAAATCCTAAGCGTGCTCTAGTTTTGCAGAGTTTCTTTACATTACGTTTAACATACAGAGCTGGAACGGTGTGACCAACTGAAGTTTCCTGAAGTTTAAGAATGACATTTAAGTGCACACCAGAGGTACAATTACAAGGCAGTTCGAATATTTTTTTATGGGACAGGATAAACTGCTTTGTAGAAACAGGAATCACCAGTTTTTAGAGGAATGCTTTGAATAGCTATTATCAGCTGGATCCATTCTAGATCTGACCAAAGAGCTAAATTGAGAGCTCTGACTTGGACTGAATTTCTAGCATTCAGCTGCAAGCTAACCAGATGATTGCTGTATCAGCTTTTTAAGGTTTTGTGCTTTTTAAACGGAGGGAAAAAGAAAAAAATAATCAAGAAAGACCCACTCAATTGTCTAGATATACCTCCAATGAGCTCGACTGAAATCTTTGTAAAGTGACAGAAGTTCAGGAAGTAGCTTATGTTGTGCAAACAAATCACATTACTTGATTTTCCACTGTCATCATCTAACACAAGGTAACTGAAGTGATGTTACATTAATGCCAGACATCGTGAATTAAATAGCATCACATTGTTCACAGGAACAACTTGAGAGATTCCTGTCTTATTTCCTCAACTGCTCAGGTAACACAAGCAACATGTGATGATGGTGAAGGTTATCACTTCTAATACAGGAGATGCAATAAAGAGTGCTTGTATTTGACAAAGTGGACTGATTTGCCATTGCCTAGCCAAAAAGTCTAGAATATGACTGTATCTTCTGTTACCACATGCTTATTAACCGCAGTATATCAAACAGCTTTTTACTAAATCAGATTTTTACCAGCAGAAAGCAGTCACCCTCAAAATTCTAGAGCTGCTCGCAATAACATTAAGTGACAGAATACAAAAGCATAAAAAAAAAATCCATTTCCTGAAGCAGCTAAGCTAAAAATACTTTTAGATTATGTTAAGAACTTATCTTTTATATTTGGGGTCATACCTGTACAAAATTAGATAAAGGGGTGAATTACTTACAACAGTCCTCATTTCTCACAAATAAAAATCAATTCTTTCCAGATAAAAGCACAATGAGGTTTACAACAATATTTTCTGCTTTAGTATTTGCAAACATGAGACTAAGTATTTAATTAATTCATCCATGTGGTAAGCACTGGATCAGGAACATTCTTATCCAACCAAAGAATAATTTTAGGTTGGATCTATGGAAATAACTTTCCATACTTCTCTCCTATGAGTATCTAATTGCTGATAAAGTTGTCAGTTCTCTATAACCTCATGAGAATACAATACAAATTTCCCACTGTAAAAGCACATTCCCTTTCTTTGTACCACCCTCTTCACCTACTTCAACTTCCTTATTTTCTGGTCAGTTACATAAGCCATATATCGACCATCTGATTCACATCAAATACGAACAGGAATATTTTGCGGAGTAGAACTGTCTCAAATAATACACCAGAAAACCAGTAACTTTCTCTCCTAGTCAGATAATTCAGTATTTTGACAAGTTAGAGCTAACATTTATTGTTCAGTACCTCTGGTGAGCCAAACTATTTTACCACCTCAGGCAAAGACTGAGGAGTTTTTTTCCTCCTGATATGAACAGTTTCAGACATCAGTTACTTGAAACTTCCACCCTTTCAAACACACGTACTTCTAGAAGGTATTCCATTGCTAAGGACTTGGCTTTTACTACTTAGGAGTCTGTTGCTCCCCAATATGTAACGTGCTTTGATGTGTTTGTAAATAATTTCCAATTGCTTACTGGAGAAGAGCATTTCCTGTCCTCAAAACTTATGGTATGTTTCTGCACTTGAAGATGGTACAGTCATAGTAATATCTTATACATGGCCAGAATGACAAACTATCATATTGTCAAATGGTCATAGGAAAAAGCATTAGAATGCTACCAAAAAGTAGTATGAGAGAAAGCTTTAATCCAAATATTAACGTAAAAGTGTTTTCAGAACTAGCAAGATCAATTATGAATTGGTCATGCATTCCTTTCACAATTCAAGTCTTACATAGACAATTGCAGGAATGAGGAAAACTAGTTACTCACTGTTTCTTCTCATTCATCTCCCATGCTTCAAGTATTCGTTCTATTAATTGGCACTTAAGGAAGAGCTGTCAAGAAAGCAAAGCAAAATATCCTCAGCAGCAGTAAAGGGGAACTATGCATTTACAGTTGATTTTAACAAATACTACAGTCTTATACAAGACAACTAATTTCAGGTTCAGGATAAACACTTTAATTAAAGGATTTAAAGTTCAGAAGCAGCAGTGAGATTCCAGACAGAAACCTAAAAGCTCAGCCTACATTAATTCTACTTTTCTCTATACCTGCCGAGCTGTAGTAGCATAAAGCTATTGAAGTAGCAATTTTAATTCCTAAAAATAAGAGGAACTTCTCCTTCAACGAAAATAAATACTTGGAGCTCTGCACACACGTTCACTTTGGGGCAGCGAAAGCCTACTCTATGCGACTTTCAGGTTTAACACCCTGAAGTAACATTTTAAGAAAAAACAGAAAAATATTCCTGTTCTTTCTGTACATGAAGTAATGTATAGGGGTAATGTAATGTATATACAGGGGTATATTTTATACAAGAACAGCTGCTACAATACCCTGGAGGCAGGAAAACTCAAAGTCCTGAAAACACACAACTTACATGTTTCAGTAAGAGATTGTCCCCAGTGGAATCCTGATCTGTAATTGTGCCATTTTCTGTGCTTTCAAGAGGACTTGCAAGAATCAATGCAATACAGATTTCTACTTGAGTATGCAAAAAGTTATTCCATGTATACTTAAAGAACATGTCCTGAAAAACAAATTCAACAAGGTTTACACAAACCAAGGTCTTTTCATTGAACATAACCAACAGTCTCACCCCAGCAAGACATTTGAACGACTACACTGGAAGAAATTCTTTAAGTTTTACAATAAGTATTATTGTGCAAGAGAAAATTTGTGACCTACAAAAAGAGTTAATTCTTGTGCTTGCTATTACCTAAACACAAGGACCATCACACTGGATCAGAACAAAAACTCAGCTGTAACTGCATTTATCCCAAGGGCAACTAACCAATAATGCACTTGCAGAGAACAAAGACAGGGAAGAATGACACTCCCCGCTTACATTCTTTCTGCTAGCCACAGCCCAGAGAGTCCCAGAGTCAGAAGTGTTATTTATGACCTTCGTAGCCCTTGACAGATTTCTCTTTGAGTTCACTTAACCTTCTAGCATCTACAGTACTGTTTGTGATGTGCTCCTCACTTCAGTGAGGCTACTTACAAAATCATAGCTACCTATTTTGAACCTGTCATCTACTAATTTTATTCTTCTATTACAGAAGGCTACCTCAGATAATCTAGACACAGTTTAAGATTACTAAGCACCTTACACAAGACAGACAAATACTGAGGCTGAGATACAATGAACGGTGTTCATTTAGTCATGCTCCTGGTTCTCCACATTTTTCCTCTCAAACATAGGAAAGATTTTTTTCAAGCTTTACGTCCCGTTACTTTAGACTATTTCTTACTGCAAAACTCAAATGATTGCTGTCACTGGTAAAATGAAATTAGTTATGGAAGTACATGCAGTGAGTGGAACAGTATTAAACAATGCTAGTCTTATTACAGCTAGAGATCTCCAATTTTCCTTCAGTCCTCCTAAACTACTGACATCCTCCCATAAAGATACGTTACTGGAACTAGACAATTACTTTTTTTAACAATCAAGTCTGCACAGTAGAGCATATGTAGACTTTCAGTAAACAGCATAAAGCCCTGAGAAGTTTATATGGCTATAATTGTTTTTCTTTCCCCTCCATTACGTAAACCCGCACCAGAAGAGCATGTTCAAACCTCACTGAATTTAGTTTACAAAACAATCTACTTTAAGAACATGCAAGTGTTCATAGCAGGTACATTACCTTAGACAACGCATCTAGGAAAAACTTAAACTACAGTGAAGTTTGCTATTTGTATACAAGTTAGCATCTGCCTGCAAACCCAAGTTACACAGAGAAATTAAGATGAAGACATTACAACCATAGCTGTATTAACTACCTGAAGGAAAAAGGGATTCCACATTAGCAAAAAGCGTGAGTTAACTGACCAAAATTTTGTTGTGCAAATCTGGCTTTCGGAGGTTTGAAGGTGTATGAGCTACCAATAATTGTCCCCTTATAGAACAGTGCTGAGATACCATTTGGTGTGCCATATATAGAGACAGGAAAAGGGGTTTTGAGGGAACAACATAGGAAAAGAATGAAAATAGCACAGAAGCCTTGAACGTGGCCAAAAGCTTGTAAACACAGAAATGAAAAAATAAGTTTGTTCAGAAAATAACTTGTCATGGTTCTGCCTAAGATAGAATTAATTTTCTTACTAGCAGCTGGTTTTTGGTTTAAGACAAGAATAATGTTGATAATGCACTAATGTTTTTAGTTGCTGATAAGCAGTCAACTTATTTTCTGCTCCTCACATCACCCCACCAGTGATTAATACAGTTAATTAATACAGCTATGGTTGCAATGTCTTCATCTCAATTTCTCTGCATAACTTGGGTTTGCAGACAGATGTGCTCAGGGTGCACAAAAAGTTGGTAGGAGACACAGCCAGGACAGCTGTCCCCAACTGACCAAAGGAATGTTCCATACCATATGATCTCCTGCTCAGTATATAAAGCTCAGGGAAGAAGGGAGGGAAATTCAGAGTCACAGCATTTTGTCTTTCCAAGTAACCATTGAGCATGATGGAACCCTGCTGTCCTGGAAATGGCTGAACACCTGCTTGCTGATGGGAAGTAGTGAATGAATTCCTTGTTTTGCTTTGTGTGCATGGCTTTTGCTTTATTTATTAAAATGTCTTTATGTCAACCCACAAGTTTTCCTTATTTTTCTGATTCTTCTCCCCATCCCACTGGAGAGGAACAGAAGTAGCCAGGCAGTTGCATGGTCCTAGTTGCTGGCTGGGGTTAAACCACAAGACTGCTTCATATACTTTTGAAGGTGTAGAGAGTAAGAACCACTCAAGTGATCAGAGGAAAACGCTGGCTTCATACAGATGAATTTCACAGTAAAATCCAATATTAGAAGTTCTTGAACAGTGCAATAGAAACCATAACGCTAACAGGCTGAAGAGTTTGTATTATACTTTCCAGCCTAACTATCTTCAGTGACAGAAAAAACAGACAAGATTTTAATAGCAATCCACAAAAACAAAGGCAGCAAGAAGTTCTCACCAGTATTACTCCTATGCTGTTAAGCTCTATAAGCTCCTGATTCACACTGCTTGTATTTGTCTGTAAAAGGCTAGATATTAATCTAATGACATTTAAACGCGTGTTTCCCACAGGTGGATCCAATACACCCCAGGTTGTCTTCATGACACTTTTCTGAAAAACAAAAAAGGTACATACATAAAGCCCACTAAAATACCTTTAAAAAAACAGCTCATCATTACTACGCACAGTGACAGAGTAGCACTTAAAAATATATACAATCAGTCCTTGAGCAGTCTTACCTTCACCCTGCAAAAAAACAGTTTTTAGTTCTGAACACTATAGGTTATTTTAACTCCATAGACAGGAAGCACTGAACAGCTACATGAAACCAATGACACTGTAAAAATTGTTAACTACAGACAGGATCTCAAAGTAGATGCATTTTACCCAACCTTGAATAGAATTAGGAGATACTTTCTAGGAAATACTTCTCACTGGTTAATCCATGTACAGCTATAGTCTACACTGCTACAACATACACCAAACAGCTAGGTGGACAGACTCTAAATATGCCTCAACAACCCTAACTTTATAAACTTGGAAACAATTTCATTAAGCAACAAGCTACTCTGGTGTCTTATTCTAATGTTACACATGAAACAAGCTCCATCTGTAGTCTTTGAAGGAGTTACTTGCAACACAGCAAGAATTCCTTTCCATGCATTAAGGGGTCCTTGTATTACAAATCATAAGCTTCAAAGTTCTCACATTGAAATTTTAGCTGGTTAACAAACCAGAACTGTTGTCACATAGCTAAGTGCCAGACAGTGAGACAAATCTGGTATTAGATACCACAAGAGCTAAAAAAAATAATAAATAATCTATTAGCAAATATGCAATGAGAAGAGGAATTCATAATAAAAACTTCTTCCTATCTTAAGGCACAAACACACTTTGACAAAGAGACTGCTACTGCCTTCTGTAAGGCTGGATGTCATTTATGCTTGACCAGCACCACCCTCGCATCAAAAAAAAGATGACTGATATCCTGCTAGTTTATTTAGTCCATTCCTTATGTAAGGCAGAAATCTAAGGATGCTCTTTTAACTAGTGCTCAAAATGAGCAACAGATTCAGTAACTTCACTAGATGACTTATTCAAGTGCTAATTATGTCCAACCATCAGAAAATACTCAAGCATCTTATGTGACCCTGCATTTACTGTAATATAGACCTGTATCTTGTCATGTTGTTGCAAGAAACATAAGACAGTTTCTTTGCATTTTATTACCTCTCCCGCATTTGGAAATCTTGAGGTCTGATCTTCTCTAGGTTAAAAAAAAAAAAAAAACTTTAACACTATCTTGACTTCCTCATCTGCTCTTTTATATACCTTAGGTCTTTAGTTTCATTTTGGCCCACAGGTCCTCTTACGGACTGTGGCACCCAGTTCAGGATGCAGTACTTCAGTCGAAATCCTGCCGGTGAAAATTTGAGTCGAAAAATATAAATGGATCATAGGTAAACCCCCTATTTATAAATCTTGTATTTACCTTTCGCAACAGCGTGACATAGATAAGCTGCTTAAATCAGTTAAAAAGCCCAAAGAATTTAACATGTCTAGAGTGCAGGGTGCATGCCATGGAGCTGGTCTACTTGGGTTCTGGGCAAGTCTAGAGGAACCATGCAGGCCTCATGTTGGTCATGCCAAAGTTCCAAACAACTGAAGCATCCATAGTCCATGTTTCTTATCCAGATAGGATTTCCAAGCAGAAAACAGGACTTAACCCTAAGAATATATAGCAAATCTCTTCATTGCTTCCAGAAAGAAATAATTGCTTCAAGGCTATTCTGCCAATTAAACAAAGTTTAAGCTGGAAAAGCATGTCATTTAGCACAACGCATTGGCTCAGAAGCAACAACAATGAACAACAAAGCTCACAACAGGCTGGAAAGGAGCCTGGGCACTTGCCCGAAAGTTGTCAAACTGGGTTTTGTTTGTTATTATAACCTGCCTAAAATACAGTCACACAGTGACAGCCTTGTTTCAATTAATTTGGTAACACAAGGTTTCACTTACTTTTGGAGGCTCAAGTAGGAGTTCATGGAAGGATGAAAGTCGTGCTTTTATGGCTTCTAAAACACTTTTGTTGACCGAATATGTTGAATTGCTCATGCCTGGAGGACAGATCTCTATATGGCCTTCAAATCTAAAACATGCAGAAGCAAAATCTGATAATTAATATCAAGATTATTTCTAAAACACCTTTAAGGTATGGTTTTGACAGTGTCACAGTTCTGACGGCATGTGAAAAGAATGAAGAGGCAAGTAAAAACACAAGGTTACAAATATAAATTAAGTGTGAAATAATAGTTGAACAAAATTTTCCCAAACACTAGCCCTAGTATTTTTCAGTCTATTGTATCTGAAATCTCTAATACGGTTTTGAGATAAAACGTTACAGCTGTTCTACTTCCTCTTTTGAGGCAGATAAAGAGCTTCACTCATCTATCCTGAGCAATATAAACAAGCTGAATGTACCACAGAGATCTGTACAGTTGTTTCTCAAAGCGAAGCTGTAATAAAATTCCAAGAAACTTTTTAAAAAGACAATACCCAATCACTGCACTGTACATATTTACTCTATTCCTTGTATCCAGAAACAAACTGATGGAATGTAATTAGTCTGATCTGTCAAGTGGCATTTAAACTAGCTTCTAGAAAAAAATGCAGAAAGACGAGTAATTTGGTGAAAGCGCAGTAATGCCAACCGCAATCACTTGATTCGCTCTTTTACTACTTCAGCTACAACAGGACACAAAAACAGTTCAGTCATAAGTACATGGAAGACACTTGCTACTGCTCAACAGTAGTTTAGTTAAATTATGCAGACATAATTTAAGCGAAATAAGAACACTTACGTCTGTCGTCTTGTCTCAAGTAAGGTCAATAGTATTTGGATTGCACTGACTATTGCAGATTCGTTTTTTTCTTTATGAAAAATATTAGACAGCAGCTGCTCTATGATTTCTTGTCTAAAAAGAAGAGCATTGGCATCAGATATAACATTACTTCAGGATATAACTTTTAACTGAAGTAGCTACCATTTGCCCGTGTAAAATTAATAAGGGGATAAAAGTAAGGTTTTCAATGTCAAAAGTTAAAAACTATGGTTTTTTATGAACTGAAAATAAAATCAGAAATTCAGCAAACCAGCTTACTTCTCTAGACTTGCAAGCAGTGGATCAGGTTCTGAACTGTTCTGTACTTGCAACATCTGATCTCTGCTTAGACGAATAATTTCACAGAGTGACTGTGATGCATTTGAATGCCTCTGGAACAGAAAAACATAGCTTTTCACTATAAGAGTAATAACATGCTGAACTGTAATTCTTCAATTAAAAAGGTCAAAGTTTCAACTTGGACAAGAGTCTCTCCTACGCAAAAAGGTGAAGGGGAAATGACCACACTTAAATACTGAAATCAGCTTAATGAATAAAGCAAGCAGAAAACAATAAAACTAGAAGCTCTAACACTAGATTGTACAGCAACTTGCTGAATAGACAGACCCATAAGAGTGTCAGACTGATACTTACATCTTCATCTTGAGACGGATGTACAATTTCCACAAGCCGCTGGATAATTCTCTCCTCATTTAGCCACTGTAAAAGTGTTTGTGGGTGTTAGTAAGAATGTTACTCAAGTGAATGAATTAAACGAATTAACAAAATTAAAAGAAGTTGTTTGACAATTGCCACGAGTCATACTGCTCAGGAAGAAATTCTTTACAGTAAGGGTGGTGAGGCAGTGGAACAGGCTGCCCAGGGAAGTTGTGGCTGCCCCATCCTTGGAAGTGTTCAAGGCCAGGCTGGATGGGGCTTTGATCAGCCTGGTCTAGTGGGAGGTGTCCCTGGCCAGGGCAGGGGAGTTGGAACTACATGATCTTTAAGGTCCCTTCCAACCCAAACCATTCTGTGATATTTCTAAACAAGGACTAACAGTATTTCACAAAAAGGGAAAAAAGTAAAATTTGTGTTTCTGAGCAACTCTAAAAAAGAAAGCCTTAATTTTTAAATAAACTTTCTGGTACCAAAAAAAAACCCAACGTTGAGTAGGGTCCAAAACATTTTTAAAACTGTGTATGGCAGTTTTAGGTTAGATATTAAAGACCAGAAGAGACCAGCCAATCAGGTTCTAAGTTGTCCACACCAGCACTGTGGCCCCACTGGAAATGTAATGGCAGCTCCAAGCAAAAAAGACAACTAAAAAAACAACCGACCAAAAAAACCAAAAAAAACCCCAAAACCCCCACACATCTGATTTCAGGACATTTACCAAATAAACTTAGTAAAACCAGCAGAACATAAGCCATCTTACAGTTCACATGTCAGACAGAAATCCTTTGAGACATTTTACTTACATTTAATACTTCTTGCCGGGGCTGTGGAGGTTCTATGCAAGTCAGTAGCCTGAGCAACAAGTCCATGATAGCAGAGGTCCCTATGTGCTTAATAATGAGGTCCACAAAATCATGTTTCCTCTTTAAAAAATCCACAATCTAGAAATTAAAAAGAAGTAAGCTTACATTTCCTTACCCATATTTTACATGGTAAATGACACCAACCAGTCTAGTTTCTCTCTCCTACCAAATGGAGAAAATAAATGAGAACTTCTTAAACACTTTTCCCACCTAAAGTTTACAGGACAAGGCAAGATAAAAAAAATAACACACATGTATAGAGTAGCGACAGTGGCACAGGACAGATCCATACTATGCGCAGTGTCTTGGGCCTCCTCTCAAGTCCAGCTTGATGACCCTAAACTACTTATAATCCAATGCACAGTCAGCCTTCCTTTTTGGTATGAATTACTCTCATCCCTGCTTACTGAGTAAAGCTCAACATAGCAAAACCCTAACATAATACAAACAAATACAGAGCTTACTAAATTAAAGATACAGAACAGAGTCACAAACTTAGTGTGCCCAGGTGCAAGAGCCAGTCATTGTAGCCGTTTGCAGTATCGGGCCACATGAACACAGAGTACAACAACATTTCTGAACAAGGACTCCAAATACCTCTCACCTTCTATAAGAATTCTTCACACCCAATCAGACACTTACCTTCACCTCTAACAGCAACTAATGCAAATATCACCATATAAAATACTGAGCTAAGCCAAAAGTAAGCACTCACACACTGATTGCACAAATAGCTCAGGCAAATCTGAATCAGATACATCTTACTCATCCAGCAATATTTCTTTAATCCTGTGCATACCATAAAAAAAAAAGTTAGTGTCTTCAACTAGTATGGAAGTTGAATGCTCTTTTTTGACTCCATTGCTATCCCTCAAACATGAAGTCTTAAAGCAGCATTGCAGAATGCTACAACTTTATTACGTCACTTGTTAAAATAGAGATCTTTTAAGTATTTACCTGTTCTGGTTTTCTGCTTATAAGTATACTTAGCACCTTGCTGAAGAAACTGGCCAGTAAAGGGTTTAGAGGAGATTCATTTAAGAGGAAGCTGTACAGTTTCATAAGTAAGGATTCTTCTTCTCCCAGCCTATCATTGATCTGTGAGACATCTGATGTGAGCAGCTCACATGATATGTTTGGATATCTAGGGAAAAGAAAAAAAAAATAATAATCCATCACTCATACTTCAAAGCTGTCACACTTCCAACTTTGAATTCAGAACTTGGTGAGGCTTCTGACCAAGTTTTCAAGCAGGGTTGGTCTGCACTAATTAAAACAGCAAACTACTGCAAGCTAACATAACTGCACATTCAGCCTACAAACTGTTCTTTTATTTAAGAAATGGACAACTTGGTTCTCCAGTAGCAACAGGACAACACTAGGGAAGTGGGGAAAGGGAAAGATTTTAAGATCTGTTGTTAAATCCGTCTGTTCAAGTACTGACCTCTCATTCCAGAAACCACTTCTTTTTTTGAAGGGGAAAAAGTTAGTTACCGAGAAGTTAAACAGACTGATAGTACTGACCAATACTGGCGAGGGAGCAGTGTGCTTATCCCTTTCTAATAACAGGGATTACATTAAAAAGGTCAAAAGGAATAGCTTCAGGATTTTTTTTATATAAACATACACACACACTGCAACTCAGTAAACTAGTCAGTCTGACAAAGCCAGTACAGTTCAGAACACTGAGTAATTAAACTAAGACAAAACACTAAGCCATCAATACCAGTAATTTCGTGCATTTGACAGTACTATCACCCGCTCAACACTAAAGGTAATTTTTGACAGCATCAGCATCTTAAGGTTTCTAAGTGAAAGATGCTTCAATTTCAAACTCTACTAGAAACATTTACCAGAGACTTGGTTTACCAGAAACAGTGAAGTGCTGCAACTAAGAGCGTAGCTTAACTTTTTTTTTTACATAATGCTTTAAGGAAAAAACCATCAGCTTTCTGTATAGACAACTCTAAAATAGGCCAAAAACGGCAAAAGTGCTTTTATACGAATTGACACGTTGACTTTTGAGTTTGAACCTTCCCAGCAAACTAGCTCACGCCTTAGCCATACACAATTATGACAGTTCTAGCTCTGCAAAAGAAAACACCATCAACTAGACTGTAGCAAGGAGTGCTACAGACCCTCTAATAAGCATTTTCAAAGCATCTTACCAATCATGAATAAAACAAAGCTAAGCACTTAACTACACTACCCAAATAGGGGTTTTCATTCAACTATTTTCTTAATAATCACAACGACAAGAGTCTTCATGTGAGTTCTGATTATCTTTTTTTGTAAGTCTCCCTTGGACAGCAATTGGTTTTGGAAGAATTTGTGGATAACAGGCTTCCATTTGAAAAATATGCAAGTATCAGAACTATTTATTTAAAAGTTCTACAAAGCCCCTTGAAAACAAACTTACTCTAAAGATACCAGTATTGTACTACACACCATTACGCAGGGATTCAAAACACACTATCAAATTAGCGGGAGTAAGTTACCCCTCTTTCAACCTTCCCAAGTCTCCCCCACCCCCCAAAAGTTTTCCTACTTATATCGAATTTTTTCATCCATGTCTTGAGGTGGCTCTTCGATAATAAATGAAACTAAGTCTTCCAAACATTCTAACTTCAGCAGAAACTCTATAAGTTTGCGATTCTGAGCCTTGCACTCTTGCAGAACATCCTCTTCATCCATCAATTCCTTCAGTGTTACATCTTCTCTCTCTAGAAGCGTATCTATGTGGGATGATGAATGGAGATCAAATTTCCAAAACATGCTGGTCTGGATAAGAAGAATATACACAGAGCATTAAGGTTACAAATCTATTCACGCAGTATTTGTAGTAACACTTCACAGTAGTATTTCATAGCTCCTAACCCCAAAGGTGCCTGCATGCATAGAAGCTTTCTAGAACTTGAATAAGATACAACAATGGATGCTGATGATCAAGAGCTACAAAATCAGGGTTGATTAAATGATAACTGAATACTCTAGTAATTTTTGTACCTTTAGCAATAGCCAATATTCTAACATCCAAAGACAAAGTTAGGAAGCTCCAGGGTTTACTTACATGAAAGGAACATGCTAATCTGCATTAAAGAAAAAAAGCATATCTTCAGTTTTTAATTTATTGAATTTGCTCTTCCCAACCTTTGTTATGAATCTATGCACCAAGTCTCAGATTCAGAACTTGCTCATCAATTACTAGAGCTGGGAGAGGATAAAATGGGCACTGTATAAATGACCTAGAGTACCACCCTTGCTGTTGAAGAAAATGCCTATAAAGGTGGAAGAATTATAAGAATTTTAACTTGCAGGCAGCACACAAAGTGCTGAAGCTAATTTCAACACAGGACCTACTCTCTCATTGTACCTCCCTCCACAAACTTGACACAGGAGGAAGAACAAGGGACAATAAAGTATCTTATGCAAACACACGAAAGGCCAGTGGCTCCAACTGCTGAAACATTGTAAAAGGCCATAACAGAAGCGTATAAGGATGAGCAACTTAACCTTTCCTTATAAAATGCTTTGGCACCTCCATGTTAATTCTGTTGCTCTATGACACCTTGCAAGCAGTTGCTACTGAGACAACTGTGCTATCAGAAAATAATATTTCAGTGTATGATAGATCCAATAAACTCCTGCTTTCGCTTCTCATTAAGTTCAACAGAAGCATTGGCTCCATTACCCCCTCTCCAAAACATGGCTTTTACACGACATTTAACCTCTGACACAGTATCAGCTGGTCTTCCATGAATGCGGAATTCAAGTGGATTGAAAGAGATACTACAAATATTAGAGAACAGTAGGAGAAACTTTTCTTTCCTTACAATTGGAAGCAGCATGGTTTTGAGCAGTACTGATTTAAATATGGAAAGAAGCACTCCTTTTGCTCCTTTAATAACTGCTTTCCAAGTGCGAAGGATTGATTCAATATGTTAATTACTGCTGGGCCTTAGTGACACCAGCTGTGAGGACATGTAGTTACCACAGAGAATGTAGGTGAATAGTACTATTTTAGCAAGTAAGCTGCAGGTTATATGCAGGAGCAAGCTTAAAGACAATAATCAAACTATGCTTTTGTCATACACCCCTATAAAAACCTAAAAGAACTACAATATAAATATCTAATTCTTTTGCAAACTAAGAGGTAGACAGCTATAAGCATTTTTTTCCAAGTTAAACTGGATTCAGCATGCATACTATAGCTACTTAGAACAGTGAAGTATCAAATTCAGTACTTCAGCAGTTTAGAAAACAGATACAAGTCCAAGGATGCAGCAAAACCCTTATGACTCTCTTCATTAGCAAGACTTCCAATATTTAGCCTAAATACTGAAAAGCCTGGTATACTCACTATAGAGAAGTTTAACTGTTTTTAGGCTTTTCATTGTTACTTTAACCATTACACACTCATCACTTAATACAACCTTACTTTTCTTAGCCTTCTGTCAAGTGTTGCAAGCATACATAACTGCTCCTAGATTACATTGATTTTGTTTGACTCCCCTATCTTTAAAACAGAAAGCTATCAGGAAAAGGTACAGATAATTTCAATTGCAGTATCAGTACTTATAATCATCTGAGATTCCATGCAAGGATTAAGCGGTTAAAAAACAGAAAAACATTCTTTTCTACTAAAAGTATTAGTAAACTTACAAGCAGGGTTCAGAACAACTGATCTCAGAAATTATCTTAGATCAAATTACACAAAGTTGTTATTAAAAATGCTAGCTTGCGGGTATTCAGGCTGCACAAAGAGTTACTGTAAGCAAATGAAACTAGTGCATTATTAAAGTCACCGGATATTTTTTGTTTGGGTTTTTTTTTTAATCCTTTAGGAAGTAGATCAAACCCTTTCCTTTGTCCCAGTTAGTGAAAGTAGCATCTTTGCAAGTAACCACTATCAATGCTAATTCCAGATGTAAATCCCCCTGCAGTGATTAAAGCTCATTTCAGTAGCTTCAATGTATTTCTCAGTTACTTATTTCAAGGGAAATTCAACAACGGAAAATAGCAACAACAAGAAAAGAGGCATACTACTGCAAACATGTTACTGCGTTATTTCACAAACTGTCTCCCAGGCAAGCTCTTTTAGGGGGTGCTCCCTCAACATGTCAGGTGCCGGCCAGAGATTATTCCATCACTTTTCAACAGGAGCCCAGGTCCTTTGAAATAAGGAAAAATAAACAACATAAAATGTGCCAAAGAGGAAGTCCAGGAACCCTGAAGAGAAGAGAATTTTCTTAGGTGTTATCATTGGCGATAATCTAGAATCGGCCTACCAGAGTTCCGATTAGAAGTATTAAAAACAAAAGCTTACTGTTATTCTTCCCACAGCCTACTGTTCTACTCTCCCTCCCAAAACCTACCAATTCTGAAATTTTGAATTACCTTCATGCTTTTTCAAATTTCTGTCCCATTAACAGAGTCAGAATTAGGCCTTATGTCCAGAAACCAGGAGCGCTCCGCCCAAAATCTCACTATCTGCAAATTTATGATAAATTCCACAGGTCAGTTGGGTTGTGTTACTCCCAATGTTCAACTCCATTGCCAATATGAGCAGAAAAATCACAACAATTGGATTCAATGCAAGATGCAAAAGACTGCCAAATATGAGACATGTTCAAGTTTAGATACTACATGAAGGAAAATAATCACAGATAATACTGCAAACTGAGATGTGGAAAGAAAAATTTTGTTAAAGACACTAAAGCTGCTGCAGATATTTTACTGTCATTTGTAACTTGAGTTAGCTTTCCATAATCAGTGGAAGTTCCCAGTAAGCAAGACTAACAGACTTCCAATTCATGTAAACAGTACTTCTGAAAGTTTACATCAACTTGCCGATATAGAAGTTAGGACAATTCCAGATCCTAAGGAACACCTCGCATTCAGAAAAAAATATTGCTTTGTTTTCTTAGTTAATACTGTTAACAGATTCTTCTCTGAATGAATGCCAAAATATCATTCTATTAAGTAAACACCTGACAAATCTGAAAGGAAAGAAAGCAGTTCACCAAAATGAAGAAAACCCGTCAACTGCTCTGAGATACAGGTAACTGAAATTATCACTTGAATCGTTTGCTAAAGTGAAGAAACAAAGCTTAGAAGCGATCTTTTCAGACCAGGAAAAAAAAAATAAAAATTGAAGTCTTCTGCCTACTACATGGTGGTTCTCTCTAGAGGCCAAATGCTTAATTGGAATCTCCATCAAAAAAACAGTTGGTAACAACTGTTTCAGGAAGTTTCTCTCTAGCCTCCAGTTGACATAGCTGTCCAACACCTTTCCTGAACACATACATGCCTCTCTTCAAGCTACAGGACAAAGACATTAATTCCAGTCAGACAAGCATATAGCTTAACTTTGGACAATGTCTCCTATATTGAACTTTTTACAGAACAGACTTGTTACTTTAAAGCACTGAGAAGTCCCCTCAGTAAATAAGAAAACTATTAAAGCAAGCTGCTCATTTAAATTAAACCTTTAAGCATCATACTTAGGTAAAACATACATGAGAAACATACTTTGCAAGGAGTTACTTCCAACTTGGTACCTCATACTCCCACCTAACACTTGAGTATTAGTAGCTACAAGCAGACATGGGAATCTAGACCAATGCAGAAAGGAAACTAAAAGGACCTCAGCTAGACAGCTGAAGGCTGTTTTACCCGACAACTGGATGTTAAAAACATACACACAGAGCTTCTGGCAGAAACTCTGCAGATTTTACAGCAACACCTAGTTTCATTTTTCAAGCAGGAGAAAGTCTTTTTTAAAAAAAAAAAGTTTATCAGTATCAAGCTGACGATTCTGTAATGTATGAAAGTCTGAGAAATGCTACATAGAGAGTTATAACAAGGACTGCATTACAAAAAACTAAACTCAGAATGTTGACTGTCAATTTTCATCATGTATTTTCTTACTATAGGGTTCAAGTACACAGATAAAATCAGTTACTTCTGCAACAACAAATTTTTCCATGATTGAAACACATCCTAAATTATGTAGCCTACTTCAGCAAAACATGTTTTTACAACTCCTGTGTAGCAACTAGCAAAAGAAAACTTAGTTGTTGGATGCAAAGAGAGCAACCACAAAAGAAGTCCTTGGTACCGTGACAGACTTTGAAGAAGGTCTTATGTTTCTTAGTGATAAAAGCATTTCCAATGCAAACAATCCTGCCTTCTAAAAACCAAATAGGTAGGTTTGGGGAAGGACAAAGCAATGAGGAAGATAAATTCTAATGCTTTTATCATTAAAAGAGTATTTCCCAACATTTTTAAGATCTTTAAATGCATTGACTGCTTTAAAAAGCTAAGCATGCCCTTCTGCTAGCTTCACATAACCTCAGTATATTTAACTAATTCCCAGTTATGTTTGGTTTTTTCCTTTCTCCAAATGATGAACAAGTAATTAGACACCATACTAGCATTTATAAAGTGCTTATTTTGACACTGGAAATGGACCATCTGTTCAAAACAAAGCTAAGCACGAGTGCATGTTTGAAAAAATTTAGCACTAAACAGAATTACCAGTCACCCAAATTGACACTCCAGTGACTACTTCTTAAACTGCCTATTTCACTCAGCCAGAGCATCACTCTTTGTGAACCTGCTACTTACAACTGCCTGTCCTTTGCAGGCTGGGGAACAATTCCTCAAAGCATTAAATATCCCAAGACCTACTAAATGTGAAAATTAAGTACTTATACATTTAGTCTGGAATTGAGGGCAATTTGAACAAAATAATAAAAAAAAATAAGACACCTGCATTCTAGCTTGAAGATCTAGATCAAAACAGTTCTCTTCTGTAAAGTAACGGTAATTTATAGCAATACACAGTTAAGCTACAACTGAATTCCCCACTTTTCCTCTTGATAAATGCAAGAATGAATCTCTCATATCCAGCACCACTTACATTGCTGCTTCTGCATTGAGAATTCAGGGGAAAAATAAGGAATTCTTTATCTTCTATCCCATTAAAATAGCATGGTTTTCCAATAGTCTAAGAACTCTGCTCTTAATTATTCCTTACCTTCATTTCTAAATACCTCAAATGATACAATAGAGACCATACTTACCAAATAACCTATTTGAAAATAAATTTATTTTCCATTAAAGCAGTGAGGTTCATTCTGTTATTAGCTAGAAAGACATAAGTTACTGTTCCAAGTCTCAAGATTTAACTATATTACGTTACATCCAGCAATCACAAATAAGAAGCCCCCCCAAAACAGTAATAAGGGAGGTTTTTAATGGTACAGTTTCTACATTTCTTAAACAAATGTAAAATCAATTTGACAGAGTAAAAATCTTATGTGGACACAGAGTAAGATGTAGCAGTCTCTTCAGTGTCTGAACAGCCTGTTCAGGCCATGAATGTGAACCCTAGCAGAAATTCATTTTTGAGAAATACTCCATTACTTTCAATGACAATTAGACTGTTATGATTATATGCTACTGAAGGTTCAAAGAAACTTTGTGGAGGAGGAAGCCAATAGATGGTTTGAAATTAAAAAGAATGAAATAGAACACAAAATACAAACACCTTCACATCAACAATTCAATACATATTGCACCCATATTTCAAGTACTGTGCACAGTTCTAGTCCTCCCATTTCCAAAAGCGCATAGCAAACTAGAAAAGATACTGAAAGGGGAATCAAAACCAATCAACAATTCTTTTATGGAGTGCTGGGAGAGCTTGCGTAGGCTGGCTGCACCTCCCTTTCCTGCCTGCAGGTCGGCCAATGCTTTGCCCCCTCCCAGCCACCGTCAGACACAGGGGGCTGTGCTACCTGCAGGGAGCTGGGTTGGTGGGGGAGGTCACCAAGGACCCCTGACCCTCATACAACACTGTTGCCACCATCTTGTCCCAGGGACCCCACACACGGGATATGAAAAGCTGGACATGTGGGAAATGCTCCTTATCCAATAACAATGCTCAGGCAGTGAAAGATACAAAGCACGTTTTATTTGAACATCCTTGCAAGAACAGGTGACCTAGCAAGTAGGCACACTTTTGGTTCTTGAAACACACCTATTCATTTCCTAATCCCAGCTGAGTTTTCCCTCCCCTGTTTCCCATTGGTTAGGTACTCCAGGGCTCACAGTCTGTCTGGAGTGCCTAAAACCGTTCCCAGATGTTGTGCCTCTGTTTACTTCTCCTTATGCTACACCTAAAGGGATTATCTGACTAGTTTATTTCTTTCCTTTTTGGTAAAACTGCTCAATGTCATTAGCCCTGGTTAAATGTTTGACTACCCTTCTAGACACTAATCTGGTATGAATCAGTTTGTCCTTTTGTCTATGTGATAAGAGATGTTATACAAGCCTCTGCTGGAGCCTCTTTGTCTAGTCATTCCCTTATCATGTCACCTCTGATGGAAACAGCTCTTCCCCATTGCAAAAATAATACCTGCCTTTCTTACAGACATGAGCCAACAATGTGTATTCGCAGCCCAGAAAGCCAACCATATCCTGGGCTGCATCAAAGGAAGCATGGCCAGCAGGCCAAGGGGGGCAATCCTGCCCCTCTGCTCTGGTGAGGGCCCACCTGGAGTACTGCATCCAGCTCTGGAGCCCTCAGCACAGGAAAGACACGGACCTGCTGGAGCAGGTCCACAGGAGCGTCATGAGTATGATCAGAGGAAGGGAACTCTTCTCCCCTGAGGCTGAGACTTGGGGTTGTTCAGCCTGGAGAAGAGAAGGCTCCAGGCAGACCTTATAGTAGCCTTTCAATACTTAAAGGGGGGGTCATAAGAGAGATAGAGACAGACTTTTTAGTATGGCCTGTAGTGATAGGACAAGGGGTAATGATTTTAAACTGAAAAAGGAGAGATTCAGACTAAATATAAGGAAAAATTTTTTTTTATGATTAGGGTGGTGAAACACTGGAAGAGGTTGCCCAGAGAAGTGGTAGATGCCCCATCCCTGGAAACATTCAAGGTCAGGTTGGACAGGGCTCTGAGCAACCTGATTTAGTTGAAGATGTCCCTGCTCATTGCAGGGGGGTTGAACTAGATGACCTTTACAGGTCCCTTCCAACTCAAACCAGTCTATGATTCTATAATCATCTTAGTAAGACCTTACCATCATTAAGTTGTAAGATTCAGGAATTGTGGGGGAGTATTCCTTGTACATAAGCTAGCAACATTTCAGTCTTTTCAACTACTTGCAGGTAAAATTTCACTTACATACCAAAACACAAGATACTGCACCTTCTTCCAAATACCATCAAGAATGCCTGTGTAACCAAACAATGTTTCAGAATACAAGAGAAGCACTTTAGCATGTTCATTGACTATTGCACAATTTAAGCTTGTACTGCAGATATAATTTCTTCCAGCCATTATACCCATTTACAGCACATATGCTTCTCAGCTAACTCCTATACTTTCAGAGGGTAACTGCATACTCTTGAGCAAAATGCAAGCAAAAGATACCATGTGGTAGTCCTTTCTTGAGTGGGAGAGGAACACACCAGAGAACTGTATGAAGACACAGAAATTTTCATAACACCCTCTTTAACAGCTGCTGCTTCCTCCTCCTAATGAGGAGGCAAATTATCTAATAAGTAGGAACTTTCACTCCCCTATAAGACAAGGGAAGAGGGAGTCTGATACAGCTGCAGAACAGTTAGGAATCAAGGTAGAAATGAAATCACTTTCACCCTTATTTATGCACACTAGCTTCCCTTTTTTATGCACACTAGCTGCACTTCTATCTCAATCAGAACTAGAAATGTGTGGGGTTTTACATAATATATAGATTATATATATACACACACCCATCATGTGCATACACACACTCCCTATTATGACTGAATGGCCCAATAATCAATTGCTTTGACATGCTGAAGGACCTAAGTCCAAACTAGTTAATGTTTACTCAAAGACACCAATCTCTCAAAATTCAAGAGGTCATAACCTCCAGCAAAAGTACAAAAATCAGCTGAAGTCTAGTTTGCAATTAATTTACAAGACCAATTTTATACCAAGCAACAAGTGCATCCTCGTCAATTCCTACACTCTATCTCAAACCATAGATTAGTAAGTGTTAATAAACATAGATCTTAATTAGCTGGAATAACTACAAATTTGCCACTGTTCTCCCCTGCCCAAGTAGAAAAGATGAATCATTTTCTAGTAACTCCACATCAACAGCCAAACACTTACACATTTAAAATATTCATTGGTCACAGAATTCAGTTAGATCCTTCATATTTTGAATTCTCCCGATTATCTTCAAAATAGAAATGAAGAGATCTATGTACTGAGAAAAGCAGATGGTCCCACAATATTACAAAAAAGCTAAACAATGCATTGCTACCCAGAAAAAAAAAATTTACACTGAAGCATGCAGTTTAGTACCAAAAATTCAATTGCAGAACTCAGAATTACCATACTTCAATATAATAACCTATAGGGCTAAACATCATTCATACCTAATACATGTCAGTTCATGAACACATTTGCTTTGAAACTCTTCCAAAGAATTGGAGGCTGGGCAGCAGATACACCTCCTGGCACAAAACCAAAACACTTTAAAACATGTTCCCTGTAAAACAAATAGAATAACCACAACAGTGTGTCTAGATGACCCTTGATTCTCATTGTAAGACCAAAGCGTGGCGGAGAAAGAAAACAGTGCAACAGCAAGCTGGGTTAAAAGACCAAGTTAGAAACAGCCAGCTAGAAAGTAGTCAAAAAAAAGCTGCAAGGAAAGGAAAGGAATGGCCACAGAGTCTGAACTGCAGAAGGAGAAGCAGCTTAGAAGGTGGTAAGTGTGAACCTACAGAAGTCATGTAAATAAGCCTTTAGTGAAAATCAGGGACATGAAAAACTTATAGCATTCAGGAACCACTTAAAATTTAAGATAAGACTTTATAGATGCAGAAGCTAAATCTACTGCTGTAGGAGAAGTTTAATAGTTTCTTACCTGTTGAACACAAAAGTTTTTTTTTAAAGTTAAAAAAACAGAACGATTTGTATTCTCTCAGGCTCCTTGCCCATTACAGGGTATCCTGGCAACAGCAAAAAAATCTTTCAATCTACAGTATTAGCAGATTAGCAGGACTGAATTAGGATTGAATTAGATGAAGCAGATTTCTTCCTACAACGACAAAAAAAACATTTTATAATTTAATACTGTTGTTAACAGGTTCGATTCAACAGCTCAACAACTGCATGAATACTAAGCACTGCTTTGCATGGAATAAGACATACGAACTGAAGAAGGAAACAAATTGCTAGGAAGAAGAGTGCAGCATACTCCAAGAATAAATTCAAAAGCAGCTTGTCATCTGAAAGACTTATTTTTAAACCAACTTTAATTAAACATCCCTCTTTACTTTTAGGGGACAAAGGAAGAAACTTCATTGCCTCAGTGAAAGAGAACTGCCTTTATAATCTGTACTTGACTCTGGAATCTAACATGAATCCAGAGTTTTCTCTTTTTTTTATAAAATATTAGCAATTTCATATGAAGTAACGTCTTCAAATCTAGAAGATCTAAAATACCCGTTGCCAGACTTTTTTTCAACAGTCTTTTCTATCCTCATAACTATTCTCTTGTTATATTAAGATCTGATTTATCCACAAACCTGCACAGAAAGAAACATACAAGCATTAAAAATGTCAGTTACTTTGGCATAAGTCTGTATAAACTATATTGACAGTTCCAATTTGAAATCGGTTTAGCTTCGGAAAAAACCCCAATACAGTCCACATACAGACTTACAGAGTAACCAGCTTTTCTAAGACAGAATTTGGTCACCTAAAATTCATCATTAAGACAACCTCTGCTTTTGATAGTTTAGTTCTTTCAATGTAAAGCAAAGTAACATTGAAGAGCTTAATCAGATATCCAAAACTGGCTTCAGAGTGACACTTACCTGTCTGTGCTTTGGTCAACACCAAATAGTCAAGAAAATGCACCCTATCAATCGATGTTTCTTCCTGAAGTAGCTGTTTCTGGTAGTTTTAAGGTTACTACCTAATATAAAAATTCACCTTCCCTTTCCACCAGTTACAGAGGGCTTTTTGGTTTTGCTTTTTAAGACAGGTTTCAAGGCAGACAAGACCTTTGTTACTTTTGGGAACATAGGTAATATTGTTAATGGCAAAAAAGCAGAAGTACTAGCAACTAAGAAGGGTAGCAAATATAGTCGCATGTTCATTAATTCATGTCTGTGGCGACCTAGTATTTGGCTGAAAAGCTCTGCTATCAGTTTGTCACAAATATATCTTCAGCTAAAAAAAAAAACTCAAACCACACACCTCAAAAGCATTTCAAGTATTCTGCCAGAGAAGAATGATTTAACCTTACACCTTCCATGTTAAAGATAACAAGCTGTGTCTCCAAAGCTGTTTCTTGATCTTTGCAGATGATTTCATACATAGCCTTTGTCAATACTGCCTATACTACAAATAAATTCCCCTTGAACTAAAAGACACTCTTGCATTTTAGTTAAACAATCACCCAAAAGAGTATTTTCTCTTAGCTTTGTTAGGGCTAGTCAGTTTTGTGGCTTGAAATACCATGTTGTTTGTTATCTCCCAACAGTTCTGAAACCAAAAGCCACCACATTTTATTCACAACAGCACAAAGACTCCAAGCCTTAATGTACACAAAGACTAAGTACAGCTTTCTCTAAGGATATTTTAGTAACCAACATAGACATGAACTGAAGGTCAACATAATACATTGACCATAATACTTTCAAAGGTCACATGTGTTTTTCATCCTTGGACCTTAAGGTCTATATGTCAAGTAGATTAGCCAATCCCTTGTGAGTCAAGTGACTAAATAGAGCAGAAAAAGTAAACAAGTTTACTGGACTTAGTTTGCTTTACTGAAGCTTCCTTGGTTATCATTTCTGCATTTCAAACGCACACCTATGTTCAGAAATAGACGTCCGAGAAGGGAGAAGAATGTAACTTCCTCAATTATGTTGTGTGGGAGCAAAAGAAGCAGCCTACTTAGCTTAATGCACTTTCAGAAGAGTCTACAAATTCTTAAGATACTGTCCACAGAGATTTCAATTGCCAGTAAAACTATCCAAATGAAACCCACTATTACTAATCCGCTTACAAGGATGTCTTTCTGATATTTCTATTTGAGAAGAAACCTTCACTGTCTAAATACCATTTTTAGCACCAGAACAGTCAGCTTCTGAATTCAATACAGTAGTATTATATAGGAAAATAAAAACACTAGTGTAATCAAAATTAACGAGATACTAGCAGTGCAAGTATTATAGCATACCCTGGGAAGTGTGTTCCACCAGAAACCTGTTCTGGTCAATGAGGACCTTTTCAGTCCACCTCAAAATCTACAAGAGTAGAAAGTTTGGTTTAAAGAATGACTTCCACTGAGTGGTATGGGTGGTTTATTGTCTCTGACTGTTGCCCTCCACAACACAGATTAGGTAGTGAAAGGACCTGCAGCATGGGTAAAGGAGCACTGATAGTGTAAAGAGCAGCACTGAACAGTGCTGCTCTTACAGTAAGTCCTTCCGTGCATTTGAAACAGTAATTTATATAACCTACTATATCTGAAATAAAGTTGCTATACAAGATGAGTTTTTTGTGCTGCATAAAGCCTCAGTGAAAAAAAAATTCCAGTTTCATTTCATAGCTCACAGACCCTCATCATGGGGGCAGTTTGACAAAACCACCAGCATCTCTTCGGGAACAAGAAAGGGAAGCCTAGGCCACTGCATGGTTAATTCCCTCTTTGGGCCATATTGTACTCAGAACAAGTGCAAGTGTTTTTATACAACACTCTGCTTAAGTACAAATTAGGTAATCTTTTTTTCCCCATTTTTCCACTGGCTTGTTGGCCCAGAGAGATTCCCCAGTGAAGTTACAGTCTAGCAATACAAAACTGTTTATGCTAATGCTAAAGGCAGAGCCCTGTGAAATCATCATTTAAGAATCATCATTGTTCCTTACCACACCTCTCCAAATGTCTGGTAGGAAAAATAAAAATAATAACGTGTCCTCCTTAGAACACTCACGTCTTAGGGCTTACTACAGAAGTTAACCAAGTCCAGATGCTGAAACAAAGGGTCATCACCAGGGCCAGCATGGCCAAGGAAGAGGGAGCACACCATTAGGGACAGGGCAACCAGGATTTGTCTCTTCCATCTTGGAACCAAATTTTATCACCTTAGGCCTGCTATATTCTCAACCACCTGATAACCTGCAAGTGTAAATGAGTCCTGAATTCCTGTACTACTATGGCAATGTAAAAATCAGTCATGCTGACTGACTGCTTCAGCAGTACAGTTGTTTTGTGGGTTTTTTTTTTTTGTTTCAACATTTAAGGAAAAAATACTGTAACTTAAGAAAGCAAAGGTTAGATGTACGAACTTTAGCAGAGGTTTCTTTTTTCAGTAAGTACTCTCAAAAAGTGTGTGAGTTTGGATATTTTTTTAAATATTTTTTTTTCCAAGTCTAAGACACTACTATCAGATCACAGGGGCACAGTTACCATGGCTTCACAGGTACTATCCATGACTTAGCCACAGCTTTAATTTTCAGCATTTCACTCAATCTGCCTTAATCTGCCCCACTCCACCCCAACCACCTGGAACACTGCTGAAAAAGAGCACGTTAGAGATGAGAAGACTACTGTTTGAACATGCTTACCAGGATTTGGCAATAGTATGATAAAGAGTTCCCTAAGGTTAGTACCAGAAGCAGTGCTACTAGAAGGCAATACAGCTGCATCAGACACTTTGCTGTACCAAAGCTACTCAGCCCTGTCTCCCATTTTCCTTAATTAGCCCAAGTACAACAGCAGGCTAACTGGCCACACCACTTTTGAACCCAAATCACTACTCAGCATGGGGCATGCTAAACAAAAGCATATACATAACTGGCTTGGACATTTCTAGCAAGGCACTGCAGCGTACCACGTAAACGTACCCATTTTCTCTGAACAACCTTTCAGATAAACAAGTTCATCCTCTTTTTCACCTCACTGATTAGACCTTGGAAGTCGGATGCAAATGAAATTTCGAGATGCATGAAAATACATGGAGGTAGCAGAAAGCTTACTTCAGCAACTTCTAACCAGGACACCAGAGTGTTATTTCTGTATAGACAGTGCATTCAAGTCTGCTGTGAGCTTTCTTTTTTATGCAAAACCTTAGTCTTGCTAAAAAGAGTACTTAAGATCATCCACGGTTCAGAAGTGGAAGTCAGCAGCCTCTAGGAGCATGCCAATGTTTTACTTCCTAAAGCTTCAGTCAGCCATAGCTGCTGCCAGAATTAGAGCGGACTCTTGCACTAAGATAGCAACTTAAAAATTAAATATAAATCTGTTTGTCACTTCTTTCTTGACTTTCATTAAAGGTTCCTTGGACCTGTTGTTTGAGTAATCTGCACTTTCAGTACGTGTTACCTGAACTGCACTAGTTAAAGGCTATGGGCAAGATTATCTTCCTGTTTTTCTTCATGCTAAGGTTTACAGAACTATTAAAATAAGTTTTGACAGCTGCACATTTTCAAGATGTCAGACAAGACTGCCCTTTTAATTAGGACATCAAGAACTGAGCTACTAAATATATTACCTATGATTTCAGTGCTACCAGATCCTGCAAAAACTGACAGAACTAACCAACCCACCCTGCATGCATACACAGGCTAATATTCCCCTAACATGACACTATCAAAAACATGGTTTGCTTTTCAAACTGAAAAGTTGGAATCCCTAGCACTCTTCAAAGCATGTACAGATCCAACAGCATTAAAAGAAAAACTGAAGATACTTCCTCCTTTAATCTTCAATTCAAGCAGGTTAAAATAAATCTTTGATTTTGATTTACTCTTGGGGAAAGATTACTGATTTGACTTCATCTACCAAAAAGCTTAAGCCCCACCTATACTTACTTCTACAATCCTAAATTTTCATGTTCAATGTTTCATGAATACAACCCCTAGGACAAAAGTAGGAAAGTTATCCCAATGTCAAGCGAGATAAAATACAGCAGCAGCACCTGGATACAAGCGAAGTGATGCTACTTTACCATACTTGCTGACCTAAATGTTGGTATCTGCATTTAGACAGATGCCTTAGTGCCATCTGGAATCTTCCCTAGCTCAGTGCAATGCTATAGCTTTAGTTGAGCCTTTAACCAAGTAAGAACACTCTCCCTTCCTTCACAGAACACACTGCATATTCAGGGGACATAGTCTATACAACTGTTTCCCCATCTCTGCAGATACCCTGAGGATGAAGTTAAATAGTTGGAAAAGAAAAATATTTTAATACATATGGAAAGTCATTTAAGTACTGGATGCCAAACAGTTAAGTTATCTTATTGCCCAAAGATTAAGGCAACTGAATAGAGATTCAGTATCTTCCACAAGCATTTTACTCACCATTTTTTGCAATTACTTTTCTTCCTCCTTCCCCCATCCCCCAGGCAATTTATATTTTGGAGCAAATCACTCCAGTAATCAGAGTTTTGCCACGCTGTGCTTTTACAAACCATGCACATTGCAACTACACCACATTTTTCAGGCACAGATGTCTCTGGTGCCTCCACTGAACAGAAATATGCCTTCCCCGTATGTCCTGGTTTGAGGCAAGACAAAACTAATTTTCTGTTCAATAATTTTACTTTGCAGCTAAGCCTCTTCTAGCTAACTGAACTCTCAAACAACATTTTTTTTTCGACAGTGTCCGCTCTCAGAGTGATAAGACCTCATTGTTTTCTAATTTATGCCAAGGGGTGGTACACAACGAGGCTCTTGCTTATACTTATTGCTATAACAACCAAGGTCAGCCCACTTTCCTGTGTGCCCTGTTGAAGGGTCAGATGCAGAAAAGCATAGAGTGGAGCGGACTGGACAGGTGAGCCAAAACTGACCAACAGGGTATTCCATCCCATCTGCATCATGCTCAGTATAAAAGCTGAGGGATCAAAGGGTCAGCCTTTTTTTTTTTTTTTTTTTCTTCGATAGCCAGCATCCAAGGATGACTCTGTCTGTTCATCTGCCTTTGATCCCAATCTGTGCATTCGTGAATCCAGATCTGGAATCCAGTTCCCATCCATTGCTGAGTCCAGCCTGGGACTTGCCCAGTGCCTGCTGGTGATGTGACTGTCAACCTGTGAGCTTGATACGGTTCTGTATATACTGTATATTTTTCATTATTTTCATTTTATGTTTTTATTAATATTTCATTAAAATAGTTTAGTTTTTTCTAAAATCATAAGTCTCTCTCTCTCTTTCACCTCTCCCTTCTGGGAGAGGCAGGGGAGAGCATCTGCAATTAAAAAATAACAAAAGACAACTTCACCTCTTTCCCTCTCCAACTTTCTTTATTTTCAACTGCCAGTTTGCTTTTAGTTTTGGGGGATGAATTCACTGGCTGTTGCTTGCAGTTTTTCCAATAATAAAAAATGGACATCACTTTTCTCCGCAAAAACCCACTTAACAGTAAAACACATTTACCACTTTTAATTGCATTCTGCTGCTTAGTATTACACTATATAACATCATAGTTACCAATTCACATTTCCAGAGAAGACCTTAGCCTTCACACCCATAATCTCCAATAAATTAAAAGTATAGACCTTGAAATAATCTATAATACCTCCCTCTCATAAGGGAGAGATCAGTACCATAGTTACAAATTTTCTACTGTATCTATTAATAATTTAATTCTCGGCTGCATGGGGCTACAACTTGGGAGGGGAAAAAAGCAACCCCACTGCATTCTAGTCCCCAGCTTTACAGCCAGCATATTTTTCTGAGGAATGTGAGTTAAATTTCAGAATTCCCAAATCTGGGGAACAAGAGGATTGGACCAGTGTATTTTGAAAAAGCTACTGTACAAGCATTAACATCATTGTTTTTTATTATGCCCTAAAAGTAAGCCAGTTTCCTAGAATGAAAAAGGTATCAGACACCCACAGGTGTTTCCTATATTACAAAAGATACCAAACAACCTATGAGTTTTTCACACTTTGACTCTTTTTCACAGACACCCACATACATAAGAGATACAGAATTTTTTTTTTTGTCCACCTTCGATACCCCATCTCTACAATTTCAATCTCGACAACTAACTAAAGAGTTAGGGATTAATTTGTATTCATAAATTGCATTTTTAAAGTAGAGCAACCAAGCCACCTGTGGCTGGTACTCAGTTCAGCCATGTCAGTTTGGGTTTTTTTTATTTTTTTGCTCTCAAAATAAATAAATAATACTTAAGTACAGCAGGAGAGCATACTGGAACAGCCAGCCACAGAAAAAAGAAATGTGCCCATGTATGACTGAAATCATATAATATATACGATATATAATATAAGGCAACCACACCTGGCACAACTACTGAGAAATAAAAACAATCAAACATTTATAATGGGTTGAGAAAGAGTAAAGTTTTAACTTCAGAGCCCAATCACTCATTACTGGTCTCTCAGCGAAATTTATAAGCTTTTGGATTATAAGTAACTCTACAAGAGAGTCTTTGCCCAAAAAAGTATAAAGCTACAGAATTACAGACACCGCTTTCATGATCTGATGGCAAAGTAGATCCCTTTAAACTGAGGAAAGGCATCCCGTAACATCACCGGTAAAGCAACAGGAAGGACTCAGTAATATCAAAAGGAATTGTAAAGTTTTACAAGTATGTAACAGTTAATTAAAATTAAGCACTGAATGCTACTTACTATCAACTCACAGCTATGACAGCAATTATCTTTTATTAGAACCTGAAGGGCTCAACAAGTTGTGCAGTGGTCTTAACACCATCTTTCATCAACTACTGTATTGCTACCTGCCTTGCCTTTAAATCTTCCTCCATTTCCCTTCTTTGAAGCACCACTAGTTAAAATGAAAACAGCACACTAATCACTACAGTAAAGGCATGCAGCATGAAAAGATACATTAAGGGGTTTTTACGTTGACCATTAACAAATGCAGACCTCTCACTAACGTTATCTTTACCACCTCCTTTATCAGACAAATTTCATCTAAACACAGTGTTCAACATAACATCTTTTTGCCACTAAGTGTGGCTTGAAGCTATAACAAAGAGCCCATCATCAGCAACAAGTACAACATCCTTTGATGAATGCTTGCTTCTCACAGCCAAAAGGAAGAACTGACTACTTCATAGCCAGTTTAGTCTAACTTCTAAAGCTGTCACTCACAGGAAGGAAAAAACACCAAAATTCTATTAACCCTCAGAATTGCCATAAGCAATGACAAACTCTTCCTTCATAATAGCCAGAAAGAACACAGAAAGACAAACGTGGAAGATGGGAGTACAACCCCTATGCTGATGCAATTTTCAAATGGACTTCCATCTGGAATGCACACTGACCAACATCAACATTAAATGGAAGTTGGTTTCCTGTAGATGCAAGCCCCTTACAACACCAGCAGGAAACCCACCTACCCCCAAGTGAGTCTGTTCCTGCCACCACTACAGCTTTGTTTTAGCAGTCTCTAGACTTTCCATCCCTTTTCAAGATATTTGGTGACAGCAGCTAAACCGTTTTCAGTAAGATTTCAAGTTTTCACTCAATTTTTTACTCAGTGTTTCAAGTTTTTACTCAGTTTTTTTACTCAATTTTACTCAATTCTGCCTCCCTTCATGTCTTCACACAAATCCTCACTACCAGTTTCATAGGTGCTCTTCTTAGCTATTTTCCTAACACGCCTAACAGCGTATAGCACCACTCCAGAAGAGCGTATTACAGCTTTACAGTTCCATGCAGTTGCACGCTGAGGTTTTTTGGTACTCTTTTCCACTGCTGGTATTCAACACATTCCATAGATTTTGTCACTATTTGAAGTTTAAGTCCCATGGAAGAGGAAAAGATACATCCATTTAAGAGGATTAGGGGAGGACTATACAGAGTAACATCAAGAAGAAAGAACAGTCAAAGCGTTAGTCAGGAACTTTTTCACCCACTCCAAATCACTTACACCACTTCAAACATGCTTCTCGGTACTTCACAGAAATAAACAAAGGTCATGAAAAGTCTTGTATTTTACAGTAACAGATTTTTTCCCAATATTGTGTGAAGAATTATTCCATAAACAAGAAAGCTGTTAACAGCTCATACCAAATGTCTTCCTGATCCTATCAATTCAGTCTATCCCATTTCCTGAGAAGCATCCCAAGCTAGCTACAGAGCTGCATATAATAGCCAAGAGTAGAAAAACATTTTACTTGAGTTGCTTAGTAGCATATGGTTTCTAAAACAGATGCTGGCACACTGACACACCACAAAAACAATTAAACATGCTATGCAGAGATTTCAACATTATTTTTGTATTCTCTACGTATTTTCTGATTGATCTTTCAGGCTTGCCCACCTCGAAAATACCAGCATCTAATGTGATCACTAAATAGTTTCTCAAGTTCTTTGCTCACTTCCTCCAACTTGACAAAAGAAGATGAGACAAGCAAGATATTATTTCTCATTTATCCCTACTTGTTTTATTATTGTGGAAAGTTTGCCAAAAACAATGGCTGCACATCTTGCTCTTAGGATAATCCAATCAGACATCTAGTCTGCTAGAATTTGGATGTGTTACCTACTTTGGGATAACACACTACTCCTTAACCTGGCATACGGAATAACATAGAGTACACAGCAATCTTACGGGTCACGGATGAAGGTACTACTATGAGAGCTGAATCTAGATGTCAGACAATATGCTTAAGACATCCTAACTTACTACAGAAACAGTTCACTGTACTCATACTAATGCCTCTTCTGCCCAAGCAGAAAAGCCACGGTTTCCATCATAACTTCCAAAGGCCATAAATTAACCCAGTTACATACGAGAAGTGAATATGCAAACCTCCTACCTATAAAGAGGTTGTGTAATACGCTGGAACACTGAAGCTGGAAAACGCCTCATTTCAGTATACTGATACAGAGTAATCTTAACTAAGTGCAGAATTAAGTACATACTTCAAGGCTTTTTACGCACTTGGACAAAAGAGGACATCAACAGACAGAAAGGAGAGTGGACCAGACAGTTCTTCAAAGCATTTCTCCCTTCTGACTGATTCAATCCCATACTGGTTGGTTTTGATCCAGCTGTTTAGAATTTCATAGTTCATGCATTTCAAGATTAAGCTGAGTAGAGAAGCAAAGATGTTGAGCCATAACAATAGAGATCACTCTCTAACTATCTGTTAATACTAAAACTACATACATAATTTTCTGCTTTAATACTGCTAAATTCAGATTCCATTCTATTAATTCACTTGATTTTCCACCCTTAGAACATCATATGATTCTTTGATTGGTATACAGGCTATAGCATCACCTCTGTTAAGTGCAAGAGAGAAGGGTTGTGAAGGAAAGTCACATTGCCTCACTTTAGCAAGTCAACAGAAGTAGGGCGAAGAGTTTGCAGGCAGTATCATGAGAAGACACACAAACTATTTAGTATCTTTAATTCCATAAGGGAATAATAATGGCTAGTTGATTTATATTCAAAAGAATCTAAAGATACTAGTCACAGCAGTTTACATATATATAAATCTAACTTGCTTGAAAAGAAGCTATAACGCACTACCCTACTTAAAGACATTCCTGTTAAACAGTCTGCTTTTCCTGAATTTCTAAACTACAAATTTCACTGTAGCTCAGTGTTTTCCTTAAGTTCATTGTAAACAGACCTCTCCGTTCTTCAGGCCAAAATAAAAATCTTCAAGTAGTATTAGAAGGTAAATTCCTTTAGTACTCAGAAAGCACAGGATTCAATACCACATACGCATTCCGCTTTTCACACAGAAAGCAAATAAGAAGTATCACCTATGTTCAAGCTGTATCATTGACAGAGGAAACAGTCCCTTAAGAGAATTTAAGTAATTACTTAGAATTACAAACTGTCAAGAAATAAACATGCAGACTGAGTACCACGTTTGCACGAAGTCTTGTTAACAAGTTATATACTGAAAAATAATTCTGTAGTAATTCTGTAGTGTTCTTTCATATTTGGATAATAAAGACTCTCACAAGCTACAGTCAGTCCATGTCTCACTACTGAAAACAAAAAAAAATAACACAGAGCTAAGTAATCACAGAATGTTACTAGAATGTATGCTGTACATGTATGTGTATTTTCAAATACACATAGGAGTTCAAATAACTGCAGTAATCATCTGGAACACTGAAACAGGAAGACTTTCCATCTTTCAGCATTCCAGAAGAAAAAAAAAAGCACACATGCATTTGTGCAGTTCACAAGCTATTTTGTATATTACTTGGAAATTTTAAACCAGCTTAATATTCATAAATTAAAAACTAACAAATAAACAAACAACAACAACCACCAAAAACAAGCCCCAAACCAAACCCACACCACAGTGCTACAGTACTTTTAGACTATGTATTTTAAACTTCTTCATTTTTAAGTTCTCAAGATCTCACAAGGAACGCTTTCTAAAGCTATCCACCCACTCTTAAGTTTTCTATATTCTTCCACTCAGGACACTTTTTTAAAATAGCAACACACCTATTCAAACTATCCTACTGTTTTAACTTATATAAAATTTATTCTGACAAGAGATGATCTTTAGCCTCAGTTGTACTTATGTCATACAAGACACAAGGCTATAAAACTAATTCCCTCTTACACTTTGAGAAGTTCTTAGTGACTAAAGCAAAACAAAACCAAAAGAACTGGCAGGTTCAAAATCAGATTATAACAAATGTATTTAACAGCAGTTAAAGCTTACCCAAACACTGCTATGCTTTTAAAAAAATGTAACTGAAAGAAGCTGCCTTGTTAAAAAAAACCAAAACAAAATAACAAGCCACCCACAGACAACCCAACAAAAAAAAAAAAAAGAAAAGGCTGGGGAAGCGTCCTCAAAGGAATAGCGAGGCACTGATTTTAAAGAACGAAAATGAATGCAGAATTAGCTATCAGCAAGGCTTATCTGTTTTATTATCCAAGAGATACCAGTGAAGCTAGAACAAAGTTCTGTAAGCTACAGCAACAGCACAAGTGACCGCCGGAGGAGGGAGTAGTGCAGACAGCTTCCCCCATTTCGGCAAAACACCCGGTTTGGAGCTCCTCCGGTGTACGAGGGAACAATGCACCGCCCACCATACCCAACGCCGCCGCGACCCGCTCCACGCCGCACCAGGCCGCCAACACTCCGCCACCAAAACCTTCCGTGGAACGGCCGCGGCGTCTCCGCCCCTCCACGGCTGCCAGCCGGCTCCCCACCCGGGGCGAAGCGCCACGGGCGCTAGGAAGAAGCTTCGGGGCAGCAGCCGAAGGACCCAACGTCACAGCCACAGGAAGAAAAGAGGCGGCGGGCGGGCAGGGCTCCCTCCAGCGCGGCCCGGGCCTTCCCCGCCGCGCCCAGGCCCGTGGCAGCCCGCAACCGCGCCGCGGCCCACCGCGCCCGTCCGGGCGCTCCGGGCTCTGTGGTGCGCGCGCGAGGGGGCACCGCACAGAACGGTCCCCTGCAACCCCACCAGGCCCCGGCCCGGCGGCGCCTGAGGAGCGTCCAGAGCCCCCCGCGCGGAGGGGAGCAGGCGCCAGGCCCGCGCCGCCGAAGACAACCCGTCACCGGAGCGCCGTTCCGCTCGCAGCGGCAGCAGGGAGAGCTCACCGCTACCCCGCCCATACCTCGGCAAGTGCGTCCCCCCGCCACAGGCCCCAGGCTGCCTCTGCTTAGGCGGGAAAACCACCGCTTGCCACCATCACCGACGCTCCAAGATGGCGGACATATCAGCTCCTGCGAGCCCTCCTCTCCCTCCGCCCCGCCTGCCAATCACACCGCCCCGGCACCACCCTCCTCCTCGACTCGCGCCTTCCTATTGGGCGGCGTGCGGAGCGCGGCCTCTCACTGGCAGTCCGCTGGGTGTCAGTCACTCAGCTGCGCGACTGCAACAGGGTCGAACGGGGGGTGGGGGTGGGCTCTCGGCTTCCTGTTGGCCAGTCAGCGCACGGGGCGGGTGCACCTCTCTTCCCACCTTCCCGACTTAGCAACAAGCAAACGTCACCCTGACGGGCGTCTCCCTCACCCAATAGCAAGAGGAGATTTCTTTTAAAAATAAACCCTTTCCGCCCAATCTGGCGCTGAGGCGCTCGAGCCGGCAGGAGGCCGCAGCGGGAGGGGTGGGCGCCTGTGGTGGCGATCCCCCCCCCCCCGTACCCTTACCCTCCGCGCCTCGCCATTGGCTGGCGGGCGGAGCCCCGCCCCCCAGGGTGAGGCGCGGGCGCCAAACTGCCTGACAACAAGTAGCTGGCGCGCGCGCAGGGGGTGCGATGTGGACGCCTCCGGAAGCTGGCGGCGGCGGCGGGGGCGGGGGCGGGGGGGGGCAACAAGAGCTAGCGAGGGGGGGGCTTAGCTCGAGCGGTAGAGCGGTAGCTCACCATGTGAAAGGTTGTGGGATCGATACCCGCATTCCCCGCAATTAGGGCTTTTCTTTTTCTGAGCCTCCATGCGGGCGCCCGTGGGTCCTCCAACTCCACCTGAGAACTGGCAGCGTGTTTTAACCAAAATGCACCAGAATAAGCATGTGTGAAAACCAGGGAAAGTCCTGCACCCTGGCCTTGGCAGCCCTCCCCTGTGGCTTGCCTGCGGTACTGCTGCCTGAGCCGGCAGCTTCACAACCCGCCTTGGCCAAACCCTGCTGGTGAGAACCCCTGCTTGAAAGCTCGAGAACCCCTGCTTGAAAGCTTGAGCGACAAGTAGCTGAATGGGCAGCCTCGTGTGCCCCACAACTGGCAAAAAAACCCCATCTTCTATGCGGTGTTTTGCGCCCTGTGTCTTAGAGGCACAAACACGTTCTGCCCAGCCAGGACGCCCGCGGCCTTCCCTCACAAAGCCTCCCCAATTACCTTCACGCAAAATGGCCGTCGCCCCTCCAGGCAGCCCTCAGGGCTTCAAAATGTCACTGTGGCCAACAGCCTGGGGTCAGCAGAGCTTGTCTGGCTTCAACAGGTTGTGTCTGGTTTGGGTGGGTTTTTGCCCAGTTTCAATGGGGTTTCGTCTGGTTTCAATGTGGTTTTGACTGCTTTCAACTAGTTTCCTCTGCACGTGGCCCTTGGAGAGCTGGGGGGGAGGAATGCTGACTGAAGCTGTCATCACAAGGCAGGGGGTGCCAAAAATGTCTAGTTGCATCCCAGGACAGCAGTACTGGCCTGGTCCCAAACTACAACTATTTTTGGTCCCGCAGACCCACCTCAGTTTTCCTGGAAGGGAAAGTGCGGGTGAAGGAGGTGCTGCGGGGCCTGAGCCTCATCCAGCGCGGCAGTTCTTCCCTTTACGTTTTGTGTGTTTGGGCGGGGGGTTTTAAAAAGTTAAGGGTTGGCGATGATGTTTATGTCTATAAAATATCTGCCTATCTGTGAATGGAGGGGCCGCCTTGTGGAGGGGAGAGTCACCTCCGAGAGCAAAGGGAGAAGCCATCTGTGAGTCCTAGCTCTCACACCTCCCATCTCCTCGACGTCTCTTCCCAATGTACTAACAGAGCCGGGGAAGCCTGTTGTCCTTATCAATTGACATCATGGACTTGTAAAACACTCCGTTTCTCAGAGGGCTTGCTCCACCAGGGCACGGTGGCACCACGACAGCATGGCGTTAGTGGGTCTTCATCAATGTGTGTGAGCAAGTAGCTGAAAGGGGTAAGGTGCAGTTCCGGCTCCCCAAAGCTCATTTTCCATCATGCTAGCATTTGCCTTGTCCATTATGAGGGTAGCGTGTGTTTTCTGTGAATGGTGGCAGAGAGGTCAGTTTTATAATGAGTAGGTGTGAATCACGCATGAGGTAATTTTTTTATATTCACATATATTCATTCTGATAGTTAGCGGCCATACTGTGTTTAAGAAGAGAAACAGGTATGTTACGGTTAAAGCGAGAACTGATTTATTTATTTACAATGAGGGAAGAAAAAACAGCTGAAAAGATAGTTTAGTGATAGGGTACTTCTTGCGGGCACCTCATAAAGCACATGAAAACTGAAGGGTAGCACAGGTTGCTGTGTTAATTTCATATACCAAAGGAAGGGGAAAACAATACATTTCTTTGAATTCATTATGACTCGGCAGTCTAGGATAAAGCAACTCAGCAACTCCACTTTGAATAATGTATCTTCACATCTTTCACACGCTCATCTGACATACAAAGTAAAGCTCAATACAGCTGTACTTACATCTTATTGCAAATCAATGACCAACTCGGCAGACCTGCTCCCATTAAAACAAAATTGGTATTACAAAGAGACATGAATATTGAGGGTGCTGCTGCAGAAAGCAGCATCTCTTTCAGGAGAGAAACAGTGAGGCAAGCTAGAAATGGGCTCAGATCTTGGGGTACAAGAGTAAGGTCTTAGTGGGAGCCTGTCTCTGCATAGAACATCTCCAAGTTGTTTGGACAAATGGGAAAATGTAGTAGGTAAAGCTATGTGCTTATCTTTCTGTGTGCCTCCTTTTTAGAGTAAGGACTGAATTTTGCCTGCAGATCAGAGGGAGTCCACATCTTTCACTTCATACTGGTATTGTGTTCAGGAACTTTAAAGTAGGATATAGGCTGCTTGAGGTTCCTCTGTTTTTTTTATTGCTTTAAATACAGAAAGATAGGCTAAAATGTTTGCTTCTGAAGAAAAAGTGGCCATCAGATTTAATAACTGCAAACAGGCTAACACATCCTGGCCTTTGTGCTTTGTCCAGGCACTCACACAGTAGAAACTTGCCAGCTGCTCAGGTGCTTGGTTTCATAATGCCCATTGCATAAAAGGCTCGACACAGTGTCAGCTTTCTTTTTGTTCCTATGTCTTTCCTACCAGTTGACCAAGCTTTGGCTCCTGTGCTTTCTGTAGGCATTACTGGTTCTCCCAAAGACTGAGTCACAGCATGCTTTACACTAAGAGCCATCCTTGCTCACGTTACCCTTCAGTATATGATGGCACATCCTTATTTCACAAAACCTCTGTGAACAGAAGCCCTCCCCAAGCTGTGGGCCCAGTGGGTTGCTTCCATTAGAAGGAGATTGTTGGCTGCCAGCTCAGACACATGACCATCGCCTTCTGCCTGAATAAGTTAGTAGAGCTGCAGCAATTATGATGCACGTGATCTTAATGTGTCGCAAACACATGGTAAAAACACAGCAGCATGAAATGTCTTTGCTGGTCCACAGAGTTCTGCAGTTAGGTCTCTGAGTGTAGAGCCTGGTTTTGTTTTCTTTTTCATGCAACCAGATTTATTTAGTAAAATGTACAAAAAATGTTTATCCTCAAAACTATCAACATGAAATGGAACATTGTTTCTTTTTTTCATTATTTCAGCTGGTGCTGAGTCCAGAAAGATCGCTAGACTGTATTTGTTCCACATTTATTTTAGCTGTCTCCTTTTTCTTTCACTGTATCTGTTTTTTGTTTTGTTTTGTTTTGTTTGTCATACCACTTGCATGTTCTAGCAGTGAGTACCTGCAATGACTACAGCAAATGGAGATTTCACAATATAAAGTGTATGTAGATGCAGTTCTCATTGTATTGTCCATTGTCAATGACATTCTGTAGGAAAGACATTGCGCTGGAAACTCTGAGCAGGGAGATAATAGAAAAGAATGGTCTTCCCTATAATGGATAAGTGAGAGCATAATGTTAAATGGCATTCTCAGGACAAGCAACTAGGTTGTTAAAGGGATGATGGTGCTATAATCTTTAGGAAGCACCAGAGGCAGTATCTGGAGAGGGTATTAATAGTTTGAGCGTAGACCAGCTACTACAATAAAATAGTTAACTACCTATGCTTACTTTCTGTAAGCGTAAAGCTTGTCTTCACAACAAAGTAGTGTTAAACTGTGCTGCTGTTGACACATCCTATATCCTGAGCAAATGTGCGCTGGATGTAAGGGATAGATCTCAACTCAGAAGGGCCAGGATTATGTTTGCACTGTCACACATCTGATTTTCAAGGGCTTTATGACCGCTATCTCAATTCTGGAAAGGTTTGGGACATCACAGGCACTGTTTTTGTCTTACAGAGTTCCTGTCAATATATTTCTAAATCTTGATTTTGTGTAATTATTTTTTAAAACTACAACTGTCCAGGTGATACTACCTTTACCATATAAGTTGGTAATGCTAGGGTGCTACTACCTCAAAGTAGAAACATTTCATGCCTAGAAGGAGGATCTCAATGCACTACTGAACAGTTAGGGGAAATGAGGAGGTCGTGTGGCTTGCCCGATGTCACACAGTATACTGAACCAGGGGCAAAACACTGAAATCCCAGTCCTTTGTCCCTGGGACTTGTGTGCAAATCTGAAGACCTCCGTACCATTTTTATACCTGTGATTACAGGCAAATCAGAAAAAAACCCTAGCCTGCTTTGGGTGGCAGTAGTCAATTGCTGGCAGGGAAACTCTGAGAAATTTTAGGCATGGATTGTGACCTGAAGCTTGATAGTGTTTTACTAAGTGGGTTGTTGCTAGTGTTGCAAATGTCAGTATCTTAACTTTGTGATGGCTGCTGCCTGGGGCACTTCCAGAGGCAGCCACTTCTGATGGATTCCTCTTATCATTCGAGTCAGCCACTTCCTCAACATAAAGGGGTATGCAAATAAAAAGAAAAAAAATCAGCCTGCTCAGTCACCATCACTCGCTCAACCAATGCTGAGCATGTTTCCTCCCTGTGCACCACTAACTCCTCAGGCATAGCTGCTACCACCTCCTGAAGGTGGTGGGGACTGGTGGACGCCACTGCGCAGGTGCCAGGGGGAGCATTTGCTAGCCTTTGCTGTGACTCAGCAGCTCTGCCACACCTTGGAGAACAAGCTTGACTTCCCAAGCTGTTGTATAGCCTGCCAAGCCAGCTCATCCCGTGGCTCTACAATTGCTAGATGTGACACTGGAGGAGGGGAGGCAAGACTCTACCCTTCCAGCAGCATTTCACCACTAGCTGCTTCTGCTCCATAGCCATAATGTCATACCATTGAAGCATGTGGAGCATGTGGGGTGTGCTTCTGCTTCCTGTCCCTACCAATGTGTTGTCTTCCCTTTGCCCCTCCAGGACAGGGGGGGACCTAGCTGAGGGACCCTATGAAGAGTTATTTGTTTCCAGTTTGCCCAGCTTGCAGACTTGAAGCAGAGAAGAACCAGTGCCCGCAAGGCAGTAGGAGAACCTTCTTACTGGTCTGGAGCTGAACCTCCCCCCTGGGACATCTGGCTGTTTGATCACCTCAAGCATAAAATGAAGCCATAGTCTAAACCGGTTTTAATCTGATTGTAGTTAACTCTTCTGAGCACTGACAAGTTACACTTAGGAAACAGACCTAGAAAGAGTGGGGCAATTGGGTGCCTTGCACCAAAGGGTTAACATCTGTGTTAACACTAAATGAATATTTGCAGAGTAAGGTCAGCCGAGACACAAACACCTCTGATTTAACCATAGCCCTTACAACATCCTTTATCCCCCTCATAGTTCAGGAGAGAATAAAGCCCTTTAAAGAATTTTAATGACTTAATGTTTAGCCCAACATCTTATTAAAATTGTGAAAACTAAGTAGCTTTAAGAAGAGGGAAGGCGCATTTCTGAACAATGACTTCATGGTTATGCTCCTGAGGGCAAACGTGGATGTTTGGCTGTACCAAACCCACAAATTAATCCATTTAGTTGAAACAAAATGTTCAAATTCAGTTTTATAATCTCATTCCCAGCACTGAGCCTATTAGTATTTCTAAGGCAAAGCTGCTGGGGAGTAGGATGGGACCTCCATACCTACCGTGGCCCTGCTAGATAGAGCATAGACATGGGAGGAAACTTTGGCACCAACCCATTTGATTTTCACCTGATCCTTGAGTGCTTGTGGGAGCGCTTATACTGGTTGTCCTCCTCTGTCCTCACATATTTTCTCCCACCTGCCCAGCACTAGCAATCATGACATGTCACCTGGGAGCAAAAAGCAAACAGAATTTGTTAGCTCTGGTGATCTGCCAGCGAGGCGCACAGTGTAGGCACAACGTACGGATTGATGGGCTGTGTGAGCCTGCTGGGTGACCAGAGGAGTGGGGTGGCCCCACAGGACAGTCTGGGCTAACCAGCCCCATCCCTCTAGCCAGGATGGTTCTCACATTTTTTCAGAGGATGCTGGAGGCTGGCAAAGTGTGCCGGTGGTATGGGTAAAGCACTGAGCAAATCCCTAATAAGCTTAACTGGGCTCACTAGCATGAGCTCTGTGCTGCTCCTGCTGGAGGAGGTACTGGTGGGAGGGTAGGAAAGGGCAGTTTTGGGGAGCGAGGGAGCAGCAGTAATACCTAATTGTAAAAAGGTTGGTAAGGTGTGTGGAGGGAAGGTAAAAAGGAAATAACCTACAGGGGTTCTACATTCCTTAGGTCTGGGGTGTGACTGGACAAGATTGTTGCTTGCATGAGGTTAGTGGGAATGTACGCCCTCTCTCTGGGAGGTTTTGCAAATGGAAAAGTTGGACATTGCTGAAGGACCAGTGAAGTTGGCAGCTGAGATTTATCGAGAGGATAAGTGAGTTCGAGGCAGATTCTGGTTAACAGTCCAAGTGCCATGAAGCCATCAAGAGGAATTTATTGCACATGGTGGTAGGGAAATTTGAACTTTCTCATAGATGAGCAGCACATGGGGAAGTAGAAGGTGCTGGCCTTCTCTTCCAAAAAAGCATTGCAGTAATCAAGAGGGATGCTTTGACAGGAAAGAGTGAAGAGATTCACAAGTGCATCAGGAGAAACATATCCCTGTTTTAGCATCGAATTCTTACAGTGAGCCCTGTAGGAGAGGAAAGTCTGCCTTGCAAGGAAGCAAATAAAAAGTTTGTTAACTGTGAAGAATACAGGAAAAACTACTGAGCTCTACAAAAGGACTGTGTCTCCATAGAGGCAAGAAACCTCCATAGTGGGAGCTAAAGGGCTGCTCAAACTTGTGTTTGCCCCGCTTCTCCAACTGCATTCAGATGGACAGCAATTATGTTGCCATTGATAAAGGCACGCATGTATAAGCGTGCCTTATTCACCTGTAGAAAATCCTCAGAGGACCAGAGACCGTGATGTCCTTTATCTGATAAGTTTAAGGGATGCATGATGTGTTAGGAACAGCGAATTTGACTGTAGTAGAGAGCTGTGAGGAATCTTCGGTCAGGTTTGACTCTGTCCTATTGCTACATGTGTAGCATATGGTCCTTTTAAATGGTTTGAAGCTCTTTGAGGTGTCTTTGTGTTTCCATGATGTTATATGCACATATGTATATGTGGTCCTTCTTGCGTGGTTATTTAGCTGAGTACCTCTTATGACTTCTTCCTATCCGTTTTCTAAAAGAGCAGAGGAAACAGTGATGGGCAGAGCATGGTCAAAAGCTGTTTGTGCAGCACAAGACAACTTGACATAGTTTGCTGGAGGCTTCTTGTACTTTATTACGTTGTAAAATGGGTACAGAAATGGAAGCCTGATGATCCCGTACATTGCTCCCTGGTGCTGCCACTGACTCCATGTGTGTGTTATAGAGTGGTTTCCCTTGAGCAATGACCTGTGGTTTTTTTTGTCCAGATAAAAGGGTTGGATGTTTACAGTTTATCTTCCCTTGAAACATAACACTGTTAATTAGAAATCATGGTGAACAGGCGAAGACCTGGTTACATCCCTTATTAACATCAGAACTAAATTATACTCTAATAATAAAACAGGTTTTACTGTAAGCAGAAGAAATAATGAAGTATAGTTTCCAACAAACATTTGAGGCTGAGCCCTAAGTCTAGGGATAAAGGTGAGCAGAACTTAATTAACTATCCATTAAACACTCACCAGACAAAACACACTTGCAGCACCCAGAGCAGACACAGAGAAGTTGCCTTCCATGACTGGACTACAGCAGCGCTCATCTTTCTCTAGTCCTACTGGCCTGACAGGAGGTTGGCAGCACATTCCCACCCCAGGAGAGCTTGTAATCTGGTGGTTATAGGTACAGTTGAGAGGTGCAGGTTGAAATTCCCATGGGCAAAGAAGGGAATGGGGGCTTGATATCCTGCAGCCTCATTATATGGGCTAAGCCCTAGACTGTTGTATATAAGGAGTACCCATCTCTATTTCTTTTTCCCACTGCTGTGCTTCAAAAGAAAACATGGCTAAAGACTGTGCGCTGTGAAGAGTCCAGTATCCTGGAAGCATGTCTAGGACTGGGGATGCTGACCAAACTGAACTCCTGGGGACCCAGGCCAAGCAATACAGAGTTTCTGCATCGTGATTTGGATGTGAGCTGCTTGACCCTCTCAGAGCCCTCCCAGGGATTTTTGATACCTTAAAGATTACAGAGCAGCTGAGCAGGAGGATTGCAGGATTGCAACTTTAGACTGGAGTGTTTTAATCCCATTTCAAGTAGTTAAATGCTTTGGATGTAAGTATCACGGAAGAGAAAAAGGGGAAGAAATCTGCTAAACAAATAATTGAATACAGATTCAGGGAGTGTTCATTTTTCTTTTGCTTCTTTAGATGTGCAGTGGGTACTGGTTTTGTTATGTAGTTACCTATTAAAAAAAAAGTAACACTGAGTTCAGCAGCAGTGCTAATTACCAGCACAACCACATGACTACTCTGGGCTAATGATAGTCCTAAACCCATGTTATCTTTTAATAGCTAAGCTGATTAAACTAGCACAGAGGAAAAACAAGTTAGAGAAATTACCTTCATGGTACTTCTCCAAGGAAAATTAAGGTGGTTTCCAAGCGTGCAAAGTGCATATATCATGTGTCATTTCCCAACCAGCCAAGATATAGCTGCCTAGTAACTACTGAGTTCACATTTCTGTGAAACTGTAGCGCAGGACTGAAAGATGACGGAAATAGGCTGGATCAGCCAGGCAAACTTGTGAACACAGGGACTAGTTATCTAATCAGGTGCATGTCATAAGCAGCAGTTGCAATTTATTTTTGCTTTAAGCCTTCCTCTCCCTTCTCTTTCTTGCTCTTCAATTCCATCATGGAAGAGGACGTGTCATCCCCCAAATTGGTCAAGGTGGAAACTTGCATGGAGTTTGAGTGCCGCAACCTTGAAACACAGAGCCAAACTCTGGGTTTACCCCCTTGTTCCACTGGGTTGGAAGGAACAGAAGAAAGAGACGTTTCCTTCTTTGGAGGCCAGAAAGGACTGCTATGATCAGCCAGCCCATCTTTTGGTAGCTCGGGTGATTAAATGAGCACAGGAAAAATAAGGTGGAGAAATTACCTTCATGATACTTCTAGGAAAATGAAGATGCTCTGTTTATCTCAGCCCCCTTCTCTTCCTCTCCCTCCTAACGTGCTGCCCACATAGTATGGTACATGTATGCAAACATGAGGAGTGCCAGTCAAAGGGATTAGGCTCATAAAAAGTGCAAGTGATTGCCATTAACTGCACAGGTAGTTCCCACCTCTGAATAGGAAATGTCTGGCAGAGACCTCATGACCCGTTCGGGCAATGCTATTTAACGCCTTTTAAGTTAGGAAAGAGGCACAGGCACACAAAGGATGCCATATTCTGGTTGAATAGAGCTTTAGCTAACCTTTGGATGGATTAGGACAGGTACCAGAATGCGAGGGGTAGTTTTCCAGCCAGACCCTTCATTTGAAATATTTCCAAAGTTTCTCATTAATACCTAGACTGCTTTTAAAAATCTGTGGAAGTTAAGAAATATTCTGTTTTCTGAGGAAATTATACAAAGTAATCACAGTCCATTATTTTTTTTTTTTTTTACTTGAAAGATCTTTTGTGTTGCAATGAGTCAAGTATCTCTCATCCTTTGGTAACAATGTGGTGTCAGGAGCAATTAGTATGTGCTGGAGGGTGCTTTTATGTCAATCAGAATTTGTCTTCAAATTTATTATTGTTTCTGAGTAAATTGGAGACTATAAATATTTACTGAATGACCTTGACCTGGCCAGAGAAACCCACCTAACAGTCTATCTTATCTCGCTCTCTTCTCATCTCTCCTGACCTCTGCCCCCACAGCATGGTACACGTACGCAAACATGAGGAATGCCAGTTAAAGGGATTAGGTTCCTAAAAAGTGTACGTGATTGCAATTAACTGTTCATGTAGTTCCAACATCTGAGATAGGTAATGCCTTGCAGTGACCTCATGACCTGCTTGGGTGATGCTATTTAAACCTTTTTATATAAAGAGAGACACAGGCACACCAAGGGCCACAACCTCACAAGTATTTGCAAGTGTCTCTGCAAGTCCTTCCAAGTCTTCCAAGGACTCACAAAGGCATCAACAGGAGTTAGTACTTAGCCTTGAGAATCTAGGCCTAAATAATGTGCTTAAGGCTGCTGAGAAAAGCCTGGAGTGAAGTTCATATCTGTCCAAGCCTTGCACATGGGTAATAAGAGAATTTCTGCTTATCTTGGGTTTGTAGGTTTTTTTAATTTCACTGTTTTTTTTCCATTAGCCTCTCCTCTTATGTGACTGATTGTATGTATATGCAGGTAAAAACACATTTTTATTTTTTTTTAATTAGACAATTGTAATTAGTAGCGGTATATGGTGTGTTAGAGGAGCCATGTGTACTTGAAGGATTTCTGTCAGGCTTCCAAGGCTCAGTTTCATTCCTTGCTGTATTACTTGGCTTTGTTTGTGCATTGATGTAGTGTCGATTTTCAGATCCTCCCCCCCCCAGGCAGAAAGAGGTGACCTACTTTTCATCCCTGGACATCTGCTAACTGTAGCCTGTCCCTCCCTCTGTCCTTTAACCCTTTCTTCCCTCCCCCCTTCTCTACAGAGCATCTGCCAGTCATCCAGCCCTCCAGGGAGCTGTGGCTGTCCTGCAGACTGCTTTAGGGTGGGGGGGGAGGCCCTCCGCAGAAATGGGTAGATAATCCAGGAGGCACTGCTGAAGTGGGGGTGTGCACAACATCAAAGAAGGTTGCGGTTCTGCCTCTTTGTCACCCCAGTAGCATCCCCAAAGCTGGTCGGTCCCAGGTACCAGCTGGAAAGTCCCAGAGGCACATAGCCTGCCCCTCACATGCGGGTGACCCAGCCAGGCCACTGTACAAGTTTCCCGGGGGATCTGGATCCAGCCTGTCAGCAGCCATGGGTTCCTCCCAGGCCCGGCTCAGCAGGGAGCAGTGGTGGGGCCAGGGTGATGAAGTGGGAGTCCCGGGGCATGTCTGGCTTCCCACTGCGTTTCGAGACCACCACAGGGAGCCCCTTGCTGCTTCCTCCTTCCCTCATCAGGGCTGCTGCCTGTTCGGAGAGGTGGTGGGGGAGCAGGAGGGGGCCACAGGGCTGGCTGCAGGCTAGGAATGAGGGATGGACTCTCTTTCCCTGGTTCAGATAAGCCCCCAGACCCTGAGACAGTCTCCGCCCGAACGGAGGTTCCTGGGCTCAGCGTTGAGAGAGACTTTTGCTTCCCCACGAACTTCTTAGGCACCCTTTCCCCATGCTGAACAGGGATGCTGTGTTTGCTCAGCAGCAGCCTGCTCAGCAGCACCCATGAGGTAAAAATTAAATATTCATCCTGCTTCTCAAGAATAGAATAGAATAGTTCAGCTGGATGAGACCTACAGTGATCATCTAGTCCAACTGCCTGACCGCTTCAGGGCTGACCAAAAGTTAAACCATGTTATGAAGTCGCTCCATTCAGAATTTTCCCTTTTACGGAAGCACTGCTTCCTCCCAGAGGCCCCTTCTGCTATCACCGCTCTTATGAAGCAGCCCTTGAGTGTCTGCCTTGCAATCCGCATCAACACCAGTTTGCCCTGCCCCTGCTAGCCCTCTCTGCCCTGTGTTAGAAACCCGCAGCAGGAGGCAGCAGAGGTATTTGCTCGTGTTGCAGCTTTTTCAGGCAGTGCCAATTATGTGCCTTGGCTCTGGATGTGGTGGTAGTCTGTAAGGTTGTCCAGGCTCTGGTCTTGCTGCTCCACGGCGTTTGCAGTTTTGCAGGTCAAGAGCGTAGTGTCGCATGGTGATTCATGGTGGTGGAGAGCAGACTCTAACCTGTGGTACCCAGGTCCTTTGTCTGGTTTTGCAATGCAAATATTCTATTTTGGTTCATTTATGCACTGGCTTTATTGACTATACAATGTCTTCCTTCTGACAAACAGCAGGTGGCATGTTCGGATCAAGAATGTAAATGCTCTGTCAGACTCTGGGGGACAGGGGAAGGTGCACAGAGTTTGGGAAAGAAATAATGCAGTAGAGATGCCCTTTCACTAATTTTTTCATCATAACTTCAAGCTGCCACTGAAAAGGTCAATTCTGTCAGGGCAGTCCTGCCTCCTCTTGCTCCTCTTGTTGCCTCCCCTCCAACAGGAGGGGAAGGGTAGCGTTTCCCCTTGCAGCAGTGGGAATTTGCCTGTGCAGTGCGGATGCACTGCTGTTGCTTTCTAGAGCTTTAGTGGGGTTTGATGGTGAAAGCCCACACAAAGTACAGAAGGAAATAACAATAGGGGTCAGGAGTAGACACTGGGCTCTCATTAGTTATGTGTTCTCATTTAAGCAATCAATTGGATTCTGCATCCCCATATGTCTTGTGTAGGGTGTGAGTTCACAGACATTTCAAGCTCCTGATTTCCCATGCAAGGAGAAGGAAGTCTCCAGTTATTTCATCAATTAGAAAAAGAAAGGCAACTCAAAGGAAACCCCTGGACAGCAGAAGCAAAGCAGCTCCAGAAATTTGATCTCATTTTTGTTGAGATAAACTCTGGGCTTACTCAACTGCATAATAAACAGCACAGTCTAGAACAGGCTTTGCTTAGACAGACTGTTTGCAAGCACCCAGCCCTGAGTCTGGCTCTCTCCAGCTCTGCCAGCTCTGGCAGCAGCCTTTGGTCCCCACAGAATCATACTCCTGTCCCTCAGGCCTGATCTGCCCCGTGCATGAAGACTTCACAAAGGACAGGAGGCTCAGCACAGACATTTAAGCCTGTGGCATGGAGCAAAACTCAAAAAAGGGATAGTAGAATAAAAGTACCATTTCTTCCTAGGAGTCTGGCTTGGGGTATATGCAGGAGTTGATTTCAGTTGAACAGTGTCAAGCAGAGTTAGTTAAGTCCCTAGGACTTCCAAGCACTCACATCTAAGCATAGGTAGAAATTATAAATAAATACCCAGAAAGATACCATATATGTAGAGATATTAGATATATAACCTCAAAAAAGGGCCAGTATAGAAGTGAGGGACAAGGAACCAAAACGGATAGATATGTGTATAGACAGATAGATATCTATTTTCAATAACACTGAAGGATCAGATGTCAGAACTGTTTAAACACCAAGCCCTAGTCAAGAGACACACCATTGCCGGGTGTCTTTCTGTTAGAAGTGAATGGCAAAACATGGGCTGTTCCAGGCCAAAGGACCAGGCTGAGCATGGGCAGGTCGGGCGCTGGCATATTTCCTGTTAGAGACAAGCAAAACCAACTGTCTACACGAGACATTATTTCCACCTGCTGTCAAACAGCACACAGTCTGCAAACAAAAGTAGCTCCAAGTGTTTGCACTTACCCTGTGGTTGGTGAGAAGACTAGAGGAAAAGACAGACATGCTGATGATTCCCTTTCCTGTGTTGCTTCTTCCTGGCCATGCTAACTCCTCCCCACGCCCCTGCCCCATGCAGGTGTCTCTGCAAACAAGGGATATAAGGACAGACCCTTTTTTTCCCAAATATCTTTTAATCCTTCTGGGCATTTGCCTTTTCCTGATTCTCATCTCTGGATTTCCATACCTTCTATGTTTCCCTCCGAAGAAGGAAATGCAGGAAATAGATGATAAACTTAGTTCTAAAAACCTGCGTCAGTCTCATGGTATTAAAGCCAAAGTCAGGCACCAAATAAACTGCTGCCATACCTACACTGATAAAGCTGCCTAGCAGAGATGCTGCTTCCACCGGCAAAAAAGGGGGTTTTACTGTTAAAGATTTTTCAGCAACGACAGCAAAATGTTTATTTCCATGTAATTATTTCCATGGTAAGGCTTTATTCTATAATAAAAATCTCACTTTGAGAAAAGCTACTCCCACCATCAGTGTTTATCAAACCTAGTGCAAGGGGAGGGGATACACGGGGTAATTCCCTCTCGAAAAGGGCAGCTCTGGAGATGTGTTTCCTTTGGGAAATGAAGTTCGGTGAGCAACTCTTCACAGCAGATGACTGTGCCACCTTGTGGCTTTGGTTAGTGCTAAACTCTAAAGTATTTATATATTTTGACATGGACGACTCCCTGCAAATGCCAGATCTAGTGAAATAGCAAGAAAAAATGCCCAGCGGTACTGCGAGAAAGGCAGTAGGAGTCAAGAGTCAGCTCTAATAAGTTAACATCTGTTGTTCCTACCATCCCATATTAGTCTGTCCATATGCCCAACCCAACCCACCAGCCTAAAGGGAGGGGCAAAGACTTTAAATCAGTAGTTGTCTGCTACACTGGAGGCAGGGCAGTTTATTCTTGGTACTCCTTAACCTGAAATCTTCAAGGTCAGATAATCTTTGACCGCTGCAGTTGTTTTTTAATAGAAGTTGCCTGAAACTCTTGCACCTTAACAATGGAGGCACCATCACAAATCATCTCTGTGCTGCTTTTGCTAAAGCAGGTGCATCCTTGGTGCCCAACCTGCCTGCACCAGCTGGATCCTGCTGCATCTGGGGAGGGCACAGATGGAGACCTCTGTAAGGAAAAGGCCAGCATCTGTTTTCAGTGGCCTTGAGCTTAAAGTGGAGGGTCCCTGGGACCAGACTCGGGGCATGGATAGAGGCAGCCTGCCCTATCTCCATGTCAGTTGAAGGGAGGAAAGGCCAGCAGAAACACAGAAGTGATGCAACCTGTGAAGTAAGGTCACAGATCCAGATCAATCACAAAATGAAGGAAAGCCACCAGGTCTCCTGGTTTGCAGTGCTACCAAATTGTACTGAACGCTCAAAGACCAATCTCTTCTCTCTGAAATGTGGCACTGGCTTGTCCTAAGTTGTGTTGACACACATAAGACTGGCAGGAGGAATTAACCTGCCATTAATTCCTTTTGTTGTTGTTTTTTAGGTAACTAAGCAGCCAGACAGTGAGCCAGAGGGCTTTGCTGCCCTTTGCAACTTTGATTGCAGAGAGTAAGAGCAGCAAAAAGGAAAAGCTGAAATGAAAACAACAAAAAAAACCCCTACTCCTACACTTCCCTAAGAGGAGGAGGAAATTCTTCATCTTAATTAGCTAACTGTAGGGAGAAAAAAACCCCATAACATCAACAGATGCCACCAGGTGTCACAGCCAGTCAAAAGAGCAGCTGTGCACTGACCTATGAATGTATCTATCCCACTGCAGCTGAGGCTTTAAAGGGTGATATATTTCGAACAAGACCTGTCTTGTGATGTTTAAAGATTTACAGAATTTACTGATAAAATTTCCACTTTCAAGTAAGACTCCCACTGACACACGTTGATGTCTAGGAGCTTCACGCAATTAGTTTCCTCCCACTGTCCTTCTCCAGACTGAAAGCCACACTGGAAGTTTTATCGAAGATCACTTGGAACCACTTGTGGGGTTTAAATCCCACTAGTGGACAGCCTCTGTGGTGATCACAAGTTTACCCCTGCTGCTTGTGCCAATACGAAATGGTCCTTCTAACAAGGCTGATGCAGCCTTTAAGCAAAAGGAGAAATTATCTTTTTTCTGCATCAGGACCCACCCTGGAGATTGGATTCTGTTCCTGGTATTCCTCTTTTACCTGATCTTGGGTAAATCACCGAACCTCTGTATACCTGTACGTGGCACAGACCAGCCCTACACCTGCTGAACTACCACATTTGGTCCATGGGAGGTTGGTTGTAGATTTCTGGCCTAGATAGGTTTTGCCCTTTTGGCCCCTGTAACTCGATTTTTGTTAAAAAAAAAATTGTTCTTTCCCACTCACATATTTCATCCCCCTCCACAGCCTTTTAAGTAACTTTTATATCTCTGAACATGGCTACGATGCTAGAGATTTTTGAAATCCAAATACAGATTCTCAGCTCTGTAACTCCAAATATTGCTGACACCCAGAGACTTTACAAACATGTCATTTGTTGTTAGAACTATTAACTTGTGAGAGGATAAAAGCTATTTTTACTGTAGAATAATGTTAATTTGTGAGTGTTCTTTCAAAGATGAAGAAGAAATCACTCTCCTGAGAAGCTCACTATCTAAATACATGCAACTTGCTGACGCTATTATCTAAAATGTCAAATGCTTGTAAGCAGATTTAAGTATTTTTGCTGCATGATTCCAGTCCTTGAAATGGGAGAAGTTATATCTGTTTTAGAAGAACAATTCTGCTATAACTGCAGGCTTTGATCTCAGATGGATGTTATTTGTGTGTCTTGGGAGATTGTCTGCTCTCTCCAGCCTGTTAACTTAGCTGACTGGTCTTTGAGGAACCTAGCTTATGGGCACCCAGGAACTGGTTTGGACTGGAAAGGACCTTAAAGATCATCTAGTTCCAACTCCCGTGCCATGGCCAGGGACACCTACCACTCGACTAGGTTACTCAAAGCTCCGTCCAACCTGACCTTGAACACTTTGAGGGATGGGGCTTCCACAGCTTCTCTGGGCAACCACTTCCAGTGTCTCACCACCCCCAGAGTAAAGAATTTCTTCCTAATACCTAATCTAAACCTACCCTCTTGCAATTTAAAGCTATCATTACACTCTCTGATAAAGAGTCCCTCCCCTTCTTTCCTGTAGGCCCCCTTTAGGTACTGGAAGGCTGATATAAGGTCTCCCTGGAGTCTTCTGTTCTCCAAACTGAACAATCCCAACTCTCTCAGCCTGTCTTCATAGGAGAGGTGCTCCAGCCCTCTGATCATCTTTGTAGCCCTCAGAGCAGAGCAGAGGGGGAGAATCACCTCCCTTGACCTGCTGGCGATGCTTCTTTTGATGCAGCCCAAGATGCAGTTGGCTTTCTGGGCTGCGAGCACACATTGCTGGGTCATGTTGAACTTCTCATCAACCAACATCTCCAAATCCTTCTCCTCAGGGCTTCTCTCAATCCATTCTCCATCCAGCCTGTATTTGTGCTTGGAATTGCCCTGACCCATGTGCAGGACATTGCACTTGGCTTTGTTGAACTTCATGAGGTTCACACAGGCCCATGTCTTAAGCCTGTCCAGGTCCCTCTGGATGGCATCTCTTCCTTCCAGTGTGTTGACTGCACCACACAGCATGGTGTTGTCAGAAAACTTGCTGAGGGTGCACTCAATCCCACTGTCCATGTCACTGACAAAGACGTTAAGCAGCACTGGTCCCAGTACCAACCCCTGAGGAACGCCACTCATCACTAGTCACCACTTGGACATTGAGCTGTTGACTGCAACTCTTTGAGTGCAATTATCCAGCCGATTCCTTATCCATCGAGTGGTCCATCTGTTAAACCCATGTCTCTCCAATTTAGAGACAAGGATGTCATGCAGGGCAGCATCAAAGGCCTTGCACAAGTGCCTTAGCATGGTTTACAGAGGGATCTGCTCCATGATCTTGCTAGACACAGAGGTAAGACTGACTGGCTCATCCTTTTTTCCTTTTTTAAAAATAGGGTTATGTTTCCCCTTTTCCAGTCAGTGGGAACTTAACCAGACGGCCGAGACTTCTTAAATATGATGGATAGTGGCTTAGCAGCTTCATCTGCCAGTTCCCTCAGGACCTGTGGATGTATCTCATCAGGTCCCATGGACTTGCACACCTTCAGGTTTCTCAGATGGTCTTGAACCTGATCCTCTCCTACAGTGGGCAGTTCCTCATTCTCCTGGTCCCTGCCTTTGCCTTCTGCAACTTGGGTGGTGTGGCTAGAGCCGTTGCTGGTGAAGACTGAGACAAAAAAGTCATTGAGTAACTCAACTCTCTCTATATCCCAGGTAACCAGGTCTCCCATTTTCTTCTGGAGAGGGCCTGCATTTTCCCTAGTGGAAAACAAAATTTTCCCTTTATCACTGACATACCTGTAGAAGCCTTTCGTGTTGCCCTTGGCGTCCCTGGCTAGATTTAATTCTATCAGGGCTTTAGCTTTCCTAACCTGATCCCTGTCTGCTTGGACAATTTCTCTGTGTTCCTCCCAGGCTACCTGTCCTTACTTCCACCCTCTGCAGGCTTCCTTTTTGTGTTTGAGATTGTCCAGGAGCTCCTTGTTCATCCATGCAGGCCTCCTGGCACTTTTGCCTGACTTCCTCTTTGTTGGGATGCATCGCTCCTGAGCTTGGAGGAGGTGATCCTTGAATATTAACCAGCTTTCTTCGGCCCCTCTTCTCTCCAGGGCTTCATCCCATGGTACTCTACCAAGCAGATCCCTGAAGCGGCCAAAGTCTGTTCTCCTGAAGTCCAGGGTCGTGAGCTTGCCACACACCCTTCTTGCTTCCCTGAGGATCTCAAGCTCCACCATTTCTTTGTCACTGCAGCCAAGGCTGCCCTTGAGCGTAACATTCCCCACCAGCCCCTCCCTGTTGGTGAGAGCAAGGTCCAGCATAGCACCTCTCCTCGTTGGCTCCTCTATCACTTGGAGAAGGAAGTTATCATTGATGCATTCCAGGAACCTCTGGGATTGCTTATGCCCTGCTGTGTTGTCCCTCCAACAGATATCAGGGTGGTTGAAGTCCACCATGGGGACCAGGGCTTGTGACTGTGAGGCTGCTCCTACTGTCTGTCTATAGAGGGCCTCATCTGCTCAGTCTTCCTTTTTGATTGATGTCTTTTCCCTAGGCTTTGTTCTACAGTCAGTTCTCCCTTACTCCACAGTTTAAAACTATCAACCAGAACTAAGTATTCTCATAAATACTTGATCTATTTTCCATGAAATCAGAGACACGCTGAGGCCTTTGGAAAACAGGTGATGTTATTACTGAGATCTCAGTGTTACCCTGTCAAAGCTTACCAGCCGCACTGAGTTTCAGTGCCACTTCACTTACATTTATGTAGACATCACAGATAGACACTGGCTTTGTAACAAAGACAGAAAGGGGACCAATAAGGCAAGAGGCCAGTTGTTATATACAATTTAAGCTGACTGTAACTAAACTGCTTTGCTTAAATGAGACAAATAGTTGGTAACACTGAGGATTTCAGTTTTTCTAGACAAGCAAGGTACTGATTTTTTGGAAGGTGGATGTTTCGGTGTTTCTGTTCATGCATGTGGAAGGGAAGTATGAATTGTCTGATCTCTTACATGGCAGAATATCAGCACTGCAGAGAAAATACCACAGAATAATCCTGTTCTCGTTATAAATCTTAAGAAATAGAATTCAACAGAGTTCAAAGTGGTTGACATAAAAATGTGGGAGAAAACATACGGCTCCAATTAAAAAATATTAAAAAATCACTAATCCGTATTCAAAAGAAGTAATTCAAAGTGTTTGAAACAACTTTGAATGACACAGAACATATGAAGGCAGTGAAAATTCCTTTTAGAATGACTGTCACTTATTTTTCTTTAGCCAGAGGAAAAATAACCTTTTAGCAAAATTGTAAGAAAAGATGCTGGCCCTTTGACACCTGCCCTCTCCCTTGTTTTGTGAGCAAGCTGGAAAGCTATCCTATGCCTCTTCAAGTCTTTTTTTCCCAACCTTAACTGCAATCATAATTGTTACTGAAGTTACGGCGATGAAATCCAATCTTCTGTTGTGAGACTGAGAAGCTTTTGTCCTTACACCTGTTGCTGTCTTTACAATGCCTGACCTCTGAGAAGCAATTCTGGAGCAAGACTGAAGATAGTGGTCCCAGTGATTCTAAGCATTTCCTCGTTGGCTGCATCTCTAGAAATCCAGCAGGAACAGGAAATAAACTGGACCCTTCAAGTGCTTAATTCACAAAACCCAGCCTTAGTTGTAGGTGGAAAAAAGATATCATCTTATAAAAAAGACAAAATGCTTGTGCCAGTGAACACTATCTCTCACAAAGCCCAAGTTAGGACAGCGGGCTCCAGAACGCATATATTCCTCAATCTCTTTCATCACCAATTCCTGATTTTTCAGGTCTGATCCCCCAAGCAGGTCTATAAGTAAAGAGAAGTGGGTTCCATTCTGTCTAGCTTTCATTTGAAGAGTGCTGCCTGATCCTGTACAGATACAGCAGGACGCTCTCTACATTTTGGATTCCCAAACTTTGAACTTTCCCTAACTCTGTTTAATTCTAGCTGGGGGGTTAATGCTGTATGGGAACAAACATGGAAAACATTGTTGTCCACGAACTGGGTAAAAGTATGTGACAAACAGGTCCTCTGAACTCTCCCTTAACTTTATATTTCAGTATTTCCTGTATACACCTGCCAGAATGGCAGAGAAGAGGGGTAAGAATGAGGGCTAGAGCCCATGAGATGCTCACCTCTCTGCCAGGATCTCCTGTCAGTCTTCCAGGAAGGGACAGGACCAGAGTTCAGTTTGAGAAACGTAAAACACCTGGGCTTCAGTTTATTACTGGCTCCTGTAGCATATCAGGAATTAAAAAGAATGTTTGAACTGAATGTGAGCTGTTTTCTTCAGTTCTCAACATCTAGATTAGGTTAGCGTAGGGCTAGGGAACCTAAAGCTGGGAGAGACCAGTTGCTTGCCACTATCATTCAGCACAATTCCTGGCCCCAGGATCCTGCTGAATCAAACAGTAGGTTCATTATTTTAATCCCTAAACTTGCTCCCTCCCCTGTAATTATAGGCAAAGGATAGACACCTGCTGTGCAAGAGAAGCTGAGGGCACAGTGTCGCCTATATGAGCATTTCTCCCAACTCTAGCTCCAGGGAATCTAGCAACTGAACTCTTGTCGCACTATTGTTCCTAATACATGGGCTTTTTGAACTATAACCCACAATAGAAAAGAGAAACTAAGGATACCAACCCTTCCTAATGTTAGCTGCAGGCTATGTATAATGTGGGAACTGACCGTAACTTCTGGAGCCCAAGATTTTGAAATTCTGTGTTGAATGCTTCTTAGTTTTAGTGACTGCCTACAGTAAAATGAATGTAAGCACTAAGTCTATTTCCCTACGACATAGGAGGAATTCAGATCTCTATGAGAGAGAGATAGTATCTAAGAATTAAGCCCTAACCAAACCTGTAACGATAGCCTAATGAACTAAATTAAAACACAAGAGAAAGCATTGGCCCTGTTTGCATGAGCCCTTCTCATACCCTTCTAGGCCATACAAAGTTCAATAACAAACCTCACTCCCTAAGTAATAGATTGTTAAAGCTGTTGCTGTCCTTTAAATCAGATTTATTGCCAAAGTAGTTCTCCCTTCAGGAAATTGTAACAGAAGGCATTAGCCTCAATTCGGGCAAGCCCAGATCCTGTCTTTGGGGGCTGTCCAGAATGTATGTAAGCTGTTGGTGTCTTCCCATCCCAAAAGCCAACTCTAGCCTCAAGCCTATTATTCATGTTAATTATGGACAGGAGACCAATCACTAATTGTAAGAGGAAATTCAAGATCTTATCCTGCCCCTGCCATTCCTCTTCCACTCTCGCGTTCCATGAGAAATCCATCAAAAACCTAATCTGGGCAGACTCAAGTAAATTGCTTGTCCTAACCTTCACTGTGGTTATGATTTTAGCCAGCTGAGCTGGCAGTACCCCTCGCAGTCACTATCCTCATCTCATTTCTGCAATATATTCAGAGTCCAGCAATTATCCTGGCTCATCAAGCCTTCATTTCCCAAACGATAGCTTTGTCTCCAGTCTAAATTATAGGCAGGGGCCCTTTCATACTGCCTGAAACCACAACAGCATTGGGTCCTGTGCACTCTAACCCTCTTCCTATCTGTGCTTTCTGGGCAGATTCCAGCAGCCACCTGGACTCTTTGGAGAAACGTTGTGGTACGTAGTGCTCTGTGCTGTGGGCAGCCTGCTGGGGTCAGTTGCTCTTGTGGAAGGCATAGAGCATGTACGCTTGATCACCTTCCCTCCACCCTGCTCTCCACAGCAGTGTGCACCACCATTCCTTGGCCTCTCACTTACAGGACAACCCAGAGCATTGGTGAGTGAAAGGCAAACATACCTGGGGAATGCCTGTCCTAAAAAGCGTTAGTTTCGCATGAAGCGCTTTCCTCTCCCCATAACTCTACTTGGGCTTTTTGGCAGCATGTGGCCACAGCTACCTCATGCTTAATTACCTTCCACACTGCTCTGTTTAGCAGCATTTCACTCCTAGTGTCTTGGGGGCTGGCATAAAGCAGGGAAGGAGATCCAGATAGCTGCATAGTTTGGGATCAGGCTTTTCTTCAGCACAGCTGCGGGTCACCCACGCTCTGGCAGAATGCATTTTGACCACTTTAGCCACTTCCTAGCGTCTCCAGATGCAATTTGTTATCCACTTGAATCGACAGTGATGCACTGAATCAGCCAAACACCTTGATCTGCCTTGCCATGGACAGTAACAGCTGGGGCAATTTCATGAAAGATCAGGACCAGTAGATTTAGAATTAAGCATCCTTCCCTGTGAGTGCAGGTTTGGTCCTGGGAACACAAACAGATTCCATTGGGACAAATGATGCAACAGAGCTGTATTTCCCAATTAATGCATTAAGGAATCTGTCGGCTGTGGGAGTGTAAGGCTACAAAGATCCAGTCAGACAGCTGAGCAAGCTTTTCTGGAGCAAAAAGAAAATACTGTCTCCTCCAGTTTCAAGAGAGACCCTGAAACACCTGGGATTAAGGCATCAGAGGAGCAGGAATGATAGGTATGATGCAGAAATCTGTATTCCTTGTGTGTGATACATGTATCAAACACCTCCCTGCAACCAGCTTCTGTGTCGTCAGGGTCCGCTCTGAGAGATGAAGACCTCGTGCATCTTCTCAGGCAAAAAGTGCAGCTACAGCCAGGAGTTCTGGAAAGAAGAGTGGGGTCACTCTGCTTCATGGCATACGAAATCCTAAAAAGCTTTCTGTTCTTCTGGGTAATTTGGTCCAACTTTTCTAACTCAATAGGATGGTGGATGGCCTGGCTCAATAGGATGGCCTGTTCCAAGCTGTGCGCAGCACCAGAAGTCCAGATCCTTTAGTATTTTTCCTCGAACTACAAATGTATCTTAATCATAGTGATGGAAAAAAATCAATAGGGTTACACAGTCATCACATGCCTGGTCCAGGATCCATTTATATGAAATATTATTGGCAAGGGTAATGTGGCGAAGAGGAAAATTTTGTCGACATTTTCTGGTTCAGGACAATACAAAACCTGAAAGAACTTTGCAGGAAATAGAAGCATGTCTCTGAGTGTGTATGCCACATTCTTTTCTACCCTGGAAAAATCCAAAGAAATGGAATTGGACATCACCAGGACTGCTGATGACTGCTCAGAAAGACTTCCTTCATTCTGAGTCCCATCTAACCAGCACGCAGGAGCAAGGGTATGTCGATTAAAGATTATTTTGACTTTTAGGCTAAGATGGTACATTTCAGAAATCTGAGACCACTCTTGTTGCCTGCAGAAATCAAGACCAAACTAGGCTCAATGGAACTAGTTTTCAAGTATGTTCACCATAAAAAAAAGAAGCCATTAGTTAAAAAATATACTTTAACATCCTACAGTGTCAATTTAAAAGATACCACACAATTAAAAAAAAATAAATACAGATCTGCTCTAGTCTAGTCAAAACAGAGATTACTCCTATGGAGCGTAACATTTTTGATAAGGTCATGATGCTAACAAGCTTTTGGTAAGTTTTATAGCTAGCTAACAATTGCAATTCTAAAGGCAATCAGTTTTCCAATGAACCTCTTCACCTCCTTGCTCTTCCTGTTATTGTACATTTTAAAATTAAAAAGGAGACAGCAACACTATCTTAAACAGTATCTAAACCAATTGTGATACTGGCTGGTTGTTTCTACTGTAGATGATGAAACAGCTTCGTTCATAAAAAGGGCTGCTAATAAAATCTTTTAAAAGTATTTATTATAAAACAAAATCCACATAATCTATAGTACAAATGCAGAGTCTGTTATCTGTACAGATATTTATATAAAATACCAGTTACTTCAAACAAGACTTTGGTTTTGTTAACATAAAGAAACATTGCAGTTTCATGACCAGAAAATTGTCATAATGGTCTGAAGTGACGAAAGACTCAAAGAATTTTTTCTTAAGACAGTTTTAACCAAGTTCATTTGTATGCTAGAAGGCCATGCTTGGAAAAATAATTGGTAAAGTCTTTCTGTAACACAACAATGATTTTATGGCTCTTATGAAAAGTACTGTAGTGACAATCTGAAAATAGCGTCAATTTAATCCCCAAATACGTAAGTGCCAGTTACTGGCTTTTTTTTTCAAATGCTATGTATTTTTGACAGGTATCAATATTTCTGTTGAAAAAATATATGAATCTGTAAATCAAAGTTCACGTGAAATAATGCATTTGAGAGAAATTCCAATATATTACAAATTCAAGACATGCATACTCCAAAAAATTAAGTTGTCACCTTTCAGTTAGTTCCACAACTTAGGATGTATGTATTTTAACTGGTGAGAACCCTAACAATGATACAAAGCTTTGTTAAAACCAGTGGAGTACGATCTACATATGATTCTGGGGGCACTTGTGATTTAAGGCTTTACTTTCTTCCCCAGTTAATATGCTGAACTGTTAAAATACGCAAGGCACTGCAGTATTGCGTTTGGTTGTCTTTTGTAGTAACAAATGCTACGAAATGATACACATATAAAGCTGTAATTATTAGGCTGTTTGCAGAATACACATTTTAATATAAATATAAAAAAGATTGTGTGGGGGTTTTATCATAAAAATTCTTGGTACTCTTTGTATATTCATGTACATTTACAATAGCAGCAATTGCGATACAATTAGGTGTAAGGAAGAAAGTGGTCTGGGTTAAGAGTTTTGTTTATGATGCCTTCCAAATTTCATGTACAACAGCAAAGCAGTCCTCCCATTTTCAACAGCTTTTGTTTTACCTCCGTAGGCTGATGAATTCCAATTACAACTATCGTGTTTGTAGTTGCAACCAAAATACTTTCGTACTTATTTACACACTGCGGGATCTTCGTACAAATCGAACTGGAACATCGCTCCCTTCGTCAAACAAAGCTACCCTGGGCATGTTGCCACAGGAGTAGCGTCATTCTTATGTAGAGAAAGGTGCATCAGTGGGAGTACTTGTTTTTCAAAGATGTGAATGTCGGTGAATTAGTCTGTCACTCGCTGTAGCTGTCAAACTCGCTTTTCTCCTCTGGCAAGTCCTTCTAAGCACATTCTCTGCACGTATTTTGTCAATATGAAATGACCCATTTAGGAATTGCCATTGTGGTCTTCCATCCACCAGGATTCTGCGTTGGCTGGAGAGACCCCAGCCCCCGACTCCAGAGGTGGGCTGCGAGGGCCGTGGCTCATGCTGGGAACAGCCAGGATGTGGCAGCTTGCTGTCACGGGGGGCTGGGAGCACTCTCAGTATGTCAGGACATGGCATTCTGAAGGATTTTGTTGTGGAATGTAGAAGCCATTTGTATCAGGCTGGTTTCCATCATTCCTATCAGCAGGCTTAACATTGATTTAAAAACAATTTTTCCTTTTTTCCCTCCAGGGAGTATGATCTTATGGGAGAAGGCCCACAACACAGTTGGCCAACCTCAAAATAAACAAATTAAAGAAAAACACCCTTTAAAAAAACTGGAGTAAGTGTTCTCAGCAAGGCGAGCTACAGGACATGACAGGATTGAAAACATCTACGTATATTAATATTTAACATGTGGTAAATACCTTAAGCTGTTTAGCTAAACTTACAATAGCTGAAGAAAGGGGTTTTTAAATTTAATGAACAGAAAGTGTTGCAATACCTAAGGGAATAGCAGCAGAACCAGCAGATACCGCTCAGAATTTAGGATTCAGCCTTCCCTGAATCTCCTACAGACAAGCCAAATTTACGGTGAGGACTGCACTCATAATTCATAAAGGACTCATAATAAAAACATAGAAACAAATGGATCTGATCCGTAAACGACTATCACCTTTGACTGCGGCTTATTTAAGGCTCTGTCCAAACATGGACGTTTATAAAATGTCCTTCAGCACTGTCACAGCAAATACGTTACTTCTAATTCAGGGCTCCATGCCAGGCACTCTTGTGTGTTATTAATTATTGGGAACACGCTTGCCTTCTGTTTTCATTTCCTGACATTAATGGATATCACTTGTAGTACAATTATAAGCACAGCTACTCATTTGGACTGACTCAACATATACCCCAATGAAATAACTGACATCAGAAAAGATCTGCTTCCGAAAATGCTTGAAGCAAACGGGACACACAACTTTTGTGAAGTTTGACTGGCCCCACTTGTAAAGCAGTACAACGTGCTCGAGACGTTCTGGTGAAGGGTAGCAGCACAGGAGCTCTCCCGAGAAAAGGCATCTGACCCTACAGGCAATGGAGCAATGTCCTCGTGACTGGCACATCAGCCCAGCGTGACCAGCCCTTACGGAGTGCTCCTGCTTCCAAACCCTTTTTCACTGCTGAGCGCAGAGCTTCAGAATTTCAAGAGCCCCAGAATCCAAGAGGCACCAGTTGGCATAAAAATGGGGAGAACACGACGAGTCCTAGATCTAGCGTATGACCTGGATATCAGACGGAAAATAGATCTAGGATAAATGGGCCTGGAGATTTCCAGAAGGTCCATCCTAGGTGTGTAGAACAGGTGTTGAGGGAAGACATCATTTTATTGTTACTTTGAAAAGAATCAGAACTTTTATGGAAGTGCTTGTACCCTTTGCAAACCAGAGAGATCAAGGTTTATTACTGAAAATCAAACCCATTATTTGAAAAGAAAAACAAATTGTTTCCGCTCATTTTCACCTTCCTCTTTAGAATATGCTGATAACAGCACAGTCTCATTTTTAGACATGGGGTATTTTGTACTATGACACTACCCTAAAGAAAACATTATCTGTCATACATACAGATTTACCTTAATCTTAGGCTAAATGCAATCTGTCCAGACAGAGAAAAACTGAACCAGTAAGACAGCTGGGATAATGCTAGCGAAATTTCCTCAAAATCAGCCAGCAATAATTACCTCCGCTGCAAATTTCAGGGTGCAGTGGGTTTTGACCAGTCTAGCTGAAGTAAAGTCAATCTGTAATTTACACAAAACTTTTGCTTGAAATTAAATACTTCACTGTCAAAGATCATGACTTGTCCATTTACCTTCCAGCCTCAACCTGTCCTGCAGATAGGACAAATCCTACAAAAGAGAAGACAACCCAAGTAGCTGCTTTCATGACGGCACTGGAAGGCAGGTAAGCTGCTCTCTGCTAGGACATCTGTGCTTTAAATGTAACGAAGAATCGATCAAATCATTTGCCCATTACGAGCTGCTCTCCAGGCACAGTTCTACATCACACCCTGAGCTGTTTCAAGTGCTAATATGCAGTCACAACGGGCTTGGAAAATAGTGGTTGAAAACACCGATTCAAGTACTCACAAGCTCACACAGGCAGTCCAGTCACATGCATCTCCCTCGGGTTCTCAGGGGAGAACTCTTATTACATTTCAGTCAGCTTTCTCACAGAAAACTTTTGCACTATTAAAACTATGCCTAAACCTCACCAAAACACAACTTTCCCCCCCCATATTTCCTACTCCACCCTGAACTGCCACAGCTTGTCATATGCGCTCACCAACTCCCTGCAACACTTTCTCTCATCCTGATCTAGAAGAAAATAGCACCTGTTTTCTATGGTTTAGCCTGAAAGTTCACAGGAGGGAAACAACTAAGAGCACACTGAGGATATTTCTGGAGACAAGTAGCTCCTGTCACTCATATTTTCTTTCTGGTCTTTTCTAGCACCGGGAGTGCAGTAATCCTTTTAAAGTATATAGCCTACAGCAATCAAAAGTAGTATTTAGTATTTAAATGTTAAGACGCTAAATTTGTATACAAATACTTTTTAGAAGAGGCTTTTAAAGTCAGTATTATGGAGCAGTGTGGGGCTTAGATTCTGATCACCAAACTTCAAGTGCCTCAGAGGAGGCAGTTTCTCAGCAACATCAGCAGCAAGAGGCTATGAATGGCCAACCGAAATCAAAATGTACATGCTTAATTCACCCCATTCAGCAAGTGCTTCCTTCCTCCTGAATACCCAGGCTCCAAAAGAATTTGACTCTTAAGACAGTTTAGCTCTCAGCAAGAATGCTAATTTTCTTGGACCCAACTCCAAACTTTGTAATAGGATACAAGTCTTCAGATGAAGTGGTTAGGATTGTTTTAGTTGCGGCTCTTTAAAAAGATCAGTGGTTTAATGAAAAAAAAAAAAATCAATGTAATTTTGCATCCAGTGTCATCACAGGAATACAGGTAAATAACGTAGTATGTCTCCAAGCTAGAACTGTAACAAAACTAAACTAATGAATTCATTATAAATGGTGAATAGTTATCATGCACAAAATTACATATGATACGAAATGGACTACCAACTGCTGTAATGCGGAACAAGTACTCCTTTATATGATCGACGCGGTACATAAAATATCCTGCGGATCTATATTCCTAATTTAGTTCACTGAAACTTGATCACATGAGAATTGCTTTGTTTCACCAAATCATTAACACTTGTTCAGAGATCTGCCAAGTCACTCTAAGAGTAACAAACTATGACCTTGTCATACCTCTCGGCATACTGCAGAATTACTAATGTTGATAGGGGATGGGGAAAGAACCCATTCTTAAACTCCAATGCTGTATTCTCCAATTTTGTATTTTTCTCCATGAAAAATGGTGGGCATCTTCTTTGTGCTCAATCTCTCAAGTGAAAATTTAGACACGAAGGTAGTAAAAGCTCCTTTAGGAGTTTTAGTAACACACTAGGGACAGCACAAATCCTACCCTTGAACTATAGAGACAGGAAGAACAGATCTGGACTAATAAATCTGAAAACACAAAGTGGATGAGAACACTGGTCCCAGTCCCTCCACCAGCACAACAAAGACCTCTGTCCTGGAGTTGTAGGGTTCCTCTGATGTGCTCTCAAATAACTTGATAAAAAGACCCCAAAGCAAGTACAATTTAAGTTCAAACAAGAAAAAAGTTTTCATTATTGCCAACAATATTAAGGCTGTCAAAGACCCAAAACATCTGTTATTCAGCAGCTGCAGAAACAGGTGCGAGTATGCATATTCAGAACTTCCCTCAGACGTCCCAAGTAGGCACTCACATTATCATCACCAGAGCTGAATTTATAAAGTGCCATACAATACCCAGTCCCTTTTGTCACAGCAAAAGAGCAATCAAAGCAAAAATTTATCTTCTGCATTTTGAAAGGAACTGATCCTAGCCCCCCACTCCCAAAGGGGTTTTCTTGGTAGGAGTTTGGAATATGAGCACTTTGCTGATCATAACATCCTCAGGTTACAGCAGTTTGTGTAAGAGTTTATCTCTTTTATTTCAACATGATTAGAAAGATTTGTTTCCTCTCCTTCCTCCCCTGTGCTTTTTCTGTCTATTTCTAAACCTGAACTGATTTTGTGGCAAATTTTAATGAGATATGACTAAACTGTTCCAATGGCAGATGTTTTTGTTTTGAGCTATGCAGATACCATTTTCTACAAACACCGCTTAAAAACCAAACAACTTTCCTCATTTAAATGAATACAAGTGACCATATCATTCCCCTTTGGAAAATTAACATTAGAGATGAAGCAATTCTCTGATCAAGTCAACACAGGCAAACATCTCAGACACCTGGCACAGTGAATTAATGAACTTTTGGGAAAAAGAGAAGCAGCACTGCATTTTGAGAAGCAGCCGACTACTACAGCCTCTTCTCAGGCAGTCATGAAAGTCTCACAAGGAAGGATGAAGTAGCTTGATTTCATCACAATTAAAATGGTGAGTCTGACCAAATCTGCAGTTTGTCAGGCGTTTCTCTTAGCTTAAATACCACTTTAAACCTGCCCCTTGCTCTCACCCACAGGTCAATACATCTGCTTCTGCTACCATTCAGCCAGTCAAGGGTGGAACTGATTGGAGCTAAAGCAAGTTTTTTAGGGCTGGGTATCTTTTTTAGCTTGAATCAGTTCCAGAGTTGGCCATGTGCAGAGTGGCACTGACATGAGGCAGGGCATGATGCCTGTGGGCCTAGTTAAGGTGGAAGGTTTGGCCAAAAGAAGTGTTCTTCCAGTTCGATGCTAAGGATTGAAATCCAGGCCTCAGCACACGAGTTCTGCTGTGAAGCATTCAGCTCACTTGCAAAAAGGAGCGTTTGAGGGTTGTGATCTCTGCATGGTTTCTCCCAGTGGTGGTGAAGGGATGAGATACTGACAATTTTATTGAAATGTTTTTCTTCTCTGCGAATAAACTTACGTCTTTCTTTAGACTCCTCCTCCCACAAGCCACTTCTCTTTCTTGTCTCACATTAAGCATTACATACACTTTCCATGTAAAAAGTGACTCAAAAATGCAAAAAGGCTCAACATTCCCTCCCCAAATCCTTTGGAGATTGAGTCATTTTCATGACTTCAAAAAGGCAAATATGGCACAAAAGAATGGAAATTAAGTTAAAAAAATCGATTTTATAAATATTTTTCCTCTGTACAATTTTTCACAGCCCCATCCCTCCAACCCATTTTTATTCACATTTCTTTTTTTTTTAATTCCCACCCCGGTTTATTTTTAAATCATAAAATATATATTTTAAATCTGTTCATATTTTAAAATATTTACAGGAAAAGTTCCTTCTGTTGAGGTCATGAGGAGTCTGTACAAGGAGAGGGTGGAGGGGGATAGAGGTGAAAATAGCTTCGTTCCGTGGCAGGAGATGGAGGGCAGCTTTCTTCTGCCGACATGTACTGACTGCGAGGTGTGGGCGGAGGGGGATAAGGGTCTGAGTCTGAATTTAAATCTATATAGTATTTGTTGGCCTTCCATCGACTAGTAGTATAGTCACTGTCACAAACATCTGTGCTGCATGGGGTTGTGGGTGGAGCTATCCCTCGTATAAGGTATGGCCTAAAAAAACAAAAACAAACAAGCACAGGCATTAGTTGCAATCTGGGGAAAAAAGAAAGAAAAAGAGATTGAAAATGAACAAGTTTTCATAGGAACCCAGCAAGAAGTACCCGAACTGTGTTAAATTTGAAGGGCACAACTACCCTCAGCCATTAGTGCATTCTTCCAGGCCCTGACCAGCCAGGAGACCACCGTGACTGTTTAGCCCAGTTCCTAACAAATAGGTTGGTTCATCAAAGAGTTTTAAGATAAGCTTGAGGAACTGAACAGAAAACACCAACCTTCTCTATACAGGATGCTAAGTGACTGTTACGTAGCAGTATAACCTATATATATTGCATTACTACTCAGCAACACTGCATTGAAAGGTGCTAAATCAATGTTTAACATCAAAACTGGCATCCCCTCCATTTCAACGGTCATTTATTAAGACAGGGAAAGGTTTTCCAACAAGGTAAAGCCTGAACAAGAACATTTTGCTTAAGATTCAAAACTAAAGGACAGTTAAACAGAAGATTTATCAAACTTTTTTATTTGAGCTGTACCTGTAAGATCTTGTCGTTGAAGGAATGTTTGAGGAATAAAACATCTCTGCATTATACAGGGAGCGATCGGTAGCTGGGGAAGGAGGTGGGTTCAAGATCTAGGAAGAGGAGGAAAAAACAGCACGAAAGTTTGGGTTAATTATACAACTCTACTTGTTTTGAAAATATTATTTATACCTTCACCCTGTCACTCATCCTTATTTTAGTTTCCTCTCCTTGCTGCTTGGGTGGGTTTAAGCATTTTTTAAGATCACCGAAGTTCATTAGGAGACTTTACTCTGGGCTTCAAAGTTCTCAAAGCACAGAACTTTTCTTCCTTGCCACATCCGTTGTTATGCTGGAAGGCTCGGGTAAAGCTGGAAATTAGACCCAGTTTTGCTGAATGTCAGTGCGCTTCCTTGGACACAAGGACTGATACGATCCTCAACAGATGCTAATGGGAAATACAAGTCTATTCCACTCCCAGACCCTAAACATAGTCCCAGTCAATAGTAGGGTCAGGAGACCAACTTCCTTTACTATAACTAATACAATTCCTCCTTCCCTGAATACTTCCTTTTTACTGCCATTCTGTAAACATAACATTTTGGCACAGTTCACAATGCGAAGGGCCTAAGAGCTAACAAATAGTTATAGTCTGCACTAGCCTCTGCATGCTTAGACACAGTTGCTGGCAACCCTCACACTAGGAAAACAGTTTATTATGCTTCATAATTCTTTCGGATTCCCTAGCAGGAAGCCGAACCCCTGATATGGCCAGCAGGACTTTGGCCTAAAAATGAGGAGAGCGCTTCATCCCTTCCAAGGTGGAAAATTACAGCATTGCTGTTGATGGTAGGGCCTTGCTACTGATGTGAGCATCTGGTACACGGCCTGTCCTGGGCATTCTGCCAAGCCATGGCCTGCCACAGTGACCATGATAGCATCCTGCCTCTGCTCTTCTCTCATAATAATACTGTGAAATCACTGGAGTGGAGATCATTGTTTTGGTCTTCACTGTGCAGCGTCTAGCAAAACGATTCCCTGGCCATTGAGTTGAGCTTGTTGTTACTAATATTGACAAGCCCTGTATCCAGATTCACGTGAGGGCAGACAAGCTTGAACACCACGCATTGCCAGCTGTGGGGAATGATGAGTAATTGCCCCAAGAGTATCTCCCAGAAATCCTCTTCCTTTGAGGAGCACTCCGTACTACTTCTGGATTCTCCCCTACTGGCACCCTGAGCTGCGACACCACCACTTCACATTCAGATTAAATACAGCAGAGTGTCAGCCAGGCTCTCAGACGTATAAACTGACATAACTCCAGTGACATCAATTCTTTCCTAGTCTCTATTCACTGTACCATCTCTTAGTACCCCTAAGATGTGTTAAACAAAACAAAACAAAAAAGCCAAGACAACTAGATGCCCAGATCTCTTCTTTTTATTATTTACCTAAAGCTGGGTAATTAGCTACTAGGTAGAATTGACCAAAATATTTGGATTAAGCAGTAACTTCAGTTACTTTCAGTTCCTTCTAAGAATTCCGCATGCCTTTCCTGAAGGAAAAGCTGGTATCATCCCTGCAGGCCCTGCTGACATAGCCTGGAGTGGAAAGTGTGAAAGAAGAATTCCCAGTAACAGCCAGATTAGATTAAACCAGGAGTCCAACAGAAGAGTTGATCTTCAGGCCAACATAGATCCCATAGAATGGCACAGGCAGATCAGCTTTTGGGCTTCTTTCCTCTTTCCAGATTTATTTAAGTAACATTTTTTTTAATATAAATTCAGCTAAGTTTTTTCTGTTCATCCCTTTCTAGTTTGGCACTGACACATCAATCATCAATCAGGTACTAGCATGAAATTGTTCAGCATGTTACAGAGACACCGGTGAAGCATGAGACAAGCAAAATTAGGAGGGCTGCCAAGTTCCAAGTATCTGCTATCTGTGACTAGCTGCTTGATGGCTTCATTGAGAAGGTAACGCAAGCTTGCGTGAACAGAAGACTGAATGTATGTATTGCTCAGAAGCACTAAGGAAAAAAACCATCATATGACAAAATACTGGCAAACTGTAACCTCTGTATGTCTCTCTTACATATTCTTAGAGAAACATACTATACATATTTGAATTCATGAAACACTGATACGGGGACTAAAAACCTGTCACTTCCAACAGCTGAAAGCCAGAAATGGAGCTAAAATACAGCTGAAAAAAACCAAGCAAGGAAAGCTCTGCTGGTACCAATGTTTTCTCCCAGTGCATGCAGTTGGTTTTCTGAATCAACAATCGACGCTTTATCTGAACAGCAAGCCAAGCTTGTTCCTTATGGGTTTGCATTCCAGTCCTGTCAGATCTTGTTTGTCTTTTTATTCCCTGTGTGCCTGCAGCATTACGCAGTGCAAAATGTCACTGGGCCACTGACATCAGAGTTTACAAAGAACAAAGAGCTACCATCTCCAAGGGAGTGAAGAAAGAAGAAGTGCCAAGGAACAACCCCGTTGAGTATTATTCTAATAACAAAACATTTTGGACACTATATAGCATTGTGTAATCCTGATGGACTACAACAAAGCCTTTTCGTGAACTTCAGTGGGTGTCAGACTGTAACACCCAAGAAAAGATGTTATTAACATTCTACTTAGTAGCACCAGTTTTCATCTTCCTTTTCTTCAGAAGTGGGAGATACCTAACTCACAGGTATATTTTCAAGACATACCTGTGGGTAGAAAGTGGCTTTAGTGCTTGATGAGCTACTCGAAGAGGCTCCAGTAACATGGTTTCTGTCATATAAGGGGGCACCACTGCTTCCTCCCATGAGACTCATGGAGCTAATCATGGACTTTCCACAAGAGATGCCTGCAGTGAGACAGAGAGGAAAACAACATTAAGTAAACCACAATTTTATCTACCAATGCAAAACAGGAAACAAATCCACAGCTTGGCAAACCCATGCAATGCTACTGGTTGTCACTTTGGGAACAGTGTTTTATGTAAAAACTTCAGGATCACAAGGAACAACACATTTTGTGAAGAAAACATCTCACCCCCAGACCACCTATAGTCTTACTGCAGCACTGAACTCCTCACAACCTGCTCCCACACTCTGCTGAGAAAGGAATCTCTAGAACAGCTGACCGAAACTTTTCACCCAAATCATCAACTAAGAAATTTTCCAATTAACCAAACTCAGGCATTTGCAAAAAAACCCATTATACATTGCCCACGAAAAACAAGCTAGAGACCTCCAAAGTTTTCATTTCCATCCAAAGAAATTCAATTGTAAGTACATGAACAACAGCAAAAATTAATTTACTGAATAAATTTGCTGAAAAAAATCACTGCTTAAACTGAAAATCAGCAGAGGCAAAAGGAAGGAAACCTGAGTGACCGGAAAAGGGAAGACAACATTCTCCAATCTGTTTTACTTCAATGTACACTTAAATCAGACAATACATTTCCAGCTTTTTCCTGTCAGACTATTCAGTGCTGATGCAAGAGTTTAGTTTGGGAAGTTTCAGAAATTTTTCGGACGCAGGAAATATTTATTATAAGCAGAGTGACTCTATTTATGATCATCATTCATGACTATTTATCTTTTTTGGAAATGCCACGACACTAGGAATCTATGTCTTTTCTTTAGAATTAAAATCAATGGTAATATTTTCAGCTGTTGTAACTTGTCACGGCAATATGGATTAGAAAAAACTAACAAATACGAATGAGAATCAAAATGAAATCTTAAGTTTAGCACCTAAAGACATACAGACAAAAAACACTGATACTTGCTTTAATTAAAAAAGTCCAATTTAAAACACCACTGCAAAGATTTCACCTGCAATGATTTAATCCTCAAATTTTATTTCCTACCACAAAAATCTCTTGATAACCATAAAAACATAATTTAAGCAGGAACAGCTGACCATAGTCACTGAAGTGCGAGAAAGGCTAAACCTAACTTGCATCTAGCTATCTTCAAAGCCATGGCTAGAAGAAAACAACAATTAGCTCATCTCAAAAACTTATTTAATATGAAGAAGTGCTACATCTTTTCATTTGTTTTACCATCTATCTGATTTTCATCTGGAATGAAAAGCAGACTCCAAGCACTCCAAACTATGGATTTCTTGTATTCTGACCCTGCCTGGCAGGTTATCAGGTGAACATTTACTTTCCAGCTTCCTGAATAACATGAAGAGATATTCTTTCTTCTCAGGGCTTTGTAGTTAAGAATTTGTTACTTCCTCTATGAAAAGTATATTTTACATTTGTAAAATAATTTGAGGTACATCATTTAAGTGTTTACTTTGATGTGTATATGAGGTTTCTGGGTTCTTATCTATTAGCTGAATGTCTGAAGCTTTTATGTATACTTCAAGTCCTCCTTCGATCTCAGCATCATAGCTGCGTGCACTTCTCTGAATGGATGCTTTGAGTCCTTTGCGACGTAGAGAAGCTTTGCTGTTTTACAGATGAACGACTGAGACACAGAGAGAATAAATACTTGTCCAAAAGCGAACAGGAAAGCTGTCTCAGAGACGGGCTAAACCAACGGGGATGTCTTCATTACACTTGAGGCAACGAGCAGCCATTCTACAAAAACACACCCAAACTGCTTGTGTTCCTCCACGTTTGCTGGTGTAACTTTGGGGAGGGACATTTATCTCCTGCTTTTTTGTATTATAGTAACCTAATCTGCTTCACCTTCTTTCCTCTGCATCTTTCCACTGTGGAATAACCCAATCTATCCGCAGCAGACAGGACAAAACCGTGTAAAGACCTTTAATGGGCAGGACAGAAACAAGGATATCTGAGTACAAGAAACAAAGAACAACTCAACAGGGCTCTCACCAGAACACTGAACGGCACATGCTTTTTTAGTTTTCAATATTGCACATGGTTCACGACTCTTCATAGTGTTTTGCAGGCCTTAGGTGAGAAGTACTATGCAAAACCCAGGCTCTATTACATACACCAGAATGAACTATTTAAAGAGGATATTTCACTGGCAAAATACTGTAGATTTTCTATCAAAAAGATAGATACCTATGCAGATGCAGCCTAGCACGAAAATTGCATTTGAAAATCTGGCAAGATGCCTAATGAAATGCATCTAATAGTTTTTGCATATCTAATCCAAATGACAGATTCGTACCAAAACCACCGAGCAGATCAACAACATCCAATTTCTGCTCTTTGAGAACTCCGCATCTAGCACTCTTAATAACCTTTAAAACCCCAAATCCAGACAATGTAATGGTACTGATTAGATGCAAGGTCCTTACCATCCTTACCAGTAAAAGTGCCATGTTGAGAACTTCCTGGAGCAATAAAATTAAGAGGGACGTGAGGGGTGCCACTGACATACTCGTGTGGAAAAGGACTGTTGGGCCCAGCGTAGCGCTGACACACCACTCGTTGGCAAACAAAGTACATTCCTCCCATGACAAAAAGTGACAGTATTATACCAATGACAGGACCGATGGCACTACTGTGTGGCTGTGACTCATCTGAGGCTGGCTTTGTTTTTTCTGGAAAAAGAGGAGGAAAAAAAAAAAAGAGGTCATTAGAGACAGGGCAATATATGTTTTGCTGGCCTGGAGCTTGTGCAGCAAATCAGTCAGCTCACAGTCATTCAGGCAGTGTCTTTCAAATTATCTGCATCAAACCCAGGCATCTGCAACTCCATATATTCTGATTCAACACACAAGACTTCGTGCCTCCTCTTCCCCTCCATGTATTTAAGGCAGTATTAGCAAGGTACTCTCCTTTCTGTCTAGCATTTCATCTCGTAACAGGTTTACTTATATACATGAAGTCCTTAATCAGAGAGGAATCTGCTCTCTCAAAAGCCAATTGAGCTGGCCAATAACATAAAAAAATTAAAAGATTTTACCAGTAGGAAAACTACCATATGTATTAAGCAGTGAATGTCTTCCTAGCTAATATGGGCCTTAAAACAGAACACTTTTCCATCCTAAAATATGACTTGCTCTCCAAAAAAACCCTTACAAATTGGAAAGAAAACACAATCCAGAATACCTCAAGTACTTTCTACTTATTTCTTTTTCTCCTATATAAGCCCAATGTTAAATAATAAAAACTACTGCAAAATTTGAGAGGAGCTCAATGGCATCTCCCTCTGACTATGGGTAACACATTCAAAATTCTTGCCAAATAAACCTGGGACCTCTATGTTTTTTGCATATGTGACTTGCTTCAGTGAAAATGATTTTGCCACGTGATTCACACAACATTTATAATCTTATTTTTTTACGTACACAAATATATTTATTCATAAAGCAAAAAATCAAAAAAACTGGTCCAAAATCTATCAATTTTACATGTTCAGATCAAACTACAGACCCCTTCCCCCCTTAATAAAGTTGTAAGAAGCGAAATGGTTCATGTAAGATTCACGCCTTCACTTCATAAAATTTTTCCCCAGTGGTTCTGGGGAAAAACAACTGAAATTTGAGAAGGAACATAAAGGAAATACAAAGATCTACCAAAAAACTCTTAACAGCTCAGCATCAAGAATTAATTTCTGTCTTAAAGTCTTTATCTACTTTTCACACTTATTAGTGCATGACAGCTTTTATGTCAGCTACAGCCCTAACTTTCAAAGAGTCAGATTATTTCAGGTATGATATCAGAAAAAAAAGTAAAGCCAAAATTAAAACATATTCTAGCTAATTTAAAACACACAATTCTCATTTTTGTTAAACCTAGCTTCTTTTGAATGCAAGATCCTTATCTAGAAAGCAGCAATCATTTTTATTCCCTACTTGAGTTCTTTCCCTCAGTCAAGCAAGAAACCACCTTTGTTCCACAAAGAGACTCCAGAGAAGACAGTCTTCTGTCTACGTAAAGACACATTTAAATCAGTTAAGACCTAATTGCAGGACTGGACCCAAAGTGCAAACAGGAAACAACTGCATTAACTTAGCAGCACAAATGTTTGTGAAAATAAACTAAAAAAAAAAAAAAAAAAAAAAGAAAAGGAAGAAGTGGCTTTACATTATTTACATTATCCAGGGAACTGGGGGAACTGGATGAGAGCTGAAAGATAAATGGAAATTGTGGGAGAAGCATGAGAAGTGTCTTCAGTCTGAAATGTCCAACAGGAGAGATAAACATATTTTTTTTGCCATTCTTTTAGCCTTTTCTTCTATTCACCATTTGGAATTCTTTCACCACTCTTGCTCATGAAATACACTTTTCTTTGCTGTACCCACTGTGAGGATGGAAGGAAGGAACGAGGATACCCTGACCAGACGTGGTGATCCTTCCTCTCATCCCAGCAGCGGCACAGCTTCTGACAAATGGGGCTTCAAAACCTGACAAAACTCTAAGATATTAAAAACTTTGCAATTAGCAAGGTCCTATAGGCAACATAACAAAGTGCAGCATTTCTTTACACAAACCCAACACAAGGCATTTGTTCAGAACAAATTACTGACAGATCAGCACATTTATTTGCTTTTGTTCTAAAAGGCTATGTTCCAACTATTTTGCTTAACCACTCGTGAGCTACTAAATCATAGAATGGTTAGAGTTGGAAGGGATCTTAAAGATCATCTAGTTACAACCCCCCCTGCCATGGGCAGGGACACCTCCCACTAGACCAGGCTGCTCAGAGCCCCATCCAGCCTGGCCTTGAACACTTCCAGTGATGGGGCTTCCACAACTTCCCTGGGCAACCTGTTCCAGTGTCTCACCACCCTCACAGTAAAGAATTTCTTCCTAATATCTCATCTAAATCTACGCTCTTGCTGTTTAAAACCATTAACCCCCATCATATCACTACACTCCCTGATAAAGAGTCCCTCCTTATCTTTCCTGTAGGCGCCATTTAGGTACTGAAAGGCTGCTATAAGGTCTCCCAAGAGCCTTCTCTTCTCCAGGCTGAACAACCCCAACTCTCTCAGCCTGTCCCCATAGGAGAGGTGCTCCAGCCCCCTGATCATCTTTGTGGCCCTCCTCGGGATGCACTCCAACAGGTCCATGTCCTTCTTATGTTGGGGGTCCCAGAGCTGGACACAATACTTCAGGTGGGGTCTCATGAGAGCACAGCAGAGGGTCAGAAATGCTCCCTTTATCTGCCCCATTCCCTGAAAACTTCATGCACTAGTCACCCCAATGGTGCAAGAAGAGGGAAGTTGCGAGCAAAGCATAAGTGAGCAAATTTTACTGTCCGCTTCAGACTACAACATAACAGACTCAGCTACGGACTAATACAGCAACTGCTGTTAGCATGCCTGTAACTTGTATGTACCTACTGCCGTGACAATTCAAAGTAACATTTTCTCCAGCAAAGGGAAAGGTCTCTCCTTATATTCTTTTCCTACCTGCACCGTAAGAGACCAGCTTGTAGTCACATGTAGACACTTGCTTACTGCATGCTAGTTCCTCCACATAATTAGCCTTCAGCTTGACCCTGTACTTGCAGTGGATAGGGCTGCACATTTTTAAAAGCCACCCCAAGAACGGCAGCAGCTCTGCAAGCTATCTCTGCAGGTAGAGCAGCTCTGCTCTACTATCCGAGGAGAGCAGAATCAGGTCCCCCTGTGTATAGATCTGAAGGCCTGTTTAAACAAGGCCGTGTTGTATCCCACACAACATTTTAGAACTAGCTTGCAGTAACGTTGGGATTTCAGTTCATCTTCATTACTGCTGTTCCTGCATTACTTAGAATAACAGCATTACAGACTTGCTACACCATGCTGCAAGCTCACACTCTTTTGCTGCCCAGTCCAAAGGAAAAGCAGCCAAATACAGCTGTGAGAGTATCTGGCCAAGATTCACTGGGCTTCCCTGAAAGAATCTTGCTATGCAAAGACCGGGGCTCTGCATAGGGATGTAGGACATTACGCCTGAATACAGCGCTTGAATCTCAAGGAAAGACATCTCACCACACATCAGCTCATCAGAACCGTCAAGGCAATCTGGAAAGGAGTCACACTGTTGCTTCAGGAGGATGCACTGGCCGCTTGCACATCGAAACTGATTGGGTAGACAAATTGCTGCACAGAAAGAAAGAAAAGATTAAGTACTACTTGTATGGGAGCATTTGAGCATCTTAAGAAAACCAAAAGAAGTAAGACATGAAGATGCGTTGCATTTTATATTATGACCAGGTAGGCACTAGAACACCTGCTTTGCTGCTGTGGGTAAAATGCAAGTCTGCACATCTCTGATTCTTCCTTCTTGTTGTTATACATCCTACTCAGTGGGGCTAAAATGAAATTCGGATCCCAGTAACTCCCCATCCTTTGTCGAATTGGTCCTGCTAGGGCAAAACTAGGATCAGATCAGCAAGAATCTCCTACAATAACTAACAAAGTGAAGCCGATCATCTGACATGTTAACAAAAATGTAGTAACTTGGCATATTATAAAGCCTTATATAGTCTATGCTATCCTATGTAGCCCTGTACAATATAACCTTGCTAAATAACTACTAAATTTCTTACCTATATGCAGAAGCCTGTTTCAGCAAAAAGAACTTAATTATCTTTGGAATCTCTGTCGAGTCAAAGCATTTTAAATCATCAGTAAAGATACTGTTTTACGAGGGCTAGTAACCAGCAATCCTGCTAGGTTCACAGTATAGGTTGTTTAATGTAAAAAGAGGAAAGATTCTTTCCTTCTGGAGGAGAAGATCCACGTTCATGTTTTGTATCACAGCACTGGTGGTGCTGTGAAATGGACCTCCTGAACAGCCATACATACTTTGCCACGGTCCAGTTTGCAGAGCAGTTCTTGTCTAAGAGAACTAAATTATTATTAGCTAGAAGCTCCAAATGCATCAGCTCCCGATTTGGATTGTTACGACCCTAGTAAGCTGGATGCGGTTCCACAAGGTCCTACAGTGCATATAACACACACACATGTTTATAGTAGGCTCTAAAAGCATCTAGAGCTCCCACCACACCACTTAGGTTCTTGCATTACGAGAAGGGCCAAGTGAGCACTTTCCTATTTGGCAATGACTGCCAGCCCTCTACTTATTCTTGCAACTGTCTGCTGCTCCTTTGTTTTTCATCAAGACTTCTGTCTTAATATCCTTTCCCTTCTTAGATGCCTTGTTTTCTCTTGCTGTCCTGCCTTGTTGGACTCCTTATTTCTTCTTGATCCAACAATGGACAACTTGGCACACTGAACCTGTGTTGTCCAGGAGATGAAGGTTCTTCAGTGGCATGGTAATCCAGTTGCAGTATCAAAAGATTGTTAACCTTCTGACTTCCACTGGGTATGAGAGGACGAGCTAGCAGTGCCACGGTAAATTCAAGAAGATGAAAGTCATAGTCTTGAAGATGTGGAATAAGAACCACGAACGTATCCAGGGATGTTTATTTGTCCACTTCCAGTCATAGTCTGCAACCCCAGAGCCAATGCTTCGGATTCAACTCTTCAAAAGCATGCCTTGGGAAACCAGGGGACAGGAGAAGCAGCTTCTGACAGAATCAAGGCATTGAACTTAGATCTATGGAAAGACAGTGATTGCCACTGCTCTGACCAGAAGGCAATTCCTCTGATGCGTAAGGCATAGTAGAAAAGTTCTGTTAAGCCCAGTTAGCGTCACCACCTTAATAAACCTCACCTAAAGAACAAGAACGTACTATATACCACCTTCCCTTCCCCCAACACAGTGGGTTATAGGCTGACACATGCTAAGGGATGAGAAAGGCCTAGGGGTTTTATTTTTCTTAGGAACACACTCAGGCCTTGGCCTGTAAAGATTCCTGAGGACTATAGAGGCCATGTTTGCCACATCTCCCTCCCTCCTCCTGGACACTGCGTACGTTCATAGCCCTTCTAGGGAAGAGTCAGACAGCATCCTGGACAGAAGTCTAACCATGGGTGGCCCAAGTGCTCGCAGAAGACTAGGGATACAACCACTCAGTATTCAACTGCTGAAGAAACATGTCTTCAACTATTCTAGACTAGATGTTAAAGCTCATCTGTGCCCTCAAAGGGGCTGTGCAGGGCAAGGCAGGTGCCTACAGTTCACACAGTACTAGGAACATTGGCATTAAGTTTGCTTAGCAGTGCCCACCATTTCACAGGGAGATGACCAAATGCACATTGCACTTTGACCGTGTGTGGGTAACGGCAGTGTTACACTGCATATGGGCTCCATGGTAGACAAAGCAGAGCCTCTTGATGAAGCAGTACAGGTAGTAAGCATCACCTCCCACAAGAAAGACAGGAACCTGTTTGCAAAGAAGGTACTGATGTTCTGGTGTCCGGTATCAGAGTTACAGAAGACATTGCAAATCCAAAAAAATCCACTCTGCTGGCCCAGCGTCCTGGTTTGGGGCAATGACTGACGTCGGAGGAAGACCCTGTCTGCTTTTGATCCCGATCAGTGTGTTCTGGAATCCAGTTCCCATCCATCCTGTCTGGAACTTCCCCAGTGCCTGCCGGTGACATCTTCCTGGGAACTTGGTACGGTTTTGTATGCATATATAGTATCTATTTCAGTATTTTCCTTTTTATTATATTATTAATATTTCATTAAAGTAGTTCAGTTTTTTCTAAACTCATAAATCTCTCTATCTCTCTTCTTCCTCTCCTTGGAGCGAGAGGTGGGGGAAAGCATCTGTCATCTTGTCATTGGCGAGTCCAGCCCAAATCATGACACTCAGAGGCAATGGTTAGCCACTGAGTGGGTAGAGCCAAGGGTCCTGAGGCTTCATAGGGCAAGAGCGATGCTACTGTATAGGCTCCTGAAATTTTGTATAATAATAAGATGCCATGGTGCCAGCTCATAGTCAAGTGTCTGTTTCAGCTATCCCTGGGTCCTAAAGACAGAACATGCACGTTGTCCCATCAACCAAGGGATGATACAAATGCACCCGTCCATGTTTCTCTCTTGGACCCAGACCCTACAACTGACTGCATACAAAGCAGCTCTAGCTGCAAGAGTTCCTTGGATGTTGTTCCACAGATTTCTCATAGAAAGATACATCCAGGATTACAAGCATCAGCTTGCTAAAACCGAACTCTCAGAACAGCCAATTCAGCCACAGGTTTAAGTCCACCTCTTCCTCCCTGTGGCACCTTGCAGTGACCACTGTCTGAAGGTGAAGTAGACGCAGTGGAAACAGTGGAAGTCAAAATGGTATTTATGCAGCAAAAAAAAGTATGCTCCACCAGTTTCTTTCCTGTTTTCATTCTTAATATGGATTAAAGATACTCTCCTCCCCAACCTCCCCCATATCTATAGTTACATGGTCAACAATTTATGTAGCTACAGAGAAGTTTAATTTGAACAACAGAGTAAGAAAGAGGGAAATAAAGACAGAATCAGTGGATAGCTTAGTTAGGCTTATGGTTAAGGCTGTTTTTCACCATTTGAAACTAAAATTCATATATATATATAAAAAGAACTGTTAGAATCCCAAATGGATGCTTATGTTAGACCCATGAGTTTGGGAAAATTAATCTTACTATCACAATCTGCTTCATCTGATTTATCTTGGCAGTCAATTTCTCCATTACACCGCAAGTGTGCATCAATACACTGTCCTTTCTCACACTGGAACTGGGATGCAGAGCATATGGGGCAACTATCTTCATCACTCTGGTCATCACACTCTGGAAATCCATCACACCGCCATGCCATTGGGATACAGTCGATCTCTCCAGTTGCACAGGTAAACTGGTCTGGGGAACAAGTTGGAGGTTCTGGAGAAAGAGAAAACAAATCCCATTTGTATACTCAATTTTAGCCCTCGCAACAGAGTAAAAATGTGACGGACTGAAGTTCTTCTGTGACAATATTAAGATTCCAGCAAAGACGAAAACATGATTTTGCATAGGGAATGAGATTTTGCCAACTTCATAACAAAAACTGGATGCATGCTGATTGAAGAAACTTGCTCTAGCATGTGAGCACTGAACTAAGGACAGGAACTACAAATACTTACTTTGGCTCTAACAGCCACCTTTTGGAAGACACTGTCATACACATAAATTCAAATGAATACTCAATTTCTGACTGCAAAGCACATTCTACACAATTCTAATCCCTGCAATTATATCAGCCTGGAACAATTCTTCATAAAAAAACCTGGCCCATTGGGTTAATTGGCAATGCATACCCCTAAAACATAGAACATCTGCTTTCACAATATCTGTTTCTCTATTTTTCCTGTGGTTTCTCCACAAACAAATTTCCAAGTCAAATACGGATTGAAAAATATGAATGGGGAAAAAATATCTGTAAAGGCCTGTTAAACATTAAGCTAAATCCTCTTGCTAGAAAGTCTCTGGGCTGCAGGTCAGTGGAGGTTCAGAGAGTAGTCTGAGGAGCACTGTAGGCCTGCCCTGATCTTACGTTCTTTCACTATGGTCGGAGACAGAACCCTGGACCTTGTGCGCAGACATTTTTATGTTTGCTGGACCTAACAAAGCTAGGACTTCCTTCAAATTTGACTTTTCGTGGACCCCAAGATCCTGGCATCGATCCATTCCACTTCCATACTGCTGCTCAGGTTGCAATCACACATTGATAGCATGAAGCAGCAGCAACCTCATGTAGAGGTGCAACAATTATGCTGTAATAAGGCATTCGTAGTTGCTTTCTTCAGAATGTCAAAAGACAATCCAGATAAAGAATGTATTGCAAAAAAATGCTTCTAATTCTTACATACAGCAAATCACACACTTTTTCACCATCAGTATCGATGAAAGAAACAGTCGATGTCTAAGTCCCTTCAGTTAGTAGCATCCCCATCAGTAGCAGTTAGTTATGTTCAAAATGAGGGGGCCATCTCAAAACACCGCTGCAGCAAACAGATACCTTTCCACTGATTTCCAAAGCTGCTGGGTCAAATCCCTGTGACGTAATTAAATCAGTTAACAGAGGCAGTAACTAGCCCCCACAGCAGGTGTGGCCAGCTAATGCTCTAAGTAGACGTTTTACCACTTGGATTAACAGAGTACCACGTCGTACCCTGTCTGTGAACAACATCGAGCAAGCCGGAGGGGTGCTCTGACACTGGATGGTAACACTCCTCTGGAAACCCAATCAGCTTTTATTAACATTCAGGCTCAGGAATGGACTTCACAAAGAACCCAGCATAAGGAAAGCTTCTCAGTTGTAACCAACGACAAGACTTTTGGATGAGTATTTTTCTCCTGAGGGTGGTGTTACAGATCCTAGATCCATGCAATTACATTCTTAATTTCTTCATTAGGGAGAAATGTTCGAGAACGAGACTCAAGTATAGTCAAGAGCTTGAAAAACAAAATGCAAATAAAAATCCAAATGCATTTGATTTTTTGAAAATTTTATGATTTTTAAGTTTCTGATTTATGAGTATTTGGTGTAGCAATCTGAGAATTACAAATGTAGCCAGTGACCTGACAGCTGTAGGTAAGATAAAGATGCCAGATGCACATATTAAGATAATTCTTGAATTAAGTTTTGATATAAGTGCGCTGTTTAGATAATTCAACAGATTACTACTCCTGCATTTAGAGCCATATTTAATGTTGCATTACGGTTGCACTCGGCTGACACAAGCTCGCATTTAAAAACTCGTCAAAAGCATTCATAAGGGTACATGGGCAAATGTTCTCCAGACAAAATAGCTATTAATCTATTTTGAAATACTGGCTATTGGCTGCTGCTACAGCAGACAAGATAGGTTAAAAAGTTGTTGCAGGCTTAGGTGAGGATTAGAATAAAAAAACAAGATGCTGAAATAGAGGCCCCTTAATTTTTAGATTTAAAGCTGAAGACAACAAAGGAGTGGGATGGCAGAATCTCTCATTGCCTACGTTGCGCAACAACAGTACAGCAAGAAATGGAAGTAGATTGATTCCACCCCCTCCGCAGATGTAATCACCACTGCTCTAAAACCACATAGCGTGTTGTGGTCATGGAAAAGAAAACCGTTTATAATGGAAAAGACTGTCCCATGGGAGGTCAGAGTTCAGCCAGAAAATGAAATCCACTGCAAAATGAATACATAAAAAGAAGTCACAAGGACCAAGAGAGCCGAATGATTTAAGACATGATGACTCCCAAAAAGAAACAATGTTTTTTTGTTGTTTTGTTTTTAATCCCTGCTGCAAGTGTAACGTTACCATTTTCAAAAATCCTGGGATTGTGAAAGGGAAGTCTAAATGAAGCCTGCCACGTGGAAAGAGGAGAGCAACCTTAATAAAAAGGACTGGAATGGAGCTTTTGGCCTACATTTCATAACTCGACAGTACAGTGTTTCGTGTTACGAGGCCAAATTCATTTGAAAGACTGGAGTATCACACTGTGGGAATCATACGCTGCTAGGTAATCACGGGTTGACGCAACATCATCTTACAAGCATTTATTTAAAGCACAAACCTGTCACATCATAAAATTATAAAAATCTCAGTAGAGGGTGTATGTATTTTAAGGTCAAACAGGAATATTCCGCTTACAACGAAGTGTCACACGTGTCCCAAAACTGAAGCAGAAAGCAGTTGGTAGGAGAATCAAAGGCCAATTTAACACGATGCAACACACCATGTGTAGGAAAACACTGTGTGTAAATCCACATTTTGGACTGGAATGCAACCTCAACCCTTATCTTTTCTGATATAAAATGTTGCTCATGACTGTTAAACATGACTCACCTCCACATGTTAAGAGATTCTGTAGGAGCACAAGGTGCTCAGGGCACGAACATCGTGGAGTCCCATCCCCTTTGGCGATGCAGATGTGTGAACACCCACCGTTGTCACGGGAGCATGGATGTGCAGCTGGAGAAACACACAGGAAAGAGTATTAGATAGCATAAAAGAAATTGTAACTACTCCTAGCTAGGGCAAACTCGCAAAAACACTTGCAGACCACTTCTGTTTAAGTAACCAAGATTTCGCTACAAATTAACAGGAAGATAAATGCACGATTTTTCAGTTCAGTGCTCAAAAGCTGATTTACTACTTCGTAAGGACTGTGTGTCTCACAGTCACGGTGATGTGGAAACCTTTAAAGGACTTCTGAAAAGAACTCGGGCGCTCAGGTGAAGAGGAATGAGAAGGCAGGTTTGAGAAGGCTGCATTTACAGCATATCTAGACGTCCCACCTGCATTTCTAAGGTAGCCATATTAACATACGTTGCTACAGAATACCAACCCCCAAACCCCTCGGGAATTCTCCTCTAATCTTAAAGAGCTCTTAATATCTAGCCCCTCCGCTTCCCTGTTACTCACAAAACTGCAATATAAGCACACACAGGTGGTTTTTTTTAATTATTTTTAAAGACAGGAAGCTACACGGTTTTATTCCCAAATCAGTTACCCAGAAGCACTGAGTACCTGAGAGCTCCTAATAGAATCACTGTAAATGAGCATTAGGTGGGTAAGAAACAGGCACGGAGAAGTAAGGTCACTGTCTGAGGACCCCAGCCCAACAGAGTCAGCAGAGACCCGGTCTCCTGCCTGCTCATTCGAGCTGATGGCTGAGCATCTGCTGGAGCGATCTGTGGGGCTACAGCCTGTGTTATTTGTGACGCTGCTGAGCAATGCGTTCTTTACTGCTAGTAAGGACCAAAAACTTCCACGGGGAAGAAATGGTATAGATATCATAACTTCTGTGACGAAGTTGTTTTCTATCTGTTCAGGCTTCTCAGCAACCTGCTTTCGCCTTTAACAAATCCATTAATTTAATCCAGTGTTGGAGACATTACTGTTCGAGGCATGGGTTGCTAGCAGAGAAAGTGCGTGCGTATATACTTGTGTATATGTATTTTTACTCCCCTGTTGTAACAGAAGTCACCTATGTAGGACAGTTTTCAGCTGCAAAAAGTGATTCTTTTTAGCGTGACTTAGAAGAAACAGTACAGAAGAAACAGTACTCTTGCCATAAAAAATAAACATTTTAAAAAAACCCACGTGGGATGTAAAGTAATCTTTTAACAGTGCTGAGAATTAAAGAAAAATTTCTTTCTGCATCATTATTACCTTTGAAGTACACTAAGAATATGAGAAATGGCACAGAAGGAAAACTTGAGTATTGTAAAAGGAAAAAGGACATCTGGATGAGGATTAGCACAAAGAATCTACTACGGTTTAAATACTGATGCTACCGTGTTTGTTACAGCTTACCCACATAGGCAAGTGTCTTGGTTTGAGCAACACAGGACTAATTTCTCTTCTAATGCTTGGGAAACTGCACTTTTAGAAGATCCTAGTGTCTGAATTCCTGAAAATATTTACTTTCTAGCCAGCTAGGCTATGTGGGATTCAAGGTCTCGGTGTTTTCGAGCTTTGTCAGGTGCAGGGATGAGGAGGAGCGAGGTCTGGGCACTTGACCCAGGCCGCCTAACAGGATTATTTTATGCTATTAACATCACATTCAATATAAATTAGAAAGTTTGCTGCATAGTTTGCTCTCTCCCTTGATGGCCGCAATCCAGAGAACTTCTTGCCCCAGTGCTAGACCCCTGAGCCCTTCCCTTCCTCCTGAAGCTGTTGCACTCGCAGTGTCCAACATTTGTTGTCCCTGCCGGCAGCGCACAGCTTCCTGCTGATAGAATTGGCTGGGTATAATTACCGTACATCTTATATTAGTATTGGGATCAACACTGCTTCTTTAGTATTATTGTTAAATACTGAGTCTTATCCTATTAAATTTATCTATATTTCAACCCTCGTGTTTCCTTGCTTTCCCCAATTCCCCGTCCTGGGTGGGGAGAGGTCATCAGGTGATAGAATAATTAATGACAATAAATTGTTATGGGTTTTCAAACCGTAACAGCAAGTTTGAAAATACTTTCAGCTATCACAGAAATCAATGTATGTGGCACAGAGGGTTGTGGAGTAATTTATTCTGAAAATTAAAGCATTATATGCAAACGTACCCTCCCTATGTAAGAGAACCCATCACAGGCAACAAAGTTTAAAGAGGCCATTGGCATTAGTCCTCTGTTTCCCACATCTTGTTTCTGCCTTTATATTCTCTTTTATATTCCTATTAAGCAGTAGCAGCTGGAAGTTGTCATTCTGAGGAGTGACTACTTTAAGAGGTTTCTGCACTCTCCCTCAGACCACAGGAACTTGGACCACCAGTCCAGAAAAAGAAGGTCCTGCATGCATGACCCCTTTCAGAAGAGTGCACCTAAAATGGCTCCACCTCTGATGGAAGAGAAATTCCATATCCACAATAATTCATTACAGGAGCTTCCTGCCCATTCTCCCTCCCTCACTGGAGGATTTTAAATCATCATTCGTGCTGAGTCAAACCAGTCGTGCTTTACACAGACGTCAGAAACCACTGGAGAAAAGGCAAGTACAATCCTTTTCTTTCTTTTAAAAGATTTTTCCAATTCTTATTATTTGGTTGTACTTAAAAAATTAACGGCCATAATTATAAGTAGCTTTTAGAGTAAACTCAGTATCATATGAGCTTGCATAAAGCAGTAACTAAGCGTCATGAAATCACATATTCTAGTTGTGCAGAAATACTCCTCTGGAGAAGAACAAGGAACTTGTTTCTCCTCCTTTTCTAGGATCCCGACTGGCCAAGTCGAAAGCACTCCATGGCTTACTTGAAGACCACTGGCCAACTTTATTACAATATTCATCTGGATAAGGACTTGAGAGACAGTGACCAAGACTGAGAGACATCAGATATTGAAACAAACTTACAGAATTCCTCCATATCAAGCTCTTCCACAGCATGAATGCCTGTCAGGTGAGCAATTCGGCCTTGAATTCTAGTCCTTTTGTACCCGTTCACTTTCTCCACCCTCTCAATCATCTGCTGCTGACGATCGATCCAATATAAGTGATTCCCCAGCACAGTGAGTCCCATTGGCTGAAGGATGTTGGAGTCCTCCAGGGTCACACGGTTAGCACCTGAGATCAACAAAAACAAAGACTAGTTTTACACCAGTTGACTTTTAACTCATATCTTAAAAAAAAACAAACCCAACTAAAACCGAAGCAAAGCAAAGCAAAGCAAAACAAACCAAACGCTGAAAATAGTTATCTATACAGACATTGTCTTTACCTGCCTATGCAGACCAAGGCTCTGCTTGTTCAGCCTCACCTCAGGTAAATGCGACCAGTTGTCATATTATGAGGGCAAGCAGATACAACATGAAACACAGCTCATCCTTTCATACGCTGGCTGGTCAGCCAGCCATGATCAGCCTCACGTTGACGTGCTTTGTTATATGTGTACAGTCCCTAAAAGCCTGTGTCACCGATACAGACTCGGCTCTTGGGCCAAAATTTTTACAATACATTCACACACCAAGCTGTACCCTTTGTTGCAATCTACAAGCAAGAGTGAAATACAACCAATTAGCTTCACTGCCGTTACTCAAATAAAACACGTTCATCATGCAAAGGCAGAAGCAAGTACACAAACCCTGTCATATGCTGTATCACAACCACAGAGATATGGTCATGAAAGAGAAGCTCATATTCTAACAGCCATGCTTCTTCCTTCATCTTCTCTTTTTAGTTCAGTAACCAACCAGAAAACCCAAGCTCCAAGTATCTCAATATGCTCTTAAACAGGAACACTGTCAAATGCTCAGGTTTTCTGCTCTACAGAAACGTGTAAAAATCTGCTCTCAGCCAACGTGTGAAAACCAGTGTAAGTACAAATGCACTTATGACCGCTTTTAACTTTAATTGCTTGCAGTCTTCTACTGTGTGCTGCCCTACACTTAGTGGCATTTAAGTGTTGCTTTTGTTTTGCTTGTCTAGGGTGAACAAGAGATTCCAAATTATTCTGTTAATTCACAGAAACCATTTTCAGGCTGTGTATGCCTATGTATACTGGATATATTTGATTTTAAAGATAAGGAATCAAAAGAGAATCACAACTTGGTGCTTCTTCTGCTCTTTTATTTCATTTTGGAATACAGACCTTATGTCTGCTTGCATGTAAAAAATAGACATTTTTAATATCTACACAAAAAGAGATTAGAGAATCTGGATACATAATAAAAATGCTATGACCACTGGATTCAACTAATTTGCTGCATAAATTACACAGAGCTCAGCCAAGCATAAGAATGTAACGTTTATTTCAATTACAGATTCTACTAGTTTTGCACATAAAATTATTGCCTGCAATGACTCTTACTTGACTGTCACTGAGAAACAGTGTGCATTCAAATCAAATTTAGTTGTAGAGACATCAGAAATTCTTGGACTTGGAATTGGGGAGGGGGTTTAGTTCTTTAGCCCTGAATTTCTTTTGTTTCCAAACCCATGAGGAAGACGTCTTTGTTTCATTTCATTTTCCGAAAAAACCTGCACGAACTGTATGTGACAGTACAGTCCTGGTTGGAGGCTGACGTGTCTATTATTGTACACATTTCCAACATACCACCGGGTTTTACTCTTCAAAAGAGTACAAGAACAGAAGAGATGCACCTGCACTAATTTCACTAAATGGGCACTAAACCTGACCCTTAGTACTACTCTCAAGCAATGCAGTTCCTGAGATGTTCTTTTAGAACCTTAGAAAGAAAATTTAGAAATACTAGGAAACATTTTGACAGAAGAAGGTTCTCGGTGAACAAAGCACAGGGCACTTTGTTCATCTGCCCTCCATCCTGCTGAGCACCCTTAGCTCCTATGAACTTCAGTGTCACCGGATTTTCAAAGACGGCTGTCCTTCTGCCAGACTAAGTCTCACATTTTGACCCAAAAGCACACTTGTCAGCTGCATTCAAGATACCACAAGAATAGGAAAGCCTCATTTCAGTTTGATATAAAGCAAACTCCTTCAACATTCTTGACTTTTTGAAGTGTTAAATTGCTCATCCATTTAGATGTAAAAGGCAAGCTGGTTTCCTGAAGGATATCCTGAAGGCATCCTTCATGAGGTGTCAGGTGACGCTTGCAAGACAGCAGTCCTGCTAGAATCCTAGACTGTTTGAACAGTCTCCCAAATCCAGGCCTAAAACAGGATACAGTTTTTGGGGGTGTACATCAAGCATCATCTTTTTTCTCCCTCATCTGCAAAAAGCTGAACATGGGTGGTTTGGGAAGGTGCTGGAGATAGCACTCGTAAGGTGATTAATCTATACTATAATTAAGTTGGATTTGATCTTAAGTAAACAACTGTCCAAATTACTAATGAATACTTTTAAAAGGAGAGGCAAAGGGCACCTATAGCATTGGATGACACCATTAAATTGTTGTTTAGAAGAATGATCAAAACGAAAAACTCTATCTGAACAAATAAAAGGATATTTTCAACAGATATTGTTAGAAAAAAGAAGAGAAAACATGTTACAAGTAAAGAAGTGTCCAATTTCCATAGTAATTAAATACTTTGATTCCTAGAATGAAACAGATATGTAGTCTTTTCAAGATGGAAATCAATAGTTAAACGTAAAGAACAGCAAGCTGGAAGGACACAATTCCGCTATTTGAAGTCTAATTGAAAACAAAGTATGTTTTCACTGCAACCATTTCATAGCTTTTCCTGTCACTTCAACAATAATGTAAAACACTACTTTTTAGTTGACTGGTGTGGCAGACAAGTTATTTGCAAATAGTTTATGAACGTCTAAAAAGCATCAACAACTCCAAAGAAAAAAATTCAAGAATCTCATAGAGAAAACTGTTAGACAGGTTTATAGCTCTTTCGTCCCTCTCCGGAAGCTGGGCATTGGACACCTGAAGTTATTCCTTGATTTAGCAGGATGCTGTAATCAGGGTGTACTGCAAGCTTCAGAAACCCCCATAATCACGTCATCTCTCCAAGCCTAAAAGGGAATAAGGTTGTCTAGACTAGACTAATTGCCATGAAGGATGCTATACACAATTTGGGTCCAATTTATTCAGCAGCCTCAGTTTACGCTAAAATCCTTTTGCTAATATGTGCCCATTTTAAAATATTTTGCTCAGAAAATACTTTTTAGAGGAACTAATTCAAGCAATGTAACTTCGGCTGTCATATTTTTTCTAAAGTTGTGCTGCAAGACTGCAAAATATTTTAAAATAAAAACACGCGGTTAACTCATTTAAAAAATCAACAGTTCAGTGAATCAAATGACAGTGAGCTCAGCTAGATCAAATACAATCAATAGTCTTCTGGCTACATGATACATATCTTCTAGCTAATAAACATTGTTTTCTTTTAATCCTGTATCTTTCCCCTGCTTTTATCTTAGTTATAGGGTTTGATTCTTTAGCTGTGAATCAAATAAATGTGCACTAAAAGCTTTGGTTCAATATTAACCGGAGAAAGTTTAGTCTTCCCTGTAAAAAAGACACAAAGAATTGGATTAAAACATGCATCAAGTATGGAAATATAACCTTACATGGAGTTTTAATGTCACGAAAAGGAAGAATGCATACAAAGGAGACTGCAATCACAGGATACAACTACCAGCATGTGATGGCCTAGCTGCTGATTTGTTCACGTATCGGTTTACTTAAATCCTATTGTCAGGTCTTATTCATTCAAGGTTTAGATCTAAAACAATATTAAACAGACTCCTCAGCATTTTGCTCTGTATTATGCAAGGACACAGTCTGTCTTCCAACCTGCAACGTGACAAGCAAGAAGCACTTGCCCCCTGCCCGCTCCCATCTGCCAGCTGTGACTCAACCTTGCATGCCTGTTAAATCCAAGGGGAAAAAAGGATGCTTATGAACGTACAAGTAGAAGACATATGCATAGCTAGGTCCACTGTATGCTACAGCCTCATTAAGTAATATGGCTTCCTATTACATGGGGGTCACCTTTTTATCAGTAGCAGCACTAGTTATTGATCCCCTCCTCCCTCCTCAATTCAGTAACTTCTCCCTGGTATGTTCCCGCTCTCCCAAACCGTATGATTTCCACACAATCTTCTTTAGTGCCTCGTCTCTCTTTCTTGCGTTTGTGGATACCACTTCAGCTACAATACCTGCATGATGTGCTGCTTTTCTGTCTTGTCCTTTTACTTCTGGATTTCCTCCTACAGCACTTCTCCTTTCATCATGAGACAAACCCCTCTCAGTATCTCTGATGCATTTTGTGTTACGTGTCCCACTCTGTCAACCTCTCCTTCTCACACATGGGTTGTTTGTCAAGCCTCGTCTCCCTCCTGTCTTCTTTTCACCTACAAATTTTTGTAGCTTCTCTGATGCCTATCCTGGATTGGACATTTTGTGGCTACACAGGCCGTTTGCCAGTACCCCCCTATCCAGCTTGATAACTGAGGAAAGACATGGGCTGCTTTACCTTCCCAGCTCCAGTTTCATGTTTTTATGCCCTGTCTGGCAGAAGTGACCCAAGTCCGACCTTGAGTCAGTTTTAGGTGCTCAAAAGTGAACTGTCCTTGAAAAAAGTGAACAATTTTCTCCTGTTTTAGTTCATTGTCTCACTACAAGGGAAGGATGTGACTCCATGGCAAGAAGAGAAGAGCTGCAAAAAATTGGAGAATCAGCATTTTATGGCAGATGCCAATCACTAAAACAGCCCAGCTTCTACTCCCTCATAATTGCTCACTTCTCTCTGCACTTCCTTTAGGAGTTTCATTTCTTGATAAACAGATGCTGATGAGAGAAGAAATCACGAGTCAGAAAGTAGGGCCATTGGATCCTCTGTGCTGTACTGCTCACCAGATGAGCGATCCCATTTCTCCACTTCTTCAGCACTATCAAGTGCTTTTAAAAGTCAACGATGAACAGTGATCTCTAAGATCTTTTGCTATGGACATTGAGTAATGCTTTATTTTACTAATATGGAAAAACTGCAATGAGTTGACCTCTCTCCACTGTTCTGCAACACTGGTATTCCAGATGAGCTGCCTTATCATCCATCTTGGAAGAAAGCCATTCCCCTTCTTTCTGTTTGTTTTTCAAGCTACCTTGATTTACTAAGCTATAAACTCCAGAGAAAGAAAAATTGAAGAGTTATGCAAACTTTTCAAACCATAAGGAAAACCAAAAAGGCATGGTGTGGGTGATTTAGGGGTTCCATGACTGGCAACACCTATTTAAATCTGATCTTGCAAGAATTGCCTTCAAGAACACATCAAAAGTCAAATGGCTCTCTTGGAGGGTGGTGATCATTACAGACATGTTTATTCCAATCACATCAAAGACAGGAGCCCACCAGGAACTGTTATCTGTGACTGCCTACACAGAACTGGCAACAGTGGGGACAGAAATTACTGGGGTCAGCATCAAAGAGGGAACGATGTCCTAAACACACACACACACTCCGCTCCAAATGTTTAACTGCATACCACATACCTGACAAGTCACAGCTTTCGATGCGCTTCAGATCTGCATCCACCCAGAAAAGCTTTCCAAGTTTGTTGTCAATCACCAGTGCTACCGGTCGGATCAACCCAGTTGTAAAAAGCACTTCTCTCTCTGTGCCATCAAGGGCTGCACGCTCAATCTTGGGAGCTCGCTCTTGCATGTTGGTGAAGTACATGTACCTGAGAACAGAGACACCCGCTGCTGAACTGAGAGCTTCGCAAGGGAGGCAACTCACCTTTGCACACAGGTTCTACATTGTAAGTGGGAATAGTTTAGGCAGGGATGACTGCAGTGACTGCTGCTCCCAGCTCCAAAGATCCAGATCTGTCAGCTGCAGAACCCCAAACATTTGCTAACCGGTATACTGAGACAGCCTGAAATGAATAGCATTTGTCCTTAAAAGACCAGGCCATAAAATGCCTCAGCAGCCAGCACCGCTGCACCGGCAGCACTGTACCTGCAGTGGAGGAGGCGGTTATAAGAGACTAGCACAGGCTTTCTGCAACTGTCCTTGGATAAATCTGTCCCCACCTGCGATTCAAAGCCCAGCAGCTCTTTCTGACAAAAAAACATTAACCGTCACCTCCTCTCCTTCTGGGTTGCCTTTCTTCTCAGTAAGCAAAAGTTCCTACCAAACTCGAGAGGAGCAAAGATCACAGAAGGAAGAACAACTGAGGATGGCATGTTCCTGATGTCCAAGTTCCAAGAATTCTCTCTATCTGCCTAAGCCAGTTCAGCTGCAAACAGAAGCAGTCTCTGCGCTCCCCCTGCATAGTAAAAAAGGGGTTGCGCACCCACATGATGAACTGAGAACTCCCTCAGGGAAAAGTCCACCATTTTTTCAGTGGTGCATAACTTGGGTGAACTCCCTAATACAGTGGGCTACACTGCTGCATGGCCTTCAGTGATGAAACAAGGAGGAGAGGCAGCAGTCAGAACCTGTAGCCAAGGAAGAGGTGGAGGGAAGGATTTCTGGAATTAAGGCAGAAGTTCAGTACGCAGATCGCTCATTCAGCTCTCACAGGTAGTCACAGTGTTCAGAACAGTCTCTCCTCCATCTTTTCCTCCTTTAATTTGAAAAGAACCACGGAATGGTTCGGGTCGGAAGGGACCTTAAAGATCATGTAGTTCCAACCCCCCTGCCCTGGGCAGGGACACCTCCCACTAGACCAGGCTGCTCAAAGCCCCATCCAGCCTGGCCTTGAACAACTTCCAGGGATGGGGCAGTCACAACTTCCCTGGGCAACATGTTCCAGTGCCTCACCACCCTCACAGTAAAGAATTTCTTCCTGAGTAAAGAATTTCTTAAAGATAAAGAGATTTATCTTGAAATCATTTGAAAACCTGACTAGAAGATTTGAGAGTTTTAGAGATCAACAAACCCAAACACCCATTTTAATGGAGAAAGCAGATAAGCTTTTATAAATACAAACTATGTCCAAGTGACTTAGTCCCAATAAGATTAGAATCTTTCCTCTAATCCCCCTCTCCCCACACCAGCTTTTGAACTGTGCAGAGTACACTGGGTATTGTATAAAACACCAATCTTCTAAATGCTCCAGACAGAGTCTCTGAGTACTACTGTATCCACACAGTTACTAAATATTGTCATTCAACATCTGGCAAGCACACGGTAAGCCATTTAGTAGCAAATTGGGATTTAAGCATCTAACATTAAAAAGAACAGTAAAGGACCATCTTTGACCTCTAAGAATGAAGCTACCAACCACCTGAAGTGGAGGTGGGGTCTGCTGCCTTGCAGCAAAACAACCTATTTTCATCCAGTGGGAAATCACGCTAGTGCATCCTATCTGTTGTAATTCATTTCAGAAGTTTTTGAGATACACATCAAGACAGAACTAACATTAAAATGTATAGAACACAAGGGGTTTGTTTGTGTGTTTAACTTCATACTGTTACATTAGCAGGAATAGTTGTATCATATGAGAGATCCCTTTTTTTTCCCGGAAACATGTTTTATGAAGACCAAACATTTATGAGCCAGATCCCCAGCTGATACAAACACAGTGTAAACTCTCCTGATTTTCCTATTAGGTGGTGGGGCTGTGCACTCACGCAGCAAACGGGATAAGGTGGTTTGGCCCCGCTTCCCCACCGGGGTTAGTTCTTCACTGTAACCAGCCACGTGGCTGTGTGAACTTCTAAGTCGGCACACTAGAGCAGGCAGCAAAGGAGAGAACAGGAAGAGAAAGCTGGATACCTCTAAAAGCCAGAACGGGACAAGCAGTCACCTACATCCTGAATAAAAAAACATGCAAAAATTCTCCCTTTTAAAATACACAGATGCAACACAAGATTCACACGCGCAGCTGACATACATCCCAAGAGTGCTCTGTACAAGGTACAGAAAGCAATCTCACCCTCGCTCTGCGTTCACTACAATGGCTCTGGGCTTGTCGTGATCCCCTCGCAGCACCATCCCAATTGACTCGCCGTTCAGCCTGTGGACATTGACTGAATTTGTGGCCTCACAGGTCCAGTACAAGGTATGGCTGTATATATCGATGCTGAGGTCATGGGGCTGCTTCTCTGGGTTCTGGCTTTGGTTTGGAGTACTCATAACAGTGAAAGGCTGCAAGAAAACATACAGGGAACAATTTCCAGTAATTATTCTTATTATTTATTGAAGAAGACCCACTTGATGGTCCAGGAACACCTAAAACCACCCACAAGGAAACAACAAATACAAGAAATGCAATAAAGCTTAACAAAAAAGGATTTGACTCAAACTGTGGATTAGAGGAAAAATATCTGGACAATATTTGTACCATTATGCAAAACTCCCCAGAAAGCAGTTGTGGGGCCTCCTATAAGTAGAACTAACTAGCAGGAGACGGAAGAAAACTATAGTGAATGTTTATGCATGGAACGATCTTGAATGAAACAATGCAAGAAACAAGGCAGCCTTCTGGCCAGACCTGCAGTGTTATACAGTCAGATGAACAAATCTCTATCTCTTGCCAAAGCCTCCTGAACTTTATTATTTGTAGTGTAGTAAATATTGATTTTCTTTAAGTCCTGACTTCTCTTAAAAACTAAAATCTTTATTGAAACTTGGTTCTGTTCGTTTAAATGTCAAACAGCTACCTCTCTGCCTCACACCCATACTAACAACATTACCTTGCTTTGCCCCTCGTGTCTTTATGATGGAACTTACAAAACTCGACATTATTGCCAAGTTCCTGGAATCGTTACCCTCAACCCCTCCCAATCTAACTAACATACTGTTTACTACACTTTTTAACTCTACGTTGAATACTAACATAGACTTCAACACCTTATTTCTGTGAAGAGCGCTAGAGTGTATAAAAAAATCCCTAAAGGAAAATAATCTTTCTGTTTAATGTTACACAGGCTCCACTAGCTTAACAGTCAATCCCAGTGCCATTGGGATAGCAATACTGCCGGCAGGACTCCCAACACCAAAGTAGCCTTGAGAAGTGAAATGCTTCTGGTGACATGATAACGGTGAGGGGAAAGCAGTGGCTTCCTTAAGTGTCCTCATGCAGCACTCCCAATCCAAACACAAGAACAGTACCAGAAAAAGTTCATATGGCTCAAGAAAGCTAAAGACACCATTCTGTGCTCAGCTTAAGCCAAATGAATTACCCAACACAGCATTATTTGGGAAAGTTATATTTCCACAATTTGGTTTTTAAGCCTTCAAATTCTACGTAGTGATATACAGGCTTTTTTCTTTTTATATAAAGCTTTACCCCTATTTTTTCTTGACAGTGTGCCTAGAAATAAAAAGAAATAATTATTTTCCTGAAATCAAAGGTAACATTACCCAGGTATGAAATTCATATGCATCACCTGCAAGCAGCACGATTTAACAAAATTAAGTAAATATAGTTGGTGAAAATTGGAAACTCAAAATTTGCAGGGGATCTGCATCTTCAAAGCTGTGCGACCAAGGCAGAGGAAAGCACAGAGCAAATGAGCCTCCATTGCAATTTGCACCTAGCAAGTACCAAAGAGAAGCTAGACTACAACAATTAGCACCTACCATAATCCCAAAAAGCAAGAGCTTCTTCAAAATTCATCCACAACCCAGGTGGCTGCTCATCCCAACATACCTCCTCCCAATCTTAAAAGTAATGGCCAAAAAATAAAATTGTCATCTCTTCCTTTAAAGGAAACCGTAAAACCGCTGATGCATGAAGAGACCAGTCCACTTCCACTGATATCATGCCATATTGTTTAGATAGGACTGCCCAAGAACTAAGAAAATATAACTTGTCCATTCTCCATTTCGTTTTTCTTACTCAAACCATAGTTTGTAAAGAGTCTGTTATCTTGACCTGGGAGTTAAGCTCTGTTAACACATAACGCTGCCTGGAAGAACAGGACATTTCTTTCCACTGTTGTGTGAATAACTAGTGCAAAAGAATAATGCCCCCACCTCAGTAAAACAATTAAGCATGCGGCTATGCCTATCCCTACCTGGCACAGCACTCAACTCTACATTCACTCAGGGTTTAACTACAGCTTGGACAGCTGAGAGTTTCATTCTGAGAGCCTTTTACAACGATGACAATGTTACCAGACAGTTGGCATGCACAATATTGATTTCAGAATATAATTTATCTGTCATCAGTATGAACAGTCGGTCTGGCTTACTTCAGTGCCCATCCTTAAATAAAGATCGCGATTCAAGCCTTAGAGTTTCAGATACATATGACGTGCTGTTATTCCATTACACTTCTTTGTGTATAAATTAAAATCACGATCCTAAAAGCCTTCAGTAGTTTTCACATATAAATAGAATATACATGAATACGTGCTGGCAAGAGTAAAGTTTAAATCAATGAATCCTTGGTGCACAGGACAGAAAGGGAAAGTTGAGCATAAAGTGCAAAGCACACAAAAAGACCGATGCAGAACTACATACACCATGTAAACTTGCCTGAGTGCCATCATCTTTGGCTCTTTTTATAATATTCTGACGTCCATCCACCCAGTAGATCAATTTATCTAAGGGATCATAATCAATAGCCTTGACATTCCTGAGACCGTGCACGGGCAGGATGATATCTGGACTTTGCTGATCATCTGGTATCATTCGGCTGATTGCAGATTTCTGGCTGAATAACAGGAAGCTGGCAGGGGCTGAAACAAGCCAAAACGGAATGCGTAAGAAAATGCAGCTCACACAGTCAAAAATACACCCGCACAAAAGACAAAGAATATTTAGGACAAAATCCCAGAGAGACAATTATATCCACAATGAAAATTAAGGTAATTAATAATTGGAGATTTTTGCTGTTAAGTTGAAAATGTTTCTTTGTGTACTGCTGGAGGTAAACGTGCATACCCTCACACAGAAAGTATTTCCTTTTCATATTATAAAATAACTATGTCTCTCATGTGGAATTTAAGTAACATGAGTGACTGTGGGCAATGCACAGTCACAGGTTCTCCTATATTATCATAGAATCATTTAGGTTGCAAAAAGACCTTTAAGATCATCAAGTCCAAGCATTAACCTAGCACTGCCATGCCCAGCACTAGACCATGTCCCTGAGCACCACATCTACACGTCTTTTAAATACCTCCAGGGATGGCGACTCAACCACTTCCCAGGGCAGCCTGTTCCAATGCTTGACACCCCCTTCAGTGAAGATGTTTTCCTAATATCCAATCTAAACCTCCCCTGGCGCAACTTGAGGCCACTTCCTATTACCCTATTGCTTGATACTTGCGACAAGAGACCGACCCCCACCTCACTACAACCTCCTTTCAGGTAGTTGTAGAGAGCGATAAGGTCTCCCCTCAGACGCTCCTCATAAGACTTGTGCTCTACACCCTTTACCAGCTTCATTGCTCTTCTTTGGACACGCTCCATCACCTCAATGTCTTTCTTGTAATGAGGGGCCTCAAACTGAACACAGTACTTGAGGTGTGGCATCACCAGTGCTGAGCACAGGGGGACGATCACTTCCCTAGTCCTGTTGGCCACACTATTTCTGACACAAGCCAGAATGCTGTTGGCCGCCTTGGCCACCTGGGCACACTGCTGGCTCACATTCAGCCGGCCATCAACCAACACCCCCAGGTCCTTTTCTGCCAGACAGCTTTCCAGCCACTCTTCCCCAAGCCTGTAGTGTTGCATGGGGTTGTTGTGGCCCAAGTGCAGGACCTGGCACTTGGCCTTGTTGAATCTCAAACAGATGGCCTCATCCCATCGATCCAGCCTGTCCAGATAGATCCCTTTGATAGAACCTTTCTACCCTCAAGCAGATCAACACTCCCGCCTAACTTGGTGTCATCTGCAAACTTACCAAGGGTGCACTTGATCCCCTCATCCAGGTCACTGATAAAAACATTAAACTGAACTGGCCCCAGTACTGAGCCCTGGGGAACACCACTTGTGACTGGTCCCCACCTGTATTTAACTCCATTCACCACCACTCTTTGGGCTTGGCAAGCCAGCCAGTTTTTTACCCAGTGAAGAGTACACCTCTCCAAGCCCTCAGCAGTCAATTTCTCCAGAAGAACGCTGTGGGAGACGGTGTGAAAGGCTTTACTAAAGTCTAGGTAGACAACATCCACAGCCCTTTCCTCATCGACTAAGCAGGTCATTTTGTCATAGAAGGAGATCTAATTAGTCAAGCAGGACCTACCTTTCATAACCCCGTCCTTTCTTCCAGTTAAAATTTCCTTATACGCTACTGTGCGAGGATGCCTGAATCTTTGTTGTTTTGTTTTTCTTTTTTTTTAAAGTCAACAGTCCATTTTCTATTAATCTGTTGTTTTTACTAGAAACTTAAATTCTTATTGGACAATCAGTGAACTGTCAGGCTCAAAATATCACACACAGGGGGGAAAAGAAACTTATATGAATTTCAAGTGCATGTTCACATTGTGCAGCCTGCTTAGGAGGCTGTCATACTGGATGTTATTTTTGCCAATTTTATTAAACACTTAAGAGAAAAAGACATTTTTTGTTTAGAACTTCTAATCCACCCACCTACACACTTAAGTAAGGACTGGGAAAGCTTCAATCACACAGCTGAATCACCTAGAAAGCACTTCTAGTAAAACAAGAAAGCCCAGACTTGACAGCACTGTTATTTCTAAGATTTGAAATAAAAATCTTCAGCCCCAATTCACGTCACAAAGATGGATATAAAACTCAATACTCTGTCCTCATATTTAAAGATCACCTTTAAAGCCAGAAGCTTTGAAATGGACTTGTGATACCCCTTCCCTTTCTAAACTGAAAGGGATCACAAACACCTGGGAGCCACAAGCACCGAAGAATATAGAAGCACACAAAAAGGCTTACAACTACAGTTCCTGCTGTTGGGATCCAAGGTATAATGAGCAGCACAGCCGCACCTAAATCCATTTGGTATGGCAAGGCACAAGTGCCCACAATGGCCATTATTTTGCACACAATCATTCAAGCCATCCTGACGTGAAGAATGGAAGACCAATATATCCATCACAAAATCCAAATGGCCCTGAATAAGTGTCCTGTTCTTCCCATTGGTCTTGTCCGCTCTTTCTATGCTGTGAAGATTCCAGTCTGTCCAGTAGATGTAGTCACTGTATTGGGTTAATCCAAATGGATGAGGTAGATCATCTGCTATGATTTCTCGTTCTTGTCCTGCAAAAATAAGGATAATCAACTGAAGGACAATTCCCAGTTCATGAAATGAAGAGCGTGACTGGCATCAAGAAGTTTTTTCTTCCTTTTTTAAAGTAGTACCTCATTTCCCAAGTCAGCATCATGGAAGTCATTATTAAGCAGTATCTGCTGAAGAGGTAACCTAAACGCTTGCATTCAAAAACCTTATCCTGACACCCTCTTGCCTGTAGAGCAATTTGAAACTGTGCCAGCGTATTGCCATTTAAATAAATACTACTGTATATGTCTCATGCTTATCGTCCCAAATAGATATTGGAAAACGTATTCAAGAATACTATCAGCTCCAGGAATTCCTCAGGCCAACACAAAACCCAATTAATATGCATGAAAGCAACAACATACATAAACCAAACTTCAGATTCACAGAGAAACAGCTATGAGAAATTACAGTGTTTCACTCAAGAAACACAAATCTCTTGCAATGCAATTTAACATACAGCTACACCAAGAGATTAGGAAACCATTTGTTTGGCAGAAATCCCAATACCCCCGCACTCAGTGGCTCAGTTAGCAACATTCACAACAGATTTAACACCTTGTAGAGCATTAGAGGGCCTCTGACAGAGATGCACTACTAAAGTAGATAAAGACTTACTGGAAGTAAGTCCTTCCTAATCCTAAGTAACACCTTCCTAATAATTTTCAAGCGTAAACCTCTATGAATCTCTGCCACTTTACATCAAATGAACACGTAGCACCACCAGCATCATCTCTTGCCTCAAACATCCAAGGCTAGATTCTACAGAACACCTAATTTTTCTTCCCCTGCCCTAGTGTCCATCATACCCTCTCCCATTTGGCCAAAACTGGAGAAGGAATGAAAAACCTCAAAACTAGAACATGAAGCCATTTCCCTACAAACCGCCAGAACTAAATATAGAGGCAACCTTCCCAACTACTTTAAGGCATCTAAAGTATCCAAGTTAGGGTACAGGCATCCTGCACATATCTTAGAGCATTTGTGGTACACAGTGATGAATTCAGGGGATAGGCTCTTTCAAAGGAAGCAGATAAGCTGTCTAGTTGAATTGTGATGGAGGAAAATCTCCCAAAAGAGCGTTTTTTTTCCTGCTGGGTAACGTTTATAATGCCCAAGATTGAGCTGGGACGGCATTCATTCATCCACTTAAGAGTGCTTTATTCATTGCTGGTGGGGCAGACGTTCCTATCAGCAACGCTCGTTCAGATCACTCCTGGCAAGGAGACTGGCGCTACATAACGTAGGCCAAGCCTAATAACATTTCCTTAACCGATGGGCCCACTTGCTAGAAGTCTACCTGAGTCTTTATAATCTGCTAACTAAAGAGACATCATACAACATTGCTAGCTTCAGCACTCATCCTTCTACCTTCTCACCACACATAAATGTTAACAGCAGGTTCAGCTTTAGAACCAGTTTAATTTACCCCAGGTGATTTCAATATTGTGTTTCTTTTCAATGCCACAATCAGTTCCTAGTTCAAGCTTCCCTCTGGCTATTTCGTTTCTCTAAGTATAACACAGAAGCTTAGTGAGAGCTTTGATAGATCATGCACTCTGGATGGAAAGAACACTACTCTAGATAAAGAAACAATCTTACTGCAATTTCTAAACAGTAACAACCATTCACTAGTTGTCATCCCAAAGCAATAAATACCAGAAATGCAAAATCAGTAATAGCCTCAGAATCCAAAACTGCATTGCCCTGTTTAGAGAAAGCTTGTTAGATTCTCCATACTCTGAAGATATGCACACACAATAACACCTTAAAAAACCAAATCTCACTGTAATGATAGCTTTTCACAGATTAAAAGAAAGAAAAAAAAAAAAAGAGTTGCAGGGAAATCATATATGTCATCAATCAGAGCATTGCTGCAACAATCCTGTATGAGTTTGCTTAAATACTGTATATTCTGCCACACAAACTTTGATTTTTACATTGGAATCCCAGAGGCATTAATTCCCACGTCACAAAGGCCTCTCCTTGGAAATGGAACAGGGACAGAATGTCAGGTCTGGAACTTCTGTATTCCATTTCTGATCCTATCATTGATTCACTGTGTGGCATTTGGAAATGTATAGAAACTGCGTTTTCTCAAAAAGGAATCATATCTGCTTCAGCTAAAACCTTGAGGACCGCTTTATATTTACAAAACACCTGGACCATAAACCAGCTCTATGTCAGCTGCAGAAAACAAAACTCCCTTCTTGTATCCAGTTGGTTATCATGCCAATATCAATGTGAAAGCTTCGTAAATCTTAGCACGCTCCTTGAATGTATAAACGAAATTCCAATGGAAGATCTGAAAATGTGTAAAGTTGTTTTACTTTACGCATGATAGAGTTTTACTCACATGTTACGATACACTGCAGAAGCAGCTGCAGAAGCTCTCAGACTGCAGGAAATGCAAGCAGTATTTTGGTTTTGATTTTGAACTAATACAACTAGTCTGGAGCTGGAAACAGCGATAATACTTCAACAGAAAGTTAGCGTACAGACTGAAAAGTCTGAGGTGGTTTAGGTCAACTTATGAGTTGTCCTCACTTGGAGAAACTCAGAGGTTATCTCTGCTTCGGTAAAACACAGGCAGTTTCACATCAATACAGAGAAATGACATCATATCTCACCATCATTATAAATCATCATATGGTTATTAATTTAGGAAGCTTTTTTTATCTCCTTAAACGTTTAACGCTCCATTTCCTCCGATTTAATATTATTCAATTGCTTTACTACGGTCAGGGCATATTTCTGTACTGGATGGAGTAATATAACACTAGATTACCTAGCATATTTGATGACTCAATCATGCTTGTGTCTAAGTCAGTCCAATATAGCCTTTGGTCTGCGTAATCAATAGTGAGGTCATTGGCACGACCCACTTTATCCACCAAAGTGATGCTGTTTGTTCCGTCCATATATGCTCGAACAATCCTAGGTTTTCCTCCCCACTCCGTCCAGTACATGTATCTGCAAGGAGAAGTGGAACAAAGAGTACATCAGCTAAGTAAGGTTGTATTTACCTGCATGCTTTGACTTTCCTAAATTTATTTTCAGTTCCTTAATAAAAAAAAGGAATAACCCACGTGGTTAAGCGCAGTATTACAGTACTCCTGTTTTAGACAAAAGCAGAAAAATATGACTGAACTGTCATAATTTTTCATTGTAACCCCTAGGGTTGTGGAGTGTTTACCATCTTTTCAAAGACCTTGAATAAACGGAGCTGTATAAACTGACAATTAACTTGTCACGTACAAGAATATGCGCACAAAGCTTCGAAAAACAACGCTGTCCCTTACCCCTTGGTAGGATCAAGAGCCAGAGACCTCGGGTTGTCCAAGTCCTTCCACACAAGGACCTGCCTATACTGTCCATCCAGGCGGGCTACTTCAATGCGATTGGTTCCAGTATCTGCCCAGTAGAGGTTCTTTCCCATCCAGTCTACAGCCATTCCCTCAGGATAATCTAGCCCAAACTCAATCACATGTTCAACAGAGCTCCCATTCATGAAAGCTCGGCTTATGGTCTGGAAAACAAGTGTGTGAAAATATTACAGCGTTTATGGATACCCCACTGAAATAAAAAGGAGAAATTACTATGGAGTTTAGTGTACAAAAAGAAATTAGTAAAAAAAAATATCAGCCAATGTTACATTTTTTAAAATAAATTTGTTGTCAAAAAAGATACAGCAATTCACAGTATGAAAAGACATGAATTTTCAGGAACGCTAGTGATTTCTGATGATGAGTCCAAGACATCTTAAAAGGATATGATTTTCAGAAAGCACTACGTGTCTGCAGATTCTTCCTTGCCCCTTCTTGCTCTCTTCTATTTGCACACAAAAGTTGTTTGTTTTTTTTTTAAACTTACTTAATTTGCTGTAATGTTTTAAGTCTCAGCAACACATCTCAATTCAGAGAAATCGGAATTAAATTGTTTCTCATGATCAGTCACTTGGAGCAAGTTTGCTGATCCGATCTACGTTTCAGTTATGCACACTCAACAAAACAAGTCACAGGGCAAGGACTGTGTACATGCAGATAAGCCACTTCTAACAGGGAGCACTGAAACAACCCCCAGGTAAATCGCTGGTAATTTCCAGGACCAACGTACAATTACCCACCCTTGTTATCGACACTAAGCAAACATTCTACATGCCTGCTAATATTTCAGCTATTATTTTCTTAGTAATTTGATAAATGAGAGTATCAGGGTAAGAGATATTTTATATTTTTAAAGGCAAATGTCAAAACCAGAAATCATGTAGTATATTGTTACAGATATAACCCACACCTCAGAAAAAGTATAACCCCTTTTTGAAAATGAGTCCTCATATAACCAGAGGCAGGAGGAGATCAGGGCAGTGGTGGTCACCACAGGGAAGGGAGATGTCTACGGGCTCTGAAGTTACGCTACCTGCTGCTGAGGCGCAGGAAGGAGGTGGGGGGACAGGGGAAATGAAAACCCAGACATGCTGAAACATACGTCGATAGGTATGTGAAAAGACAGTATGCTGGATAATTCAGGAGGCCACAAACAAGTAAAAGGTTTCTGCACAGAGTGAGACTGGGATCTACGCACTGACGCAGTTGAAGTAATGTATTTTCCACTACAAATGGTTAAGGCGACCATAGCTCCAGCTCTCCATGTGCTTGCGTGAGATTTATTTAGTAACCGTGTCTGCAGTACGGTAATTTATTACCTTGGCACTGTTCCTGAAGGAAAAGCATCCACACCACAAGCAGCACTGTTAATGCTGAAGCACAGCCCTCGTTACTCTTCACAGAGAGGCTATGGAAACTGCACATGCCCTGTAGTCACTACCACTGAGCTTTTCCCTATTACGGCTTAGGCACGTTGGCAAGGACGCTTTCATTGCTCTTGGAAAACCTATTTAAGAGGCTAAACAGAGGGATTCAGTTCCAGTGAAGTGAATCTGTCATTTTCTACCGTTACTTAATTCACTTCAAAAAGCAAAGTAACGCTGATGAACAGCACAGCGCTCACTTCAGCGTGTACCTGGACGTGAACCAAACATGTCACAGGAAACGTCAAACTCCCGGGGAACAGACTGAGATAGAAATGGGGGCAGGCGGGGGCTTAACATAGTGTGGAGGGGACTGGACAAGTTCCCTGGCCTTTCCTGTGCCAAGCTGGAGCCACAGACTAACAGCAACCCATCCAAAGTTCACTTGCCAAATATTATTATTGAGTAAGATTGTCTTCCAAGTCAAAACTGGAAGAGGATGGAAAGCTCGGGGGGTTGCCAAGGTTGATGTTTAAATTACTCTACTATGTGACATGAAAACAGCTTTTCTACAATAGATACATATATGGATGGAACACGTGCAACATCCAAGACTTAAGCATTCGGTATGAGCAGACACCAATTTGGATTTTTATTTGAAGCAGGAAGATGCCTGTCACCCAACTGTGCATTCAACAATGCAACTGTCTTCATCTCCAAGAGTCTCCTTGGATGCAATTCAATGACAACATTAGCAACTGCAGGACAGATCATGTAACAGAGACCTTTGCTAGATCAAAGTAACTGCTCTGTGGCTCTATATTCAGGGAATTCACGCGTCAGTAATACCTTCAAACTAACATCAGTCCAATAGATTCTGTTATCAGAGACATCAAAATCCAGAGCAGATGCTTCCTTGACTCCAGTTAGAGGAATAGCAACATCATTATTATTGGTTTCAAGGGAAATCCTATGAATTGCTGCTCTGCTTGTGAAAACTAAGAAGGCTTCAGGAATGATGCAAGTCTTCATGTCACTCAAAAGCTCAAGGCCAATGGGACAGGCACACCTGGCCTCCTGGGGTGTAAAGAAACACAGGTGGCTGCAGCCTCCGTTGTTGTCTGCACATGAATTAGTTCCTTTAAGAAAAAAACAAAACAAAACAAAACAGATATTGGTGCATTGTGGAGGCAGGGGGGAAAGGGGAGGCTGAGCAAAAATGCAGTGTAATTATAATTTTTCAAAATAAGTTAGCACTATGGGTTGTCAACAGTAAATTCTATAAAAAAAAACATTCAAAACTGTTTCTTTCCTTCTACACAAGGATTAGGAAGCTGGTCCTATCCCTCCTATAGTACAGATAACAGCTACAAACATATCCTTCTAGTTTCCTCAAAGATTAAATTCCTTCACTGAAGGCAGGTAATTACATACATGTTCAGCTTGATTATTTCTCGCCAAGTATCCCATCTTTGTATCTCTTTGAAACCAAGTTTTACAAATGTTCAACCATACAAAATGGCGAGAAAACAGCTGGATAATGCAGCTCTTTCCCAGCCGTTTAATTTAAAGCTGAGAAGATTCATTAGCAGAAGCAGTTCCAACAAGATCACCACAACCTCACACTTATTTTTTCGTGTGAATAACCATGACTAGATGGGGACCCAATGTGGAGGGGCAGGTGAGGACCAAAAGAGTGACTTTCTCCACCTGCTGGAACCAAGGATTTAGGTATTTAGAGACTGTTACCACAAAAAAACCCTCAAAGATCAGCCTCAGCCAGGTTTCTTTTAATTTTCCCTTTTTAGGGCATACATATTTCAGGCTGATGCCGTAACATGCAGCTTGAGGACTTGATTATCCTTCAAATAAAGCTTCCTGAAAGGCTGGAAATCCACATACCGGGCAAGGTGTAATTTGACAACCTACTTTCTGTGATTCTGTTGCAACTATTCTCAGTGATTTTAACAGCTGAACAACAAATCTGTTCACTGCTATGCCCAGATCCAGGTAGTAGACAGCTCTGTGGTGAACACACGCATCTCATGAGTTACTCCTGAAGCCAGGAGGTCCTGCAACATACACCTCTGCAGAATGCTATCTGAGGACATAAAAGACTGGCTGCACCTTTCAGGAGATGCAGTGGAAGAACACGGAGCTCCAGCTGCTGATCCCATGCTATGGGCAAGACTTAATTGTTAAGATTTAAGTACGTTTTAGGTATTAAAGTCAATATTTAAGTGTGACATGCTTTGAGCCACTGTTGTAATGGCCACTAACTGCCTAGCCCACCTGACACAGTTAAAAGCATTCTGCTAACTGCACATCACTGGGACTTTGTACTGGAAGGGAAGAGGCAACAGAAAATGGAGCAATTCTGTGAGCACCAGAAGTAATGATTCTTATAGAGTGGAGGAAGGAATAAAATTCTCCTCACAAATATTCAAAATGTGTAGTGGAAACCGTGGAAGCCTTATGTCAAATGTCACTTAAAACTGGAAGCCCATACTTCTTTTGCAACACCGTATTTTGCCAACTTAATAAACAATAGGTGCAGTTCTTTAAAATGATTCAAACATATGAGACCACAGTTTTTCTCATTACAAGTAATCAACAGTTGCTTAACGAAAGCAAGCCCATCTAGAAACTACTATAGATCCATCCTATGATTGCTCATGCTTACCAAACACTTTGGTAACACTTGTTGCTTTAAGGCCCATTAAATCTGGCAGCTGATCAATAATGATGTCTCTGCTAGCCTTTATCTTGTGAACTCTTTCAATGCTTCGTCTCTGCCAGTCAGTCCAGTAGATGTAATCTCCCAGCAGTGTGAAACCAAATATATGTGGAAGCTTATCCTCTAGGAGGGTTTTCCTCATTGTTCCATCAACATTTATGACCTGTGGGATGCACGAGAAAAAAGGACAAAAATTATCTTCTCTAAGACAGGTACAATTAAAATGGCAATATCAATCCTATTTTGACAACTCCTCTGTTTTTCCACAATAATCTCCTGAAATTCATAGCATGCTTCTTTCAAAAGAACATACCGCTAGGTTTGTTGAACGAGAAACACATTGGAATGACAAGACTGAAAGTGCCTTGTCTCACCCCTTCTCTACTGAAAAAGCTAAGCAACATGAATTTAACTTGCCTCAGTTCAAACGTGCAAAGACCACCACAAAGAGAATGTTTTTTGGGATGTGAGTGAGGTTCAGGAGATATTTAATCTCAGTTCATGTCTTGGTCTTATTAGTGATCTCTCTCCCCAGAAACTAGGGATTGCTGAAGTGACCTTTGGCACTCAATCACAAGGAACAGAAGCCATCAGAATTTGTTCAGGGCACAAGACAACCATGTAGAATCTGCACTTTTTGAAATTTTATATTTTTACAAAAAAACGAATTATGTTTTTCTCACTCTTCTGATAAGCAAGATCTTTAAGATGTGGAATATGTATTGACTTACATAAATTTGTATTCCTAAAACTGCAGAGAAGGCAAAGTAGTACTGGAGAAGGGAAAAGCCCCACAGATATATGTGTGTATATATATGCTATTGGTTAATTATTTCATAACAATTACTACAACGATAGAATCATAGAATAGAATCACAGAATCATTTAGGTTGGAAAAGATGTTTAAGATCATCAAGTCCAACCATTAACCTAGCACTGCCATGCCCAGCACTAAACCACGTCCCTGAGCACCACATCTACATGCCTTTTAAATACCTCCAGGGATGGGGACTCAACCACTTCCCAGGGCAGCCTGTTCCAATGCTTGACAACACTTTCAGTAAAGACATTTTCCTAATATCCATCCTAAACCTCCCTTGGTGCAACTTGAGGCTGTTTCCTATCATCCCATTGCGTGGTATTTAGGAGAAGAGACCAACCCCCACCTGGCTACAACCTCCTTTCAGGTAGTCGTAGAGAGCAATAAGGTCTCCCCTCAGCCTCCTTTCGCCCAGGTTAAACAACCCCAGTTCCCTCAGCCGCTCCTCATAAGACTTGTGCTGAAAGGAGCTGTGGACCCATGGAGAGAGGAGCCCACGCTGGAGCAGGTTTGCTGGCAGGACTTGTAAGTTCCCTCAGCTGCTCCTCATAAGACTTGTGCTGGAAGGAGCTGTGGACCCATGGAGAGAGGAGCCCACGCTGGAGCAGGTTTGCTGGCAGGACTTGTAATTTCATGGGGGACCCACACTGGAGCAGTTTGTGAAGAACTGCAGCCCATGGGAAGGACTCACGTTGGAGAAGTTCATGGAAGACTGTCTCACATGGGAGGGCCCCCATGCTGGAGCAGGGCAAGTGTAAGGAGTCCTCCCCCTGAGGAGGAAGGAGCGGCAGAGACAACGTGTGATGAACTGACCACAACCCCCATTCCCTGACCCCCACCGCCGCTCCAGGGGAGGAAGTAGAGAAAAATCACGAGTGAAGTTAAGCCCGGGAGAAAGAAGGGGTGGGGGGAGCGTGTTTTAAGATTTGGTTTTATTTATTTATTACCCTACTCTGATTTGATTGCCAATAAACTTAATTTCTCCAAGTCGAGTCTGTTTTGCTGAACGATCTCCCCCGTCCTTATCTCGAACCTTTCGCTATATTTTCTCCCCTGTCCAGCTGAGAAGGGGGAGTGACAGAGCAGCTTGGTGAGCACCTGGCTTCCAGCTAAGGTCACCCCACCACACACACCCAGAACACGCACTAGACCTTCCAGCCACCAGCAGCCAAACAGCAGAGGCGAGCCATCAACTACTGCATCCTACATTTGCCTACGCTATACACAAAAATCATCATTGGGACATAGTCTGTCTTGCAATGCCAGAGCGCAGATGTCTTCAACTGCAGAGGAAAACAACTTCAGGAGAACTTTAAGACTATCTAGCAGCTTACATGAATTTGAACACATGCTACACTGTAAACCTCTGGATTCCTTCCAGACAAAAAGCCTCCTGCTGGAGACAGTTAAAAATTACACCGGCACTTCTGAAAACTACGTTTCAGGGGAGTTTTGTGTCAGCCCAGCAACCTACAATTCTACTACTAGTTGAAGAAGTAGCAGAGACTGAAGATTAATGTCTTTTCATTTTTTTAAACTAAATAGAGTACATTAAAAAAAAAGGCTGTATCTGCGGTTAGAAGCCAAATGGTTCTGCAATTATCTCATTACATCATGTCCAGGCAAACCCCAAATGCTCACTTATTTGAAACAGTATCAATCCCACAGGCAATATTGCAGGTTCGAAAGTTCATCATGCATTCTCAGGTGCTGGAGCCAAACTGGTGCCACACTAAGTAAACAAGACACCAGGATGATCAAACTACCACATTTCCAACTACTTACAGCTATGGACAGTAAAAGTATAATTCAAATACTAGAGCTGTTGACTAAAATACACCAGATGAAGAGTGGATCCAAGGATGCAGAAACACACATTATTTAAATCCATGTGCATCTGCGGATGTTGCAGATGACACCAAGCTGTTGAACTTCATGAAATTCATGAAGCTCAACAAGGCCAAATGCAAGGTCCTGCACCTGGGTCAGGGCAACCTCCATTATCGATAGACTGGGGGAGGAATGGATTGAGCAGCCCTCCTCAATCTCAGGACCGGGGGATACTGGTGGAAGAAATATCGGACGTGAACTGGCAAAGTGCACTTGCAGCCCAGAAAGCCAATCATGTCCCGGGCTGCACAAGAAGCAGCGTGGCCAGCAGTCAAGGGAAGTGATTCTCCCCCTCTACACTGCTCTGCTGAGACCCCACCTGGAGTACTCCATCCAGCTCTGGGGTCCCCAGTACAAGACAGACATGGACCTATTGGAGTGGGTCCATAGAAGGAAGGGCCACAAAAACGATCAGAGGGCTGGACGACTTCTGCAATGAAGAAAGGATGGGAGTTGGGGTTGTTCAGCCTGGAGAAGAGAAGGCTCCAGGGAAACTTTATTGTGGCATTCCTACATTATATGGCTGTTCAAGCATAGTGGGAATGGAGATAACAAATGTGGAATCAGACAGCAATAAAATGCTTAATGGCTTATATTTTGGCTAAGGCAGCGATGGATTAAGTGTTTGCTCTCTCTCTCCCAAACATACGTCCCCCGAGCCGTGCGGGCTGAACACCTATGAATCCAAGCAGGCAAAGGGCAGCTGTGACTGGGGAGTATTTTTCTGTGCCGTAGGTAATCGAGCCCTCTTAGTGGTAGCTAATTCTTGGCAACAAGGCGGGAAATGCTAACTAACCATTACGCGATCTTCGAGTAGCAGCCAGGGCAAAGCCTCAACAGTGAGCTGCCACGTGCAGTTCAGTATAGGTACATATACATCGTCTTTCCTTCAAATTTTGCTGCCATCCATCTTCCCAGAGATTCACCTCTACTCTAGCATATTAACCGAAAACATGAGGATGCAAAAACCCTACAAGCAGGCCTCACAATATGGCTGAAAGCACAACTCCTTTCACTAAAACAGCGCAGCTAATAAAATACTATATTAACTCATCATTTAGTATCTGAAATGGTGTGTAGCCTGCCAACCGCAGCCAAAGGGAAGCCATAAAGGTGCACTCCTTATCATTTAGGACAAAGAGACTCGAATAGGCTTTTTTCTACTCATGGTTTTCATCCTCTTTCTATAACTGATAAATGAATCTCAACTTGCGTCAAAGGACAAACGCAACATTAAATCTGCAGTGCTTTCCATACGAAACACCGAAAGCCTCCCTTGAACAGAGGCACACACTAAAAGCCCCTGATTAGTCTTAAGACTTCAATGACAAATCTCTTAATGAAGCATCGTCAAGCTCAGCTAAAATCTGTTGTGGGCAAAAGGAAATCAACATCAAATGCCTTAATGAACTGAATTACACAAAACCCACGATAAGGTGATAAAGTGTGATTTTTTTTTTTTTAGATGCTGCTGCAGTGTATGCAAAATGATTTAACAAGTATTTCCATATATAACACTCAAAAGCTCTTGGCTCTTTGAAGAAGATTAAAGTAAAACAATGCAATTAAATTCTACATATCAGTGTGATTCGTGTAGTCAAATTATATTTCAGGCGCAGCTGTGAAAAAAACAACTATTCAGCATATATATAGGATGTCTTTTGACAGAACAATAAAGAGAACCACCTTGATCCTATATTTAATTCATTAAGATAAAACAAAATCTATTCAATTGCTACAGACAAAGCTGTAGTCAAATGGAAATCAATTCTTGGGCTGAGCTAAATCACTATGTGAACAGTAAGCAGACACAGCAGATTGGCGATGGTAAAATGACATGACTGCCACATGATTAGAAGACCCACGTGGTGGACTTGTGGGTCTACGACTCTTCTCTTGGGGATCTATTCCTCTTCCCCCATGAAAGTGGAGAGATACATTTTCTTTTGCCGTGAGGGGGACTGAGAACTAGAACAGGTTGCCCAGGGAGGTTGTGGAGTCTCCATCCTTGGAGATATTCAAAAACCATCTGGGTCATTGTCCTGGGTAACTGTCTCTAGGTGGCCCTGCTTGAGCAGGGGGGTCGGACCAGACGACCTCCAGACGTCCCTTCCAAGATCAACCATTCTGTGATTCTGTGAATGGCTTCTAACGATTCTCACCAGAAGACTCTAAAAAGGCATCTCAAGTGAACAATGCTCAGTCTTATTTGGCTGGAGAAAGAACTTGTGAGACAAATCATGTGGGTGGCAGTCAACAGGGAAAGAAAGAGACAGAGAAAAATGGAGAGAAGTGGAAAACTCTGGAGGGTAAAGAAGCCTGCCCCCAAAAGAGAACAGCAAAGCAGCTGTGAGCAGTCTGTACCACAGTCTATATTCAGCTGAGTATAAGCCATTTGTCAACACTTCCAACAGCTGATGCACAACCACCTTTCACCAATGCTTCAGGATAAAAGTGAACTCCTTTTTTTTCCTCTGCTCTGAAGGGGCTTAATGCCAGGCATGTACTGGCAGACACTAGCAAGCAGAAAAGAGAATAACATTAAAACAAAGAGTACCAGAACCCATATATCAAAAAAAGGGTGGGGATGGACAGACAACAGACATATCTGGCCATTTTCCACAAAAAAAGAATACTTGAGTCTCTTGGCAATCTGTGGCCTCAAACACTTGAGTAAGACATGAGAATTTAGAAAGCAGTTCCTCCCTGTTGTCAATAATTTCTGTCCACCTTGACAATACCTGGCTACTTGGTAAAAGCTGACTCATAAATAAAATTCTTCAGGTTTCTAGTCTCATTATACTTCATGGATTAATCCTACATGTACTATTGCGGCTCTTCTTTCAGATCATTCTCATTTCAGGTAAGTTTTGATGTCGGCGTACATTTTTATTTTCTGAACTCTCACATTGCGTAGGTGTTAGCGCTGGTTGCCAATTGCAAACTATCAAAAGCAAATTTATCAATTGCAAACTAGGGAATGGATTAAAACTAGAGATGGGACGATTCAGACTGGATGTTAGGAAGAAGTTCTTCACCATGAGGGCTGTGAGACACTGGAACAGGTTGCTCAGAGAGGTGGTGGACGTCCCATCCCTGGAAGTTTTTAAGGCCAGGCTGGATGGGGCTCTGAGGAACCTGGTCTAGTGGGAGGTGTCCCTGCCCATGGCAGGGGGGTTGGAACTAGATGATCTTTGAGGTCCCTTCCAACCCTAACAATTCTACGATTCTATGATCAGCACCCACCTACGTTTAGAATAAGCTATGAACCAAGAGAGCACAGAGGATGAATCTATACAACATTGTGAGCGAAACACTCCTACTGAACTGTGGATAACAATTTGCAATTTGCAAATGCATGTAATGACACACCACCACCTTCTTCCTAGATATTCTTTTCCTTTCTCTAAAAAACATTTCCTCATTTCTCATTGTAGAACATGTCATTTTAGCTTGTTGAGGACAGAGCATGACAAGATACTTCTCTATGGTTACGCATGTGGGCCATATTTTCACTCGTAATGCAAAAGCCACTTTGAGATGCTCAGTAAAGAGAATTCCGAGGAGGATTATTGAACGTCAGTACTCTCTTTTTGGCAGCCTTCCCTCACAAGTACCTCTACAGCCTCCTAGAGCCAAAACCCAGCAGTAATGGCAAACCATCCCCTGCTGCTCGGCTCTATCGTGCAGCTGTGGTGGTACGCCATGGCTGGTAGAGCAGCCATGCCTGTGCTACAGGTAGGCAAAGCAAAGTAGCTGGTGTGTAATACCAAATCAAAGCCACTGGTAAGAGCCTATACTCAAAACTTTTTCTGATAGTCTTACACACACACAAAATTCTCAACAATCGAATGAATGTAAGACAGTTAAGTAGTGACCTGTTAAAAAAACCAACAATACAACACCTACAAAGATGCCAAATTCAACAGAGTATAAATTTAAATTATGGAAAATAATATGTATAATGATCTCCCATTTTCTCTGGGAATAATATAAACAAAATATATTCTTATTTTCGTTAGGTGAAGTGGTTATTTATTTGCAGTGTTGATCTGTTCATATTTTTCCATATCAAATCACCACCACACCTGATATTCTCCTAGGACTTCACAAAATCTTATTAGTTCCAGAGAGAGTATTGCATTTTCAGACAGACTTTCAAAACACGAGCACATGTAGTTAAGTTCTAACAGATACTGATAGATAGATAAATTTCTTCTTGTTGGAAAGGTTGTGTTAACACGATTGTGATTTTTAACCCACTTATATTTTACAAACCTCATCTAGGAGGAGCTAATGTTCTCCATATGAGTTACATCAGCCTGACATTTCCAAAACTTTGTTCTGCTTACAGGATATCAAAGGATTAAGGGTGCAGCTGGTCGATTCTGCAACTTATCTTTCATAAGCAGGAACACAATGGCATGCTTCGAAACTCCTTAAAAGGGGAAAAAGTTAAACACAAACATTCTCAAAATAATTTATGGAAACTGCTGGCTAGACCCTAGAGGATCTACTGTATTACGATTTCAGTTTTATTTTTAGGTAGAATTTGCTTATTTAATACACTTCAGGGAAATTTTACCTCCTGTAAACACTTTTTCACTCTGAAATGTTGACCACCATCAGTGAAGTTTACATAGGCATGGGACAACTCTGAAATTTAGCTAACATCCATTATGAAAACAATATGCCTTTCCAACTTCTAGTTTACTAGTCTGGGAAAGGTGAAGAACTTAAACTTTTTACAATAATATTTTTAAAATGCACATATCTTAATTTTTCTCAGTTCTTTCCTGATTTATCTTTTCTTCAAAGGGATTTCAATAGTCCTGTAAGATCTTTACCCTCTTCTTTCCAAATCCAAACATCTTCCCAACTCTAAAAACAGCTAAAAGTCTGTGGAAATAACACATCATATAAATATGTACTATGTTGTACTCCTGCTGATGAAATTGGGACTGCAAGCACATTTATAACCTATATGTACAACATGAAATAAAGACCAAAAAATAAAATAATTAGCTTGATGTGAGAAAAAATTTGTGGTAAACAAGCAAAAACCAAACCTGCAATTTCAGCAGCCAACTAGAATTCCTTAAAAAGTCAAAAGGATGTCAAGAATAACAGCTACACTTGATCTTGAAGCAGGAAGTGGCACCAGTGCCGGTCAACCCTTCCAAAGAAAAGATTTGCCTCCTGCCCAGTCTTACCAAGCTAACATTAACTTGCAATGAAATAAAAATTAAGCTGAACGTGGCATTTACTACTCCTGTTTTCCTCCTTTTTGTTTGCTTACCCAAATATACATGGATTTAAATTTTTTTTTTTAAATAATTTTTGATCTTATGGATAATGAGAGGTGCATGCACAACTGATTGAGAAACACTGGTCTAGTCATGACTCCCACTTGTGGTCTTTCTACCTATGTTTTGCATACAATGCTAGGTCTCATGCAGTCAACCTCTGTCCACAGTAAACTAAGATTAAGCTAGAAGTGTTTTGACCAGCACAGTGGGACCTCTTGCTCAGAACTCAGCTTCTTCGTCTTGCCTTGGAGAATCATTAACATTCTCATTTTCTTAACCTCACCACAGTGCAATTATCAGAAGCCACTTGTAGCTCTTCACATCCTCTTCATACTGTGATACCTACGTACAGTGCTTCAGAGAGCCAAACGATGAATCCCTTATGCTCCAAGTGTCAATTGGAAATTCCATTGGAAGTCAAAGGTAAAAGAATAGATCCTAGATTATTTGATGTGTCCATCTATTCATGGCACCACACCTTGAAGAACGGATGCTTTTATTCTCATTTAGTAATCCATTAGCCAAGTCTCATGTACCTCCCTTAGTTCTTCCTCAGAAATTGAATGAATCAAAGTTGTCTCATCAAACAAATATTTCTATCGGAGGAAGACAGACGAAATACTAATCCAATACAAATACAACCAAAGGCAGTGGACACACAATGCCTTCTTGGAGGGAGGCAAAGAAAGTCCAAGGACTCCTGTATGCATCTACAAATATTCATTCAGTTCGTCAAATCATGAAGCTTCCTGGCCCAAGTAAACAGCAATTTCTGATCATGATTCTCTTGTTTTGTACCATTTAAAGAAGCACTGCATTAGAATAATCCTATAAATCCAGTCTTACATACCACCATGTAGGGCACATGTCAACAAAACACAAGTAACAGCCACGCACAGAAACCTGAACTAGGCTGTCCACAGTTAGCTGGAGTATCAGCAGCCGTACAGAGCCCAGGCTAAGATACTGTGCTAACACAACTGCATCGCTGGCTCCTGCAGAACTAAGCCGGGTACTTCAGCACAGCACGATCTGAGACATGCAAGCCCTCTCAGAGCTCAAATGCATCTGCTGAAAGAACCAATCACAGCAAAATTTCTCCTGCCTTGATAAGATGCCTGCACTCCACTGTCACTTCAGGTAAGCACTACTATAAATCGTATTTATTTGAGACACAATTAATATTACGAAGTTAGGCAAGGTATCATTCAGCGAGTCATCAACAAAATGTGGTTACCAGATGGTCTCCATTCCTTCAAGCGGTTTAAAAGGCAAAACACACTAAAACTTTTGGCCAGCACAGTCTTGATCTGTTTTCAAATAAAGCTACTTTTCCTTCTCAGGCCAAAGTCTGGCAGGATGGAGACACCCTTAGAGGATGTTCTGAAGCTCAGCCCGTTAGGTTCACCACAGGAAACCAAGTCCTGCTGAAGGCCCTGTCTGATAACTGTGGTACAAAATGTGTTTTGTGGTGCTGCGCAGGGAGGGTGCCACTACTTCTGCAACCAAAACTCAAACTCTCTTGTGTGGTAAACGTAACACAGGAAGACGCTCCATTACATTGCTCTCTCTTCAGCAGCCCTCTCTGGAGGTCAGACCATCAGCGGAATTGCTCAGAATGTTACATTTTTGATGTAGATGTCACAGTTGTATGAGCTAACTGTCCCAGGCTAGTTCTTAAACAGCGTTTTCACCAGATGAGCTCAGTATACTTTAACAAAAAGGAAAATAACGCCGTCCTCTTCTCTTGACAGGACAACGGAGGCATAGGAAAGAAGCTGCCTTGAATCATCAAGCAACACTGAGAAGTCAAGACTCAAGGGCCAATCTAACATTGGATTCACCACAACATACCACAGTGCCTCCCTTCCCATGCTCAGCTAAGTGAGAGCATTTGCCAGGTGGAATAACCTTTCAAAGTGAGGTTAATGTGCAATATTTTCCACTTACTGGAAGAAAAATAAATAAATAAATAGCCTCCCCATGGTCCGTATATAGGTCTGGTTTCACTCAAGAAAATAAAAATTCTTCAGTCCACATCATACAGCTTATTTTCAATCCAAGGCCCTAGGCCTAATCAGCAGAGAGTCAGAGATATGTAGAAGGCTACTGAGAGTAGATCTAAGTAAGGTTGTTCATCAAGAGCTTCCTAGATCAAACCAATATGAAATCGTGGAGTCAAGAGATTAGCTGAAATTTAGGATGTCCCTTTACCTTACAAGGCAGATTTTTTAGGGCATGATTCCCTGAACCCCGACATAAGTAAATAAAAGAGGTATATTTAGCATCTAGGAGAAGACAGAAGAGCAGACATACACAATGTCTTCAGGAAGTTAGCTACAGTCAACTCCAGCTTGCAAGAGTCTTCTCTGCCTTTATCAGGCTGGTCTGAGATCATAATTAAGAACTCCACTCCAAAAGTACTTAACAGTCCCTTCTATTCAAAGTTGAGCAGTTAACTCAGGTATTGGGAGGTTGGTTTGGTTTTACAGCTCAAATATCAGACAAAAATGGATCCTAGTCGGAAATCACATTCTACTGCAAAATGAATCTAAAAGTAAATCACCAAATCTCTCCAAACACTATTTCTCCATGTGCACAGCATGGGTAAAATTTCCTCCTCTTTTCCAAACCCTGCCTTGTCTGTTCAAACTACTTCTCAACACCAAAGAAAGAAGCCAAACGAATATATCTTTCAGAGCACAGCTTAAAATTTGGCAGGCAGTGCCAGACCAGTCCGAGCAGATGCCACCTTCCCTCCTGCCCCTTAGTCACACTGACACCTTCTTGCCATGTCAGCACAACTACTTGTGTGGCAGAAAACGTATCAGACTGAAAAATATAAACCATTCTGGCTGGTTATTTTTCAGCTGGATCAGATCCCTGCTCTGGTTTTCCACATGGCGGCACAAACTGCTGTGCCAGCCAGAACAGAGCGGGAACAGGCTATGAGAGAGGGAGGGCAGGGACCGCTTGCAGGCACTGATGCAAAGAACTTGTATCACACCATCTTCAGCCATGTAACAGACCCACGGGACAAGGATGTCTTTACAGTGTGCCTCACTGGGTAACAAGACGAGTTCTTTCCTTTTGAAACAGTAGCAGTGCTTTTATACTTAAAATTAATTGGTGGATGTATTCTAAAATAATAAATACATTAAATAATTGAAGACTTATATGTTATACAGTTGATAATTGTACCTTAGAGGGCTGACAGTTAATTAGAAACAAATCATAATGCTTGTGCTCTCTTATTCCTATGCAAATGTCCCAAAAGCTCTTATTTAATGTGAAACCAGCATGACTTGAAGACACTCAGTCCCAGGTGACATGGGCAAAATAGAATCTGCGCACGTGACTCAGTCACCCACAGGGCAAGTCTGCAAAGCCAAGCAATAAAAACTGACCCAACACCACCTCGCACCTGTGATCTGCTCACCAATGACTCTCTCCTGCAATAACGCCTTCTACGATGGGGTTACAGGTTTGGTGGATAAGGGGAGAGCAACAGACATCATCTACCCAGACTTGTGCAAGGCATTCGACAGGCTAGAACAACAGTGACAGGGTAGTAGATAAAAAAATAAAGCATTTAATGTGAGCCACAAATACACTCTTCTAACAGTACATCAGCAGCACCCAAACTGTATGGATCAATTGTTTCCCTCCTCTGTCAAGGGAAAAATCCTGCACTTAAAAATATCTGAAAGATGAGAGAGTAGTTGAGGTAAATAGCGTGTGCATATCCAGCTTTTCCTCTTCTGCAGATACCTGTTTTAGTTCACTGTCAGAGTCAGATACTAGGAGTACATGGACTTTGGTCTGACCCCAGATGCCCTTTTTTAAGTTCTAACTCAACAATGTAATAGGAAGTCCTGAAAGGAACAAGAAGTAAAAGTTGCCTTAGAAAGACTGGGAATGATCATCTGAGCAAAGTGTTTCCTACCTTCCGAACCTAATTAGGAGGGGAAGAGTCTCCAAATTAGAATCCTCTCAGCCCCTGAGCTCAAGTATGATTTTAGCAGTACTCACGCTCTCAAATAAAAGGGAAGAATCACAGGAGATAATCAGCTGCACCCACTTCTTGCTGAGATCTTATTAATGTGTCTTCAAACAACGCAAATCTCAAGAACAAGCAGAGATATAGATAGTTGGAACTGATTAATTCAAACCGAAAGCTGTGTCTCTCATTAGTAGTAGGCAGAGTCTGCATCTAGACCGGACGTGACATTTCTGGTTCGTAATACTTTCAACAGACAGAGAAATAAGAGGTGGAAAGGAAGGGAGAACCGGAGAAAAATGCAAATACTGTACATTATTAAAGGTTTTGGAGGAACTCTGCCAAATATAATATGCATGTACAGCAGCGAGCACAACAGCATTCAACTTGGATGCAACTTCTATCTGCTGCTGCAACATAAATGCATAACCCCACTACAGCACTTCTTTGCGTGAGTGTCTTTAAGAATACACAGCATTACACTGCTTTGGTTTTGTTTTTTTGAAAGCAGCATGAAAGCATGTATTCTAAATGAAACAAAAATATTTGTAGTCATATTATCGGTCTACTTTCCAATATTCCTACAGAAAGCTTACAAATTAATCGGAAACATATGCTTAAGCTTTATTTAAACCTGCTGGAAGTTCTGACAACAATAAAGAAAGCTTAAAGGAATTACCAGTAAGCTGCCTACAAAAACACACAAAAAAAATCTAAAATTCTGCATTAAATTCCTGCAATAAGCATTTATTTTGAAACAAAAAAGAAGTGAACAATCACCAAAAAAGGGTTACTTGAACAAGGATTTGGGCCACAAATACTTAGATTTGCAAACAAAATATGCTCATTTAATTTAATCCTAAAGGCAATTTATTCAACATACATTACAGATAATTATCTTAACCTTGTTAAAATAGTCAAATTTCACATACTCAAAATTATAAACCGTAACAAAGCAAAAAAGCATGAGGTCATTTTAAACTCAGCCTCTTTCACTGGCCTCATCCATTAACACAAATGCCTTAAGGATTTAGCTTTAATTGCAAATGACAGCCTTTACCAACATTTCACAGAAATCCCCAGCTAACTTAACTGCCAGGCTGGTTCCTTGAATACTAAAACATTAATCTGGTCCTGAGGGATGGACACTACAATTTAAGTTATTCTATGAGGAGCGCTGATCTTGCTTGACTAACACAGAAGTATTCACCTCTTCTGAGTTTGGTTCCAACCTACCTGTGTCAGCCTTGCCTGAATTAAGGCTTCAAAAAGAAAGCAGCAGTTCATCTCAGTACAGAGAATGAAGGCAATACAATTTTCTTCTCATTTTTTAAACAAGGAACTAGAGAGGAGCCTATTCTTAGCTCAGAAGAGGTCAATGGCATAACTGAAAGATGTCGCAGGGGTCCATTTACGAATCAGAGGTCTAATATTAGAAAAGAAATCACATTCTACTGGAAAATGAACCTAAAAGCTTGTTCTGTGAAACCAGTTAAATAATCAAAGAATGTTTTCTGAAAATATTTTTGTGAAAAAAGGAAAAAAAAAAAAAATCTTCCCATTTTCCAGCCAAGAAAAACTGAAGTACAGTATTCAAACAGTATTGTTTCTTCTAAAGTTAGTACCTCTAGAAACGTGTATTAAGATTCCCAATTCCCTTTGCCTGCTTCTTTCAGAGGTACGTGAAGGCAAGAAAAAGAAAACTGTTTCTCCTGGCTCTTGTTGCTACCAGTGCAAAACTATTTGATATGCTTCCTAGGAAAAAGTTCTTCAATTTGATGTTCCTTTTGCTTTGGATTAAGAGCTACAAAAGCCGGTGCCGTTTGACAGGTATCCATGAGAAGGTTAAAGTCTTTTTTTTTTCCCCAGGTGAATGCTTCGCTTCACATACTTGAGAAAATTGAAGCCAGAGGTTTAAGCTGCTCATTCACCTCTCACAACATTAGATGAGGTTAAAATTTTATTAACACAGTAGCCCCACAACTTGATGAGAATTTTAAGCCACTGGAAGAGATGGTCCAAGAACCTTTCCTACACATCAGCCTTTGCTGCTCATCCACATTTCCTCCTGAGCCAGCATGTGCATTTCTGTGGCTGTACTGTCAGCTAGACCACGGATTTGATTCAGGGTAAAACTAACGTCTTTTCCTGTTCTCTCTCAGCTATAGTGCTGACTTAAACCAATCTCAACACTTTGGGGTCAATCTGGTTTGAAGGCTTTGGTCTCCAAATCAGGAATGCCACGGTCACCTGAAGCAAAGCGCTCCTATGAATTTTTTTCCACCGATTTTACTCAGAAAGCGCTGAGTTTGTATCAGCGAGTTTCATACCACACCACGTGCCGTCCTCCCAGAGCTGCCATAGTAAGGAATTTCCACCCGTGTTGTGTACTCTGGGTAACGCATCCGAAACACAGCACTCCTGCCTGACGCAGGATGTATGCTACCAGCTGCCCTGGGGCCCGTGTCACTAAAGTCCCACTGAAGAAACACTTGAAAGCTGTAGGTAGGAAGGAAACCCAAGAGTGAGCTGCTCTGAGACGCAGGAAAGGCACACTTTTCTCCTGCATTCCAGTTTCAGCCTTTCAAAACAACTGGATGTCGTCAACTGCTTAAAATGACAGAAATACAGTAACGAACTATATATATTGACCACTAGCTTATTTTCGTGGGTGTAATGCACTCTACAACATGTAAATATATTTTTCTTGATTATCCTTGGACAAAAGTCATGTAGAACTTGAAGCACACATAATGCTACTTTTTCATTTAGCCTGTTCGACATTAAGGTCAATGACACCGTCACCCCTGTGTTAAAATAAACACAGTTCTACACAGTATGTACCAACATATGTCAGCAGTTTCTTCAACCCCTTCTGCCAATCCTGTGATCCCTTAGCTGAAATTAAATTGTGTTTGGATGTTCATTCAAAGGTTGTACACGAAGGCTGGAGAATCAGGCTGACAGGAACCTTGTAAAGTTCAACAAGGAGAACTGCAAAGTCCTGCACTTGGGAAGGAACAACTCCATGACACCTATATATGCTGGGGGCCACCTAGCTGGAAAGCAGCTTGGCAGAAAAGAACCTGGGGGTCTGGTGGACACCACGTTGAACAGGAGCCAGCAACATGCCCTTGCTGCAAAGAAGGGCTAATGGTACTCTGGAGGAGTGTTGCCAGCAGGTCGAGGGAGGTGATGCTTTTCCTCTACTCAGCACTGGTGAGGCTACCCCTGGAGTACTGTGTCCAGTTCTTGTCTCTTCATCACTAAAGAGATGTGGACATGTTCGTTTGACTCTAGCAAAGAGCTATGAAGATGATTAAGGAACGGGAGCATCTTTCATACAAGAAAAGGCCAAGAGAGCTGGGCCTCTTTAGCCTGGAGAAAGGATGGCTCAGGGGGAAATCTCATGAACGTATGTAAATATCTGCAGGAAGGCTGTAAAAAAGATGGAGCCAGGCTCTTTTTAGTGGTACTCAGTGACAGGACCAGAGGCAATGGGGACAGATTGAAACACAGGAGGTTCCCTCTGAACATCAAGAAATACTTTTCACTGTGAAGGTGACCAAGCACTGGCACAGGTTGCCCAAGGAGGCTGTGAAGTCTCCATTCTTGGAGATATTAAAAAGCTCTCTGGTCCTGAACAACCGAAAACTCATGGTTCTGGGCAACCAGCTCGAAGTGGCCCTGCTTGAGCACAGGGGCTGGACATGATGACATCCAGTGGTCCCCTCCCACCTCAACCATTCTGTGATTCTGTGTGACTGCTCTTTTGTGAAGCCTTTCTATTGTAAAAAATAAGCAGAAATGAGTGCTTCCCACCTCCATTATTTGCACTCCATCTTGTACCCTGTAAATCACTCCATGTTGTGGTCTCCAGCACATATGGAATGCATTGCGAACAGACAATCCGCCAGCTGCGGTGGCGACTGAGAACCGCAACACTATTATAAAACAAGAAACTTCAATCCCAGTTTTGGTGCAATTATGTTAATAAGCCGCAAACATAACCATAACAACAACAAAAAAATTCTCCGCGTTTTCTTTTTCTTTAGATTGATTTAATTAGATTAAGAAAAAAAAAATCTCCACCTTGGTAAGTCTAGTTACAGAACTTTTTATTTTTCTTCTAGATTAAAAAAAAGTACCTTTTAAAACCTAGTTTTGTTAAGGTAAACGTAGATTTCAGATGTTTTTCTGGGCATTGTTTAAAATATACGTATCATTAACAATATATCATTTCTGTTTGGTTTTGCTATCTAGGGGTTAATACCATCCCATAGGTGTAAAGCCTCCCATATGTAGCCAGAAGCTGCGTCTTCCTAGATAGTGTTTGTAAGCATATTTTGAAGTAATAATCCCATAACAGATGACACACCCACTCCTGAAATCTTATTTCCCTTCATGGTCCCCCATCTTTTCATACACTCCACGAACCATATTGTAGTAGAAGAGGAAGAACCTCTGCACTATTATCACAGATTTAATCAAGACTTCCTTTTTGTCACATCTATGTGGCTCCAGTCAATTAAAAACCTCACCTCATTAGAAAAAAGATGAGGAACTGTTGATGTAGTTGGGCAAATCTGCATGCCATATGGTAAACTGGCAGGATACTTCACACCAAGTGTGTCCTGGGTCTAAAACTCATTTTGCCATTGTAATGAAAAAACCCTTGACAGCAACAGAGTGGTACCAAAGAGAAAAACAAACATATTTCTCTCCCTCGGTACTGCGCGGGCTCAGGACACTCTTGTGATCTTAGTTTGAGACATGGGTATCAGATCCAGCTTTTGAAAGGTCAGAGAACAGCCTGCTAGTTAACAAATATTTCTCAGATACATCACTACCCCCCTCTTAGCACGTATTTTAGATTAATTTTAGGAAACCACTTGCATATTCTAAGTTTGCTTTTCCTAGAGTTTCTGGTTAATGAAATCAAGTGAATTAGCAGCCCTGGGATCCAAATTACAGAAAAAGCACATGATGGGGGGCAGGGGCGAGCTTCCTAACACAAGACCATGGTTTCACTGGCTCCCAGTGCCCTGTTCATTGCACTACAGGACTTATTTCCCCCAGTCTCTGCAGGGTTACGCACCCTCTTTATGCGTACACTTGTTGACAACAAAAATGTATCTCCTTTAAGAAGAGGTCTATTTTTATCAGGAAACAAACATACTTAAAAAAATAAAGTGTAACATCTGATTTTGGTGTTGCACTTGCCTTATTCTCTTCATAAACTGTACCGAGGAGTCAAGCTCCTTTTTTTTGGGTTGTTCAGTCACCACGCAGTCTTCCTCAACATATCACAGCTAATATTCCACTCATTCCTTCAGCCAACTTTAAAACAAAGCAGCTCATAAAAAGGCTAGACAGGCTGTTTTAGCTACCTTCTGCCTTTTCATTTAAGAAGTCTGCAGCAAAAGCATACCAGCTATTCAGAATAAGACGCTGTGCTACATTCATATTTCACGCGTATAAATCGTTCCCTCCGGCCTCTCACTCAAGGGTCAAGTCCAGCTCCAGAGAACGCTGGCTGAGGTCCACCTCTGAGGAGACGTGCCACCTGCGAGGCTCTAGGTATAAGGTCCCAACTACCAGCTGAAATAGATTAACAGGCTGTGGAGACACCCCCTCTATCCTTTACCAGGGATCTCTGCCAACCCCACATGGTAGCAATTGCTCATTTAGCAACCTCAGTAATTGCCAATGTTTTGGGTTTGGGTTTGTTTTTTTTTTTTTCACATGATAATCTCCATCATGTTTGCAGGCCTGTAAAAAAAAACTGGTTTCAGTTTTCATGGACACAAACATTCAGCTTCTTTCCGAAGGTTAGATTTAAACTTTGGCTCCAAGCACTTGTGAAGCATTCTACTCCTGTTCCAAAAAGGGCTCGGCATTCCTGCTTTAGCTCCAGCTATCCTTTTGATCTCGTACCTTGCGCGGCACTTCTGGCTTGAAGGTGGATGTGCCATTCAGTGGAAAGAGCACTGAATGAAAGGATGTAAGAGTTTCAGGGATGAGACCAGCCTCATCAAAAAGCTAGGTCCTCAGATGTCCACCTGCACGTCTGTTTTTCATGGGTTTATTTATTTATTATTTGTTTATAATTAGCTGAAAGGGATTAATTTCTGTACACATTTCCCCAGCAGTGGTTTACAACTCCATTGTAAAACACTCTGAAATAGCTACAAAAACAAATATCTGCAAAACCAAAAACCACACACTCTTTATTGCAATAAGGTGGCCAGGAAGGCATTCTCCCATCAGACAAACCGTTCAGAAGGCTCTCTGGGGACCCAAAAAAAAAGACGACTTGTCTAAATAGCTACAGATAAAACACAATTTTTAAGGCCTCCATTATCCTATGGGAAGGAGAAACCTACAGCCAGATGCATCCTGATATAGTTCTGCTTAGCACTGTTTATAGAGAGAAAACAAGTATCAGTAATTAATCAGTGATGTGAGCTTCAACAGTGATACACATCAACATTAGAATTCCTTCTCAAAAAAGAAGAAAGTCATCGCATCATGTAGCCTTCCAGCGATTAAGTTCACCAACATAAAAAGGACACGGACCTGTTGGAGCAGGTCCAGAGGAGGGCCACAAAGATGATCAGGGGGCTGGAGCACTTCTCCTGTGGGGACAGGCTGAGACAGTTGGGGTTGTTCAGCCTGGAGAAGAGGAGGCTCCGGGGAGACCTTATTACGGCCTTCTAGTACTTAAAGGGGGTCTACAAGAAAGCTGGAGAGGGACTTTTTACAAGGGCATGTAGTGATAGGACAAGGGGTAATGGTTTTCAACTAAAAGAGGCTATATTTAGATTAGATATCAGGAAGAAATTTTTCACTATGAGGGAGGTGAGCCACTGGAACAGGTTGCCCAGAGAAGCTGTGGATGCCCCATCCCTGGCAGTGTTCAAGGCCAGGCTGGATGGGGCTTTGGTCAGCCTGGTCTAGTGGGAGGTGTCCCTGCCCTGGCAGGGGGTTGGAATTAGATGATCTTTAAGGTCCCTTCCAACATAAACCATTCTATGATCCTATGGTAAGTTGCGGTCACTGGTCAGGAAGAGCTCAAGATGGGACCTGGTTAGTTTGTAGTCCCTCAGAGGGGCCAGCAGATATGTGCCTCTTGTTTAGGGGAGAAGGGAAGAAGGGTTGTTTTGCCAGTTTACTGCAAGCAACACCCAGTCAGAACTGTGGAATCTAACTGTGCTCAGCTTGACTTCTGAGAGCTGCAAGATCTTTCTCCTCTTCAGCAAGTCACTTCTGGTATGACCAGGATCCACATTACCTCCTCAACCAGAGTAAAAGGAGGAGTCTGTCCCAGCAGAGCTTAAGGAGGGAAGCAAAGCAGAACCAGAGTGACAGCTGCCCAGGTGGCCAACCAAAATGAGCCTACCAGTCTGGCTGGGGCAGAGAAGATAAAGACATGAAGACAGTCAGCCACATGCTAAGCAGCTGCAGTCTGTCTAGTTTGGGGACCAGCTCCACCTACTGGAGCTGCCTTTCAGAAGATGACATCTCCTGAAAAACAGGCTGCGTAACAGGACAAAAAGCTGCTTCTACGAAAATAGTTTATTGACCTGATGGGAAAGGTAAGGCCATCTTTAACTGACAAGGATGAGGATCAATATAACACAGAGGCTCTACGTACTCTCTAATGTTGAAGGCTGTGGAAACTGGGGAAGTTTCTCATCTCTTCTTCACTTACCAAAGAGAGAAGAAAAATCCCAATTTCCCAGTGCACTGGTACGTCAGCCCCAGAATGATGTTTGTTTTTTGAAGCAGGGTAGGTAGAAATAAAGGACAAAAGGAGAAGCATGTAAGACACCTCCAAATCCCCCATATTTAAGAGATGCATTGGAAAGCCAAGAAAGCAAACAAGGAAAAAGCATGACCTCTGCTTTGTTTCGATAAATAAGAACTTGACTAGGTCAACATAGGTTTTAACATCCGAATTAAAGAATGGGAACGACTTCTTCAAGAATGGGATTAAACAAATGATCTTGTCAGCATGGAAAAGTGGGGGAAAGGGCAGAACAGAATGTGGTTGTAACATACCCAAAATTAAATATTTATTAAAGAACCCTGCAAACAAGAACGAAATCGCTAATTGCACCTGCAGTGATAACACCCATCGCTTCCCCCAGATCTCATCCCTTCTTCTGATTCTGCAAACTTCTGGAGACTCACAAACCTTATGTTTCACCCCATGCGTGGAAGAAATGGGATGATAAAGTGGGAAGAAGTCCTTTTTTGCGTGCTACTGGTCACCTGCAAAACTGAAGTAGTCTCTTCATTTCAACACCTTTGTCTCTCCCTCTCTCCTTTTGTTTTGTCTATTTAGCTTCGGGGCTTGGTGGGTGGCTGCTTGGGTGTTGTGGGTTGGTTTGTTTGTTGTGGTTTTTTTTGTTTGTTTGGGGTTTTTTGTAACTTATATTTGGTATTTTACTTAAATCTTCCGCTTTTGAGAGACGCTGACTGGGTGGGAATCTTGGCTTACATTCTAATATAAATGTTTTAAGAGTTCTGGGTTTCAGAGAAATTTTAAAAATGTAACGTGAATCCCTGAAAGGCTTAAAAGAAAAGGGCAAAAGGCAAGTTATATAAACTCATTTTAAATCCCCATTTTTAAGCAGATCTTCTTTAGGGAGAAGAACCGTTTCATGCATGAGCTGCACCGCCTGGGGCAGTGGGACAAACCCATCGTCTGGGTTCAGTAAGACTGGAACAGCCACACAGTGTGTTTTCAGGCTGTTAGCAAGATTCACAGTCTGTCTCCATGAGGAATCAAAAAAATAATCTTCGCTTTGTCCCTATCAAGAACTTTCTCATGCAAGCAGGTCTTGAGTAAGGGCTGCGAAAGAGTTTCAGGATCTAGCTACATGTGTGTGTGTGCATGTGTATGAGTATAAAACCAGATATACACATAGATATATAGATATATTTGCATGCGTGTGCATGCAAGTGCGTATGTGTGTGTTTCGAATATGTTTTCAGAAATCCTGTTTCCTGTTGGAAGATGCAAAGACACGACTAACCCACCCATGGACAAATCAGTTACATATTCTTTACTTCTCAAGCCAAATTTTCCTGGTGATATATAATGAGATTTTACATACTTTGTGCCTCATTGACTAATTAGATCAATGCAGGCTACTCCCCCCTGTCCCTCCCTTTTTGTAGTAGGGACTTTCATCGCCTGTAGCTACACAAGTGTGGTTGCTTTTGCCAAATACTTGGAGATACTGCTAATGGCTTCATTTGAACTCTGCATTGCTGCATATTAGTATGGAGGGTGGGGGGGTTGTGTATTTTAATCCATATTGCGATTTGCTTTGATGTTGTTTGTAACGAGGAATACGTTTTTATTTATACATATCAGAGTTGTTACAGGAATTTGTGCTTCCCAAAGGATTAGATTTCCACTATCAAACAAACACAGTGTATACTTAGAAGAAGGGGGAGGCTAACCAGAGGTCAATTTTCCACTCACAAGCTACAGCGCTCAGCCTCTTTCACAGTTCTTTCCATCCACGGATCCAAACACTTTGTACAGAAAGCTATCAGTTATCCCCACCTTGCCTGCAAGGAAACCGAGTCAGGACGTTGCCACACACTGCTGTAGGTCACAGGGATGGTTAATGCAGCATTAGAAGAGTCACAGGACCCACTGCGGCCTCCGGATTGACACTGCCACCCACACATTTTGAAAAAACACACAGGAACTACCAGAAATAAGGATCCATAATTTTCACATCCCTGACAGGCAGTGCATAAGAGGCCAGAAAGAACAAAGTTGAGGGGAAGGCTTGGCTGAAGACGTTCTTTAAAAGGAATACAAAAAATTTAAGCAGGGGAGTATGTATGGCTCCTGTTACTCCTCCGGCTTCCAAACGCTGAGACCACAAACTACTGCACTACTTTTTTCTCCCTTCAGAAGCTCGAAGTCCATGTACAAATTACTACAGACTCTTGAAATTAGGCATTTATGCCAGAGGCAAGACTGAAAGTACACGTCTACAATACAGAAAAATGATATCTCAATGCTAATTTCCAAGGTCAAGTACTTAGTACCCAAGATGGAGATGACTGTTCTGGGGAACAAAAAAAAGCATCATTAAATGGAGTTTCTGGCAGAGCTCACTTCCATGTAAATTAAAGCCTAACTGAGTACTAGGTCTTACTGGACTTACGGAAGCCTGGAAAACAAATCTGACATGCCAAAGTGAGTTTTGCCTCCCAGTGGTCATTTTGTGAGTGCTGAAGGGGCTTTTATCATTTCAGTTTCACAAATTCCTCTTAGCCTCTTTTCAACATTTAATTTTAGCATGAGGATCTTTTAAAATTACAAAATCTGACCACTTGCAACGGGAGAGCTTTTCAGAGTACTTTGTGGGCTCTCCGGAGCTTCTTTTTCAGAATGAAACTTCTGCTTGGGGTACCTCTTTGTCTCTTCCTATTTATTGAATGCTTTGTTTTGACTGATTTAATGGTTTATGATCATTATAGTACTCTGGTGGAAAGAAATTACGAGGGTGAAAGTGGAGGGGGAAGGAGAGTGACAGTGTTACAACACTCCAGATCTCGTAGAAAAGGCTCTTTTGCAGACCTTTCAGCATCTTCTGGAAACAGATTCACTGCAGAACTACAGAAGGAAGAGGGCTTACAGTTAATATATGGAGAACCTGGATGGTTCTGGCTGCCAGAACTGCACTTGTCACTCACGGGTATGTGAGAAATCTAGAGTTTTTCTCTGACCCAGCAAGGGGCCCATATTCTAAGCGCTCTTTACACACTAAGAAAGCTGCTGCAATTGCTCAATTTATTTAAGGAATGCAAACTCCATCTGAATAAAAGCTCCCAGTACTGCTGCTGGACAGGACTAAACCGTATCATTCTCCTATGACTCAGATGACCAAGATGAGGTGGCACTGCGCCTCACCGGAGGGGATAAGGACAAACAGACACCTACCCAGCCTGGCGTGCCTGCCACTGGGATACCCCCAGCTGACCACATAGGGTCTTACCTGCTACAGAGAATGAATTAAAGCCATGTCTGAGCCTTAGTTCCCATTCACAGCCAGAAAGGATGACAAACCGGCTCACAAGGATGCTGCAGAGAACCCTGTGTGTCAGCAGAGGTAAAGACTCATGGAGGACCTCTCCCCTGATTTTATTAAACGAGGTTGAAAACCAGAGAGAGTAATCTAAACAGACCAAAAAAATTAATTTTCTACTCCTAGTTACTGGGTTGACATAGAAGAACAACATTTATAACAACCATTCTGTGTGTCTATTGGAAATGTATGCTTTTTTTAAGCCTGAGGACATGGGAGGAGGCAGCCAGTGTAACTACAAAAATATCAGTTTCCTGTTTAAATTTGGGACCGTATTTAGACTTGATGCCTTATCGTTCGAGAGGTTTCTCTGGATAGAGGGAAGGTTGGTTTGTTTGTTTGTATTAGGGATAAGGCGTTCTCCTGACTGGGGTCACAGTGTTTATAGTTGTCGATTCTATGCTGATTGTGAGTAAAAAGATCAATTAATTTAATCAAACACTGCCTGTGGTGAATTTATTCAGTACATCAAATCCCAATTCCTTTTTTAAAAAGAATTGGTCGTTTCCACACAAAAAGTATTTCAAAATTTGGGAACGCCTGGACTATGCAGCTGTTACATAGTAAACTATTAGACACTCAAAGGAAGTTCCTCTCAAAAAGGAAGCTGAAGATGGTTGGATCAGAAATAGGAGACTTCCCATGACCTTCCACTGCCTGTATCTTAATGATGATGTGTGAGTTCCAACTGTACATTCAACACAAGAGACTTTTACCTACCCCTTGACCGTGAACAGTTGGCACTGCCCACTCAGTTCTCTAAGGAACTGCCAAAACCAGTTGTAACAGGGTGAAAAAAACACTTGCAAAAATCTAGGGTGAAAACATTCACCCACTTATGTGGAAAGGTGAGAAGGTGACAAGCGACATGCCTTTGGCTTGCCTAGTACCCACCTCTCCAAACCAGAAGAAATGGGACAACTTAGTGAAATGAATTTAATTTCACTCTTTGCTGGGGTGTCTAATGGAGAAGCTGAAGTCTATTTACTTTAAAGCACCAAGGCTGAAAAAGACAGTGGTTCTCAAGTTGATTCACCAATGCATTAGTTGCTCAAGGACTCAAAGAAGGGCAAACACCTGGATGGTATCAGAATAAATCGTTTGAGCCTCATGTGCTGACATAAACTTGTCAGATGTTAACACAGTATAGAGATGCATAGGACCTCTTCACTCTATCTATGCATCTCCTCCAAATGCTTGTTTCAGTATGGAAAAAGTGGAAAAAAAAGCACATTCATAAGAAGTTTAATTTGGAGAAAAAGAAATGATCTCAACTCTTCCAGCATTCATTCATAGCATAAGGTATCCCACTCCACTTTGGAGGCTGACATGTTTAAGAACTCAGTCTGTTACTCCAAAACCAAATTTTTTTGTGTTTTATTATCAGTCTGTGGCAGCAAATTATCTTTGATCTCAGCCCATCTTCCCCCTCCCAAACCTCATTGGCAATCTTTTCTCTTTTGAGAATAATTTGCTATTTGTTTTCAACTTCTTTCACAAAATCTAAGCAAGCTGAGATATTCACCAACAAAATCAACTTTAACTGTCCTGAGCTACTGGGTGCCCTATTACAATCACAAATTCAAACTTTCAAAATCCAGGAAATGAATAATGAAGGCACAAACCGATGCAACCTTCACTTTGTTCTTAAAAATGTCCAGTAACAGCTGTCATTGATTTCCATACATTGTATCATGATCAACAGGTTACTGATAACTACGAAAATGAAAGAAAACAAGGCCAATTATCTTGTAGATCCTTCCCATCTCAGAAGTAGAAGACAACAAAAAACACAGATGAGAAGTTCTTGACTACACAAGGGTGGCATCAAGTGCTGTGGAACCAATGCGATTCCTCCTTCCTGTGAACTATCTCCATAGCAAGAACAACCAGGTGACAGACAAGGTAGAACTGTCATGAGGGTGTTAGGCTCACACCAAAAGGAGATCCTGTTAATCTGTAAGCACTATACAAAGTCTCCAGACCTACATTCCATAATGCCATGAATGTGAAATGTCAAAGACCAGGAGGAGAAGATGTTCCTCTTGGTGCCTGTATGACCATGCCAGAAGCCTGTTGATAAATCAAGACAAAAGGCAAATGCTTGTACCAAGAACAATTTTGACATTTGGTCTACTACTGAATCCTTAAAGGCAGATGCACAAGATCAGAACATTAAAACCATAAGACAAACCACAGGGAGGAAAGAGGAGAGGCCAAAGGAGAGGCAGTGGCACTCCACAAAGATGCCTTGAATCTCCCCATTTCCTGGCATCAGTAAGTTTGCATTTATGCATCATTTCACAAACCTTAAATTACTAAGGGTTCAACAAGCTGGAGAACACTAACCTTCCTCCACTGCAGGGGCACATGATACTGAAACATCCAACCCCAGGTCTTGCAGCAAGTCAGTACAAGTGCAACCTACTTTTGTCCCCTGGGGATTTACTTTATGCTGGAAGATTTCCCCAGTACAGCTCTGCCAGAAACACCCACTAGCAGAGGAACATCTCATACCGAAGGAAGGAGTGCTGGTGCCCTCTGGGTGATGTAAGCATTCTGAGCAAATGGCCTTCCCAGCTCTAGCACAGGCTGAAGGGCAAGAACTCCTTCCGCACTCCTAACCCCCCCAACTCTTAGACCTGGCCTGAGTCCCAAACCTAACTGCCTCCAGGCAGCTCACTTAACTGAAACATGTCTCAGCTTAATCATCTGTAACATGAAGGGCAACGATGCTCCCCTCTTCATGCTCTTCAACTTTCTAGAAGTGGGTGGCGCAAAGTTCAATCCTCCTATCCTGAGATTGTAGGGGTTTGGGCTTTTTTTGTGTGTGTATGGTTGGACTCATTGATCTCAAAGGTCCTTTCCAACCATGAAGATTCTATGATTCCTCTAAAAGGACAGTACTCATGCTTCACTGCCTCACAGGATGCTCTTGAAAAGTCGCTGCAAAACACAGTATCTCCCTAGGGGAGTAAACCCAAGGCTGGACCTTATGAAACCTCTGCTGGGCCATCAGAACGCAACCAGCCTTTAAAAACAAAAACAAACAACCCAGGAGTTTTGTAATTACGGCTCTGGAAGAATCTTCAGAACATCCTGATTCTGACCTCTGTCACCTCCCAGATTCCCCATGGAACCTGGCATTAGTTGCTCATTCTTCTTGTGCCCAATCTTTCTGAATGACCTTAGGCTGGGCCTTGCCATTTTAGCGTAGGAGTTCAGCAGGGCAAAGTACATCTCTTGTATCGGTTTGGACTAGAAAAATGGTATCTCCGAAGCACAGCACAGTCTTCAGGAGTAGCTTTCAATCTAAGCATAAATTCACAGACAAGAGATTTCCCAGCTGCAGTCATTTCTACACCAGCTGTCACAGGTCGTGACAAGTCAGGTGTCGAAAATTTGCTTAAGTTGACATTATTTTTGTGGGTGCTGCGCAAACAAACCCAAGCTATTCTCTTTTTAATGCTCATGACAAATATTTCACTTACACTTTAACAAAGACACGCATTTCTGTGCTTTCAGTCCAGGTCCCGCTTCATGTTGCTACATGCAGGTAGTACCGGCTCTACATTCAGCTGCTGGCTGCAGCTTCTCTTTTAAGCATTTTTATTAATTTGATTTAATAATATGCTGCCCATTAATATTCTGTTCTGACAACAGACTTGGGTTATTGGATTATTTCCAGTGAGTATGAATGTGCACCAGCAAATCTAGTATTCAGAAACAGTTACAAATAAGAACAGGTAATATGTAGATTATTCTGTGCTGCTATATGACGGCACCATTAATCAGTGAGAAGCAGAGAACTATTTCTGCCAAAAAGAAACATAACTGCTTTGCCTTCCAAAGAAAACAACAGCAGCACCCCCCCCCCCTTAAAATTACCAACTCATTAAATGGTTCATAGACTTCTATCTCAAAGCCATTTAAGAAAACAGGGTCCACTTAAATACACATTTCTCCATACTGAGCTCCCTCTCGTTGCACTGAAGAGGACTAATCAGCATGGCACAGGCAAAGTGCACAATACCAATATTGCCCCAAAGACACGTGGATCCCACTTCTATACAATGCTAAGACTACAAGGATCACATCTCAGGCTGGACAGCACGTTCCAGAGAATATTCTAGAGAATATTCCTTCCTAACTCCAGATCCTTATGACTCTGTGCATATACAGAAGGCACACCAAGTACCTATTAAGAAAGGATTTTCTGCATCATCACCTCAGCCCCACTGATGCAGTGTCATACCTCCAGATGTGGCCAAGCTGAATAGGTCTTCTCAGTTATACAAGAGAGACAGATATCTTCGGACTCCTACAGGCTGGAAACAGCTGGAGTCCTAAGCCATGAGAGTTAATAACAATTCTACCTCATGAGGTTAGACTGAAGAACAGTAAAGCAAAGAGGAAAAAAAAGCAACATACAGAAGAATCCAGTAAAAGCAGTATTAAAGTAAAAGCAATTTTATTTATATCTTACTTCACCAGAAAAGGTAATTACGTAGCTATTATTGTTCACACATAGCACAGAATTTGGAAGAGACTTAAGCAGCCATTACTTCTGGGTTAGGAAAAACTCACATGACAAAAGCACAGAGAAACCTGAGGATGTGAAGTAGAAGACTGACTGTTTTTTCCTTCCTGGAAAGTTTCTTCTTGCCTTAAATCTACCAAAAACGCTTGATATTTTAACAAGAAAGACCCATAGCTAGAAGAAAAGTGCACTCTGTGCTCAGCACCCATTTTGCAAATTGTCGTATTTTCCTTTTCAACAGGATATACATCTATAATTTTTAAATATACATTTTTACATATATATATAAAAACACTATATATAAGAAGATCTTACTGATAAGTTAAAAAAGCACATGATCCAAAATTGCATATCATCATGAACTAGTGGGCAACATAATTAAAAATAAGCCAGTACGATATTCGATCTAAGAAAAATTGCACGTGTTTTTTTTAGCTAAAAAGTAACTTTAAGTCAAGTGAAGAACTCGAAGGCAACTCAGATGAAAAACTGGCAAAATATAATCCGAGCAATTGCCTGTCTTTCTAAGCTAAGAGCTCTGCTCATGGAGATTTAAAGGTAAAACATCCCATGAAGCAAAGTCACTTCAAATTAAGAGGCAGGAAAAAATTTATTGCAAAAATATGAGCTAAGATGGGAATCGTAGCAGCCACGTTTTAAAACTGTGAGTGGACAGTAGGTGACATCTACAAAGTGGCTTTAAATGTTGGACAAAAGTCACTGGAGGCATGACAAGACGAAAAGGAGCCCGATGTGTTCACACAATGGCTCACAAGAGGCTCCCGAGGGAAAGGGAAAAGGCAACAGCAATACCTACGCTAGCTGCAAAGGCAAAAGGACGGCAGGGGCCCATCGTAGGTGAAGTCCGTCACACAATAAAAGGTGACAAGGAAAACATACGGCGCCCCAGACAGAAACCAGCATGCAGCCAAAATATAAAATGACAAGGATAATCAAGATGTCCCAATAGTCGGGATCAAGAGAAGGAAATGACCAACTTGAATACATTTCTCTATAAAATTTGTTACTCGTGTCCAGCTATGAAAAATCCTGTTAAGAGTGACACTGACTGTCAGCTTTAAGTGAAGAAAATTACAATTTAGAAAACTACAAAGAAATTAAATATTATAGAATCTCTTCTCTCCTTAGCCTGCTTGGCAACCTCTTAAAATCTGCATTCCTGGGCTTGCTGCTGAAGAGTACCTTTCTTTTTCTGCTTTCCCCCCCTTTTATTAGAAATATGAACAGCAACTTCACATTACTCCCCTATTTCCTGTCTGTTCGCCGCTGCTCTCATTTTTACATTAGCACTAATGCAAAAAACACTGCAAACCGTGCACAGGCTAAGCTTTAAAAAATTAAGGTGGGTATTTGTCAGCCTTTTAATTCCTCTGTTAAACAAACAAAAAACCACAACCCACACAACGAGGAATCCATCAGTAACGGAAAGAGCAATGCAAGGAATCTATAGACCCATTCTTTAAAAACTATGAACAGGGAAAAGAAGACTTGATGAAGAAGGCTGCCCTTGCTAGTTTTTTGAAGGCAGAAAGAAATGTGAAACAAAAGGTCTGAGGAGAAAATTGGAAGCAGCTTTCAAAATAACACCACACAAAACACCACTGTGTTAGGAGGGAAAAAGGGGAAGGGCGGGGGGGGGAGAAAAAGGGAGAGAGAAAAAAAGAAAAAAAGGGGAAAATAAAAAGAAAAAAAAAGGGAAAAAAGCTAATCCAACAGTTTGAGTGCTAGGATCTTTAACATTACCAACTCACAAATCCATCAAACATTTTCCTCCCATCTACTATGCTTCTTTCTTTAATACCACAGTCCTCCTGAAAAGGGGAGGCAGAAGAAAAATGACTGCACTAAATTTGCATAACTGCACAACACGGGAGATTTATGAGCATTTTTTAACAGCCAAATCAGCCAAACAAATTGTCTGCAGAACTGCAACAGTAAGCTATTGGGGTTCTTACCGCCGGCAACATCACAAGTGTATTGAGAGAATCAAATCTTTTATTATAAAAATCAATCACAATTCCCATTCTCTTCCTCAATCCCTAAATAAAAACCCCAAAACCTGAGTGCTGCTAATTTAGCCTTCTCACTGAAGAATGACTGCCAGATAAAAAGGGAGCCGACAGCTGGCCCCGAGCCAGAAAGAAAGCTTTCAGGCACAAAAATTGCCGAGAACAATGTTTGTTCTTCGCTCAGAAATATTTTTACATGCAACTCTGTACAGACAAGACAGGCATATCTGGCGACACGGCTACGAATACGCATTTATGATGGAGGATACTGCCTCTTAAAAGGAGAAATAAATTAGAGAGTAACGCCTTTTTATGCAAGCTGCAAGGAGAAGAATTCCTAGAGCAATTCAATTCAGCACAAGGAACAAGGTTTCTTTCAAAAAGTCACCCTTTAACTGGGAAGGGCGCTTCTTTGCAGGGAGCCTGAACTGAGAAATACGCAGCTCCTTGCTTTCTATTTATAGTCATTCAGGCAGTGAATAGTCTCATTCCAAATGCCACAAGGCATACTCACAACCTTTTATTCCAGAGACCTGATTTGTGTTTCATTTCAAAAAGTTCAGCCCTATGAAAAAAAAAAAAAAAAAGAAAAAAAAAAAAGGCGGGGGAGGGAGGGAGAGAGAGAAACGGCAACGTAACACGCAACAGAAACACTTTTTTTTTTCCCAACTTTTCCTTTATGAAGCTGGTGCTGGAGAGTGTGGAAAAGAAGGGGATTTTTTAGAAACCTCCCTATGGGAAGGAGAAAAGCGTGAAGCTTTGGAAGCGCATGCATTTTTATTCATTAACGTTGAATACCAGTTGCCCTGCAATTTAAGCAAGTCTGGGGGACAGAGGAAAAGGAGCGAGGGGTGAGAGCATTTCAATTACTTGGCTTTGAAGGACCCTTCTGAATGAGAAAGAGACAGAAAACACTTGTCAAATGCAAGTTCAAGTGAAAGCCACTTCTGCCAATGAAGTGTGCAGATGGCTGTGGGGGTTCCACTGAACCCTAACTGGGCCTCTATTATGTCTTTATTGCTCACAAAAAGGCAAGGGTCACCTTCAGTTTAGAATAAGTTAGCATCCTTTCCCACAGAATGACTCTGGTCAATCAAGCCAAGCAAAGGAAGTCTTCCTTTGAGTGACTGCTATCCCATCAGCGCACTGAAGAATTTTTAGAAAGGCTAAATAGACACAAAAACCTTTGGTCTCATCTACACTACTGACATTTACCAGAAAAAATTCCCACCGTTGCAGGCAATCTTGGGAGAAGTCGGGTAGGCTGGTGGTGGCTGTCATGTATGTCTGTTAGATTTCTTTCTCGTTAGGGCCACATGACACGAGTCTAAAAATGGTACTGACAGCTTTCAAAATTTCACTAATAAGACGTGGCACGAAAAGCAAGTTCTACACCTCTATTTTTAGGGTGTGTTCTTCAGAATCACAGGAACCCCACCAGATCAGCCCATCACATAATGTCTTCTGTTTCTAACAGCATCCAGGTCAGCATGTTTCACAACCAAAGGTTGCAGAAATTTCTGCCGATGGGCATGTGTGGTACCACCACCTGAACCTCCTGGCGTTGCCCAAGATAATCCAGCTGATGCTTTCCAACTTTCTCTTCTTGTGGTGCTGTGAAATGCCATCACTGATGCAGAAGCCTTAAAAAAGCCAGCAAAGTTGAAATAGAAGGCCGCTAGAATTTGTGTTTGTGGCACAAAACTCTGTATTCTTCATTTGAAAAGCTCACACCTAAGGTCACTAAACACCAAGAAGGGTGTGGTGTCCTCCCCAGTGGGTTCAAAGGATTTCATAAAAGGAGGAGAGTTCCAGAACTGAAAGGTCAAGTACCTCCAATACTTTCCTTCCCAAACAGCAATAGGAAAATAAGAGCAGGGGAAGGGCTTTCCCAGAGAAAAGTTAGTTCCCAAACTATGGCGACAAATCAGCCTACCTGATAGGGTACACTGTGCATGTTGACATCAGAGAAACAAGTCTCTCTCAACACTTCTATAAGACAATATTCCTGGGATCACAACTTGGCAGCACAAATCACCTTCCCCCTAGGTCAGAGGTAAGCTGTACGGCAAAGCTCAGGTTTATTTTGGAAGAGAACAGGAGAAAGTAGGAAAACAAAAGCAAAAAGGGGAACAGCATTTAAAGAAAATCCCTTATAGCTATTGGCAAACAATATAGCAAGTAACTTCGAGAAGGTTACTAAGTTAAAAACTCTCTTAACTATCCTACCCGCTAGTCTGACAAAGCTACGCCAATTTCCATAGAAGCCACCTTTTTCCCAGCAACTGGGAAAAGACATACATATTCTGCACCAGAAAAGACATCAGGTTCTCATAAAGGGGAGCCTGTTTCCACACTTCATAGGTACAGAAGCCTTCGTACCGCTAAACACAAAATCATCCTTTAAATGCAGGAAGTTGATCCCAGCAAGGGAAGTGAAGCAGAATTCTCTCCCTAGCAAGAGGAAAAGGGTGATTTGGTATCAGATAGCCTAAAATAATTCTTCGGGGAGAAAGGAGAGCCTCAAGCATGTAAAACTCAAATAATTCTTCAACTTTGTAGTTTAATACATCCTCAGGATTTCCTCTTGATAAATATAGCAAAAGCTGCACATACAGAAGTAATTCCTGAGCACTCCACAAAGACCAAATTTAGAAGTTGTCTGTCAGTTGCTCGTTTTTTAAGCCGTCCCTTTAAAAAAAGTAGTAGAAAACAATATAGTCCCTGGAAAATCAACAAGATTTAAAGGTCTTTATGACTATACAGCAACCCTAATACATCATACATGCTTGCAGATGAAATTTAAGTTCATACTGGTACAGATTCCACTGTGGAAAGACTCGAAGGAGTATCTGAACTGGCAGGTGCCAGTATTTGTAGATTTTTCACTTTGAAGTTAACGGATACAGTTATCAAGCTGGGCAATAAAAGTTTTGGAGAATCTCCGATGAAGAGCGTCCTATGGAGGGTCATTCAATCAAATCATTATTCTGGGGCTTTGAACAATGTGGTCTAGTGGGAGGTGTCCCTGCCCAGGGCAGGGGGGTTGGAACTAGATGATCTTTAAGGTCTCTTCCAACTCTAACCATTGTATGATTATTTGAGATTTTTCTACTAGTGCATTAAGTGGCATGACTATCACAGGCTGCATCATCTCCTGTATCCTCTACTTGGGACAAGAAGCCCACGCTGCAACTGCTTCCACACAATGGGGTTTTGCTGCAAGGCTGGTTTTGCTCTGCTCCTTGACAGATGATCATTTTTGGTTATTTATGATGCTGAAGGCACGGTCAGCTAATATGAACCTTGCACTTGGAACCTTGCACTCAGTACTGAACTTTTTGCTCTTTTTTAATTCCTGGAAATTGGGAAAAGGGGGGAGAAGGGGAGGTTAATCTAGTACCTCAGCACAACCCTTAAGAAAAAAAATTCTCTTTACTACAGAAAACATTCACCTTTATTGTGGAAAATCCATTTATGCTCCACAGTACCCCAGACAGCAGTCTTCACTTCAGACGCGTAGCTGCCTTTTCCACATGCATGGCCCAGACCATAAAGAAAAGAACTGAAGTCTTGAATTTGATTTGAAGTTATCTGGGAAATCTTAGCTTAGAGAACTAAGAATGTGCTCACGGCACCACATGCTGCTGAGGAGACACAGTACAATGTTTTCGGTCCAGGACACTGGACCTCAAAATGGACCTCATGGCAAAGCCTTGAGGACTGAAGCCTCCACACCCCTGTCTACTGGGTTGCTGCATTTCAGCCAAAAGGTGAGGAAGACAAGACTAACTGAAGCTAGGTCACCATCCACCTGCAGAGGCAGCCCCTATCCCATCCCATCCCAACCCATCCCATCCCATCCCGAACAACCGAAAAAGTTTTAAGACTGCTGAAGAATGGAAAATTTTATGTATCTCCAAGAGCACTACTGAAGTGATGGAACTGGCAAAAGTTTGGATGTGTCCTTTATACCTAACACTTTCCTTTTCAACACTGTCATACCTTCCTCTTGGTCAGGGCAAATACACAAGTTCACCTGGTAGCTAACTCAGAAAAGGGACAGGAGTGAATCCACCTTGATAAGTTAATCTTCTTCCATTTGGTCAATGAGTCCCTCTGCTCTGTGAACACCTCCTTACTACGTAGCTTAGAGCAGAAAGGTGTGACACTTGCATTCTGATCAGCAAAAGCAAAATTTTGTTAACCAGGACCTGACTTCCTTCAGCAGCTCCCACGCTTGGTAACAGTCCTCTTAAAAGTAAACAAAGCTCATGTAGTGGAAGGTATAAAATAACAAAATTCCTAATTAAATAGTAAGCAGAATACGGAAAACTTGTGTAATCAGAAGTGTGGAGCTAGAAGGTGCTATGCTCCTAAACAGGATACGGACATTGTGTTAGCAGGTAGAGGCTGGCTATATTTCTGTGTTCCAGAAAGAAGTAGTCTCACACCAGGAAATCCTGAACCAGGGTTCAGGATTTAGAAACATGTAACACAGCCAGAAGGGTTTAAATTCATAAGAAACCATTAGGATGTGAAATCAGTCAGCGGTCTGACCTGCCGAACATTACAGATCATTGCATTTCATCTCAGCAGGCTCTGTTCCCCACTACAGGCTGGTGTGTATGAGGCTGCACCAACTGCAACATCATTTCTACAGTAGCAAAATAATTACGAAAGATCATTACAAATATGCCTGACCACAAAACACCAGATTCTTTCAGCAGAGGAAGCTGAGACTCCACTAACGTCCCTGCCAGTCTGAACTAAGGTGCTTATTCTTGACTCCAAATCTGGTGCTGAGTCTGATGGCGCAAACAAAACACACCCAACAAGAAGATGAGAGAGTGTGGATTCCTGAAGAGGAGAGAATAAAAGACCCTCTTCCCCTAGCTGCCAGGTTTCCTTCTGCTTCTTCCTAAAGGTGCACGCTCCCTTTTCACTGAAGGAGCGCCAATAGGCTTTATATAATTTCGTAGAATTAGTGAGAATCTGGTTTATTTTTTATGCAACTCTCCACAGATATTTCTAATTGTCATCGTTAAAGCACTGCAGTCAAAGATACATCTCTCTTCCCACCCAGAAAGCCTATGTTATGTTCCATCCCAGCAATGTCCCTCTGGGAAAAGCAATCATAACTGATTTGTCATCACTTTTAACAAAGTCCAAGAACTGCCAGAACCCTGCGACAACATTTTAAGATAGTCCTTCCTCCAAATGACTCCTCCTATCTATTCTACAATGACTATCTGGCTGCTGGTAAAAATTTGGTCCCAAGCTCACTTGTATAGATTATTCTCCTTCAGAATCTTAAAACATGGTTAGCTATACACCAGGTCTTTGGACGCTGCTACAAATATAGCTCTGATGCAATAATGTTTGCTGAGCAGCTCCCTTCAAGTAAAACGAAAAAACCCATCCACCTACAACAGCGTTCGTACTTGCCGGTTCTTCAAGTAAAACACATAGCAACACAGAGACCTGACAGCTATTTAAAACTAATAAAACCATCATATTTAATGCTCCCAAGCCACATAATACAGCCTCCAACAAAAAAAAAAAAACATACCCAATGGCCACAAACACACACACATGTCACTCTCCCAACAACACAGCTTAATCCCAGGCAGGAGAGTACTACGTTGCAAAAAGAAAAAACCAGAAGTGGCACAACAGCAGCACTCGAAGGAGCAGCCCAGGTTGCAGGAATACCCTGCTGAACAGAGCTATAGGAACAGCTGGGACGTATACACGGTTTGCTAGCCCAATTCTGACATGTGCTATTCAACACTAATACATACGTCAATATAATATGATCTGTATCACTTTAAATATGCAGCACTTGCATCTAGAAAGGATGCAATTTATAAATGTATCTGAAGCAAAAAGTATAGGATATAGTGTACATACACTTCATCTAGGGAACATAGTATAAGCTTCAATTAATAACTTATTTGTAACAATTACATTAGCTGGCATTTCTCTGCCACAGTTCTAAGTCAAATCAGATGTCACTGAGAAGTTTCAAAAAAAATCACTTTAATTCAGGCTCCCTCACTATCATCAGTTTACGTGATTTTAGTACTACAGCCGTGTACTTAGACTGGTATCTATTCTTTAGACCAAGGAGATCCTGGATTTCGTATTTCTATATCCATTTCACTTTTCTGTTCTCACTCATTAACACAAATATGCAGTGTAGGGATTGTTTACATTAACATAAATAAAGTAGGTCTTCTGTAATAGACTCATATTTATAGAAAAATGATGCTTTGAGTTTTTTGTATCTAATTAGCATGTGGTGATAAGTTTAAATTAGTTGTGCTCTCTATGAGATTTGTCTGCTTCAATAAATCAGTCCAGAATATCTCCCAAGCAGTTTATTATACTACATAGTCTTTTTCACCCTTCCCTGCAAAATGCCAATGCAAAGAAAAACACACACACAAAAGTATCGGTTATGAGAAAATTTATAAATTAAATGTTGCATTTTTTACGTCAAATGACTGGAAAACAAAGTGTAATATGTGAAGTACACTTGCACTTCTTTAGAAAAAGCAGCCTTAAATCAGTTTAGTTGTTAATTTTTCTTCCCAGTACAACTGACTTCTGCAAAGCCTACTCCCATTTAACTAGCAAATTGTTCCAAATGTCATTTTACACTATTTATGCAGAATGCAATCAACAACAAACTCATTATAAAGATTGTTCCCTTAAATTTCAAGGACAGCCCACTTAACTGCATCTTGGAAAAATTTTTCGGCGAAATCCAGGATTGTCATCTGGCGCTGACTTACGCTTTAGACTTAAAGACCCTACAAACTTGCAAAGAATTACTGTACGTAATTATGAGTCTTCTGTAAAGACAAATGAAGGACATTTGTCAATAGAGGGGACGGGGGTGGGAATGAGGGGAAGCTGCCAGAAGGGATAGTCTGCATAACATTTATTCCAAGAATATTGCACAAACTTAAGTAAAATGCATACATAATAACAGCCACCTGAGAATTCAGTAATTGCTCATTATGCAATTATACCCTAGGCACTTTAAGCAAATGCTGAAGAAATAATACATGGCAAAACCTGGCTAACCACAAAATTGTTTTTAAGGAGAATTAGGAAACTCTACACGTGGATGCCATTGGGTCTTTACTTCTCTCTCTGCTGGAACCCTGTAATCCTTATTAATCTGCTGTTTGCTCCTGGAAGGTACCTTTTCACCGTCAGTAAAATCCAGAGTTCAGTTGGATTAATCCATGCCCCTCACTCGTAGCTGAAGCCGGGCAGACAAACACATGATTTCAACGGACACGACTCAAAATTTGCTATATATTTTTCCTGGCTGTACACTTTGACAAACTAATTTAAAAAAAAAAAAAAAAGAAAGTAAAATTTAAAAGCTGGGAACAATGTTACCACAGGGTGCCAAATTTGCAGCGAAAGCCCCATAGGCTCCTGTCACACAAAATTTTGACAAGCCTTGCCAAATGGTTTCTTCAGGATGCAAACTGCCTGCAAAGTGACTGGGCCCTTTGTGTTGCAGCTGAATGCTGCAGATGGGGAGGTTAGGAAAGGGGGTTTGGGCCAGGAAAGGGGAACTGCTGTTTTCACCCCGTGAAGTTTTACAGGCACAAGTAAGAACACACTCTCCTGGTACAGGGCGCTGCTTGGGACCCTTAACAGCTTTGCAGCGTTTCTTTTCTAAACTGTGGAAGAGCGCACCCAAAAGTAATGTCAAAATGTGTTACCAAAACCAAACAAAACCACCCCCAAAACAAACAAACAAACAAGAAACAAACCAGAGACTTTTATCGTACATTTCAAACCCGAGGTCCAGCAAAAATAGGACAGATGTCTTCAGCTTATCAAATTTCCAAGCTGTACAAAGTTCAGTCACTGTTTAAAAACTTTGTATACGAACAGGCCTTCCCAGGGAGAGTAAGATCCCTGCAGATCTAAAATACCAGAAACCAGAACAGAATACCAAGCAGAGATAGGCACAAATATGCACAAGCTATATTCACTCATTTTTTGCTACATGAAAAGCAGCTGAAGGCATGCTATGTGACGAAAGCAATTCTCATCTACAAGCAGTTTCTCAGAAAGCTACAGAAAAGCCTACAGAGTGCACTTTTTACATTATTGGGCATCAGTCTTAATACTACTTCTTTCCCGACAGCCTTTAAGTCCAACCATGCTCTGCAGAGTAGTAGAGATAATGGTTTCTGTTTATTCTATTTTGCAACTTCTGCACAGTGAGCTGGGACATTCTGCGGCAGGTGAAACCAGATGGATAGTGGAAAACAGTGGAGATGGGAACTTTCTCCTTTACCTTACACCTTTCACAGATCTTTGGTCTCTGGAAAATTCCCAGTTGCTCCAGCAAATCTGGGACCGCAGTTTTTAGATGAGAAAACTGCCAAGTGACAGCACTGCAAAAGCCCGGGAGAAACTAATTGCTCTGAAAAGAAGGCGATGGAATTAGAGGATGCGCCTTAACGGTCAGCTACTCCAACGAAGAGCAACATACTGGCCCAGCCATCGTCCCTCTCCATTACTGTCTAACAGCTCTTTGGCCTCCCATCTTCAGCACGTACAAGGCAGCACGCTGTGATCCACCTGCCACCTTCTTTGCCTTCTGCAGCGGAGCACAGCTGCAGAGTGCCACTTTCTGAAACGCGTAGGGGCCCTCCAGTTGGCTGAAGTCTTCCTCCTTCAGGAGCACTCAACATAAATCCGAATGTCATTTTAGATTAAGCAAGAACTCTCTCCTTGCCATGTAGCCACAGAGCAAACCACTCAAACCTTCATCAACTTTCTTTTTTTTTTTTTCCCTAATGAGTTACAAAATAGAGTTACAGCTTACTATCTACTATCCCATATATGCCGGTTTTAGGTGTTAAAATAAACTACATTTATCTAGTAACGTGCTTAAGGTAGTTTTAAGTGTTTCCTGGGAAAAAGAAAAATCCTAATACCCAACTAGATCACAGAATCACAGAGTGGTAGGGGTTGGAAGGCACCTCTGGAGATCATCTAGTCCAACCCCCCTGCCAGAGCAGGGTCACCCAGAGCAGGCTGCACAGGAACGCGTCCAGGCGGGTTTTGAATGTCTCCAGAGTTGGAGACTCCACCACCTCTCTGGGCAGCCTGTGCCAGTGCTCTGCCACCCTCAAAGTAAAGAAGTTCCTCCTCATGTTTAGGTGGAACTTCCTATGCTCAAGTTTGTGCCCATTCCCTCTTGTCCTGTCCCCAGACACCACTGAAAAGAGCCTGGCCCCATCCTCCTGACACCCACCCTTTAAGTATTTATAAGCGTTGATAAGATCCCCCCTCAGCCGTCTTTTTTCCAGACTGAAGAGACCCAAATCCCTCAGCCTTTCTTCATAAGAGAGGTGTTCCAGTCCCCTAATCATCTCTGTAGCCCTTCCATGTATCCCAGTATAAAATATAAATGCGTATCCTCAACTTGCAGTCAGCTGGGTTTTGTTTCTGACAAGCTGCGGATGCAGCAGCCATACACAGACACAGAACACACCACTGAGACACCAGCTGCACTGGCAAGCCACTTAAATGGCACGCTCTTGGCAACGGAACATATGCATGAGAGAATGAGTTTATGCTGAATAACTTCGAGAACAAGTAAAAGTGGAAATGCCCCACCACATACACCACAGAGAGAGGCTTCAGGTGGGCTGGAGCCAGCAGAGTAGCACAAACTATTGCTCACTGGGAAAATCTAGAGTATCGACAGAACCTCTCAAACACCGAAATCTTGCAGGAAAGCGCTGTTAGGTTACAAATATAGCAAGATGAACAATAAATGTGGAATACAATCCCTTGGATCAATTTGCTTCTATTCTAAAATATTTCCTTAGTGCACTTTCTTCATCTTGTAGAGGAGCATTAATGAAAAGAAGCTCTATTAGAGACCAATCTCAAACTGGCCAGTATCTGAGCTGTGTCAGTGACTGGTTAAGTTACACAACTCTTTCCCAAATGAGCAGAATACACAAAGTGCCTGGCACGTATTCCAAAATGGAAATTGAAAATTTTTTTCTAATGAAAGTTCTGCAACAGACATCTAATGTCTACTGACAACATGCCAGTGCCGTTTTAACTCCTGCCAGTCCAGAAAAAAGGGGTGGGGGAGGGGGGAAGACTTAAAATGAGAATATTTACACCTGTTTTATTTAATCTAAGAAAATGTGGAATCCATTGCTAGGAGGATTGAGATTTCACTCTCTGTGCTAACAATTAAAACGGGGTTGCACAATATATAGGAATCAATGTATCTACCAATGTCACAATCCACTTCACGTAAAGAGTATCTTCTGTTTGCAAGACCAAGTGAACCACCCTCTTCTCTCTATTTTTGCAAATAGAAGAGAACCACAAAAAGCAAGTATAATAAGCAAAAGAAAAACTGAGGGAATAAAAAGCCCTTACTTTGGCTTCTCCGATTTTCCTAAACTTTGATGCCAAACCAAACAGTTTCCCTGGCTTTGCTGCCTTACAATGAAGTGAGACAGACCAAATAGAGCGCTTAAACCCATGAAACACATTGCACAACTACAGTCCCTGCTATAAAAGGTGGCATCTGGAACATTCCTTGTCGTGAAGGCTGAAAGGTAAGGGGGAGACAGGACCCCTCTGATAGTCATCGAGCCCAGTACTTAACTACCACCAAACACTGAAGTTACCCTTCTGGAGCTAGCAGACTGTCTGGCTCCCCCTCTTCCTGAGGGCAAAACCTTTAGAGGGCACAGTCATTCCTCAAAATTTGTTTATCTAAAAATGCTGCATATGCTACTCCCCCAAAAAACATGAAATCTCAATTGACTTTAGAGGCCATGAGCAAGGGAAAAATTTCTATATTGCTTTTCTTGGGCATTGGTACAGAAATAGACTGTTGTAACAGTGTAGCCAAAACATGACTTCAGCAAACTAGCTTATACCATAGTAAGAAAATGTTTAATTATTGCTTTAAAGAGAAAAAACTTTTTTTTTTTTTTTGAGTGTTTACTCTTACATTCCGGTTTGATAACTACTTTTATGAATTGATTTCAATTAGCTAGTTATTCCCCTGTCTTACTTTGAAGCCAATTCAAATTCCCTGCAGAAATCCCTTTTCAAATTAAAATACTCAGAGCTAATTATTCAGCACCTTTAATTTTCAAACTGTTCTTCTGGCATCTTTGTGGAAGATAAACAACTATGTCATACTAACAACGTACCACAACCGGGTCAAGGGACCTATGGCCACCAGTTACCTGATTTGTCTGGCTGACAAATCTAATGTTCTAACGATAACAGAGTAGGCATTTTTGAATTTGCCTGATCTCAGGTCACATCTCATGCTGTCATCCAAACCCTTGTGTTAATCATAACCTACTATAACAACTTTAGATTGAGGTTCAAAATCCAATTTTTCCTTCTTAGAAATATGAGCACAAGTGGTCAGTAACCAGACACGCTTCTTAAACAACTATTTTATTTAGAAACTAAGCATTGAGGGTGGTGGGGAACACAACAGGATCCTAAGCAACTGTTTGAGACTTCTTCACAACGTCTGGCTATATCCATATTATCTATCCATATCCTCATCTGTCTCAAATTAAATGAACACACTCGTGCAAGTTAGCCCACTACTACATACAGGTCTTCAGCAACTCCGTGAGCACACCCACAACAAAAATGTTCATCAGTATTTCTAGATTACACAAAAGCCATGTGCCCTTCTACATCACAATATTATCAAGCTCTACCAATTTGCTCAGTTTCCTCTCAGTCGAATACTGTTGTTAATAATTCACTGAAACCTCAGAATCTCACGAACGCACACCCAGAAGCCCAAAAAGACCTTGCCCCAAACCTTCATTCTAACTCTTTCAGTAATTTCATTTATCACCTTCTGCTCTGAGTGAAACTACTTTAAGACTCAGTTCTCTGCAGTGATACCTAAGACTCATTTCTCTTCTGTGGCAGCACAAATATTCGTTTAGATTAAGATTTAATCATGGGATTATAATGCAAAAACAATGGGGGAAAAGGCATCTCCTTTAGGAGAATGTCTCTTGAAACATCTCGGGCCTCCCCAGTGCAACTGTCAGTGTCCACGACTAGACCAGTACAGACGCCTGCTTTGACTGTATTTTAAATTTAAAGCAGTGAATCTCCAGAGACACTTCACTACCTTACTCCTGGGAGCACATCATAACAAATGAGCAGATAATTTGTCCAATTTTGTCTAGCATTTGAGCAATAGATAGACAGGATGGTTTTTCTGCATTTTTAAGAAAATTCTTTCCAAAGAAAGGCAGGGCATAAGGGAATCACACTGTGTTCTATCAGACATTCTTTCAACAATTAAGAAATACTAAATATTGTCATAAATGTTTATACATCATTGCGAAGAGGATTTCCCCTCCTCAGATCCAGAGGTAGAACACGCCTATGCTGTTTTCAAAGCAGGCAGTACATTAAAAATTACTTCTTGTCCATACATCTGGACACCACGTAATCATTAAGGTCCTGAAATATGGCGCTCTAGGGCCCCCACATCCACCTTCTCCTGTAGACGAACGTTGCATGAAGTCTTTCACATGCAGCAATTTTAGATACTACTAGCATCCAAGCACCACAGGCAAGTCAAAACATCTTTTAAAGAGGTTGTACCTGAGTGTCCCAATTTGTTGCAAAAGCCTCAGGTAAAACCTGAGATTTCAAGCAATTAAATTGCACTTGTAGCAATGTAGACATAACAAACACAACAGTTCTTGCAAAACTTTTCTGAACCACATGAATGTGTTTCCTTTCTTCTCAAATATGTATTGTTATGCTAAATATCATGTTAATATTAATGAAACAACAGACTCCTCAAAAAATGGATAAATGTATGCAGGACATAAAGTGGCACATGAGAACAGCACTTGTTTTCTAAGAATGCACCCAAGTATGGCTCTATAACTCACCTCAATTTTATCTGTTTTTGCATCTCCCCAGTAAAGCTTGTCTTTTTCAAGATCCAGTGCCAAGCCATTAGGCCAACCTAGGGACGTATTCACCAGAACTCGCCTTTCTGAGCCATCCAAATAAGCACATTCTATCTTCGGGCTTTCACCCCAGTCCGTCCAATACATGTAGCTGTAAAAAATAGAGGGGAAACAGTCAATGCACATAAAACGCAAAACAAAAAAGTGTCAAGATCTGTCCTGCTTTTGAAGGAATAGAATCACAGAATCACAGAATGTGTTGGGTTGGAAGGGACCTTTAAAGATCATCTAGTCCAACCCCCCTGCAGTAAGCAGGGACATCTGTAACTAGATCAGGTTGCTCAGAGCCTCACCAAGCCTGGCCTTGAATGGAACCTACTAACTTTCTGCTTTCCCAACTGTAGCAAACAAGCCAACTTGAACTGTAATCAGCAATGACTATATGAAGTTTGAGCATTAAGTAAATTAAACGATTGAAAACGTGCAGTGGCCCAATTCTTTCACACCTCTAATACTGAAGATGCAGAGAAAAGAAAATTCAACCAAACACACAATGTATATAGGTTTACTGAAGAACACTACACAGTATTAAAAAGAGTTATTTTGAGAACATTTGACAAATAACACACGCATCATCTCGCAATTTGCAGATTTTCATTTTCGGGAGACCATAAACTGGACCCAAAGACCTATCACAGGACTATGAATAAACACAAAACTTACCCCATTACAGGATTGAGCACTATTGCTCGAGGTTCATCTAGGTTTTCTGAGATAAGGATCTTTCTTGATGTCCCATTCAACCGGGTCACTTCAATGCGGTCTGTTCCAGTATCAGTCCAGTACAGGTTCCTCGCCACCCAATCCACAGCAATACCATCTGGATGGTTGATTTCTGTGGTAACCAGAGTCTGTGCTCCAGAGCCATCAAGATAGGCCCGACGAATTGCCCGGACATCATCATCAGTCCAGTAGATGTAGCCCTCCACAGGATCGTAGTCGATGGCAATTGCATGTCTGATATTGTCTATCTGCAGAATAATGTCAGTGAAATCTGGCATGTCCAGGGAAATCCTCCTCAAGTCAGTCCTTCTAGCGAGCAGCAAGACTTCTTCAGCACCTGGGGAGAAAACCATTCATGGTATTATTTCCTTTGCTATTGATGTGAACAAGTCAATACAGCACAGCAGGCTGTGAACTACCACTATCCTTATAATAAGAAGAGATTTCCTTAAAGAAGGACATAAAACTTCCATTGAAATACAAACTTGTCTGAGCAGGGAGTTATTCCTAATCAGTTCTCAACTACCTACTTGTGCTGGCACTCTTATTTCACAATGACAGCGTCTTTCTCACTGCCTCCTAAACTAAAACGGAACACAGCAATCTCTATCTAGAATCTAAAAAAAAAAAAAAAAAAAAGTAATTTGGTGGGAGTAGGTCTAAATATTTCATCACATTACACAGAATTCCTCACCTCAGCCAAACTTCCCACTAGCTGTATCAGTCCATTAGACATGGTTTTCACACACAAGCCGTACACAATAAATGACAAGGGCTAACAGGAAACTGGAGCATTTTGTAAACAAATTACACTAACGATTTGCTTGGGACAACCCAACAAGAAAGCAAGTCGCAACTACAGCAAGGATTTCTCATCTGGACAAAAGTTGATGCAAAAATAATTTTAAGGCAAAAGGACTGTTGTTCTTTTTTCTCCTCTCTTCTTCCTCGCCACTGCAAAGTTTCACTGCTTGTGGAAAGGGTGACAAACAACAACCTGGAGCGCATTTCAAAGACAAATGGCATCTTCAGTGTCGTCTTTTTGGCAACTTCCCTCATCAGTACAAAAACAGGACAGACAGTAAAACATCCAGCGGCTTAACACATTTTCCCTGCATTCACCCATGCACGCTTCAGCACAAAAAGAGTGTCTTTTTCCTACTCTGTTAATAAAACAATGCTCTGTAGTCTGGAAACTGACAAGGAGTTTTTAGTCGTTTAGCAAAATTCCAGAGAACTGGAAACCAGAACAAAAATCACTTGTCGCATTTCATCCAGACCAGCAAACACCAGCAGGAGGTGGTAACCAACAGCCCAGACTGAATGAAAACAGCCAACATGGGACACGTATCTTTCGAGCCTGCTAAGAAGAACAGAAATTCAAATCCTCATGAGAATATTCTTTCAGAAGTAATTCTCACCTAGGCATGCACATGGAGTTCTGGAGACTCAGAAGTTTAATCTATTGCACATCAGAACAAAATTCACATTCACTTTGGGAGCTGGATTGTGCTGCTGTTTGCTTTTGCGTTTGGAAATCAGAGCTTAGTCTCAAAATAGTTTCTCAGAAGCTCTGAAAAGAAACAGTGCTCAGGCTGCAAGCGTATAATAAAAGGAAAGCATCTAGAAAAGCAGTGTTGCAACATCACCCAAACAGGTTTGCTACACAGCACAGAGGCCACAGTTCGATATGCACTCTGAATCACCTCAAGTCACCACAGTTCCTGAATGAAGTGGTGGTGTCCTTCTCCTTGCCATGGGCTGCTTGTTCTCACTTCTGTATCATCCCTTCTCACATGCAAGCACAGAATGGCTGTGTGTTGCAAACCACTTTAAAGAGCTGACCCAAACGAAAACTAACTCAACAGAAATAAAGCCATCAGCCTCAGTTAACAACCAGACCGGTTCACTGCACAGCTCCACAAGCACTTGTGCTGGCATGGGGAGCGACTCCAGCAAGAATGCTTCTTCCAGTCAGCATATGCTGACAAGGTTTGATAACTACAGAATCAGTGGCACCGACAAACTTTGAAGGAAGGCTTGGGTAGAAGGAAAGCAACAATAACTCGAAGCTCAAAAACCACATGGAGAAAAAGGGAGGGAAAGCCCATACATTCGTGACAGCAAAGCAAGAGAGATGACTACCATCAAATTTCCTTAATAGAGATTCTCTAACTTCAAAGGTTGCAAAATGAAAACAGCTTTTCAGTAAGAGTGTTTGTTATGCTTGAAGCTTCTGCTCCCTTCTCTGGACAGAGCAAAACTAGTAACCTGTTGCCCAAGTTCAGATGGGAACTGCCCCAGGTGACCACACAACTTATAAGACTTCCTTCCTCCATTGCCTCCTTAGGTAAGCCCGTGTCCTGGTTTGAGGTAAAACAGAAACAATTTTCTGTTTGGTATTTTTACTTTGCAGCTAAGCCTCTTCTAACTAACTGAACTCTCTGAAATTAACAGCATGTTTTTTCCGACAGCGTCCGCTCTCAGAGTAATAAGATCTGATTGTTTCTAATTTATTCCAAGGGGTGGTACGCAGAGAGGCTCTTACTTATATTTATTGCTATAACAACCAAGGTCAGCCCACTTTGGTATATGGAGGGTCAAAAGCAGAAAAACGTAGAGGGGCCACACCTGTGGGGAGGAGCCGACAGGACGGGTGACCCAAAACTGACCAACAGGGTATTCCATTCCATCCCATCTGCATCGTGCTCAGTATAAAAGCTGAGGGATCAAAGGGTCAGCTTTCTCTTTCTGCAGTGGCCGGCGTCCAAGAAGGACTCTCTCTGTTCGCCTGCCTTTGACCCTGATCCCGGCATTACTGAATCCAGATCTGGAATCCAGTTCCCACCCATCACTGAGTCCAGTCTGGACCTTCCCAGTGCCTACTGGTGATGTGGTCATCATCCTGGGAACTTGATACAGTTTTGTATATATTATATATTTTTTCATTATTTTCTTTTTATTATTTTATTAATATTTTCATTAAAGTAATATAGTTTCTTTTCTAAACTCCTAAGTCTCTTTCTCTCTCTTCCTCCTCTCCCTCCTCTGAAGGGAGAGAGGTGAAAGAGCATCTGCCATTCGTTTCAGTGGCCATTCCGGCTCAAACCATTCTGTTTTTTCAAGTTTCCTTCTGTTAAGGGAACAACATGCATCACCAATCCTTAGAAGGCACTGCTAGCAAGAGTATTCATTTTCAAAAGCTTTATGAATCTCCTAGATTTTAGCACCTTTACTAAACAAAAATAATGGGATACCTAAACCAGTATTTGATATTTTACATTATGCTTAAACATTTTGGTTTACTTCCTGATTAGTGAAAAATACATCAATCGACTGTTTTCTTAAAAAAGACCATGGTGGACAGAAGTCCAATAGATAGCTTATACCTCCTCTTCCAGCGTGCCTCTTTGCTAGATATATATTCCAACAAATCATCTTTGAGAGATTAACTGCATATAATGGCAAACAGCATGAACTAAAGGTGACACTGTCAACTACTTCACTGTAACTGCTTCAGAGTACATCAAATGTGAGACAGTTCCCGGATAGCTATTTTAAAAAGCTATCTGTGAACAAATATCCTTGTCTCTAAATTGGAGAGACATGGATTTGACAGATGGGCCACTCGGTATATAAGGAACCGGCTGGATGGCTGCACTCAAAGGCTTGCGGTCAATGCCTCTCCAAGTGGAGACCAGTGATCAGTGGCGTTCCTCAGAGGTCGGTACTCAGACCAGCACTATTTAACATCTTTGTCTGCAACATGGACAGTGGGATTGAGTGCACCCTCAGCAAGTTCACTAACAACACCAAGCTGTGTGGAGTGGTCAACACACTGGAGGGCAGCGATGACATCCAGAGGGAACTGGACGGGCTTGAGAGGTGGGCCCGTGCTAACCTCATGAAGTTCAACAAGGCCAAGGTGCACCTGGGGTGAGGCAATCCCAAGTATAAATACAGGCTGGGTGGAGAATACATTGAGAGCAGCCCTGAGGAGAAGAACTTGGGGGTGTTGGTTGATGAGAAGTTCAACAGGAGCTGGCAATGTGCATTTGCAGCCCAGAAAACCAACTGCATCTTGGGCCGCATCAAAAGAAGCATGGGCAGCAGGTCGAGGGAGGTGATTCTCCCCCTCTACTCCACTCTGGTGAGACTCCACCTGGAGTACTGCGTCCAGCTTTGGAGTCCTCATCACAAGAAGGACATGGACTTGTTGGAGTGAGTCCAGAGGAGGGCCACAAAGATGATCAGAGGAATGGAGCACCTCTCCTGTGAGGACAGGCTGAGAGTTGGGGGTGTTCAGCCTGGAGAAGAGAAGGCTCCGGGGAGACCTTATAGCTGCCTTCCAGTACCTAAAGGGGGCCTACAGGAAAGCTGGAGAGAGGGTCTCTATCAGGGAGTGTAGTGATAGGACAAGGAGTAATGGTTTTAAACTGAAAGAGGGTAGATTACATATTAGGAAGAAATCTTTCACTATGAGGGTGGTGAGACACTGGAACAGGCTGCTGAGGGAAGTTGTGGATGTCCCATTCCTGGCGGTGTTCAAGGCCAGGTTGGATGGGGATTTGAGCAACCTGGTCTAGTTGAAAGTGTCCCTGGACATGCCAGGGACTTTGATCTTTAGGTCCCTTCGAACCCAAACCAGTGTATGATTCTAACAAAAGCCATCCAGAATCTGTGATGCTGTTCTTGCTCTCTACATCAATGATTACCCCAGGAACAGCAGTCTAAAGGCTACACTGACATCTCCGGATTAGAAAACGGGTAAAACCAACATAATATGGAAAGAATCAACTTTAAGCAGAAACAGAGGATCTCAAAAATAGTAAAAGGGCTGTATTCAAAACTGATCCATGCAGTGTTAAAAATGATATTTTTATGGAGCCTGTTCAAACAGAAAGGCTTTTAGATCTCTTGTTTCATTAACTTATTTTTGTTGACATTTTGTTAGAAGTACTTAACTGGTATCAAGTCTCATGGTGCTAAGTATTAAACATACTTGTTTTTTTCTGACATTACCGTCTCCAAAGAACTTACAGTGTCACCAGACACTGGTTTGTCCAGCGCTTTGCTCAACAGCAGCAAAAATTAAAAGGAACCTGGGTCATATTATATATGGATTAATATTACCTCCATATTACCTCCAACAGCACAGATTGTCCACCACCACAGAGTCTCTTTACAGGAAAAATTTTCCAAAAGGTCCTATTTTTTAATACATTTAAACACACAGAATTAATTTTATTTTCTAATGCAAATTAAAATTACACCATAGTAGCCAAAGGAAAAAAACACTGTTAGAGAGAGCATCTGCAAACCAGGACACCGATCTGTAACTGCAGAGGTCAGAGCGCAAGCTACAACAGCATACTAACTACAGTAGAAACAAATACCTCATGTAACAAAGTTCCATGTCTTGCTTCTATATTTCTGAAACATGTCACTTGTGGGAGTCAAAATAAAACCTCCTGTTTAGTGCAAATTAAGTAAAAATTCAGGCCTTAAAGCTCAACATGGGAAGGGGGATGTATCTGGTCATCCAAGTGCTCTACGGACACATAAAGAGTTTAAATTATAAATTAATTTTGAATTATTTTAGCTCAACTGTCTCAAAAATTGAGCAGCGCTGCAGCTGTTTAGTCACCCACAGCACTCCGAGTTTCATGTCCTTCTGAATTTCTACTATATTAATGTGCCTGCAATGATAATACTAAAGTGCGAGTAGCGTGAAGCAGAGGCGCACCAAATACATGCCTAGCAACTGATAACACGGCAATTACCGATATTACATGTATTTCTAAGACGACCAACATTACAAGCATCATTGCATGGAAACAGACAGATAAGAATCAAACGCGTATGTTTGCCTCTTTACACAACTGGCTGCAGCTTCACCTTGGTTCACTATGAACGTGGTCAGAGTTGAACGTACCAGAGAGAGGAAGTGGGCTAAGGCCCAAATTATGCCTAGAGATGCTGAAAGACACTGCTAATACCCACTCTAAAATTCACAATACCAAAACAGTCCTCCATTCCTCACAGCAGCAATGATCGGACTCAATTTTATCTCATGCAGCTCTGTCGTATGTTCACCCGTGCATATGATCATTCACTCGCATACAAAATAATATTTTGACCTAGAACAGGAGAGCCAGGACCCCTTGAATAAGCAGCTACATGATCACTACAACCTTCTTGCAAAGGTAAGAAAACCAGTCCTGTTTCTGACATATTCAAGCTGCTCTGGCTTTTTCTGCAGGCAAACACTACTGTAGAGACATTCCCCACCTCAGTTCTGTCCCACGGACGTACACGGCTGAAAACAAACAGGGAGAAGAAAATTTTACTCCAGCGACCTAGCAGACCAGAAAAAAAACCTTCAGTTGACAACTGGGACAGTTTATTGGTAGTTGAACCGGATACTTCTTGGGAAATTCTTCTAATTTCTAACATATGTCTATCTGAGACTTATGGGAAAAAGTAAGGGGAACGAGCTACCTGGCCAATTTAAAGTTCTGGCTGCTTGGCAATTTCTACTGTAACGATGCTTAAAATTAAGTCAAATTATTACACAACAAGACTATTGACAGACACACATCTACATCCTTGGACATTACAAAACATGTGAATAGAGAAAATGTTATCACAGCTTATCTCACTGCATTCTGTCCCCCACTAGAAAGTTGTTAAAAGATTGTTATCATGGGTAATTTTTGATAGGTGCAAAACTCCTGGCTTTTATTACAACGCAGTCTAAAATCACGGTGTTGGTTATAACCCTATTTGACTCTATTAACAAATTTCTGTTAGAGAAAAAAGAATTGGCAGCAGGCTCTGAGCACATCACTAAGAGATGAGTACTTGACGTTGGTTCTCTCTAAAAACCTGGACAAACACGCTTGTCTGGCTCATTAGTTTTATCTGTATCATGGAGGTATTTTGATTATTAATGTTGGTAGGAATGTTTTCAAGGCTACAGAAGTGTTATGCTGTGACTTGCCTAGTGTTATCCTAGATACCCTAGAAGCTGCCTTATACATTAAAGCTAGCTATTTACCTAGTGCTAAAGTGCTGCTGCATTTATTTAATTAAATTCATCTTCAAAACCCTCTCTCACCACAGTCACTTCTGTAACCACATGATTAAGAGATTCCCAGCAGAATTGCTAACTGTTATAACATGGTCGTATATAACACCATACAATGAACAAAAGCCTTTTTTAGGGGGAGTGGGGAATGCAAGCTATTCCAACATCACAATTGCAGCAACCAAGCACTCTAGCAGAAGTTTATGTAAAGTCCTCTATGCAAATCATAGATCAGAAAAACAGAAGGAATTAGGTCCCTCTAAAGTTTCCATTTAGAAAGCATTTTAAAAAATCCAAGTTCAAATGGTTGGTTTATTTTTCCAACTAGTTTAAACTTTGAACTGCTTATTTTTCTCTAGTCTTTTTTTATTCAGCAAAAGCTTTCTGCAGACCTTCCACTAAACTTTTCGGTAGGTCTAAAAACATAAAAGCCTACAACTCTTCTGGTTAACATGCAGAGCAATATCTGAATTTGAAAAAACCAAACAGAACAGAAAACAAAATAATACCATCCAAGGCAGTTATTCTCACTCCCTGAAGACTATATTCTCTCTTTGCAATCAAGAAATCCTACAGAAGCAGGTTAAGAGACTTTTTTTTGCTCGTACACGTGATGCTTTCCTTGCATATCCAGTAATCAGTTATTTTTAATATCCATGCTAGGTATAGTGTTTGCTTTGATTTGGTTGGTGTGTGCTCTCGTTATCAAAAATTCATGCTTCAGTGCTGGAAATGGCAACTGTATTCCATTTGCAAAATTAACTGCAATCAGAGCTGACAGCAGCGAAGCAGGCCATCTCACCAGCCTGACAAGAGCCTTTTTTATTCTTCCCTTGGCCCACTTCACATTTGACAAGTGACAAGACATCTATAATACAGTAACAAATGCTCCAATTTATTCACCCAACCTAAACAAATGTAGACTGCAGTGGCTGCCTCTGCTAATCTATGCCAGAAAACGCCGTGCTATTCCTTTCCCATTTGTCTGTCTGCTAATTAGGCTAGAACAATGCTCCATTGTGGGACTCTTCCCCCAGTTTTATGTATGTGCATGTGCATGCATCTGCACGTAGAGACTCAGTCTATTTACAGGCAACTTTGGAAATCTCTGTATTTGGCGGGGGGGGGGAAATAAATCAGATAAACTGTAAAAAATGAGAAAGCTTTCAGCTCTTCTCCAAAGAACAAAATAGTAAGCGCTTTTTGAAAAGAGTGCGTTAGAAGTACTTTGACTGCAGGCAACTCTTTTACGAGCTGTTTGAGTACAGCTATCTCAGCACTGTTGATAAACTAAAAAGATTTATCAGAAAAGCAAGGGATTTTTTTTTTTTTTTTGCTAGTTGCTGTAATACAGTGAATTACCTGGCAAAGTTTCAGTGTATGGCAAAAAGTTGGGGGTGGGGAAGAAAACTTCATTATTCTGTATGGAGTGTATGAAAATAGGCAGTGTTGCCGTGCTGTTTAATAAGCTTGCCAACATTCAAAACAATTACATCTTGCACAAGGGTTTAGCATTACCCACTCTTCACACCACAGGAAAAATGATGTAATTTTTCTTTAATTTTCATTAATTTCTTTGTAATTTTTTTTAACTCACTATGAGAGGATTACATCAACAACACTGTGTAAAACCCCATGCCTGCTATTCAATTTCCACAGAAAATAAAACTATTTAAAGAGTTGAAACAAACTTTGGTAACACCTAGAAATAAATGGAAATTCTTGTTATACATTCTCCTTGGGTATCTGAACAGAGCCAGCTGCAACATGAACGGCACTATGAATCCCAGTTCAAGTCTTTATTTTTTATTTACCTTCCAGTCTGAGAGGAAGAGAGCACTGCTTCATACTGTGTGATGGCGACGGGTTGGGAAAAGCTGGCGACGTACCCTCCTACATGACACTGCGGACCGGGGAGAGGATGCAACGCACATCGGGTTTACCAATTTAAAACCCAGAGTGGTGTGCGGTGGGAGTACGCAACGCACCAAAAACAAACAGGAAAGGTTTCTTTGAAAGAATATTTTGAGTGCCCACATTCAGACAGGACTTGGTTTAATTGAAAGGTAAGTAGGCATAAGGAAAACTAACACTTGTGACAAAGAAAGGAAATACCAGAGCACTCACGTAACTCATAAATTACATCATATCTGTCTGCGCGTTACAGTGAAAAGCTATTGTCTACTGTTTCTTCCATTATCTCAGTAGCAGACTTTTAACAGCTACTTTGCCTGAACCAGAAAAGAACCCCTAACATTTAGAGTTTTGACAAATTCATACAGCCACTAAAAAAACCCCACAAGGAGAATATTAATTAATATTAATTAAACTGTGCGGCTGATAAGATCATTAGCACAGAACAGCTGACTAAGACAAAAGTAACATTTCTTCCAGAGGAAGCTGTTGCAACGCAGAAGTCATAGTTACCCTACTCTAATTTAGGACTGAGCTTCTGTGAGACACATTAAGTTTGTACATACCCAGTACTACGCTTGCAAGCCCAAAGCTTTGTAAAGTTACCAATGACAGAGGAGTAGGTAACTCTTATGAAGACTTTCTCAAAATAGCATTACGATAACAGTCGTAACTGCATTTGTAGTAACCAGAATCAAAGATCAGCACAATTGTCTGGCTATCGCTGCATCAAGCAAAGAATCTGCCCTTATACAGAAGTTTCATCCAAAGACCTCAAAGCATTGAACAACTAAGTCTTACTCCCCCATCCCCAACGTCTGTCTATGTGCTTTGAAGGAAGAGAAAAAAAAGTTGGAAATGTTTAGTGTTAAATCTGAATGTTAGCTTACAGAAATCCTAGTCCCAGCTTCTACTTTTTATTAACAACAACAACAAAAAAAAAGAACACCCCTTTGCACAGAATTCTTAATAACAGCTCATCGTAAGCCATAGGAAAAAGAATGGGCCAAGAAAAAGTCTGTTAGACATCCCCACCACTAGAAAAAGGGTACAGTCCTTGGATTACGGTATTTCCTTGCAAAGCATGGCTTTAAAGTTTGAATTCACCTATTCTCTGCTGGAGATATACAACCCCGCGGGCTCAGAGTAAGGAATCACTGACTTTAGAAGCGACAGCCATTCTACCACCTAGTTTCTGTTAAACAAAGTTTTGGCTGTGACACCTTCAAATACACCCAGACGATCATCAAAAACTCATTACAACCCAACAAGATACGTAATTAATATATTTTTTTTAAAAAATAACAGAAAATCACTTACAACAGTTCTTCTACAATCCCACTTCTGTTGACTTCTAATTGCAGGCGTTTACCGCTCACCAAGAGCCCTTGAACATATTAGTTCCTCTGCACTGCTGTCCTCCTTTACACAAACAGAAATAAATACTCTACATCCCACAGGCCGCCTCTGAGGCTGATAGCTGTATAATGCTTTGAAGTTTAAGCATTATTTATTGTGTTCCAAGTACGATGGAGCCACAGAAAATTCAATTCCGAGCTAACACAATCAGCTGTCAAAGGGTAAACATCACGGAAAAAAGTTATAAACAACTGTAAGTTAGGGTTTGCAAATCTAGGGAGCGTCTCAACCTCACTGTTGCTGCATTGGTGCAGTAAAATAGAGCTTGGTCACCCAATGTTCAAAGAGGCAGTCAAGTTACAGCAGCTTAACAAGTCATCACTGGGTCTTGGTAACTTTCCATGTGTATGTACCTAGCCCATGGTGAATGCAAGATAACAAAGTTTACACATAAACCTTTTCAGTGCAGACCCGGGGCGTGGTTCTCCTGCATAAAACCGGAATCAATCCAGACTCGATACTGCTGAAACAGGAGAGCGTGGCTTTTTCTTTTATACACATGCATACACACAAAAAAACCCAACCCTAACCACACACAAAGGGAGCTAGTTACCATCTCTAACTAAACAGTGTTTCAGAGTCCTGGGAAGCAGTCATCAATCTGAAACACGCATCGACGCCCGAAAAGAGGGTTTCATTCACTAGCCCGGCAAAAAAACTGACAACAGAGCTAGAAGATGAAGGCAGACCTTCCAGAGTGCTCCTCACTCCCTCCAGGTTTCTTCCTTGCAGCATGTTTCTAATGGCTTTTATCCAATGAAATTATAAACAAGGCCATTTCCACATGAGGGCTATTTCATTTTGTCGCTACGCAAAGTACTCCCCATTCAGGAGGGCAGAAGTTGCTATGAATAGAAACTAATATAATCTTTTCATACAGATCAAATAAAATCATAAGCACAACATACTAACAAAAGCAAAGGGAGAACAGACTCAAAATAAACAAGATCTACACATGAATGAATGAAAGGAAAAAACCACTCATGAAATTTTTATGAAATGGAGTAGAAATAGAAGAGGTAGCCTCTAGATTTCCTAGACTGTCAGGTACCCATGGCTGGACGCTTTTTACAACACTTTCTGGCGTACTGCAAAGGTATCGCAGTGAAATATAGGTCCACATAGTACTATTTCTTACTGAGTAAATAACCCCCCAGCCCATTGCTTTAGTGCTAAAGAATCAATAGGATGTGTTTGGAGTAGGCAGTATAACACGGGTCCAGGTGTAGCAAGTGAAATGCCATTTCCTCATTCAACCCACTGCATCTCATTTTCATAGCCTGGGATCCGGAAAATTCTCCACCTTACAGGAAACACTGTAGACTACTTGTACGTTTGATCTGTCATCCAAACTTCCTCTCTCATCTGGTGCAAAGCACCCACAAGTCCTTTCAGTAGATCATCTGCTGGCTGGAGGGAAGACACTGCTATGGTTAGGGAACTAAGGGGGCTGCAGGCATCGAGGGAGGTGCCCATTACACAAATCCTTTCTTCAGAGAAGGATCACAGTAATCTTTAAAAAGTCCCATCTCAGCCTAACAAAGGAAAAACATGAGAATGACAATTCCTTGATAAGCAAAGGAAGCATGATACACCTTCGGGAGTGGAGTAGGGAGAGGGGAAACGAGGAAAAAGTCCTCCAGAACTTCTGGATAACATTTCCCTATGGCAGTCAGACACCAGGCACAGGACAGAAGACACTTATGAAGTCAAAGCATCTCGCAACCAAAAGATCGTGGTTTTCCACAGTCGCATTTCAATCACAGAGTGGGCAAGGGCAAGAGACAGGCATCTAGGCAGCTGTCAAGGTTTTAGGAAATAAGGGAAAATAAAGTTTTCCTTCTGTTTATTTTTATTTCCCTCATGACAAACAGATTAGGACATGAGTGTTCCTTCACAAAAGAGCCCCAAATCAATGCTGGAATATAATCAGTTTATCTACTGATATGCAAGATTTCTCTTCCAGCATCTTCCAAGCGCTAAAAGACTCCCGACTGTTATTTTAGGTCATTCACACAATGCCAGCAGAAGTTTTTTCAGGTACTTGAAAGAGCTGATTACAGCAATTATCCCAAATAACAAATGTCTCCTTTTGCAAATAGGCTGTTAATCTCTAATTAGCAGTTCATCTACTTAACTGGAAACTCTGGATTAGTCTATACTGATTCTCTTTATCAATTAATTTATTTAATCTTTATTAAATAGAAACAACACTTTAAGGTTATTAAAGGGAATCAAAAAATATCCAGAGAGGATCTTGGATGCAATCCCTGGTCCCCTGGAAATTTACAGGGACTTACTTTCCTGTGCTCTCAGTAGGGCCAGTTTTTCGCTACTATCATGAAATGGACAAACCACATTTCAGTGTACTTCACTCAACCTATCAGCTCACCTCAAGATTATCTCTGGTTTAAGAATGAGAAATTTAAACTTGAAAGGGTCCTTTAAAAATCTCACTTGTTTCTGTATAAATATATATAAAAGCACCCGAGAAGAGGAAACCAGAAAGAACCAAAAGTCACAGAAGAAAAAAGATGTGTCAACAACCAAAACAGTATCATTTATCCATGTAGGGGACCAAGCAGACGCTTGCCATTGTACCAGAGGATTTTCTGTATCTGAATTCAGCTGCACTATCTAATAGGTCCTGCTCTTTAGAGGGATGCAAATGCCCAAATTTCCTTTATTTCTGCTCTATACTTTCCCCTCTATCAAATCTTAAAGCAAGTCACTAGTAGGAGTAAATGTAATCTCGGACATTTGTTCTTAACATATTAACCAGCTGAATTTTTTTAGGCAGCCTTTAGGAAGAGAGCCCTGATAGAAGTAATCTGTTACCGAGGATTGCAAGTATAGAATCAAGCTCACAAAGCTGTCCACAGAGTATAGGCGTTTACTTTTTCCCAGTTCAGTAATAATACCGAGGTAAACAGAAGCTAATGTACCATTACTATATTGTTGCTTTTGCAGCCAAATTACTTGTTTTCAGTTATTGCGGAAAATCATTTACGTTTTTATAGCCCTTGCTAGAGGTGGTGGTGCTCAGTCTACTTAGAATCACAGAGTACCTCAAGGTGCAAGGGACCCGTAAGGATGATCAAGTCGAACTCCCTGTTCCTTGCAGGACTACCTAAAACGAAACCATATGACTAAGAGCGTCATCCAGATGCTCCTTGACTCAGACCTCTACTGAGCAACACTCCGCATATTAAGGGAACGTACTTTAGCTGGCACTGTCCTTATTTCCAGGCATCACTCCTTTGTGCAAGTTTCAAAATACCAAGAACATTTCTCTGAGACTATGGCAAACTTGGAGGTCATGGACAGAGAAGGGATATCTCATATAGGCGGGCGTCAAGCTCTTACTGGTGTTAAAGACCAGAGCCTGGATTTAGCACTAGAAGACAAGAGTAGCGTAGCTATGACGAAAGACTGCTGGTGCAGTTTGCCACCAAATGCTTCCCCCTGCCAAATACTTACTTAAGCTGCACTTGATCTCACATTTGTCATCTACTGGCATGCAAATACACCTATACCTCAACCAGCCACATCCTTCTTACCAAGAGGTCTCTAGTCTTGCTTTCAAGTACAAGAAAGGAAACAGGCTCATCATCTTTCCCAACACAAAGGAAATAAATCAGCGTAAAATAAATCTACAAGAGATTTCAGTGTCAACAATTGCCTAGAGAAATGCACAGAAAGGTTTGGTGTTTTTTTTGTGGAAGCAAGTATGAAAATTACTTTAATTTAATTTATTGCCAATCAAATCAGAGTAGGAAAATGAGAAATAAAAACTAAATCTTAAAACACCTTCAACCCCACCCCTCCCCTTCTCCTCAGGCTTAACTTTACCTCGTCCCCTGGAGCAGTGGAGGGGGTCAGGGAATGGGGGTTGTGGTCAGTTCATCAAACATTGTCTCTGCCGCTCCTTCCTCCTCAGGGGGAGGACTCCTTACACTTGCCCTGCTCCAGCATGGGGGCTCTCCCATGGGAGACAGTCTTCCATGAACTTCTCCGATGTGAGTCCTTCCCAGGGGCTGCAGTTCTTCACAAACTGCTCCAGCGTGGGTCCTTTCCACCGGGTACAGTCCTTCAGGAACAGACTCCAGTGTGGGTTACCTGCAGGACCACAAGTTCTGCCAGCAAACCTGCTCCAGCGTGGACTTCCCACGGGGTCACAGTCTCCATCGGGCATCCACCTGCTCCGGCGTGGGGTCCTCCACGGGCAGCAGGTGGATATTTGCTCCATCCTTAACTTCCATGGGCTGCAGGGGGACAGCCTGCCTCACACCATGATCTTCACCACAGGCTGCAGGGGAATCTCTGCTCTGGTACCTGGAGCTCCTCCTCCCCCTCCTTCACTGACCTTGGTGTCTGCAGAGCTGTTGCTCTCACATATTCTCACTCCTCTCTCCGGCTGCTGCTGCCCAGAAGGTTTTTTCCCCACGTTCTTAAATATGTTATCACAGAGGCACTACCGCTATCGCTGACGGGCTCAGCCTTGGCCAGTGGGTCCTGGCTGGCAGGACACGGGGGATGCTTCTAGCAGCTTCTCATGGAAGCCACCTCTGTAGCCCCCCCACTACCAAAACCTTGCCATGCAAACCCACTACAACAGGTTATAAAATTCTGTCAAATTAATTTTAGTTCATATACAATTGACTTGCATGGTACCACGACATCAGAAAACTACGTGTAATGAAGAGTTAGATTCTTTGGGAATCACAGAATCACAGAGCCGTAGGGGTTGGAAGGCACCTCTGGAGATCATCTAGTCCAACCCCCCTGCCAGAGCAGGGTCACCCAGAGCAGGCTGCACAGGAACGCGTCCAGGTGGGTTTTGAATGTCTCCAGAGCTGGAGACTCCACCACCTCTCTGGGCAGCCTGTGCCAGTGCTCTGCCACCCTCAAAGGAAAGGAGTGTCTTCTCATGAATGCAACACTAACAGGCAGAGGAAATTTAGGAAGTCAGAGTGACCACTTACAGGGAAATATATCCACTTTAAAAAAAAAAAAAGGCTTTTGACATCCTTGTAGAAGGCCTGCAGCAATAGCTGTGTGCCAGCAATACTGAATACAGCAACAAGAAATTACATATTTCCCAGAAACATAAGAGAAATAGGCTGCTGAACGGTATTTACAGAAACCGGATCAATCTTGGAAGGATACATACAGATAGCTGTTGTTTGAGAGACTGGGACCAGGGTTTAATCAGAATTAGCTGACAAGATAAACAACAAACCTTTAGACTTGCCTGAATGTGATTAAACTGAACCATATGGTGCAGTCAAAGAGGGAAGGAAAAAGCATGGGGGAGTCATCCAACATTTTGAGACTGCACCTCCACCTAGCAGAGCAAAGCAAACCTGCTCCATGGAAAGATCCTGGCTCTGTTTTGCCTGGAAACATTCACATTAAGTGGTGCAAATTATACCAAAGGTGCATCAGAGCTGTAGTCAGAAACAGATAAATTCATGTCGTTCACCGTGCACCGAAGAAACAAGAATGAGAAGCATGAGGATGGTGAAGCTGCTCGAAGGAGATGACGTGCAGTTATGACGTGAAGAGTCTGTCCTTCGAGGTAAGAAAGGTTCAAACAGTTTACTGTTGGAGACATGACACTAGCTATTAATGCATTTGTCTTTCTCACAACACTTCAAACTACTACTAGCCCAACAACACAACTCACTAAATCCTAGGAAGGGAACCTCAGGACAGAAGAAGGAACAGCTTCCTGAAAGGAGCCCTCGCAGCAAAACAAAAGACTCATGAATCACAATAATTCTGTTCATAAAGAAGATAAATGTGATCCTTAAACAAAGAAAGAAAGAAAAAACTCATGATAGCCCTAAGTCAGCAACATGACTGAAAGAAGGTCCCCAAGCTTTCAAAATTTTCACACTTCTGCTCTGCTTTCTAAACTGGCCTATTTGCTTGTCCATTGCTGATCAAACCAAGCTTTGCTTCCCTGAAAACATACATAGAAAACACATAATTTTTACTTTGGTGTTAAGACTTTGATTATTTGCATCAAAAAGCATCTAAAGCAAGAAACTGAAGATAACTAAGGCAGGCTTACAAACTTTATGACTGCATGAATAAAATGAATAAAGAGAGAATAATTAGGCAGAATTACACACCCCTTTTAAATGACTGCAACCAAACCTTTCTTTCTTTCTCAAACATTCATGCCATTGCTTAAGGACCTTTAGAGAAGACTTTCAAACAAAAAAAAGCAAATTAAAAAAAAACACACATCACACACACACACAAATCAAGAAAGCCACCTGGTCTAAGACTGAAGCTCTGTTTTGAAACACGAAATTACAGAGGTCACTCATTCCTGGAATTTACGAGGTACTAAGAGTTACTACTGCCTACGCCAGCCTCCGCTGGCACTTCAGACTAGAGCCATCAGGCCCTGATGGCCATTACAAACTGTGACTTCATTATCTTCAACGCAGGCGAGATTGGGTTCAGATGCCTAAAATCGTGTGTTTGGACACATCCGCCAAGACAGCAGTGGTCCAACACAACTTCTCGAGTAATTCCAAAGATCACAGCTTGAATGCTGACTTTGCTAAGAGTACATAGTCACGTGCAGCTGATTTATTTCCCAAACTTATGACCCCTCTCTGCTTGTTGAGATGGGAACTTCAAGCAAGTCCAAAGGATTTGCATAGCCAACAGAGGAAAACAGACTCAATGTTACATGTCTGGAGGGAAGCAACACAAAATATCTACCTGCACAAAACACGTACCTATTCCCTGAGAGTATTTTATACTTGATGCCAGTTGCAATCTATCCATATATTTAATATCCATTATTAGCGATGGATATCTACTGATTTTTTTTTTATTTATGCGACTGCTTAGAACCAGAGAGAAAGCAAGAATGATTCAACAGTGAAAGCCAAAACTGCAGAATAACGAACTATTCCTTTAACACAGACAGAACACTTACGGCTTCAGCATATCAACAGTTAAATGTTTAGAAAATGTGTAAAAATCCAGAGTTTTGGAGCTTCAGTGCATACAGACATAACCCACAGCAAAGCAAACACAGCCTGTCCTTGAATTCATGTTTTCTTAATTACCTAGGCCCATTACTATTCAACACTCTTTGCAGAGCGCTACAGAGCTCTCATACCTCTACACTACCAATATATGTATTCTTCAGTATCCAAAAGAACTGAAACAGCCTAAGAGCCTCAGGGCTTTTCTGCACAAGAATTCTTTCTGACAGAGATATACGATAACATTATATAGTTATATTTGCCCTAGTAAACTCCCCATGTGGACACCAATTTTGCGAACAGAATGCTTTTTCCTCTTGCAAACAAATTCCCAGCAGCGTTCACTTAAATAACGTATCATTCACTTAATAATTGTATAATTCACTTAAACGCCTAATGTCAATGAGGCCAATATGTCCAATTGACTTTGTACATTTGCACTGTTGCTCAAGCCAACAAGGAACAAAATGGAGAGGTGGTCAACACGGTTGCATCCGTAGTTCCTGATGCAACTTTACTACAAAGGACTCGTGCAGAGAACAAGAAGTTAGTTCCTCGCAACCAAGGAGTTAATTAAAAGAGGGGAAAGAGAAGCACATGGATGTTGGCATAAGGCAGACAGGACAACAAAAGATGTGGAGCTTGGGAAAGAAATAATCCATAAAACTGAACCGAAAGGCCACATTCTTATGCAAAACCAGATTTCCTGTTCCCATCCCACTTTTTTGCCCTCCTTTGACAGAACACCCTTGACAGATTGTCTGGCCCGACAATGGAAAGGTGAAAGCACAGTATCAGCAGTCACTCCTGCTTGTGCTATCCACCAAAATGCCAAAAGCAGGCTGACCTTCACTCCCACTGCCAGAAACATGAGGTCAATATGAGCATCTAAAAATGTTGTCCCGAGCATTGAGCAATGTTTTTTTAAAAGCTGTGAAAGGGAAACTTTCCAAAGCTGGAAGGAGGAAAGGGAAAGGTCTTTCTGCAGCTGCAAGAACTACCTTATAAGACTTTCAATTGCAGCAGGATGAGCTATTAAAGCTGGCCATTAAACCCTGGAGGTTCAGTGTTCAAATTCTGCTTCAAGTTCACAAATGAAAAGAATCTATTATGCTTGCTTTAGTAGTCAGAGGAATCATGCCACATCAGAAAATAACTATACTCTTTGACGAGACTTGTTGAAAACACATCGGAGACAGGCAGCAGAGTGGCTTGTAGTGTCTTGGCAGAACATTCTCCAAAACCTTGCCTCTCAGTGTCCTACCACCGCATCAGTGTTAAGGCACGCTTTCCAAAGATGCATTTTTAAAAGAGGCTTCATGATAAAACAAAGCTTTCGAAGTATACCACTAGACTCATTCATCTTATGGATACAAAATATGCATCTAGTTATACTTTTCAATTAAAGCATATACTCCACCTATTATTCTCTAAACAGCTTTCTAGCGATAATACACAAGCCTCTCCTACTTCTCAGTCACATGGAACAGACACCTAGAACATTATTTTCTCTAGCTCAATTATCTCAAGCAGCAAACGTTATAAGCCTTTTCGCACAAAGCCTTGCCTCACATTTTAAAATTAAATATAATGTCCAAAAACCATAAACTAGACCCAGGAAGAAAAAGTTCTTGTTGCAATTTTCTCATAAATCTTTCCCACAGAGCAGCCCAAAGGGAAACAGAGGGATGATTACTCTTCAGAAGCAGAAAAGGGGTATTTTTAGTTTAAATCTTAATTTTGAAATTTTCCATAGAGATTATAAAGCTAATTGATTTCAATTAGTTATAAAACTAATTGAAGCAGGGGCAACTCACTATGTTACCTCTAAGATACATGGGCTCATGGACATGGCCTTGAACAAATTTTTGGCACATCCATGTGCAGAACTTGTCTCAAGCATATCGCTGACTTTGAGACGCAACTGGAAGGCAACAGCTCGGACACCACTACTGCATCATTGACCACTACTGGACAACGAATGGGAGGGAGAAGAAGTCTGTCCACGGTCCATTGTCCCAATGCAAAGATGTCCTACAATAGCTTACTTCTAATAAAATTACTCTGCTGTGGACTCCACATTCCTACACAGAACTGGCAACACAAACTACAGTCAAAAGACACAAAATGCAGTCAAAATTCTCTGATTTCTGATGCAAGAGATTACTTTAATTCATAAAAATCACCATCTTTGGCAGAAGATTTGGGGGCAAAATTTCTGCCACCTTCATGAGAACAAGAGTGACATTTCAGTGTGTCAGGCAGTTCTTCTCACCTCACTTCTTCACAGCTTAACTTTTAAGACGCAAACCCAAACCGAGTCAAGACTGTCACTGTAGGAAAGGAAAGCTCCTACCTGATTTGCACGTCCTGCCATCGTCTTCTAGCTGCACACCAGTGGGACAGGCACAGCTGTAGAAGGGATCTCTTGGAGACAGCAGGCACAGATGGGAGCAACCACCGTTGTTTTCTTCACATGGAGTGTGAACTTCAAGAAACCAAACAAATTGATTATCATTTTTTGAGAACCCCTAAAGCCCTCTTTTCTCCATGAGGAAGAAATTATATATCTCAAATGACTGGCACAAGCTTTAGTGATAAAAGACCCACATCATTAAGTGTTTGATTCCTCCCTCCCCAGCATCTTACTTCTTGGGGCACCTAAATTGTGATGCATTCAAAAGCTGATTTTGAAAGAGCTGACAGCTCAGCCCATTCTCACTATACAGTTCTTTCAATGTTCTAAAGCTGAACACAGCTAAGAGCTTTGGACATCAGTTACTTTGTGGATGCCAGGTCTGCTAAGCATCATGAAAATAGAAGACAGGGTTTGGAGCGTGGTGATGGTGGGGGGGAGCGGCCAGTTCTATGAAAGAAAGGAAAACAACAATTTGTACAATTGCTACATTACAGTAGTGTTGAGTGTCGGAAACATCTTTTCCTACTGCAAAGCTTTCATAGCAAGATGTAGCCCTGAATTACCAGGAAATACAGAGAAGCAACATGTAAAGTCAGCAAGTTTGCAAACACTAAAAAAAAAAAAAATTGGGGGCTGGGGGGAACAGGACAGGGATGGACACACAACAACTGCATGCATCTATCTCACTTGCATGGGAAAAAAATGGCAGCAGGAGATGAAACTGTAACCATAAATAATTATGGAAAATATTGCCAGTTATTAAAAAAAAAACCCCAAAGGCAAGTTGTGCAAGATCTCCCCAAAATCAATCATAGTTTGAATCTGAACTGCTTTAATACAAAACCACAAGATTTCTGGCTAATTTGGCTTGTGTTACTTCCACTGACAGTCACAAAGAGAGAAAAAAAAAGGGAGAGGAAGGAATCCAAGTTTGATCTTAATGAAGTCAATGGCATCTGAGCTATTTTCAGCATATGCCATTTCCCTCTGCGCTGTATTTTCTTTGTGACTGACCCAGAAATACTGTGACCCACGGGTGGGACATTCCCTGAGCTAAAAGTCAATGACAAGAATTCAGCATAGACAAACTCTTATCTGGAGCTCCAAGATAAACCAGGGTGCTGCGCACACCCAACAACCTCAGTGAAAACTCGCACGTGTTCCATCACCAAGACGATCTCCAAACTCCTTCTGCTTGCTTTCAAGCCTATTTACTGACATCTTCCAAACTTTACTGGAATAACAAACGTTACCTTTAGGGAAGCAGACTTTACAGTTGGCATAAATAAAGAAGTCAACCCAAACGGCAAGAGTATCTGCCCCAGGCAGGACACGATTCTTCCCATAGCTACTCAATTACACACCATTGCTTTGAAGTCCCATTCTCACAATACTAAAAAAAAGCCCTAGACCAACTGCCACATGGAATCACATGCATACACAAAATATATACAGCTTCATTTAACTTCAATTCTGTACACCTTCCTTTGAAGCAGCATCATACATAAAGAAGGAATAGAGGCACGTCTACGCTTCATATAAATGCTGAGGACTAAATCCCTTCCATACTGAAACATCTATAAACTATTTGTTAGATATTGAAGATAAACATGATTAAGTCTGGACTGCAAAAACAGCACTTACAATTACAACATGAACTTTACATATTTTATGGTAATTCTATTTATTTTTAAAAAAAATACGATAAGCAGTTTTTCAGTTGTCTTTAAAATAATGGTGTTAAAAAGACGCCGGGTGAGTCTTTATGATTCTCATTCAGATATTCCAAATGAAAAGATGTCACTGAAGTAGTGCACTGGATTTTGGATTTTGTTACCAACTGGGATGATGAGTGAGCACATACCAATTCAGGCTGGAATTTTCAAAGAAAAGTACAGGACTCGAGTACTTGTACCTTTAGCAACTAATCCCCTGACATGTGTTCAAAACCTTACACCTTCACACTAACCATTTTTATGATTAATGGTTTTCCTGACAGGTAAGTAACAGTTACATAAAAAGTTTCAGGGAAAAGTAAAACATACAGTATGGCTGCCGGTCTGGACTTAAGACCTGGATGTCCATCGGCGAATATAGGGCAGACAATATTTCTCTCCTTTTCTCTCCCGTCCTTTTGTTACAGGCATGAATGGAGCGCGTTTGCCAGTCTGTCCAATACAAAGTGTCCCCAGATAACGTCAGTGCAAAGGGATGAGTAAGACTACCTTCAACAACTTTTTGCCTAGACGAAAGAAAAAGCAAGGATTAAAAATGAATTGCTTCCACTTGTTACCACGCAGAAAAAAATCTGTCTTTGTCAAAACTCATTTAGGAATCATCGTCTTTTAAGAAATTCTTCTTTTAAGAAATTCACTGGATCAACAGATTAACCTGGTGATAAAAGTGATAATCAGACTGAAAAATGTAAAACAAGACTTTGCCCCTTCATAGCAATAAGGACACAAATATACCGGGTTTCATAGAGACATGGTATCTGATTCAGCTCCACACTGATCTCCGAAAGGCCTCACCGAAGTTCCTTAACAGGGCTGTGCAAATACTCAAACACAATTGCCTTTTGCAGAAAACACGGGTCCAAAGAGCGCTCCTCCAATTAAAGCGCTACTTTTTCTGTCTCCCTATGCAACATATGACATCTTTGCCCGGGACTTCAGTTGCACTCAGTCCTTTCTTGTAGCAAGAAAAGGAAGAAAGGACCCAAGAGTCTCTTTAAATTACCCCTCTTGACTTGGTCAGCAGCAGAAACAAATATTTTTCAGATTATCTTTTTAAATGCAGAGCAATTTAATGCAGTTATGTTTTTTCTAAGACTCAATATTTATAATCAATAGAAATCAGAACCATTTCAAATGTTTTTCAATAACCTCATTCAGCCACACTTCTCTTCTGGCGCTGCATGTATTTTCGCACTGGTTATCAGCTGAACAGAAAGCTACAAAACACATGACATTTCCACCATGTTTTCTAAACTTGCAGGATCCCCAAATGTATACATATTGCAATAAATTTGTGTAATTTATATTCAGTAGTTTTGGAAACATTTACTTGTGTACTTGACAATTCCTCAGTCAAAACAATATGAACTCAGTTTTCACAAAATTCATGCATTTTATGTACACACAAAGGCATACACACACCTTCCAAGCCAGTGTTCTGACAGTATTCAAAATTTCTCCTCATACAATTTTGAGAGAGCTGAAATCTCAGCATCATCCTGAAGGAAAGTGAGGAGCGTATATTTAAGCAACCTGGTCTAGTGGGAGGTGTCCCGGGCCATGGCAGGGGGTTGAAACTAGATGATTGTTACTGTCCCTTCCAACCTAAACTATTCTATGATTCTATGATTTTTCTTATATCCATATTGAGACCTGCATTTAAATTATTTCCATTGAAGAGATTAAAAAAAAAACCAAAAAAAAAACCAGTTAACATTTGGCAGGGAAATTATTCTGTTTCATTTTGAGCAGCATAGGCACCATTTGCATTTTCCAGAGTGGGGGGAATATAAAAAGTACCCCAAAATTTCTTCATATGTATTCAGACATGGACAAGTTTGAAACAGACTGACACATGCTAACAAGTATTTGCACATACGTGTACAAAGCAAGTAATGAGGAAAAAAGAAAACAAAATTATTATTACTCTCCTTTCTGTGCTAGAGATAAAATCAAAACTGCTCTAAAATTTCTGTCCTTCAAATTATTACTACTTCTCTCACCATAAAATATGACAGAATAAATAGAGATTTCTCTTCCTCTTTCCACTCTCACCTTTCTTGTTACTTCTTTACTAGTAACAGCAGTAGCTGTATTCTAGTATTGTAGCAGCTGTTTTCCACTATATATTGCCCCTATTTCCATCATTCTTAGATATCAAGTCTCCCCTTCTCCTGTAATTACATCCCTTGAAACAGTTCCAACCAATGTGCTTGCAAACTGAAGCTTGCTAAGATGTAACTGGCAGGTTGCTCCAGTAAGATTAATCCACGATGCAGAATGCAAATTTCCTTTTTCTTTGACTTCTGAAGTGATTCTGGGACAGGAGGAGGGGTAGAAGCATTTGAAACAGCGTAAGATTTCTTTATTGACAAGTCGGTGTGAAACTTATTTTGCTCTTTTTTTAAGGAACAGAAGCAACCTCCAAAGTGATCATTTAGTTTGAACCACTATTGAAGTCTACCTTGACACCAGAATTACAAGTCCCAACTTCACAGACTTCTGTTTCAACATGAATCAGAGTGTGTGTGTGTGTGTGTCAGAATAAATAAAAATTTCATTTTAAATGAGTTAAAATTGAGATCAATATTCATGAAATTTTATTAATATGCATAACATTTTAAGAAGGAAGTTTACCTTATGGCAACAATATAAAATATACACAGCTAATCGACATCAAGCTATTCTATTGGGCAACGCGTAAAAGTCCACGTACAGTCAGACACAAGGAATTTCCAGAATGCATCCTGCACAGGAATACCCTGACATCAAGTGTGCATTTACACCCTCCAGCAGTTGAGTCAAATATGTAAGAAGTGTACACCAGTGAGCTAATTTTTTTTTAAAATGCAAAATACATTCATTTTTTCCTTAAATACTGTTTCATTTATGGCTCGATAGAAAACTGCTTGGGAGGTGGTGGACATGCACTAATCTATCACAAAGTAATTCGGACAGATTGCTGGTTTTAGTGCATTCAAAGGCTTGCTGCCTTTCAGGTGGCCTTTCTCTACTTTAAAATGAGCAAAATAAATTTTACTCACATTACAACTTCAAGTTTTCACACACGCATGCAGGTAAAGTTTATATAATTTGTATGTGCATGATAACTGCAGAATCAGCCTGGAAACCTTACCCTCTGCGACTCGCACCCAAATCAGAGAAATATATTCATGTTGTATCGTATGAAAAATCTCACTTAGATTTCTGAATCTTGAGACAGCATTTTCTTTCTGTCTGTGAACCTGCACCCAGGCTTTGAGCAACCATTCCCGCCTGCAAAGGCCTTTTCCCTTGTCTGTGCTCCCGACTGTCAGTCAGTACTTGTCACTTACTACAATGCTACCATTATCTAGCTCTTACGCAGTGCTCTCAAAGGAACTTAAGAGTGTTTTATAAAGGAAGTCAATATTGTTATTCCTCTTTTATGAGTGTGAAAATCAGGCACAGAATGCACCTCGGTAAAACAAATTGAAAAACACCATGGAGAATGCAGTGTTTGGCGGGGGGGGGGGGCATATTATTCTATTACACAGATATGCGTAAAATAAAACTCATCCAACTTTTTACCAAAGCAAAATGATCTCGTAACACAGACATTTAAAATGTTATGAAATCAGGAAAATTAAAATGTCACTTTAAACTCCCTTAAGACCAAAGCCAGACCAGAATGCAGAGGCTTGCCATCCTCGGCAGGACGTTTCACTGGTAGATGACACTCACCCTCAAGGACCAACACAACCTGCCCATCGAACACCGTGCAGAATTGAAGGTGCAATCTCAAACACCTAGGTCTGCGCTGTCTGAAGGGTCACCTCTCTGTGTCTACAAAACCCCAAACTCAACAGCACACTTGGACAAACTTCCAAGTGTGCTTTCCCACCAACCAAAACTTCCATACTGTGCTTTCTATCAAGCCTTAGGAAAATCTGCTTCCTTCTCCCTTGCAGTCTGAAATAAGCTGAATTTGGTTAATTTATAGGAATGCCACAAAGGACATCTTCGGATGGGGCCAAGGACAAGTGCATCTCCATGTATGTTTCCTATTGAAAAAAAAATGCAGTAACAATACCGTAAAATCCCAGTCACTAGTTAAACGTTAGCTTGCCTAGGGCCAAGGATAAACATCTCCAGCTATCTTCAAGACAAATATTAGCCTAAAAATGAAAAATTCTGCTGTACAAAAAGGCTATAAACCGTTCATAGCGAAATACTGATAAAAAGAATCTTAGTTTTAAAACCGATTTTATAGGATGTGAGGCTATTTTACTTTTGGCAAGGCTATTAACAATTATATTTTAAAAGAACAATATGATATTAGCATTATTCTAGATTACTGAAAAAAATGCCTTAGTTCAAAATGAATGCAGGAAGTGCATAAATTACACCATATTATAAATAAATTACACCATATTATTGACTAAAGGAAACTTACCTAAAGGAACCATCCAGATTTGCCCTGTGAATGAAACTCAGTTTTGCATCAGCCCAGTAAAGTTTCTGCTCATCCAGATCTATCGTGAGTCCATTTGGCCAATAAATATCGGAATCGACAATTATTTTTCGGGTGCTGCTGTCCATTCCTGCCCGTTCTATTCTGGGTGTTTCACCCCAGTCAGTCCAATACATGTATCTGAAAAAGAAAGCAAGAGATGCACACAAATTAAATGACAATACATGCTGGTTAGCTTTCGGAACAGAAGGGATAGCAGCTTTTAGCAAAGCCCGTAAGTGTGTACACAGAGTGGTGTATACACACAAATGTATATCCCCAAAACTTTAACAAACTTATTAACTCACTAATATACTTATTAACGAAAATCAAACCACAGTTCTAGAGGGCGCAAAAAAGTCCTTCCTGACAGCATCTTTCACAAACATTGACTCTGCATAATGTATTAGCGTTCTCTTTCAACGTTGGGCAGCACCTGATTGTCATAAGCATTTACAACTGAGATCACCCCTGCATGGCCAGTTACTACAAGTTAATATCCTAAATCACATTCTGAAGCAACTAATTATTTATCCAAGCAGGCAATGACCACAGCTGAACTTCCTTTTGCAAGTCTATACACAAAAAAGAATAAAATCAAGTGCCCTGAAATTTCTCTCCGTTGACCTCTATGTCAATGACCAGCTGGAGTGCATGGAGCTTCACCTGGGGATGGATGAAGAGCCGACCGAGATCTTACGGGTCAGGATTAAAGGGAACGCAGATATTACAGTGGGGTTCTGCTACAGGCCATCTGACCAGGATGACGGAACAGATGAGGCCCTCTATAGACAGATAGGAGAGGCACCGTGTTCACAAGCCCTGGTCCTCACGGGGGACTTCAACCACCCCGGTATTTGTTGGAAGGACAACACAGCAGGGAATAAGCAATCCATGAGGTTTCTGGAATGCGTCAATGATAACCTCCTTCTCCAAGTGGTAGAGGAGACAATGAGGAGAGGAACTATTCTGGACCTTGTCCTTACCAACTAGTAAGTGGGGAATGTCAAGCTCAAGGGAAGCCTTGGCTGCAGTGACCAAGAAATGGTAAAATTCAAGATCCTTAGGGGAGCGAGGAGGGTGCACAGCAAGCTCACTACCCTGGACTTCAGGAGAGCAAACTTGGGCCTCTTGAGGGATCTGCTTCATAGGGTTCCATGGGATAAAGCACTGGAGGGGAGAGGGGCCCAAGGAAGCTGGTTAGCATTCCAGGATTACCTCCTCCAAGTTCAGGAGCGATGCATCCCAACAAAAAGGAAGCCAGGCACAAAATCCAGGGGCCTGCATGAATGGACAAGGAGCTCCTGGACACTCTCAATAGCAAAAAGGAAGCCTACAGAGGGTGGAAGCCAGGGCAGGTAGCCTGAGAGGAATACAGAGAAACTGCCTGAACAGCCAGGGACCAGGTTAGGCAAGTTAAAGCCCAGACAGAGCTAAATCTGGCCAGGGACATCAAGGGCAACAAGAACAACTTCTATAAGTATCTTAGCAATAAAAGGAAGACCAGGGAAGACGTGGGCCCTCTCTGGAAGGAAACAGGAGACCTGGTCACCTGAGATATGGAAAAGACTGAGGTACTCAATGACTTTTTGCCCTCAGTCTTCACCAGCAAGGGCTCTAGCCACACTGCCCAAGTTGCAGAAGGCAATGGCAGGGACTGGGAGAATGAGGAACCGCCCACTGTAGGAGAAGATCAAGTACAAGACCCTCTAAGGAACCTGAAAGTACACAAGTCCATGGGACCTGATGAAATCCATCCTCAGGTCCTGAGGGAACTGGCAGATGAAGTTGCCAAGTCACTATCCATTATATTTGAAAAGTCCTAGCAGTCCGCTGAAGTTCCCACTGACTGGAAAAAGGGAAACTTAACCCCCATTTTTAAAATGGGGAAAAAAGGAAGACATGATGAACTACAGGCCAGTCAGTCTCACCTCTGTGCCTCACAAAATCATGGAGCAGATCCTCCTGGAAACTCTGCTAAGGCAACGTGGAAGATAAGGAGGTGATGGGTGACAGCCAACATGGCTTCACTTTGGCTGCAGTGAGAGGTGCAGCCAGAAGCTGCACAGAGCTGCAGCCAAGGAGGAACGGGCAGCAGTACAGTTACCCCTAGCACATGTCCCTCACAACTCACTTCAGCTTAAAATGCTGTGATCTCCATGTACATACTGCACCCTGATTCAGCCGTACCTTCAGTTCCAGCACAGTCACAGCACTATTTAGAGCATTCTGATCATAGCAGCATATATGATCATTAGCATGTCTATCCCACTGAAGAGGGGAGTATAGATAAAAATATAGATAGACAGACAGAAATGTGTCACTTGTAACACAATACACATACGCTTGTGCGTGGGAGGGTTAAACAAGGAATTTTCTAGTTGAAATAGTAAAGCTTCCACGCAGATGAGTCCTAAGACAGCTCACCTCAGAGTGGCTGCAGGAGACTCGTGTCCCCAGATGCCTTCCCCAAAACTACTCAGCTTGAGCGGCCAGGACAGACTGACTGCTCCTGAAGAAGTGGCAGCAGTAGCTGAGCTGCCCCAGTTCACATGAATGTAAATTGCCACTCATTTTGGTTTTCCTTAACAAGTCAGGCTGTAATTTGTGGCAGCTCAAACCGTGTGGGGAAGCAGCTATTGACAAACAACGGAAGCCAGAGAAAAGCAGACATGAAAGAAACTGTGCAACCAGCTGGTGAATCAGGCTGTGGAACTGATGCGGCCAAATACTCATTTTTGGTCAGGTCAAATCAGTTCTGTGATCTGTCTCACCTGCACTAGCCTCAAGTATTCAAAGGACACCTTGAGCCACCTCTATAGAAACGAAGATGGACAAAAGATGGACAGTCGAATTAAGAAAAACCTGGCTACTAAAGGTGACTTTGGGCTATATCATATGGCTATGGCACTTATTCATACATTGAAATGTATAAATGCAGACTAAAAAGGAGCTTAGACCAAAATCTGAAATCCCATGACAGTTACTCAAAAGCAAAAACAAAAAACAAAGGAGACAAAACTAGGTAAGTCCAATTTATTTCAAAACAGGTTAAAATAAAAAGGATGAAAAAACACCCCCAAAATTACCTTTGAGCAAAATTGCTCTCCTCAAGCCTCCCATTAAAACTGCAGCCTGCCCTGAAACTTGGTGCATTCTCATGAAAGGAAAAAAAAAAGTCTGTAAGCAAAAGCTCATGTGTAAGCTCGTGAGCTTCTCATGATATTAAAGGAGCTGCAGCTCAAGAGCCTCTTCCCTGTTGCCTAATTTCATAGATGATGTGTGTTTATCCTTGGCCACACAGAGACTGCTGGACAAAGGTAGTACTTTCAACTTCGCACATTAAGTTGCCGCAGGAAAACGGCATCCCTACATTTTAGCTCATTAACAGGTACCAAGCTCAATCCTCAGCAATGCCTGTGTCATTAAAAGGTCTAAAACTATGCAATATTAGCAAAGTAACTGTACCACAAAGGAAGGCTGGCAGGATGAAGATGCACTTAGACAACATGTAGAACAATCTGAACGCAGGCAGCGTTCTCCCAAAGCACTTCTCTCCCAATTGGACTTTTTTAACACAACATATAAAAGATTATTATTACCCTCTCCTGATTGCAGGGTGTCTCTGCAATCCCGTAAGTATCATAAAGCTGATCTTCCTGGTGACCTTTTCAGAATACATCAAGTCTCTGCAGCAACCAAGCACCTACTGAAGTAATGGTTTCGTTTCCCTTCACGTGCTACAAAGCACCCCTGTGGTCCATCACAGGAAAGCACGCCAAGCAATCGAATGGAAAAAGCAATTCTTGTCTCCATGTAACCTCCTCCCCTTTTCCAACAGGTTTCCACCCTTTTCGGCAGGCAGCAGGTGCTTTGGCAGCGTTAGGTTAATGGTTGGACTCAGTGATCTTAAAGGTCTCTTCCATCCTAGACGATTCTATGGTTCATCCAGTACCCAGAAGTACTGGACTCCACAGAGTTTGTAAGATTCAGTCACTGCTCTATTAGTAAGCACAGTAGCTGCAAGCTTCGCTACCAAGCTTTCTAGTCAAAAGGCAATTAAACAAACGTAGTTCAACCACAGTCAGCAAGTTACTGGGTTTTGGCACATACTTAATTACCACATTGAATCAGGGCTTAAATGGTGCTTCAGTGCTATCAGGAGAATGGGACTGAAAGCCACCTTGCAAAAATAAAACAGATTTTAAAGTTGCTAAACTGCACCCCAGTGGTCTTTTATTTTTTTTGTCTGCCTAACTCATTTTAAAATTCCAGGTGCAGGAGGAAAAACAGGATGAAGACCATATTTCCCCTCAGTTTTAAAGCTGCAGGGCATTTCTTATTTCCTGGCGCTTCATCTCTCTTGTCATCATTTTTGCAAACATTAGAAATCCCGGCCATGCCCTCAAAGACCAGCCGATCAGCCATCTGAGCTGGAAGGTATCACGGACATAATAAAAAGCGGCCAACATTGCCCAAACGCTTTTTCCACCTCCCGAAATGCAGTACAGTTGCCAAACCTTACATAACCTGCTTACACAAAAGGGGCCAGTTGTACAGATGATGTAAATCAGCACAAACTTCTCCAATTTCAACAATGTTCTCGAACTTATACAAGCCCAGGGCACAAAACAGGAGTTTACAGGAAATTACTACGAAGTTTAGATTCCTGCACATTTAAAGCTTACTTCCCCCGGTCCCACCTTTAAAGTTACAAAATCTCAACTGCGAAATGAAACAGCACCAATGGTTTACAGGAGGGAAAAGAATGGCTATCTTGCATAGCATTAAGCTGAAAATTACTTGCTCAAATTACCTCTTTTTTGTTTTTCAAGCACTGAACTTTGAGACCTGGATGTTCTTGACAAAAAAAAGCATTACATCAAACCCAAAAATATGCACCAGCAGGTAAACATCACAACTCATCACACTGTATTCAAAGACATGTATTTAAAGCAAAGCAAACAAAACCCCCAAGAACCACCCTTCTCCACTATAGTTTTCCTACATCTTTTATTCTGACAGGTTTATTCTTTTGAAATACATACATTACATATATATAGTATACTATTTGGCAACTGAGAACAAAGAGGAAAAACATAATTGCCTGTCAACTGATGGATGCTCAAATATTATTGCAACGAAGTGCCTGCAAGGAAAAAGCACGTCTTTCCCTGCTCAGCCATATGGAAAGGAGTAAGACACCCTCGTGATTTCTCAAAGGTAAACACACAAGTATTCAATACAGCTTCAACAGCCTGTTAAACAGTCAGGTTACGTGACACCGTGAAGCTGAAGAATCCTCGCAGAAAAGGACGCAAGATTTGCAAACACATTAAGCTACAGACGGAGGGCAGCAGTAAGGAGATGCTTGCAGCACTACTCATTGGGGTTAGGAAGAGGATTTTTAACTTGGAATGCAATATTACTGCAAATACCTCTGATGTGTTGAGAAAAAGAACCTACGCCGGTAGGATTTCCTGGGGAAAAAAAGGAGTTGCACACGCTTTGTGTGTTATGCGCTTTCCCCTCTAAAAGAATGTCTGGCACATTCGCATGCAAAAACTCTACAGAAAACAGAAAAACAACTATAAGAAGGTAAAATGAGTCCTCATAACTGCTCCTTATGGTCACTAGGTAAGGCAGAAGAGACAAGGCGATATAACTTTTTCTTCCCAGACATTTCAGAGGAGATATGAAGAAATACTATATACAAATAAATGATTTCATATTGAAAGCACTTCACAAGCAACTCAGCATTATACCACCACTCCAAGGTGGTCAGGGATGTTGCAGAAAACAAGATAGAGAAAGGACCTCATGAGGTCACGACCCAGGCACCAAAAAAGGTTGCTTTTTCACAGAATCATTAAATTCCTGAGGTTGGAAGGGACCTCTGGAGATTGTGTACTGCAAACCCCCCACTGAAAGCAAGGTCAACCAGAACAGGTTACCCAGGACCTCGTCCAGTCAGGTTCTGAGTATCTCTAAGGTTGGACACTCCACAATCTCTCTGGGCAACCTGTTCCAGTGCTTCATCACCCTATCAAGTAGAGAAGTATTTTCGTTCATTTAAGTTGAACTTCCTCTATTTCAGTTTGCGCCTATTGTCTCTATTTTCACTGGATACCACTGAGAAGAGTATCACCTTTGCTCCTTTCACGTCACATATTTATACACATTGATAAGATCCTGAGCCTTCTCTTTTCCAGGGTAAACAGTCCCGACTCAATCCCCCCTGTCTTCTGTGGTGGATGCTCCAATCCCTTAATCGTCTTTGTGGCCCTTTGTTAGGCTCACACCAGCATGTTCACATCTCTCTTGTGCTGAGGAACCCGGAAGTGGACACGGTTCTCCAGAGGTAGCCTCACCAGCACTGAGTAGAGGGGATCTGCTGGCAATGCTCCTTCTAATGAAGGAGTGCTCTTGATTTTCTTTGCAGCAAGGGCATATTGCTGGCTCATATTCAGTTCATTGACCCCAGGTCCTCCTCCTCTTTCAAAAAATATGATTTATTTTAGGAAAAGGAAAAATAGTCCAAATCTCACTACATTCAACCCATTTTACGACATGCTCCAGCAATTCAGAAGTCAGGGGATCCTCCTATCAAAAGGTGCAAAATTAACTGTCAAACTCTCTCCACCAGTTTATGAGATGCCTCCCACCTTCTGCTGCTTATAGGTAGACCCAGTCATGATTTAACCTCTGACTTAACTACTCCACCTAAAGTTAAACCTAGATTTCTTCCTCTCTCCATAAGAAACATTGGATTAATGCATGTCAGGACAGTCCAAGAAATTATGTCTACGCATTGTACTGAATTAATGGAGGACAGGGATCCTGCCAACATATTCAACAAGGGTAATTCAATTGTGCAAGTAAGGTGTTGGTTGTTGTCTTACCGACAGATTGCACAACTGCCCTTAAACATTTAGCTCAAGCCAATGCATTTTATCTATTTCAGTGTGCTGATGCAGTTTAACTCAATGTTTGGGAAAACAATACACTGGAACGACAGCCACTAATTTGTCAAGCCATGCAATCTAAGCATGCTCACTTGCATGTTTATAATTTTGAAGACAATTTAACAAACAAAAGAAACCCTGTTTAAGTACACATTCAACAGGTTATGTGGAAAAAAATAAATCTTACTTCAGCTTATAATATCGCTTAATTTTACGTGAAAAAATTAGAAACGTGTTTTGAGTTAAACCAAAGCCACCCAATTCATGACAAACACAATGGTCCCAGTCCAGCCAGACCAACATGTTGTATATGCCATGATTTCCACACTGCCTCTGTGCAACTATAAACTGACCCATCAAGTCCTCTAATCAAAGAGAATCCCAGCTTCTACCATCTCTTTGGCCCCAGAGCCAAAGCTACAAGACCAAAGTTACATTCCCAACCACCTGAGAAACCAACACAACACACACTGGCACTGAGACAATCAAAGCCATCCTGTTGTTCCTTCGGTTCCCTTTAAAAATGGCGTAGAAATTAAAAAATTAAGAATACCATGATTCCCAAACTGCTTAAGACGACTAAATGTGTACAGGGCAATGGAGCCTCAGTCTCCAGGACTCAGGATATAAAGAATCACAGAATTTGTAGGGGAAAAAAAGAGTGCTAACAGGGGAGTGAGTTCAATGGGGTTATTAAGGAAGTCTACACATTTCCACCTCTTCCCCATGCAATCCCAGATGGGGGGGAAAAAAAGAGTAAACCACTTTTTTCTGCCATCTCTGAACAGGCAGCTCTGCTCTGAAATGAATCAAATGGTCTTTGAACAATTTATGCTCTTTAGTCACGTCTATGAGCAGGAAAAGGGAGAAATAAGCAAAAGAGACCGATGAAACATTTATGGAAAGGCTGTCACCATCAAGGGCATCCATCTGAAAATTAGAGTAAATAACACTTCCCACAAGAACTTCAAGTTTCTCATGCATGAGACTATTTGCAGCTATTTGGCCACAGAACATATCAAAAGCTTTCCAACTCCCAGAAATTACAGCCATACCAAGATACTGGATATGACTTGTAACCAATTTTACGGTTGAGTACTTTTCTTACATCCTAAGAAAACAACTGTGCTACTCCTATATTCATCCTCATTACAGTGTTTCAAATAATTAACCAAAAGCTTCAAAACAATTTTATACTTGAAATTAACTACCAGAGACACACGAGATATAAACTCATCTCTAGCTTTCAAGGCAGCAATAATCATGCTTCACTCAAAACTGGGGCATCTTCTGCATTTTAACTGAGTAGCCATGAGTGAAAGCAGAAGTTGGTATAATCCTTACCCATACCATGTTTGATGTTTTTCTTCTCCAGTACTCGCAACAGTTACAAGTTTTTATTCAGTATTCCCCCTCCTCTCAACTATTCCAAAGGAGGTAAGATCAGATGATACACCATTAAAAACATGTGACCATTCACAGTCATTTAAATCAAAATATTCAAAGCTTCAGCCTACTGCAGCTCATACAGATCGGGCTTCAGCATACAGAACCCAGTGATTTCAGCACAGAAAGCCAACATGCTTAACCTTAAGCACACGACATACTGTTGTGTGGGACCAAGGTCGGGGTGAATCAGCAGTAACCACCACTGCAGTTTTATTTAAGTGCTTCTGTGAATACGGTTCTGAGTCGTGTAAGAACAGCTATAGGTTTGGTTTGTGGTTTTGCTGTGACACTGAGGGAACGCTGTATATAACAACTAGGCACGTCTGATGCTTTTCATTTTAGGCTCTGAACCGAGCACCTTCTAATTTTGATAGCTGTCCCTTTTAAATCCATTTTTTAATATCCCACTTGTCATATTTACGCATCCAATCCTTTCCTTCCTTCAGTGCCAACTATACCTTACTTAGGTCAATGACAGTCATTGCTTGCAGATTTGGCTAATTTGCCTGAAGCAATGGTCAGGCTGGGCTATGGCACACACTTCCCTAACGCTGTTCAGAACCCAATTAGACTTGTTTTAACCTCTAAACTAAAGGCCATTCTGCAGAATGTCAAAACTTATGATCAATAGCTTTATCCTTTGTACTCAGTATGTCTTTTTAATGTTGTTTTCTAATTTGCATCTTATTTCCTTCCCTCAAAGCCTCTGCTATTCCAAAGGGGAAGACTGCTCCATACATGAAGTTGGCTTCTGCGCTAGTCCACTGGCGCTGCCACTGCCCAACAGACCCACACCACATCTCAAAAGACATTCTAAGAACTAAAATGGGCGAGGAAATGTAGGAAGAGGTTTGCAGCTTTCCTTCACCCAGTCAAAACAATTCAAAGGTCCTTCCTCTCCCTCCTCCCTGAATATAATTTCTACAAACCCCACCAGACTTAACATGCCAGCTCAGGTATGGCCAATTCAACAACCCCAGTGATGACTCCAAGCCCACAAGACAGTACGGGGTTTTTTTGGAGGCAATCCATTTTTACTTTTCTTTAAAATAACCATTTCATGGATGTTTGACTCAGCTCTTTGTACTTTGGCAAAAGAGGGGGAAGAAACTTCTCAAGCAGTACTGTCTGCTGAATAAGCCAAATTATAGAAAATATGGCTAAAACTTGAACAGTAGGCTTGCTCCAGAACATATCGCAGCAGCCATCACACAACCAGGAAGAAACTCAATACTTGTATTAGCCAAAGCAGATGTTTCTAACACATTGTATGCTTTAATAATGTGAACTAACTACTTCATTAGCACTTAGCAGTGAAAATCAGGTATAAGGATTAAGGATATGCTACAGCTCCTCCAAATCAGAGCCCTGTATTACAGGTTGAAAGTAACAAGCCTTGAGATTCAGATTTAGAGGTCCTACTTTAATGACCCTTGTCAACACACATTCTAGGCTGTTCAGATCTAAGACTTTCCCTACAGGACTGAGAATTAACTCATTTGTTTTGGCTATGCATTCATGCATTCTTTTGAAAATTTCTTTTCAGGAAACCAAAGTTTGCTTGTGATACGCGATAAGGACTTGCTTCTGAAATGCATTCCTGCTTCTTCACACAACGTTCATGATATTTAGGTTCTTTTCACTGTGTCGCACAGAATTTGAGCTATCTCTTTAGTTGGGCTCGAGTAAAATCTTTACATACACTAACTTCAGTTTTGTTGTCCCCAAAACACAGAAACACGCAAAAGCTGCGAACTCAAACTTAATAAAATACCAACACTACTGAATCCCCCACCAGTGGTCCACCTAGCAAGAACGTATATAAATGCTGATGTTCTCCAAAACAGCGCCAAGAATTTTAGCCTAATGTCTCCAATTAAATAAACTCAGTTTCACATAACCAACACCAGGTCTGGGATCTGGATGTTCAGAACAAAATGGCAGTGAATTTGCAGAAAAGTGTTTTGTACTTTCCTCTGTCTGTCTAGTTTATCCTTAATATCAAGGAAGCAGAATAATTGGTTTATCACATATTCCTTAATATCAAGGGAGCACACATATTGGTTTATCACAATCCTTTTATTCCTAGAATACACAGTGGATTCAGCAAGAAAGCTTTAAAGTGTATGGGAAAGAATGCCAGGTTACGTATTAAGCAGCTGCCTGTTAATTATGATACTGTCTCAGAGCATCAGAAAATCCAGAACAATTAATTATTTTCACTAGCTCTGGGAAGAGTAGAGACCCACAGATGATCTGCATTAGCCTTTCACAGCTTGCTTTAAAAGAAATAAACTTTAAAATGCTCTGAATGATTGTTAGGGGAGACAACAAGTGCATCTCTCTTTTGTGTTATAACCTTCATATAAGCATTGCTTTTAAAGAAGGAAGGTAGGTTGAGTGTGGAAACGATGAATCTCTCCGTAAAAATGTGATTATGTCAAATGCATCCAACTAACTATTAAGCAAGCCTGCCAAAAACTGCCAAAAAAAAAAATCATAGTTTTGAATGTCAGCCAGAAATCACAGAAAAACAGGCTTTGAAAGGAACCTCTAGAAGTCAGCTGGTCCATCTCCCATGCCCTAAGGCTTGGTCATTACACCTATACTGTTCCTGAGAGATGATCACTGTATCTTCAATACGTTCGTCTCTATTCTCTCGAACTAGTCTATGTATCGAAGAATTACACTCAAAACGGAATAAAACCTATTTATTAGGTAAACGCCATGCTGGGCATAATATCCCACTGCGAATACCACAACATGAAAGGGAGTCCTCCGTCCATCTCGGCAGAACAGCCTTACTAAAGCTAAAAGAGAAGAGAAGGTGTCACCAATGTGCACAAGGACACATTTTTTTGTCAACAGACAAAATAAATCAGATTTGTTTGACACCAAGCATTCCTGACAAGCCCATGTTTGGTTACTACTAGCATCGCTAAACATTTACAAACTGCTTACTTGTCCATTTTTCTTCTGGAAACTGAAGTTGACTGGTCTATACCTAATGAAGTTTTCTTCCTCATTTTCTAAGTTTTCCCCCACTTCTCTAGAAGAAACTGCTAAAAGGCAAAAATCACATCTGTGGAAATTCTTCCAGACTGAAAGCCAATGTTTAGCATCTTCAAGACCGCATCATCCAGTTTTAGGAATCCTAGTCTAAATTTCATCAGATTTCACGGTCTGGAAGAAAACCCACATACTTACTTAAATGCTGTAATCTGTTCTCTTCTATTTGAGCACAAATTCTTACTCTTCTGCCAATTGTAATAACTGCATTAGCACCTGATCACAAAAACGTCTTAACAAAAAGACAAATGAAAAGGTACTTAACGGTTCTTTTTTCCTACTGTCATCCACTTTCCTTCCCCAGAAAATACCAGTAAACAGGGAACAACTGGTTCTAGGCAAGTTCAAACCCAGAGCTTGCTGTGCCTAAATCAAATATAATGATCACTACTTCACAGACGCACCTAGGAAATATTTCAGAACTACCACGTGAAATGAAGTGGATGTAAAAGCAGATTAAATTTGAATGTTTTATTCCACAAATATACACAATGTGTGATTTTTTTTGTTTATTAAGTTTACTATATTAGATAGTTATTTGAGCAAACCTGCATTTAATTCAATAGGATCCTTGTGTAATACTGGATTTTGTCACTTTTACTCAAAAGAGCAGCTCTGTGGAGGCTGATTTTAATAGACCATAGTGGGGATGAACTGGTTAATTATAAGGATACATGTATTTTAATAATGCATTTTCACAGACCATTTATTTATGTTGCTTTGTTGCATTGGATTAATACACAAATCAAACAGGCTAACAATTAGAAACGTCTGCCACAAGCTAAAAGTGATAGAGGTGTTTCATATAAAGATCCTGCTCCCAATGGAAAAAAAACGAACAACCTGTAGACTGCAAATGAATCTTATTCCTTATATTAGTCCATTCCACAGTAACTGTTCATACTTGCACCCTTCCCTGGCGGATTAAATGCAAGATAGTTAGAAGCAGACAAGTCCTCCAGGAAAGAAAGAATAGGCTACCACAGACTTATGGAAAGGCAAAACCAAGGTAAAATACCTAACACCAAAAAGGTGTCTTATGTTGTTACACTTACTAGATTTTGTGCACGTTTCAGAAATGCTACACATCTGTTCTGCACAGTGTATTGCTGCAAAGAGCTGCCTTTCAATGTCACACAAAATAAACCATGCCTACACCCCTCCTTCTTCCAAACACAAACAAGGATTAGATTTCCAGAAACACTGCAACTTCACCATCACCACTGACGATTTTAAAAAACCTCTCCTTTTGACCTACACCAACGATGTTTTCTCCCCCAGTTGTTCTAATCCAGTTTTCATTAAAAATAATAATCTCACACTTCCTGACGCCAGATTTTTCTTACAGATGAGAAAACTACCTACGCAGACCACAGAGAAGAGGAAGTGATCCCTGAGAAAGAGTTGTGAGCAATTAGTGGCAAACCACCTCACTTGTGTGGATTTGTGCACACAAGGGAACTGCACCTCACTCCTCTTTTCCCCTTATCCTGGGGGTCCCTCTAGCACAGCAGATCTTCAGTCACCGCTGTAATGAATACAGGGCCCAAATGGCACAGCGCCAGCACTATTTGTGCACAGGGACAGCAAATGTGAAATGATGGGGAGTACTGAAGAGGGAGGGAGGAACCATACAGAGACACAGGCATTTTCAAGAGCACTCAAAGTGACAAACCCAGCCTGCTCCCTTATTACTTCCTAACCTGGCCACTGTACAGCATTGAGAGTCTCTGCTTTCACTTGGATTCTTTTACTTGCTGGCACAAACATGATTATCCAACATCACCACCTAAGAATATCCTGATTTTGTTTACCAGAGCATAGCAAGTGAGAATTCCTGTTTCAACTCATGCAGATCTACACACCTTGCTGACTAAGACATCACATTTCAAATGAAAGTTAAGTTACCAGACAAGATAACTGAGAAAATAACAATAAAAAAGGCTCGGAAAATTAATTACTTTTCAGAAGAGCAACGGAATAAGTTAGGCAATCATACTGGTAGAATATTTGGCTTGGCATTTAAGATCAGCTGTATTTTTCTTTCTGGCTCTATTTCTGGGCTGTCATTTCTTGCCACAAAATATTTAAGCTCAAACATATGTTCGGCTACAGATCTTGAGAAAAATACCTTGGGAAAATGTAAACTGAAAGAAAAGACAGTTTCTTTTTCAGAACAAAACACTGAACATAAAACACCACCGTATCCATTTAAGCATTTAAGTCAAATTAATATTTACCCATGAGCAGGATCCAAAGCTATTGCCCTGGGCTGATCAAGGTCTTGCCAGAAGAGGACTTTTCTAGATGTTCCATTGAGATTAGCTACTTCTATCCTATTGGTTTCTGAATCCGTCCAGTAAAGTTTTTTCCCAATCCAATCACATGCCAGGCCATCCGGGGAAACCAGACCAGAAATGATGACATTCTGCACCACACTCCCAGTTTGGTTAATGTAAGTTTGCTTGATGGCTTCTTCACTCACATCTGTCCAGAAAACGATGCCTTGTGAATACTGGAAGTCAACCGCAGCAGCATCCTCTAAACCACTGACCACCACAGTGGACTCCAGCTTTGTGCCTCCAGCATCCACGAGTCGAACATCCCGCCGGTTGGCAAAAAGCAGAAAGGGAGATGCTACAGAAGAAAAAAAAAAACAGAAACACGTTAGTGTTATTGTCATCTAGAGATGTTAAAGCACTGCGTATGAATATGGCAGAGGAGGATTTCTTTTCCTAGATCAGTGGGGCAGGCAGTAGAGCAGAAGGAACATCAAAGTTTCACGAGAGAAAAATGCATGCTACCCAAGAACCTCTTCCTTCCACATGTCAGAAAAAGCAGTAAACAACAGAGGGAAGAGCAGACCCAATTATGTATCTGAGGGATATGGACAGTGTCTTCAACATTAGTTAAGAGTTCAAACTGAGACCCTTCAACAATACCTTCTGTGAATCCATACACCCAGGTTAAGAAAAAATTAAGTCTTCACGGTCTGAAAGCCTGGTTCACCAAGTTGAAGTAGTAACAACACGCAGAAGGCAAGTTTTGATACCCTTTAGTAGCAGGCTGGAAGCTAACAGTACTAGACACCACACCCTGAAATGCTCCTACCAAGTACCCTCCTGGAGAGCAAAGACTGTGACAGAGGTTCAGAACTACCGTCTTCTCCTCTGCACCACAACAAGAGAGAAACTCGAGGAAGAGTTTGAAGGAAGACGATGATGTGGGTTGTGGAAGTTCCTGGGGACTGCTGTTAGCTGGTAGAGGCAGCCAGAGCAAAAGGACAAGAGTTCTTTCTATTTGAAGCTCTAAGTGGGTGGTGGAAGCTGGAGTGCTTGTACTGAATGACAGGGAACAGGCTTTCAAAGGGGACCTAACTTATGATTGATGCAAGAGGGATGGGAAGCTTAAAGACATGTCATAATGACAGGCGTAGAGATATTCCAGCAGTATCTGCATGAGTTCTACATCTCTTGTGTGTGAGGTTCAGTTGGTCAGTGACAGGACCTTGGCAGATGACACTGGTGTTCACAGACAGAATGGTGGGGAGAGCGACTCATGAGAGGCAAGGAAATTAACCTCGCTGAGCTGGATCTGACAGTAAGACAAATAGAAGCACTAATAACAGTGGCAGAGACTTTAGCACAGACGAGATGACTTTTCTGTCATACCAGATCTCATCTGCCATTGTACTCGGAGAGAAATAAATCTGTGCTTCCAATTGAGGCTGTCCCTCCACACCCTGCAACGGAGAGAAAGGTCTGAGTCCTACAATTCCCAACACAGAATATTACAAAACCCGAGCAGAGGGAGATTGTAAAGATCCTCTGAAGGACCCACTATCGGGTGAGAAGGCACAATTCAGACAGTGACGAAGTCATGATTTGGCTCAACTGCTTCTCCCAGAAGAGGACATTAAGTAGATATCTTGCAGAACATTCCTTCCCAACCATACCAGCCAGACTGACGGCAAGTTAACCACTTCATTTCTCCCCTAAAAGTGCAGGCTTGCTTCTTTATCCATCAGTAAACAAGAAAAATAGTTATCTACAGATATGGCTGGGAAGGCAGCAGCCAAGTACAATGAAGCCACCAGAACGGCCACAGCTGTGAACACCACTGGAAAATGCCAGTATTCCAGAAAAAGCCACAAATGCTGGAAGTAATGGAGCTCCCTCAGCTTCTCCTCTGATTGCCAAAGTCTGGCAGGGGTCTTATGTCATCAAGTGAAGAGCTATTTTCAGTTGCCCATTCTGTTTGCCACCTTGAACCCCACTACCCTTCCCACTCCTCCCCCCAGTTCCTCTAACTCATGCAGCAGCTGCTGGAGTTCTACACCAGTCAACTGCTGACTCCGAGCTTCATATACAATCATTCAACTCAATTCTGCTGCTTCCAGCGCGCACCCAGCAGAGGTCCAAACACTTGCCACTCAACTCAAGGAACAACACACAGAACAAAGCACCAACAACAGATATGTTATTTAATCTTCTATGGCTTCAAGCCTGTGATATAAATACCTTTACTGTATATAATATATGAGACTTAACTCTTGACACCGTCTTTCAGATGCAATTCCTCCAGCAGTTTTAAAAGAAGACAGTTTATACGAGGTCTGAGTTGCTGCTCTGCTATGTTGGCATGCTATTGCCTTTTTCATGAACTGTCTCCAGCTACACGCTCACTGGAGAGAGTATGCCAAAGTGAAGCACATCTCTGACAACAGCTTATGTATTTATGTGCCGGCCAAGGACCTCAGTTAGAACCTACAACTCAGCTTCAGATGAACTTAAAAACATGCATTAAAAAATCAGCCATTTTATTTCCCTCCCCCCCCCCAAGTCAGGAAAGAGATGGCTTTATTTTTCTCTTTGGAGGAAGTCTATGCTGATGAAAGTAATAAGGAAAATTTAAATCAGCTGGTGGTTTTAGTGAGGATCTTGGACAGTACAGACACAGACAATTGTTATCATGAATGTTTCACTGAAAATGTAATATCTTTGTTTTCTACAATACTTAACTCAAGAAAGTTTATACAGCTTGAGGAGAATTATTTGTTAAGAAATGAGGTCTCATTATCACTCCTATCTAATTTCCTAACTTGCCAAGTCCTGCTCTCTGTCATCTTTCAAAACACTAGGAATAGTCTCATGAAAGCCCAACAGGTTAGTTATTGAAAACAGAAGAAAAAATGTCTAGAATGCAAAGTGCTTGTTTTCTTCTCTGCAACTCATTGGTTCCCCATAGCCATGTCTATTTTAAGTGGCACTGTACCAAACCATTTGAACACTTGGAAAGTTTGATGTTAGCGGGCTCTGTTTAAGTCACACGTTTTCTGAGGCAGAAAACTTCTCAAGTTATGCACGTTGCCCCACGAAACCAGCCCCACATCCAGCCAAAGATCAAAGCCTAAGAAGTCTATATACAATTTTTAAAAAAATATCGTCCCAAAAACGTGTTTTGAGGAATATGAATAGACGGATTTTAATCTAGACATTTCCACGCTGAATCCATTATTAATGCTAGTACAAAGGAAAAAGAAACCTGAAATATCAAGTCCAATCAACAGCAGAGGAACTCAACAGCTTCTTAACTAAAGATCAGACACGAACAATGTCTAATCCAATCAGAATCAATATTATCCCAGTTCCCCATCCCTTTCAAGAGATTTCTTCCCCACTGATGCACACAGTAGGGCAACAGCGTACAGATAACACATTAACCACTGTGTTCTCTGTCACTTCTGTGCTTCGGAACCGTCCTGATTGAAGTGCAGCCGCATTGTGTTGGCTATAAACACCCAGCGGGGAAATCACACTGCCCTGCTTCCAACCGTGTTAAAATTTCACTGCATTTATACACTGATGTAAACTGATTGATTATTGAAAATGGCCAGAGTTCATCCCTTTTAAGCACAAATGAGTATTTGATTTCCTTTGGAAAAAATAAAAGAAATAAGACAGAAAACCTGATTTTGAAAACCTTATTCACTTCTCTGCTCCTCCCCACCAGCCTATTTTATTCAGTCCAAATTTTATAAAAAAAGTGCAGAGCCCTTTTAGAGCATTACTGGTATGAAGAAAAACAACAAACCCAACAAAAAAAACCAACAACCCACCAGCAAAAAACAGTGATCAAAACAAGTAACTCGTTCTCAACACTAATTCTTGCGTGGAATGCTGCTGAAGAAACACGTACTCTCGAACTTTAAAAATAATGCGTAAGTCAGAAGAGCAATTAAATGGTCTGTTTCCATGGCTTTGCATTTATCACGAGAGGTCAGAATGTGATGGCTAAACAGCAGGCAAAACTAGCTCTGGTAACTCTGCAGCTTCGACTAAATACAACCTCCAAGACATGGCAAGAAAAGGTCACAGAACTTTCCAGATTTCCAACACTCCCAATTAGTAAGCAGTAAATCTGAAAGGGGCAAAGAAGAAAGCAGATGCCTTTCTAGAAGGACAGATGCATAGGATTTAGTTTCATAGAATTACTAAACTCAACAGTTTAGCAATTCAAAAGACATAGTCATAGTCTATGTGATTATAATCAACAGCTTTTTTAAGCCGTTAGAATGAGAAACTAAGAAAGCCCAAATGGTATTGACCAAAAACTGATTTGCTGTGCCATCAACAAACCAACTTAGAGATTCAAGATCATCCCACCGATTAACGGTGCAAGTTTGTTTATTTTGAATCCCACCTGTACGCAGAACCAAAGGTTCAGTTCCAAGAACATGCAGGACCCATCTCCTTTCAAATCATGCTGTCTTCTCAATCCTGAACTGGGTGTGAAGGTCCAGAGAACACACTTATCCTTGGTGCATTTAATTCTTTACTGCACTGCTCTTAACAAGGAAAACTGGAAGACCAGTTCACAACAGTTTCTGAGGAGAGGGATGGAGGACATCCAAAAAATCTAGCAACAACTTTGATTACCATTGACGCGCAAATGAGCTTATCTGTTACACAAAAAGAGGCAATATCCTCTGCTTGAGAAGTTATTCCATGGTTAGAAAGTTAGGAGACTCTCAAAAGAACACTTTGTGTTATGCTCTGTTTTGATCAGCAATGCTCCCAACAACTGCAAATTGCTTGAAAAGGGAAACACCAGCTTCTATTTTAAAAAGAGAAACGAATAAACAGTAACAGGATGAATGATGAATGTAGAGGACAAACTGTCTATATCCAGTCTATTTACCACCCAATTGAAAGGACAACATTTTAATGTAGTTTAAAAAAAAAGAAAAAAAAAAAGAAAAAAAAAGCACTCTATTCTTTTTCAGTAAAATTAGAACAGTTCCTATTTTTCCATAATAGGCAGTATTTGAAACCTCTGTACATAGCTGGAGTTCACAATCCCTTGACAAAGCAAAAAAAAAAAGAACCTGAAATCCCACAAACTATCAAATGAACTCTAAACAGATAACAGCCTAAACTGTAGAAAGTTACAGACTCCTTGCCGCAATTCTACAATCTCATTTGGATCATGCAGTACTGTATCAACACTACTTCGTTCTAGAAACACATATTATTTCTATCCAGAAAAACACCAATTTTCCAGTGGTTTTCTGCTAACTGGAAAACACACCCTTGTCTCGACAATGAAGCTATCTACACAGAGGCTTATTGCACAACAGTGTGAAAATAGAGCTGTTCATCAGTTAATAAACTGGAGAAAAAGAAACACTCATGATCAAGCTGGTTTGGAATCAAACATGGGTTCAATTTCCAGCTTTGCTCTTGATCTCCTGAATGCTCTTAAGCACATCTTCTGGTCCTTGTCTGTGTTTAATTACTGAATATTAATTGTTTTACCTGCATCGGGAAAGCTGTCTTGTGCAGACACAAAATAAGCCTGGAGGATTTGTGCACTTTATGTATGATTCATTTGGTTGACCACTATGAATAGAATCAGTTTTAGCACATCTACCGTAGTTCCCTTACCACCACCTCTATCACATTCATAAGCAACACAAAAAAGCTTTTTGTTTAAATGCACTGAGGCTTAGACTCCTCTGCACTTCACCATACATAAAAATGCAGTAATAATCTTTCTTTTTCTCTGCTTTCCATCATCTCTGTTAAAAACATAAGCTCCATGAAGTACTGCAGGTCTGATGCCATTTGCCCAGCTGTAACTACCTTCCAAAAGAAGAGGCCAGTATGTTGCTTCTGAATTCAGCCATTAACTTTCACTTTTTGTTTAAATTGTACCAATCCCATCTACAGCACTTAAATTTTATGAAGTGCTTCAGGGGCACCCGTTAGCCCCAGGAAAGTGACATGGGACAAACAACTAAAAATTGCACTGTATGATCTTCGTTATTATCAGTTTCAGTAACAGTTCTGAAAACCAGTTTGACAGGGCCCAACTCATTTACATATTAAGACTAAGGTGATCACAAATTATGATCAACTGAGCATTTGTCATCAGTTGCTGGTTAGCTGCAAAGCTGCAACAGTTCTAAGACAAGCCGAGCAAGAGAGTTTTAAAGTTATATTTATACTACTGCTTCATACTTGTTGACACGCCTACATTTTGTCTCCTTCCCCTTAAAGCCAAAATAGAAAGACATGAGAATACTGGGGCACGTGCACGATTCCTACTCTTGAAAGCACCAGAAGGGCAGAACACACACAAATCCTATGTATAGCACAGGAGAAAAGCCATACTTAACAATTCTTAAACCAGTTAACTAGGCTGAAGGTCACGGAAAGGTTTAACTGAGCTTTTAAGAAAACTGACCAAGGATCTTGGGAGCCTGGTACACAACATAAAATGAAGATCTCATTTTAATAAGCATACAAGCTAAAATAGCCATCCAAAATTACAGTATGTGTAACAACTTATATTTTAAATATTATTTCAATTCTTAACAGAACAAATGCGTAGGGGACTTCTGTGGTTAAGCCATCTGTACTGCTGCACAGAGAGAAGAGCACAGAATTCTTGCAGCAGTCAATGTCCCAAACCACAAAAACATTCACTACCCAGGAACAAAAACAACCCCCACACCCCTGATGTAGGCACACAGGATGGTAAAAAATCAGCGTGTCAAAACTTTTGCACCCAAGGGTGTACAGTCTTCTGGAAACTCTAAGACAGGATACGGAGTAAGCACGCATCAGCTTTCTATTCTTAAAAATATCTGCTATGCAGAAACAAGACCACATAGGTAAGGGTCCTAGCAGCCATAAATTAATTGGAGAAACCAGTTCTACAGCACAAAGCCATCCCTCTTGTCCAGCTCTAACTCTTTTGGAGCATAAGGAGGCTTAGACCTTTGATGTGTAGCATGAGGCCCCTTCCAAACATTTAGGGAAGGAAGTTATTCCACATACTGTCACCCTGTGGGGCATTATCCCCATTTTTCATGGCTTGGCTCAAGCGGAGAGAGGCAGCAGCTGGTGGCAGCAGGAAGCTCACGTGCCAGGACACACAAACACTACTGGTGCCATAAAGACAGAGGAAATAAGGTAAAAAGGAAAGAGATTCAGGCATGGAAGAGAAAGCAAGGTAATCGAGAGTTTTGCCACACCTGTCTCCTAAAATCAAGCACAACTAAAAAACCCAGTCTTGCAAGACAAGAAGGAAATATGGCAGAGATGCACGTAAGTTCATTTTACTCTTCTAATGCAACTATTACATATTTAGCAGGGAAAAAAACATTTCTTTCTTAAATACTCTAAGCTCTGCATTCTGGACCCCAGTCCTTTTTACCGGCAGCTGCTGCTGCAGAGAACCTGAAACCACCAACTTCAAAAGACAGATTAAATGTTGATCTTCCTGTACTAACTGCACATACCCAACCCGAGTTTAAACTTGCCAGGTATGGTCCTCCAAAGAATAGAGAGATATTGCTTTCATCCTCAAAACACATTGTAGATAAGGTGAATTCCCAGTATAATTACTAAATTACAGAACATTCTTGCTGCAACACAGAGGTAGGTGGTAGCAGTTTGTAGAGCACAGGACTAAAAAAATCAGGGCTCCTCCGTTTCACTCCCACATATACCCCCTTAGTGAACTTGAGCAGGTGCTTCAGCCCAGTGATTTGTAAAAATCATTCCACCCGCCACCAACATACCCTTCCTTCTGCTGTTAATTATCTCAAAGGGCTGCCGTAAAGCCTACTGATGCTCGAGCAAGGCACTCGAAGATCTCCCAGCAGAAGGCTCCATGATGTACTCAGCTTTTCATTCCTGACAGGCTAAGACCTCTCCTCTCTGTGAATCGGGGAGTGAGTGTGGGTCAGTGAGCTGTGAAGGAACGGTTGTTGATAGTACTGCATCTGACAGAGAATGGAGATTCTCCTTAGCCCTCCTTTCGTTGCTAATGTATTTATAGAAACATTTTGTATTGGTTTTTTGCAGCAGTAGTCAGATTAAGTTCTAACTGGGCTTTGACCCTTTTAATTTTCTCTCTGCATAACCTCATGACTTCCTTGTAGTCCTCCTGAGTTGCCTGTCCCTTCTTCAAAAGGTCATAAACTCTCCTTTTTTCCCCCAAGTTCCAGACAAAGTTCTCTGTTCAGCCACGCAGGTCTTCTTCCCCACCGGCTCATCTTTCAGCCTGTAGGGTGGCCTGCTCCTGTGCCTTAAAGATTTCCTTCTTGAAGAATGTCCGGCTTTCCTGGACTCCTTTGTCCTTCAGGACTGCCTCCCAAGGGACTCTGTCAACTAGGCTCCTAAACAGGCCAAAGTCCGCCCTCCGGAAGTCCAAGGCAGCAGTTCTGCTTACCCACCTCCTTACTTCTCCAAGAACTGAAAACTCTTATCATTTCATGATCACTACGCCCAAGACGGCCTCCAACCATCACATCACCCACAAGTCCTTCCCTGTTCGTGAACAACAGGTCCAGCAGGGTGCCTCTCCTAGTTGGCTCCCTCACCAGCTGTGTCAGGAAGGTCTCTTCCACACACTCCAGGAACCTCCTAGACTGTTTCCTCTCTGCTGTATTGTATTTCCAGCAGATGTCTGGTAAACTGAAGTCCCAGACGAGAACAAGTGCTAGCAATTGTGAGACTTCTCCCAGCTGCTTATAAAATATTTGGTCTGCCTCTTCATCCTGGTTGGGTGGTCTATAACAAACTCCCACCATGATATCTGCCTTGCTGGCCTTGCTCCCTGATTCTTACCCATAAACACTCAACCCTATCATCACCATCATTAAGTTCCAGACAACCAAAACACTCCCTAACATACAGGGCTACCTAGCATACAGGGCCATCTGGTTTTTTTAAGGTATAGTGTTGCTTGTGTTTATGCTGGGTTTTACACAAAATAATTTTAAAAACTCTCCCAGTAACATAACACTCACATCACTGTTTCTGTTGCCTGCCTGAATCAGATGCATTTAATAGTTTTATCAAATACTAATGTTAAAATATTGTTAGATAAACCGCTAGCTACCTTTTATTGTATGTTTTTAAATAAACAAGCAGTAAGTTTTTTGAAAATATTGTTATATTTTCTGGATTGTGTAGGGTTCCCCCCTATAATGACAGGGTTTTACGAAGATGAGAGATTTACTTCAGACTGTTGGTTTTGTTTGGCAGCCTACAGTTTTTTTAATAATGTTAGCAGTAACAACAAAATATAGCACTGATTATATACCATTCCATCTCCATTGGCCTGAATTAGTTCATTTCCCTCAGTCAAGAGATGCCGAAGGATTTGTCTGAAGAGCATGCTCTGAACAAGTCCAGCAAAGGTGCTTTATACAAATTATGAAATTTAGGATTTGTTCAGATTGTCTGGGATGGCAATAAAAGGTTTCAAAACTCTCTACCTGCACACTCTTAACTTATTTATTATTATTTTGTCCTGTTTCTAGTTATATTACCTACTTCAAGGAAAAATCTTCACATACCGGAACAGTCAAATGATTGGATTCAGTGTGCATAGTTCAGTGCACTTCCATCTCTGTAGAGGCTGGAAGCAAGCTACGTGTGTTCAAGATCACTTTTCTAGGGACACCCCATTGAGGGTTCCTCAAACTTTTCTGCCTTTTCCCACAGACCACCCATTAAGCACGCCACATGAACTCCCCTCCTGGTGCACAAGGCAACAGCGCTCTCAGATTGTCCGTAATACCCCTGTAGCAAATACTGAAATTGGTTACATGGAACAGCATATTTCATCTTCTTTTAACACAGTTTAGCAGCTGGAAAGGAGGACAGCCAAGTCCATGCGAGCAGCCAACCCTACGCGGACCACCAAGCAGCATACAGAACATATTTAGAGATCCGCTGAAAAACTAAACAAAAACCAGTATCAGCCATGATTTGGGGACACTTGCATCAGTTTGCTGAGATACCCGTTAGATAAGACTCGCAAGCACTTTAACCGTTATGTTTAGAGGAGAACACAGATTCACTAGAGCATAAAGCAATTTTCATCTGGTCTGTTTTGTTAGAGGAAATTTCTAAACATTATTGCAAAACTGGCTCTTGGCAATCTCTCCCTGTGCAATGCACAACTGGTGTTCAGCCAAACAGTTGTGAGGACGGCAGTCTCATGCAATCCTGACTAGCTAATGCTAAACAGATAATATCTCTGCAGTCTGAACCCCCACCGCTTCCTGACCTCAGGTTCTCACCCCAGCATTTTACAGGGGTTAAAATATACATGGGATTTTCCCAAAAGCAGAAGTATACGTTCACAACAATTTGCTTATTCTTCTGAGGATCCCGCTGTAATTTGCTACTCAAGAATCACAATGCGTATAACAGCTTAAATGCAAATAAGCTATCCATTGGGGATTAGGGCATTTTAGCTCCAGAGAGACACCAACAACAAGCTTTGAAAACCTGCACGTTGAAAACAGCTGTTAACATCCTCCAATCTTAAAAGTCAACTTTTGAGTTTGGTGCTGGTTGGAAATTAGAACCTGCGCTAAACTCCAAGGAAGGTTAAACTGAACTTCCAAACTTCAGTGAAGCTTGCTAAAGCTCCCAAGGTCCACTGAAAATCCCAGTCTAAACGTAGAGCATAAACCCCACAAGGAAGGTGAAAACTTTCCCACACTTTAGTAGCAACTAGGCCGCAGCACCTCACAGGTTTGTGCTGGGATGTTTGAGTCCCACGCTGTGTCCAAACAGAGGAATTGGATAGCAGAGGGAGACCCATCACATACGCATGGGCGATCTACTGACTGGCACCACAGCCAGCCTCCAAACCTCCTCTATGTTAAATTAAGAACGGTATGATATAAGGAAGGCTGTCACAGGCTTCACACACCAGCTGCTGTCTCAAGACATAACGGGCAAACTTCTCCAGATCCCTCACAGACTGCCACACTGGATGCTCACCTCCTCCAGCTACATAAAGCTATGGTATTTTATGCTCTCATACGTAAGAGTGGAAGATGCTGTAAGCGCATAAAATTTGTAACCCTGGGTCCAAAAATCTAACTGTATGGGCAAACTTTAATGACAAATTACTTGCACTGATGGTAGAGTATTGCTTTACAGTTTATCTCACCCAAAAGCCTGCAGTGACCCTGGCTCAGCTAGAAGCTCAGTTCAGAAGTCTCCGAGGACCATGTTCCGAGGCAAGTTACTCAGCAAGTCACCGAGAAGATATCATCATAAAAACACAGTTGCTGATGATCAGTCCCCTTTTCCAGTCAGCGGGAACATCACTGGACTGCCAGGAGTTTTCAAATATAATGGAAAGCAGCTTAGCAACTTCATCTGCCGGTCCCCTTAGGACCTAGGTATGGATTTCATCAGGTCCCATGGACTTGTGTACTTTCAGGTTCCTTAGAGGATCTCACACTTGAACTTCTCCTACAGTGGGCAGTTCTTCATTTTCACAGCCCCTGACATTGCCTTCTGCAACCTGTGTGGTGTGGCTAGAGCCCTTGCCGGTGAAGACTGAGGCAAAAAAGTCACTGAATATTTCAGCCTTCTCCATATCCCGGGTGACCAGGTCTCCTGTTTCCTTCCAGAGAGGGTCCACATCTTCCCTAGTCTTACCTTTATGCCAACATACTTATAGAAGTTGTTCTTGTTGCCCTTGATGCTCAGACAGTTTCTCTGTCTTCCTCCCAGGCTACCTGCCCTGGCTTCCACCCTCTGTAGGTCTCCCTTTTGCTTTTGAGCATGTCCAGGAGCTCCTTGTTCATTCATGCAGGCCCCCTGGCTTTTGTGCCTGACTTCTTTTTTGTTGGGATGCATCGTTCCTGAGCTTGGAGGAGGTAATCCTTGAATACTAATTGACCTATTCTGGTGTGGAACTTAAGAAATGAATGGCTTAAACTTGGTATGAATAGTGGTGTTCGTGTGCACGGTGCTACAAAGAGAATTCAATTTGCATTCTACCAGACCACCCTCTTCAAATATCACTCCTCTTTGCATTGATTCTGTACTACCAAATACTTGCATTGTCTTGACCGTGATAAGCATTCATGTTATGATTAAGGTTTCTTTAAAGTACAAAACTGTATTTTGTCTAATAGCATGGGACACTAGTTTCAATTCCATAACAGTGTTTACCATATTCAAACCACACTGGAGCTATCTGTCAGCTGACTCATGACGGTTTTCTTTGTGAGAATTAATATGGCACTCTGCTTGTACCCACAAAAATTGAAAACAGCCTGTCCATTGACATTTCTGGTATTTTCTGATTTTAGAATAAGCAGAAGTGGCACTGAAGTAGTCTCTTACGTGGTATTGCTGTTGGGCTTTGCCAAAATGGGTGGGTAAGTGCAAAGGAAGTGCTTAAAAATAGGGATGGGGGATGTGGCAGGAAAAAGCCATACTTGGATGTTTCACATTCTGTGATGCAGAGCACATAGCAATAATTTTGCTGCTGTTATTGTAAATGCAGCAGGCATGGATTCCCCCCCACCCTCGTCTTATGAGTTTTAAAACTGCAGAGGAAACTGAAGATTTGTCCTATTTCTGCATAAGTTGGTTTAGAAGAATGCAGACAAAGAGGTGACTACCTTGAACATCTAAACACAACTTTTGTTGTAAGCAACAGTTCAGGTCAATCCATGAATGGAAAAAAACCCTGCAGTGTCCCCTTTTTAGATTCTGGATACCAATGGGAGCAAGGTTCTTTTCTGTTGGTTTTTTTTTTTCCGTTTTATTTTGTTCGTCTTTGGTTTGGCAGACAGCTGTCTGGCCAATAATAGTAGATTATGCAGTGATGATGGTTCCAAACTTTTAATGGATAAAGTAGTGGTTCTACATCATTTGGAAAATTTGGCTTGCAAGTTTTCTCCAGGACTTGAACAAATACAAGCTTGACAAAGGTATGCTTGTTTCTGATCTGAATTGTTTCCAATTTCTAGTTCCAGTTCCAGATGTTCCGTTAACTCCAAAAGACGCAAATCTTAAGAAAGCTGGAAAAAGACTTTTTACTTCTATCTCAACCAAACATACGATATGTACCCTCGAAAATGTAATATATTTGTAAAATGCAGAAAATGACTCAGAAATAGCATGTGCTGGATTCAGTTGCTGGCAAATGTTACTCGTTGGAACAAAAGCCTACTCAAATCAGATAGAAGAAAACCATGTCAGATTGTGGAACCTACGTTTGAGTCTTCCCTAACAGTTAAGAATCTTTCCATCGAAAACCGTCTTGTTAAAGGGAACCTGCCACATGATACTTCGCTTTAGAGGGTGTGAAGTTCAGAGAAGTTTATAGCGCCAAGTTGTGGACGGGACTTCTGATTTTTGTGCAAGTCTCGTGACTGTCTTCCATTCAAATAGTCAAGATTTGGGTTTTTGGAGAGTTCGTTAGGAAGGAGAGCAAAAAGATGATGAGGTGAAAAGGATTATTTAAGATAATGAAAACTGTAATATTGTGTTTGAATTTATATGTAGCAAATAAATACAGTAATCTGCTCCAAGCTTTGTAAATCTCTCCTTGCTGGAGATGATTCTGCTTTAGCCAGGAACATTGATTAAAGTAAATTCATTCCTTATGGCTCCTTTTGTCTCTCTAAGGTCAGCGTTTGTCCTGCAACTTATCTGGAGCATATGTCCTGCCGGAACTACATGAAGGAAGATGTTCTGCTCTCTTCTTTGTTATTTTTCTATAAATCTAAATGTTTTTCAATATTCTGGAGGCAAAGACACACGCTTCTGATAATTTAGCTTTTTCTCAAATATCTGTTCAAAAAGAGTAGATTTACCGGAAGAGAGAGCACGTTCAGAATTTCAATAACTTTTCTTCCATTTTTTGTCATAAAATTGGCCAAGGGTCAGAACAGAAATAATAATCTGACTTGCTTTGCTTTGGGGTTAAAATGATCATAGTATATTACATACTGAGTCGAAGATTCAGCTCTTCCAAGGTCTGAAGGGAAGTGTTAATTAAAAGAGGTGTCGCAATGCCACTGAATACAGCTGTTTTGATAAACTGATTTCATGTGTCTTTGGTGATCGGTGTATGATTTTTACGGACACAATGGAATAGGACCCTATGCTCTTTGGGGCATGCCTGCACTCTGCTGTTCATGCAAATTAACGCCAGCATTATCTTCAACGGCACTGCAGTTCACATACTTGCCAAGTGCGTGGTTAGCTTGAATTGATCTGTCTGAGTAAGGCAGGAAAGTGCATAATGCTCATTAACTGATTATATTTTCGTTTTAGAGGGTAGACCGCATTCTGTTATCATTTACCTGGCAGCCAGCATCTGCATCTGTGATACATTTTTATTCCTGGGTCCAAAAATTTTTGGCAAGGTGACTATATTTACTTCAGCACTGAGTCCCAAGGACTCTTAGTACCAAACTAAGATTTCGTAGTATGTCACTGTTGGACAGAAGACCTTGAGTGATGTTCTCCCCATTAAATTATTTTCCCTTTAAACTGGAGGTGCAGGTGGCTCGCTCATAATTCTGCTGTATCACAAATTAGTGAAGATCATAAACTGGCAAAAATTGTTCTTTACTTTATCTAAGTGTGCAAAGGGTCCCTAACAGAGGGCAATAAAGTACAAATGCCAACCTAACTGAAGAAACGGAAAATAATCGTCTGCGGTATTTGTTCCTCCAAAATGTGGAATTTAAGGACGTTTCCAGAAAAAACAGTCGTCACTTCCAAACCTGCAGAATAAAAGAGGCTCTCCACATTTGGACCCGTGTTGATAATATTCAAAAGAAAGCAGATTATATCAGTCTCCTTGTACCTATTTTTATAGGCTGGTAGTTTGTATGTACAAGAAGGGAAACGTGTGTTGGAATTCAGCCCCAGAATGCCTCATTTATCATAGAATCACAGAATGGTTCGGGTTGGAAGGGACCTCAAAGATCATCTAGTTCCAACCCTCCTGCCATGGGCAGGGGCACCTCCCACTAGATCAGGTTGCTCAGAGCCCCATCCAGCCTGGCCTTAAAAACTTCCAGGGATGGGGCTTCCACCACCTCTCTGGGCAAACTATTCCAGTGTCTCACCACCTTCATGGTGAAGAACTTCTTCCTAACATCCAGTCTGAATCGTCCCATCTCTAGTTTTAATCCATTCCCTCTAGTCCCACCATTATCCAACATCCTAAAAAGTCCCTCACCAGCTTTCTCGTAGGCCCCCTTAAGATACTGGTAGGCCACTATAAGGTCTCCTCGGAGCCTTCTTTTCTCCAGACTGAATAACCCCAATTCTCTCAGTCTATCTTCATAGGAGAAGTGCTCCAGCCCTCTGATCATCCTCGTGGCCCTTCTCTGGACACATTCCAGCACGTCAATATCTTTCTTGTAGTAGGGGCTCCAGAACTGGATGCAGTACTCCAGGTGGGGTCTCACAAGAGTAGAATCACCTCCCTCGACCTGCTGGCCACTTGCTTTCTTGGAAAAGGTTTGGAGTCCAGATAATTATTTAAAACTGAAAAAAATATGAGAGAATGGAAACTTGGGGCCTTGAAAGATGATCTACATAGGAGCTGTTTAACATTTTTGGTTCTGTTGTTTTTGGAGCTGACTAATTACCGCTCTGTACAACCTCACAGTCATTAGTTGGTGATTCTCCTCAGTGTCTGTTGAATTCTGGTGTTTGTGGAATTGCATATGTATGTATGTGACAGTGGGACATGTGATCAAGGATAAAGATCCCAAAAAGGCAAAAAGGAGACTAAAAACATCATTAAAGAAGTGGTGATGCTCTGCAGAAGGCAGAGGAGCCGGAGGGGTTCCCCCGCTCCCAGGGCAGTGCAGGGTGTAGCACATACCCCCCGACAAATGCAGCGTTCCAGGCCAAACCATAAACTCTGTGCAAATTGAGCTCCAGCTATGTTGCATTAGGAGGGATCTTGATTTAAATATGCCCTTTGTATTGGGTTGGGATAGATGTGTTTTGTTCTGCCTGAAGCTAAGTCTGGTTGAATTTTTTTTATTATTCCCCCCCCGGCTGCCCCATTCCTGCCCATCCCCAAGTCTCCTACAGACGTTTTGGTGCCCTGAAATCTGCCAGCATGACTGTACACATAGTTGCCTTCCTTAAGCCGATCCTGTCAAGGGATCTTGGTTTAAAAAGGCAAGCAGATTAAAAAAAAGAAAAAGTACTAAGGCAACTTATTCGCCCAGCTCAGCTGCAGCCAGAGTATTTTCCAGTTGCAGACTTGCAGAGCACTGTCTCTGTGCTGCTGTGTCTTGTACACACGATGTTCAGGGGAAGAAACTTTATAGATGGTTTCGTGCTTTAAAAAAAAAAAAAAAAAAATACGGTGGCACACACAGGTTTGCTTTACTTATATGCTTTAAGCATAGACCTGGCCATCCACAAAGTCACCAACTTAAGATTTCAAAAGACTTTCATGTAGAGCTACAACAAATTATTAGCCACCCTTTATTTTTCAAGTAAGGCTTTTTTACCTCTTGAAATTTTCATGTGAGTCTCAATAACATCCCACTGGCATAAGAAATTAACTGTCTGCAATGCATACCCAAAAGAAGCTGCCACAACAATGTCAAGTACTCTTGTATTGCAGAAACACAAATTAGGAGAGGTATTAGAAAAGTGTAGTGCACTTTAACTTCAGCAGAAGGTTGAAGAGAAAAAAAACCACAAACATATTATTCTTTCTTCCCAGTTCACTCTGAGACCTAATTCTTCAGTTTTCTTCTACCCATGGCTTCCCCACCTGTATAAACAGCCAAGCTTAATTATTGTTTTAACCCAACACATATCTGCCTTTCCCAAACAAGAAAGGAAATGAATGTCTAAAAAGCTTTGAGTTCATCATAAAAGGGGTCCAAAACCAGAAGGAAGTCAATCTATTCCCTACAAAGGAACTACGTGGGGGAATAAAAAAAAAAACCAAAAAACACCAAACCCACAACACAAGCTTTACACAACATGAACTGTCATCATCCATATTACGGTAACACCTAGAAGCCAGAATTGATTCGCACCCTGAAAGACACGATGCGGACACATTGTGAGGGACTGACACACCTGAAGAGCTTGCTGTCTAGATATACAAGGGAAAGGATGAAAGGAAGCCCACAGAAGATCAAGATGAAGGGCCTTGCTCATGGGCAAGACAGGCAGTCCATGGCAGAGCCAGGACGAGACCCCAGTGTGCTAAGCAGAACCATAACCAGCGTTTCTTACAAGACAGCCTAAACTTACTACCTTTTCATACCGTCAGGCTACCTTACAAACAAATTTTAATAGGAAAAAACAAAAAAAAAGGCATACATTTTACTGTGGCAAATGGTTTAGGAATGATCTCAGCCACCCCGGCCCTTTGCTATCCCTTTGGCAGCCTAGACAAGGTGTATTGCAAATAAGAAACTGAACTCCTGATATACAACGCATCTAGAGAGGTGCGACTGAATGTTTTTCCACCTTCTCTACGCTCCAATTTCAGTGAATTTAAATGCCAAAATAAATAAGTCCGGGGCTGTGCTACAGTGCAAATACTTGAAACACAGAAGAAAAAAAAAAAAAAAGACACAAAAAAAAGGACACAAACGCCACAGTGACAGTTCAAAGAAAACGAGAAATGTGATTTTTGGGGAGTCAAAAAGACACATAGCTGATCTCCAAAATCAGAGGGACACACAAAAAAAGCAGCACACTAGAAGGGTAGACAGAAAAACAGGAATACAGACACTTTTCCCCACATATAAATTAAAATATACAAATTCTAAAACTGCTTCTGGAACACAGGTGACAAAACACACTCATGGAGTTTTTTATTCATTTAATTTTGTCCAAAACTTACTCCTTATTTCTGCAGAATGAAGGATACGAGCTTATATTATTACACAAGGAAGCAGTATCACGGAGGGCAGAGCAAACTGCGCTTGTTTATACTAAAACAAAACTAACTCAAGCAATGTGTGGTCATCACTGATCTGATTATCTTGTTTTGTGCACTGTATCCCTTTCCCCCACCCTTCGTTTGCACTGTTTGGCTGTGTTTTCATTGCTAAAGAGAAAGATGTAATTATTACATGGGGATAGCTATTTCGACGTAAAAAATGCCAGCAGAGAAAAGGAAACTTTTACATCAAGTAAAAAGCCAGTGTCGTTATTTCACTCCTCACCTGAGATTTCATCAGCTGCACAGAGTTGCACTGACTCTATCAGGATTTTTACGTCAAGACTGCAATATCAGTGTAATATTACACCTACTTCAGCAATGAAGACATGACCCAGGACTTTCAGAGCAGGAAGCCTTCTCCCTTTCTGTCTGGAAAACATGCAGGGCATTTCGGATGAAATGATATTCCAAACAACTATTCCAACCCTATGCTATAGCTGAGAAAAAGAAATAAATACTGTCGTCCTGCAGGAGCCAGGCTGGGAGCCTGGCTAAGGCAGAATACACGTAATACGTACACCACTGCAATGCACCGGCTAGCATTTAACACACTCATACCTGGAGTAAATATTAGTGCTGCATGTCCTGTCTCTGGGGACACTGTGCCTTTTAAGCACAGTAAACTTATTACAACCAGTTTTCGCACCTATTCTATTTCCAGTTGTCACAGACTGCTTTGGAGTTTCAATGTCCTGGATTCTGCCCTCCCTATTATACATATACATATTTTTTTTACTTATTAGAACACCACAAACTGCAAATGTTAATACAAAAAGCTACCGCCCACAGCCCAAAATCACATTTCCAATCCAGAAACGTGACAAACACAGCACAGTCAATATGACATACACTAGCACGCCGTCAGCAATTAACAACTGCATTTTAACCTTTTATAAACGAGACCCTGCAGTGGATAGTTAATAAACATGAATTACATGCAAGAAATGACCACATGCACTTAAGTAACTCCCTCCAGGTATGAACAATCATGACTAAATACAGAAGCAGACATCCGCCCTCCTAAAATACAACAGGGGCTTAAGAACCCAATTTAACCCACATATGCAAAGGAGAAGGGCTGTTTTTCCTACATACTAAAGATGGAAGTCTTACTTAAAAAAAAAAATAAAATGTTATGCCCCAAATGTTAGCCTTATATGAATAATTTAAAAACAGAGAGAAGACACCTTAAATTTTGTTAGTGAATTGCAAGAAAAGTGAACATGGTGCCTGCATCCATCTAGCCTTTGGTGCAGCGTCTGAAAGAGAAGACGGAGCACAGTATTGTTAAAACAGAGGAACAACCTACCTTCTCTAAAAACTAGTTGTAAACTAAACCACAAAAGCACTTTCTCCTCAAAAACAACAACAAAAAAATAATCTCCAAACAACAACAAAAAACCCACCCTGAACCCACACCAAACAAGCACTAACTTGAAGCACAGCCGACTTCTATACTAAACTTTGTCACCTCATTCTGTAACTAGATACTTGCTCAGATACTACTAAATACTTGCTTTCTACTTATAGAAAGCTTGGTAACATTACCAATAAAAGTAGTACAAAGTAGAAACCGATAACTCCTTAATCAAGTTCATCTAGGGCAGATATTAATTAAAGACGATGCAAATAAAAACAAAGATTTCTTTCTCCTTTAAAAAGGGGACCTAAAATCACTGCTCACATCAGTCTTCTATTAATTACCACGTGCAATACCGGTCAACCTTGCCGCCAACAGATCTCACTTGGGTGACAGAAAGTAACTCACTTTTGAGAATAATTCAGATTTTTTTGTCTCCTTTGCTACGACTAATACTTGCAATGTAGAGCAGCACTGTGCGATATGCACTATTGACTAAGGAAGAATGAGATTCAAAATGACCGGCTCATTTTAGAAAAGGCACTGAGGAGCCAATAACTAGAATTCATTCTGATCCATCCACCACTTCTCAATGATCGCACCATGAAGCTCTGAAGTGAGAAGATGCACTTTATTTCCTCTACGTTATCAACATGTGAAAAACATCAACCTTCTTATGTTTTACTTGGAGGAAGTTAGGGCATCCAAAACCTCTCAAGAATGTGCTCCGCTGATTACAGCATTACGTTGCTTCCTTTATAAACCCCTAGAATGCAGAATATGTTTGTACATACATATATACACATACACACACGCTTAATAAGGTAACAAGACTTGACATCAAGTGACACCAAACATTTCTAAAGGCTACTTAAGTTGAAGCTTTCAAACGAAAAACTTCATCTCATGCAGTAATTGTCCAAGGACACCACAGAACTGCACAACATCAAAGCAGAAAACATCCGTCTACTCCTGCAGAACAGTTAATCCATACAATTAACCCTCTATCACATCACACTACAAATGCGAACACATGCTCAATTTCTGTGTTGCTCACAAGATTCTCCAAGATACTATTCTTGTCACTAATGAGGTACAGCACAAACATTAAAAGATTTACAAAAATAATATACTGAGTTTAGATTTTATTTATAAAAACAAAAGAGAACTCCGAGAAAAAAACATCATAGGCTGCGTAACATCTGAATTGCATGGAAACATGTGGCATTATCCTTCCTTCAAAGTTGAATATATCAGACCCAACCCTTGATCTTGCAGTTATCAGTTTTATTAGACTAGAGAGAAAATTATTTAAATCATATTTTACCCTATATCATAAAGCAGCCTCTCTCTCCCCCCTCACTGGTGCAGGTATTTTATTAATAACACATTTGATGAGAGAGGAGAGGACAGAGAAGAGAAAAAAAGAAAATAATTTAAAAAAAAAAATACTGAGCAAGGAAAACACATCCCACAAAACGGAAGGTAACTAAGGAGTTTACTTTCAGCCCAGTCCTCTAACCTAGTTTACTACACAACCACACATTTTTGTGCTCTCACTGGATGGGGCATGGTATGGAAGGTGGATGTGGCTTAAACTAAAACCACTGGACAAAACACTCCCTTTGAAACAGTCTCTTCCTAATCTATGCCAAGTGTTGCAAATAAACTCCTCTTCATTCACAGGATTAAAGCAACACCATTAGTTACAAAAAAGGTTCCTAGTAGAATCCATAACGTTTTAAATCAACAAATCTGCCGAATGGCATGATGCTGTTGCAACCTCCTTTGCAGTGACTTGTGCCTAAATATTGTTCAAATTGTTTTAAAAGAATCAAACCAAAACAAAGATAACTAAAAAAAGAAAAAGGTGAAAAGAAAAACAAAACAAACAAAAAACAAACAAACAAAAAACCAAAGAAAACCCCCACAATTTCTCCAGGACTTAGGAAGCAACAAGAGAACTATTTGTTGAGTTCAATTTAAGTATCAAATCAGCCTCCAGGGAAGAAAATAAAAATAATTAAAATCTAAGCAGTAAGCTGCAGATAAACCGAATTCAGGGCTATTTGGGGTTTGCATGTAAACTTTTGTGTACTATCCAAATAAAGCCCTTTTTGTTAGTGCCAATTTTACAACTGTACAGAAAGACATGCTTTGAGGTTGCTAATGGACAAGTTTCAGGAATTCTCGTTTTTTTAACATGAGTTTACAGCTGTCAGAACTAGAAAGTCTCATGCCATTTCAGACACTGGAAAGCTTTTTGAAATCACTAGTGCTTCGCCAGTGCATCGCTGAAGCCAGTGCAACAGGTGGAGCTGAAGTTGGAAGATCTGTGGTATCCAGCAAAGAGAGCCTGACCGTACATTTGGCACACTCTCAGCCAAACGTGGGAGCAAGACAGGCTCTGAGTGCTATCTGCTTCACACTGATCTATTTGTTAACATTTTGGGATCATCCGAGCAAAAATTATCCTCTTCGGAATAAGCAATATTTACGACAGGACTTTGAATAAACTACCATTCCATGTTTCAAAGCTTTTCTACATAAAGATAATAGAGCACACTCACTTCTGGCCATATATACAACAGTGATCTGATCACTGACATCATACACATTGATAACTGCAAAAACAACACTGATTTTTTTTTTTTCCAGCCATCTTACCTTCCCGATGAAGGCCAAAGTTTTGAAATAGACCTTGGATAGCTTAAAAAGTTAAACTTTCATTGAAAGAAATGTTGCCAAGCACACTAAGCAAACACAACTTACTCAAATACTCACAGTAATCTGTTCCCAGCGTCCTGCTGATGTTTAAATAGGAAAATAACCCTGCAAAGTCCATTCCTTTTTATAAACAGCCAACATTAGTTCAGACGTTATAATAACAAACTGGTGCTAAAGTTGCTTTTTGCAATCCTAAGTGTGTGCGCATAACGCTTACCCATCTCCCACTGTGCTCGACTGCTCTATTCTTGCACACAAACACAGAGCCCTGAGGAGAAGGGCTTGGGGGTATTGGTAGATAAGAAGCTCAACATGAGCTGTCCATGCACGCTTGGAGCCCAGAAGGCCAACTGTATGCTGGGCTGCATCAACAGAAGTGTGGCCAGCAGGTCGAGTCGGGTGGTTCTGCCCCTCTACTCTGCTCTGGTGAGACCCCACCTGGAGTACTGCATCCAGCTTTGGAGCCCTCAGCGCAGGAAGGACATGGACCTGTTGGAGCGGGTCCAGAGCAGGGCCACAAAGATGACCAGAGGGCTGGAGCACCTCTCCTGTGAAGACAGGCTGAGAGAGTTGGGGTTGTTTAGCCTGGAGAAGAGAAGGCTCCAGGGAGACCTTAAAGCGGCCTTCCAGTATCTAAAGGGGGTCTACAGGAAAGGTGGGGAGGGACTCTTTATCAGGGAGTGGAGCCATAGGACGAGGGGTAACAGTTTTAAACTGTGAGAGGGTAGATTTAGATGAGATATGAGGAAGAAATTCTTTACTGTGAGGGTGGTGAGACCCTGGAACAGGTTGCCCAGGGAAGCTGTGGCTGCCCCATCCCTGGAAGTGTTCAAGGCCAGGCTGGATGGGGCTTTGAGCAGCCTGGTCTAGTAGGAGGTGTCAGCGCCTATGGCGGCGGAGTTGAAACTAGATGATCTTTGAGGTCCCTTCTAACCCGAACCATTCTATGATTCTATTCGATGATTCTGTGACTCAGTTTAAAAAAGAAAAAAAAAGTTATCAAACCTCTAGTTCCTGGAGAAAAGCGGAAGGTTTTTGTAGAATTTGGTATGTTGCTTCTGCCTCACAATAAAGTGGCAGACAAGTTATACAAGGGAAAGCATTGCTTGCAGCTGTAATTCAGAGCACAGCAGCTGACAAGTTATATTTTTATCTCCACGTGCCTGTTGATGCCCAAGCCTCCAGAAACCAGGCAAAGGCTTTTCATTAGCACTGGTACATAGTCTCTCAATTGCTACAAAGCTTTACTGACCCAATGATGAGCTCCTGACAACACCCATTGGTTTGCAGCAGCAACGACAGTCACGCAGCAGGGAAGAGAGACCTGAAGTCATTTCAGTTTCCGACACAGACAAAGATTTTATTTACAAAAAGAAAAATAAACAATTTAAAAAAGAAATGCTGCTAGAGTCTCAAAAGAAAGGAAAGAATGTGTAAAGCAGCTTCTTCCCAATTAATGGCCAGGGAACTAAACACCTGGAGAATTCAGCAGTAATTTTGAAAGAACAGCAGAATTTACAATTGAAAGAACAAATTCCTACCCCATCCTAGTAGACTGGTTTGAGTGTACCTGTCCTGCAGTGCGAGCTCCCAAGCAAATCATTACTTTTCCTGTTGTCCATTCAAACAAGTCCTCGCACCTGCCTCTGGTTCATTGCCAACCAGGGGCCAAAAACATGTCTGGAAAACACTCTTGCCACACGATCTGAAACGTTCTCATAGGCTCTTGGCAATATGCTAAGAGACGGAATACCTAAAAGAAGGCATCCTCCCTCAGAAACTAGCATTTGTGGACAAGAAGGTCCTAAGGGTCTGTCAGCAAGCATATGGACAGGTGCCATGTTATAAACGACCATGATAATGAATCAGTTTATACCAAGACGTGACCAGCAGACGGTCCAATTAAGTAACACGCGCCTGTCACACAGTCCCAATCCCTACAGTACAAAACGAGCTCTAAGGCTAATACTGAAAAGGAACCATAATAAAGTACTCCAGAACAGATCTTCCCGGTGAAACCATTCTAAAACACATGCACCCTCAGGGAAGTAATTGTGGAATAGCTGCTAGGTTTTTCCAATTCATATTTTATCTCAAACAAAGCAAGTTTTGTTACCCTACAAAAGCTGTATACGGAAGGTGATACTAACAGGTCTCAAGAACATCCCTCAAAGTTGGGCACTGCGCTACATCTCCTTTAAAAAGAAAACTTTCTCCTGTGTCCCTGCAACATTGACTCCACAGAATTCCAGGAATCAGAAAAGCACAAAGAAAGCATGCCAGAATCTTTACCTGTATCTACCAAGTGCCTTCTGGATGGGCACAGCAGCTTTTACACATGCATTCTGCGTATGTAACAGCATCAGTGTCGAGGAACAAATATGGCTTGGAGGACTGAGTCAGCTGTATGGAGAACTTGCAGTACTCCACATCCTCCCTCACTGCACACAGATTTCCTCAGGAGAGAAAAAAAACCAACAACCAAACCAATAAAAAAAGCCAACTCGGAATAACCAGGCGAGAGGCCAATGCTTACAAAGATCCCATAGCCATTGTTCAGAGAAAACAAGTCACTTGCATCATTCCCCACATGCAATAATGAGCTTTGGGGTGGCTGAATTCTGCCTGTGAGAACCAGTGCCAGATGTGCTCTATCTCCAGATGCCAGGAGTCCCACACCCTGGGGATCAGCAACCAGAGTTATTTTCCATGAGCTGTAATTACTGTAGCGCGACGGAGAAGGGCTGGATGTGTCAAGGTGGTAATCCCCAAGGTAAAATGAATCCTAGATCACTTAAATCTTTTGCAGATAACAATGACGACCTTAATTTGGACCATACAAGCTGAGCTGTAATATGGGACAGAGGTCACAAGCATAAAGTACTTCTACCTGCTCATCTTCTTTCCATAGCGCACTAGGCTGAATGCCAAGCAGCAATCCTCAAACACAGGTTAAGCTGCAGCTTCTCCACTTTTACCAATTCTGCCATGGGCGGACAACGTTAGCGGAGCCACATGCTGAGGGGACAGCAGGCAGCCTCTTCAAACTCCCAGGAACAGGAGGGCGGTTTGGGGGTGGTTTTTTTTTGGTTTGGGTTTGGTGTTTTTTTTCCTTCCATTCAATGATGCTGCCTCATCATCCTACTTAAAGAAGTAACCCAACGAGTTTCCAACAGCTCTCTTGACCACTGTTTTTAATTACCCACCTACAGACATTCCAGCCTTTAGCAATCTTGGTTCTTCGGGGTGGTGGGAGGGGGACGACACAGCACCACAACACAAAGCAAGCAGGTAAAAGGAAAAAAAATACACAAGATCCCTGCCTAGAAGAGCTTTCAAGCTGAGAAGAAATACTGCCAACACAGGAGAAGGATACAAATTGCAGGAACTAAAATAAAGACTGCAAAATGTATGGAAAGTGGTTATGCAAGATCAAAGATTCAGGTGCACAAAATTGATCAGGCATAAAATTTTCATTAATAAAATACACATTGCCCTACCTTTTCAGGTACCTACCGTTTGCAGCTTCATTTCTCTCTAATGAAACACCAGTCATTGAGAGAGTAACACAACAGAGTCAAACAAAGCAGGTTTATTTAAAAAGCACATGTATAGTAAAAGATTACTCTGAGGTGCTTCTTGTGTAAAACACTCCAAGATGCATTCAGAGGAAAGACTGTTTATGTATCGCTGTCACCTTTTCTCAGATGAAAAACTGGAGTTCACAGACTTAAGGGCATGCTTCAGCAACACCACCAAAACCAAATCCAGGTATACTGAACTCCAGTCCCATACCTAGTGACTGTGAAACTTTCCTCCTTAAAATTATGTATCAAGATCTAACATCAGGAGTTAAAGTCTACATAAGACGCAGCGGGCTTTTTTTACCAGAAAGAGCAGGTTATTCAATAACACAACCACTAGAAAGAAAGGAAAAAAATCACTCACACATACACGTATGTTGAATACCCTCCCTCCCTCCAAATATCTGATACCCTTCCACATGTACATACTTCAGCATAAACTAGCCAGGACTTTGTAAGAGATTACTTCTGTCTGGGTCAGCACTTCTGTGCACTACGAGCAAATCCCTCCCTGCTCCAGGGAAATGAGTGGTCCTGGTAGCACATTTAAAGTCCGAGTAACTACCAGTCACTAAGTTAAATCGAGGCATTTTCCACTTCTCTGGCTCACGCAAAGCGGCTTCACTTTCCACAAATGTCTTGAAGGCTCTTTAAAACACTAAAATTTGCAAATAGCAGAATCACCTCAGCATCAACAGGCATTTTGCCACAACCACCCAGGTTTCCTTCACGTAGAAGAATTACTACCCCCCAACACTGACAAACATCATGTTTGCTGTTGCTTTGATAGAGGAAGGCAAGCTCAAAAGTAGCCAGGATAACTCCATGGCCAACTCTCCGCCCCTTAAATTTAAATTGAAAATCTTCCTAGCTGAGCATTCAATTTTTCAGTTGCAGTCAGATGCGATGATAACAATGAGTGGAATGACCACGGCCATGAAAACATTTCAGAAAGAAAATTAATCAAAACGTGTACCACGGTTTTGGCCACAAACTGGCTGTGAACAGACAGCAATTCCTCTGAAAATATTAACCATCTGCAGAACTTGTTTGTCAAAGTTTATTAGGCGAATAAGATCTAGCGGCAGTAAGTGTATTAACAGTCTAAGTGTCAAGCATGCCATTCGAAGCTCAAATGGTATGGATTAGTTCTGCACGCAAGCTACAGAGCTCGCTTCGGTTATTCGCCTGCAACTCTTATGGAACACCTGCAGGTAATGGTTTATTTACAGCAAATATCACCCCATACTCACTTAAATTTTTGCTGGTGTGTCTGCATTTCTCCCAACTTTACCGTTAGCTACAATGCTCACATAAACTAAGTTTTGAGCTCCCTTAAGAGTTGATTTACTCTGTTCGAAAAAAGTCTCCAGGAATATTCCCTGACTCTTTATGGGGTGCATGGTTCCTTCTAGTAGTCACCACATCTGACTTTTGCAGATTGCATTGAAAAATGCACCTTTTTAACAGCATCACAGAAAACCTTCTCCTCCTCCTGTGCGTGGATTACAAAGTCACAGCTGACATGGAGCGTAGTGCGGTTTTGTGGCTCAGGATCGGGTGGGTGTTGAAGAAAGATTAGATGAGATTAAAAGCCAGATTCATCCAGGTTTTAGGGGCAGGTAAAAGGGAAAGACTGGCAAATGATTCGAGTTCAATTTATCGAGGCTTCACTATAGTTTTGCCTGCATTAGCCACACCCTACCTAACTCTCACAATGCAGCTTGTCTAAGTAAGTCCAGATGTGTAACTCTTCCTGGGTATACACTTTCTAGCACTCGAACACCTGCAAACTTGAGTTTTAGAACATGGGTAAGTAATAGTCAACTTGATCCAGACAGTAAAAAACATGCTGTTAAAACTCAGACAGACAAAAATTCTCCGTAACTACAAATTTCTTTTACTCCGCTATGGAAAACGAAGATAATGTATAGACTTTTTTTTTTTTTTTTAAATCATCCACAGCTGGGCAGACCTCCTAAGCGGAATTTTCATCCTCTTGCTCTGACTTGAGAACATGAATACTAACACAGAAGTTTAATTTGCTTTCACATCTTTTGCGAAAGACACATCCAGGTAAGTCACCAATACAGACTTCTGAGCCTTTCTGTGTACAAAGACAACTTTTATTACTGTTTAAAGGAAACCAACTTAAACTGGGGAAGCTCAATTTCCTTGTGCATAAAAGATAAATAATAGATGCTATGTTAGCAGAATATTCAGAATTAGCTAATACTCATACAGCACAGAAAGCCAAAGTGCCAAACAGTATTCAACAATTATTATGTTATTAAGCAAGGCCATTTTTAAATACACATGCCAACATTTGAGGTTCTCAGATGACTGACAATCACACCACGAACTTCCTATTGCATCTGGTGTCAGTGCTGTTTATTGCAATAGCAATAAACCTTCATACTGTAAAGTGAAGACAATTCTGTAGCCTGTTCACAGTTGAGAAATTCCTTCTCCCAGCAGACTGTCCCCATTAAGCTAATCTAACACAATACACTCATATAAAGTATTTATTGGTTTCAAAGTGGTTTCAGTTGCTTTAACTCTTTTATCATCCAGAGCAAACAAATCAATTTAAAGCAAACATGTCAATTCACTTAAGTCCTTGCAAAAGTCGCCCGTGGATTTAACATCAATACAAAATGACACCTTATATCTGCCTATGCTGGCAGGCAATGTGCCAGTCAAGCAAGAGAAAAGGAAACAACAGCTGAATTAAAAATCCTGTTTATTACACGAACCCTCAACACCCTAACCAACTTATCACCCATTCCTCACACTCTGGCAATTCTCAGTAGAATTTTGTGGCTTAACAGGTATTTTCAATCTTTAGGAAACAGAAACCACAAAGACGAAGTGCTGGCGAGCTCCACGTTCTGATTTTTCCAAGAGAGAAGGAACCGAAAGAATTGTTGGCCCATAAATTCCTAACAAATTGTACTGAACAATACTTTGTGGGACATACTTCCCATTTCCTCTCCTCCTCTCACAACTGTCTAATCACTCAATATCTCAAAAACTCCTCAAAATATCCTTTGACTCTATTGTGAGACTTTCCGTGGCCTAACTTAATAGGGGTGGGATTCTCCAGAAGTATTTTTTCCAGTTCAGAAATCCCAGCTGTGGGCTGTCAGGACATGGCATGTCTTTGACTTCTTCCGAAAGTCTCAAGTATCCAAACAGCACGTGGCTTTGGCCAGCCAGCGTCACCAGCCAATACCCTAATTATTTGCTTCTGCCCTAAGTGAACTTGCAATGTTGTCGGACACATCCTGTTGGAAAGCAATATAGCAAAAAAGGAAAACAATCCACATGCCTTGAAATCTCTAAACAAAATGCTGACTCCATTGCGCATAGCAGAATTGCATCGTTGCTGGCCTGCGCCATAAACTGGGGGGGATACTTATTCTACCACCATTCTTCCCTCGAGGCTCAGGTTGATACCTATTTCAGTTCTTCACAAAGGTCATTGAGCAGAAAATTACAACTATTTTCTTCAAGTGTTCTCAGTGCTTTTTCTCAGCCATATCGACTCCCATGAGAAACTCTGAACATACAAAAGTCAAACATTTTGAATGTTTAATAGCCCCTGGGTTAAAGACATATGGAAAAATTAAGAGGATTTCTTAGAATGAAGAGCAATAAAGTTACCTACAATAGCTTCTTTCTAACAAGGAATTTAAACCTAGTTATTGTTCTCGACCTCAAGATGGCAGGTTGCTTTCATACAATACAGTATGTTCACAAAAAATACTGATCTAACATGAAACTAAACCTTGCCATTAAAGCTATTTACGAGCACCACAATTTCTGCTTTGACAAAAAGAGAGAAAACTACTTTTCACTCTACATTCCGGGCTAAGTTTTAACTAGATGGAAAGTTACATTAGGCACTCTCTGTAAGTCACATGCGTCTATATTCTAGGAGAGGTTTTGTAACCTTTATTTGTTGTTATGCTGCCAGACCTTACCATAACAACAACTGATAACAAGTTCCCAAAAACAATCTCTGTGTTTGCTAAAAAGTTACCTTGGCTTGCCTTATTCAAGAAACATGCAGGACAGAGAAAATTTACAGCTGGAACAAAACCCATGGCCTATTTTACTAACAACTACATTACAAAGAAGTAAAACAATTCTTCAGATAAAAGTTAAAGCAGCTGAGATTGGAAAAAAGGTTCAAAAATAGCAAGAGGCAGTAATGGAATTTATACCGGGCTATTGATGAAATACATTCATACCCTTCTAAGTATGACTTTGTGTGTCATGCATGTAATACATGTATGTATTACAGACACATAGAATCACAGAATGGTTTAGGTTGGAAGGGACCTTAAAGATCATCTTATTCCAACCCCCCTGCCATGTGCAGGGACACCTCCCACTAGACCAGGCTGCTCAAAGCCCCATCCAGCCCGGCCTTGAACACTTCCAGGGATGGGGCAGCCACAGCTTCTCTGGGAAACCTGTTTCAGCCGCTCACCACCCTCACAGTAAAGAATTTCTTTCTCATATCTCATCTAAATCTACCCTCTCACAGTTTGAATCCATCCCCCTCATCCTATCACTTCATGTTCTTGCAAGAAGTCCCTTTCCAGCTTTCTTGCAGGCCCCCTTAAGATACTGGAAGGACGCTATAAGTTGTCCCCAGGGCCTTCTCTTCTCCAGGCTGAACAACCCCAACTCTCTCAGCCTGTCTTCACAGGAGAGGTGCTCCAGCCCTCTGGTCATCTTTGTGGCCCTGCTCTGGACCCGCTCCAACAGGTCCATGTCCTTCCTGCGCTGAGGGCTCCAAAGCTGGATGCAGTACTCCAGGTGGGGTCTCACAAGAGCAGAGTAGAGGGGCAGAACCACCCCACCCGACCTGCTGGCCACACTCCTGTTGATGCAGCCCAGCACACAGTTGGCCTTCTGGGCTCCAAGCGTGCATGGACAGCTCATGTTGAGCTTCTTATCTACCGATACCCCCAAGCCCTTCTCCTCAGGGCTGCTCTCAAGCAATTCTCCACCCAGCCAGTATTTGCGCTTAGGATTGCCATGACTCAGGTGCAGGACCTTGCACTTGGCCTGGCTGAACTTCATGGGGTTGGCATGGGCCCACCTCTCAAGCCTCTCCAGGTTCCTCTGGATGGCATCCCTTCCCTCCAGCACATCAACCACACATCTACAGTATGAGTCATTTTAAAGCATCTCTGGATGCTTTAGAATGAATTTAAAATGAAATCAATTTAATTTAAAATGAAATAGTAACAAATTAATTCATACAGCATGCCTAAAAGACAGTTAAAGCCATTATCCTTTGTCCGGAGAGAGAAGATTCAGTGCTTTAAAAGTATCAACTTAAACTTCAGAGTCAGTCTGGACTTTCAATATTTCCTCACTATTTCACGAGGATTTACGACCATAATTTGTGACAGGCCCTCACATCATGCTACTAGTAGTTACTAGGAAAACAGCCCCCTAAATCAATGACGGACTGACTGAAATGGCACCCAAATGCAGTTAAGGACTCCTACAGAGCACATTTCTCTGTCATGAAATTAGCAAGTGTTCTTTCCGGTTACATTCTACATTTGAACATAGTGATAGGCTTCATTAGCTTCAGGTTATCTCAGGAATAAACAGCATTTTAGGGTTGTGCTCAAATGCATTTTTTATTTCATGCTGCATCCCTAGTTTCAAACTTTTGTAACCATCTTGTCACACTTCTCTGCTGACCTTCTTTATCTTGTGTTTCTTAACATCAGGCAAATAGTCATTCTATTAAAGAAAACTAAGATACAGTACCACAATTTTGGGAAACAATCTAGTACGCAACAAGCAATAGCTAACCAACCTTTTGTGAGTTTAAGTAAGAATAATTCTTGCTTGAGATTAATTCTTAAACAAGAACTTAAACAAAAATTATCTCATCTACTTCCAGGTTTTGAGAACCCCACATAAAACACCCACTGTGCAGTATTAAACATTCAGAACGTACAATATTTTCAGACAAAAACATGCCATTGTCATAACCATCTTGTTCCGGAATACTTTGCACAGGTAGAGATTCCTCCCTTCAAGAAACTACCAAGTGCAACAATCATTTTGTCTTATCTCAGCGAAAGGAGAGTCGAGTATAGTCCATATCTGAAACAGGTTTATCATTATTTCAAGCCGCGTAAATAAAACTGCGCCTGACACCCCCACATACAGAGCAAGGACTTAGCTCCACAGCAAAATTATTTCACAGCCAAAGTATTCTGGGTCTATCATAACATGCCAAACTTTGCGGAAGCTTTAACACTGCAGAAGTTCCAGCACATCCCAAATCTTGCAGAGATGTATTTACATATTTGTAAGATAAGCACATCAAAATAATTTTAAGAGGTAAAAGTCCCTTAAAGTCATGTGTCTGCTTACAGAGGGGGGGTTCTCAGGAAATAACATCACGCAGAGCCTCTCATAGTACATCCATGCTCCTTCTAAAAGGACAGATGAGCTGTCCTTAAAAGTACAGTCCAAATCAACCCAACAAAAGAATCACATACCTTCCCACTAAGTAGGCAGAACAAAAGCAATGTCATTAAGATTTACAACCAAGACTCTTTAGCTAATTCCTAAAAAAAACGTTACATTTGTAGAGAAGTTTTTCCATACACGTTAAGGAAGGTGACTATTGGTACAGAACACAGGCTGTATTAAAAGAATCACGGTCCCTAAAATGAAGTGAACGAAAACCAAACTCCAAGTTACAAATTATTTCTTAGTTTTATTGCAAACTCTTATTTTCCTAAAAGTTCCAAATGTGAAGTGTTATGGTTTGAAGAACCCACAACAATTTGTTGTGGTTTAGACAATTAAGTCTATCACCTGATGACCCCTCCCCACCTGGGAAGGGGAATCAGGAAGAAACAAGGGAACCTGAGGGTTGAAATGCAAACAGATTTAATAGAATAAGACTAAATAGTTAACATTAATAATACTAAAGAGCCAATATTGATCCCAATATCAATATAAAAGATACGAGGATTATACTCAGCCAATTCTATCCGTAGGAAGCTGTGCGCTCCCAGCAGTGGACAGCAAGTGTCGGACACTGCAAGTGCTACAGCTTCAGGAGGAAGGGAAGGGCTCAGGGGTCCGGCACCGGGGCAAGAAGTTCTCAGGACTGCAGACATCACGCAAGAGAGAAAACTCCTCAGCAAACTTTCTAATTTATATTGAATGTGACGTTCATGGCAGGAAATAATCCTGTTGGGTGGCCTGGGTCAAGCGCCCAGGCCTTGCTCCTCCTCATCCCCACACCTGGCAAGGCCTGAAAACACTGAGACCTTGAAACTCACATACCTTAGCCGGCTATAAAGTAAGTATTCTCACTAATTCAGACATTAGAGTCTTCTAAAAATGCAGTTTTCCCAAGCATTAGAAAAGACCTTACTGAAAAGTAAAATTACTGAAAGAGAAACTAATCCTGTGTCACTCCAACCAGGACACAAAGTTATCCCATTTTTAAAATATTCCTTTCTATTCGAATCTGTTAAGAAAAACATAAGGAAACCCCCAAGGAACACTATCAGTCTGTTGTCTCTTCATTTTAGACTCCTGTAAGTTGATTTCCGCCCCCCCGCCCCAAAGCTACACAGCTTCATTCAGTCAAGCAGGAATGTGAACATCTTGACACAAACATAAGTGTTCAGAAAGGAACAAGCCACACTTAAGGTTTTCTGAAACATTTTTAAAGGATCGAGGCAATGTGTATGGAGAAGGTGCATCCTGAGGTGCGAAGGGCATCTTTTTCATGCAATCCTGACCGAATAAGCAACACGTAATACACACCTACATAGAGCTCCAGCTAAAAATATAGAACGATGATGCCAGCAGAAAATGATCACTTCTCCTGCCCTAAATGACAGTTCTAATAATTACAGACAGTTTGAAAAGGTGGGTGGCCTAATAAAAGAGGCCCTGAGGTGATGTTCTGACAGCCTTGGTCACACTGCCGCGTTTTCTAAACTACCTAGGAAATTGCAACAGCTAGGCTTCGGCTTGTTTAAGCACCGGGGTGATGTTTTCGGGCAGACCAGAGGCAGCAGCAACAAACCAGAAGTCTTACACACGCGCAGCCCTAACTCCCCATCTTGGGTGACACGAAGTCGGGACAAGAAGCAGCATGCAGGGAGAAAAGGATGGGGAGAGGGACGCCGGCTCTCTCCCCACGGATGCTGCGGGCATCCCCTCCGTTTGTTTGTGCTTTTAAAGGATTAAAAGCAGTAATTGCGAAGGGAAAGCAAAGGGCAGGCTCCGTGTCCGGGACGGAGCGCGGGTTAATGAGGGGCCCAGCGCGCCGCCGGCCCGGGGCAGACGGGCTCCGGCAGCGCCGGTGGGGCCGGGCCTGGCCTGAACCGGGCACCCGCACCCCGGGCCGGGACGGGCCGACCCTCGCCCGGACGCCCGCGGACCGGCCCGGGGCGACCCCGACCCCTGCATCCCGGGCCGGGCCGGGCCGACCCCGACCTGGGCACCCACACCCTGAGCCGACCCCGACCTCGGCACCCTGGGCCGGGCCGACCCCCGCCCGCCGCTGCCTCCAGCCGGGCCGGCCGGTTCCTCCCGCCGCAGCGCCACCCACACACAGCCCCCCCCCCCCCCCCCCCCCCCCGTCGCCCGCCTACAGCCTTTAAACAGAGCTGGGGGGAACACGACGACGACAACAACCCTCGCCTTCCCCCCGTCCCCTCGCCAGCCCTGCCAAGAGTTTGATGAGCGACACCCAACACCCGCCTCTCCAAACCTCAGAGAAAGCCCTGCCCGGGACCGCGGAAGGACGGGAGTGGGAACGGGAGGAGGGAGGGGGGGCGACTTTTGTCTCTCATTTTGCAACTGTACGGGTTTACCTGAGCCACCCCCGGGGGGAAACCGCTTCACCACCCCCCGGCGGGACACGTCCCGAGGGAAGCGGGAGGAGAGGCCTCCTCTTCCTGCGCTCCCCTTTTGGAGAGAAGAGGGTCGAGGAGGAATGGGGAGGGGGGGGAGAGACGACGCACCCAGCCTCCCGTCCTCCTCCCGCCCCGTCCCGTCTCCGTCTCCTCCATGTGCGCGTCCTTTCCCCCCGCGGGAGCCTGCCCCGCGCCCTCCGCCCCGCAGGCTCCCGCTCCCGCCCCGCTCCCCGCCGCCCTCCCGGCGCAGCGCGGGGGAAAAGTTTGCCCAAGTCCGACAACAAAAGGGACAGCGGCGCTCGCCTCCCCGCCGACCCGGGCGAGCGACGGCGAACGACGACCCGGCGAGCTTACCCCCGGCCGAGTCCGGCTCGCACCGCAGCACCGAAGCGGCCAGGAGCCGCAGCAGAAGCAGCAGCGGGAGCGGCGGGGCCGCCGCCGCCTCCATGTTGTGCGGCCGCAGCAGCTGCCGGAGCCCACGGAGCGTCTCAGGCAGGCTCCATGCTCGGGGCGCTGCGCTCGGCGGGGAGGGAAGGGAGGCGGGGAAGGGGGGAGGTGCTGGAGCCGACCCTCCTCCTCCTCCTCCTCCTCCCGCCGCCGCCAGGGAGGGGGCTGGGCTCCTCCGCTGGCACCCGCAGCCCGGGGAGGAGCCGAGGGCGCAGCGCCGTCCCGCACCCCACGCGTGGGTACACCTGGCCGGGCGGGGGTGGGGTGTAAGGTGGGATTTCAGGGGGTTTATGTGTTTTTTTTTGTTGTGGGGTTGTTTTTTTTTTCCCTCTCTCGTTCCATCTGGAGCTGTTACTCCAAAACCAGGCGGGAAGGTTGGGAGAAGATGGCTCGCTGCCTGTCCCAAAAGCAACCTTTCCCTGGTGGATTGAGAAGTTACGCGTGGGGGTGCCCGCCCCTTTTTCTGTCTCCGGGAAAAAAGGGTGGTTGTTTTCTTCCCAGGCGGAGGTTCGCTTTTCCCTTCCTCCTCCCACCAAAACAAAGGCTTTATAAAGCCGCTCTTCTACAAAACATTACTTTTCAAAGAAAGGCACGTTCAACAACAATCTTTTGTTGCCTTCCCCCTCCCTCCCTTAAACGTGCCACCTGCTCATATAAACACATTACTACTAGGAGAGGGGCAGAAACTCTTGCCCCGTGACATGAGGCCTTTGCAGCGCTGGGGACGGGCAGCCGGGAGCTGAGCAGCACCCAGCTCACCCTGAAACACCCTGCACCTTTTGCACGTCAGGTGCTGCCCCCACCTCCCTAGCAGGGATAAAAAGAAATAGCACAAGTCGAGAATTTCCATTTGAGTCTCCATTTTCCCTTGTGCTGACACCAGTTCTACAATAGGAAAAAAAGTTGCTAGATGGCCTTGTATGGAGACGGAGGCAACAAGGGTCTGTCTGCCTGGCATCCCCTTAGACCATTTTTGTGAGTCTCAGAGCAGGAGCTGTAAATCACAAGCAAGTACTTCCCAAATGGATGTTAAGCTTAATAGTTTCATTTCACTTTAGAGATGAGTAAGCTCCAGGTTTCCCAGTTGCCATGTACTACTGTATCTGCTACAGCGGCAGCGGAGATTTCTTCTTGGTGTCCCATGTATCCCTGCCCATCTCAAATACCAGGATCAAATATTCAGGAATTTGTTTTAGGCCCTGGTGGTTACTCCATTGCAGACTTCCCCTCAGACTTCCCTCAGAAGGGAAAAAGGTGTAGTGGTTTGTTTTGATTTTAAAGTCAGTGGTATTCAACTTAGCTAAGAAAGCAGTTTAAAATTTAGAGTTACAAAAGGCTTATAGTGCTGACCTTAAAATTGACCTGCAAAGGAAAATAAAGTTTTCTTCTCTATCTTGCTGCAGCTTTAATGTAGAAAGAACATGTATTTTAAAGAGGGGCTCATTTTAGGTGGCATTTAAAACCTAAAAAAATCTCAACTTTCTTGAAGACAGGAAAACCAGAAGTTGGTCTTTCTGGCTAGCAGGTCTGTAATAAACTGGAGCCCAAATCTGGGCTGCTGTAAATCATTAATGGCAAAACTTCGTGTGAACACCAGCTGAATAAGGGTTTTGTTTTGGACCTGTTTAAAAAATCTGCCCAACACCAGACAAATAACTGGAAGAAAGATTTCTTTGTTGAAGACAGTGATTGGACTTTACTTTTGATAGGTCCTACCTCCTGCATGGTGGAAATTACCCAGTAGTCCTGGCATCGCAGTAACTGGGGATAATTAGAGTCAGAGACAGAGAAAGGGCACGTGAAATAGTTGCACTTGCAGCAGGCAGTGGGGAATGGCGGTGCATGGAGACCGATATCCCAGACCCCCATCAGCTTGGGAGAAGAGCAGCACCCATATACAAAACTGGTTTGTGTGCCTTCACGGAGAGCCAGGCTATCCTGTGATGGCATCAATGGCATCACCCGAGTTCCTGGTGGCAACAAGGCAATTGCGCTCCCTACACTGTCCTCCCCCTCACCCTAACAGGACCAGGGAGCGGTTACTGAGATGACTTACCCATAGCACCAAAGCCAGCATCAAGCCCCGTGGGGTGGGTGAGCCTGCCCATAAGGCTGCTCGAGGGCAGCAGCAACTTCTCTTTCGGCTGGCAGCTGCTTCCAGCGCTTGGTATCTTTGGGCCCGAGGTCCCACACTAGGATGTAACATGGCTGCTGCTATCCCTGATCCATCCAGGTGTTGCTTGTTTCTCTCCCTATCTGACCCTGTCAGACTGCACGGGCAATTTAGGATTGGCAGCATTTTATACCAACAGGGAGAAATAGCAGCATGTGGGTGGCCACACCCGAGAAAGCAGCAGTACTTTATACAGGAGGCTAAATGAAGTAAAAATGACGCTGACTGACAAAGGGATTTGCACTGAGAAATTTCAGAACAGAACATTTTTCAAAGGAAGGTACCCACCATAAAAGGAGATGTTGAGACTGGCGACTGATCAGAGCCACACGCTGACCTTGCTGTGATGGATGGCTGTTCATAGGCGTAAACTGCGGAGTTTCATACCATGTTGAAGTTCGTTCTTTGCCATAGCACAGATTTAGTGTAAAAGTTCATTTTCAGAGTGGAGTATTCTTGCCTGGTACCCCCTTTCCTTCCTGACTAGGTCTACCACAATTAGCAGACTGGGTGATAGGCTCAAAGCTAAAACAAAATGAGGAGAGAGACCAGCCCATGGAGGTAGGCAACTAGGGAAGAGAGTCTTACCAGTGTGCATCTTTGGGGCTTTGACCATAACGCCTCTGCTAAATAGCCATTAATCATGATCTAAAGCGATGGCAAATCTAGTACCAGCCAGGAACGCAGTATTCCTCCAACCCAGAAGATGCCATCTTAAACTAAGTTGGTATGTCATAGGAAATTTGGAGGAAATTTAAAGTTGGGCAACTCTGAAAAGAAGTCTCACCCATGTGCTGAGAAAACCACCTTCCACCTGTTTTCCAGCCCTGCAAAAATTCCTCCAGCAAAACCAGGGGGGGCAAAGCTATGGCATTCCTGAAACATCTGATATATACATTTCTGTAAGAAAGTCAAAAACAGTTTAAAAAAAAAAAAACAAAACAAACAAAACAACCAAACCCACAACTTACCAGGATAGCAAAAGCATGATCCTATCATTCCTCTTAGCGGAAGAAAGAGGAATCCTTTTCCATACCATTGTATGCTCACAGAGCCCAAGTAGGACTCCAAAAACACAGCCAATACCCCATTTCACCTAAAATTTCTTGTGTAATCCTGGGCAAGTTACAGTCTAGCATTTCCTCAGTTTCTCCTACAATATAAGGAGAGGGGGAAATAATTTTCCTGACTTTCATCTTTTCTGTGTACAGTGTGAAGGAAGCTGCAGCAAGTTTGGGGCCTGGCTATAGGAAGCAGGAAGAGGAGAAATCCGGCCTGGGAGCCCAGCACTCCCCTGCTAAGCTGTAAGCAGGCCAGTTCTTGCATTCTGCCATTGCCGTCACCGATGGAGAAAGGAGGGACATGCAGAGACACATGTGGAAAACACGAGACACAGGAGGGAAAACAAAGAGCCCAGCTGTATCGGAGCACCTAGAGATGTCCTCCAGGATAACCTAGCCATCCCACCACAGCTGGGAAACTTGGCTTGACTGAAAGGCTCCAAATGCTTTCTGCACGTTTACTCCTCCTGGATTTCTCCTTCCTACTCCAGTTTACAGCATCCTTCTCTCCCAGCTGCAGCCTGAGCTCCTGTAGAGCTAACATTTAATGACAACTGCAGAAGCTCCTAAAGTGAATTTACTGCCTTATAAATGACACCCAGGTTTATTTTATGATGAATATCAGTACCAAGACATGCATCTTTATTCCTCTGGGATGGCAATGTTTAGTCAAGATGAAGTCACTAGACCTGGATGGGCTGAGGATGTTCTTTGGTGTTTTGCAAAGGGAAGGTGAAGTGAACAGTGAGAAACAAAGACAGCATCAAAACATCTTCCTTCTCTACTTCTAAGGCCATAGGACAAAATAATTGTCCTTTCCCCATGTCTCAAATCCACCTCTTCACACTTCCTCTCTCAGCTTTCATCTAGGAAGCAGTCTCAAACTAAAGACATATAGGGACCCCTATTCCTTCTCACCCTGTATCACAAGAGAAAATGTTTACAGGTAATCTAGAATGAGTCAGAAATTATAGAAGACAACATCATCTGGACACAGGTTCCCTCACCTCCTCCAAAAACTAGACACACTAAGGAAAACATATACACACAACAGCCATAATTAAGGTTACACCTCCTGAAGTAATCTTAGCAAGGGATGGGTTTGGTCATGGACTCACCAGGACAAGCTTCAGAAAACGTGGGTTTAGTCTCCAGGTCCATCCATCACAGACTCTATAGACACCACCTGGCTTCTCCTCCAACATCAGGTGGTCATGTTTGTCCCATTCGGGTAGCATTTTCACTCTTCTTTTATCTGCCTTGCCTATTCAGAACACTCCTCTCGGCACAAACTAGTCCAATAGTGGCCTGAGGCTGCTTGGGGCTTTTAGGAATTGTTTTGAGAAAGGTGGCTTCTTAAGTGCTGAATAATACCTAATGTTTAAAAATAAATCACTGCACTGCCACTCATTAAGCTGCCTGACATGGTGGGAAAGTGTTACCATCACTACCTCCTTATCCACCGAGAAGGTGACAGTAAGACAAATAATACCTTTATTTATATTATGCAGCTTCCCCGGTGTTGCACAAGGATAATAGCAGATTTTGTTCAAAGTAGTTATTCCCCAAAATACCTTGGCAACCCAAATACATGGCAGTTTTCTTTCTCTTCTTTCTCTGCCTTCCCCAGATAAACTCTAATATGAACTGAATAGTTAAACCAGCACAATCTGCCACGCAGGCACAAAAAGGAGAGGCTTTTTCAGTTTAGACAAAAATCGGTGATCTTTCAGCCCGTGGTTTCTATGCTACTTTTAAGACACTCCTAAAAGCAACAGGCAAGCCAAACTTTGGTGCATTTAAATTTGCTATACAGGACTCTTTATGCTTATCGGGAAAGCTTTAAGGGTTGAAAAAGGTTGAAAGGCTTAGGATGCTCAGGGAAAGGTTAAGGTTAAATATCAAAGCAAGCTCCTCTTCCAGAGCCTAAGCAGCCATGCGAAAGAGCACAGGTGTGTTATAGGTATTACTGGAGACCAAAATGCATTATATTATATTATATTAATATATAAGCTGGAGAATTTCCCTGCGTAGACAGGGCTTCAGTGCCGCACCTGGAATTACCACCTCAGCATTTCTAGTGTAGCCATTTCCAGTGTCACGACCCCAGTGAGGCTGGTTACGGCAATCACAAACGGGCTGGGAGCTTGCAAAAAAAACCCATCCTGCTTTTGTCAAATAGTTATGGTGGGTTTTAACACTATTTTAAGGGATGGAAGTGCTGCAAGTGATCTAGGTGGGACTACAGAAGGAAAAAGTCAGAGAATGGCAATCTTTCAGTATTTCCCAGTGCTTGAGATTTTCCATAATACCCAGGGCCAATCTGCGAAGTGCTTCTTCTCCAACAGGGACAAGTAGGACACACATGCCAGGAACTCAAATACAGTGAAATCTGGAGACGTTACAAGCCAAGGGATCAGAGTGCTACAGGACAGAGACTTCCTGGCAGAAGTGAGTTTAAGGAGAGATGTGGTTCACATAGGTTTGCAAGAGGAAAACGAATATTGAAAAAAGCGTGAAAAATGTCCCTCTGCTACCATTTGAAACAATGTTTAAGTTAGTGAGACGGTGAGGTTAAAGAGCCTGTTCCCAAAGCCTCCTGCTGGCTAGCCACCTTGGGAACAGAGAGGCTGACACTGCTTGAGAAATATCTCATCATAAAAAGTTCTGAAAACATAAAAATAGTTCAGTGGGGTTTTTTTGGTGGTGATTTTTGGACTCTGAATGCTTTTCTGGTTACAACTAAACTCCCTGCTACAGCTACAAGAACCGCAGTCATCGCATTTCCCTGCACTGTACGAGCAAGAGTTTCTCTTTAAAACCGCCATGATAGCCATCCTTGCAAAGCTGCTGGTAAAATTAACAGTTCTTGGCATTGGAGATGTACCTTATGCCTACTTATTAGTCACCGAAATTGTGTATCAAATAAAGGAAATATTGGGGCTTGGAAATTCGGTTGCGGAGGAGGGAGTGTCTCAAAGTAGGAGTCCTCTCCTCAGAGCTCCTTTGCCCTATGTTCCTCGTGAAGGACCAGCTTTTATTACAAGTAAGGCCAATATTTCTGTGGCAATCTAAAGCAATAGAAAAAATTAAGAAGTCAGCACGGAAGTAACACTGCAAAAAAAATCCCTAAGTGAACCACAGAATCATATAATGGTTTGGGTCGGAAGGGACCCTTAAAGGTCATCTAGTCCAATCTCCCTGCAATGAGCAGGGACATCTTCAACTAGATCAAGTTGCTCAGAGCCCCGTCCAGCCTGACCTTGAATATTTCCAGGGATGAGGCATCTACCACCTCTCTGGGCAACCTGTTACAGTGTTTCTCCACCCTCATCGTAAAAAATTTCTTCCTTATATCTAGTCTGAATCCATCTATTTTTTCATCCACCAGTACCCCCAAGTCCTTCTTCACAGGACTGATCTCATTCCCTTCAGCCCCCAGCCTGTATTGATACCAGGAGTTTCCCCAACCCAGGTGCAGGACCCTGCACTTGGCCTTGCTCAACCTCACGAGGTTCACATGGGCCCACTTCTTGAGCTTGTCCCAGTCCCTCTGGATGGCATCCCATCCCTCAGGTGTGTCAACCACACCACTCAGTTTGGTGTTATCGGCAAAATTGTTGAGGGTGCACTCAATCCCACCATCTATGTCATTGATGAAGGTATATTAAACAGTATTGGTCCCACTACAGACTCCTGAGGGACACCACTTGTCACCGACCTCCATCTGGACATTGAGCCATTGACCCCTACTCTCTGGATGTGACCATCCAACCAATTCTTCATCCATTGAACAGTCCATCCATCAAATCCTTACCTCTCAATTTAGAAAGACATTGTGCAATACTTTTCTTATAGAGAAATTAAAATAAAAGGTTGAACACAGCAAGAAAACATGTTCTCTCTCCTCCTCCTCCTTTCCACAGACTGTGAGGTCATTGTCTAGCCTTAGCTGCATCTGTGTAACCAACAAAGCAAGCCTATTTGTAAAGTGAGGCACTCCCCTTTCTCCATAGCTTGCAGGGACCTAAACAACATGGAAAAAAGGGTAACAGGAGAAGCCTTCTCCAAATGCAGTAGTAATCAGACAGAGCTGCCCTTGACATAGTGAGGATGCAAGAACAGATGGTGAATGGGTCATGGAGAAGTGATGTGGTTTAGGGTAGCATCTTTACATGCTGCTACACTGCTCCAAGCATCTCTGCACTGCGCAGGAGTCCAGGTACCGAGCAGAGCAAGAAAAGGTTTTTTTGAAAGAAGTATAAACACAACGTTTATTCATAGAGCAGCCAATTCCCGCCTCACTATACACCCCAACCAACTGCGGTCAACACGCACATGTAAAATAATAGCACCTTGTTGCAATCTGGGCGGGAAGCCACGGGGCATGCAACCTCCATAGTAGGATTACCCTTCAAGTGAGCACTTGGGTGTATGGAAGAAACATTGCAAAACACCGTGATCTGTTAGCACTAGTACATGCCTGTCATATTCATTCATACCTTAAATGACAAAGCTCACTTCCACCATTAAAAGCATCACCAAGTCAAGTACTGTAGGATTGGAAGATGTAGAAATATTATCAGAACAGCCTGGTGGCAAGGTGCTCCCTTAACTAGATTACACACAAGGTAATTACAGATTGAGGTAATTTCTGTGGCGTTTTCAGCATTAAAAAAGAAGGTTCTTTTACCTTTGAAAGCTGCTCAAGATAAAGAATGTTGTAAGCAGGGGTGAAGCCATGCTTGACTAGTTACCATCTGACTAATTTTTGTGGGTGGTGAAGATGCCAGGTAAGACTTGCTCTGTCGCGGCAAGATGGGAATCTTTCTCGTACACGGTGCAAAATGCCCCGTGATATGGCTCAGTGCCATGACTATTTAGATATTAAAATGGTGGATGTCGAAATCCATCCTGAATGAAATCTATTACGTGAACTTTGCCTGCCGTCTGCTTGCTGACAGCACTGGGAGTGGTTCTTGCTGGGATCACGCTGTGTGCTCCTCTTGGCTGCCAAAGAAAGTCGAAGAAAATTAAGGGAGGAAAAAAAGGAAGGTTACCTGTGGGGGAAAGTTACAGACAGGTGTAACTGGGGAAAAAAAAAAAAAAAGAGTCCTGATAAAGTTTCCTACAGGATTTATGTATTACTAGACATTGACACACACACAAATTTATTGCATTTAACATTCTCTTGAAAAGTATCTGGTAATATATAAGAATATATAAATATGCCTGTACCGAGTTTGCTATGTGGCAAATCAGATGACTGAAACTCTGCCTGTACAGACAAATTAAGTTATTTCTATGGTGGTGCAACAGCGTGAAGTGTGCCTGAAGGTCCGGAACAGAGAATGACAACCTGTAGATGGCAGCATTGGTGAGCATCACTAGTGAAACCGCAGTTCATGTACCCGAGCTAACACCGCGATTTTATAGGGAGTTTTTGTAGCATCTTCCATTGTGGCAAACACGGGTTTTTTCATCATTAATTTACTTTTCACAATTCGTCCTTTTTAAAAAGTTAGTATTTTCTCTCTCATCCCTATTGGACAAAGCACATTGGCCTGGCAGCAATAGCTCTCCGAACAGTCAAGGCTCTTTGAGCAGCTCATGGGAACTCTGGTCAGTGAGAAGGGACTCTCTGCCATGGGCACTATCTAGCTATAATAAGGATTGCTGCTATTCCTGGAGGAGTCATAGTTCACAAGAAGTCTAGTGAAGGCAAAAACCTCAGGTCCTTTTTGTCTGTCCACACTATTTAAAGAGTGTACATTTTCTTTTGCAGGGAGTCCAAGATTAATTACGAAATGAACAAACTTTTGGTCATACAGAACTACAAAACCTGTTCTCACTTTGGAGTCAATTTCAGTTTCAAACTCCCCTGCGCCAGCAGATGGCTGTTGAATTTGTGTTGCAAACAGCATGGGGAACTGATCAGGTTGGACTGTATCTACAGTGGTAAACAAACATGACAACACTATTTCTGTGAGCTTCTCTACCCTCTAACCATTCATTCTTACAAACTGGTTTTGGGGCCAGATTTTCCGCTTCTAGCATTTGTTCAGGTGTTCACATGGTTTGCACCTTACAAACTCCTAGTGTCCAGAAGAGAAGCTGAAAGCCTTGATTAGGGCTCTCATCCTGCTGGGGGACTTCAACCACCCTGACTTCTGCTGGAAAAGTAGCATGGCAAGCTGTAGGCAATCCAGGAGACTCCTTGAGTGGATCAAAGAGAACTTCTTAAGCCAGGTAACAGACAGCCCCACCAGAGGACATGAAATACTGGACCTGTTGGTCACCAACACAAGTGAGCTGATTGGTGATGTCAAGATTGGAGGCAGCCTGGGCTGCAGTGATCATGTACTGGTGGAGTTTGCAGTCCTGAGGGATATGGGTCAGGTGAAGACTAAAGTCAGGACCCTGAATTTGAGGAAAGCAAACTTCCAGCTCTTCAAGGAGTTAGTCAAGGGGACCCCTGGGAAACTGCCCTCAGGGACAAGGGAGCAGAATAGAGCTGGCAGATCTTTAAGGACGCCTTCCATAGAGCACAAGAGCTCTCCATCCCCAGGGGTAAGAAATCAGGAAAGGAGGGCAAGAGACCAACACGGCTGAGTCAAGACCTGCTGGTCAAACTACAGGCCAAGAAGGAAATGCACAGGCAGTGGGAGCAGGCACAGGTATCCTGGGAAGAATATAGGGATGTTGCCCAGTTGTGTAGGGATGGGGTCAGGAAGGCCGAGGCACAGCTGCAGCTGAACTTGGCAAGGGATGCAAAGAATAATACAAAGGGCTTCTACCGGTATATGTCAGCCAGAAAAGGAAGGTCAAAGAAAGTGTACTCCCGTGATGAACGCAACTGGCAAACTGGTAACAACGAATGAGGAGAAGGCTGAGGTACTCAACAATATTTTTGCCTCAGTCTTCACTGGCAACCTTTCTCCCCACACCTCTTGAGTGGACAGACTACAAGGCAGAGACTGGGTGAGCAAAATACCTCCCACTGTAAGAGAAGATCAGGTTTGTGACCACCTGAGGAATCTGAACATACAGAAGTCTATGGAACCGTATGAGATGCATCCCAGAGTCCTGAGGAAATTGGCTGATGTAGTTGCCAAGCCACTCTCCGTGATATTTGAAAAGTCACGGCAGTCAGGTGAAGTCTCTGGTGACTAGAAAAAGGGAAACATTGCACTGATTTTTAAAAAGGGTAGAAAGTAGGACCCTGGGAACTACTGACCTATTAGCCTCACCTCTGTGCCTGGGAAGATCATGAAACAGATCCTCCTAGAAGCTATGCTAAGGCACATGGAGGTCAGGGAGGTGATTTGAGACAGCCAACAAGTCCTGCCTGACCAACTTAGTGGCCTTCTATGATGGAGTGACTACATCAGTGGACAAGGGAAGAACTATGGATGTCATCTATCTGGGTTTATGTAGGGCCTTTGACACGGTCCTCAAAACCATCCTTCTCTCTAAATTGGAGAGATATGGATTTGATGGGTGGATGGTTTGGTGGATGAGAAACTGGTTGGATGGTGGCATACAGATGGTAGTGGTCAGCGGCTCAATGTCCGCATGGAGATGAGTGATGAGTGGTGTCCCTCAGGGGTCCATGTTAGGACCAGTACTGTTTAATATACCTTCATCAATGATGTAGATAGTGGATTGAGTGCACCCTCAAAAAGTTTGCAGATGACACCAAACTGAGTGGTGCGCTTGACACACCTGAGGGATGGGATGCCATCCAGAGGGACTGGGACAAGCTCAAGAAGTGGGCCCATGTGAACCTCGTGAGGTTGAGCAAGGCCAAGTGTAGGGTCCTGCACCTGGGTCGGGGCAACTCCTGGTGTCAATACAGGCTGGGGGCTGAAGGGACTGAGAGCAGCCCTGTGGAGAAGGACTTGGGGGTACTGGTGGATGGAGCTGGACATGAGCCAACAATGTGCACTTGCAAGACAAAAGACCAACCACATCCTGGGCTGCATCAAAAGAAGCGTGGCCAGCAGGCCGAGGGAGGTGATTCCCTCCTTCTACTCTGCTCTGGAGTATTCTGTCCAGCTCTGGAGCCCTCAGTACAAGACAGACATGGACCTGTTGGATAGGGTCCAGAGGAGGGCCACAAAAATTATCAGAGGGCTGGAGCACCTGTGCTGTGAGGGCAGGCTGAGACAGTTGGGGTTGTTCAGCCTGGAGAAGAGAAGGCTCTGGGCAGACCTTATTGCAGCCTTTTGATACTTGAAGGGGGCTTATAAGAAAGGTGGGGGACAGACTTTTTCATAGGGCCTGCAGTGATAGGACAAGGGGTAATGGTTTTTAACTAAAAAAGCGTGGATTTAGACTAGATAGAAGGAAGAACTTTTTTTACGCTGAGGGTGGTGAGACACTGGCCCAGGTTGCCCAGAGAGGTGGTAGATGCCCCATCCCTGGAAACATTCAAGGTCAGGTTGGATGGGGCTTTGAGCAACCTGATCTAGTTGAAGATGTCCCTGCTTATTACAGGGGGCTTGGACTAGATGACCTTTAAGGGTCCTTTCCAACCCAAATGATTCTATGATCAGATACTTGGCATATTCTGGACTCCACAGTTTCCTTCACCCATCTTTCTCCGATACTAAGTGTATGCATCAAACATACAATATTTGCACAACACATACACATAATAGATATGAATTTTGACAGAATGATACAGCAGGCACATACACAGGCACAGCAACGTGGTGCTGAAGCACCATTCAGGCGTTCAGAATTCATGCACAAGAATTTATGTAAGGCTACTAGTTGTACTAATGAAGTACCAGCGTAACATCAATCCAATTAAAATAGAGAACACATGATATTCTGCTTAGGAAACAGAAGGGTTAACGTTTCATTACTTTGATGGTTGGACTACATGATCTGAAAGGACCCTTCGAACCTAGGCAATTCTATGATTCTACTTCTTGGACATCAATAAGATCAGAACCATTGTTTCAGCCAACACAGTAGAGCACTCTGCCGAAGAGGAGGACAAGGACATGCCCAAATCTTCGTCCTCTTCAGTCTGATCTAGTTAAAGATGTCCCGGCTTACTGCAAGGGGGTTGGACTAGATGAACTTTAAAGGTCCCTTCCAACCCAACACGTTCTATGATTCTATTTACAATGAGGGTGGTGAGACACGGGAACAGGTTGCCCAGAGAGGTGGTAGAGGCCCCATCCCTGGAGACATTCAAGGCCAGGCTTGATGAGGCTCTGAGCAACCTGATCTAGTTAAAGATGTCCCTGTTTACTGCAGGAGGGTTGGACTAGATGACCTTTAAAGGTCCCTTCCAACCCAACACATTCTATGATTCTATGATTCGCTCCAGGGGAAAATGGGGTCTTTACAAGAAACTTCTATTAGCTCTATCTTCAGTTTAGTGACTTCACTTCAGAAACAGGCCAGCCTTGAATTTAGCTTTGGTATACCAGTTTCCACTGTTATCAGCCACACACACATCCAGCATTCCTGAGTTTTCCTTGCTGCTATCTTCCCCGAGGGATTTTGTAAAACAAGCATTTACACTCTGTGTGGCTATTAAGTTGGAATAAGATCTGACAGACAGTGCAGAGATGGATGGGGTAAACTCAGGCCATAATAAAACAGTTTAGAAAACAAATTACAAAACTTTAGCCAAACTGAAACATGAAAATGGTTACCTGTAATTGCCAAGGGAAGTAAGGGACTGCAGAGACAGGAATGCCACAGAAGGGATTGCCACAGGCTGCTCCGCAGGTTGTTCAGCCATGTGTGAGGAGCAATGCTGCAAATCCAAAATTCTGAGAAATCACCCAGAGGAGTGAAGGCCTCCCTATTTGATGCTGAAAGCATTGAAACACGCTGAAACAGCAAAGCAGAAAAGGAAGCTCATCGAGAAGGAGCAAATGATAAAGTCTCAGAGTCTTAGGAGAGGAAAGAGTGAGAACAGCAAAATAAGCTGTTGTAAAGAACATGGAATTAAATGAACAGAATTCAGATCTCTGGAAAAGAAATTCATAGGAGTTTCCAGTCCTTAAACAAAGCATATCTAAGACACAAACTGGCCTAATGCAGAAGTGGCAGGGAGAAAAAGACTAGATCATGACGTTCTTCAGCAACCTCCCCCGTAGAGAAGCAGCATGTAGATTGTGGGAAAAGAGATAAAAATTACAAACAACGATAGTACAGACATATAGAGATAAAAATCAGAGAGGCCATGGCAAAAAGTAAAATCCAACTAGCACAGAGAAAAAAGATGATAAATCTTGCATTGGTACAATATTAGTAAAAGGGAAACAAGTGAGGAACAAATCCATTAAGAGGCAGTGAAAGCTCTTATTAGACAACGCCAAGCAGGCAGTGTTTAATGAATTTTTTCCTGCAGTGTCTATTAAAAATCACTGCAGCTCAGGCAGTCAACAGAATTAACATCAGCAATATCAGGGAGAACCTCAGGCTAGAATTCAGAAAGAACAGAATAGATGAGCTACATAGTTCTTAGTTGCATGAAATTAACCCAGGGAAATTTAGAGGAACCCTCCAAGCCATCAGCAGTGGTATCCGACAACTTGTGCAGGACTAACATGTTTCTAGAAGAGTTGTAAAGACAGTGTCTATCTTTGAAAAGGGGAAAGGGAGGAGTCAGAATTATGACTTGCTTCATTTAACTTCAATTCCAAGAAAAAACAAAACTAACAAACTGTTTGGGAGCACCTACCAGGTAGGTGGGAGGTAGGTAACATCCAAACCACATCTGTCCAATGAAGCACGCTTAATTTTCTTTTTATGACAAAGACCTTGTACAGAGACAAGGCAAACACAAGGAACTACATACACGGATTCTGCTGAGGGCTTTAACACTATTTCACGTGACTTTGGCAAAAACAAACTAGGAAAGACATGGTCTCGATGAAAATATTACAGAGTAACTGCGATATTCATCATAAAACTGCAGCAGTAGCTGCAATATTCATCAGAATCGGCAGTCTCAAGGACGGAGGGCTGAGAGGAGAGGTGAGAACAGTATTAGCTTCTGTGAAGAGAAAAGGAATAACCTGCCTTCCATGCCCTTGGCAAACAGCACAAGAAGTACAGGGATCAAATCATGGCAAGAAGGGTGTCCAGATTAGATATAAGGAAAAATATTACAATGACACAGATAGCTGGAATAGATACTGAAGGAGTCCGAGGAATCAGCCCTGCCAGAGATTTTAGGAGGTCAGGGAAGACAAAACCCTCTCAGATTTACTGTACACACTCAGTTCTGTCCTGAGGCTGGGGCATGGGGCAGCTGACCTCTGGGGGTCCCTTTTGTCCCTTAATCTTAAAACTTCCATACCAAAGAATTACATTAGTTTTCTAGGATGTCCAGTAGTACAGAGAGGTAGACCAGTGCTAATGAAGAGAAGTACAAATTGACCAGCTTCTCTTTCTTGTCCAGGCTGAAAATATTCAAATATTCACCAAAAAAAAAAAAAAATTAAGATAAAACTGAAAAAGAAAGCCAAACATTTTTAAAGAGGGCAATATTAACTACTAATACAATCTCTTAAAAATCCTGTTAGAAAAAGAGTTTTCAGTGTTTTCAGAAACTCTCTCTTTCATTTAGAGGACAGTGGAGGTTCAAGGCAGGGAGCGATAAGAAAAAACAAGACTCCCTAACCTTACCTTCCCATAATTTCTTTCCTCCATTTCTGTGGATGATCTGGAAGTCCAACACATCCTTCTTTCTTGTAAGCACCCCAGAATGGCCACACACGGGTACCCAACCCAGTGACCAGCAAGCCTCCCTTCTCCTCTCCCAAGTGACCCAGGACTTGCCAGAAGTGACCTGGTGCTGCTTTTTCCCCGTCCGACTCTCAAGGCTCCTCTCACCTGATGGGTCCAGGACTCTGTGAGAGAATGAGATTTGTAGTGCCTGACCTAGGATTCCCTGTGCCCCACAGATCTCCCCAGCATCTCTTCTTTTTCTACGACGGATTTTCTACCCCCTGCAAGTAATCCCATGCCTTTACATGCAACCTCTTGAAGGATTCATCGTGCTCCTCCATCTGAGCAGTTCTTAAGCCTTTTTTCCCCTTCAAAAAGATTTCTGCTTATATTACCATGTTGCCCTGATCCGTCATCACTGCTATAACTTTGCAAACATATTCCAGTCCTTTCTATAGTTTGGGATTTTTCTCCCCATTTGCTATGTAAGCCTTGGAAAAAAATCAGCAGATGTCAACATTGGCTGCCATGAAGGCAATAACCTAGACAAGGCATAGTTTTTTGGTGTTTTTAATCATCCTTGTGCATAAACCCTCTCCACACAGGGGTGGGAGAAGCCGCAGGGTTAGAAAGGGCTCTGTTATGCTCCAAAGGGCTGGTGTTGCTCATCCTGAGAGGATGTCCATCCAGGATTAGGCACACACTCTTCCCTTTGATTTTGGGCTTCCCATCTCCCATAGCTGTTTGTTGCCTATACGCTGTCTTCTCCCCCTTGCTCCACGGCTGCTCTTTAAACCCTATCCAACCAGCAGCACGGCCTCAGCAGGAGGCCAGGATTCCAGCGCTGCCCTGGAATCACACATGTCTAATCATGGATTTGTACCCAGCTTCGACAGGGGGCAAGTTTGGGCCAATGCCTAAACCAGTGAGACCTCCCAGAGGGCTTTGCAGACGGGATGTTCTGGGAAATGCCAGGGAGGTCCTGCCATCCCACATAATGCTTGTGTAATGGGAGACCTGACACCAGCAGGCAGATTTCAATAGGGATGGAATGAAAATAGAGGCAATAGAGGCAGCACTGCCTAATGAGTAGGGCTTGGTCTGAGAGGCTGGAGACTTGTATTCTGGTGATATTCTCAGTTCAGCAGCTAATCTGCTGAATAATTTTTCCACATGCTTTGGTTTTCCCACCTATAAACGGGTGGGAATTAATCTTGCTTTCCTCTGAAAAGCTTTCAAGTCCACCATTAAAGCCCACTACATAACAGCTACATGCCAGTTCCATCAGTTCATCAGTGAGGCAGGCAAAAGCTTCCTCACATTAAAATCACAGTCTATCTTTACCTTCTTTTATGCGCTAAAGGACTTTTAGGATGTACTGCCAGCTCATATGGGTGGGCACAGTGGACAATTCATATGAATGGGGCACAGCGGGCAATACTGTTTTGCTTCATCCAGTCTGTGACATGAGAGAAGCTGTGCTGACATCTGTTATTATTGTGAGAAGACACCAATAACTCAGGAACTACCCAAAACCAAATGGAAAACAAAGGGAAAACACAACAGGAATGAAGGATTCTTAGCAATTGAGCAATAACAAGCCAAAGTGGAAAGTTTAAACTGGCTACTCACAAACAAAGAGCTTGCATGTTATCTGCCAACACTGAAAAAATCACCCTCAAGAAGGCATGCCAGGGAAAAAAAACATCTCTAAAGGGGCAACAGCTCTGTCTGAGAGCATTAGTAGGTGTAGGCTGTAACAGGTTATTAAGCAGCTTGGTTTTGAGAAAAAACAAATATTTACTTCCAAGCCTCTAAAAACTGCAGGCTGAAATAGGACCGTGAGCCTACTTAGTATAAAATATCAGGACTCCTCATTTTTGAACTAACAGATATGTCTTAGTCTGTGAATAACTTGAAATTGAAAGAAGGCAAGTGATAGCTAAATCTATTGCAATTAACTTTAGCAAGAAGCTGTGGAAAGGACTCGGTGTACTGCTGCTTGGTCAAAGGGAGACCATGCAAGTCACTTGGCTCAGAGAGGCGGGCGTGGGGAAATCTGCCCGTGCCTCCTCTCTGAAGTGGCTGTATTTGGAATATGAAGGTCTTGTCCCCAGAGGACTAGAGAGGAAAAACAGAAAAGCCACATCCTGTGGCATTTCAGCTGACTGGGAAGCAGGAGCCAGACCTGCTCCTGTTCTCAAGTATTGCAACCTGTTTGGGGAGCCAAAAGGAAGGGAGACCTAGAGAAACAACAGCCAGGCTCTCTAGCTATGTTCCTGCAATTCAGCAATGCCTTATCACCACCCTCTCCTTTGGCAACATCACTGGCACATCCTATCTGCGCTGCCTTTGCCAGGAGCAAGGACATGAAGCCCTTCTGCTCCAGCCCATACTATCTGGATATGAGGAGTACATCTCTCCCCTTTATTTTTAGTCTTTGTAAGTGATTAATAATGGTGATTTGGGACCTTGGGGCGGGGGGGGGGGGAAGTTGGAAGAGGAAGGATGGGGGAAAAGAGGGAGGGAAGAAGGAGGTCGTCTGAGCAGTTGACTTTGTTGTTATAGCAGAGACGAAAAAAGCTCAGGTTCTTGGCACTCAAATTTCCAAGAAACCCACGATGTTACAGAGGTGCTCATCAGCCTTTGCTTAAACATTTACTTTGGCTCTATGACTGCCCCTGGCCCAGGCTCTTGGTGCTGTGATGTCACCGTAAAAAGCCAACACCAGACCCCTGGTAGGAGCAGTGGTCATCAGGCTGGCTTTCTGGCACTACCATGGGTTAGTCATCAGCTACCCTGCGCCCCATTATCACACCAGCGTCCAGAGGAAGCAGGCCAGCTTTTGGCTCTAACCTTCTTATTTCCCTGCTGCCTGCGCTACAACTCTCCTTTATTTGCTCTGTAACTGTAAAGAACCATCCAAAAGCACTTTGAAAGAGTTTACAAATTGTGGGCACAATCCACTCTGGAAGAGGTGAGAACAAATACCTTTGAATTCAAAGACCAAGCTCATCGGTAACTTGGTATTCCTGTATGGTGGGATATTATCAGTACTAACTGAGAGTCTTGGAGAAGAAGCAAAAATCATTCACCCCCTCCCTTAAAATAGCAGGGCAATTAAGAAGAGTAAAGTGAAACATCCTGATATCTTATACGCACAATTGCAGGAGCATCATGGCCCTCTTAAAGAGCCATAAGTGCTCAGAAACAGAACTGTATTTTCATTTTATGTGACAATGCTCTACCTGTGCCTGTCTGCTACTCATCATTTTTCCTTTCCTCCTCAAATCTTTTAAATCTGTTTGCCCGTCTTGGTAGAATAGGGCTCAAAGATACCAAATTTGCACAAGCTTCATAAAAATAGATGGCTCATGGAGGAGAGAAACCTTACTAATATTCCTATAAAAAGGAAGGGAGAGGCAGGACCTGAACTCTTCTTAGACACCGGAGAATCCATACAGGACCAGATCCAGTCTGGGAGTCCCATGTCTATGTAATTTTTCAAAACAGAGCTTCTCTCTTACTAGGCACTGCAGATTCCACTTGTAAAAGACAGATCCAGCAGGCCAGCAGGGCGAGGGAGCTCATCCTCCCCCTCTACTCTGCCTTGGTGAGGCCGCACCTGGAGTCCTGTGTCCAGTTCCGGGCTCCCCGGTTCAAGAAGGACAGGGAACTGCTGGAGAGGGAGCAGCAGAGAGCTACCAAGATGATTAGGGGACTGGAACACCTGTTTTATGAGGAAAGGCTGAGGGATTTGGATCTTTTCAGTCTGGAAAAAAGATGGCTGAGGGGGAACATTATCAACACTTATAAATGCTTAAAGGGTGGGTGTCAGGAGGATGGGGACAGGCTCTTTTCAGCAATGCGCAGTGACAGGACAAGAGGGAATGGGCACAAACTTGAGCATAGGAAGTTCCACCTGAACATGAGGAGGAACTTCTTTACTTTGAGGGTGGCAGAGCCCTGGCACAGGCTGCCCAGAGAGGTGGTGGAGTCTCCAACTCTGGAGACATCCAAAACCCGCCTGGACGCGTTCCTGTGCAGCCTGCTCTGGGTGACCCTGCTCTGGTAGGGGCGTTGGACTAGATAATCTCCAGAGGTCCCTTCCAACCCTATGATTCTATGATTCCATGATCCATAAGAAAACAGCGTCATTCTCACCTCTGCCCAGGTAACTATGAGCTAGATCTCTTATAAACCACAGTCTGAGAGCCACACTAAAACAGCAATCCAAGAATGACTTGTTGAAAGAGGACCTTTCAGAAATGCTTCAGCATTCACTTCTTGAGACCAGGCGGTGAAATTAGACTGGCAGTCAGACAAGCATCGAAATAAAGGGCCGGGTTTCTTAAACATCTCAGTGCGCTAAGCATGGAAAGACTGGTCCTGGGGGTGATGCTTGAGAAACACAAGCCCAGCTGCTGGGTATTCCTAGCATTAGGATACCTGGCCCCATTCCACTAACATGCGCACTATCTGGAAATGTCCCATTTTCCCTTGGGGAAGGTCCTTCCAAAGGCCCAAGCCAGCCCAAGCCTGCTGAGGCGAGGATGGCTCACAGACAGGTCACAGACTGAACTCCGGTGAAGCAGCTGCAGAGAAGCTGGCAAACAGGGGTCCCGTCCAGAGGACACTGTACAGCACACTGTTACGGAGTGTCTCAGTGTCAGCCCTGTTGGAAAACTTTGTTCCAACACTAGGACAATGCACTGAGAGTTTGCCTCAAAGTTGAGACCAGAACATCCTTTGACTGCAGTACTGTCATTTCTGGTGCCCCAGATCCACCCTTGGCCAAATACATCTCTGGTGGCATTACCAGTACAGCATCAAACCTTCTTGGTAGCCTGGTTGGGAGGAAAAGGGTGAAGGTGTATCTCTCTCCTATTTTCATTCCACATTGCATTCAGTTTACATGGACACATTCTGCTGAAAAAGGAGGTGATACTCCACATGGAGGAATAGGGGATGGCTAGGACAGCTTAGCCAGAGAAGTGCCGAGTCCAAGAGGAAGGGCTGAGACATGGCTGTACTGCTTGTGCTTTGACAGCAGCCGGTTGCGTGGCCCTGGACACATTATTTCACCTTTCTTTCTCCTGTGAACGGCTGGTGATAGCGCATGCCTGCGTGCTGGCACATTTCTAGATTGGACCTGCAAAGATGTTCTGCACATCCCTCACCTCCCCTTCACCTTCCGCTCCCTCTGGCAGAAATCTTTGCAGAAACTCAGCAGAGCAGCCATAAATGCTAGCACTTCTTCCACAGTACGAGTTCAAGCTGGCCTGAGAGCAGAATTTAAAATATAATTTAAAAAGCAAGCAACATATTCTTAAATACAGACCATAAAGAGACAAGCGCCCGGCCCCTGGCACAGCTGGGAACTGCACTGCAGTTACTGCCAGGTGAGGTCAGCAATTTGTTGTTTCATTGAAGATGCGGAGGAAAGGGCAACCCTATGCCAAATTCATTCAGGTACCACCTGGGCTGTTTAAGTCATTTCTAGTGTCCTCCAGGATCTATCCCGTCTCCCTCCGTGCTCATCCACGCCTGCCTTCCTGCATCTTTTACACCAGCTCTGCCACAGTATGCAAGGGTTCCTTGTCACTGAGTCCTCCTCCTTGCTCTCTTATAATGAAAAACAGCTGTGGCAGGCATGTCCCAAACAAAGCCTTACACATTCCTGGTGGAACTGCCTCCTCACCGCCAAAACCCCCAGACTTTATATTTACTACAGAAAATTCAAAACACAGCCACTTTTCCTCCTCCAAGCTGTAATTTCCTCCCTGACAGGCCCATCAAATTTAAGATTTCACGTACTATTCTTATCTCGAGTCCCTGCTTCCCCCCTGCCCCACCACTTAGCGAAGCTGACAGCCCTCCAGCACCGTGAACATTGCTATAAGTAGCTTCTGTGGAGCAGAGTAGAACATTATTCCTTCTCCAAAAAAGACCACAGAGGGTGGCTTGAAGCAGAGATAGGAAAATCACTGTGGCGCAATGAGAATCCGTCTGAACTGTACCAGACCTTCTCACCAGGTGGACCCCTCTTTAAAAACAGGCAGGTGGTGAACACCTCTCCTCTCTTACTCGTGTTTTACTTTGCATCCTATTTGCTGTCAGTTTTGCCCAGAAACTACTATGGCAAATTCAGAGGGAAAGACTGGGGTTGGGATATTTCAGGTCCAGTTCTGCAAACTGAAGAAGTCTGGGTGATTCAGTTGAGGTTTCAGTACAAAGAAAAGTGACATGTGCACACCGAGAACAAAAGGCCAATGAGCATTTCACCCCCTCAGTTTGGCTGTGAAAGCCAAGTCGTGAACGGTCTGTGCTAGCACAAAAGCAATTAAATTGATTTTTGTAGATTGCACTCTGAGAAACCTGGGGACAACACGCATTGATCTGAACCACTCCATGAACCCTAGTGAGTTATCATCCATAATTTTTGCTACTCACAAGAGGAAAAAATAACTATACACAAGCCATTGACATAGCCAAGACTTAACAAGATGAATTCAGGCACCAGCAGTACGTGTCAATGTATTCTCTTGTAATGTGGTGACTTTTAAGTAGTAGAATAATCTCGGAACTAACTAGCCTGAGTCCCATGCAGCCCCCAGCTGCCATTCAGGGGCTTCAGATAGGTTTTAGGGTTCCCAACAGCGTGCTTGGCACCTCCTTTCTTCTCATAGCTGATAACTGGCACCCACCACTACCATGCTGCTCCTCTTCCTCACCCCCAGCAGCAACTGGCACCATCAGAGGTGTAAGGCTCTTCTCAGCCACTGCTGAGGACGAGGTAGGTGATGGAGCTCAGCAGAAGCCTCCCATGAGCAGGATTCCACTCCAGCAGCCACAGACTGCAGCCTGGAAATGGTAAGGGGAGGACAGGGCTGTATATTTGGCAAGATTTGTGCAGCTTTTTGCAAAGAGGGTTTCCTATGCAGGCCGTGTCCACCCCCCTAGTCTAGACCAAGCCTTAAAACATGCTCCTGCAAAGCTGAGGTCTTCTCTGCCTTTTTGCTGCCCAATTCTTCTCCTGTCCAGCAGTCTTTGTAACAAGAACAAGGACAACTTAAGCTACCAACAGCCTCAGTGATGGGGAGAAGGAGTGGTCACCAGCCAGGGGAAAGCAGTAGCACTGTACTTTCTTTCCTGACCATTTTGCACCAGTTGTCTGAGCTCCAAGCCAGCAATTTAAGTTATCAAATTTTCTTCTATCATTATACAAGCAAGTGAGGGAGACTCTGAAAGCAAAGCCAAGCAAAGGAAGGTCAAAAAGCAGCTTCTTCCCCCATAAGACCCTTATTGAGGAATTACTTCTTGAATAGCCAGGGTGTATTAAGACTACCTCAAGGCCTGCTCTCCTGCAAGCTATCTTCAGGCACTGATTTCCATAGCACCAGAATTCTTGAGGCTTAGAAAGGCAAGTCTTCTCTCAGCCTGACAGCCAAAGAACAAGCTTTCCTGCCTTTTAACTCCTACCTGGTTCTCCTTCTCAGCCCAGCAGCTTTGCGACGTAGGCAACATACTAGATCATGCACCACCGAGCCGTCATTCCCCTGCTGCATCCTCCCTACCCCAGACAATCAGCAAATCACTCAGATATCCCAGGAAGGTCGGTCTCACCAGGATACCTAGAGGCCATAAGTAGCAAACACCGGCCTTCATGGGATGCGCTAGAGCTTGTACCGGCAGCTATATTTTTCTTAAGTATGGCAATCCCAGCCCCATCCACAAGTATCTCAAAGTTCATTTCCCCACCAGGGTTCTTGGCCAATTTACTGCAGTGAGTTGATGAGCCTGTTAGAAGTCCCTCGAGGGATGGTTTGGAAATAATTCCTCCTACCCGCCCTCCCAGCAGATTTTCACAAACTACTGTCAAACCGGGATATCTGCACTCTTCCAGTAGAAGGGAGTGTATAAATAAATATATTTTAGTACCACAGCTCATGAAGGTTCCCTAATTTCTTGCCTAATACAAACCTACCAATAAGACAGGATCAGGACAGCCCGTCTGCGTTGGCAGGAGATGCTCACTTGACCTCTGGCTGGAGCATTGCTGTGGCCACAAGCAATCTGCCTACTCCAGTGCCTCTGAGCCACCAGGTGGGTGGCCTTAGGGAATGACTGAGTCAGAGAGAGTTTCTGGCCACCGGTTGGTAATCAAAGCCAATCTCAGCAAAATCTACATAGGATGCGGTGGTCAATATTTGTCCTATGATTTCCTGTGTTACACACAGCTATATTACCCTTTAATATAGAGGCAGGGCCTCTATATTATTATGTTTTTTAAGTCTCCCTGCACATATCATCTCCATCACCCAGCTGTGCTCTCTGGAAGATTCCTGGTAACTTTTCTAAGATCAGATATGTAGAAAAAGTAGGAAGAGGAGCAAAACCTTTTCATTATATTTCTAGAGACATCTGTATAGCAATTCTTTTTTACTGAACCAGACCCATAACATTACTGAAACAGAATTATCAGGGAATGTAACCACCTCAGAATAAAGGTTTAATACAGAAGCACCTTCAGTAAACGATGGAGGTGAAAGAAGTGGTGTGTGAGCAGGCCTGGATAAGGATGATGTGAACACACGGAGGCTACAGAATGCAGGTGCAGCCGTATTCCCCAGCCCTCCTGAGTTCCCAGCACCAGGCAGGTTTCTACTACACACAGTAGGAGAGGCAAAATCCTTTCTCAAATTACATGCAGTCCCTTCCCACAGGCAATTGCTTCAGCAGCTCAAATGTCTGCAATTAATTTGTGCAGGAAACTCCTGCATCTCACCTCCTATTTCAGCAGGAGATTTGTGGGGCTGCAGAAAGGCAGGAGCGGCTGCTGCTCTATTTTGGGAGGAAAGCATGCGGGACACTTTTCTGTAGGAAAGAAGTTTTAGAATGGGTCAAGGAACAGTCAAGAAAAAAAAATTACAAAGGTTTGGTGACTTCAAACTGTAATCATAGTAGCCTTCTTGATCTTTTATTGCTCTCATTAAGTTAACCAATGTGCAACCTCTTCCCTAAAACCTTGTAAAATCCCATAAAATATATTTATCATGTTCTTCCAATAACAGCCTACAAAGCAGGACTTGTCCTGGCACAGAATACTAGTACTTCAGTCCTCCAGAGCAGTGTTAAGCCTGCAGGTCACTTCAGTCCAGCCACAACCCTGCAGGGCCATCCCTGCTGACATTTGGGCCAGATTCTGCAGTTCTGCCGTTTTTGAAAAATATATATATTAAATACGTGCAAGTAAGGGTGAATGATAAAACACACTGAAGGAATAGGAAAGACCCACCATTTCCAGGAAGGAAAGGGGAAAAAAAGAAGAGGCCGTTATGTTTCTTTAAATTACTGCTACACTTTGTTCAGCCACAAGAACTCCCTTCTACCAAGTGCTAGAGGTTACTTGGTCACAACCAATGCCATTAAATCAGGTAATGTTTGGAAGAATGGTAAGACATCATGACAGCCTGTGTTGGGGATCTCTTGCAGCTGTAATAGTTTTAGGTCACCTTGTTTTATAATTCAACGTGCACAGGCGCAAACCCACGTGTAATACCTGCAGCAGAACCTGTCCATCCTTGGGGCAGCACACAGGGGCAGTCCTCAGCGTAGAGCAGCGCCCTGGAAAGCTTACAGAGAAGCTGGAGAACCCAAACCAAGTCCACTGAGAAGTTTGCCCTCCATCTTCCTCTGGTGGCACAGCGTAGCATGGGGACATCAAGGCTGAGGCTGGCACCAGAAGGCAGATTATCAAACTGTCCAAACCCCACAGCCAACTGCTGGGACCCAACAGCTCAAGTGCCGAGGTGGCAGCCACAGGCTCCTGGTAGTGAGTCCTTGCAAACAAGGATTTAAGCGATTTACATGCAATTTACTCAAATTTCTGCATTACCTCCTCCCTAAGCTTTCAAGAAATCATGAATTTCCATTGAGGTTTGTTTTTTTTTTCCAATTGTTGTTAGGGGTCACATTTCCCAGCATGCTACTCATCCTTAAACTTTCAGATGAAAGCTTTGATCCTTAAGTGACCATCTTATTTGTTTAGCTGGACGGAACTGCTAAGGTGAAACACAAGAATTGGCAGACCAATTTGGCCAGGGCCCAGCATTTAGTGTTTACTTTCTCTTGAGGAACCAGCAATCAAAGTGCACGAAAGAGGTTCTTGGTCTAGTTGTAGAGCCAATAACCCTGAATTCTCAAAGTTCATGGCCCTTGTGCCACCTAACCTGCGGTAACTGTCCATAAGCATGCTCTCACTCCCTGGCACAGACGAAATGATTCAGTTTAGATTCTTTGTGAAGACAAGCTTCTGCTTCTGTTCCTGCAAACAAAGATGTTTTAGAAGTAGACAACTCCAAAGTTGGTCACACATATCTTGTGAGACATAGAGTTTTGGTGCTGGGGCACAGGCCTCTGCCGTTGATGAAGGCACACAGTACTGCTTCCAGTGGTCTCCACCCGCAGGACAAATGCCTGCATTGGGAAAAACAAAGTTCAGTGAAGAAAAGTGTGAGGGGCTACCCTAAAGAGGGAGAGGGAAAATAATAAATCAAAAACAAGCCTATTGAAAAACGGGAGTAACTGCCTAGGCCAGGCACTGAAGAAAAAGACCTGAACTAAACCACAAACTAAACAAGAGCCAGGAGTGCAGACCAATTGCCATAATTTGTCTAGAGAAGGTCCATTTTATTCTAGGACCCCAGAAGTAATATAAATTTGGTACTAGGAAAAAAAGCCAAACATGCTGCCACTGGTCTGTGCAAACATGAATGATATGGAGAACACTTGCTATTTCTCACAATGCAAGAGCTAATGGGGGATAAAGGGGGTGGGAGCAGTAGTTAAATTGCCAGGCAAACACATCTGAGACAAGCTGCGGGAAATATGTTTTTTGTGTGGATAGCACGTAAATTGAGGAACTCAATGTCACCAGATGCTTTGAAGATTAACCATAAAATTTGTCTAACCTCTTTTTCAGCCAATTGAATTAGTGCATCAGGGTCTATTAAATGTGGTGATAGAGATGCAACCTCCAGTTCAGGAAGTTTTTAAACCACTGATTGCTGAAAGCTGAGAGCGTCTTATGGAGTAAGCATACCCCGATTTTTATGTTTTCCCTATTAATTACTGGCCATATGAGACACCTGACACTGGACTGAACTGGTTTGTATGAGTTGGTATTAAAGTGTTTTTCTAACAATTACAGATCTCTACTCTAGCAGAATTTTAATCTCTTACAATTCTCTCTCACCCAAAATGTGATCTAGTTAACGGAAAATGAGTAATATTGATAGTTTAGGAATTATAATAAAGAAAAAATTAGAATGCACTTGTTTTGCCTCCCAGTAACAAAATTAGGAAGATACAGCAGAAACAACTTAAATATGTAACCTTTTTAAACTAAAGAACGTTGTTCAAATTGTTATCCGCCTGCAAAAGAATATGAAAAACTAAATTTATAATAAGTAAGATTTCAGTTAACCATTGCAATAAAACTTCATAGTTATGAAGTTAGTTAAGCATTACTCAACTGAGATTGTAGAATCCTCTTCATGTAGGATCTTCAGGAACAGGAATAGACAAATCATTGTCAAGATGTCTAGGTATGGTCTACCGGATGGTCTAGGTATGCTTGATGCTACCCCTGTTCACAGGAAGAATTTCATGATTTTATCAGGTCTTTTCCAGCCTGCATGTCTAGGACTCCCATGGATTCAAGATGCCAAGAACAAAATCAGTGAAGACTAAAGAACACAAAGTGCAGACCAGGCAATGGACAAGGGGAGTCACAGTTGCCCCTAGAAAATTATTAATTTGACCAAGTTGGCATTTCTACAACCTTGTGAGAACATTCAAAACAATTGTTACAGCCCATTTTAGAAAGACTCAGCAGCAAGAGAGGATGGAAAGCTGTATTTGATGATAATAAGTTGCTCTGGAAAAAAAAGAATTCATACAACTCTCTTTCCAGCAACGTATATCCTGTGTTCACTGTGAGACCTCCACGGTTAAAAACCTTGCAGCTCCCCCGTTTCGTGACCACCAGCCAAAAAATAATGCTTTGCTGCTAGTCTACGCGTAGGCTGACCAGCTGCCTAGCACATGTAGCTGGCCAGCCCACAGCGGGTTGTTTTGGCAAAACAGATACTGGGACAGTGTCGCAGCTGAGCTCCACTGGTCTCTTCCCCAGTTAGGGCACCAACTGGGATGATCTGACAAGAGTTTAGACGCACCTACATTTCAAAATAGAGGGCCTTCCACTACCACTCACAAAGATACAATAAGCTCAAGCGGTCACATACTGAAATCCTGACTAGCCACAGAGTACGTATTTTTAACCCTATCCCGGGACATCTTAGGCTATTTCTGCCCTTGCTCTCACTGCAAATCACCTTCAAAGAAGAGTGCACCAGACTCAGCTGAGCATTCTCCCTGTCCTCCAGCAGCCCCCAGTTCCCCAGCATGAGGAATGGCTCATTTCTGGCACAGGTTTCTTCCCCATGATGGCAACCACGGTGCTTGTAGTTAACGATCTATTAGCTATAATTTAACAGCAGGTGCTGCCTTGGAAATCAGCTGCTATAATCTGTTGTACTGAAATGATGAAAACATCATTTGAGTCAGATGGTGCAGCGACCATGGGTTACAGGACAACAGATTAAATTATGGAATCATCTTCGGTAGGTGCAATAACATAGCTGGGTTAAGTTTAAGGGCTTGATCCAGAGCGCAAAACATTGAATTAAGTCTAAATTACCTTCAGCAGCACTGGGCCAGACCAGTAGCATTTCCTCTATTTAGGAGTACGGATTAGAGTATGGATGCCCTCACTAAAATCAGCGTGTGGCACTGCCTGAGGCTGTGGCAAGGGACAGTCCCCCAAAACTGACATGACAGGCAAAGTACAGGGGGAAAACAGACAAACAAGTAAGAGAGAAAGATCGTCATGTCCCTTCTCTCTGCAAAGTTTGTCTGCTCCACTTGAGACTAAGCTCCACACGGATTCCTTTTCATTCAGAAAGGAAGATCTCAGGAATTGCCAGCATGCACCCCGGGAAATAATGCTCTAACCTCTCACAACAAAGCCAAACGATAGGCAGCTTTAGTCACCAACGGCTGCAAACACGGCCCCTCTCACCACTGCTGCGCTTGCTTCAAAACTGTGTCATCCTCTGCCTCCTCACTGAGCACGGGAAGGATGTGGTTCACCAAGAATCATTTTCCAAATTCATCCCAATTGCTCAATTAATTATCCTTTAGCTTCCACATGAGGAACCAGTTTCTACCTTCTGCAGCAGCTCTATTTTTAGTGAAGCATCAATTTTCTCTGTTTTGTTATCCCTTACTCACTGTTAGTCCTGCCCACACAACAAATCTGGCATTGATCGCTTGCGGTAGACAAATATTTTTGGCTTAGGCTATGAAAGAGGCAAGAGGAAGGGTGTAGAGAAAAGGAGACTTAATAACCAGAAAGCGCATCACTGTAAATCAGAATTCCCATGGAGAAAGCAAACCTAACAGAAAGAAGAAAAAGGAAAGGAAAAAAAAGTATTATTAGTATGTAGAAGTGAATGTGTTTTTGTGAATATAAATCTACGTAAGTGATGAGCATCCCTCAGCTTCTGCCAGTGCAAATTCAGATCGTCAAATTCAAACCCATACAAAGGGAGGCTTCAGTTTTAGCTACTGTTCTTCGTGTGCCAGAGATACCTCTGCCTGCTGCCCAGGACTATCCCTTCCTACCAAACCATGGACATAGATCAACAAGGGAGGCAAGACTGATACATCATTTCACAGGCACTTTATATCCTCGCAACAATTTCTGGCTCTGAACAGCTGTCAGACAAGGGACTGATCCTATCTGAGATCTCACCTCTGCGTTAACTGCTTTCCTGCCTTGCTGAAATGAAAATAGGTACTAGGGGTACTAATGTGACCCAGATACAGCATACTCAAGAAAATACTTCTCTGAGTGACTGTCCTGCTACTTGAATGGGAGAAAGGGAGAAGTCAAAAGGAAACATCCTCCTTGTTTACATTAATCCACCTATAAAGATGCTGACACCTGGAGTGATTTGAAGTGAAAGGCTTTAAGGCACAGTCCAGCTCTGCGTGTTACATGCAAGCTCTGTCACCCTAAATGGGTGACACCCGGCACCACATGGCTCCAGCTGCAGCCACCCAAAGTCTTTCAGAAACTGTTATGCATAGTCTTAGCCTCTAATTCCAGGTCTTGTTCCTCACCCAGCTCATCTGACCACACCTGCTTTCCTCACAGAAGGTCTGAAGGTGAATCCAGAGCTGGACTTGATGCAAATGGTGAAGCAGCATAAATTGCTCGACACCACAGTGCCTCGGCTCCATCATCGGAATTTAATCTCATAACTCATCTCGTAACCTAGATCTTTTTTGAGACTGACTGAGCTGGGCAAAGCAAAACAAAGCAGCATGACCAGCCCCCTTTGACCTGCATGCTCTACAACGCTAAAGGGCAAAAGATACTGAAAATGATAAAACTAACTGGAAACTTGGTCTAAAGTCCTATGTTTCTGAGCTTCAGCCTGTGTCTCTGATGAGCTGTTAAGAGTTTAAGAGCCTTCGAGCACCTTGAGCTTACTGCCTTCCTTAAGCCCCAACCTGTGAGAAGCAAGGGACCTCTCAAAATTATGTATGCCAAAGAAAGCCTGAAACTTGATGACAGCAGTTTATTGGACTCAGGACAACAAGGAGAAGACACGGCTCTGGCTGAAAAGGTCATTAATGCTATTGATCCTGTTATAGGCTGAGGAACCCATAGCAGAATGGGAGGCAAAGACAGAGGCCCAAGGAAAGGCGGAAGGGACAAAACAGGAGTGCAAGCTATTCCTAAACTGCTAATCACTGTGTACATACACGCCTACGACTTTCATCCCTCAGTCATGATTTTGGTCCACGCTAGCCCTGGATGTGATCTCCAGTCACAGTGTGTGCGTGAAAGGAAAATAATCCTCATTTGATCTGGAAACCTCATATTCCTGATTCTGACTGCTGCTCTGGGACTGCTGAAAGAAACAACTCCTTCCAGCCAGGCCAGGTGTTTAAATAGCTCTAACCGGAATTCACTGCCCTGAGTCACAGTTGCTAAACTTGGACATCAGCCAGCGCCCCAGACTATTAACCATTCCAATAACTCCATCAGCATTTTTGTCATCTTCTGGAAAACAGAGGAACTCGAACCGTACAGATAAACAATAGAAACAAAATATGAGAGATGCCTATGATCAGTCCAAATACACAAGCTGTCTGTAGCTATGAGTGCGTCCATCCTTCCCAATAAAAAAGGAGCGAGGGAAGGTAAACCCTGTGGCAAGACATTTATCTTAGCGATAGGCTCCAAAGGAGTTTTCAGGAAAGCAGCACAGTTTGGGAGGCAAATTAACAACCCAGCACAGCTTCCAGGGCTGCTGTCAGTAGCTAGGAGGAGCAGGAACAGAAGGTTATTAGTCTCCACCTAGAAGTCTGCCCCAGAGCCCCGGGCCAAACGCTTCTGCCTACCATCCACTCCCTTAGGTGCGGCCAAACCCACCGGTATCGTCGTGCCCTCGCCAGCTCTGTGCAAGGTTCATGGGCACCGGTGGAGCCCTCTCCCATCATCCTGCTCTCTGCATCGTCAAATAAAGAAAAAACCCCAAGATAAGATAATACTGGCACGTTTTTCTTCTGGATTCTCATGTTCCCAAGTAATATCAATTCAGCAGGGCTTTTTTTTGTCATTGTTCACTTTAAGCAAAGAAAAACTGACCCCTTAGGGATTCTGCAAACAAGAGCTGAAGCTAATGGAAAGTAAGAGAGGAAAACTGTTTTGAGGAGCCCAAAGTGTCCCGTATAGAGGACAAGCCAGCCTTCACAGTATAGAGGGAAGATACTGTTTGAGGGAGGTTGCTCAGAGGCCTTGAATGGATTTTTCAGTTACGGTCTCCCTACGTCATCTTAGGTATGTCATCAGCTCCTCTTAGGTCCTGTTTTTCCCCATCTGTTAAACAGGGGTAGCAAAATATCTCATTTCTCCACATCCGTTTTGTCCGGCCAGATCGTTTGCCTGCAGTTCAGGTCTGCTTGCAGTCTTAGTTAAGACTTGAACAGGCCATGGCTTCACAGGAGAGCTGAGTTTAACCCAAGCTGCTTAAGACACCAAGGGAGGCAAACAGAGGTCCCTTCCCATGTTCAGATTCACATTTCTCTTGTTCCCGAGGAGCAGCACCTATGCTAAGCTCCAGCTGTGGTACCATCCAATCCCACTGTGCGATCATTCCCAGGAGAGTGAGGATAGCTTTCTGGAAGCGCTCTCCCTCCACCTCATCGGGGCAGAGGTTTTGGTCTTTGCTTGCTCCACAGGCACCACACCTAAAATATAAATGATATTCCAGAAGGTGGGGGATTTTAGGGTTTTTTTCCCCCCCCATTTTAACCTTTTGCTAGGGTGTGGAAAGTGAATAATCCCAACTGAGCATTCCTTACCCAACAAACTTACAGTTGGCTGCTTAATTAGGTATTTAATAAATGAGACTTAATTATCTCTTAACGAGATTGCTTTATTAATGCCCACGGCCATAGCCCTTTAGGGCTCTTGATCTTGTCAGATCTCAAAAGCTAGGCTGAGTCAACACTTGAATAAACAGCTGCCAATAAAATACCTTGTGCTGCCAGAGGTGGCATTTGAATTTTACTAGATGGTTGCCTTCCCAGGTTAAGCTCTGTACCTTCGCGCAGTGCCAGCTTTGCTCTCACAGGTTCCTTTTCTGCGTGAGATGCAAAGTGGAGAACCAACCACTTTTGACACAGCTCACAGGAGGCAAAGTTTTAGAAGTCTTACTGGCCAGGCCATACTCCAGCTGGAGTAATTACAGTTCCCTTTACTTCAGTTTTCTCCAAGAACCAGTTTTCTCCACTTCTGAAGAGCTGTTGTGCAATGCTGCCATATACTGTTAAGACCTGTCAACATGACAGACTTTTGGCATCTTCTCAGGTACCTGAAGTACCTATAAAACACTCCTTGGCCATCTAGCACTCTTATTACTATTAATATTAGAAAAGAAGCACGTATGGACAGCTCTCATTTCTATTCTCAAATGTCTGTTTTCAGTTGTAAGCAACTTCATTAAACTTTAACCTTTTCTGGTGGAATTTTGCCCTTCTGGTTTCTGCCTAATATTTTTGGAAAGTTCGGTTCAGCTGTTTTTTTAGTTTTAAGGCAGTGAGTAGGCAGGGAAAAATACAAGTGTTGCCATGATTTAAAAGTTTAAATATTCTGTCACCTTGTCTTGAGCAATCCCGCACTCCACCAAGAGAAGAGAACTTTTAAAGTTGGCTCAGACACGCACTTCTTAGTTTTCCAGTGAAAACACATCTCAAACTAGCTGCATCACATTAATGCCTACTGAGCTAACCTACCCAGAATCTGCTACTTAAAATCCAGGAACAAATCCAGAGATGAGTCTCTTAGGCAATAACCACTCAATAGGAGCAACGGTGATAGAGGTCATGGCCCTTGAATGCCAGAAAAGACATTCTGCAGAGCCTGTTCTTCAGGTCAAAGGAAGGTGGTTTAAAGGAAACGTTGCATCCAACATCCGAAGAGACTAAGATGGTGCCAGAGAGCAGCCTGTTCCTGATTTTTTTTTTTTTGTTGAAAAAGTAAAAAAGCAAGCGACACCCTCCTACCCCCAACAAGTCATGCTGTGAATTATGTACAGAGCACAGAAGTGGAAATAGCTGAATCGGTACCACAGAAGATGCAGCAGCCCCTGGGGAACAAATGCCTGATGAAGTGACCCCTCAAACCGGGTCTGTAGCTGACAGAACAGCAATGGGAATCCACAGGTTCATCACAAGACTCTTATCTGGCCAGCAGAAGGAGAGTAGATATTAGAACAAAAAAAGTCTTTTTTTTTTTTTTTTTTTTTTTTGCTATGGCTACCCACATCCCAGACAAGGCTAGAAATAGATTTTTACGAAAATTCATGTATTTTAGGACCTTGTACTCAGCAGACCACCTCTGGCCCTTTCCAGGCATGCTGAGCCTTGGTATCATGTTCTCTCTCCTGCGACTTGAAATACCCAGTGTTTCTGACATGCAAAACAACTGCAGCCCTGTACACATTTTCTCCTGGTCTGCCACAAAATGAAGGCGTGTTTCCTGGCATGCAGTTTGTTGCCCTTCCAAACCGCCCCAAGCGGTCTGCTCAGCGTTACAGCCAATGCAGGCTGCTGTGGTGCAGCACGCTGAGGAAATGTCCTGGAACAGTTTTATTTGGAGCTGACATCTCTGACGGGGAGCCGATGCCTCATGGAAAGCTTCAAAGCAGAACTGACACTACCTCTAGAGACGGGCAGCTTCTGTTTCTTCCCCCCGGCCTTACCACGGATCCTTCTTCTTGTATAAAAACAGCAGAAGCTGTATTGTCAGAGATGGGGCAGGAAGCAGTAAACTGTAAACCAGAGGCCCAGCCACTTCTCTTGACTTCACCACTCTTCTCCCCTGCCTCCCTAAGTTAGTCGCCACTTCTCTGCATTCACTCTCTTTTCTACCCCAAAGATGTCGAGTCACAGCTCACAAGCTCTTCAAACCATGGGCAGCATCTCCATATATGTATGCTACCAGCCTAATGCAATGGGGAGCACGACTAAAATATTTTAAACAATTAAATATCAACTAATAAAAGCCATACTGTGTAGGAGGGGCTGGTCAGCTTCTCTTCTTTTTATGCACTTGAAGGGTAAGTGCTTTGTCGCGCAGTCCTGTGTCAGCTACTCCTGAGAGTGCAACATTAAGGAAGCATCTCTTGCTCTTCTGTCCCGAGATCTAAAAGTACCTACGGCCTTTGGGTCACAGCCACGGATGGATGGAGAATGGACCTCACCAGAAAAATGTTCCAGAGTATGAGCAGCAAGGCTGGCTCTTGTAACTTGAATTCACTTGTCGCCCATTCCCAAGCACCCACTCCAGGAAACTATCAGTGCCACTAACACAACGTGTTAGAAGAGTAGAGATCCTAAGTGGCCCTCTGGCCCTGGCTCCAAACCCACCAAGCCAATGGGGTCATCTCCTCTGTCTCCAAGTGGCCAGCGTTCTCTACAGCAGTCGTGTCATGATACACGGCACAGCTTACTAGTGACATTTTCAGGCACACCTAAATCTCCTGGGCTGGCAACAATGTCAAGCACCACACATAAGGCAGACGTGCCATCAGGAAATGAGGTTCACCAGTGTGTTTGATTACACTGCGCTGTATCTGGGATGAACAAGGTGCAGCCATTCTCCCCTCAATGCTCTCACCCACCCCACAGCCACTGCTTTGCCAGCTGTCCGGGCCCATATCTCCAGCCAGTCTTACAAGAGGAGAAACTGGTGCTCTTCATCAGCCTGCCCATGCGAGGCTTCCTGAGTGAGTAAACCAAAGTTCAACAGACAGGGTGCTCGATAAGAAACTTCAAGGACTTGTCTCCCCTCCCTCCTGCTCTCTGCTTTTACTGTAGCTTGATCAGCCTGGTCTAGTGGGAGGTGTCCCTGGCCATGGCAGGGGGGTTGGAGCTAGATGATCTTTAAGGTCCCTTCCAACCCGAACCATTCTATGATTCTATGATTTTCTGCCCTTCCCTGACTGGTGAATGCAGCTGTGATAGCCACAGAGCAAGACCAGCTGGCCCAAAAGCAAGCAGCAGCAGCCCCCTCAGCTCACTTTCAGTTCTGCTATCCCGGTCTCTTCTGAACCAAAGGAGAAGCCCTGCCCTGACGCCAGAGCTAGAAAATCGGCATTTCGCCCTCCCTTACACTGCCTGCACACACAGATCACCTGGAGAGCAGCACCAAGGGCGAGCAGCAGCGATGGCCCCACAAGCACTACGCCACCAGCACACACACAGGGAAGAGGAAGTTGTTATCGGGCCCCAGTAACACAAAACAGCTGCTGCCGGGCTAAGGCAGCCACGGCTCACCCCTCCTCGGGGCTGAGCCGGCAGCTGTGCTCGGGAAACCTTCTGCTATGGCTTGTGTGAAAAAGGAGGCACGTCAGGAGGTCCCAGTGAAATCAGCACTTGAAGCCTTCGTTTGCCCAAGCTGTTTCAGCAAATCAGCCCAGAGACCTCATTAGCACGGCTCTTCTCTTAAGACACTCCTTTTTCCCTAGGCTCTGCCGGCTCAAATAGGGGATGCTGCAGCACATCCCCAACACGTGACAGCTGTAGCTAAAACGTATTGGCCAGGTGCTTTGGGAACCTTGGAGATTAAAAAAAAAAAAAAAAAAGAAAAGAAAAAAACAAAGGAAAAAACCACGCAGTCAGCCTTCCAGTGACCTGCCTTGGCAGCTCAGCCCCAACACAACTTGCAGCACAGGTTGCTCCATCTGTGCCACACCTTTGCCCAGCTCCACCAGTGCAATTCAAAGCCAGCTGTTACAGGCAAGGGTCTCTTGTGAAGCCTACACAAGCACAAAATAAGATGGATCTGTACTGGAAAAAGCCTTCGGGAAGGAATAACCCCATACACCAGTACAGGTTAGAGGCTGACCTGCTGGAAAGCAGCTCTGTAGAGAGAGACCTTGGAGTCCGGGTGGACAACAAGTTGACCATGAGCCAGCAATGTGCCCTTGTGGCCAAGAAGGCCAATGGTCTCCTGGGGTGCATTAAAAAGAGTATGGCCAGCAGGTCAAGGGAGGTCATCCTGCCCCTCTGCCCTGGTGAGGACACATCTGGAGTACTGTGTCCCATTCTGGGCCCCCGAGTTCAAGAAGGACAGGGAACTACTGGATAAAGTCCAGCGGAGGGCTACAAAGACAATCAAGGGAATAGAACACCTCTCCATTATGAGGAAAGGATGAGAGACCTGTGTCTGTTTAACCTGCAGAAGAGAAGACTGAGAGGGGCTCTCATCAATGCTTATCGATAGCTAAAGGGTGGGTGGCAAGAGGATGGGGTCAGGCTCTTCTCAGTAGTGACAGGACAAGGGACAAAAGACACAAGCTGGAACACAGGAAGTTCCGTCTCAACGTGAGGAGAAACTTCTTTACTTTAAGGGTGCCAGAACACTGGAACAGGCTGCCCAGAGAGGTGGTGGAGTCTCCTTCTCTGGAGATATTCAAAACCCATCTGGATGCGTTCCTCTCCAGCCTGCTCTAGGTGAACCTGCTTTGGCAGGGGGTTGGACTTGATGATCTCTGAAAGTCCCTTCCAACCCCTAAAATTCTGTGATTCTGTGATTCAGCAAAGCTGCTTTAAGTAGAGGATGAACAAAAGATAAGGTGAGGTGATTCAAAATCCACCTTCCCTGGCGGTACTCCTGTCTCCGTGGCCCTGTGACTGTTTACCTGCCAGGAGCTCGAGAACCTCGCGGAAGGACCGATGCCAGCCCTCCTGCAACCTCCTCTCTCCCATGGCACGTTGGTGGCCCAAGCCAAAAGGTTGGACAGAAACTAATTTTCCTGCTGTCAGAGGCTAAAAGCCTCTGTCTAAATATTATAGCAGCAGGTTAACAATGCAGACCGTATCCCCACCCAACCCACGCAGGATCACCAGGCAGGCAGGTCAGCTCCAGCCCAGGTTTCAAGTAAAGAGCACATTGTGGTTAAAACTGTCCCGTCCGCTTTTCTTTTGGGTTTAAAGCTCCTCCACAACGCAGCTGCTTTTAGTGCAGGTTTGTTATTAGTCTCATCTACATTACAACCTCCTCAACTCACTGGAATGACCAAGAAACCCAGGGAAAGAGAACAAACAGCACATGGCAGCCCTGCAAAAGGTACATGGTCATTTGGTAAGTGGAGTTTACTTTTAATTAGCTGTGGTAAAGGGGGATTTGTGGCGTAATAAATCTCAGAATAAGGATTAACCACCCTGTGCCACCTTGCTGGTCATTTTTGGCAGGAAAATGGCAAGACATGAACTAATATTAAACCTCACGCTTCCGGGCCGGAGCCAAACAGATCCAGGGATGTGGAGGAGACATCTCACATATGCCTTTTTTTACAGGAGAGGTCCTGCATTTTCCTTTGAAAAGAGCAGTGACATCTGTGTTGGCAATAGGTGAAGTACATATACTTCAAAGCTGTTGCGGGAACTGTTGTCCCGCACAGACCAACACACGCACACACAAACGCACACAGACTGCGGGGTGGGAAGGAGCAGCCACAGTGGGCACTAGGGGATGAGGCAGTCTCACCTTGCCGCTGCAGTGCTCTCTCCCCTAGCAAGAGGCAATTGGAAAGAGCTTTAAAGCTGAGCTAGGAAAAGGACAAGGTAACGAAGCAAACCTTTACACAGTCCCGCGGCCAGAAACTGGCTCCATGACCCTGCTACGTGGATCAGCAGAACCCAGTATTTTCAGCTAGTAACTCAAGTCAACGGGGTAACAACATCTCTGCAGCACTAACATCAGGCATCTGTTCTGGCTTTTAATTCCCTCTGCAGACAGTTCTGTACAAATGCATGTAGAGGTGTACTTCTCTTTCATCTGGCCAGCAATCACGTATACCCAGAAGCATGAAGACTAATAGCTCAGTCCAGTTAAGAAAGGACTATTCTTCATTGGAATGCCTGGTCTTTCTTTTCCTTTGGGATGCACACAGTTTTCTCCAGCTGTGTGATTCCTTCCATTGTTCATCACCTCTTCACAGAAGAGTTCTCAGGTCATCCCATTCAGCCTCAGGATTTTTCCTGTGCTACATTAGCCTGCGATGTTTTGAACTCCTGTAGGGCTGCTACTCCTTCCCTTGGGAGATCATCGCACAGTCTGACAGCTCTCACTAACATTTTCCAGAATTCCCCGCTGGCTAATGAAACTGCAAACATTCAAAGAAAAGGACAGTCTACCAAGTGTGCCGTGCACTCTGATGGCAGAACCAAGAACCAAGGTTCGCAGATGGAAAAAACCACATGGTTTGTCCCAGTGCAAGCCATGTGCATCTGCTGCCCATGTGGAGCCCTCCATCCCTTTCAGCCACTGCTCCCCTTCCTGCTTTGGTTCACATGCATGTGGTTTTCAACTGGTGAGATCATCTTTTGAAAAAGATTTATGTTTGGCTACAAACAGACCCCAGGGCTGCATGCGATCCAGGAGAGGCACGGAGACCATGTTAATGAGGCTCACCATTTCCTTCAAAATGGGATACTCGCTGCATGTCACAAACTGCTGGAGGACCAGATTGCTCTCTCCTGCAGAAGAGTCTCTCCACTTCTCCTTGCAGACTGAAGTAGAAACGGAAGTGCAAAACTTTCCATAGAAATTCCCAAGGCAGTTCTGGACCACAGGAACCTGCCTGACCCTCTGTGAGATGCTGGGGACTTCAACGCCAGCTGGGGGCCGGGCCTTGGGGAAAACTCCAGTGAAAACTGATCCACGCCAGGGTGCCATTTCCAGAGAAGCTAATTTTTTCCTGAAGGTCTTTAGCCCAATACTAAGCACAGTCTAAATACTGAAGACAAGTAGGAGTACGTAAAAAACAATAAATCAGCAAAAAGAAAAAAAAAATTGTCTTCAGCTCTTACAACATCCTTGCAATACACTTCGACCCAGCAAACTGGAGAATGAAATAGAAGAGCCGGCTTTTATCCTACAGGTCAGACGGCCTTTCTGCCTGGAACCTGTAGACATTGGCTTGTAGTGCACGGTGGTGCTGCTGATCTCCCACTGTTGGGAATATTCACTGGGATACGTGCCAGAGGAATCAGGTTAGGTCCATCTTCTACCAGCAACAAGTCCCCATAACTGAGCTGGTCACAAGTAGACAGCACGTGCAGACAGAGCACACATCTCTTCCATTTACCCCATGCACCTCGAATAGCTGTATTAGCACATACCTACTGTCATGGTTTCAGCTGGGATGGGGTTGAATTTCTTGCTGGCAGCTGGTGTAGTGCTGTGTTTTGGATTTGGGATGAGAATAGTGTTGATAGTGCATTGGTGGTTTTAGTTGTTGCTTAGCTCTCAAGGCCTCTTCTGCTCCTCGCACCACCCTGCCAGTGAGTAGGCTGGGACTGCACAAGAATTTGGGAGGAGACACAGCCGAGATAGCTGACGCCAACTCACCAAAGGAATATTCCAAACCATATGATGTTATGCTCAACATATAAAGCTGGGGGAAGAAGGAGGAAGGGGGAGGATGTTTGGAGTTATGGCGTTTGCCTTCCCAAGTAACCATTACATGTGATGGAGCTCTGCTTTCCTGGAGATGGCTGAACACCTGCCTGCCAGGGAAGTGGTGAATAAATTCCTTGGGGTTTTTTTGTGTGTGTGTTGCTTGTGTGTGCAGCTTTTTCTTTTTAGTGATTGCAGATCCCTGCCCACCTGGCCAACCCCCCTTTATATACTGAGCATGACATCTGTGATACGGACTGTTCCATTGGCCAGCTTGTTCTGTCTACACTCCCTCTCAGCTTCTATGGGAAGCTAAAAGAAGTCCTTGACTAATATAAACGTCACCTGGCAACAACTAAAACAATATGCATTATCAACATTCCTTTCACACCAAATCTGAAACACAGCAGCCACTAGAAAGAAAATTAACTCTATCCCAGCTGAAACCAGGACACCTACATAATAGGCTTTACCTAGTTCTGATTAAAGTCATCAGCAAGGATTTCAGCTGCTCTCCAACAATACTGCCCTGTGCACTGACATCAGCAAAGCTTCCTCCCTGAGCAAACTCCTTTCTGGCACTTTACAGGCTTATCTGCTTGCTGGCAACACCTGGATCACACAAGGTACCATACCAAGGATATTCTTGTTATTGCCTGATGCCATGGGGATGCAGGACCAGCTGGCAGGTAAAAGGTTATTTCAGTTTCCAAAGAGCATGGGGAACTTCTGCCCCATGGTACAGCTTACATGAATCATCGTTCAGCTGCTAACTTCAGCTTAGCTACATTGGCCAAGGATGAGCAAAGTTGCTCAGAAACACGCCTACAGCACGGGGCTGGGGGGGGGTGGGGGTGGGCCACATGTGAGAAATCACACAGAATGGTTCAGATTAGAAGCGACCTTAAAGATCATCTAGTTCCAACCCCCCTGCCATGGGCAGGGACACCTCCCACTAGATCAGGTTGCTCAAAGCCCCATCCAGCCTGGCCTTGAACACTTCCAGGGATGGGGCAGCCACAGCTTCCCTGGGCAACCTGTTCCAGTGCCTCACCACACTCACAGCAAAGAATTTCTTCCTGATATCCAATCTAAACCTACCCTCTTGCAGTTTGAGGCCGTTACCCTGCGTCCTATCATTACACTTCCTGATAAAGAGTCCCTCCCCATCTTTCCTGTAGGCCCCCTTCAGGTACTGGAAGGCTGCTATAAGGTCTCCCCAGAGCCTTCTCTTCTCCAGGCTGAACAACCCCAACTCTCTCAGCCTGTCCTCATAGCAGAGGTGCTCCAGCCCTCGGATCATCTTTGTGGTTCTCACATAACTCTGCGATTTTATGTCCCTGCTTAGAGACTTTGAAAATTCTCACCTTCTAATCTGCAGCAGTGGCTGAAATTTCAGGACCTTAGAGCAGAGTTTATGATTAATTTAACTCTAGAATTTGGTTAAATCTTGACTTTGCTTTTTACCTTTTTTTTTTTTAAACTAGCCATGAATAGTCACTTCTAAATGTGAGCATTTTCAAGCTGAATAAATCCCTCCTCCTCTCTTCTCCATTCTTTAGTGTTATAAGAGTTATGCGGGAAGATTTAACAGCTCACAAGGTTGTGCTCTACAATTTCATCTGCACACAGTAAAGAACAGGAACCACTTGGATAAGTCTACGACCCTCAAACCAGTGTAATTGGTTTCACCTGTCCCAGCTTGAAGGGGTTAAAATATATAGGCACTTTTCATGAAGACAAGTTATTTGTTTGCTTTTTCAAACAGATGGTACAATCCCGTCCAAACAGCTTTAGGCTTTTTAATTGGGACCGGCAGGATGTTGGGCAAGTTCTGCATGCTAGGAAAGGACCTCTCCTTCAAACATACTTCGTAATTCAAACATAACTCCAGCCAAGGCACAAGTTGAATATCACCCAGGGCTAACCAGGAAGCCCCAGATCAGGCAGAGACTTTTTTTTCCCTCAGACCCTTTGGGGTTTCCCTGCCAGAGGGAGGATGAACAGACAAGCTCCAGAAGAGCTGCCCCGCAGCACAACCTGCTGGCATCTCTCAGCCAAGGCAGGACTGCTCTAAATACGTTACCCAGCCTAGCAGCAGCAGCACAGAAAGAGAAGGTCCAAGGACATGAAATTACAAGGAAGACGACCCAAAATGCTGTAGAGCAAAGACCAGCTTTGCCCACAATAACTAGCTACCCAGCAAGACCAAAAAGTCAAAGCAGACTCCTAACCCTGAACTACGTAGGCCTTCTAGCAGATAGGAATCATTACAGCTCTAAGGCTTCGCTGTTGTTTATCCTGGTTTGTTTGAGAAAAGCACAACCTTACGAGCCCATACTTTGTGCAAGATGAAAGCATTTGCTTTTGAACCCATGGGCCAACTTCAGCCAAGCGCAACAAAGGTAATTAAGTTTTATGAGACTTAGAGGCCGTGGAAAGGAGACAACTAGAGTTGCCCTGGTCAGGGAGATGCTGCAATATGAACTTGCCTTTACTACATACCAGAGAACCCACAGTGGAAAATGCTCTTAGAAATGCTTCAGCAGGGCAGGGCTCAGGTTTCCTTTTTTGATGCCAGAAACGAGCAGCCACTGGACAAATCTAGAGAAACCATCTCCACGATACCTCTGCTTTCAGAGCTCCCTGGGTGTTTTCCGACTACACGCATTTGCTGTTTTAAAGGTCACGCTTAAGACTTCTGTATATGCTCCACAATTCTCCGGACACCACATGGCATATTGCAAACAAATTGGCGGTCAAAAAGTTCTCCATTCCTATTATTCCTTTAAATATTCTAACATTCCATTATTCCCTTTCTTCTCTGCTGTCTAGAACAACATACTTCTAAGACAGGCAATTAAATAAGAGGGAGGTGGCATTTAGAATTAATCTAATCTAAGTTTAATTCCAGGATGTTCCTGTGTTTTATTGAGAAAGAGGCCATGCAACAGGTTGAAACCCAATGTGCGTCAGATATGCTATGCTTCACAGCAGCGGAATGTTGTTTTTGGCAGCCCCTTGGCAGATGTCTTCTAGATAACTTGGTAGGACCCCGTCTATTGTTACATTGTGAGTGCTGCAAGCAAACTTTCAAAGGTGTTGCATTTCCTCACCTAAGGTACTCACTATTAACTATTGCAGCACTACACCATGAAATGGAATGGATTTGCCTCCATTTGAGGCCTCAAAAGCAAAAAAAAAAAAAAAAAAAAAAAAAAAAGCAAAGCCATTGATTGCAGGAGGCTGGCTGTAGCCCAAGCAGGAACAATGGGTTGGAGGTAGAAACAACCAAGTGAATGTTTGCTGCTGGTGACCTTCAACACAAAAAGAGCCAGAAGGGAAGAAATCCTAATTGCTTCAGATTTGCACATCAAGCCACCACTACAGAAGAGCCCTTTAGAGGACTGCATGTGCAATCCATTTTCCACAGTCCCACTGCCCTCCTTCAATGCTCACAAGTAGCTAGATGCAAAACAGAACCAGCAAAGCTGCCAAATCTTTACAATTAGGTTTCAATGTGCAAGCCAGAAAACACACCTTGACTTTCAGAGGCCAGGCTCCAGCTCAGTATATTTATTTTTTAATGCCCAAACTGAGCTAGTATGAGACAAAACCATTGTGGTGCAAAGAAAAACCTACTTGATGTTTCTGCAGCTGGCACTGCACTTTGAGTGCCATTGCAATAGAAGAGGTAATGGTTTTGAACTAAAAGAGGGTAGATCCAGACTAGACAAGGAAGAATTTTTTTTTTAATGCTGAGGATGCTGAACCACTGGAAGAGGTTGCCCAGAGAGGTGGTAGATGCCCCATCCCTGGAAACATTCAAGGTCAGGTTGGATGGGGCTCTGAGCAACCTGATGTAGTTGAAGATGTCCCTGCTCTTTGCAGGGGGGTTGGACTAGACAACCTTTAAAGGTCCCTTCAGACCCAAACCATTCTGTGATTCTATGGTAAGCATGAAGGTCTCTGCCTCGTGTGCAGAAATGCACTGAGGCAAGACTCGCTCTGGTGCTCAACCTTACACTAAAAAGCTCAGTTTCTGCTGAGAAAGTAATTCACAGCTGGAAGTGCAGTAACTCAAGAAGAAAAAAGACAGGCTGTGCCAGTACCTGAAGAGGAGACCTGGATGTAAACACACCAGGGCTGTGGGAACTGCAACAAGCTTCTGATGAATACTCGCCTTCCTGTAAGAACCTGTTAAGAAGCCACAAAGATTTTTATGGTGGTAGTTTCTCTTAGCCATGATGTAGTTGTAATATTCTCACTGTATCCATGAGAAACTCCCTAAGACTCTTGTAAATAGAGTTGTAACCCAATTCCAACTCCTGTAATTATATCATAGCCATTTAAATTATCCCCGAAGGGTTGTATTTGTTTTTAATAAACCAATCTTAGAAAGTATCTGTTTTTAGAAAAGAAAACTCTTTTAGAGTTTTAAGTAATGCCCCCTTTCTCTCACTTCCGTTCCTACTCCCTCCAAGAAATCGGTAGAGGAGTCTAATATATCTTCACAGAAGAGAGTAAAAACCAATGCAACTTCAGAAGCTTCCACTCCACTCCACAGAACCTGGTGTCCAGCTTTGGGTCTATGAAGAGATCCATGGAGACCAAAAGGAAAAAGGCCACAGTTAGTGCAAAGTTCATCCAAAGAATTCCCTGTTTCCAGGATAAGCAATTACAAGTCTGACGATCATAGTTTGCCTTTGTGGAAATGGCTCAAGCAACGTAAAAAGCCAACCAAACAAAAAACAACATACAAACAAAAAACCTGCAGAGCACTACCGGAACAGCTGCAACACTGACCCTTTATGCAGGAAGACACGTCCTACGGGCAGGAGTTCACTTACGCAGACATGGATAAGTTACAAAGAAGAGCACTGTTGCCTGGATTCACCTTATCGAAATGTAAGCATTTACCTGAGATGCCTAAATGAGGAGAAAAAGTAGTGAGCTGAATCTGAGGTAACACCCATCTCCTTACTTGGGAGACAGCAGGGAGTCCAGGAGACAGCTCTTATCTCAGTATCTGGAGTAGAGCTGAAAGACCACACGCTTAGGGCTGTGGTTAGTGACTCACCTGCTTAAGTCATGCAATTAAGGTGAAACCTGAGATTCCTATGTAAAGATAAGTCTCTGGACTTAGTGGTTGTAGAGCAGCATCTGCCAACAGCTCAGAACAGTTGTCCCTGAGAGGCGAACGGTACCAAGCACCTCAACGGGGTGCAACTCCGCAGCTACGCCGAGGGATGCTCCCAGCACCTTGTTGCATAGATAACTCCATGTGGGCAGCTTCTGGAAGATGTCAGGAATCAGGGTTCAGTTCCCTTCTGACGAGGGGAAACCAGTGAAAAATAACCTTAAAATACAATAAAATTCAGCTCCTCGAACTTTTTTTTCCCCCTCCAGGAAATGTCATGTGAATTTTGTGGCTTAAACTTCAAGCCTTCTGAAGAGGGAGAATCCCAAAACTACGCTATCCTTCTACCCTGAGAGATGCTCTTCACTGGCATGCAGATGTGGTCCATGTGCAAGCACTGCAGAATGCAATCTGACACTGACAACCAAGTCACCTCGCTTCCAAAGCAATCTCTCAACGTGCTTGCTGAAATTTTGCTCTCAAAACTTCTATTGTGTAAGATTCAGGAAACTACCTCGCGTCCATTTCTTTCAAACAACCCCTTGCCTCTGCCGCTGCCTCTGCTATTTGCAGCTGTTTTCATAGCGCTTTCAGCTTGATGATGAACAAGAAGTCTACAAAGTAGCCTCTTCCAGGGTAATGATGCCCTCCAAATTCTAAACAGTTGAAGAATTTGGATAAAAAAAAAAAACCCCAAAGCAAAGACCAGCAACTCGGATTCTGAAGTTTGACTATTATCAGCCTCAAGATTACATGTAGGCAGGATTAAAGAAGAGCCAGCTAATTCAAAGTGAGAGACAAGCTATTGATCTGCTTAGGAAAAAAAAATACAATGCACCTTGATCCAGCATTTTGCAATTGGTATGTAGGTGTCATTCAAATAAGATGCATTAATCACTGAAGAATACTTGCTGAAAACAAAGTGTTTTCTACTCACTCTCCCAGCTGCAGATCTTAGGAGGTGAGCTACAACTGCATGTGCAACGAGGTTTCCAAATTAACGGCAACTCTGAGCTGGTCCTAAATGCAAAACAAAAACCAAAACAGAGCCTGAGGCTCTACGCGTGAAAGAAAATAAGCAGTAAATGGGTCTGCATACCTGGGAGATTGGCAGCGTACCGCTCCGAAATTACAGAAGCAGTAACCTGGAAGATGATCAGCATTTTCTGAGATATGTCCATACTTCCAGTGAGGTCTTCAAAGCCCCCACACTTGGAATATTGAAATAGAGCTAATTTGCTTAAGCCCCAGAAGCCCACTTGCCTGCTTCTGAACCGGCAGGGACAGGAATGAAGAGAAATGCAACAAGATATGCCCTTCCAGGGCCCTTTTATTAAGTGAATACAAAAATAAGATCATTTAAGTGCAGAGGCTCTTAAACCATCTGCTCCACGGTGAAAAGATATCTTGGGTTAGCAGTAAACAGAGCTTACAATGCCTTGTAAACAGACCTCCTTACAAGCAAGAAGCATACCGAAACATGACACACATTGGATCAGAAGTTCCCTGTTGCAGCAATTCCCCACGCTTCTCATCCGGCGAATTCAGAGCACTTTGCAAAAGGTGAGAGCATCCTTTGCTCTCTTTTCAGAGGAGCACATGTGAAACAAATGAAACACAAGGAACTTGCGCTGTAAACAGTTGAAAAAGCGCCACAGCATTTTCCGAGCATGATGGCTTACTTCTTGTTAGGTTTTTTTGCAATGAAAAATAATGGCAAAAGCTATCGTGCATTATGGAAGTTTAAAAATTATACTTTCTTTTTTTTTTTTTTTACAGCAACCTGCTGCACAGCTGAATAAAAAATATATATATTTTTTCATAATACAGTACATGGCATTTCTCCTCAATTGCACCAGAAGTAAATTTGGAAGCACTTTCAATTTGTGTTATAGGCAAATAGGAAAAAAAACCAAACCCAAAAACAAGTCAGGCAGGCTGTCAGTCTCCTTTCCATCTCTCTGCTCACTTTTTTTTCCCCACCCTTTCATATCTCCGAGTCCACATACATTCCATTGATAAGGTAATCCACTTGTGTATAGTCCTTCTTCTTGTAGCTCTCGTAGGCCTGCATAAGGAAAAGAACTATAACAGTTATGAAAAAAAACGTACCAACCAGAAGAACTGCAAGAAGCGAACTCTTATCCACCAAGTACTGAGTCAGGGGCTCGGCAGCAATGAGAAGATACTCATTATCCCTGTCCCGAGTTTCTGCAAGGCCCGAAGCTGTTGTTTTGGGTGCATCTGCTGGAGCTGTGGTTGTTGAAAAAGCGTGAGGCGTTGACTTTATCCGATGCGCAGCGGTAGTTACTGCTGTAGAAGCAGTAGTTAAAACCATGGCACGAGTGGAAGCAGTGGAAGACGTTCCTGCATCCTGTGGGATGAGGGTGGTCAATGATGTGTTCAGTGTCTTCTGGCCAGCTCCAACAGTGGTGGGGCTACTAGAGCGAGGAGGGCTGCTGGTGGTGGTGTCTGGGTTAAACCGCTCTGTTTGACGCATTTGAGTATTTGCTTCAGAAATGAGAGTGAGGGGAGCAGAAGAAGAGAGGGACAACACTGAGACAGCGCTATTATTTCCTGATTTTTCAGTGGTGGTCACAAGCTTGGTGACAGGGCTGGATGCGGAAACAGAGATGTTACCATAAGTAGGAGCAGCGGCATTGGATGACATGGCTTCATCAAGGAGATGAGAACCTCCAGGGGCATTTGAGCCATTGGCAGTTGTTTTGTAAGCTGTAGTGAGGACAGTTGCATTTGTAACGTTTGTTGTTACAGCTGTGGCAGTGGTGACCATCCCAGTGGCAGTCGTTGCAGTGGTGGTCGTCGCAGTGATGGTCGTCTCAGTGGCAGTCGTTGCAGTGGTGGTCGTCTCAGTGGTTGCATTTGTTGTTACATCTTCACTCTTGTACTCAAGCAAGTGCCTGAAGTGAATCTTGTGAGTCCGAGCAGTTGAAGAAAACAGGTTTTCCATGTTGTGTCGGTCAACCCGTGCATTCACCATCCTCTCCTTTTTCTGTGGATAGCCTTGGTGGTGAAACAGGACTGTTTCCCTTTTCCTTCTGACAATTTCTTCAAAAAGACAAAACCAATGAATTTCATACGAATAAAACTGTCGAGCTCAAATCTGATCTCATACTCACAACATGCAAACCAGAACACGTATTCCGTACACATATCACAAGCGGAATAAATCAGTCTTGAAGTCAATAAGAACATGAAAATTCAGACCCCTGCCTTTATTGCACATAATCCCTTTGGGGTTTGGGTGGGGTTTTTTTTGTTGTTGTTTGGGTTTTTTGCCACAGACCTCTGGCACTTTCCCAACCAGGGAATTAATTCCACAAAAGGGGGGGTAACGAAGTACAGAGCTACAGGGCAGAAGCACATTATCAACAGGAGCAGCGTTGTGAATGCCAGCTCCTGAGAAGACAACTCATGCTTTACGCAGCAGTGACAAAGCCTTCATGCTTAGATTCATAATTTTAATTTCTCAAAACTGAGTGGAAATTTCCACTTAAACCTTCATACTTCAGAAGAATTTCCTTCACAACTAGCGATCTAGATTTACAGTGACATAAATCCCATCTGCTTATCAAAAGTCTGGTTGCTACGTTGCAGAGAAACGTATGCCAACTCGAAAGAACCATGAACAAACTTTCCTTTTTTTAAACTTGGGTACAGTGAACTCTTGAAACATAATTTATAAGATTGATTCCCCCATTACCAACAAGCTCCATTTTGTTATTGTGTGACTTAATTGAAATTGAAGACCCTGGCGCTGGGAAGTTACCATGAGCAATTACTGCTAAGGCTGCTCTGATTATAGAAGCAGCCTGCTGCCTCTGGCACAAAATCCTGGCAATCTCAGAAAAAAACAATGCCAAGACATTTTCTTTTCTCTTAAAAAAATATAAATACAACTGTTATGTCTTTATTTTCTGAAGGATAGCGTGTGGAGTGCAAATGGCTTGAATGAATGATGCCTTCAACATGGAGACAAACTGTTACTCAAAGACCCATCATGCACATGTAAATGCCAGAGCCCTTCAGAAGCTAGTAAAACAGTTTTTCCAGTGAACTGACTACCTACAGAATCATCCCACAGGCATTTCACAACCCACCTCCTTCAACTAAAAGCCAGTCAAGGTCTACAAGTAGGCATTTAAGGCAAAAGGACCAGGATCCTGTATTTAGCAAGAGTCTCACGCATGGCGTTACCTCCAAGCAGATCTTTGATATCTTCCTCTCCAACATTCTGGCACACGCTCAGCTGGTGACAACGCAAAAGGATGCAGTGATTCTGATAGGGCACAGACCAATTACAGCGATGGTTACCTGAAAACAGCAGAGAAAATGGGTCGCTACACACAGTATACTGAACACACTGCTTCATGGCTATAAATAAAGAATTAAAAAAAAAAAAAAAGACAGCAAGATAGCTGGAAGGTCTGGCCTTAAAGGATCCTGACTCAGCCCTAGTGGTAGCCCAATGGAGAGCTGTGAATGGAGGCAAGTCTGTGCTAGGGGCAGCAAGCGAACCCCCTTCCTTGCCCACCTCACCTACCCACATGCCTCCATACAACAGGTAAGAGGCTCTGGATGAGGCAGGCCAGCCAATGGATGATGTGGATGATGGTCCAGCTACACCAGAGGAGTTACCAGGACCGGAAAGACCTAACCCTCTGTATAAAAACCACCTCCACGAGGAAGAAGAGACAGGTTATAGATATAGGCAACACCCTTCTGAGGGGAACAGAGGGTCCAATATGGCAGGCAGACTCTCTTCTTAGGGAAGCCTGCTGCCTCCCTGGGGCTCGGGCTCATGACATCACTAGGAAACTTCCCAGCCTGGTACGGCCCTCAGACTATTATGCACTGCTGCTCTTCCATGTGGGTGGCAACGAAGTAGCAACACGTAGCCCAAGGGTCATAAAAGAGACTTCAGGGCCTTGGGACAGTTAGTAAGGGAATCTGGGGCGCGGGTTATCTTTTCTTCTCTCCTTCCAATTGCAGGCAGTGACACTGCAAGAAAGATGCAGTCAGTCTGTTAACACCTGTCTCTGTGGCTGGTGTCACCACCACACTTACGTTTTTTGACAATGGGATGGCCTACACAGCACCAAGCTACCCTCCCATTGGATGAGGTTCATCTTTCTCAAAGGGGAAGAGGGTCTTTGCTCATGAGCTAGCAGGGCGCATTGACTGAGCTTTAAATTAGACTTGATGGGGGAGGGTGGTATTATCAGGCTTGCCTGTGACAAGCCAAGGGACAACACACCAAGGTTAGAGGGATGGGGTGTTAGCGAGGGCCCTCAACCTGTTGCTCCAAGATGTGCTGGGTACCCTGCAGCCCACTCAAAGTCTTATGGAGACGAGCCAGGGGCTCCTGAGGCAATAGGAGCCAATGGGGAAAACACCTCAAAAGGAAGGCCATCTGGAGAGTACCACAAAGGAATTGCAGCCACTCCAGCCCACAAGTCAGCTTCAACTCAGACCCAGTTTAAATGCCTCTATGAAAACACATATAGCACGGGGAACAAGAGGAGTTAGAGATGTGCACACGCTTGCAGGGATATGATCTCATTGGCATCACAAAGACATGGTGGGATGCCTCCTGTGACTGGAGTGTTGGAATGGAAGGATACAGGCTCTTTAGGAAGGACAGGCAGGAGAGATGAGGAGGGGGGGGGTTGTTGCTCTCTATATCAATGACCAGTTGGAGTACATGGAGCTCCACCTGGGGATAGATGAAGAGCTGACCAAGAGCTTATGGGTCAGGATTCAAGGGAATGCAGGGGAGGGTGATGTTACAGTGGGGGTCTGCTACAGGCCATCTGACCAGGATGATGGATGAGGCCCTCTAAAACAGACATCAGGTTTGCAGGCCCTGGTCCTCATGGGGGACTTCAACCACCCCAATATCTATTAGAGGGATAACACAGCAGGGCACAAGCAATCCAGGAAGTTCTTGGAATGTGTCAATGACAACTTCCATCTCCTTGTGGTAGAGGAGCCATGCTGGATCTTGTCCTTACCAACAAGGAGGTGCTAGTGGGGAATGTCAAGCTCAAGGCTGCAGTAATCATGAAATGGTAGAGTTCAAGATCCTTAGAGCAGTGAGGACGGTGCACAGCAAGCCCACTACCCTGGACTTCAGGAGAGCAGACTTGGGCCTCTTGAGGGATCTGCTTCGTAGAGTTCCATGGGATAAGGCACTGGAGTGGAAAGGGACCCAAGAAAGCTGGTTAATATTCAAGGATCACCTCCTCCAAGTCAGGCAACAAAGCCAGGGGGCCTGCATGGATGAACAAGAAGCTCCTGGACACACTCAAAAGCAAGAGGGAGACCTACAGAGGGTGGAAGCAAGGACTGGTAGCCTGGGAGGAATACAGAGAAACTGTCTAAACAGCCAGGGACCAGGTTAGGCAAGCTAAAGCCCTGATGGAATTAAATCTGGCCAGGGACATCAAAGGCAATAAGAACAACTTCTGGAAGTGTGTCAGCAATAAAAGGAAGACTAGAGAAGACGTAGGCCCTCTCTGGAAGAAAACGGGGGATCCGGTCACCCAGGATATGAAGAAGGCTGAGGTATTCAATGACATTTTTGCCCTCAGTCTTCACCAGCAAAGGCTCTAACCACACCACCCAAGTCATAGAAGATAAAAGGCAGGGGCTGTGAAAATGAAGAACTGCCCACTGTAGAAGATCAAGTGTGAGACCATCTAAGGAACCTGAAGGTGCGCAAGTCCATGGGACCTGATAAAAACCCATCCTCAGGTCCTGAGGGAACTGGCAGATGAAGTTGCTAAGCCACTTTCTGCCATATTTAATAAGTTGTGGCTGTCTGGTGAAGTTCCCACCGACTGGAAAAGGGGAAACATAACCCCCATTTTCAAAAAGGAAAAAAAGGAAGACATGAGGAACTACAGGCCAGCCAGTCTCACCTCTGTGCCTGGCAAAATCATGGAGCAGGTCCTCCTGGAAACTCTGCTAAGGTACATGGAAAATAAGGAGGTGACTGGTGACAGCCAACATGGCTTCACCAAGGGCAAGTCACACCTGAAAAATTTGTTTACCTTCTATGGCAGGGTTACAGCACTGGTGGATAAGGGGAGAGCAACAGACACCATCTACCTGGATTTGTGCAAAGCATTTGACGTTCTGCACGACATCCTTGTCTCTAAATTGGCAAGACATGGACTTGATGGACGGACCACTCAGTGGATAAGGAACTGGCTGAATGGCTGCACTCAAAGGGTTGTTGTCAATGGCTTGATGTCCAAGCGGAAACCAGTGACAAGTAGCATTCCTCAGGGGTCGGTACTGGGACTGGTGCTGTTTAACATCTTTGTTGGCAACATGGATGGTAGGATTGAGTGCACCCTCAGCAAGTTTGCCAACAACACCAAGCTGTGTGGTACAGTTGACACACTGGAGGGAAGGGCTGCCATTCAGACGGACCTGGACAGGCTTGAGAGGTGGGCCCATGCCAACCTCATGAAGTTCAACCAGACCAAGTGCAAGGTCCTGCACCTGGGTCAAGGCAATCCCAAGCACAAATATAGGCTGGGCAGAGAATAGCTTGAGAGCAGCCCTGAGGAGAAGGACTTGGGAGTGTTGTTGGATGAGAAGCTCAACGTGACCCAGCAATGTGCACTTGCAGCCCAGAAGGCCAACCATATCCTGGGCTACATCAAAAAAAAACCCATGGATAGTAGGTCAAGGGAAGTGATTCTCCCCCTCTACTCCCACCTGGAGTATGGCGTCCAGCTCTAGGGTACCTAACATAAGACAGACATGGACCTGTTGGAGCAAGTCTAGACGAGGGCCACAAAGACGATCAGAGGGCTGGAGCACCTCTCCTATGAAGACAGGCTGAGAGAGTTGGGGTTGTTCAGCCTGGAGAGGGGAGACCTTATAGCAGCCTTCGATTACTTAAAGGAGGCCTACATGAAAGCCAGAAAAGGACTTTATACAGGGGCGTGTAGTGATAGGACAAGAGGTAATGGCTTCAAACTGGAAGAGTTTAGAATTAGATTTAGATTAGATATCAGGAAGAAATCTTTCACTATGAGGGTGGTGAGGCACTGGAACAGGTTGCCCAGAGAAGATGAGGATGTCCCATCCCTGGAGGTGTTCAAGACCAGGCTGGATGGGGCTTTGAGCAACCTGATCTAGTGGGAGGTGTCCCTGCCCAAGGCAGGGGGGTTGGAACTAGATAATCTTTAAGGTCCCTTCCAAACTAAACCATTCTATGATTAGTGAAAGTAACTGTAAAGCCAACGAAATCAATATAGCAGCTACACCCTACCTACCTGCTTGTCTTCCGGTACCAACATCTCCTAACAGCAGCAATTCACTCACCCTGTCACAGACAAAGAGAGTGCACTACAGTTTGGACCCATCTAAATGCCACCATTCATATAGATGTCTTAATGAGGGAAAAAAAAAAGAAAAAAGAAAAAAGAAAAGAAAAGGAAAAAAAGAAAAAAAAAGGAAAAAAGTGAGACGAAACCAAAGAGAAGACATCCATCTCATCACAGATGGGAGACAGCTCTCATCTGAGTGCTTAGAGTTACACAGAAATTTATTCTTCATTGACTGAACAATGATACCATTAGCCATGGGAGCCATCACAGAAATTCTCTTAGTTACTAAGTCAAACCCCAACACAAGCTGAATAGAAACCCACAGTAGGAACTCTCTCTTGGCATCCCTTCAAACTCAGTAACTTCTTTCTGGGCATGTCTACATACATGTAACCAAGCTTCGAGGGAAGGAATGGACCTCCTCAAACCAGTGCTGACGAGACATCTCAAACACTGCACCCAGTTTTGGGCTTCCTAGCATACAATACGGGTATTGACATACTGGAGCAAGTCCCAGAGAGGCTACTAGATGTCTGAGAGGCTGAAGAAGATGATTTACAGGAAATTTCAACATCAAGGGAAAAAATTAGTCTCTACCACAAGGGCACTCAAACACTAGGCTGGGGGCCAGAGAAGATACACTCTCCATCAGGTCTTGAACAGGCACATCTAAGTTGGGTTCGGACCAGAGACCTTCAAAAGGTCCTTTCCTGCCTAAATTATGCTATTATTTTATGTAATATCACAGTAGCACGCAATTAATTTCTGGAACATGTGCTGTAACAAAAAAACCCATAGAAGATAACACAGTGCTCAGTCTGGGATGAAGCAGATCTGTCCCCAACTGACCACCCATCAGAGGATTAAAGGGAACTTAAGTGCATGGTAGGAGAAATTCATTTCTGTGTTTTGTTAGAAGTGTGAGAAAGGGTAAAGAACATGCCTATGTGGTACATACAACTATATTTAAAGCTCTTATCTACAAAGAGAGTTGCCCTCACTGAGGATTAAGGCTATGGAAAGCTTGAACTTTTCATAAAAAAACATTTACATTACCATAGTTATTAAAAGAGCTTGTGAAAAATTTATGAACTTGGAGAAATCCCTCTACCAACAACCACAGTCTGTTTGACAGCCCTAAAGAAACTAGAAAAGGTGGATTTTCCTGACTTTGGTAAAACGTTAAGAAAGCAACATTCAAAGCCTTTAAAAAACAATACTTAGAAAGCGATAAAATTAAAAGCTTCAACAGTCACACAGAGCAGGAGATACAGCAGCAGCCCTTCAAGAAATTAAAATCCACTCCTCAGAAATGAAAGCATTGTTTGGATGTGCCCCGATTCCCAATGCCATCTCCTGTCCCTCACTCAATAAGCCATGCTGGTGAAGAAACACAGACTACCTACTACTGTAAATCATGCCATTTCTCACTTCTTGGGAAGGGAAAAACAAAAACCCAGTGGCACATCTTGCATTGGCTACCTAAGTCAGTCAGTTCATAAAGGTCAAGAGACTAATGGGGTCAGCATAGTTAAAGCAGCCTGGTTTCTGCTGCCATCAGGATGGTATCCAGCTGCTCATGAACCTTCCCAGTTGCTCCCCAGGAGGACCAGATGCTCTGTTGAGCTGGACTCATTAGTACTCCCCTTTGATGCAACTCCAGGTTGAGGCTCCAGCTGATGTGTCCACTGCAAGGTATGTGCCACACAGTGGCTCCTTTTTGCTCACTACCAATGAGAAGACAAAAAAAAAAAAAAAGAAAAAGAAAGAAAAAAGAAAGAAAAAAATAGAAAGTGGAAGGATAACAAAAGTTCTTCAGAGTTATTCTGAAAGGAAACCATGTAGGCAGAAGCCAAGGTCCTGCCCTACCAAACTGGTTTATTTAATTTTTAAGCCTGCTTTTACTGGAAAGAAATTGCAGATGCCCAAAGGCAAGGAAAAGCCAGATGTATTGTAGAAGCAGGGTGCAGGAATATTTGGTCTTGCAGCCATGTCCTATTTTCCCTTTATTTTCCCCAGAGCATGCAAGATAGCCCCGAATTACGGCCCAGTGGCTCTGTTCTCAGAGCCAGACTGCTCAGATGGCCAAGATGTTCCCCGGACTGGTCACCATAGAAGAAACTTGGGAGAGCTCTGAACGTGGCTGGAGATGCAAAGGGAAGAGCACGAGCTTATCTTACCTCCCAACACAGGTTCACCGTGCTCACCAGGCATCTGGGAATCCTGGATTGTCAGATCTTTGCTAAGATGGGCACTTTCCCCATCATGTAAATCACTTAACCTAGCACCATCTGGAGACTTGAACTCATCGCATTAGACAACAACCAGAGGTTAGAGTTACTACCCGTGCTGTCAGCCCTAGAGAGTTTTGCTGGTTTTGTTAGCATGCAATTGAAGCGTCAAACTGTCTCATCATATTGGTACAATAGTTTTGTGATATGTTAGTTTGCTAACTACGTAGCCTCGCCTCTGGTGTGGCTATTCGAAGGCAATGCTGGAATAGCGAGATCAGCAACCATTCCCTTTTCTACAGGGCACATCTGAGATGTGAATGTACCGGCAAAAGCAATTCTTTTTGCGATAGCTGCACTACTTCTCTAAGTTGGTGATATTATATCAGCAAAGGTATAAACTACATCTACAGAAGAGAACCTAAACAGCTAGGAATGTTATTTTTACACTTCTCCAGGCAATGTAGCTATGAAGACATCTCCCCATGCAACCTTGGCCTGCAACTATAATATCTTAAAAACACTATAATATCTTAAAAAATAACAATCACTGCTCCTTTACTGACAGTTGCATAGGTGTAACTATTCTGACATCTAAGTCTCAGGCCTCATGCCTGCAATGAAAGAAAGCACAAAAATAAATATACTTGGGAAAGGTGGGAACAGAGAACAAGAGCAGTAAAGCTAATCTTAAAACTTAAAGCTAATAATAAAAACAAAAAAAGACATTTCAGGCCCTTGTCTCCAGATGATCTCTCTGCACGTGGCTATACATTTATGCCAAGAGTTTGTATCTTTTCCATCTCCCTTGACACCAGGTAGTGCAACAGACTGGCCATCAAGTAACAAATAGGAATTAAATTGCTCCAGTGGGTTTGATACAGAACATAAAATCCGAAAAGGTTTAGCTTTTGTGTTTAGTTCTGCATGGTTTCCTGAAGATGTAATGGGTCATCTAATTCTAGAGCCTCAACCCCCTCTGCCCAAAGCTAACACTCAACTGGACTTGCTCTGTGCAAAAACCATCAGGAGAGAAAAAGGTGAAGGGTATTAAAAAACGTGGCTGCAGTCAGTCAGCAACAGGGCAAAGCATGCCCTCAGATCACCTCCCAGCCCTCATCATGTAATAACTAAATTCCTTATGTTCCTCCTCTGGAAGAGGCAGCTGATAGCACCTTTTCTACCCTGATCAAGATATCAGGTGGTGAAGATGACACGTGCACAGTGTTTAGAGATTCTCAAGTGGAAGAGACAAACATGCAGTGCTACAAACCCTAAGACAGCACAATCAGTGTGAATGTGTCACCTCTCTAGGGTTTACCAACTTAAAAAGCAGAGGCTGAAACTTTCACAGCTCTGGTGCCTGGGAGACAAACCCACTCACATTTTATGTCCTAAATAAAATGCTTAGTTTATAAAGGTACTTTCCTTCCACTATGAAGGGATGTCTCACGTTTAAAATAAAGGTTTGAAACCACAGGGCATTAAAAAAAGGCATCTTTATGATGTTCCTATCAATCTGTGTCAGACATTCATCCACCTGAGCCAAGGTCTCACCTTCACCACAGCATCACCAGTTGTTTGTAAGTGCTACAATCTCTCACATGTGGCTAGATAAGATAGGGACCTTCATAAGGACAACTCTGAAAGACTCATTAAGAAGTTCAATGCTTTTGAAGACATCTCAGAGGTAGACAGCAGAAGGCTCTCATCTCCCCAGACTTGTTTAACTCTCTGCTTGGTTGCAGAATACAACCGGTTTCTTCTAAGGCAGAAAAAACACACATAAATACCAGTGAGTAAAGACCATTCATTCCGGTGCAGCTGTCTACAACAGCACTGTTCACTTGCAAACATCTGGCAGCATGGAATAATCATTCTTCAAGTCAAGTGACCTAACACTGTTTGCACGCTACCAGTGCACACCAAGCGCACATGCATGTTCTTTCTTACAGAAGCTAGCAGGGCCCTGGGAAATGGTTGTTCTGGATTCAATTTAACCAAAGCTGTCATAAGTTTTTTAGCACCACAGGACTGCAGAGAGAAGCCATAACTGTAAATGCCTGTAAACAACTGGAATGAAGAAAGATAGTTGTCAGGGGAGCAGAGGAGACCTTTAAGGAACAGAAAACCCAGCTGGAATTCCAGCTAAGGGACAAGAACCTTACCTGAAGCACCTGGGCTTCGACAAGCCTGCCTGCACTGCTTTTCAGTTGTAAGTCTGTTTATTTGCACTATGTGGACTCCTCTGCCTTTCAGGACAGAAAACCTGTGTTCACATATACAGAAGGAAATCAGCAGGAAGAATACAATGGCAGTCCACATCTTCAGGGTTGGCCTTGCAGGAAGGCTTCTCTTCCCGGGACCAATTCTTTCTTATATCACTTTCAGATCCACTGCAATATACCTATTAAAAAAAGAAGAAAAAAAAAAAGATCAATTTATATCAAGAGTGTTCTACTAAACACACTCCTATCAGCAGGAATGGGGAAAAAGAAATACAGAAGGCAGGCAAGTAACATTACGCACAACATACAGGTAACAACGCAGAGGCAGGAAAAGAAAAGACCATTCCCAAATTCACTGAGAGGCTCTTTCTTTATAAAGGGTACTTTGTTCTTCTTCCCTCAGGCCCCAACAGCGAGCAGCTCAAGTCAAAAGCCACGTGTACAAAGCCACTCAAAGCCCACAGGTGTACGGCAGCAGAGACATGATGCCTTTTCACACACTCTGTAGTGTTGTCCCCAGGCTCAGCAGAACAGTTTGCACCAGCTCGAGCATGCTGATAACACGGGGAACCACAGTCCTGGCCCTGCCTTTACACCAAGTTAGTCAAAACCAAGCATCAACCTTAGTCGATTCCTGCTTTGATTTTCCTGCTCATTGCAAAAAGCTAAAAAAAAAAAAACAAACCCAAACCAAACAACTTTGATTGAAAATAAGCAAAAGCCAATATTTCACCTCTTCCAAGACATTACGCAGACACATCACCTGTTACTGAAGAAGATTCACACCCACAGTAAGCTTTCATTTCCCCACATAAAACAATAAATAGGCAATGTCTTTTCTTCATTACCAAAGCACACACAAGAGACTGTCCCACCAATGGATGGGCTCTCATCCTTGAAGTCACTGGAGCAGCTCCCATTGACTTCAGGGCAGCTCATCAGCTTCTACCTGGATTTACTCTGTTGTTTTGAAGACTTTTTAAAGCTTTATATGGGCTTCCAAACAGTTCAGCCTGAACCAGACCGATTGAAAGTCTCCTCCCTAAGTAGTTTTTAAAGGGCAACACTCCTCCTTATCAATGAGGCAAGGTTGAGTCCTCATCCTGCAGTTATGAAGAGAAACGTCATGGCCTTCAGAAAGTGCTGAGATTCAACTTTGCGTGACATCTCAGAGGTGACCGCAGTTGAAGACACAAAAGCAGTTCACACCACAGAATGAGCAGCATGCATGAATGGTATAAATAGCATAATGAAAATCATCCAACATCAGTCATCAGTAACACACGTAACACCCTGATTTAGCCATCCATCCAAGAAGTTTCACCCTGAGCTCTCAACTCCAGTCGCAACCACGCTTGTGAATTGAAGAATCTTCGTAAGAGCCTTTTTTTCCCCCTCCAAGAAAGCCTAAGATAACATTTATTAGCTTTGACTCCCACATTGCAACATTTTGATGCTTCATACCATGAAATTTTTGTTTCCAAACTTTCCTCCTTACTGTACGTCCTAAAGCCCTGAACAGAGTAACAGAGTTTTAGCCTCAAAACCACCTTGCCTGAAAAAGGGTGAAATATAAACAGCTACCCCAAGCTTTGCAGAGGACACACAACATACAGGACTACCAAAGAGTCAAAGATGGGGACTAAACTCGATGCTAAAATGCAGTGCCTCGAATTCAGCATCCCTAGTCACCCTACAAGTTCCCTAAGGAACTCAAAGCCTCCTTCCTCCCCAAAATAAGAAGAGCGCTTTCAGGCCCTGGGGCAGATAAAGGGAGCATTTCTGACCCTCTACTCTGCTCTTGTAAGACCCTACCTGGAATACTGCGTCCAGCTCTAGGGCACCCAACATAAGAAGGACATGGACCTGTTGGAGCAAGTCCAGAGGAGGGCCATGAAGATGATCGAAGGGCTGGAGCACCTCTGCTATGAAGACAGGCTGAGAGAACTGAGGTTGTTCAGCCTGGAGAAGAGAAGGCTCCAGGGAGACCTTCTAGCAGCCTTCCAGTACTTAAAGGCCGCCTACAGGAAAGACAGGGAAGGACTCTTTATCAGGGAGTGTAGTGATAGGACAAGGGGTAATGTTTTTAAACTGAAAGAGGGTAGATTTAGATTAGATATTAGGAAGATGTTCTTTACTGTGAGGGCAGTGAGCCACTAGAACAGGTTGCCCAGGGAAGTTGTGGCTGCCCCATCCCTGGCAGTGTTCAAGGCCAGGCTGGATGGGGCTTTGAGCAGCCTGGTCTAGTGGGAGGTGTCCCTGCCCATGGCAGGGGGGTTGGAACTAGATGATCTTTAAGGTCCCTTCCAACCCAAACCATTCTATGATTCTATGATTCCTGACCTTTTATTTATTCTAGTAAAAAGAGTTATTTTGCCTGTTGAAAATAGATGGAGCATTTCTACATCTTCTGCTCTCCCAGAGGGCAAGGGAGCCTAAAAGGACCGGAGTGTAGGGTACATGAAACGCTGGCCTTAGCTCCCGCACTCCTCTGCAGCTTTCTCCCTGAAATAAGTGTGCACAGCACCACACTCGTTTTGCGCGAGCAGGTTTCTCACTGCAGCCAAAAGTTCACACTTGGGTCATCCCACCTGGCAGCTGGAAATATTTCCATGTCTGACCTGACAATAGAAGTCTTGGCGGCGAAAGGCAGCTCACCAGCCCCATCTAGTCCTGTGTACCAGAGACTGCGCCTGGTACCCAGCCAGCACCAGCTTCGCTGGGGTCTCCCAGTTCGCGCTGCGCAGGCACAAGGCAGACCGACTTTGCTCCTTCCTTCTCATCACTTGCTCTTCCAAGGGCACGTTAGCAGGGCTTGAAAGAATCGGCGCAGGAGAGGAGACGACCTGTGCGATACACAACTGTAGCCCCCGCAACGTGGTACATGGGCATCACCTGCTCCAGGAAAGCAGCCCCATGTTTTCCAAAGGGACTTGGTAATATGAATTTGTGTTATTCAGCCAAGATAACTTCAGTACTTTTCCCACTGCTCTGAATTACAAGGCACTTACACAAATTTGTCTTAAGACTTTAGCACGCTCTTAGCGTACGCAGTAGTTTAACCATTGAAAACTCCAGCTGACGAGACTGGAAGCAAGGGGAAAGCAAGGGAATATGTGAAATACTCTGCCCACAAGAGATTTTCCTAGAGCAGACAGATCCCGATTGCTGACAGGCTGCAAAAATTTGCTTTAACCTCTGAATCCTTCAACTTAAAGCAAGTGATTTGTGTTCCCTCATGGACCCTGTAGGTACTTCACCAAGACACTCAGAGTATCATTTGTCAACCTGCACTCCCACCACGTGATACAGAAATAAGGGCACTTTTTGTAAAGTTCACAGGTCACAGGCAGATATTCAGCAAGCAGTATCTAATCCACATAAAAAAAAAAAAGACAAAAATAGATCATTAAGGGTAAATTTTGTATTTTATGTTTTAAAGACAGTCCAGCTTATGTTTGCTGTCCCTTTTCAAGGTAAAAGGCTTACGAGAAGCAATATTTTATAGCCTAAGAAGTGACCCTGAGAATGAATTGGCTGTGCAATAACGTATGCATCTTCTGTTTTAAAGAAAATAGTAAAGAATAACATCAATGAATATGAACAGAGCACTTTCTTACTATAGGTGGGTTTTTTCCTACCTTTACTAACGCTTCTGCAGTTATGCTACCCAACCCCCCAAGAATAAACATCTTCCATTGCATTTTGGAAATGCAGACGTAGCAGCATTATATCTATCCATAAATACTATAATTATTGTTATAGTTAAAATCTCATTTTTTTAGGACAAATGAAATAATCTTAATCTCAACTGACCCAAGAACTACATATATTTGTATATTTGTAAGATATATATATACTTGTAAGATCAAATGTTGATCACACCCAGTGTCTAGAAGCTGTTGCATTAACGTGGCCAGCTGTCCCCTATGCACAGAGATGCTTTGTATCCCCAACCACATTAACCCACCAGAAATCACAGCTGACTTTGGTCCCACTTGACTCCAACTGCTGCAGAGGAAAGCAAAATCCCAATAAATGCTTCTCACCTCTTCTGAAGCACCTGGTAGCCTGTCGGGATTAGGCCAGCATCAGTTACGGGGGACACGCCGAGCTCAAACACAAAAGGTTTGTCTCCTCTTTTCCCTCTCACTAAGCACGGTCTCCTCAGGGGACAAATGATAATCCTTCCCCCAAGGCGCTAAATACAAACTTACAATAATTTTAAATGTTCTTTTTCCAATTATAAAAAACCCTTTATGAATTGCAGAGTGAGTGTGTGAAGTAGACAAACACAATACACAGACTGCAAGTACTGCAGACAAGCAAACGTTTCCAAGACCAGCGAGGGGATAACCAGATGCAGTCATACCTTAATGCAGCCCAGACGACGCTTGGCATGCTGTATTCAATATCAACCTCCAGCTAAGGGTTGGGTGGTTGGTTTTTTTTGGCCTCGTCCACCTTAGCACAATCCCATACATCCAGAACAAGAGTCACAATTACTTGCAGGTCACTTTTCCCAACTTAACTACTGCCTTTTATAATTACAAGCAATAAGCTTTATTTCTGCCTTCCCATCACACTTCTAGCCAGTCCCACATGGTTCCGTTTGTACTCTGAGACCCCACCAAGCACCCACCCCACACACCTACAGCCCAGAAAAGCACCAGCTAAAGCTTCTTCTCCAGATCATGTCGCTCCCCAGAAGAAACCATCCTCTGGCTGCTGGAGACAACACGAAGGAAGAGATGAACACTACTGTTCTCATCAGAAGTAATTTTCAGAAATAAGGGCAAAATTCACTCTTTGAGCACTACCTTCTCCATCTGTATGGCATCCCCAGGGAAATTAAAAGCCAAACCAAACCACAAAAGACAGCAACAAATACAATCTGGGAAAGGACTACACTCTGAAAAGTGCAAAGTTTACTTTTACCATCTGTGGCTATAACTCAGCAGGGAACAAGCCCACTGAAAAAACAGAATAACTTTGAATCAACAACTAAATGACTGATGACTCTGCAATGTCTACACCCCCCCAGAGGGCATTGCCTGCTGGGTTTCAGAAGCGTTCCTCCCTTCTTGCTGACCTCCCTGTGCTCAAGACAAGGAATTTGTGGGGGAAAAAAAATAATTCAAAGCATTATTTCAAAAGACATTGATTAAGGTGATGTTGTAAGAGCAGAGTGAAGCCTTTCAAATATAACCCCCCCTTGCCTCCATGCCCTCCCAGCCAGCCTCAGTCGCTCCTGGTTAAGCAGCTGCAAGGTGCATGCAGGGGCTACACCAAGGCAAAAGGAGAGATGTAGAACCAGACAAAAAAAAACATGGAAAGAAAGACTGTGCATGTTAGAGGTCACAGGTACAAAGTGAGCAAAGCAAATCATTTAGGGCAACACATGCTCCTTTGAGCTGTCATCAAAGAGCCAGCAGACACTGCCCCAAAACTCATACTTACAAGCATGCATGGACTAGGCATGAAATAAGGTCAAAGAGCTGCAAAGAAATCTTCTATCCTCAGTATAACAACAAAGCAGGGAAAACAAGGGTGGAATACCTTTTGCTGACAACGATGCTACTGTCCCATCAAATTAAGAAGACATAAGGCATGTTTTCAACTCGCCATTTCTGATAATCATTTCATGTGTTGCCAGCTCTGGAAACAAGTTCTATAGTTCACTCTTCAGAAAAACAGAATTAAACCAGATTTTGCTACGGGGAGACAAGCACATCTCATTTTGTGAATTGAGGCTAGAACGCAGGAGGCAGGGAATCCGTGCTGCAATCTTGAGAAGTATTTGGCTTCCCAAGCTTATCTCCAAGGCTGAAGTTGCACACGTAGAAAGGTCTGGAGATAGAAGGGCCAGCACCAAGGCACATGAGGCTGGCCCACTGTCAGCTGAGCACAACCAGATTAAGTTCTATCATTCTCTGAACAGCAGCTTTAGAGCCATTAAAATCCTTTGGCTCCCAAAGAAGGTTAACGGCAAGTTACAAAGCTGTTTCTACAAAGCGTCACATGCTATCAACAATGAAGAATGACCCCAACAGAGGTTGTGAAGCAGAGAAGCATTAGATATTACAGGGGAATGCATTACTAGGTCCCCAGTCTCGACACAGTTCCTTTGGCTTCCCTGGATGCCTGCACAGCGTGAAGCATTACCAATACCTTAGAAAACCCAGGATACAATGGTCAAAAGTCCATTTGCTGCCCAAATACAGGTTCTCCATGCCCTCACCATTTCCAGTATTAACAAAATGCTCCTCTGGGAGGATGACTGAGGTGGGACACGAACAGTTCCATACTTTCAGAAGGAGTTTTGAAGGAAAATGTACCTAGAAATCACCAAGACTTCTCATGAGTACATCAGCCAGGCTAGGATGGTGACCAACAAGCTGGATCTGACAAACCCTTGGGGCTGACATGAAGCCAGCAGAGCATTTGAGGCTGATCTGCTGCAACAGTAGGACACAAGTTCCACATGTTCCAAAATGTGATTTGGAGAAGAAACATTGCCAGCCCAGGTCTGGAAGAACATCACTTATATTCCTTCTACCACACCACTTCTTCAGAGCGTAACACCACACAGCTGGCCATGTATTACGGAAGAGCTGGCACATCCCTCCATATTAGCAGGCACACTCCTCACTACAGCAGGCAGAACAGGGTATTGGATGGACATCGGTTTGGTCCGCTGCTGCCTTTTCTGATGTTTCTCCTGATACATGTCCACAAAAAGAGATTTAAAAAAATCCTACAAAGCCAGTAAGTCCACAGAGCCTGCATTACACTGGAACCTGTTAGGAACAACATCCCTAAATATGAACCACCTCCTTCAGTCTGTGGTGTAATCCCCATCTATGGCTGAACCTCCCATCAATCTGCATGACACACACTCCACAGGAAAGGTGACTGTGGTGCCTCCAGCAGCATCTACAAGCTTCAGGGAATGAGCCAAAAGATGCCAGCAGCTGCAAACGATGAAGTCAAAGGAACAGAGACAGTATCCTTGGCTCAGCGCACCCAACACACCCTCTAGATTCACATTTGACCAACTTAGATGGGAGTTATTAAGCCAGAGAGCAAGGAACAATTCAATGTCACTGAGCAGACAGTCTCTGAGAAGGTTGCTGCATCCTCTGGAAGACTGGTGTGGAAAAAGTGCTTTTTAAAAGAAGTTTGCAGCTGCTAAAGTATTTCTCCAGCTGCTTTCTGCAAGAAATATTACTCTCTGCAAGAAAATCTGTTCTTCTGCTCATAAATGGCCAAACATAATAGACCAGGACTTTCAAGATGCTCTGCATGAATAGAACAAACACCTTAAACTCTCTTTCTTTCAAAGAGGAGGAATGCCAAGTTTTGCTGAGAAACAATGTGATCACACTTGGACTTAGCCGACACATGAAACTTTCACAAGTATAAAGCACTTCAGGCCCCATGCTGACCAAGGCACATTATGTTACACGGGGCCAAGGCCGTGCAAAGCTCAGGAGGAACAGCAGCTCTGCCAGGTCACCACCACCATGCTCCCCACAAGAGAAATGGAAAGCCATTTCCAGGCAAGAGGTGGATTAATTGCAGGCTCTGAACAGCAGACCTCGTTCACACAGATATTAAAGTGATGTATATCCTTCAGGCTCAAGATTTTCAGCAACTTGCTCAATTTTCCTTTCCCTACCAGGAACCCAGAGAGGAAGAAGGTTTTTAGTGTTTAGACCCCATATTTGACAGTGACACAATCTGAGCCCAGGCTCCTTCCCCACTTCCAACTTCCCATGGAAGTGATGCAAGGCCACAGATTGACAATCTTTGGTACATTTAGCCACAGTGGGTTTTGTGGGTGGGCTTTTTTGGTTAGTTTTGTTTTGAATATTACCAGCTTTGCCCATCTCCATCTTCCCGTGCTTCAGTTCCCCACCCGTATTCTTCTCTCAGGGCACAAGGCAGACAGCTTATGCATTTCTTACCCCACTAACGAGGGCAGCCCACGCTGGCACCGTTGAGGCTTCATGTCTATCACACTTTGTCTCTGAGAAAATAAATGTTAAAGCCTAAAAGCCCCAAAACAGCATCACCCATCCATCATCCTTTCTCACTCATATTAGTGCCATGTTCTGCAGTTCAGATGGTGAGAAGTACTACTCAGCAGGATGCTTTTCCTGTGAAAAATGGCCACACAGCTATTTCATTTATGAAAACGTGGCTTGTTTTGGAATATGTGAAACAATCCAGTTTTAACATAAAGAAAAATGAAGTGCCAAAGGCTAACTGCATAAAGCTGTGACTGGCCAATAAATCTGTCAACAAAAATACCTCCAAGCAATAAAAAATGTGCACTATGGCTCAACTGCAACCTTCCCTGGTCTGATCCACACCCAAAGCAGCTAGCAGATTTTCAGACATGCGGTGGTCTCATGGGAACAGGAGATCATACGCAGGGTATTTCATACCACGTGTTTCAAATTAAACAGCTTTCAACAAGACCCTCAAAGGAACCATCCCAGTGGGTTCCCACATGACCTCTGCAGCCACTGAGCTAATACAGAGCACAAGAGAGCAAGAAAAGTAAAAGGCAAGCTCATGGTTTTGGTTTCCGCAAGTGTCTGCCGAAGCAGGTATTCTGCAGCATGGGTGCTTTACGCTTGCTGAGAGACGTCACTAGAAGCTAGAACCAGCACAGCGCACACGCAGCACAGGAATAAACTGTGTCTGAGGTGCTGTTAAATTCAAAACTGCCAAGTCTGGAGCTAACAGAGACTTAAACAAGCAGTGACTTCAGCCTGAAGGTACAATTAACCAAGTGTTACTTTTTGGAGCAAATAAAACTGCCAATGTGTTAAAGTCTGGTCACCCACCCACCTCCTGCCCTGGGGAATTTTACCGCAGTCAGCAATTTCCTGGCAATACAGGTCAAGTTAACTATCACTGAAGTTGATAGCTGCAATGCTATCTTTCACTCCAGATATTTTTGAGAAATCATTATGCTCCTCTATAGGTTCATGTAGCTGTAATGCTAATTTTAGGCATGCAGAAACAGAAGACACGTCTCCATCCAGAACACAAGGTTCTGCCTCAGGAAGTTAAGCCTGTGCATGGTTTTGAGCAGGGTTACGCACGGCAGCGATGGCACCATATGTTACAAAAGCATCAGGCAATGCTCTGGAGAGCTTAGGAACGGCGAATAAAGATCAGAGAGCCTGGACAGCCAAAATATGGTCCCAGTGCAATGACTGAAGGAGGAACTTCCCCTCAGTGCTAAAAGACCTGGAAGGAAAGAAAGCATTTTTGGCTCTTTCTCCAAGGAAGAAAGGAAGTAGGCAAGGAAGTAGGATCTTTGTGCATATCCTGAAATATGGAAATTAAAAAAAACATTAAAAAAAAAATAAAGTCACAAGATATGTGCCTCCACTTCCAGTTATCCTCATGAGCAAAACAACCTGAAGGCTTCCAGATTGTCGGAGGTTTCTTCTTTTTAAGCTAACAATTGTAGGTACAAAACAAAAGTAGCTTTATACGGAACGTCTGCCAGGCAAGATGCAGCAAAAAAACCCCAAAAACATTCCAGCTTATCACAACATAATATGATACTGTCAAGCTTTTCACTATATATAATTTGGCTCAAATCAAAAGATCCTTCCCAAACTGTCCAAGCCAGGAAGATGTTTATAGCAATACCAGATGAAGGTTGCTGGCACATGCCTCCCTGCTTTGTGATTTTGACAGCTTGAAAGATGTGGAAATCACAGGGCAGGGTGGGTGGGGAAGCTTAGCCAAGTCTATTTTTTCCCTAACAAAGAGACCATTGAATGCAGCAGCAGCTCTCTTCACCCTTGCTGGCCTTCCCTCTGGCAGGTTCTTCACAGCCAGTAAGTCTTCAAGTCACGCACCAACCTAAATTTAAACCTCTGGGTCATCAGAACCTAGAGAAAAAACATCCTTCCCTCTCCTTACTCTCATGGATGTCCATGGCTGCCAAGGCAGCATTTGCAGAAGTGCTTCAGTCCAGCTCTTGGGTCTTGTGTCTCCTAGGCAGCAACAGGGCTCCAGTTGTGCTCTCCTACCTTGTTCTAGGTTCCCTCTTTTCAGTTTCAGAGGAACTCATTTAAGTTTTGAGTCCTGATGCTAACTGATTAATAGGCCAAAGTAAAACAAGCTTGGCTTGAGCTCCTCAAACCTTTTTCAGTACAAATGTCTTTATAGAAAGTGCCCCTTATTCGTGCAAGAGGGACTGCACCGTCAGTAGCAGGTTCTTCTGAACCTTTCTGAGCTCGATATGCACAGTCTATCCAGTTGATGCTGCTAACGAGGACTCCAAAACTGTTCCATATGGTTACCTGAATACCACGGGCATCTACAGAGAGTCAGCAGAGCAGCTCACCAAGAGCTATTAGAACTACCACAAACATCAGTTTAACTTATACCAAAGACATGAAGTGAAAAAACTGCATGTTTACCCATAATCTCTCTCATGTTCTGTATTTTACTGGACAAATGGCGTTCGAATACAGATATTTTCTGAAGCACTCTTGAATGCCTCCACGCTTATCTCAGTCTTCAATTTTTGCTCAGCAGTACAGCAACAGAATATGGAAAAAAAACAAAGTTGAAACTTCTCTCTCAACTTGTAACACCTGGGCTCAAAACCAAAGAAAGAAGTTATTCTTACTCCCCCAGAAGTTGTGACCTAAAAGCAGCAGCACAGACTGAACCCATTAGAAACTTCTGGCTACTGATTTTATGCCAAAGATGCTCTGATCTTGTAACGAGGGGAACAGTGAACTAGAAAAGCCAAAATACCAGCAAGAACAGCCCACCCTGGTCCAAAGACGAGCTCGGCGTACATTATCTAGGTCAAGAGACTGCCAGGGGGAGGTTGTCCAAGCATGGACAACAAAAACAAGGATAAGGACAAACATGTGAAAGCCACACTACAAGTACAGCTCGCTTACCGCTAGCAACTCTTACTGCTCGCTTCAATACACTGAATGGTGTTTTGAAGACTTTGGCTCCAACGTAATCCAGTACAAACCTGTCTGATATCATCAGATCACAGCAGAACACCATCATAGGTCAGGAAACAAGAGGTGGAACAGGCTGTGACTGAATGAAATCAGATACAAAACGAAAGACATGCCAAGAATTAATTAATTCACACTTGAATTAACATGCACGTCCTGCCTCCAAATCCAGTTTGCTGCTAGAGTCTCTGCAAGCCTGTAATGACAAAAGGTTATAAATGCAGAAGAGCGAGGACCCAGTGGCCAGCGCTGAGGTATGACACTTCTTCAGCCTCATCCTTTAAAGCAAGGTTAGGATCCTCAGAACTAGACCTCAGGCAAAGAAGTCCAACTTGAAGGTTGGAGAACCCCATTGACCATAAACTCGTAAGTCCCATAAACACACCCCTGCCTCTTCAGCTGCTCTTGCTCCTGTTAGAGACTGCTCAACTACCCACAAAGCAGTGGTAAATCACACCAGTAAACCGCATCAGTTTAGAGCCAGGTACACAAGGTGAACAGGCACCAATTCTGCTTTCCTTGAAAGCTGCAATTTGTAGTAAACAAGAACTGACCCATAAGCAGCACAGCCATCCGTACAGAAGGACAGGAACCTCAGTGTGGCATCATGCATGCTCTGGCATGATAACTGTTAACTATTAGGAAGTGTATTTGCTTCTTAAAATCATCCAGAAACCTGAAAGTTTCCAAAGGAGATCAGAGAAAACTCCAGAGCTATCTTTTAAGTGACTGCATGGGTCAGAAGACCAGCAGTTTCCTCTTCTCTTGAGGTTCCCTCTATATTTCGGGTCAGTTCAGTGGAGAACCAGCATCTCAAGAAAGAAGGGATTTGAGGAAGAAGGGTCCTTTGTGGAAGGCTGTGTCCATCTCAGTAAGATGCTGGAAGAGCAACTTCCCAAGCTGTTTCTGGTAAACCTAATGCCAATGCTCACTTCCAAAAGGCCAAAAATTAAAGAGGCAGAGAAAGTTAGGTCCTGCAGAAAGACTGCAGCTGATGCCAGGTTTTCACCTTCTTCATTAACAATCAGTGGGTATCAGGCTTCAGCAGTACAAAGCTACCAACTTTCAAACATAAGCAAACAAGAAAAAGAAAAACGTTTCCACTGGATGTTGGGCAACAACCCTCAGCTCTTTCAGCTCCCCTCTGTAATTCCAGTTTACTTCTCTTTTTTTTTTTTTTTTTTTTTAAACAAACTCTGAAGCACCTCTTTAAAAGGGGTACTAAATGGGAGGTACCTCTTTAAACGGTACTAAAAAAAAAAAAAAAGGGTGCATTTGCTTTTAATGGAGAAACGACTTGGCACACTCCACCTTATGGAAGAATCAGGTCCAACCAGCACACTGTGCCAGCACTGCTCTGAGACCAGAAGCTGTGACCAAGTTTCACGTCTTACTACGTAGCATGTTTAGCCTGCACCTAAAGCTAGCGATCAGCTGTAGTTATCATCCACGAAACATTTGCACAACCTGTTCTTGGCTACAGGACATTTATGTATTTAGTGAAAGCATAAGATAACCTGAAAACACAGCTCTAGGCCTGATGACATTTTATCTGACACCTTTTCACCAGCAGGAAGTATATAAATTCTTATCCTAAAGTAAGTAACCGGGAGGACTTTAGAAGGCAGAATGCAGATAACATTCATGGAGAAGAGTTCTCCATCAGAAGAGGCTTTGCTCCAGGTCCAGAGGCCCAGTTCAGAGAGATGATGCCGGAGATACACAGGGAGCATGAGCTTCAGCAGGGCAAGGAGACACCATGTCCCCCAGCAGCTGCATCTCAAACAACGCAAGCACCCACAGGAGGGTTTAACAAAGTTATTATAACAGCTCACACTTTAAACTCGCTAATTTTCCTGAGAGCCTAGCTGTAACGGAACAGTCAAGTAGTTTTAGCGCTCAGTGGAAGGACCTTCACGAGTTTCATTTGCAAGTGCGGAGAAATTAAAGGCTTCCTCTGCCCTAAAAAGCGGCGCTTCTGCCTCCACCAGCAGCCCAACAAAAACCTGCTTCTGTCTCAGCACTCAGCTTCTGGAGCATCTGAGCCACTTTACAGGAGGGCACTTTCACTTCAATTGCCTGAAATTGTATCATGAGGTAAATCTGCCCAAGCAGAAAACGGAGGAGAAAAAGTGCCCTGCGGCGAGGATTAGATGTTTGCAGCGTGGGCTGGGTTTTTGGGGGTTTGGATTTTTTGTTTTGTTTTGTGTGTGTTTAGTTTGTTAATGACAGCCATCTGAAGAGGAATTATGCATCAAATCTTGCTTAGCAAACCCTCTATCACTGATAGGCCAAGATAGAAAACTCTCCCTTCTCGCATATTAACGTCTACAACATCAACTATCTCTAACCACTTACACTGCATGCCCACCATTTCAGTCTCTGCTTTTTAAAGGCGCTGCACATTTCCTTCACTTCCCTCTGGCAATAACTTTCCTGAAGACGAGGGAAAAATACTGAAATAAATTTGTACATGTATTTTATTTACAAATTCTCTCCTTCATCCAGACATCCTTTGTGCAGATGAATCGCCATACAAAATCCAGTGTTACTGGTATGCGTTCATTGGATGGCATTCACTGTATCTTGCTCAGAAGCAACTCTAAATGTGAATGCTTGAGCACACCACGGGATATACCCAATGTCGTGGTTGTGGCCAAATCGGCCAATGACCGGCGACAGATGCTCCCCCCGCAACCTCTCGTACATGGAGAAGAGGAGGAGAGATAAAGAGATTTATGAGTTTAGAAGAAACTAAACTACTTTAATGTAACATTAATAATAAAATAAAAGGGAAAATAATGAAATATATACAGTATATACAAAACCATATTAAGTTCCCAGGATGACATCACCAGCAGGCACTGGGGAAGTCCCAGACTGGACTCAGCGACGGGTGGGAACTGGATTCCAGAGCTGGAGTCAGGAACACACCGATTGGGATCAAAGGCAGATGAACAGACAGGGTCCTCCTTGGATGTCAGCCATTGAAGAAACAGCATCGACCCTTTGATCCCTCAGCTTTTATACTGAGCATGATGCAGATGGGATGGAATACCCTGTTGGTCAATTTTGGGTCACCTGTCCTGTCCGCTCCTCCCTGTAGGTGGGACCCCTCTATGCTTTTCCCTTTACGACCCTCCAACAGGGCAAAAAACAAAATTAGCTGACCTTGGTTGGTGTAACAGTAAGTATAAGCAAGAGCCTCTCTGCATACCATTCCTTGGCACGGACTGTAAACAGTGGTCTTATCACTCGGAGAATGAACTGTTTTCGACACAACATGCTGTTAATTTCTGAGAGTTAGAAGAAGCCTAGTAAGAAATAAAATTACTGAACAGAAAGTTGGTGCTGTTTTACCTCAAACTGGGACACCTAATGAATGCATCACAAATTTGAAGTGCGTATTTTAACTCCAGAAGGAACCTCTGCAGGTGTAGACTCCCTGATTTCAATATGGTTCTGCAAACAAATTTGTCCCAAGACATGCAATAACCTAAGAGCTCATTTAGCGGAAGGGTTTGCAGTTTTCAGTCAACCCCCAGGGGACAACTTGCCCACTTGTTTGCATTACATCTGTTTCCACTTTCAGAGGGGTCAAAGACCAAGTGGAGAACATACCACCCAGAAAGACCTGCTTGCCAAAATCTGCGTGGGCGGGGGGGAACGAAAACTCACAAAACCCCCCACCTCACCAGCATTTTCTGTATATATTTTATTCTAAAACTCTCTTTCATACAGATATTCCTTACGAGGATGGGTCATCAGCACCAGAAAGCCACTTCTGTTACAGCTGTTTATTCGCTAAATGGATTTCATTGCATCAACGCATATCCAGCTTCTAGACATTACAAGATTTTCAAAGCCTAAAAATCCTCGCTCCTTTTGCAACGCACAGAAAAGCAACAAATGGGAATCTATGAATACACTGGATCCAGCCAAAAGCTGTTTTCTAAACAGAAAACAAACCCAACTTCCGTGCTTTTCAAGTCAGCTGGTAACAAAAGCCATCTGCATTACAGCTCCATCCAGGCCACATGCTTCTCAAACTCAAGCAGCAAGTGTCCCTGAAGAATGTTATCAGCTGTTTCCATGTCAACATATCTGCCTTGGGCAGCAATTCTTCAAAAACACAAAGCAGATGTTTAACTTTATACGTAAGTCTAGCAGAACTAGTGGAACTTGTGACCTACATAAAATTAAGTTATGCAACCACTGACAGACTCACGACGTTGCATTCCCCTGCTGGCTTCACTGCCCAAAATGTGCCTGCTAGAGCCAGGTGTCCTCTATGTCCCAGATGTTCTTAGTGATGTATTTCAGCCACAGCACATGCCTACTGCAGCCATCTCAGAGACGGTCACTGCAGCCAGAACACATGGATCCTGCCATATCTACAAGACAAACGTAAACCTGTTGGCCAGCCCTTGAAAAACACCATCACAGATGAAGATATAATTGTTCTTGGTGTCAATTACTGCCTTGCTTCCTGGCTTCAGGAAGAATCAACACAGCTTTTGTAGCAGGAAATTATCTTTTATATCTAAAGTTTTTCAGGCTGTTCATTACAGATGGATTTGTATAAAGGTTTTTAGTGAGGGACCATTTCAAAGTTCTAATGCAAACTAAGATGTTGTTGGCCATGTACAAAGGCTTTTGCATGGACTGGTAATTGATTAGAATAGGAAACAAAGAGCAGAAAGAAGCTGTAGGTTTTCACAGGGACAAGTGGCCACCAGTGAAGTTCCAGAGATCTGTGCTGGGGCCTCTGCTATTCTACATACGCAAAAGATCTGAAGAGAGAGGAACAGTGGGAGCATACTGGCTTTTAACTGAACTGCCAGAGGGTCTTATGATACCAAGTGCTGGAAGATGTCTCTATCCAATACTACTGATCACTGTTGAAGACAATACTGCACTAGACTAGACCTCTGCTTCTACCTCATGCAGATAGTCTCATGCACTTAAGGTCCACTAACATAGCGCAATAAGCTGACTGATGAACAAGTCCTTCAGCTCTTACTGACCGAATGTCCACTGCACCATTTTTAATAAAGGCTCAGAAGTAGTGGTGTGTGTGGACATACAGTTCAGATGAGAAAGACCAGAAGCACTTCTAGAGACATGGAAACCTACAAACCATGCAAACGAAGTTTATTTCGTACCAGGTCATTTGGCCAGAGTTATGACTTCCAGTTAGACATTTAAGAAGCTCTCTGCACAATTTTCACAGAATCACAGAATGGCTGAGGTTGGAAGGGATCTCTGGAGGTCATCTGGTCCAATCCCCTTGCTCAAGCAGGGCCACCTATGGCCAGTTGCCCAAGACCATGTCCAGATGGCTTTTAAGTATCTCCAAGGATGGAGACTCCAACACCTTCCTGGGCAACCTGTGCCAAGGCTCAGTCACCCTCACAGTGAGAAAGTGCTTCCTGATGTTCAGAGGGAACCTCTGGTGTTTCAGTTTGTGCCCATTGCCTTTGGTCCTGTCACTGGGCACCACTGAAAAGAGCACTCTTCCTTCACGCGTTTATATACGTAGACAAGATCCCCCTGAGCCTTCATTTCTCCAAGCTGAGCCGTCCCAGCTCTCAGCCTTTCCTCATAAGAGAGACTCCCAGAACAGAAGTCACAACACCAACGCAAGAACAGAAGCCTCCACAAATGTAGAAATGAAACAGTTCATATGGACTACGCTAATGGCCATTTGATACGGCTTAATGCAGTGTCAGGAAGAACTACCAGTGACCTACCAGTATCTTAAGGGGGCCTACAAGAAAGCTGTTGAGGGACTTTTTAGGATGTTGGGTAATGGTAGGCCTAGAGGGAATGGATTAAAACTAGAGATGGGACAATTCAGACTGGACGTTAGGAAGAAGTTCTTCACCATGAGGGTGGTGAGACACTGGAACAGGTTGCCCAGAGAGGTGGTGGAAGCCCCATCCCTGGAAGTGTTCAAGGCCAGGCTGGATGGGGCTCTGAGCAACCTGGTCTAGTGGGAGGTCTCCCTGCCCATGGCAAGGGGGTTGGAGCTAGATGATCTTTAAGGTCCCTTCCAACCCTAACAATTCTATGATTCTATGAACTGTCACTTTCAAGGGCATATGCTCCACCTCACTATCAGGTGAGAGGTGGTCTTCAGCCACAGCACTTGCACTTCTTCCTAAAGGAGCTCTGCGTAGCGGTACCACATTGAGACAACACAGGAGGTGCTGCTCTTGCAAACAAAGCCATTTCCAGGCATGGAAAGCATCTGAGATACATCAGGCTTAGCAGTTCTACATCAGCCTAAGCAAACGTTATAAAGACGCTACTTCATCCGTATCACAAACCAAGGAAGCTACTGTGACTATCCTTCAAAAGCCTTGCTATAAAAAGGAACTGGAAAGATTAAATAGGTTTTGCACATTTTATAAAGCTCTAGATAATCATAATGCATTAACAAAAAGGACCAATGACAACAAACACTTGAGGAAGGAGCATGTTTGCTCTTTTCAAAGCTGGCCTCAAGTTTTCACACTCAGACCAGCTGGTCATGCCTACAGTCCCAGCACTTTCTGTCATGCTCATGAAAGAGATATTTTCCAAACTAAATTTTTTTTAAAAAATGGAACCTGGGTACAGAATGTTTTCTTTTAAAGGAGGGAAGCACATTACTCCTTTTTTTTTTTTTTTTTAAGCTTTTTTTGACCTTTTTTAAGGTCAAAGAGTGCCAGAAACCCACATGAAGATTCACAGAAATTGCTGTGAAATCCTAGTGACATCACCTTTCAAGATCAGCTAGGATACAAAGAGCTTTGGAAACAGGAAGAAATGATAACTGAAAAGAAATCTGGTCTCAGGAGGAAAAAAACCTTGATCAGCACAGCTGAGAAAGGCAGGGAAAAGGTGTTTATAGCAATACTTATTGTTTATTAAGTTATTAATTAGACTAGCACCCATTTACTGTGGGTAGAGATCTAGGGAGTAAATGCTCTTTGCTTGGACATGGAGAAATTAAACTTATCACTGGGCATTTCTCACCCACCAGAAACTCCCATCCTTAACCCCCCGAATAAGCCAATCTCCTATTTATCTTACGGCAAAAAAATTAGAGAGCTTCTTTTCCACCATACTTTTCTTTTTTAATTAGCTGTGGGAACTTAAGTCCAGATGGTACTGCCAACAAAAAGATACGCTGATGATGTAAAGTTTCATCAAAAGGATGATGATGTAAAGGAGCCTTGCTGAGACACCAGCCCAAGCTTTGTAATATGGGTCAGTCCATAGCATGACAGGGCATCAGTTTGAAAGAGCAGAGCATAGGTGAGATAGATAGACCAACCCTCCATTAACTCAAAGGGTCAAAAGAGAGGCGTGAGAAGACTGAGACGTTTGCATAATGCTGTAGGAGGAACTGGTCAGAGCTGGAAATGAAAATAGAGTCTCTTGAAATCTAGCTTAGTGCATGAGCTACAAGACAGTCTACTTTTCCTATGAAAGCATATATTTAGTAAGAGTGTCATTAAAAGCACCTCAGGAACATCCAGAAATACCTGCTGTGGGGTTTGTCTTTTCTGAAGAAGGGGGAAGAGGAGTCCTCCTATAACATAAATCGCATACAAACCAAAAATAGCCAATAGTAAGATTCAGGGGATGATGTACAGCGAGAAACGAGGAAGCGAAGGGGTAACACAAATGCACAAAGTAGCTTACTCTCCCAATTAATGGCTTGCTTGATCTTAAATGGATCCCCAATATTTGCCTTCAATCAGTTTGCATTCGTAACACTTCCACCTTTGTTCCCTGTTCTTTGATTTATTCCTGCTTCATGAATAGGGATGGCTTTTACCCTCACATGCTTAAGTTCCTGATAACTTGTACAAAATTTCCCTCTAATAATGGACTTGTTTCATAGCAGTTTCAAATTTGTCCAGAGGGAGCAAAAGAAAAAAAAAATTTAGTGTAGAAGCTTACCAGACAAACACTTGTAACTGTTTTCTTGCTGTCAGGAATTATTGCACCTTTAGGGGAAGCAAAAGCCAATAAAAGCCTGGGTACAGTAAGACTACAGCTCAAAGCATAGGGAAAAAAAAAGCGTAAAATATTATTGTATGCAACCAGAGAGCCACTTCTCTGAGACTGTCAAAGCATTTTCACAAAGAGAAGGAAGAGTGGAAAGGTTTATCCTGCTTTTTAATACAGAGAAGCCAAAGAAAGATAGAGAAGACGACTCAGCAAAAGAACATGCTTAATCCTATTAAAATTAATGAGATTTCATCCTGGTCTCCACACACAAGTTGTATTGGGAGTTTAACTTAAGTGGATTTAAACCCAGATTTAGTTAAAGTGCGGCAAAGACTCCCCAAGCCAAACAAATATAAATCCAACACAAATATACATGCAAAATTCAATGCAAATTTCATCAAATCACTTTTTTCCCCGACCCTCACACCTTTTTTTTTTTAGTAAAACAGATCTAAAAGCAGCATACCTTCTCTATCTGAAGTATGCCGCGCAAGTGTTTTGCTGAACAGTCAGTTCTCCAGGCTTGGCACCGAGTCAGCTGGAGCTCAGGGAAGGCAATCCCAACGCCCTCCTGGACAGTCAGGGGCAAGAGGGTCATCCTTAGCAAAAGCAGCGATGGTTGTGAAGAGGACTTGTTGAATGTCTCAATAAATAAAAGAAAAAAATAAATGGCCCTTGCACACGGACAACCTCACTTTCCCTCTCTGTGTATTTAGGGAATAACGAGGTAGCTGTGAGGGCTTGGACACTCCATAGGCACATCTGCAGAGCAGTTTAATTGTCCTTTAGCGGACACAGCTCAACTGAGACTCCCCAAGCAAAGGTGACAGGAGCTGTGGCAACTGATGTACAGAGCTAACCTGGGCGAGCAACTGCAACCCGCTCCGACTGCGCAGACCTGACTTCCTACTCAAATGGAGGACGCAGCTGGTTCCTCAGGCAGGTGCATGATGTACAGATGGACAGTGGGTCCTGCCACACGCATTGGGGGACCGTCCAGCTGGCTGCAAATAAACCAGTACCCAAATCCCTGGCTCTCTGCCCTCCGCTCCTTTCTTCACACCACATTTTCCTACAAGAAAAAAAACGAACAAACCAACGGGCGCCCAATGCGCTTTCCAAATGGTTGCCAGGGGATCACGTGAACTGGGAGAAAAGGACACGATGGAAAAATCCAGGCTCACACACTGTCATTCCAGAGATCTCACGTTCTGCAAAGTGCATCTGAAGACGAGCTCTCCCACCACGACAACGCAGCCATCGGGGACCGCGTTTCAGTCCTGTCCCGCCCGACGACACGGCACAGCACCAGCGTGGGGTCAGTGCAGTAGCACCCCCACCTCTCAGCACTGAAACCCAAGATCTGACCCTTGCGGCCAAGCCCACAACAGCAAAGAAAAACAAAGCCAGCAAAGGCAATGCAAGACTGCCAGAAGGTTTGGCACCTACGCTGATCGACATTCAAAATTGCCCAGAGGAAACCTCATTTCAGTGATAATCACAATAACAGCAGAGCCATCAGCTAAATGCAGGGGTTCCACGAATACACTTAAAGAACCAAAGCAATGAGGAAGACAGAGAGCACAACAGCAAGCAGCTAGAAGTGCTGCTTTACACACCAGCGAGGCAAGCGTGTCGTTCCGCTGAGCATTAAAACCCACTTCTGCACTTCTTGCCACTTGCTTTTGTTGGGCAATTTGTTCACAGGAACATGTGGCAATGTCCATGCAGAGATTTCTTCAAGAAGGGGGTCCCCGTACATGCCGGTGATACGTTGTCCTTTCCTGGATAGACTGCTGTACCACAGGCACCCTGGGCGCCTTACCTGCATGGTGACCTCCTTGGACTGCCAGCAGTCAAAAGCTGGAGGAGCTGAGAACAACATTTCCAAAATGCACAAGAAAGCGCCCCTGCCTGCACTCGTTTTCAGCATTGCTACTGTCCCTGCAGCGCCAGCAGCACCCCTACGCCCCATCTGTCAACTCACAAGCTCCACTGACTCCTCCAAGTCTAAGCTGTTGAACTTCAGCCCAAGGGAGCAGAATTCACAGGAGGAACGAATGCGTTAAGTGCTTGCTACACTCCTGAGACAAAGGGTTCAATAGCAGTTTACTGCACAGGACTTCTTGGCTTCCCAGTCAACAAAGTCAACAGCCCTTTAGGAGTCCTTCCCCTGGGTATCACTGATGGGTGGGGTATGATGAAGGGTTACACCTGGAGGACGGGACGCAACCTCCTCGCTGAGCCAGAGCGCACAGTGTCAGATGGCATCCAGCAACAGCGCACGCAGGAAGGATACTGCCCTCCCACTTCTTTTAAGGGTAGGAGGAAAAAAACCACAACGATCATCTAGTTTGGCTCCTGGTGCAGCATAAGCCGTGGAGTTTCATCCAGCGATTACTGTGCTGTGGGGTGAGGGAAGAGGTGGGAAGGGTATCTGTATCATCTACAGCATCATCTACAGCATCATCTACAGCATCATCTACAGCATCATCTACAGCATCATCTACAGCATCATCTACAGCACAAAGAACTTTGTACCAGCTCTGTGTTCGTAGGGATGAACATCTCCTTCAGAAAGGCATACAATCCCAATTTAAATACTTCAAAGGGCAAATGGCCAGCTAGTGTGGATTGTCATCGCTCTGCAAGGGAGCCATACAATGCACAGCAGCTGAGGATCCACACACAAGTGCCAGTGAATTGACAGCTTTTTCCTTCGGCTTTCCCAGTGCGTAATTGCTCTTGGTATTAGGAGTTTGTATCAAACACAAAGCAACAATTAAAGGGCAGGGATAAATCTAACGCAGACATTAGCAGTGCCTCAACATGCTTATATGCGGGGTCCAGCGATGAGAGCAGAAACAGGTCGGAGCAGACGGATGTGAGGATGGCTGTTGAGAACACTCACGCAGGCAATGTAGATCTCCATATGGAGACGAGGGCTGTGAGAAAATGCATGTGCATGACACCCAGCCACCCGCGCCTCTGCTCTGAGCCATAAGCCCCGCATCACTCAGAACACACACGTCAGTAGGATGGAAGCAGCTGCCGCGATACACCTGCTTCGTGGGTACGCAGTGGAGCAACAACTTCATTTCTCCTACGTCCAGGTCGCCCGCAATTTTTCACCACAAATACACTGGCATAAACTCTTGCTGGACCTGCCTTACGGCGCTTTCAATTTACAAAGCTGTGTTCAAGCGCGGGTGACAATACACAGAACGTATGCTCGGTTAACACTGTGTGTCAGAGCACGGGGAGACATCAGAACTGCATACTAAAAGCTTCATGGATAAGAGCTTTATCCGTGCCTTTAAAAAAAACAAACAGAGGCAGCAAACTCTACCCAAACAAATCAATTCTTCACGGTTTCTCCAAGCAAAGTTTTGGACATTTCCAGCATGCTCTGCTTTAAACAAACAGCTCCATTCCTTAATGTCCCTGTGACATTTTCCCGTGAAAATTTAGTCAGTCACGTACAACTGAAAAAGTCAGCTACTACATTTAAAAGTAAGTAGCTACATTACCTAACCCTGTAAACCAGGGTATGCAGCCAGACGTTTTAAATACATTATCAGGCCTTCAGCATGGATGTTCTTCATGACTGACGCTTGAAATTGCGCTTGCAAATTATTCCCATCGCCTTTGAAAAGTCTGTGCCAGGAGTCTTCCCTGAGAAGGCAGAGGCTGAAGGTTGCACGGATGTGCCAATTAGAATTTCAATAGCACATAACCAGATGCGAAGTCTGTTTTCTGGCAGATGGTTTTATAAATCCATCAGGGAATTTACAATTAAAACAAAAAATAAAGATGTCTGCACCAACTTGTTAAAGAGGCATGTAGTCTGGAATTTCCCCCAGAAAAGTACTAAAACAATACATGTGTGTATATATACATTAGATATATACATATAAAAACTAGAATCAAGCAGCAAACGTGCGCAGCGAGTGCATTAATCTACTACAGACAGGAAAGCTAATAAAAATGGATAGATTCCTTCTAAACTATCCATTACCATGTAATGGACTGCATTAACATATATATTAGGGGATGATTATGGTAGGTAAGTAAAATTAATACAAAAATACATGCACTTTTGAGAGAGACACTGCATCAACATGCATCTTACAGCCTGGTTTTCAAAGCTACTGATCAGCCACAAACCCCCTGAGGTCTAAAGGGCACCAAATGCTCACTATCAGGGAGTTTACCTCAGCCAGCAAGGCTGCAACTCAGCTCAAGGCGGGGACAATCAGTATTTCTATGGGTTTGTTCCTCCAGTAAGCAGCCAGTTAACTCACTTTATCAGGAAACAAGCCTTCTGTTACATGACCAAGCCTGGCAGGGATTCAGTCAGCTAACGTGGAGGACATCGAGGCACCTTGCTTGACAGGATCCTAAGACAGGATTTTTCTTTGCCAAGCCTAGAAGACAAAGTTTGGGAGACAGGAGAGGGGAAAGTTAAGGGATTCGATGAATCTGCCAGAAGAAGATCCACTATGACAGAACATCCCCACAGGATGCTGCATTTGAGAGCTCGGTCAAAGAAGAGTATTTATTCTTCCTACCGCTTACAGGATTCCAGGTGACACCTTGCAAACATTGCCCAGGGGACAGTTAAACCTACTGAAAGCCTTTACTTACGGTACAACAAGATGGCAAATATTTCAGTACGACGTCGCACAGAGCCAGGTTCCGTTTAAAAAGGTAATCTCAATGGTACACACTCGACGTTATTTACTCAGACGCAAGATATTTTTACATATCCATATTTTTACATGATGCCGTGCATAAGGGCGATCCGCCACAGACACCACGTTTCTGGGGTGGCCCACAGGGCCTAAAAATGTTACGTTTCGGGCAGTGAATTACTTGCTGAGTCAATGGGCTCTCTTCCCGGCAACAAAAACTGAGTTTCCTCCACTCCCACCTCCCCAAGAACAAAGTCACCTACCGGCAGGGACACGTTGCACTGCAGGGGAGCAAGGGGTGACTGCGGAGCCATCGCCTCCACGACTGCTGGGGGTGGGGGGAGAGGGGCGAGGGAGGGGTGTCCAACTTATTTGCAAATTTATCTGCAAACTTCTGTGTCACTTTATGGGAACGGCTGCGGAGCCCCTGCTCCCCTCCCTCCCAGGCCGCGGTGACCCGTCCCCGTCCCGCCCCGCGGTCCCCAGCGCTTCAAACCGACACCCGCTCCGCGGCCCCACCGCCCCGGAGACCCCCAGCGCCGCCGCTCCCCCGGCGCGGTGCCCCCCACCTCCCCGCTCCTCCAGGCCCAGCCCTCGCGCGCCCGCACTCACGACGTGGCGGAGACCGGCGGAGACCGGCGGAGGGCACGGCCACAGGGCAGCGGGGCGGAAGCGGCGCTAACCCCGGCGGCGGAGGCGGCAGCCGCACGCCCGGCGCCAGCGCGGCCCCCTCGGGGAAGGAGCGGAGCCGGGCCGCCCAGCTCCCCGCCACATGCCACCGCCTCGCCCCGCCCCGGGCGCGCCCCCGCCGCCGCTCATTGGTTCTCCCGTCTGAAGCCCCGCCCTCTCCCGACCCTCCTTCCCTTCGGCCACGCCCCCTGCGCCCGCGCCGGGGGCGGGGCGTGCCCGTGCGCAGCAACGCTCTTCACCCCGGAAACAGCCCGGCGCTGGGGGCGTGGCTACCTGCCGCGGAAGTGACGTATGCCGCGGGGGTGGTGTTTGGGGTGGGGTGCTGGGGGAGGAAGGGGCCCGGGGGCGCCGGCGGTGGGGGAGGCCGGGTCGGGTGTTGTCAGCCCGGGGTCGTCAACCCGCCTCCGTGGTGCGAAAGCCGGGCTCGTGTGGCGGCCGGAGCTGGCCTGCCGGCCGGGAGCGCCGGCTCAGTACCGACGGCGGCCGACGGCCTCAGGGCCGCCGCCTGCCCGAGCCCCGGCCTGGGCGGCCCCAACAGCCCCCGTCTCCTCAGAGAGAGCTTCCGCCTCTTCTCTGCGGGCCCGCCGGCCCCTCGCCTGGCACTGAGCGGGCGCTGGCCGTGCTGTCGTTTCTCTACAGTTACACCAAGCTGCGAATGGCCCCGGTTGCCGTTACTGTGTATAAGTTCCTCTGAATGTGCACCACAGCTTAAGCTCCGTGGTTTTTTACAGTTCGGGCTGCAGTACGCCGGTGAGAAGCTGTAGTCGGATGAGGTATTTTCATTCTGAATTTTCCTAACACGAACTCCAGCGTCCACCATCTTCTCCAAGTTGCGGCGCAGCAGCCGGAGTGTCTTTTTGGCAAAGCTCAGCGTAATACCAACACGATTTGCCCATGTTCTCTGCAAGCAAAAGTCGCAGGATTTTTTGTGAGGAGTAGAGGAACAATGGCTGGATTAGTTGCGTCCAAACTTTCATAATCACCACCAAGGAGGAAAAATTATAAAAATGTTCAGGCTAGCAGCTTCTTGCTACCCTGGACTATGAAAACCACAGATATTCCACCATAATCTAGACATAACTTTTCTCATGAAATCCCTAAACTATGCAAGTCTCTGGTTTACTAGATGTGATAGTCCCCCGGCAACAGCATTGTTCAAGTAGAGAATGCTGCTGAATTAAATATTGAATCAAATAGCAGAAATCGGCTCCTTGCTGATTGTTTTCCTGTTTTTAGTGCTGCTGGCTGTGCCAAAGGTTTGCACATCAGCAGCCCACAGCTGCTTGGAGCAAACCCTAGCAGCAGTGGAGCTTTGAAGCTTTTATATACCACGTTGTGTAGATGTATATACAGACATATATGTATGTCTGAGCCGCATTCTGAAGCGAGGAGCCGGCTCCATGAAACCACAGAAGGTGCAGGACTTCCTTTAAGCCATGGGTGCCTGTTTTAGAGCAAGCACACTATCGCCTGAATTCAGCTCCTTTGGGTTGTTTCCAAATGGCCCAAAGAAGCGTCATCAAAAAAAGGATGCAGAAAACAGCATTGTACACACACAGGCACAGTCCATATTGTGGGCTGCTTTACGTAGCGATTGTGACATTGCACGGGTGAAGAAGGAGCCCTTGCTACCTCAAATCATGTAAGGATTTCAGCTGCTACTGCTAATCTGTCCGTAGAGGAAAGTGATGCTGAAATCATTCACACATCCCGATGTAATTTTAGAACACACAAATTTGCTTTTTGAAATTAACACGGAGGAGGAGGAGTTGATACCCTGTTTGATCTGTTAATTAAAAGCAGACAAAAGTGCAGAGCTGGCCAGCACTCCACATTAAGGACTCATTTTAAAGCACGTCTGTCTGTATATATTGTATAGATTTACCATTCCATCATCATGTAAGATACTGACATCTACTGAAATACTCCCTCCCCTCCTTTCCAGAGAAGGAGGAAGGGAGAAGGAAGCTCTGCAATTTAAGAGAATTAGAAGAGACAGTTGAAGGGTGGCTGAGGACTGCCTGCCATAGAACAGATTGTCTGGCAGGACCAAGCACAATGATGGAGGAAATAATGTGAAGCTGTTGAGCAAAGCAGGAGGGCACGTGGCCCGTAGGGTTGGTGTAGTGGAAAACAATCACATTTCTGGGAAAAACAGGAGAAAAAAGAATGCACATGGAGAAGCCCAGACGTGGAACGGGAAAATACAGGCACTGCAAGAAAGCTGTGATCACACAGAAAAAGAGAACGGGATGTCATGAATGTGCCCTCACTCACCTCTCTCCCTGTGATGCACAGGGAACATCAGTCGGTCAGGCTGTTCCCTTTGAGAATCCCCAAGGACATAATTTTGAAGTGTTTAGAGATCTTTGCAACTTTACATGCCTCGTGTGAAAAGCTGGGGTGCTAAGACATGCTTGCGATAGCAGGTTTTCATAGAATATAAATGAGGGCTAAGCCACCGTCGAGCTTTCAGTGGGTTTGTACTTATTTCAGATTGCCAGGAGAGCAGAGATTATGGGATGTAATGAAATGCTATCAAAGGGGATTGGGCTGGAGATGCAGGAAAGGAGATTTTAGGATATTAGTTTAAACAGAAATGTCTCTAATTCAGTCAAGCTATGTCGCAGACATTAACCCATTCAGGGATTTTGCACTGACTGAGCTAGAGACCAAAAGGCAGGTCTGCATTTAAGAAATAACAAATTTCTGTTTTAAGAACAGAGGGTGGTCGGGATAGGGAATATTTGCTCTCCTGGACTATTCAAATAAACTTGACCGGTTGTTCCAAAGCAAAGAATAGCCACACATCTCCTATTATGTCTAAGAAAAGGTGAAACTACATCCCTTAAAACACGTGGAAGGTTGAACCTCCCTGCCCTGCCTTGTAATGGCCCTTTTCATCCAGAGCCAAGAGAGGTTCCCAGCCTGCTTGGGAGAGCTGTTTCCCGAGAAGCATCATCCCTCCAACCCTGCATGTGGTAGGTACAAGTTCCTGTAACAGAGTTTTAACTCGGTGTGGGCCAGATTCACCTCTGGTACAGCTCCAGTCTAATTAAGCCAAGAACCTATTTAGCGTACTGGCATTTCTTTCCCATAGCCATCTTTTCACAGAGGACATGCCTCTGCCAACTCTCAGGCTGCAATTAGGGAAGAGTCTGGAGAGAACTGTTGACAATATGTTTGCAGAGTACTAAATACCATTGAATATGATCTGCAAATATTTACACTTGGAGGAAGAGATTTGCTCTTTGCATAGTTTGCATGCTGGCATCTGCTAGGCTGAATAAATTACTAATAAAAATCACATTGTGAAAAAAATAGTCCATGCTGATTCTTTGGAGCTATTTTATTAAAGACAATGGTGTGATAAGGAAATACATTCTTTGGGAATTACGTTCTCCCCAAAATTTCAGTGCATTATTGCTCTGTGGAACTGAAGCAGCACACACTGCAGGAATGCAGGGTTTCTGGGCGAGGAACGCGAGGCTGACACCAGGGACATTTTCGTTGGGGAAGGAGAGTCCTTCTCCAGCAGGACCAGTACCTGCAGCCAACTGTACAATGGCTCGCTTTGGGATGGCAGTCTTGAAGGGATGTAGCCACAGTTCCTTTCTGGTCTTGCATCTTTCCCAGCCCTGAATTCAGTCCCACTAAATCACGAGTGTGGCCAACTCTTGTAATTTTGAGACTTTTCCAAGCATTCTAGCTTCCTCAAACAAGATACTGCATGAGAGTCTTGACTATCATTTTAAAATGGCTTTGGTGTATGTGAGGAAAGATCTGGAAATATGAAACAAGTGCCTCTAAAAGTGGAAACGTGGATAAGCATATCTCGATTTCAGTGAGCTGAACTCCTCAAATTTCAGCACAGGGGTTCCCATCCACTGACAGTAGTCACTTAAAAGTCAAATTTCATAATTAAAAAAATGAAGTGCTCCTTATAAACTTATTTCAAAGCCAAGATTCTCATGTAATATAATAATTGTAGCGACGTGCACCAAATTAAATAATTGGTCACAGGGACAGAGCATCAAATTGACTGCATTTTTAATTATTATAAAGAATTAAATACATGGAAAGAGCTAAAAATTATCTCCTCTGTGCATCCACAGAACATTACAGCCACTGATACAACGTTACTCAGGACCCATCAGGATGCTCCGGTTATGTTCAGCCTCCTAGAGCTGTCCCACTGGCATCATGTTATTGCAGCTTCATCATGAAAAATGAATATCATGCTCTGTCAGAAATGCTGCCTCTCTGAAACACAAGTTAAAACATACATTAATTCTTCACAGCTAAGAGGCAGCATGAAAGATATTTCTAGCAGTGCATTATCAGACATGTATTGTACCTGACATCATGGCACAATGTGTTGCAACGTCGTGTACTTAAATATCTTTCTCCTTTCTGGCTAGCGTTGCCTCCTGGTGCAGCTCTACGCTAGGCTCATCAGCCTTGATGGAGTGGAAGAGAAAGTACAGGCTGAGAGCGGAGTTATCTGGAGTACTGTGTCCAGTTCTGGGCCCCCCAGTTCAAGAAGGACAGAGAACTGCTGGAGAGAGTCCGGTGGAGAGCAACGAAGGTGATCAAGGGGCAACAGCCACAAGCTGGAACACAGGAAGTTCCATCTCAACATGAGTAAAAGCTTCTTTACTTTGAGGGTGCCAGAGCACTGGCACAGGCTGCCCAGAGAGGTGGTGGAGTCTCCTTCTCTGGAGATACTCAAAATTCACCTGGACGCGTTCCTGTGCAGCCTGCTCTGGGTGACCCTGCTCTGGCAGGGGGGTTGCACTAGATGATCTCCGAAGGTCCCTTCCAACCCCTACCATTCTGTGTTTCTGTGTTATGCAAATAGCTACAGCCCCTTCCTTCTGTGTCTGTCTAAGGCCAGAAGGCTGACGGTTCAGTGGATGCCACTGTTAAGGCAGCAAGTAGAGAGAAAACAATGCAAAATTCATTGGCAAATCCACTGCTTGCACACACACGGGCTGGAAAAAGTGAAAAATCAACAGCAACATTTGCAGAGCGTTCAGACAGCCACAGACTGTGCAAGAGGTAGGGCAGAAAGAGGGTGCCAGCAAACTGTTAAAATTGGCCTTCGGGCCATGGCACAAGGCAGAAAGCAGCTCTTGAGAAGTTTCTAACTGCAGTCCCACCATATTACCCTGCTACCACTCTGCAACCTGGAAAATCTCTGAGACGAGTACAAATGCATGGTTCATCCACGGCAGATGTTGTGCCATGTGAAGGCGGGGTGGGAGTGCTGCTGTAGGTCATCTCTGGGCTACAGCTGGCAGCTACATTCCATCGATGTGGCCTGGTATACACTCCAGTAGGCAATGGTGCCATCGTATACCATAAGGATATATTATAAAACCAGAACTGGAGCTTACGATATAAATTCATTTCAACTCCCAAGGGTCCAAATTCAAGCTTCTTGTCTTGGATTTCTCATGACGCAGTGACTCCAACATCACCACAAAGGGGGAGCATATGGTATTTTCTACTTCTGGTTTGTAATGTTCTTGCTGAACAGACGTGGAATGTGTCTGATGGGTACTGTACAAACACACACAACAAGAGCTGGTCCTCACTCCTAAAATGCCATCCTGAAGAAGAGCAGACAAGCTTTTCCTTCACTGATGGGGGTGGAAAAGGAGAAGGAACATGTTTTCAGTACGTTAATTGATGAATTTTTCCTAAGGGAAAGCAAAATGTGCTTTGACTGGTCAATACAACCCGCCTTGTCCACACAAAGATCTCAAGCACGCCTCTCCTGCTGGCATAGGTGTGGCCATACAGGGAAGTAGAAGGGTTGGGACAGATCAGAAGTGCCATGCCAGGGATATGTAACTAAATTCTCATGAGAGCTACTGTTGACCTGTTTTCTGCTGTGCTGTGTTTAGCTCATCCATAAGGATCTCTAACTCACGCCAGAATGCTTTGCACTGGCTACTTCCCATTTTTGAAGGACAGCCCAAGCTGGTGCAAAGGATGTATTTGGGAACAAGAGGCAATCCCTTCAGAAAGTAAAGCTGGAAAAACAACATAAGCAAGAATCCCAACAGTGGAAAAACGTGGGTTGCTGAGTGGGGTGGCGGAGAACAGGGAACCGCCATTCAGAAAAGAAAAAAAAAAAGTAATAAGAGTAGTCCCCTAGACTCCTGGGGGACTACTAGTAGTTGCCTAGAGCTATGCCGGGAGGATTTTAACTTGTGGGATTAAAGAGTGTTTAAAAATAATAACCTGGAACTTGAGCCTGTATCCTTTATGCTGAAATCAGGGTTTGTCCTGCTTGGAGAGATCAGCCACAATAAGGAATCAAGCTCAAACGCTACTTTCCCAATCAAATGAGTGGCAGACTTTGCACCACACCTGATTTTGAGTGCAACGTGTTCAAGTCAAACACCGGGCTTCCTGCTTCAGTCCTCCTCCTCCCTCCCTTCTCACTCCATAAACCAGGACCTTGATCCTATGCCAAGAACACCTGAAGATTACATACAGCTGAAGCTGGAGCTGTCTGAACGCTCTGCAAATGTTGCTGTTGATTTTTCGCTTTTTCCAGCCCGTGTGTGTGCGAGCAGTGGATTTGCCAATGAATTTTGCATTGTTTTCTCTCTACTCACTGCCTTAACAGTAGCATCCATTGAGCCATCAGCCTTCTGGCCTGAGACAGGCACAGAAGGAAGGGGCTGTAGCTACTTGCATAACTCAAAGAAACAAAGATTGTCACAGCAATGCCTGGCAGTGTTGATGTCACCCTCGTACTGGTGGCATTTCTGCAATACACCATTCTGTCCACCCTCTTTCCACTCCGGGGTTTATAGATTCAATATTAAAACGTGAGGTGAACAGAAACCTGCACAAACAAACTCAGCATGGAGCAGATGTGGTTTTGGTTTGCTGTGCTACCAAAAAAAAAAAAAAAAAAAGAAAAGAAAAAAGCTATATATTTTAAAATAAACCATTTTGACTGGATTCAGACAAGTTCTGAGGCATCCCCACGTAGAAAGAGGCACTATATTATTAACAAGCCATCACAGTCTGTACTTGTAGATTTTTTTAAAAAAAGAAAAGTCAACCCAAACAAACCCCATAGCTGTCTAAACAGCAGAAGCACTGACGGAAGAACAGGGTAGCTGCTGTAACGATACAGCATGTGCATGAACACCTACATCTTTTTAAACAGGGGTCCATGCAGTGTCTGCAGAAGCTGGAGGACAGCAATGCATGGTGCCATTCTCATCCTGAGATCAGGTATGGCCAGGGCAAGAGAGGGCAGTTAACCAGTAACACACTTTCTGGTGCTTAGTTTCCTAAATAAAGATCAGTTTAACATTAACTGAGATGATTATGGATTTTTCCCCTTCCATGTCGGGGGCATATCCCAACCACAGGATTCAGAAATTTCCCCGGGGCTGTCAGGGGAAAGGGCAGCAGGACGCAGGAGTTGCAGGGGAGGACACTCCAGGTGCCATGTGAGAGTTCCCAGCCTCCACCCAGGAAACCCCAGGACTGCCAAAAGCCTCAAAGTAGGAGTGGGGTGGTGGAAGGAGATCGCCTGAACACCAGTGGGGAGTTGGACAGACTGGAAAGCGGGCTAGAGAAGGAGGTGCATGCAACACGTCCAAGGGTGGCTAAGGGACTGGCTCCCCTTTCCAGAGCCTGCAAGGGTGCAGAGAAGGGTTAAAATTTCTTCTCCTCACTGCTTTCTCTGCTTGATTAACCTATTGCCATTCTGTCAGCCAAAATAAATGTCTTTGATATAAGCCCACCCTCATGCCACTTTCGTGGCAGAGCCAAAGTCACTCTGTAAAGCCCCAAGACCAGCACTCAGCCAGATCCCTTAAGACTCTTCTAGACTTGACCCCATCCCAGAAGCAGAGCAACCACACTCCATTCATGCACGTGCCGCCCTGCACTCCACAAGCACTCTCAGCAGTTTGCTAAGGAGTGTTTGCCTTCACACCAGCATCTGCTGGCGGGGAATGTGTCCCACCGCTGGGCAGTAGAGCTGCAGCACTCCGTGTGCTCCAGGCTGGGGCTGAGCCTCCCAAACACGTGCATACACACATCCACGTGCCCACAGTGGGAAGGTGTGTGCTGGATGCTGGTAGAAACGAGGAGCGCGGGGATAGAGAGGGACTCACCACCATCACCACCACCTCCTCCCGCTGCACCACGTCTCCTGCACATCTCGGCAAAGGAGCCACTAATAAACACAGGGCTGTTGGAGGGGACAGCATTAGGTGGGAGCCTGTGGGCAGGGGAGCCTTGCTCATTGCCCCACACACTGTTGCACATTTCTGAGACAAGCTGGGATGTTTTGTACCTGTCCCGTCCCCACTCTGCAAGGTGGTTGCAAAGCCAGCTGAGTTTCGTACTGCAACCTGCGCAGTTTACGAGGTTCCCCAGCCTGGTGGTGTCCTGGGAAATGGACCTCCTTTGATATCTACACCCCCCCAAAGACCACTTCACACAAATGGTGCAGAACAACAGACTGTCTCCAGCTGCCGGTTGTACCCGTGACCTTTCCTCCAACTCCGGTACGTCCATCTGCCCCTTTGCTCCCTGGAGATGCCTTCAAAACTAGCAAATTGCTTGTCAATGGATTTCAAAGTGCTCTTCGAAGTACTTGATCTTACAGCTGTGCTGTGATCTCTGATCATGGCAGTGTCTCTTCTGCCTCTTTCAGGCTGGCAGAAGGTGTGCACTGCCTCCATCCTTACAACTAGGTCATTTAACTCTGATGAAGGTATTTGCTAGAGGAGGCGGGGAAACCAGTAAAGGGAGAAGTAAGAGTGTTCCGTTATGGGAGGGGAGGGGAAAGAAGGGTTTAGGCAGGAGCTGGTGAATGGGTCCCTACGAAATATTCTTACACCAAAGTCCACCAGGTCTCATGGGTACTTTGTGTTACTCAAACTAAATATGGGTTTTTTTGCAAGAAGGAAGAAGATAGAGAGAAGAAAAGGATGCAAATAATAATAATAATAATAATAATCACACTGTACTGTCTGACAACTGTGCCTAAGGGCAGCACAATACTTCCAGGTGGTTCAACTCCTGCAAAAATCCTTACAGGCTACAGGGGAGTATCTACCACCATCAGTCATACGGCATGGGCTAGGTTACTTGGCCATGGACACATTCAATCAAAGTACTTTTTAATGCAACCACGTGGAAGGACAAACACCAAGAAATGAGAGAGTTTCGTCCCAAGAGGTGATGTGGAGGAGGGAAAAGCACAGGCTGCTTCTTGAATAGGGACATGATGAACGTGATAAAACACAAGCTGAACACAAATATATGGAGCCTTGCAAAAGACTTAGCAAAACCCACTAATACAACTTTGGGGTGAGGTAACAGGAGCTCTCTGTTTGTATAGAGGAAAAACTCTATTTTATCGGGTACGAAGAATTAGCTTTGGGCTGGCAGAAGCTATGTAGATTGATCACTCAAGGGAAGAGAGAGGACACATAGCTGACAATTCAAACAAAGCTTCTTTTCTTGCCTTTTACTCTCATGGATGTTCCTCGCTTGGAGGGGAAAAAATACAACTAAGTGACTGGTCTATTTCCCTATCTCCTTTCTTTGTGCATAATAACCCAGTTCAGCAGCTGTTAGGTCCTTCAGGCCAGTAACCTTAGCCAGACATTTCGCGCCAAGAGAGAAAAAGGAGCAGGTGAGGAGGGAGCAAGTGGCTTGGGAACTCATATCAAAGGTCTGTATATCCTAAAGAGCTGTATATAGAGGGAGCACAGGAAAAGGAACCTGGGAATTATTCAGAGCTGGCAACTGGCAATCAGATATAGAGTTGTGAGTCATATCTGTTATGTTAGGCACCTCTGATACTTTACAAGTATTCCGTCAACAGTGAGAAATGAGAGGACTCAACATCCCTGATATTGCAAAAGCATATAAAAAAATTGCATAATTACATCAGGAGAGAAAAACCCCTAAGCAAACAAATATACTTGCAGGCTTTTTTTGTCTGTCAGTATGAAGCAATATGGCCACGTGCCACTTCTCTGCTTGTTTGATCATCAGAAAGAACCCAACTAGAGCAAGTTTCATCACTCCTGTCCAGAGAAAATGTTCACAGCTCTTGGCATAAAAAACAATGCAAACAAACCACTGACACTGCATGAGGTCCCTAGTTCCCCTTGATCTGAGGCTAGTGCCATGCTATTTGAATTAATAAGGTACTGAGCGCAGACCTAAACTCTGAGTGGTTGCACAACACATTAAGCAGCAACATAACACACTGAAAAAATCTGTCATTGCTGGCATATGAGCTGAATAAGGGAGATATATGGCCCTCCACTCATTAATGACTAAGTGCGGCAGCTGTTTTTCACTACGTCGCTCGAGCTATGTCAAACCTTTCGCAGACCAAGCAAGTTAGACAATAATTCACACAGTTCACACAGTTATCCAAAATGCTAAATAAAACTCCCTAGATTTTTAGCAGATCGCAAACCATTTTCAGTAGTTTTTAACATACCTACAGTAACATATGATCTCCGGTTTAATGGAATTGAGAGCAGAAGGGGAAGTGAATGCTGGAGTTCCTGCAAGAGAGGGCTAGCACCCTTCAAAGAAATAACTAAATTTCAGAGATCATATTCATGGATTGCAACCACAGTTTGCAGCCTTCCCTTTGAAAGGGCTAGAGCCTCTAAAAGAGCCAGGGAAGAAACTTGCTCACTGCCACAAAGAAAGGTATTGCTCAGCTCTTGCGCTCCCTGCAGTGATGTACCTCCCCTTTGGTGTTTGCAGGAGCAGCAGATGGGCTTCAGAGATTATCTCAGTTCAGAAGCTCAACCAGATGCTGAAAACTGATCTGGGAAATGGTATAGTTTGTACCCACTACATCAGTTCAGTAGCTGCCAAGACCATCTCCACAGTTGCCCACCCATGAATTGGGTCAGTTATTGGGTCAGGTTACCCAGAGAGGTGGTGGAAGCCCCATCCCTGGAAGTTTTTAAGGCCAGGCTGGATGGGGCTCTGAGGAACCTGATCTAGTGGGAGGTTTCCCTCCCCATGGCAGGGGGGTTGGAACTAGAGGATCTTTAAGGTCCCTTCCAACCCTAACAATTCTATGATTCAATGATTGTCATTAGGCATCTCAGGAGGCTGCTGCCTGCTTTCAGCCTCCAGCATGATCACCTGCTGATGTCGCTGCAAAACATGGGGTTATTCAACGTCCTTACTGACTTCTGCTAGCTTGATGTCGACTGCTTGCTGGGTGCCAGGAGACATTACTTATCACATGAGAATTAAAATTGTTATTGGCCATATTTTTTGCAGCTGGGCTTTTTGACTGGTTTCATTTTGCCAAGGGTTTGTGTTGTTGAGCTGCTTAAAAAAGGTTTTGGTCAATGTTAAGTTTCATTTGATCTGGTTGCGCTGCATGCACTGAGGGCTAGTTGTCTGAATATGGAGGTGCACGGATGCCATCGGAGCTTGTTCCTCTGGACATACTGGTAATTTTGCTTCGCACATATCTCCATTTCATCTGCATGCATTGCGGCAGGTCACGTACCTAGTATGAGTGATCACATACACGCACTGTTTATTCCCAGCCCAGGAGGTGGGCTGCAGTCTTAACGCTGGTGGTAGAGCACAGAGGCAAGAAGGCCTTGAGATCAGGGGCTGCTGGCACAGTTTTGGGGAGCTGAGAGGAGCAGCAGCACTGTCTGTACAAGCATGTCAGGAGGACATTAAGTGGAGCTGTGGCTGGTTGGACCAGCTCCTGCCAGCAAGTTGCAGGAAGACAGAGCGCGGTTGCATTAGTGGTGGTCCAATGGTTTGTTCAGTACCTGTGGGAAGAGGAGACTCCTAGGCTGCATCTGGGGGTGAGAAGATGGGCTGATCTTCTGAAGCAAAAGGAGCACTGTTATTTTATCCACACTGAGAACAACTGCACCACTGCCGCTACCAGCCCTGAAACACATCTGAACAATGTGAATGGAGAACAGGAGAGTAAGCTAATCAGGGCATTGTTTCATCTCATAGGATATCATGCATCTTAAATAAATTACCATGGCAAGAGCATTTAGACTGTGTCTGCATGCTTCTTGTGCCTCGCTGGTAAAGCAGACACAGACTGACACCGAAGAGGTTCCCACTCCGAGCATTTCTTTTTAATCCTCAGCTACATATTTATTGCTCTGGCTTCCCCATGAAGTGAAGCTTATAGTCCTACCCTCCAGTACAGCTGAGGCCCATGGGACAGAAAGGTTGTGTTCTCTGATGCTGAGTTCCTACGAGCTGAGAAAATAAGAAGGAAGGTTCTTGGCAGTACCCCCGCTGAGGAAGAAGAGGCACAAAGTCTATATCCACTATGAAATGGAAGGGAAGCCACACAAGATGCCTGTTGCTCCAGGAATCACCAGAACCAGACCTCCTACCTAGCTTTTCTTCCACCAGAACCAGCCCTCCTACCTAGCTTTTCTTCTGCCTCATCACAGCACTGCCAGAATAAATACAAACCTCAGGGGAAAACAGCATTTGTTGCTTTATTGAACTGTCTCTGGGGATTGCTGCTGATTTTGCCTTCTCGCATGGCGCTCCATCATTAATCAAGATCACCCTCATCAGAACAGCCAGGAGCCTTGAGGAGGAGGAATTGCAGGAGGGGAACCTTTGGAAATTAACTTAGATGCTTATTTGCAGCATTGTCAACTCTGGCTATTTTGCAGTCATGCAACAGGGCTGTGGGGCTGTGGGTTTCCAGCTTCTTAATAGTGATTTACATACCTGAGGTTTCACCCGCTAGCAATAATACAGATTTAAAGTCCTTAGAATTAGAGAAAAAAGGTTAAAAACCAGTGCATCTTTAGCCTGTAGTAACCAGCAGATAGCTATGTTTTTAGGGGGGGAGAAAAAACCCTTAATATTTCAGGATGCTTAACACTGAACTAGCACATCTGATGCTTATGATCACTCCCTCCAGCCCCCAGCTTTACTCCCCCTTGAGGCATCCAAAGCTTAAAGTCACTTCTTGAATTTCCCGCCAAACTCCCACAGGACTAGTAGAACACCTCCTTCCAACCTCGTTGTCCCACCACCACTGCCTAAGGGCACCAGTCAAGTGACAGCTTGACTGACAGCTTCACCATCGAGTGACAGCTGAGCTAAGCCTCTTATCGCTCTCTCTGGATCCAACAACTTTTGCAGGTTGAGCAGAAGAGAATGAATTGATCTGTAATTAACCCCCCCTCAGTCATCCAAGACCTATATTAGAAAAAATTGGTAGCCACCCCACTCCTTGTCAATTCTTGGGCTCACAGTGTCGTAGCAGGGCTAAAAGCCCCAAATCCAACAGTGAGACAAATTTTGTTGTGCTCTCAGAAAGAATTACTCTGTCCTTGCAGCTTGTGTCCTGATGGTCCCTGGGACTGCTCCACCCCACAGGTGCCCCTGGGGTATCGGTTGTTGCTGAGGGGAGCTAAACCCTTGCTTGAAAGCTGGCAGGAGGAGTGGCTGATTTACCGTAGGTCACCCGAGAGGACAGCTCTCCCTCCTCCCCATGGGTTTTGTTTCTGAACCAACAGAAGTCAGGACATATTTCATCAAAACCTGGTGTTTCTTTTTGCCGCTGTTTCTTCCCGACTCTGGCAATCTTCATGCATGGCCATGCATTTCAGATGCGTAATGCGGCATGTCTGTATGCCCTAGAGGTTGCTGGTTCCTGCCAATGCCAATCCATATGGGATTATTCAAGTGTAAGAGAGTCCAAGATTTGACCCCTAGCCTACAAAAATTTCTGTTTCCAAGTGCACTTTTCAAGTATTTCTTCTGATTTGGGGGTGATGGATGGTCTGCCCCCGTGCTCTGACTCCCCAGACATCTAAGGAAACATTAGCAGGTAGATGAGGTTCAGAATTCACCCTTGTAAACCAGCTGACTCAGTGTCAATGCAATAAAACCACATTCCAGCTCAGCTAGCAAGGTCTCTCCCTCAGGGCTGGACCGCAGAGGCTGCCAAAGGGAAACAGAAGGGCTTCAAGGGCTCCAACAACACTGTCAAACTTCAGAGCAAGGGCACGAGCAGATCAGTGGACGTCCTGACTTCACCCTTTGCCAGCCAACCTCTTCCCTCTTTGCTGTTCACTAACGTAGATTTAGCATCAGCTGGCAGAAAAAAATGCGTTGACTATACAATGTCGGAGATTCCTGTATTTCCCATGATCTCAAGCCTGCAGAGTTTCCTCAGGCTTCATCGTTTCCTACTGGAACCACTGCCCTTAGTACCATGGTAAAGATAATGACACTCCCCCTTAAGCTGCGAGTTTTCGTTGATGGCAATAGCCACAGTAATAGACAACTTTGTGGACAGCCTGGGTTGCGGCATTAGCTGCTGGGGTTATGAAGGGCAACTGGCTGCTGCAAATCTCTACCTAAAGTGAGAGGTACCTTGTGGGGGAATCGTATGCAGAGTAACATGCAGATTTTTTTTACTGCAGCACCTTGTGCATTCACACATGAGATCTAGGTGGAAAATTATCTCCCTGCCCCCTGGAAAACAACCCGCACCTCCAAACCTGCACAATGCTCTCATTTTACAGTGACTACAGTCAATGGCAAAATATCTTCTTTCCCCTTTAAATGCAATTGCTTGCTGGGAAAGAATAAATAAAACCTTAGCCGGTGTTTATAGATATTAAAAATGAGTTTGCGGGCCAGGTGTCCACCTGTGTCAGTCCGAGACTGATTCGTTGCTGCAGGACCCCACTGGTGGAATTGCAAGCCAGGAGCTGAACAAATCGGACCTCTCCCCTTCCACTGCACGTCAACGTGGGTTTGTACAGCTCAAAGCACCAGGCAGCTGCAGATAAAGCCTAAGGTGTGCTGCAGATAGACAGCATCCAGCTGCCACCATCAGGAGTGCTGGGGCAGGATAGATAGGCGCAGGGTCCACTCAGACCTCAGCCAAACTAGGAGCAGGGAAGTCTCTGCCAGGGGCACAAGACGGAGGAAATGAACGAGTCTGCAAGATTTTAGAGACTGTTAGATGGAAATGAGAGGCAGCAGGGGAAAAATGCCAAGCCTTGCATAAGAGCGGTGGCTTGCAAACTGCTGAGGGAGAAGAAGTCTCTAGGAGGATGCGCTAAGTTTTGCTTTTGTGGGGTGGGGGAGAGAGAGACAGAGGGTATTTCTGTCCAGCAAAACCCTGTAAAAGTAGCGATGACTTGGCGGCAAACCAAAAAGGAAGGTTAAGGCAGGAGAGGGCGCCACTGGTTTGCTGGCATCTCCCACCTAATCTGGCAGGCTTTGCTGATCCCTGCTGACACAGGTCAAATCCAAAACTGATTGAACTGTTCCCAAGTGCAGTGGACTTGGGATAAAGTGGACAGCAAAGGGAGATCTGAGCGAGACACGCTGAAACTCCCCTTAAGGAGGGGGAGGCGGGGTGGTAACATCCCCTGTGGGGTGCTGCCCCAAGGATGCATTTCTCCTGGTGCACACCCCAGTACCAGCCTGGCTTCATCCCAGAGCCATCCCACAAAACATGCTCATGGCCCAGGCAGCGTGGAGGCTCTGTGAGTCTCCCGGTGCGTTGGGTCACTCCCTGCTCGCTGCCGGGTCACAAGCTGCAGGGCAATATGTCCCCTGTGCATCCCTCCCTCTCCGCCTTGCTCCTGTCGCTGACGGCAGAGGAATGGCTGCAGGAAGCAAGCCACAGCCTGGGTGTGCGGGGAGTGAGGAGGCAGGATGGTGGGCAGACACACAGGGACTGCGAGTCCCTTTGTGCTGCCACTTCCAGCTCGCCTTGTGACAGCTCGGCTCAAACCTCCGTCGCGCTGATGCAGCTCCCCAGCGTCACGGGCAGGGGAGGAGGAGGGCCCGCTGCTGGGGTATCTGCAGCGTGTCCTCTCCTGTCCTGCAGGGACCAAGCTGTGCCCGGCGGAGCAGCCTTCACGCTGTGCATAGGAGGAGCAGTGGAGGCTGCCACTGGAGAGGGAGAGAACCACAGAGGGGTTGGAATGCCCTCATTTGCAAAGACAACGTACAGCTGCTTTTCCTTACTCGGGGTACGCCGAAGAGCTCACTGGCCTCACATCACGCTGGCCCCGCTCGCCTATTGGGAAACAGAAGCAAAATTTGGGAGCAAGAACTAGAGCGATCTGGAAGGTGGGGGGGGAGGCACTGCAAGTGATCCCCGAGTCTCCTTGCAAAGCATCACGGGCCGTTTTTGAGAGCCTGCGCTCACCCTCTTGCAAACGGACAGCTGGAGGGCAGCGCTGTAAAGGGGGCTGTGGGGAAGGAAGGGACGGGGTCCAAGCGGGAGGTACACCGAGCGGCTGGGGCTGAGGGTGGCACAAAGCCCATCAGACAGCCAAGCCAGAGGAGTAAAATAGAAGCCTGCAAGGGCACAAGAGCAAATTCTCCTGAGTCCCCAGGGATTTTTCTGCTCCCTGAAGCAAGGCAGAGGGCTTGGCAGAGGCCTCGGGACCAGCCAGAACTCTGGAGAGGACTGAAGGTTCCAGCTATGGATAGTTCCAGCTGCTACTAGTAGTTCCAGCCCTGCTTCCAGGGCTTTGGGGGAGAGAATAGAGGGGCTCTCTTCTAAGGAACTGTGCCCCCACCTGCCCACTTCTCTTCACCCACCGCAGGCTGCTGGTGGTCCTCACCATCCGCAAGGCACCCAGGGGCATCCCTAAAGGATGGCTTCTTTGGCTTGCGCTCAATACCAGCATGACCCTCTAGGAACAATGGTGTTGCTGCCTCTGAGAGCAGACGATGACTCCAGGTGAGAGAAAAACAGTGTGACTGCAATATGGCTGTTTCAGAAAGGATATGCCTGGAAATTTTAGAAAGGAAATGCCCTGGCATTGCTTCCCCTTGACAGAAAATGCACCAGCATCTCCCAGCTCCTCTCTGCTGTCTCTCCTCAATACTTGCAGGTGCTGCATCCTTTTGATGCTGCGTTTTTTTCCTTGCTGCTTGGTACCAGCTTCACCTCTTTCCTTGCTACCAAACATTCTTCCAAGAGTGAGGGCATCCAGGTAGCGCCTGGGTGTGTGTCCCAACCAGCACCCCCTCTGCCAGATCACCTGCACGACAGCGGGGCAGGAGATCCAGCAGCACAGGGGTTAAGCTGTTCTGCTCATGCTGTGCGGGTCTCTCCCCTCCCATCTTCTCCCATGAAATAATCATCGGGCTTTAGCCTTGCAGGCATCCAGAGCGGGTCCAGCTGCTCTTGTGCAGGCAGTAGTATCTTCTAAGCTGGGGGGGCCTAACTGTCTGAGGGAATCATTTCCAGGGACACACATTCAGAGTTGAAGGGTAAAACTGAAAGGAAAAACAAGCAGAGAGAAAGCAGAGAGGTGCAACTTATCCCAGCAACATTTAACACAGAATCCAAGGTCTCAGTGTTTGTATCTCCCAGTATTTTAGGGAGAGGAGGGATTGTTTTCCAGAGGTCCTGACTTAAAAAAAACCCACCACAAACACATAAAGAAATACTCATCTTTGTGGAGGAGAGAAGAGCAAGCTGAATGTCACTCCCTGTCTGTCATGGTTTCAGTTGGGGTAGAGTTAACTTTCTTACTAGCAGCTGGTGTAGTGCTGTGTTTTGGATTTGGAATGAGAAAAACTTTTGATAGCGCACTGGTGTTGTCAGTTGTTGCTGAGCTCTCAAGGCCTCTTCTGCTCCTCACACTGCCCCACCAGCGAGTAGGCTGGAAGGGCACAAGAATTTGGGAGGAGACACAGCCAGGACAGCTGAACCCAACTGACCAAAGGGATATTCCATGCCATATGATGTCACGCTCAGTATATAAAGCTGGGTATAAAGCTGGGGGAAGAAAAAGGAAGGGGGGGGATGTTCATAGTGATGGTGTTTGTCTTCCCAGGTAACCATTACACATGATGGAGCCCTGCTTTCCTGCAGATGACTGAACACCTGCCTGCCAATGGGAAGCAGTCAATGAATTCCTTGTTTGCTTTGCTTGTGTGCATGGCTTTTGCTTTACTTATGAAACTGTCTTTATCTCAATCCATGAGTTTGTCATCACTTTTACTTTTCCGATTCTGTCCTCAGTCCCAGCTGGGAGGAGTGAGTGAGCGGCTGCATGGTCCTAGTTGCCGGCTGGAGTTAAACCACGACACTGTCTCCAACTGAGTTTCCACAGGCTGGCTCAGGAGATGGGTGGCAGGTAAGAACACGGGCAGACAAAGCGCATTTTTCAGCATCAGGTCACAGCAAGCGATGAGATGCAGTGGGATTTGATCTGCCTTAGCTGGGCTGGCAACCAGCCAGCCCGGGATAAGGCAAAGGAGGCCATGGTCTCACAGCGTTAGTAGCTTTCTTTTGTCTGAAAGAGTCTAGCAGTTGCGAGACTAGAGAGAAGCATCTGTCTGGATACCTTCATCTCTTCCCCTCTACGCCATCAAGTTACCAAAATATGCTTGTTCAAAGGAAAAGAGATGACACAGGGTCTGCTACCAATCCACTGCATGTTTGCTGATGTGTTAGAGCACACAGAGTTTGCAGCCTTCAGCCATTCTGTGCCCATTGACATGAAGTCAGTGGTTCAGACAGCATGGAAGAAATTAGCAGAGATAACTAGCCTCTGTCTCCTCTGACACAAAAGTTCAGAGGGCTCAAATGAAGGCAAGAGGTGGCAGCTTCGAACCGTTCAGGAGGCAGTGGCTTTTCACGTGATGTGTAGTGACGCTGCGGAACTGCCCACAGCAGGATGTGGAGGATGCTGGACGGGAAAGACTGGACAGGTCCAGGGAAGACAAATCCACCAGGACACAGAAGCTGTACTTGGCTCAGGTAGTGCCTAAACCATACATTGGTGGGGGCTGTGAAAACCCTCAGAAGTTTGACTCTGGGCTTGCTCTGTTCTTAGGCTCGTCTTCGGGTGTCTGCGATTGCCCACTGCGAGACACAAGAGAGGAAGCGAGGTGACTTGGAGGCTCTCACTGTACTCAAGAGTCATTCACAATTTTTACAGCTGCTCATTTGCAGCTCTGTGTCAGGCTCGTAGGCCTTAATTAACCCAATCAGCCTCACCTGGGACCCACAACCTCCACCCACAGGCCCAGGAGCACTGTTTTAGTTCATCCCTGGCCCTTCAGTCCTTTCCTGATATACGTTGTAGGCATACCTGCACCCACACCTCTTCCTGGGGTGTTTGGATTTTCTGGCTTGATCTCAGACCTGACTTGCATCCTTACTTCTACCTGATTGTCACAAGGCCATTGGTCGGACCCGTTGACGTTACCATCCCTGTGCCCCTCACCCAGCTCAGGTGCTGTGGGGCTGTCAGTGAGGGTGCTACAGCCCTGTGTACACTTGGGACTTAAAACGAACTGTAATGGGGGTATTATAAGCTGGTGCCGGAGGAGTAGTTTCTGTGTCCTCTCGGCTTGGCTGGCGGAGGGCGCTGCTGGCTCGCAGCAAGGCTGTGTTACTGGAGTGGACAGAAGGCTGTAAAGCAACTGGCAAGTATCAGATTCGCACTATAAAGTACGGGACACAAGAGCAAAGCCAGGGTGGTTTATGAGGGCAACAGGGCTCTGAGGAGGAGGAGAGCCCCAAACTGAATCTACAGCAAGATTTGGTCCATCGGTCAGAAATTATATAGTCCACAGGAGAAGGACTGGGCACTGGAGGCCCAAGCTAGTTCTGTATTGGTTAGGGACACTGCATAAAAGCTGAATCGCTTTAGTTAGATCATTCAGCCAGGCAGGAGGATAAAACTGCATTTCTCCTATAGGAATAGCGTTTACCAGAAGCAGCAAACTGATTTTTGTTTTGAGTTCAGGTGTCAGCTGCATCCACAGACACCGTTTTATCATCAGAAGGTCCCTGAGCGTTTTAGACTGGCCTCGGAGCCTCTAATTTTGCTGGAGGTGTCTGCTGCTCAGAAGTGGGCTGCTGGAACAGCCCAGCTTGGGTGGTGTTTCAGCTGACTCCTTTGGCTTCACCAGGGCCTTGCTGAGATTGGCAGCCTCAGACCTCTCTGCTTGGGAGCAACCTCCAGTTCCATAACAATTCCACGGTTTAACCCTCCCCTCCAAGGAGACCTGGCAAACCATGAGGGAGGGCAGCTGGTGACGGCCTCAGGCTCTTCCTTGCCTACCTGTCAACTTTGCTGCATTCACTTCTCTCCTCACTGCATTATTTCAGTTACAAGTCATTTATGTTTTTGGTGAGCAATCGATGAACTGCTGTGACTTTTCCCCATACTGTGCCGGGGCCTCCGATCATGCTCTCCCAGTGCTTTTCTAGGGGGTAGTGGTCAACTGCAAGGTCATCCTCACCCTCAGGTGAAACACTCCGCTTTGTTTTTGTTTTTATGCTGTACCAGCACTGCTTGCTCTTGTGTAATGCAGACCTGGAGCTTGCCTTTTCCGTCGGTGCTACACAAAGTGCTAGGTTCACTGGGCAGCTCACATCTCCATCTCAGGAATGAAGCCTCTTCCCTGTTTCTGTCTTCTGTTGCTTGCAGATACCCGGGGAACCAGTGGTGGAATTTCCTCCAGGTCTCTTCCACTTCTTCTAGAAAGTTTCAGACTTGCTTGTCATTTGGCTGTCAGGGTTTCTCCTGTTTCCTTTTATTCCCTCTGTGGACTACAGGAACATATCAGTCTATTATGATATGTTCTGATATGATATGTTTCAGATACGTTCTGAAAATCAGAACATTTCAGGACTCTGCAAGAATTCTTCTTTCCCATGTCCCATTTTCCTCAGTAGCAAAAAAGAGCCACTCCACGCCCAGGTGTACATGTCCGTGCTGCTCCATGCAGCATGGACATCTCCCCATTCCTTGGCCATGACTTCTCCTTGGCTGAAAGCAGAGCTGCTGCGGCCCCAGCAGGGTAAAGCTCCCTTTCAGCTCACCAGGTCACGCGATCTCCATGAGACAGGCCAGGCTGAGTGGGAGCCACCAAGATGGAGGCAGTGCTAGATGCTGAAAACAGGGGAGAAAGTTGTCTGCCTCTTTTTAAATTGGTAGCACTAGGCTGTCCCAGTTTGGCAGATTTCTGCTAACCCCTCCTGCCACCTTTCCAGTATAAAAAGCTTTAAACCCTTCTTATTCTGGTCTGAGAGGAAAGTCCCTAGACTTGTTCCTCCTCACCTGCTGTGCCCTGATTACCTGCACTAATGATGAAGTGAAGGCTACAGAGGGAGACTGTGCACACACTTGTCCATCCGTGCTATACCCTGAACCAGGGTGTGCCACCAGTGGAGGTGGAGGTCTTCTTCTGCTTGTTTGACGTCTCACCTGAAGAGTTTTGGAAATCTGAACACTATATTTACCCTCCTGAACAGAGTCAGAAACACTTGGTAAAGCCAAGGCATTTCCACCTGAACATCATGAGAAGGCATGGGCATGAGCTGAGCATGGGATGCACATGGTAGGCTTGGGTTAATCAGGGCAGAAAGGGCTCTGCAGACTGAGGGACATTGATTGACATAGAGTGGGCAAGTGCTTTTCAGGGAGAAGCAGGCCGCTCCAGATGGAAGCAAAGGCTCCACACAGGGAGATGCTCCCTGGGCCAAGAAGAGAACTCTGGTCCTTGGCTCCATGGGGAGCCCCCGTGCTTTGTGTCCTTGCAATGCATGCTGCTGCTTACATGGAAGGAGCCACCAAGTCCGCAGCTGTAGGACTTTGTGTTGCACAAAGCTTAAAGCACCCGTTCACAGGGTATAAAGGAATGGAGAATTAGACTCGTATTCTTTGTCACGTACTGGTCGATCCTCAGCAGCAGGCAGCTGCACATCCAGACTGCGGCAACGTGATTGAGCCGAAGTGCTGCAGGATGCTTTGCCTGATACTGCAAGTGCTCCGCCACACCACTCACCTTGGGGAACAATGTTAGGAGATAAGGATCAGCCGCACTTAATTCTTTCCACATAAGCAGTGATTACCTGCTAGCATAGAAAAGGCATGTGTATAGAACTATGACCTAGGAAAAAGCAATTAGGACTGTTTAGATTTCCTTTCTGCTCTTTATATTGACAGGTTGACAGGAGAAGACCAGCAGACATGATTGGTAGCGTTCTGCACAAGCCTGGGGTCAGCCCTGTCACAGATCGGGATCGATGCAGCACCATTTGCACTGCAGCAAACAGATGCTTTTCCTTGTGGTTCCCTTCCAGATCTGCCTCTGCTTCTCTGCTGCTTTAAATTAAAAACAGAGTAATAATATGCAAAAAGAGATGCCATGACACAAATACGCAATTGCCACAGAAAACAGAAGCACAATAAGAGCTCAGGGAAGAGAATCACTTGGCAAAGCATTTCATGCTCCGCTTTTCAGAGGTGAAATTGCCTGTGCTGTCACTGAAAATTATGACCTGTTTGTAATCTCTGTGAGATTGGGTCTTCAATCCCTGATCAGAGAGTAGGGAGAAGGGGATGTGTGTGGGAATCTCCTTTAGTAAGAGGAGAAAACAGTTTCCCTGCCTCTTCTTGCCAGGGTTTTGGACTCTGGTCCTGACTCCACCACTGCTTTGCAGTGTGACCCCACACAAGGTTGGGTCTCCAGTTGTAGCACCCAGACAAAATGACAAAGTAACCAAGGCACATAGAGCCGAAAAGTCACAGCGAGTGTGGTGGGAGATTCCCTGTGGTCCCGGAGGGCTCGTGAACTCTTTTCAGAGTCTTTTCTCCCAGCTCTTTGTTGAAAATCTGAACTGATTAAGTGTTGACAAAAGCAAACATGTTCTTTTAGGTCCTTTTTCCCCATCGGTCCCCTTCAAAGGAATTTTCTTGGCATCTGTGATGTTACAAAGCTCACCCATTTCTGTACCACTTCAGAAGAAAATCCAGGTGGTACTTGGATTTATCTGTAATCAAAAAAACAAGCTGAAGAAAAAATACTTCACCTCTCTTTTCAGAAAAAAAGGAGATTTCAGGCCTCCTTGTATCAACCATTTAAGCCTTCCCCATCACCCAAAGGAGTGCATCCCCTTTGTTAAAGGGGGAGAGCAAAGGATCTGGAAACGCAACATTAAATTTGGCTTTTTTTTTTTTTTTTGGTGGGGAGCTGACCTCTCAGGAGGCGGGGAGAGCCATTTGAGGATGATGCACCATTTCTGGCTTGTCAGAAAGGATAGCTTTAGTCCCCTTTGCTCGTTCTGCTCCAGCACAGTCAAAAGCCAAGGCCCGCGTGATGCTGTGCACAGTGCAAGCCACCTGCACGGAGGAGGGAGTGGGGGATGCACGGAGTTTTGCTCAGCTCCCCAGCTGCAGCACTGAGATGGGAAAAATTCTCACACAGCTGTTGCCTTTTGTAACGAGCCCCAGGTGGCTGAAATGCAGCTGTTTAGTTAGCAAGTGACCCAGAATTTGGGGCTACCAGCTCCCCAGAGGCTAAAATTTGGATTCTCTAAGGCAAGGAAAGAACTGAGGCTTGAAGGGGGTTTATCGGAGGACTGGGAAATTGGCTGCTTGCGGAAATGAATCATATCAGCGTGACACACACAAAATCTGGAAAAGCTGTTGGCCACATGACCAGTTTGAACCCCACGTACTCCTTGGAGGCTGGTGACTGAGCTGGGGAAGAATCAAAAAAGTCAAGAGTCTATTGACTGACCTCAACATTAATTCAACCGCTGTCAGAGATAAGCAAAGGGTATTGTCTTGGCCTTAGCCAGGAGTGAATTATGCATGTTTACGGATGCATCCCTCCATGGGTGTCACCACTTCTCAGCAAAATAATAGCAGAAATAGAAAATACCCTTAAAACAATAGAAGTGATTAAAAAAAAATTTTAACAGTGGTGAATGTGGTGTCCTGGCAGCATACCTTTGGAATTTGTTTAGTAAAGACTTTAAAAAGGCTGGTCTGGCAGGATGCATAGCTCTGGCCAGAGAGATGAACCCACCCAGGGATGAAGGCTGTCTGGCTGCAAGATGCCATTTGCTGCAAGTCTTCCAGAGACCAGGCTACGCTCCCTACCAAGAGTCCCAGGAGTCCCAGGTCCTACGGGAACCTGCGTCATGGTGTGGGCATTTGGTTTGCTCTGTTTTTTAAAGTCACTGCGTAGGGGACTGAGTTAAAGGCTTGAGCATGTGAGGGGAAGGTGATCAGTGATCTGCGTCTTTCTCTCTAGGGCAATAAATTCCCAGTCACTCGATGGTTTTAGATTTGCTGACATTAGACTGTTGTTAGATTATTGGTAATCTGAGGGGTGGGGAGAGGCAATTTATTATGTTTGCACCATGCCCGGTAAAAGTATTGGTACCTCTTATCATCATCGTAATAAAAGGGATTAGTAATAAAACTATTCCTTCGCTCAGGACTTCAGCATCACAGTGAGGGAGGATTTGCATGATGTTCCTTTCAGAAAATGGACTTCTCACTCTCTCCTTTCCGCTTCTATCATTGCTTCAGCAAAATAAAAATCTCCCCAAGCAGTGTGCAGCACGGAACATATGACAAAGATGAGCAGTCTGACCTCTCTGAGAAGCAATGATACAACCGCACACACACACACAGTTGCAGTAGCTTTCTGCAACCAGTTTATCATTAAGCTACGAGGAGCATCTCACATGTCAGCTTGTCAGAGTTCCCTTAGAAAGTTAAATGGTGCACACTTTGTTTGTAATTGGATGCAAATTAAAATATCAGTCATGAGAGGGCTGAAATCCTGGAAGGGCAGATTGCATGCATTAAGCCTCAGGATTTGAATAATGTCAGAGAATATGCTGTTCCTTTTTACAGTTTGTTGCTGTCCTCTGCCCCCCCGGAACAGTGAATAAATCAGTCTCTTCCCCCTTCCTGGAAAGTGAAAGGGGAAGATTCCACATCTGCTGATGAAGAGCATTTGAATCATTCACAATCTGTCAATGGGAGCTGCTCAGTCCGAAGTCCGAAAGGTAGGGATGGCAGCAGCTCTGTGGGGCTGGGAGCAGGGACAGCCAGCCTGAGGCCACGTGTCTCACTGGGCATGCAGAGACCAGCCTGCTCGCCAAGGCAGCCTGCTACATCCTCAACGGCTGAAGAAAAGCGGTAGATCTGCCCTTGAATTCAGCTGTGAAGAGGGATACGGTGTTGGGAAATAGCCACCATCCTTGTGCTTGATGTGGGGTTGGGCTCTGAGGAGAATATGCCCAACCTCCTTTGTGCCCTAAGGAGAAAAATGTCTTGCTCAGAAGCAGTGAACGTGCAAAAGCATCTGGAAGATATTTTCCCTGTGTTTTTCCTTCCCATTCAGTGGCCCACAAGAAAAGGTCTCATGGCTCCCTTTGCCCAGCCACGTGGATGTGAATTGGCAGGTTCCTCCCTTGTTCCCCCGTGCAGAGACATGCCTTTAGGGGGTGGGCAAAATGCAGCTACTGCCTTTACCCTAAGGGAGCCCTTGCACAAGCAAGGAATGAAAGCCAGACTTGTCTCAGCTTTGGTAGAGTAGCCATTGGCCAAGGATGTGTTGCTGAGGAGAGACCTCTAAAATGCTCCAAGAAGGGACTGGTGATGTTCCTTATTTGGCTCCACTCCCAGCAGAAGGGCTGAATCCTGCAGGCGTTACCATAATAAAGATGAATAACACAAAGGCCTCACTCAGAGCTTCTAGCTGGTCTTTTTAGTCAATAACCATTTTCTTTCATGCCTTTCACACACGAATACATGCCCCAAAGGTGCTCCAAATCCACAGCCATCACAGTCTTCCCGCCTCCATCCTCTGGCTGGACTGCCAGGTCACATTTATATCCAGCCCAGCGTGATCAGTCTTGCTGCAGCTGCCATTCTGCTGCCATTCTCCATAATCACTGGATTATTTCAGCAAGGGTGGAAAAAACCCATCCCCAAACCTGCCAACCCCAGTGCTACTCATGCAGAGAGGCCGGGGCAAGACCACGGTCAGCTTAGCAGGGCAACCTGGGCTGAGCCTGGTTTGGAGGGGGTTTATGAGGACACGTCATCTTTAGGGTAATGCCTGAGCTATGGGTGATATCCCATTGTTCTTTGGGATGTAACAGTCTCAGGGTGCAGAGGGAGGGCAGACAGGGAAGGAGGAAGATGTCGTGTCCATACAGGTGTGTGGAGGAAGCTCCTCAGGGAGACGGGAGATTCTGAGGGCCACCCTTTGGTATCAGGCTTCCCTCATGCAGAGCCGTCCCTTAACAGGGATCCCTTAGCAGGAACATCCCTTAACAGTAAAAGAGAATTAGCGACATCTGGTATTTCTGGTGGAAAGCAAAACGGTCCCTCTAAGCAAACAATGACAAGTCGCACTGGCTTGTGCAGCCTGGAAATAAGTATAAAAGATGGAGAGGTGCAAAACTGACGGCCCTGCAAAAGAAGGACATCACCCCTCCTTAATTACGACTGCCACTTTATTAATTGGGATAAATATTGTCTTTTGGGGAAGTTTTTTGCAGTGTCTCGCCACAACAGCTGCCTGTCCTGTGCTGCGGCTTCTTTTTATTAACCGGCCCATGGGATTACAAAGCTGGAAGGGAGCAGGGAAAGTCTTCCCCACAGCACACACACAAACAGCTTGTGGGGACGTCAGGGCCAGTTTCTGAGCACTAACAATTCGGATCACTGGGAAGATTCTTTACTCCTACCTCGCTGGAAGCACCTGTCCTCTTGGGGGTGTCAGCTCCTTGGGGCATCCTGGCATCTGGAAATGAGTTTCAGGCAGGGGGACAGTATGTCCTCTCCCGGTGTCTCTCATTCTAGAAAAACTTAACTACAAAACTAAACACAACAAAGCAGCTCCAAAAGCAGTTAAACTTTTCTTGCTTCATGAGCAGCATATGAGCGCTCTGGCATCACACGTCAGCCTCTCTATGAGCATTTCCAAGGGAAAGGATAGAAAAATGCTCTCCAGGTCCTGCATTATACAGGCATTTAGGCACAAACTGAGAAGAGGACGTGATACCAGTAATGCCAAATGGCACATGAAGGTGTCAGAGACATTTTTTCTAACTACCTCCTTCTCCCAGTCAACTTCATATAACTAGTAGAGCAGCTGTAGATATCTGCTTTGTTAGTAGCCTCCAAGGCGCTACCAGCTTTGTTCTTTTACCTATATTATCTTTGCAGCTTGCCTTCCTGCTGCCAGCAAGAGTAAACACGGCTGTTCTGTTTACACAGGGTAGGAGATGGTCTCAGAGGTAGGATCATTTTCCAAATCTACGTTTTTCCCCCCTTTTTCTCTCCAGATTTCCAAAGATTAAGGACTGAAACTTTGCTTTTGAACCTTTACGTTGCACAACCAACAAATCCTATGACCGTAATCGGTTTTGCTAACTGAATAAGGGAATAAAATTTTGCTGAGCAAATTAATTAAGTTCCAGTATCTCTACGAATATATAGGGACAGGATTATTTGTGGCCTGTTTCAAAACCACCAGCTTCTCATCAGCCAGATGCAGGTCATGCTGCAATCTGGTATTATACCCCATAGCACGATACAAACAGGAGGCTGCTCACTAGGTAGCACCGATCAAGTACAGCTGGTTCTTGTAGCGGATCTGCTTTGAAGTTTAGCCGTTTCGAGTCTCAACATTTTTTATCAAGGATTGCAAATAAGCAGATTAATTTTTTCCCCCTTTTTGGCACTGCATGTGAACCAAAACCGAAGTTAATGCGCTGAAGATAACGTCTAGCCCTGGGCCAATTGATAACACTGTTGCAATGAAAGCTCTGTGCAGAAAATGACACTGTAGAGCAGCTGCAAAAATCACGGTGCAATCCAAAAAGCAGGAGCAGGTGATTTTGCGTAGGTCTGGTTACTTCCATAGCTTTTTACTTTTCCCTATTGCTGGACCCAGATGCAGAACACCGTCAATATTACATTCAAAGTTTTCAGCTGAAAGGGCAAAATGCAGAGGGGTTGCTAAAGACCAGTTTCTGCACATAGTTCATAAACCTAAGTGTGCTGGTGAGAGCATGTGAAACCACGCTGTGATGATACAAAGGAAAAAAAAAAACACCCAACTTCCTAATATTCTTGCTATGACTGAAATGCCAAACCTAAAGAGAAGCAGAAACAAGGGTTTCTTGGGCACCGATTTGCCCCATCCTGTTGATAGTGTTGCACATGAAGAAGATCTGCATAGCAGGTGAGATCAAGACGGTTGGGGTTTGATGATGGCTGCTGGAGTGCTGACAGGTGTTTCCTTTTCTAAATCCCATGAGGGGCTACCTGGCTACCTTCCCTGAGAAGACACTGGTTATCTGAGCTGATTCTCCTTTGTGTTTTATCTTCCATGAAGCATTACAGGAAATATGGCATGTTGTGCACACTACAAAGAGCTGGCTCCTCTCAGAGCTTTTCTAGGATGTCTCTGGGGTGGCATTGACTAACTCTATTAATGGACTCGGGGTCAAACTCTGCTCTGAGTCTGTTTCTTCTGCTCTAAGGAGAGATGCTTTCATACACTGAGTCCTGTCAGTAGAGCAATCCCACAGCTTTAATAGGAACTACTTGGTTCTCAGCCTAGACTGGTTCTAGTTAATTAATGGTTTCGCTATCCAAAAGTGTGTTTATAAAGTCATAGCGCCTACTTCAGTTTAAAAGCTTTCATGGTTCCAGCATCTTCTACCCAAATATCTCAAAACAATTTATTTTATTACCCAATACCATGGATATTATCTCCTTTCTCCAAAAAGAAAACAAAGCCAAACTTTCCAAAGTGGCGCGTCATTTTGGGGTTCCTGATTTTTGGCCACCTTTTGGACTAGTTTTCAGAGCTGCAGGCTTTTCTAGGTCTCACAGGTCAACAGTACTGCAGAAGTCTAGTACTTAGAGAAAGCACAACACGGACGTTTTAAGTTTTTTGTTAAGAAGAGCTAAAGATGATGAAAAACTGAATGTAAAAATTCAGAAAAATTTCAGGATTAGATAACAGAGCGTGGAACTGGATCTGAGGGCTTACACAAGCCCCTGCGAAAGCTCTCTGGCGTGTCAATGGTGACTAACCCCCTGTGGAGTCCATGGAGGGTTGCTGCCAATGGGAAGTCCCGCAGCTGAGCATCTTTGGGAACAGCCTGAAGACCTCCATCACAGGTGACTTCAGCATACTGCCACTGTACCCCAGAAGCACAAGATCGGAGTTCGAGGATGTGTTTTGCCCTGCCCATGGTCCCAGAGGGCTGTGGTACTCCTACCCTGACTAAGAAGAGGACGAATGCACGTTCCTTCCAACATGTCCCAGGGTGGTTGTGAAACAGCCCAGAGTGACTCACACTCAGCTGGAGAAAAATCATGTTTTGAGGACCATAATGTTCCTGGCCTGCAGTCTGGGGCCTAGTAGTTATGATGATAGATTTTAACTAGGACCTCAACTGACCCCCAGATTTGCTCCCTTTAAGCCCTGCCATCTGAGCCTGAACCTGATGCTGCTACAAGGAGTTACATGCTTCAGACTGGGTGGAGAAATAATCAGTTTGGGGGATACAGGCCCAGGTAAGTAATTAAGGAATTCAGTAACACTCACAAATTCATTGGTGTGTAGCATTGTTTTGGCCTTCCTTACAATGATGAAGAGGTATGTCTTGTTCTAGACACTGTAGAGAGGTTGGTGCTGGTCTCTTCTCACAGGTAATTAGCAATAGAACAAGAGGGAATGTCTTCAAGCTGGAACAGGGTAGGTTTAGGCTGGACATTAGGAAAAAATTCTTCTCAGAAAGAGTGGTCAGACACTGGAATAGGCTGCCCAGGGAGGTGGTGGAGTCACCATCCCTGGATGTGTTTAAGACTCATTAGATGCTGTGTTAGGGGATATGGTGTAAGGGAGAACTTTGTAGAGTGGAGATGATGGTTGGACTCGATGATCCCAACGGTCTTTTCCAACCTAAATGATTCTATGATTCTATGATGTCCCTCACTCCTTTATACAGCTTGAAATGGATTCTGTAGACTGGGTTTGTGGCATAGGTGTTTAAAACTGCTCAGAAGCATGAAGGAATAATATGTGTGTGAGTGCTCGGGCCACAGAAACACCCATTTTCTCAACAGATTTAAACATAGGAAGTAGAATTGATAATGATCAATTTGCCATAAAATTTAAAAATTATCTTACAAAGTTTATGTTATTCTATATTATCTATATTCTGTTATAGTCTATCTACCTATATTCTGTTAGGAATTTTTCTCATAAAACATGGGTCAGTATTTATTTGTTGCTTCTACTTGCTTTATTTGCCCTAAAATAATCAGTATTGTCATCAGACTGGCTGAAAAGCTTTCCAACAGGTAGAAAGTATTTTTGCAAAATGGTGGCAACACTCAAATAAACTTCAATATGGCTGTAATGAGCAACTGTAACACTAGCGTTCTGCAAATCGTAAAGAGTGATGGCTATATTATGGGAGGAACTATTGTGATACTGAGTTTAAGTGCATTTGTTTGTTTTTAAATGATTAATTGAATAATTGCCAGCTTTGCGGCCATCATTAGGCTTCAGAGTTAATGGCTGCACCGAGGTCAAAAGAGGCCGAGTGTGTTAGGTTAGACTGTGCAGGGTCCCTTGTGCACGGATGACATCTTGCACGCTGCTCGAGCCAGGAGCCAGCTCAGCTGCACATCAGACAGCGATGAGATGGGAGCTGCAGAGATTCTCGTCAACCTGTGGTTGGTGCAGAGGGTATGAGACACTTCTCTCCTTGGGACGCTGAGCGCGTCCCATGGTCACAACATGACGCCAGAGGATGCAGGTCACCAGCTAGTGCCTACAAGAGGGGCAGAAGCAAGTCTGCAAACCAGTTTATAGATGCCTAAGATGCCTATGTCTTCCCATGCCTAAAATGCCTACGTCTTCCCATGTAGTAAATGCAGATGGAGGTTTTGTGTGAACTCTGCAGGGCCAGGGAGTAAGTCGTTCATTTTTCTCTCTCAGCACTGTTTTATACATATGTACTTATTTTATAGTGTTAGAGAATGAAAAGCAGGAGAAACCACAGAGCATTTTCTACTGCCAATGAGCAGGTGACTTAACCTGCAATTAAAGAGGATGTAAACTCATTTATTTGTTGATTCAGGTTGGGCAGGGAGGAGTACTTTGACTCTTTATTGCCCAAATTAGAATTGGGTAAACCCCATTCACTGCTGTGGGTAGAGAAGTCACCCTTGAATGTTCATTTAAAGTGAAAAAACACAATCAGTCCACCAAAACAGATGACAGGTAGGAGACCTCTGAGTAGATCACAGAATCAAAGAACCATAGAATGGTTTGAGTTGGAAGGGACCTTAAAGATCATGTAGTTCCAACTCCCTTGTCGTGGCCAGGGACACCTCCCACTAGACCAGGCTGCTCAAAGCCCCATCCAGCCTGGCCTTGAACCCTTCCAGGGATGGGGCATAAATTCTACTTTTTGGAGCATAGAGTTAAAATATGCTGTTTCTCCCACCCTCAGCGGGGGTGGGGGGGAAGTCTGTCCTACAAATCAAAATTTTCACAAATGACAGGCTTAATCCTTAATGCTCCAAGGCAGCCTCCATCATGTGAGTGTTTTGCTCCAAGGAATATGCAGTACTGCAGATAAAGAGGGACAGATCCTTTTACAAGTGAAATCCCCCACTGCTCATTGCCATCTTCTGGGTTAGAGGATATGCATCATGGCAGCACTGCAAGTGCACAAGGGTAAGGCGGAATCTGATCTCTTGAGGGTTTATTTACAGTTAAGATACAGTTAGCATGCAGCCTTTGTGACTTAAAAGTTCATTTGTTAGCTTCATTCCTTTTTGAGCTGTCAGTGTAATACATGAATCCATTATTCTTCCCCTATGGGCTGCAGATCCCTGGAGATCCTGCTTGTAAGAGGTCTTAGAAAGTATTGTCAGGAGGCTCAGTTCACATCACTACAACCTACCCATCACTGGAAAAGTATCCACCACTGGAAAACATTGGAGATGGCTGACATTGACCAATTACACAAGTTCTGGTTTAGAAAAAAAAAATGTTTGTATTTAAATGCCACGGCTATATCTCTTCCATTCCTGTTTCTGTTTCCCTTTGCTTTACGGAGTGTGCCTTTCTCCCCAACAGTACACACATATTCCTGTAAGGAAGGAAGCACGCACGGCAATACCTAACTAAAGATCATGCAACAAGTGGGTATGACAGATGGGGGACAGGAAGGTAACGGTAAAATAATTAGGATTAGAACCATAAACAGCGGTGGTAGCCGGCATTATGAGAGACATTTCCATGAAAATTGGGTCTTTGCTTATGAAGAGTTCATTGCTTCCTGCTGTTCTCACCAAAAAAACATGTTGGTTTGACATCACGGTTGGTTGCTATGGAAATGGTGATGCTACCAAAGATAGGACTGAGCTGGAGGGCTATAAAAAGTCCTGGAGACCCAGCTGAGTCCATACGCATTTGGGAAAGGCCAGCACAGCATTTATTTTTGGCAGTGGCACAGCAGCCCAGTCGTGTGACAGAATGTGACACCAAAAGTGGATAAGGGGCCATCACAATAGAACAGAATGCCATGATGCTGGGGGGGGGCGAGGCATAGTTAGGAGTAGGGGGAAAGTAGGGTACTTAAACCAGTACCACCTTGGTGATAAAGAAAAGGTTCCCAAAAAAGGAAAAATAAGTTTTAGAAAGAGGAAATGCTAGAAACAGAACTTTTCTGTTCCCCGAAATATGTCATAGGCTTTAACAACCTTGTGAGATATGTCTCCTAGTTAATTTTAAATCTCAGTAAATGTAGAAACACAGAATTATTATGTTGGAAAAAACCTTTAAGATCATTGAGTCCAACTGTTAACCTAGCACTGCCAAGTCCACCACTAAAGCATGTCCCTCAGCGCCACATCTACTCGTCTTTTAAATACCTCCAGGTATAGTGACTCAACCACTTCCCTGGGCAGCCTGTTCCAATGCTTGACGACCCTTTTGGTGAAGAAATTTTTCTTAATATCTGATCTAAAACTCCCCTGGCGCAACTTGAGGCCATTTCCTCTTGTCCTATCGCTTGTTACTTGGGAGAAGAGACCAACCCCACCCCACTGCAGCCTCCTTTCAGGTAGTTGTAGGGGGCGATAAGGTCTCCCCTCAGCCTCCTCTTCTCCAGGCTAAACAACCCCAGTTCCCTCAGCCACTCCCCATAGGACTTGACCTTGCTAATAAATACTATAGCTGTTACTTACAGCTGAGCTATCAGCAGGTCATCATCATCATGAATACTTTTAGACCTGGTTAAAAAAAAATAATTTCCCTTTTCAACCTTCCTTTTCCTAACCAAAAGCATTTTAAAAAACAGCAGCCCGTGCTTTTCTGCCTCCCAGCTGTTGAAAAATGAGGAGGAATAGCCTGAGCAAAATTTATCAGACGTTCCTGTCAGCTCTCTGAAGAAGATCAGTACAAAAGTGGTGTACCCTGTGAGAGAAGGACTTCACCACAAACAAACCACTCACCAAGTATTTCTGGACGCTGAGTCACGGACACAGGCAGATTGGACGTGTCCGCCAGAGACATTTCTGTGCCAGGGAGTCTCTCCCCAGTCTGCCATGCTGCTGAGATCTGCCCGAGGACAGCAGCACCAGCAGCGTGCAGGAGGTCTCTGGTGGGCGCTGCTCTGGCAGGGTGGGTGGGCTGCGCGGCAGGTCGGCTAGGGCTTCACATGTGATAAAAAGATTCTTGATCTTTTTGAAATCTATGACATGATCATAGTTTTCAGAAGAGCTTCTACTCTTTGACAAATGTGCCTTTACCTGTGTGTGGCTGCGTTTTGGCTGCTAGCTTTATCCCTATTCCAGAAAGTGAACCGAAGCTTTGCCTCCACAAAGCCTAATGCCAGTAGTAGTTTCGTCCTCCATTAAAATAATGCCCAAGCTATTGATATCAGCCAGCAGCCATGGGTGCCACTTCACTTCCCAGTATAGCTGTAATACTTCATTGTCCACAAGGAGTCCTTTCTCATGTTCTACACCCCATCCAAAAAGCGGGAGAGCGTTTTCTTCAGGTATCGGTTTGTTCAGCACTGAATGAAAATGGACATAAGAACAGAAGACACTGCTTGGGCTTTGGAGCACCATCCCCAGCTTTCACAGGCAAACCCATCACACCCATCCGTATGCTCGTTAGGCTTCATTTAGACTGGGCAAAAGCAGGGAGAGATGCTACGCTCACAAAGGATGTTTCTGTAGTTCATAAAACTACATTGCCCGTGATATGACCAAGCAGATCCGGTAGGGATGCTGCATGAAAGCTCATCCTCTCTCCTCCCCTCCCCTTTGTTTGGTGCCACAGCAATTTAGCGAGGGCAGAAATGGCTCTGCACCGCTGCAGGTTCAAGAGGGACCTGTAGCACTTGTATACAAATGGAGAGTCTGGGACAAAACAAGAAGGGAAGAAACTAAATTAAAACCCAGTTGGTTCATCTAAGAAATTGTTGCAAGTTTCAGCCATGGATGAAATCTTGTAGAAATACAAGTAAGGGAACACAAACTGCTCCAGTGCATGTGTTTGCTGGAAATGTTTTGGGACATGTGCTCTCGCTCATCAGTGAAGGACAAATAATGCCTCTGTTGTAGACTTTCGAAAGAAACAGCAAGGGCTTTTATTCTAAAAGCCATTGCCCATCAGCTGAGGCATCCGTGGAACAGCTAAAGGCCTTCTGACTTCTGCTTAAGTTTTTACATACCCCTGTATATCCCAATTAAACTTGTTAGGTTTTGTGCCAGCATCAGTCTTTACTTTAACTTTCTCTCCTCTCTGCTGATGTTTACACAGATGCAGGATTTACAGACAGGAATCATCTCTCTTCCTCTCCCTTATTCCAGATTACCCGGCTGAAGAGCCAGAGCCCTTCTGATTTCTTCACTTAAGATAAGATCTTCATTCCTTCATCATCTTAGTAACATTTTCTTGTGCATACTCATTCCAGCCTGAATTAATCCGTCTTGGAAGGGGGGGGGCAGGCGGGGGTGGGGGCTCAAACAGCATACAGTATTGTTGATGCAATTTCAGCAGTGTTTATATAGTGGCATTAATTCTGCCTTCACCTGTCATGCATGATGGATTCCCCCAAAACCATAACACCATGGTGTCCCACAGTCATAGAATCATAGAATCATTTAGGTTGGAAAAGATCTTTAAGATCACCAAATCTAACTGTTAACTAACACTGCCAAGCCCAGCACTAAACCATGTCCTTCAGCGCCACATCTACATGTCTTTCAAATACCTCCAGGGATGGGGACTCAACCACTTCCCTGGGCAGCCTGCTCCAATGCTTGACAACCCTTTTGGTGAAGAAATTTTTCCTAATATCTGATCTAAAACTCCCCTGGCACAATTTGAGGCTGTTTCCTCTTGTTCTATCACTTGTTACCCGGGACAGGAGACCAACACCCACCTCTCTACAAACTCCTTTCAGGTAGTTGTAGAGAGTGACAAGGTCTCCCCTCAGCCTCCTCTTCTCCAGGGTAAATAACCCTAGTTCCCTCAGCCACTCCTCGTAAGACTTGTGCTCTAGACCCTTCACCAACTTTGTTGCCCTTCTCTGAGCATGCTCCAGCACCTCAATGTCTTTCTTGTAGTGAGGAGCCCAAAACTAAACACAGTATTCGAGTATTCCCATCCCATAATCAATCAGACATGCTCATCATGCCCGTTTGTGGTGGCTTCTGAGCACAGTTGCTCACTTTGCAGACAGAAATGGATGTCCCTGCAGTCTTGCAAGAGAAGTTGAGAATGATTGTTGACAATTCAATACTTGTGTCCTATCCCTTCCTCCCCCCTGGAAGCAAGTGCTTTGAGAGAGCAGCGTGATGGCTGACTGTCTGCCACAGTTTTGGCAAATACAGAGCTGTGTATAGTGCTCTGCTTCCTGCAGCCTTAGAAATAACTACCCAGGGGTCATGAATCCCTCTCCTCACCTTATGCTAGGGACTAGGATGTTCCCATCTGAAAAGAAAATTCATCACACCGCTTCCTACAGAGGCAGTTTCTTTATCCCTAGCCCTGCAAAAGGCAAATGCCACTGGCAATCATCAGCCACAGATGTGCTGTCGTAATGATTTGGGTGGCAGAGACAGACACACAGTTCCTTTATTATTTCTGTCTCAGAATTGTGGTGATTCATTCAGAATGAAAAATGGAGTTGCCTGATTTAAGCAGGAACCTGTCTGACTGAGGCAGAGAGACGAATGGGTCTGAAATGAAGCTGTAAGTTGCTGTGTTTTCTTTCTCCTCCCCCTTCCCTCCCCTCCCTGTCCTGTTGACCTGTGAAGTAACACAGTGCAAGTTCATTTATTGCTTGGTCCCATTTGCTGTCAAGTCTGCTTGTCTTTTAGGTGATGCACGAGATAGAGAATGGCACAGCAATTTCTAGAGCATGCCTGTTTGAGCCGGAGCAGTAGGATTGTCAACTCAAGAGCGTTTAAGTGTGTAGCACTTGATCTGATCTGGCTGGTCTCGGTCTTCTCGCCAACAAGGCCAAGCCCAGCTGCTCCAGGGAAAGGTGCAGGGAACCCTGACAGCCCTTAGCAGACAATGCATCTTCTTGACACAGCACTGAGCAACTCTGCCTGTACTGGCAGACGCAAACCACATGCTCAAGTTTGCTAAGTCCACACAAAGAAGTCCCTGGACACCCACCAAAGCCAAGCACGGGGTCCCCTTTTGAGGGGAACTCGCTGCAGGTGCACCCTACAAAGGACTGCTCTCCTCCAGTGGCAGCCCCCTCATGTCCCCACGCTGCCTGGCACCAAGGGAAGGAGGAAGGGTGTGTTGGAGATGTAACTGATGCCATTTCCAGCCCAGGAAGGGCTTGCAACTCCACCCATGCGTCTCTCACGCCGGAGTTTTATTCTGTAACAAAGCACTAAACAAAATGCTTCTTGCGTCCATTGTGGATTTCTGCTCCCCAAATCTTTCTCAACTTCTCCTTGTGGTTTCTCCTGTCCTTAGGTGAGTGAGCTGCTAATTGAACAGAGCTCCAACTTTGGCCAAAAAGGAGGCAGATCCTTTTGTCGTAGGGGCACACAGGGATATACAGAGCATACAAAGGAAGACACATGGTTGAGTAGGCTCTGATCCAAGCTGAGACAGGGCTGAAGGATCCTAATTTAGGGACCTAGAATCAGTTCCCTGCAGCAATCTCACCTTCACAGCAATGCAGAACCCTGGTAGTATTTACATCACCAAGTCTTTATCTTTTAGCCTTTACTACTGGTACATCATAATTAGGTCCACTTATTTACTAGAGAAGCCCCCTGCTTTTTTCTGTATTCTTCAGCAATGCAAAACATGTACTGTTCTTTACATAATGGCCATGTTGCTATTGCTTCTGGAATTCTTTTTATGCAAAAATCTCACCAAGCTTTATCAGTAGTAGTGAAGCGAGCCTCACAACCTAGCTCCTCTGAGAACCAGAAGGCACGTTAACTTCATCCTGCAGCTATTCTACTCTGCCATTCGCAAGCTATGAGGATATAGCCGAAACTCACTCAGCAGCTCAAGGCTCAAGTGTTAGAGGACCCTTAATTCAGCTCCTTGGATGAGAAGCATTCTTTTTCTACAGCTTGCTCTGACATGGCCATAATGACATAAAGCTTTACAAAGGTAAATTCCTAGAGGTAGTGGGATAGCTTACCAGGCAGAGCACAAAGCAGTGCAGACAGTTTCACCACAGAGAGCCAAATGCATCCTGCCAGGCTCTTTTTAAGCCAACAGCGCTGTATCTCATGGTGCGCAGGCCCCAACGTTGCAATGTTGAAATGTGACAAGTGGTATTCGCTTCACAGGCAAGACCGATTGCCAGATGAACTTTCAACGAAAAATGGAAATTACAGGCAAAATAAACTAACAAAAACTTCCACCAATTTTGTACTTGAAACCTGAAATGTGTTCTATACCTCTCCGGTCTTCCCTTGCCAGCAACCAATGCTTACCATATTTTAAATCTCACACCATCCTGTCAGTATGCAAATCTTCCCTCCTTGAATCAGATTCCCCACCCACCCCTTAAGTGTATAACACAATACTTGAGGTACTTGGGACAAGCACTTGCCATTGTGTTCATGTGTCATTGGTTTTTTGTCATTGTGCCAGGTCATATGAAAACAAAGTAATTTTAAGTACACTGGGTGTAATTGTTACAAAAATAGTTGAATGGGCTATTATAGGCACCGTACTTTCTTTTGAAATAAACTCCTCTTGAGATATATTGTAGGATACTACTAAATTTTAGGTAATTTTCCTGATCTGAATGCATGGGAATATCTGCACGTGGGTTTTAGAGAAAATAAATTGCAAATGCTTTGCAGCCCACCTCCTGATGTCTCATAGACCACAGATTAAGAACTGCTGTTCTATATCAAACCATACCACTTTTTAGAGCCCATTTCAAATTTCCTTTCTTACTTAAAAGCCTATAAAGATAGCAACTTGTAACGGATAAAATACCATAAGCCTTCAGGGTGCTTGAAAATAATGGTAAGTATGGCACAGTCAGCTTCCTAGGGATTTTCAGCCAATCTTACTAATCTGCTGCGTTACGCAACTTTTTTAGATAAGTCAGCTTCAGAACTGATAACAAAATAATTCCGTGAATTATTTTCAGCTTCTGAATCTATTCTCATTTTCCTTGTCCTGGGCATGCACTCAGATGTATAGAGTTCATTTTTTCACCTTTTTCTATGATTGTGAGCAAGATGCAAGGAGCCACATCAGCCAGCTGATATGCATTTAAGTCTGCCAACGATACCTATCATTTTCAATATTGGATGTGACTGATGGGGATGGGCTGGGCACATATGGCAACTCAGGGTGGCTCAGGAAAATACGTTCTTATTAGCCTACTCCTGGCTGACCTGGTGATATCTGTCTCAGCATCTCCTACTGGCTCATCTCCTCCATCAGTCAAGTACTGATAGCCCAGCATCATCCACCCCAGTCCAGGCTCATGGTCTCTCACATGGTACAGCCACGGGTCACTCACATCCTCACAAAATACTTGAATTCTGAATTTTCTGATGAAATTGAAAATTGTTCATGGAGCACTCTCAGTCCTTTCTCCTGACGATCTCTGTTCTTTTGGACCGGTCCATGCTTGCTTGCTTTTCTTGCATTTCTGTTGTGCCTTCATTGATCTACATCCAAAATGCAATTTCTCTGTCTCTTCCTTCTGGATATAGTCATTGCTCTTCTGCTGTTCAGTCCAGTAATTTCTTATCATATGATCAGAGGAATCAGGGCTGTCAGAGGATATTTTGGCTGCCAGTTTAGTGTTGTGCTCTATCCCAACAATTAGCCACAGGAACGGGCCATTAAAATGAATGGGAAAAGCATGGCCAGTGCCCCTTTGCCTTCCTTTTTGGCAACGAGGCTTTATGCACCTGTCAAAAGCCTTCCAGTAAGAGTTCGTTTTTACAGAAGAAAAATGGAGGATGAAGTGGTGAAGCTTTGTCTCCTTCCTTAACCTGTAACAAGCTTGCAGCCTTTATTTTTTCTACCTGATTCACACTCCAGACCCATATGCTCGGAGAAACAGAGATACAGTGGCCTTATCATGGGTGTGAAATGTCTGATCCAGACCATCAGACCGTGTATTGCCAGATGGAGCATATACTGTCATGCATATTTATGACCACCAAGCAGGACCTGCATTGCATCGCCAGGATCACCAAGTATTTATTGGTTTTGGATGTATCTTTGGCCATACTTCTCCAAGTCCTTTTTTTGTGCCCTGGAGTCCACTGTTCTGTTTTGTATTCCTCTCTTTCACACGTCTCTGTTTTGAAAATAAGGTCATACAGAAAAGTTGTGCAGATGTCTACAGCCATATGCCAGACTTCGTGTCTCTCTCTCAATTTTTTTTTGCTTGTTTACAGCTACTGTGCACCTGAGATTGACAACCTGTTCCATGGCACTACAACTGTACTTTTCTTTGTCCTCCTTTTGGTATCTGTGGACAGCCTCCACAGATAGTTTTATGTCTTCCTGTAGGTCAAAAAAAATTCCAGAAGTGATGTTCATGTCAGAACATACTTGACATTTTTCAATTCCTTCACGTTGTAGCCTACCCACTGGGTGACATTGTGAAGGAGTGGCATTTTGAATTGTATGATCATCAGTGTATGAATTTACTGACTTAACGTGAATAACAGTTTCAGGTTTTTTTTCAGACTCTGTGTTTCAGATTGTATGTTCAATATTGCTTGAGTCTTTGCATCCTCAACTAAATTTCCCCTTTGAGAACAGTCTCACCCTCCAAATGAAGTGATTTCATTCTTTGAAACTGATATTCAGCCTTGTTTGGTTTAAGCTTACTAAGCTCTTACAATTTCCAGTCCTGTCCTCTACTGTTGTTGAGGTAAGGGGCCCTGCTGCCCAGTCTGTTAGGCCATCGATGTAGATTTTCTTCTCTGCTAGACATAGCGTTTGGGCCCATTTTACTGCAGCCAGAAGGACTGTGCTGAATATATTCAAAAAGGCCATTTAAGAATGCAGTAGCTGCCAAATGCTGCTCTCAAAGTGTGGATCTTGGATCATGTTGTGTTCAAGGAGATCTGTTAAAATCCTGCCGTTGCATTCAATTTACTTAAGAATTTGGCTCGTGCCATCTCAGAATGGTTTTTATTTCTTATGGTCAAGTGAAAGCATTCCCTTTCATTTGTTTTTGTTTCGCTCCTTTGAGTTCGCACGAAGTCCGCTATGTGCTCTTTCCCTGATTGCTCTGGATTCAACCCATGGTTCTTTTACTCTTCAACATGTCATGCAACTTTCCTTCTAGCCTCTTTTTTAAAACTTGCAGAAGTTGTCATGCAGCAGGCCCTGCGAGCGTTGGGTCTGCTGTTGGATGTGGCGGGGAACTTCCCATGCAGCCTGTGAGTCTGTTTAACGCCCATATATGTGGCTCCAGTTTGTCCTTATGAAACACGGTGGCATGTAGCCTCTTCAAACTGAGGCACATACACATTTAAGTCCACGCTAGATGGCTTACATCTTAATCTTCTCGCATTTTCCCTTTCTGTTTGAATGTCAGGGTGTGCTCTCCCAGCTTGGGCACTCTTCTTCCAAATGGCGCTTCTTTGCAGATGTGTTTTTGACCCTTCCATTTTGACACACGCCTTGTGCTGACTCTGCTGTTGCCAGTGAAAGGCAGTTTGCGACTCTCAATTGGAAAATCCTTTTCAGTTTGCTGCATTGTGTTACAATCCTAAAAACATATCATCATTACATGAGGAATCCCTTTCCTCATTCTCCAGGGACATTTTCCTGCATTTTGTAAATGTTTTAACAGTGGCCTGGGTCTGTTATAAGTTCTACATATTTCTTGCATCATTTGTGCTGATTGCCACATCACTGGTATTGTTTTCTGCTTTCCATTTTTCTGCCCTCCGCCAAATTTCATTCTGTTGACTTTTTCCTAACCAATACAGCTATGTGCACTGAGGGATCTTTTCAGTACCTTTATCTTGGACTTGTGTTTGCATTTCATCTTTTGACTTAGTGTATTCATACGGGCCTTTCCCAGGGTCAGTCTCACCAAAGTAGCTGTTTATGAACTTTTTTATTGCTGTGCTTTGTGATCATCTGGTCAGTAAACTTTTTAATATCCCTGATTGATAGAAATAACCTCTTAGACCTGGATAAATCTCTGTACTGTCCTCCTTTTGTTCCATGCTGTCACCTTGAGCCCTTCCCTGGTAAATGACATCTTTTGCAAGAATACATGATCCTCTGGTACTTCCAGACTTGCCATAAAATGCCCTGCCTTACCCCCCTGCCACCTTCACACAGCGCGATGGCTTTACCTCACAATTCCGGGTCTGCGCTGTTGAGCTCTCTTTTCTACTCCAGTTTAGTTGTCCCAGTAACTTTTAATTCCCATTTGACACTTTTCCAGATATCTTTATTGTGTCATCTGGCTCTCAGGGCTGCACAGGACCAGTAGCAGCTTTCAATATCACCTCTCTTTCCAGGTCTCTCACATTTTGTATCGCTGTTTTCTTGATGAGCAAGGCCGGTTTCATGACAAATGAAAACTACGCATGGAATAAATTTTGAAAGTTCATAGCGTATATGCCACCTTAATTCTGCTCTCCTCATGCAACTCCAGATTGCTATATAACCAAATATAACCATATGCATTTTTCAGTAATATTTGATAAAGAAGTTCTAGACTGACATATTCACAGTGCAAGAAACTATTACTATTAAATGACTGTGATTCTACCTTTTCAGACCGACTATCCGGACTGGCCTTGGCAAAATTGTGCTCGGCCAGTTCATCTTATTGAAATAAATCACTTGGTGACACATTAAGACATTATGGACCCGTTATAGACAAGAGAGAAAAAAAAAATTAGTTCAGCTTTGGGACTTTTCTCTGCCTTTGTTGTATCAAAAAGATGTGTGTGGCAGAGGATCCCACGTATAAAACCTTCATTCAGTGTCATCCTGCCCTCTGCTTAAAGTCAATATCCACATGCTCATGGCTAAGGGCTCCAGGAAGAATTGCTGCCCTTCTGAACACAGTTTACAACATCAAAAGCTTTCCGCACGGCTGGAAATTTTCTCTGCTCCAGGAATTTCATCGTAACACAAGCACGGATCTGTCAAACCAGCTCTGCCTCTCCTTTAGCATGTTAGCATCCAAACACCAATCATGGAAAAATACAAGCCAGCGTCAACAAAACTCAGACCTGAAGAACGAGCCTTCCTTCCCTCGTTCCTGGCCTGCAGCCGTGCTAGGGCTGGCTGCGCTCTCATCACACGGCATCCTGCAACCTCAGGAGGGTCAGCTGGGGTGGCTGGGGTGGTAGCTTACACCAAACTCAACTGCTGAGGGGTCAGAGGGGGTTTGTGGCAACTGGTTATTTCGGGGCCTCAGCTTGTGTTTCCCTTCCCTGTGAACTTCACACTCCATGATGTGGAGAAGGTTGGCCCCGGGAGTGGAGGAGGTTAGCTCAGCCCACTCTAGACGATGGCTTCTGCTTCCTGCTGTCTCACCTGCTCTGACAGTTTCAGTTCTCCATTTACAAACCCGTGTATAACACCAAGGGTCCAAAGAACACTGGTGCATGTGTAAATATGTGTGTAGGAGGAAGGGGGGGGGTGGAGTACTTCCAGTTTGCAAAGAGCTTCTAGATCAGTCTGTGGCAAATAAGATGTAAATGTAGCCCCGCATATATACATACACATATGTATGTGCACATATACACATGCAAAGGTCCATACCCTCTCATTTATACATCTACTTTAATCTTCAGACTATCTCACAGTAATAAGAACATTCTTCTGAGATAAGATAAAGGAGCAGATAAGATATGAAGCAGAACATAGAGGTGTGAGCTGTATCTAGAAGAATGAGTCCCCCCAGCCTAATTTGTATGCACTGAAACTGAATTATTAAAACCACTGTAGCAACTTTATAGAGGGAAGTTTATGGACTCAGATGAGAAAACTGCCCTTCCTCAGATGGGCAAACAAATTCTTCCTGGGGCAGCTTAAGATATCCCACCGCCCTTAGGTTTCTGCTAGCCCTGCTGCGGCAGGAGCGCAGTTGGCAGAAAGGGAGAAGTTGCTGGATGCTCCAGTTCACAGACTAATATCTTAGTTCAGACTCCCCTTTACTAGCAACTGAAGCTGAAATGTTGGACTGTGAACGAGACGTACGCTGTGTGCATTTTGGGCCATGGCTAGTCCCATCCAGCAGTCACACATTCAGAGTTAGTGCCGTCTTAAACCTGTGCAGACAAACGTGAGTCAGAACCTCACGTGGGACACCCACGATGGGCCCAGATTAGACCCTGGAGCTACTCTGGTAGCAGGGTGTTTCTGGACAACAGATTGTACTGTGATCCATTAGCACCCCCAACAGATATCATTCGGGGCAGGGCTCATTTTCCCCAGGCAGGATTACTAACCTCTCTGGTGTCAGAAAAGCATCACACTGGGAAACTAGACAACTGGACTTTTGCACTGACCAGCTGTGTGGCTTCAGATAAGTTGCTCTGCACCCCTCTGCCATGCTTTCCTTACCTCTAAACGGAGCATACGCTGCCAAGCATACAAATACATGCCACTCCTCATTCACAGCTCAAAGCAAAGAATTCACCACGTTGTGGTGGTTGCGTCCAGATGAAGACACCAACAAAAGCAACAGAGCAGTTACCCTGTCTTCATTCTCTCCCTTCCCCCTATGTTACTGTGCTCAGTGGTAAAATTTACAGTCTTAATATTTGGAAGTGCCCCAAATGCCTTTCCCTTAGATACCCTGTGCAAATTGAATTAGGTTCTTAGTTTAAGAATGTTAAGAAATTTAACAGCTCTGCAGAAACAAGTGCAAATCACCCAGTCCCCTACCTCCCTTCCCCAGCCAGCGAGACAGTCGTGGAAGCGCAATGAGGCTACCACAGAACCAAATCTGCTGTAGTCCTTCTGGACGGAATTTAGTTCCGGAGACAAAATTTCAAAAATGCAAAGGCTTCATTAAGCAAGGAAGACTCAACCACCACCAGCAGTAGAACAGGGAGGAGGAGCGATAAGATACACATACCTAATGATAAGATTTGTGTTACTGGTGGAGATCATTGATGTAAAATGGAGCCCATGGCACATGCTAATTGCTCTTCTTAGTGCCCTCCCCTCACTTCAGAGCAGAAAGGGGTCAAACTATGTCAATCTGGGCTTGGTTTTTCACCTTGGCTTCCCACTTGCCTGCTGGAAATTCAGATTCTGTGGCCAATAAGTGCTATGATTCAGGTTATCCCCAGTTCGCTGAGAGACTTTTTTTGGCAGCCTTCTGGGCTAGGGAAAATGAGTCTGTGATTCATCTCTCTTTCTGTTAATGACGTGAAGGGACAGAGCCAATCCATGGCTTCAAATTCAAACTCTTTTAAGGCTAAGTTTTTAGGACTTGAGTGGAAATCTGAGCGTGCCTTAGACTGCCATGTGAACGCAACAACTTGTCAGCTCAGGAAGGATCACTGCTACTGCGTGGAGGGTGAGCTCATTTCATCTCCCCTGAACCTGAGCCAAAGCCCCAGTCACATCTTGGATGTTGGCACAGTCCAATATAAACCTCTCGAGACCAGCTTGTCAGCATCCCTCCCAGCCTTGGCAGGAGCTGTTGCTCAAGTTGTGAGGGTTCACAGTCCCCTCCACTCTACACCCTTGAGGGCAACTATAAGCATCCGTTATGATGTGTACACTGCCTGGCAACGGGCAGCTCACATTCCAGGGGCCACCCAGTCCTCTACGACTTCTTGCTGCTACAGGGATGGACTGCATTTCAATGAATGCTGAAGAAAGCACATATTTCCCAGCTCAACCCAAAGTTCACTCAAGTCACTGAGCTTTGGTACAAACCCTAGCGTTCCCACGAGTCATGACGTGTAAGGGGAGTTTACATTATCAACTTTTCCTCTGTCTTCTTAGCAAGGAACACCTCTTTGCAAAGGGCATTATAACGTAAGCTGAATATTTTGTGTCTGAGGGACCTAAAAAAGGGCGTGAGTCACACATCCCTTTCCATCATGCTTTGCAAGATGACGGGATATGACTTTGAGCAGTCGCAAAGAAATACAGTTCTTTTCCCTCTTAAAGAAAAATGTTTATTTTATTTTTCTTCCATAAAGGAGGCTCAAGCTTCGGGTCATGCTGAGTTAAGCTCCTTGTGAAGAGCAAGGGGCCAGCATGGCTGGTTTTCACAAGGCAAAAATAAACCCGGTGTTAAATGGAGAAGTTTATTGCTAGCCATAAAAAATTAAATTATGTTGTTCAAAGCTTTGATTTTGTCAATGAAGAGACTATTTTCCTACAAAGGTTTTCCAGAGGAGATTGATTCTCTAATTGAAAATAAAATGATGCAGAGAAAGGTCAATAAGCTTTCTACAAGGGTCTAGTACTATCACTGCCCTCTGTGTCAGTCAACAGCTCTTTGGCTTCACAGTTCAGTTAAAATGGGGATCCTGTCATCAGAGCTTGTGTTGTCTAGGAGTCTTCAAGGAACATGGCTAAATGATTATATTTCTGATACTATGCATGGGAAGCAGAAGGCTGGTTTATGCCTCTGGGCCAAATTCGGTTCAATAATTTGCCCTGCAGGCATGGCAAATATCCCTCACGCCAAGTGAAACTGCACATGCTTGTACTTGGGAAGAATTTGATCTTGCACGCACCTCTGAATTAAACTGCAAAAGACTACATTGCGATCAAGTTATATGTCATACGAAATCCTAAGTAGGGTTTAGAATTGCTAACGTCCAGAGAATACCTTGAGATTCTTGAAAGAATAACGCTTTTCCAGCTCATATATTAAAATAAATCCTCAGACCTTATCATCAACACAATGCCAAGTGGTGAGGAGGGGCCTTTGTTACATGACAAGTGTAGTGCAGGCTGCCGTGCATGTCCTCGGCCATGCTGGAAACTATGTAGTTCCAGATGCAGAATACCCTAGGTGTGAAAAGGGACAAAACCATCTTACTTGCACCTTTCATGAGAGCGAGGAGTTACAACTTAGGCCAGATATTGTGGATGGGTCTGCACAAAGTAAGGGTAGACAATAGTGTGTACACTAGCGTGATGGACACTTGCAATATCCAAATTTCTGTACTGACACCTTACTTTATGCAGTACCATTCCTGTTTCTTCTCAGGAGATAGCTAATGTCAGAATCCGAAAGTATTAGGGTCAATACCCTACCTACAACTTCGCAGTTAAAATGTTACATCACTTACAGGTTTTGTTTGCCTTTAAAGTGTTAAGTATTTTAGCACCTAAGAAAATATGACCGCAGGGTAAACAAACTGCTGATCTGATCCAGAATCTGCTCTGCTGTCCTCTCTTGGTTGGTGGAGATAGGCTTCTAGGCAATTCTCTGCTTCAGCCACAAGTTACAAGACCAAATTCAAGACTTAGAGAAAGAAGCTTCTCTCTGTTAGACGGGGAGGATGCAGCTAGGCAATAATAGCGATACTTTCCCATTTAAGTTTGTGACTCTGCCTTTCTGCATTAGCCCCATGGGAACAATCACACCGATCTCTGAAAGCAGCAGATCTTATAAAAGAAGAAGTAGTGGGAAGGCAGGATGATCTTCATGGTAAAGCTGACAGTGGTGGTGGCTGTTGCTTAGGAATGCACATAGAAGCAGAATCACACGGTGCCTGGGAGTGCTTTCCAGAAAGCAATGGCTGGGGTTTCGCCACAGAGACTTAAAAGCTGAACCCCAAGGGAAGAGGAAAGCAAACTGCTAGCAATGCAGAAGATGATTGCATTATCAAGCAAAGCTTACGGAACTGAAGGACTCTGAGATAAACAAATGTCACGAGATGGACAGACAACTTATTGTGATAAATGAAGTCAAAGAAGCGATTGTCTCCTCGGCAAGTTGATAATTTAGAAGCAGGTCAGGTACAAGCTCCTAAAGCTCTGATACGCTTCAGAACCACTCTGCTCCAGGCCACTGGTACCTGAAGGGAAAATCAATGGACAAGGAGGGAAGTGGTAAGGCACACAAGAGAAGGAAAGGAGGAAGTTCTGGCAGAGAAAAAGGAGAAAACAAGAAAAGTTTGTGCTTGTGGAATCCAGAGGGTGCTTCTGGTTAATGCGTTTCTGTGGGCACTGCGATCAGCCCGAGTGGCCATGTCCAGCCACCTTCCTTTCTGGTGTGTCCCCTTCTACTCAACAACAGGAGGAAATAGAATATGAAATCAAAGAAATTAGTGAGAAATTGGCTACTCGATAGACTGTGGGGTCTAAGATGCCCCCCTTTTCTTCCTAATTCTAGGCTAAGTGTCCTTTAACACATGACAATAACAGAGTGTAAGCCAAGCACAAAATTTTATTGACATTTTCTGTACGTCTCTGTGGTTTAGGAGAAGCCATAGCTTTCAGGTCATCATCATCTATCCTGGATTGCTGATTGCTAACATTTGCTGAATGCCAAATTGTATAACGTGTTTAATATATTACATGTAATGTAATTCTACTTAAGTTCCTAGCTTTGCCTGGTTGCTGATGTATCTGAGTGCCTCCATCACTGCATTAAATTAATTGATTAATGTCCACCACATGCTAAATGGTTCCTCATCTTCTTTCCAAGAAGTACGTGCAGTAGAGTATCTTCTATCATGCAGGCACTTTCATGTCTGTTGTAGGGGGTTCTGTCATGTTTTTTTGGAAGGAAAGAAGTGTTTTTGTTTTCTTCCTGTACATGTTGCTCTTTGTGTCAGGGAAAAGAAGCAAGTTTTGCTCTTTGTGGAGAATCTTGCAATGGTGCTTAGTCCTAGCTGGCCTCCATGCTGGCTTCTGGGGAAGTTGTCTCTCTGATTTGGGAGAGCCCCTCCCTTTGTGAATAGACCCCAATAAAGGTAAAGGAGATGAGAAATCACACACCTAGAGTTATACACAGTTGCTGATGACTACAGTCAAAGTATGTTTCTGCCATGGAAGACACCCACTGAAGAGGCTGCAGATTCTGAATCTCCGTTAAGGTCCAATTTATTTTACAAATTCTTATTGTCCTACCCCCACCTGAAAGAGTCCATGGGCATTGACCCCTGCTCTAGCTCCTCCAAAACAGCTCCACTGGGAAGTCCATCAAACTCCCCTGGAAACACAGGCAGACAAAGTGATGGAAGGGGATGCTCCCCATATGTAAGAGGAAGAGCATTACAGACGTGGGGTCCCTGGGCTGAAATGCTCTCTGACAGAGCCTGAGTGCTGCCAGAGAAACTCTCCAGACGTTTCTGCAGGCTCATACAGCCTCCCATTGCCCTCCCCATCACCCGGCAGTGACATTACCATCAAGTGACATCTGCCAGATCTCCCTGACACATGACCCTGGGATCTCCTGCGCTGACAAAGAAAGAAGGTGAGCTAGCCAAAGCACAGGCAGGAAACATCGATCCTCTTCTGGGAACGCTCGCGCCAGAGTTCCAAAACCAAATTAGGGTTGTTCAAAACTCAATGGCCATGTTTCTATAGTCTCCAGCCTGCAGAAGGACTTCAGGGTTCAGTGGGGTGTGGGAATATAATCCAATGAGGGCAGAGTATTCACACAGCAGCAGAGCAGAGCTGCTAGCAAGTTCTACTGCACATGCAGGAATAGTAACTTTCAGAGTCTTATAACACAACCAAATTGGGCAGGATTTTTTCAGGGATGACAAAAACCACGTCTTTGACTCCAGGAATATTTCCTTGCCAAACCTCAAAATCCCGTGCCAAACCCCTAAGGTACTGATACTTCTTTCTTTTCTTTTTCTTTTTTTCCCTCTTCAAATAAATGTTAACATTGGCATAACTACCTACATTTTCCCAGCTAAAATGGTTCTCTAAATTAGCCTGAAAGTGTATGAAGAAGTTATCCTGAACCTAAGCATGCTTTATCTCAATAAGTTTAAAGCTCAAGACATTCTTTTGTGATTGAAAAGGAGGGGGGTGCCCTGGGAAGGTGTTTGACATATTAAATATAACTCCTAGACCCCACTCTTGCCCAAAATGAAATCTCAAAAGATGCTGGGGTGGGTATATGAAAAGCTCTAATTTTCAAAATAATTTCTACTGAACTTTTTATGAAGGAGAGGGCCCACTGCAACGCTGGAGCTGCAGCTATTTGACCTCATGTCTGTGGGAAACTGGACAGGGATGTCCACTGACTCCCTTCTTCCTCCCTGGCCAAGACAGCATTAGCTAGGCTTCCCCACATGGTGCCTCCCCAACTAGCACTATTAAAACTTTTCTCACTCTTGGGGAGACAGACAGTGAGAAAAGGGGTGAAAGCTAGAAGGAGGAGGGGTCTGATCATTAAGTTTCCAGAAAGAGCTGGCTTTGGAGTCCCCTCTCCTCAAGAAGGTTAAACAAAAAGCACACTGATCACTAAGCAGAGGTGGCGTTCCACTAGCACAGGCTCCTGAGCATACGTTAAATAAGACTTTTTGTGATGTTTTGTTTTTTTTTTTTTAAATAAAAAAAAGGTAAATCGTCTGAGTTTGGGGGAAGGTTGTGTTTGCGCCTGGGCGGTGTGCAAGGAGGGAGCTGCTCCATCGGCGGCTCAGACCCAGCGCTAGGGTAGAGCCACAACACGGGAGTCGGGCGAGAAAATAGCGGGGAGGAGGCACGGTCCGACTGCACAGAGATTAACTCCTTCCCTCCATTTCCCATCTCTCCGCAAAACTGTGCCGGAGGGAGAGGAGAAAACTCCATTAAAATCCCTTCCCCTCCCGTAGCTGGCCAGGAGCACGTCGTGCTGGGACTGAGACGGGACCTACTGAGGTGGGACCCGCTTGTCCCGTCCTCGCCTCCTGGCATCCTGCGACGGGGTCACTCGCAGTGGAGGCGACCACACGGTGCTCAGAAACACCAGCCGGGTTTTCCTTTCAGCTCTCGTCAGAGGCTGCGCCGTTCCCTTAATTCTTTGGGTTAGTTCCCGTTTTCATTATCTCTGCCTTTGTCTTGCTGGTGCTGGCTGCGTCCCATCCCTGCTGAACCCGGGCTGTGCCGAGCGGCGGTGACATCCCCAGACACGGAGCTTGGGGCCACCCCCGGCCACCGTGGTTTTAAACTTGTCTCCTTCAAAAGGGGACAGGAAAGCCTTCCTTTATTGTAAGGCACAACCTTGGGAGGTGAAAAGAGGATCAGCAGATTCCGACGTTTAACTCTTTCCGAGGTGGTTGATGAAATACCAGTGTAAATGAAAAAACAGGGTTCACCCGCCACCCCCACCCCAAGTCTGCACTTCTTGCTGGCTCTTCCGAAGCACTTTGCTCTGAAGGTTTTTGTTTAGTCGGGATGCTCAGGGAATGGCTGCTTTTCATACAAATAGCCGCATACCGATGCAAACAGTGCATAAACAAAGCAACTGCCTCTTACTCCTTCACTACAGTCTTCCTGGATTAAAAAAACCCAACAGCCATCCAAGACACCGAGAACACCAGTTACCCAGTTGATCGGTAACTAATTTCCACACCTCTGTTTGTTTATTCACAAACAAACCATAGGGTCAAAGTGAGTCAGTAAGGGCGGTGGGCTTTTTTTTTTTGGCTCTTTGTTGGAATTCCTGAGGTATTTGAGAGAGGACACAAGGAATTTCCCTCTGCTGCTGAATCACATCATCACCACCAAACATTCCCCTTATCCATCTTGGAACAGGTTGCCCAGGGAGGCTGTGGATGCCCCATCCCTGGAAGTGTTCAAGGCCAGGCTGGATGGGGCTTTGAGCAACATGGTCTAGTGGGAGGTGTCCCTGCCCATGGCAGGGGGGTTGGAACTAGAGGATCTTTAAGGTCCCTTCCAACCCGAACCATTCTATGATTCTATGATTCTATGACCTCCTACACCATAACTGGCAGCTAATTCAAACCCGCAAGCCTGGGCACACCTGTGGGATGACCACATGTGATATGTTGGCATCCAGTGGCCTCCCAGTCCAACAAGCTAAGGTCTGGGTCTAGGAGCTGGACTCTGGGTCTGGCTCTGCTGACAGTTGTCTGGGCCATTGGGGCAAGTAACTTCTGGGCCTCACTTTCTTCTGTCATTCTTTGTGTTGTGTCTTGCAAGAGCAAGCACTGCAGAGAAGCAGTTAATATGTATATACAGTGCCTTCCACTATGGCACCCTAACCCCAAGTTTTTCTCCAGGCTGTACTGTAATAATTGTAACGTACAGAGATTAGCCAAGCAATGATACTAAAAGCAACTTGAACGCACTAGAAGAACTTCCAAAAGACCAAAGTAAAAGGAAAGTAAAAATTACATATTTTGCTTAACAGCCACAGCAACAACATCAAAACCATCAGCAAGTAGATTTGATAGCCAGGGTGCTGTCTCATTCAATCAGCAGTATGAATATATATTAATTGGCAAGCTCAGAATAGACTTCCTCGAGTTGGGGCAGCGGGGGTCCAAAACAGAGGAAGGTCAGCACTTGGTCTTTCTCCAGTTACCTCGGTTTATTTAAAGTGTAGCAATTCCTTACTCCATGCAAGTCAGATTTAGATTCCAGTGAGACCCAGGGTTTATGCAGAGCTGCAAACTATGCGTGCCTGCCAATGTTTTGATAGGATTGCTGCTGCTAAGTGACAGTCCCCACAGAATGCTTCTGTCTGCCATTTCATGCACCATATCACTGAATATAATCTGACTGCACAAGGCAGTCAGATTAATAATAATTCATACCATATTAAAGTATGGTATGAATCTTGAGTACTGGACACCCAGCTTTGGATTTCAACCCGTGTATCTGTGCTGATTCCTGAACTAAATGGAGAGTAAGAAAGAGTGAATATTTAACCTCCATTTTCATGCCAATCCTGCCTCTCTATAAAAAAAGTGATGTAGAACTAGGATTGCACAGCTTCTCAATTTTTCCATAGGAAAATCACAGAAGTCACAGTGCAACATAAGAGAATACAGGCCAGGCGGAGAATGGATTGAGAGCAGCCCTGAGGAGAAGGACCTGGGGGTGTTTGTGATGAGAAGCTCAACATGATCCGGCAACGTGTGCTTGCAGCCCAGAAAGCCAACTGTATCCTGGGCTGCATCAGAAGAAGCGTGGCCAGCAGGTCGAGGGAGGCGATCCTCCCCTCTACTCTGCTCTGGTGAGACCCCACCTGGAGTACTGCGTCCAGCTTTGGAGTCCTCAGCATAAGAAGGATGCGGACCTATTGGAGCAGGTCCAGATGAGGGCCACAAAGATGATGGAGAGCTGGAGCACCTCTCCTATGAAGACAGGCTGAGAGAGCTGGGGTTGTTCAGCCGGGAGAAGAGAAGGCTCCAGGGAGACCTTATAGCAGCCTTCCAGTACCTGAAGGGGGCCTACAGGAAAGATGGGGAGGGACTCTTTATCAGGGAGTGGAGTGGTAGGATGAGGGGTAACAGTTTTAAAATGCAAGAGGGTAGATTTAGATGAGATATCAGGAAGAAATTCTTTACTGTGAGGGTGGTGAGGCACTGGAACAGGTTGCCCAGGGAAGCTGTGGATGCCCCATCCCTGGAAGTGTTCAAGGCCAGGCTGGATGGGGCTTTGAGCAGCCTGGTCTAGTGGGAGGTGTCCCTGCCCATGGCAGGGGGGTTGGAACTACATGATCTTTAAGGTCCCTTCCAACCTGAACCATTCTGTGATTCTATGATACTATGAAAGCTGAGAAGACTAGGGGAAAACAGTAGAATTAGCAAGCAGACATCGTGAGAAGGCAAGACCTTTTCTATCCTGCCTCTGTAACCTAGCTGGAGCATCTGCTACCTGAGTTGACAACAGCAGTCATAGAATCATAGAATCACAGAGTCCGGCTAAAAAGAAATGCCTCCTGGCCCGTACAGCTTCCGATGTGTTGCAGCAGATGCTGTCAGTTCGAATTAAGCAATGCTGTTTTCACGCTGCATCCTGCCTGCTGCCCGGCTTCTTGCACTTGTGTGTGCAGCTGCATCCTGCCGTGGCAGAGGCTGGTCCTGGCGAAGCAGCACAGCCAAGTCGGCAAAGCACTGGAGTAAGGACCGGACTTGCCTGGCTCTGCAGCCCTCTGGAACTAGGTTCCTTCGCTCCCTGTTTCTCTCTCCAACTTTTTTGTTTAGGCAGAAAGACGGGACAGGAGCCTGGTGCTTGTGCAGCCCACAGCAAACAGATTTCCAGGCTCAGCTAAGTGCGTGGTCCCAAATGAACGGCAGCAGCACGGAAAATAAGTGGAGAGTGCCCAACTTCTGCTACACTGTATATTTAAAAGTGTTCCATGTCCAGATGCTACGAATAGATACAATACTGTACCAAGGATTTTTAGAGGGGATTAAAAAATCTCCAGCTGTCAAGATGTAAAATTTTGTCCTTTTGAAAACTGGAATAGGTAAAACCCATATAGAACATCTCCAGACTCTATGGCTTGCCCTCACAATTCTTATGGTCAATATCCTCTTGGATCTAGGACAAAGCACTCTTCATTTCCTCTCAACTATTGTATGAAATCACTGGACTGTCGAGCACAAGAGATTAGATCACAGCAAATACAAATTTTCCCCCATGACATGCTGGGGATCATCCTACCAGACTCTTAAGCACTACCAAATTAGTGCTCTGTTTCATCTCCCCAGACCAGAAGACACTGAGTTTCCAGGGCTTTTAGAAGTTGTATGTACAAGGTTTCAGGCTGGCTACTTTAGGAAGACCAGCATGGGTCAGAAAAAACCTTTTGCTTTGCTGTGGGTCAGAAAAAATCTTTTATCTCTGCTGATTTTAGAGACTGTCATAATTTTCCAGATGCTCCAGTAACATTTTAGGGTTTCACCTGTTGGACAAAATGAGGTCTACTTTGCGCAGCTCAAGCTTTCTTGAGCCAGATTCCTATGTTCACCTGCGAGATGTCGCTCATTCAAATGTCCAGCCTTGTGTAGCCATTGACTTCAGCTGCAATTATGCCCCTATGTACATGTGGTGATGGGAATTTCTTCACAATATGTGTATTTTTTTTATGGGGCACTACACCCATCTCGTAGGAGGAATTCCTTGCCAGAGCATGTTTTATTTCTTCTTTGTCAAGACACACACTCCACTGCAGAACAGTCCTTTGTGGACTGTGCAGAGGACCTTCTCTCTCAAGTACAAAACAAGTGTCTCAGAAGGAGACATCTCTTCTCACAATTTATTCACAAATCTTAGCACGCTGCTGCTGTAAGAAAAAAAAAAACAACAAAAAACCAAAAACCAAAAGATGGCCAAAGTACAGGTTCCCTTAAAGTGTCCTGGGGATTATATACACTATCCATTTGGATAGACTCTGGTGTGATATGATGGGAAACACCACTGGAGTCCATAGCCATAGAAAGCCCACAGGACATCCTGGCAAGTTTCCAGCCTAAACATGGAACCATAGTCTCTTGACTACTTCGTTTGTGTTTCTTTTGCCCTTGCATTCCTTCTCTGTTCCCAGTGCATTAATTTGTCTTGTCCACAGGCCTGAAGAAGCTCTGAATACTGTCTTCTCTGCCTGCCTCCTCTCAGGTAGGGCATTGCCTTACTCCTGAAGACTTCAAGAGGGTGTCCAATCAAGTAAAGAAGTGCAACTTGCACTTGCTGGGACTTGCACATACAACCACACCTTTTCAAACCACTCGGAAGGAGTGATTCAGAGCAGGTTTTCCCACTGAAAGACATGATCTTCCACCTGTTGACCTCTGGCATGGAAATTAAGAAACAACCTGTCTCAGTAGACCATGCAAGTGTTGTGAGAAACCCTGTTCCTGCTACTGCTGGGAAAATCCACTCCCCCTCCTCTTTTCCTTCAACGCTTCTTCCCAAATCGAAGAAACACTTCTCATTTGGCATGTCTGTTATATTTACAGACACCCTGCTGCATAAGAAAGGGTGATGCAATGAAAGATTTCTGCTGTCTCTTTCCAGAACTTCATGGTGCTAAAACCAGTAAGGCACACTCGCCATGGAACACAGAAAAGCTGGGAACAACCCAGCTCAAACTGGCCATGCTGTAGGAAAAACCTCACAGCAAATGGAGGCTGAAAACTTGTGGGTTTCCAATGTCATCATAGCATGGAGTATTAAAATAGCTACCTCAGATCCTGAAAGCTATGAAGCATAAACAGCATAAAGATTCATACAGGCTAATTTACACCTTCTACTCTGCAGTTAGTTCAAGAATCTCCATGGAGTTTCACTGAAGACAAACAGTAAGAAGAAGAACGCCAAAAACTTGATAGACTTTGTAGAGTTTACTATAAGGACATCCAACCAAGGTCTTTCTGTGATCATTATTATTGGAAAGAGCAGGCAAGAGTGTTTGTTAAGGCAAAGGAGATTTGGATTTTAATCTTCCCTCTGATTTTTGCATAGTTTGGGCACTTACATTTAACAACTCCGTTCTAGTGCCTCTCGCTGAACAAGCAGCTAGGTGTTGCAGTAAGCCTACATCTGTAACGCAAACTAAACACTTGTGATCCTGAGCAGATGGAGAAATGCAGCTGAGTGGCATCGCATGCATTTTCCTTGTTTCTCCTTTCCTCTTCTCTCCTAGTCTCCACTACCAAAATAAAGATTGCTGAATCCACTGAGTCCTTCCCCATTTAAGGCCAATACCCAATTGCTTCTGTAACATTTTCTAGTGCTTTATCGGTCCAGCCTTACATGACTCATAACAAAGCTTTCATCACTTTCTTCGTGAGATAATTCAACAGTCTCCTAGACAACATGACAGCAGTACATAGGTCCTAAAATTAAGCAAGAGAAGATGTATTTTAATTCCTCTGTAAAGACATCCTGTGAACTAACCTGGTTCCACAACTTTTCTCTTTGCATTTTTCAACTACCACCAGATAGTTATCAAACCTCTGTAGTATAGCCAAGTTCTTCTTTATCTAGTCCTTTTTTCTCATTGTCTTCTTTGAATGTAAATATGACTCCTGGTTAGAATCAGAAGCTGAAAGTTCACAGTGCTGTCACGAGGTAATTTTCAGTCTTGTTCCACAGCCACTGAAGTGACCAAGCATTTCAATTTAATCCAGATGCTCCCAGTTCTTTGTTGAAAATTGCTAAGGCAGATTTGAGACATTTTCCTAACCACTCCAAGTTGCTCTCGTGTTTTCTCTCATTTTTGGGTATAGGTTTAGGTCTTTCCCATTCAATAGAGCCCTTCTTCTGGCAGAGTAAAGTGTGTTGGATCAGACACTAATATTTTTTTAAGATGCCTGGCACTTTTTCTTGTTAGATCAGAAATCCAACAAACACAGGTAGAGAGGACTCCTAGCTGTGTAATGAATGGTCCTCGTTTAAGACAAGATTGTAGGCATGAGCAAAGGCTTCTACAGAGCTGAAGTTGCAACATTGTTCAGTTTACCAGTAACCACACATCCTCTGGAAGTCTTCAGTGGCACGGATTGATGTCCAAGTGGAAAGCAGTGACGAGTGCTGTTCCTCGGAGTCGGTACCAGGACCGGTGCTGTTTAACAACTTTGTCAGAGACATGGACAGTGGGATTGAGTGCACCCTCAGCAAGTTTGCTGACGACACCAAGCTGTGTGGCACTGTGGACATGCTGGAGGGAAGGTATGCCATCCAGAGGGACCTGGACAGGCTCGAGAGGTGGGCCTGTGCAAACCTCATGAAGTTCAACCAGGCCAAGTGCAAGGTGCTGCACCTGGGTCATGGCAATCCCAGGCACAAATACAGACTGGGTGGAGAACGGCTTGAGAGCAGCCCTGAGGAGAAGGATTTGGGGGTGTTTGTGATGAGAAGCTTGATCTGCTTGAGGGTAGGAAGGCTCTACAGAGCGACCTGGACAGGCTGGATCAATGGGCCAAGGCCAACTGTATGAGGTTTAATAAGGCCAAGTGCCGGGTCCTGCATTGCAGTCACAACAACCCCAAGCAACACTACAGGCCTGGGGAAGAGTGGCTGGAAAGCTGCCCAGCAGAAAAGGACCTGGGGGTGCTGGTGGACGGCCAGCTTAACGTGAGCCAGCAGTGTGCCCAGGTGGCCAAGAAGGCCAACAGCATTCTGGCTTGTATCAGGAATAGTGTGGCCAGCAGGAGTAGGGAAGTGATCGTGCCTCTGTGCTCGGCACTGGTGAGGCCTCACCTCGAGTACTGTGTTCAGTTCTGGGCCCCTCTGTACAAGAGGGACATTGAAGTGCTGGAGCATGTCCAGAGGAGAGCTACCAGGCTGGTGAGGGGTCTGGAGACCAGGTCATATGAGGAGAGGCTGAGGGAGCTGGGCAGGTTTAGCTTGGAGAAGAGGAGGCTGAGGGGAGACCTCATTGCCCTCTACAACTACCTAAAAGGAGGTTGTAGAGAGGTGGGTGTTGGCCTCTTCTCCCAGGTGAATAATGACAGGACCAGAGGAAATGGTCTGAAGTTGCGTCAGGGGAGGTTTAGATTAGATATTAGGAAGAATTACTTTACTGAAAGAGTGGTAAGGCACTGGAACAGCCTGCCCAGGGAGGTGGTTGAGTCACCATCCCTAGAGGTATTTAAGAAACGTCTAGATTTGGCACTTCAGGGCATGCTCTAGTGGCAGAGATTGTAGGTTGTTTGGTTGGACTCGATTATCTTAAGGGTTCTTTGCAACCATGAAGATTGATTCTGTGATTCTGTGAAGCTCAATATGATCCGGCAATGTGCATTCATAGCCCAGAAAGCCAACTGTATCCTGGGCTGCATCAGAAGCAGCATGGCCAGCAGGTCAAGGGAGGTGATTCTCCCCCCCTCACTCACTCTGGTGAGACCCCACTTGGAGCACTGCATCCAGCTTTGGAGTCCTCAGCATAAGAAGGATGTGGACCTATTGGAGCAGGTCCAGATGAGGGCCACAAAACTGATCAGAGGGCTGGAGCACCTCTCCTATGAAGACAGGCTGAGAGAGCTGGGGTTGTTCAGCCGGGAGAAGAGAAGGCTCTGGGGAGACCTTATAGCAGCCTTCCAGTACCTGAAGGGGGCCTACAGGAAAGATGGGGAGGGACTCTTTATCAGGGAGTGGAGTGGTAGGACAAGGGGTAACAGTTTTAAACTGCAAGAGGGTAGATTTAGATGAGATATCAGGAAGAAATTCTTTACTGTGAGGGTGGTGAGACACTGGAACAGGTTGCCCAGAGAAGCTGCGGCTGCCCCATCCCTGGAAGTGTTCAAGACCAGGCTGGATGGGGCTCTGAGCAACCTGATCTAGTGGGAGGTGTCCCTGCCCGTGGTAGGGGATTGAAACTACATGATCTTTAAGGTCCCTTCCAACCTAGCCATTGTATGATTCTACGGTATACACCGAGGCCCAAATCCTAAGAAGTTGCTTAATCAGCTAAGTGGAAATCAGAAATCTTATTACTCATGGATACGTGATGAAGTAAAATATTCAAAGGGATGACCAGGGTGTGCATTTAACATCTCTGAAATTCAGCCATGTTCAGGAACTTCAGGTCAAACTCTATTACAAAGCAGGGTGGGTCATGAAGAATACAGTCACCATGAAGGTCTCTCAGAGATCACTGGGAGCTTGGCATGCCTATGCATAAATAATGAAAAGTAGATTTATCATTGTCAAGATTTGAAATGTAACTCTTTCATGTATGAAGCTCAGACTTAGTTGATAATTATTTACGTAGATAAGCAGCAGTGTGCACTACATATTAATGTTTATAATACGGGGACTCAAATCAACGTAACAGGAAGGTAGCAACTGGAAAGAAAAATCAGCAGAGAATTTTGACAGGATAGCATCTCTCTCTCGTATCTTACTTATTACTGAAAGAAATTGTCCCAAACAGACAAATATGAATACAGACTTGTGTCATTCCTCATCTAGAGAAATTTAGATTCAGTGCTATAACACGAATCTGTAACACAAAATGCTTATTAGCTAGAATCTACTAAACTGCTTTGCTAAATCTGGCAGACGGTTACCCACACTGTTGACTTAGAACCATTTCCATTGCCTTTTAAAAAAGAAAACTTGGTATCTTACTGTTTCCCCCCTACTCCTGAAATACTATTCTTCTTCTTTAAATGGGGCTGTCACTGGGAATTGCACAGAGATGCACGAGAACGCACAAAGCAAGAAACGGTGCAATGCAAGCATGCAGTTCGCCCTCCCTTTAAAACATACTACCTATTAAAGATAGAAAATACATCTATCTTTCTTGTAAACTTCTTATTTTAGCTCCAGATCATTAGTATTTCCCTGGCTCATTCAGAAATTCAGGAATCAGTTCATCTACAAGAGGGGAGAACAAAATGCTGCAGATGAAGGGAAGAAAAGAAAGGAGGGCAACGTTAGATATGAAACATAATATCCCTCAGGCTATTATGTTACTCAATTGTGTTTTCATTAACATTCAATATTTCTTCTTTTAACTTGCAACTTCTATGCCCTGTATTTTAAGGCATCAAATTATACTGCCATATTGAGGATTATTTAAGCAATCCCAGTAAGTAGGTCAGCCAGTAATTTACTCTTGGTTTATTAGAGGGTGCTAAAAGAAAAGAGTGACACCATTACTTGTTAAATAAACAGCTGGACCCAAACTGTTGGGGGAGAAAAAGCCATTAGTTGAGAAAGTGTTAAGATTTCTAGCGTAAAGAAAAGTATGGCAAAATCTTTGTTTGCCACACAAATCTGTGTAGCGAGCAAACACAATTAGAGCAGGCTCTTTTGCGCAGCAGGTTAGATTAAGCATCAGGAGGAACAATGCAGAGAAGAGCCGTGTATGACCCAGGGGATCAAGATGGAGGATGCATTTGGTCTTGTGTAGCCTGATTAGACTAGGTTTTTCCCCAACTATGTCAACAGTCCAGAAGCTGCCACCGACAGAAAGAAGAGAAAATGATCCCAGTCAGATTTCTTTATAATCACAAGGAAGATTCATTCAGTTATGATTCTGATATACATAAAAGCAAATATGATGAAGTTGTCCTTACGAAACTAGAAGAGCCTTCTGGCACCAGAACTCAGACATTTACTTGTGAACTAATCTTCAGTTTCCCAGTGTTCCCACTGGAAATTCTCTCCAGTACTGTAACACGTTAAATGAATTTTAAAGAGAAGGTATTGATTTTGATGCGTGGCTGTAGGTAAATATGTAAGGCTAGCATAAAGCTTTTAAAAGACACTAACTGAATGGCAGAGAAGGGGTGAAAAGGGCAAAGATCTGGTCTGAAAGCTGTCAGATCGAAGCCCTAATGCTTATCCTTCCTTCTGAAAGCAGTATTAGCAGCTCCTCCATGTGAATACTCTGTAGCGAGGGATTTTCGTGGGTTTGGATAAAGATGAGGACAATGTGTGCATCATCGTCCCCAAAAAAACTGTCACGGTCACCCAGAAGGAGCAATTGCGTATGTTCACACTTAGCATTCATAAAGGAGGTAAATAGTAATGTTCTTCTGCCTCAGTTATTTTACAACAGTGCAACCATGCCTGGGCTGCGTTAGCAAACCAAAAGTTTTGCTAATGTTGGCCCCAAAAGCTTTCTCAATTGCAGTTTATCTTTTCCTTTACTTAGAAGCTTTGCTCCTTAAAAACAAGTTTTATTCACGAACCTAGCTCTAGCTGGCCTTCCTTAGTGTGGGAGACTGATTTCGAAAGTTCAGCTTCCCTTCCCCTTCTCTCTCCCTCACTAAGAAATATTTTTTTCATAACCTCTGAAGCAAAAACATCATTAAATTTCCAAATCGCTGCTAGAGGGTTTTATGGGAGGCTTAACTTTCCAAAGGAGCAAGAAATCAGAGAGAGGGTTTTATTAACTGCTAATTAAAAATATCCTGATAATTTTTTGTATTTATAAAAATGCAGAGGGCAAGTAAGAGGATCATGTTGCTCTGCTATAGAAAAGAGAGAATTTGGGGCAGTGATCAAGAAGAAACTGGTGTTCAGAAGGTCAATATTGGAACAGTCTCTGGTCTCTATCTAGTTCTCTGTTTTCGAAGTTCATAGCTTGTGGTGGATAACAGGATGTTCCTGTTAAATATTGGTGAATATTAAGCAGTTACAGAATACATTTTTGAACATAGTACAAGGACCAGCTTTTCACAGACAGCAGCACATCCAAGTCCCTGCTCTTCAGACCATTTGGAAACTTTGGGCAAATGCATGCACACAGGCAATCCCATTTTTAAGTGTTCAGGAAAACAAGTATAGACTCAAAATATGAACTGAAAGTCAATAAATTAGGGTTGTACCAACCTGATGGGGGAAACACATTTCATCAGAAATTAATTTTCAACAAAAGTCCTAGATCCTTCTCTGGCAACCATCTTGTGACTGAAGAGTCATTAGCTCAGATACCTCAGACAGTCTTGTAAGCAGCAGTATCAGTCTGGTAACCAGGAATTGATCCATTTAGGATATCATGCACCACATTCCATCTGACAATCCGAAGCCAGCAGAGACTGCACAGCACAAATAGCTGTTTCCTGAAGAAAACACTCTGCAGCCAATGGGTGATCATATCAGCTGAATTCATGGCTAGTCCTAAGGCACAGCTGTATGAAGAACACACAGTTCATGTGACATAGAATCACAGAATCATAGAAGGGACGGTTAGAAGGGACCTTAAAGATCATCTAGTTCCAACCCCCCTGCCATGAGGAGGGACACCTCCCACTAGACCAGGCTGCTCAGAGCCCCATCCAGCCTGGCCTTGAACACTTCCAGGGATGGGGCATCCACAACTTCCCTGGGCAACCTGTTCCAGTGTCTCACCACCCTCACAGTAAAGAATTTCTTCCTAATATCTCATCTAAATCTACCCTCTTTCAGTTTAAATCTGTTACCCCTCGTCCTATTGCTACTGATAGGACCTGATAAAGAGTCCCTCCCCATCTCTCCTGTAGGCCCCCTTCAGGTACTGGAAGGCTGCTATAAGGTCTCCCCAGAGCCTTCTCTTCTCCAGGCTGAACAACCCCAGCTCTCTCAGCCTGTCCTCATAGGAGAGGTGCTCCAGCCCTCCGATCATCTTCGTGGCCCTCCTCTGGACTTGCTCCAACAGGTCCATGTCCTTCTTTCTTATGTTGGGGGCTGTTGCATGAAAAGGGGCAAAGCAGTTTTGGCAGAAGATAAACCCCCTTGTGTTCTAACACTCCTCACTGAGGTGGGAGACTAGGTGCAGCTAGGTTTAAATTCTGAGTGATGCCCAATTCAGCACTATTAGTCCAATCGTGTTTAATAGGTATTAAACTATTACAATTTGGATACACTAATAGTGGACTGCACCTTCAGTCTAGTCATGCTCATGAACTAGCACGGCCACTCTTGAGTCTTTGGTCGCGTTCAGTGAGAAACTGAAATGACTAGCTACTTAAACAGTGCAGTTTATTTAAACAACAGATATATAGGTTCTTAGGATTGCCGGTGATAAATACACTGTCTGCAAAGCACGTGCAAACAAAGATACTGTTAAAGTATACAAAACACGTGAAAAAGTTATAAACAATACAGCCTGGCTATAAATGTAGGACAGAGATTCTCTAGAGAAATTTCTAAGTTCCCCGAGGAAACAGTCGGTATAATCTAAGTCTTAACCAAAGGTGTCCCTATGGGGGGGAAGAAAGGCTCAGCCCCTCGGCTGGTCCCGGAAGTCAGTGATGGAGTTCTCCTGTCTTGTTCGCGATGGTGTCTTCCCCAATATCCCCCCTCTCTCGGGCTATTTTTAGACTATTTTTTTACCTTCAAAGTGGAGTTTGAGTGACTTTAGTCATAAATACTTTTATTATGATTGGTGTACTTAAGGAGCAGTGGTCACACCTTGGGGGCAGGTAGCCTCCAGGATAGAGGTGTGTTTTGGTACGTTGTAATGAGCAAAGTTCGCACAAAGGACAGCATTTCATCAACATTTGACAAAATGTTGGCTCGGGTAGCAAGCAGGGCTGCTTATCTGTTCCGTAGTATCATCTCATTCCCATACCTGCTATTCGTCACAAGGGAAGGCCATGGAACAATCGCGTTCCATTCCATCCCTTGTGTAGTTTCACAAACAACCTTGTACAGGGAATCGCAGATGTTGCATTCTTCTTGTGCCAGCTGTGGCTGTATTCTACCTCAGAAGCCTCTTGATTTTATGACTTTCCTTAATGTGTGAACAATGCTGTACTTTTGTATTCTTGGCCAATTTAGTAGTTATTCCACAGGGGCCCCAGAGCTGCATGCAGATGGGGTCTCACGAGAGTAGAGTAGAGTAGAGTAGAGTAGAGTAGAGTAGAGTAGAGTAGAGTAGAGTAGAGTAGAGTTGACAGACGTTCTTCAGGTGGTACAAGCACAGACTGCTTCTCCATCATTTTCTCCAAATTACTAACCTAACTTCATTACTGACATCTGTGGCCACCTTATCTGAATCCAGGCCCTGCTGCCAGCAGGCTCCTGCAGAACTAACAAACAAACCAAAAGAATAAATATGGCTGCCTTCAACACGTTGGAGACAGCATGACCTGCATGGCCTCACTGTTACCTTCAAATGGCTCCAGGACTGAGAACGGGCTAACAGAAAAACTTAGAATTCTCAGTTCACTTTGAGATACTAGAGGAAGATGACAGAGTCAAAACAGGTAAGCAAAGCTTGCTGGTGTCTTTTGCCAAAAAGTAAAGACTAAGGCCATTAAAGAACACGTATGTCCCTGCCATGATGTCTACACGTATCAGTACTTCCGAGGTCAGGAGAATCGGAGAGATGACCCAAAAGGATCAGCGTTGACAACAGGCAGCCACAAAACTAATGCAGTGACCCAACTTTGTCCAGGATACACAAACTACCCAGGCTCCAGAGAGTCAGAGAGTGCCAGGTATTGTGAGGGATGAATCACCTTTCCTCACAATTCTCTCCTAAAATAGGGGGATTAAGAGTAGAATCATAAATAAGTTTGCAAACAGCAAGAGAGCAAACAAGGATCCAGTAAGGCCTTGTTTGAAAACAAGCTTGACTCTGTGCTGCCCTCCCCCAAAAAGGGCACTGTCAGTCTGTCCTGTGTACCTACTGTCTCGCCACAAGACGTTACAGACACATGTGGTCTATTAATAGAGTCCCTCTGCAAAACTGCACTTCAGAAAACCTTTTGCTTCCAAGAAACTGAAAATTCAAATAAAAATCAAATAATCTTGCCCACAAGACATGACAAAACTTCCCATGTCAAGAAACAGATAGAGGAGCTTTCAAACAGCCAGACAAAGGCAGCAGGATTTTGCAGAATGACTGATATCACAAATCACTAAATTAGTGGCTTGTGACCTGTGGAGTTTCCATTCCCAAACACAGCAGAGTGGAATGTGGGCTAGAACACGCTCTAGCAGAACAACTCAGTAGTATGGCACTTAGACGCTAACTACAAAACGCTGATGAAAAATACACCAAAAGCAGAACCACCTCTGCTCGTCCTGCAAATACCACTTACCTGTACTTTAACCAAACACATTTTTCTGCCTTGAGTAAACAAAAGTATGAGGAAAAAATGAACAGCAAAGAGAGGTTTGGAGTTTTTTTCCTTTTTTATGTCTAGTTTAAATAATAAATAGATTGCTTCTAGGCTGATAACTTCTCAGTCAGGAGGGCCCATTTGGCTTTTGAGATCTTACAGGGACTGTAACTAGGTCACCGCTACTTGCTTGTCAAATATGGTTGTCAGCTAAACTTTCATCCCCAACACAAAGCAACTGCAAGAAGAATGCAAAGAAGTATCTGCATTTCTATGGGAATGCAGGAGGTATCACCTGAAATCCACACACGGAGCTTAGGTTCAAAGATGCAACAGCCTTATGAGCATCAACCCAACCTCAGGAGCACCAGATGGTCAGAGCGGCTCTGACAAGACAATGGCTGGAGGAAGAGGGCATCAGTGTGAAGTAGCCTCTTTGGGGCAAGGATGCATGAGACTAGCCAGCCCTGTCCTACTAGCCCTGCCTGCTACACCCGATGGATACTGGATGAAAAGGAAAAAAGCCTCGAGAACAGTTTAGCTGTTATTATGGGGTGCAATAGGCCTGGCAGACTGGGCACTACATACAGACTGTAGCCTCACAAAGAAGCTGATGCAGGAAAGGATCTTGTGAGATAGAACTTTGGAGTTTATCATTAAGCTTAATTTGCAACCCAAACATCACTTTAAGCAGGTTTTTTTTTTTTAAGCATCTGTATTCTAACTGAGATCATTTATCTGTTCTGTGTATCTATACTGTCTGGGCAAAAAAAATGATGGCAGAAGCCAAGAGCGAACCTGTATCAGATATTAGGTGTTACTATAAAAAAATTGAAACAAATTTATACTATTTGACCATAAGGGAAAGAAGGCCCAGACTTATCAGGGAGCTATAATAAAGAACAAGTTCTGGTTTCAGTCGTGCAGTCCTTTAAAGGGGTTGCTCTTACATAGCAGCTCTTCTGCTTTCTTGTGGAGACGAGCACACTACCAAAAGCAAAGCTGTGCTGGAAAGAGGATGATTATTCTTCTGTGCTTCCCAGTTTCAGCACAGAAGCTGTTTCAAAGTGAAGAATAAACTCGCTGTATTTTTTGAGGCAGCTGAGGAAAACCTTCATGGTTTGCTGTCAAGGTACACTAATCCCTCTGCATTCAGCACAACGCTGCACATGCAGCAACATCTTTGGCAGCTGGGGCTCACACACAGTGTCCTTTATGCACAGGAACACAAGGCAGTCCTTAATGCCCGATCTCGAGCCTGGAATTCTGTTGTGGGGACATAAGGCAGAGTCTATCAGCCTAATTAGACATTTAATAAGGCATTGCTCTTACCCTCAAGGTCCTCAGTGAAACCAGGGCCTTCCCACTGCCTTCAACTTTCCCTAAAAAAAATCACAAGCTGCGTGCATCCTGCAACCACCTAGATGGCTCTTCCCTGCCAACTCCCCTGCCATGTCGCGGATTTGAACCTAATAGCCTTCTCTTGGGACTAAGCGTTTATTAGCTGCCTGGCAGCCAGCAAGCAGTTATTTTTTTTTCCAGGGTAATTGGGTTGTGAAGAAAGCAGTGATAAACGGGGCTCTGACTCCCTGAGAGAGAACAGTCACTCTCTGCTCATGGCAGGTCAGGCCGATGTGACCTTTCGTGTTGCAGGCATCTGTTGGAGAAGCAGCTTTCTGACAGGATGGTGCTGTGCACTTCTGAAAGCAGAAGAACAGCAAAGTTCCTCTTCATGTAAAAAAACACTGGCTAGAAAAGCCAGGTTCTCCTTAAAAGAAAAAGGGGCTTCCCATCAATATTCAGAAGTTTCGAGGAAAGTTTCCCCTGTCGTCAGACGTTCCCTTGCATTCAGCTAATAGGAATGAGGAAGGACAGTAAGGCATAGAAAGGAGAAGGAAGATTTGTTTGCTTTCTGTATGTAGACATGTGTGTAAGTATGTACTCTGATCACTCCATCCGTGTTCTCACTAACCCTGAATGTGGAAACTCCTTGTTTATCCCGGTGCATCACTGAAGAAGTTTCTCTGTTCCTCTCCACCTTCCCTTAGAGGCATCTTAGAGTTCTTCAAAGAAGTAAATGCGTTTGGCGTTTAAGCGGCTGGCCTTCAGCTACAGACTCAGAGCCCCAAATCGTGTGAGGCAGACCTGCCCTCAGTCTTGGAGCACAAGGCTGCTTCTTTGTCAACGCTGATGCAGTATCTGCACACTGGGCTGCCCTTCTCCTGATGATAAAACTATACCCTCCCATAAACCTCATCCAGGTCTTCAAAACCCGCAGAGATTTCAACAAAGATGAAATTGCCAAATCAGCCTTCGTCTTGCAAGAGCTATCATCTGCAATGCTACCACCGTGGTTACTTCTGTCAGAAGACTGAGAAGGAATGCCAGAAAGTCACAGCAAATCAAATAATATACGTGGGTACAAATTGCATCTGCAATTCAGAAGCAACAGTCTCCAGACTATAGCTTTGGTACTTTTCCTCCTAGATGGTCTGAACAAGAATGACAATTTTTGTCTTCTAATAATACTAAACAACTTTTTTTCCCCAGCTCCGCTAGAAAGCTGGACGCATGTTAATTCTTCCTCTAAGCAAAGGGTGAGGAGGAGGATGTGAAAGGCTGAATTTCGGGAGGACCTTTTACTTCGTTGCAATGCACTTTAAGTCACATAGCAAACCTTTGGGGTAGATTTCATTAACTTACTGATAGGTATAAAAAAGAGGATTAGACAATGAACTAAGAGGGAGACAGGAGATTAGTGAAATGTTTCACGTGCAAAACTAGAACCGCATTGAGGAATCTGTCATCCCAGTTGTTCCCTAGCCTCTAATGGCACCATTTTCAGCAGAAGGATTTTGAGTTTTCGTCATGCTTCCTCTGCGAACTGCTAGCAAAATGTTACAACTAAGTAGAAAAGCAGACAGACAGCTTTTGATATTGACCAAGAGGAAGGTGTCTTCTGCGGAAATACAAAGTCAGAAGAATAGGCAGGCACACCTTGAACGCACCATAACCAAATTTTTTCCACTCTGTCTGATCCCATCCTTCTGTCATTAAAAAGCATTAGCACTGGTCACCAAGTTCAGAGGTTGCAATCCTGCCTCTTGCATCTGCCAAAGTTTCACGCAAAGGGCAAAGACAGCAGGATAGAGCCCATAAAGGAGCAAAAAAACCCTTTCAAGCAAAAAAAAACTTGTTGCCAAGGTAAAGCCCAGTCCAGATGTGTTTGTAATTTCTCACTTGCCTGTACGAAAAAATGTATACAGCCAAAATTTCCATCTCTTGCCTTCCATTCAGCCTTGATGAATAACACAGTCTTTCCAAAGCTTAGAACGGAGATATCAAGCCATCTCCATATACATCCATGACAGTAGCCAGGTGTTTTTTTCCAAAGTTCAGTTTTGGACAAAACTGAGAGTGAAAAGGCCATTTCCAGTGACATATTTCAATGTGTTTTACAGGCACAAGGAAGCAGGTCAATTATGACTGCTCCTGAAGTAATAATAACTGAGGCAGATTTATTGCATTGCTCTTTGGAGTCCAGCAAGACTTTCTATCATATTTAAGGAAGGGATGTTATCAAAGCTGTAACTCCATTGCACTCAGATATACATTCTTATCACAGGCACACTGAGTGAAAGCCTCAAAAGTAAGCATAGGCAAATGACCTAACCTTCTTTCCTCTCTGAGTAAACAAAGTAACTCATTATTTATCCCAGAGACTCTAGCAGAACCCACCGTTCCACAAACAAAATAGCCAACTGGGCGTTATGACCAAAATTTTCAAAAGCAGCTAGAGACAGGGTGCCCACTTTGTGACATTTTACAGCTATCCCTAATTACAGAAAGAGCAGAGTAACAGCCTCTCCCAATCAGCCCAAGCTTGGCACCTTAAATGGCTAGTGACTGGGAAAACCAAAGGGAAAGTCACAGAAAACGCCATCTCTATGGAGCGAATTTGTCTTGGACCTTCATGAACCTCTCCTGAGGCCGAGGAAGTACTCTTTGTGGGCCAATGTCCTGTAAAATGGTGTGACACTCTCATCTGCAGAATTGTAAGGGTGGTACAGCAAAGCAGGTACTTTGGACCTGCAGAGTTGTATCACCAAGGTCGGTGTGCGTCTTTCAACCTTAAATAAAACCAAAGGGTTTTTTGCCCACATAACTGATAGCTGGTACTGTATCCAAATGCCTAAAAAAAAAAAAATCGCTGGCTTTTAGAAAGAGTTTTTTCTGGCTTCCTTCCAACCTGGACTCAAAGCTACTTCTGTAAGATGCTAGCCTCCATCGTAACAGAGATGCAAGAAAAAAAAGATGCTCAATAGTTGCACTTATTAAATCCTGAGCCATTTTCCTTCCTTGCAGGTGTTGATATATCATCTATCCAAACTTGCTTCAGCTTGTACTTTTTATTATTCCCCAAAACAGATGAATGAAGCAGACAAGGACAGAATTTGTTTAATTCCTCATCCTTCCCTCCCATAAATTAACCTCTTGCATGCTTCCAAAATGCAAAATCATGTAGTGTAAGGCAATCTTTTCCCTTTCTGAGCAAGTCATCAACACAGTACACTCCATTTTGCATGATGAGGATGCTGCAGAGATGCACTCAAATTATTTTTTGTCACTTGATAGAAATGCTCCATTTTTCTAATTTTTAATTTATTTTTTTTTCCAAGGAGAGGAAAAATTCTTATTCCAGACCTGGGACATGAAGTTAAAATTGCAAGCACACAAATTATTCTTCTCACTGCACCATTGCTGGGTAAAGCATCCTCTCTGGAAACAATAGCTGGAGCTTGAGGTATCCACAGGGAAAACAGAACATCGTGCCTGATTTAATGCCCTTCTCATGGGATTTACTCTTGGCAAAGTGCCCGTGTGGTTTATGTCAGAAGGAATATATGATTCGCATGTGGATCCAATGCTCATGTGAGGTAACTCTTTAGTACTGACGGAGCATAAAAGGAGTGAACATCCCATGAATTTAAAAAAAAAAATAAAAATGCACCTGAGAACCGCCTTCTGTCAGGAGAAAATCAAAGGCCTGCCAGATTCTGGTAGGAGAAAGATTAATATCCACATATCTCTCCAATATAACCAAAAGCAGTGAGGAGAAGAAATTACTATTAGGTTCTATAACCAGGTAATGAGCAGAACAGTGTCAATGCATGAAAATCTGCAAACAAAAATATGAAACAAGCACATTTTGGGGTCCTTTTTTGCCCTTTTTCTGCCCTTTGGATCATTTTAGAAACAGACGCTATTTTTTCCAGGTGTGAGATAATTAATACAGGTAATAGATACAGACAAATAACACCTCAATCAGCATGCTCTGTTGGAATCCGATCAGTACCCATCAGAAATTTTCCATGATCCTGTAAAAAAACGCAAACAAACAAACAAACAAAAAAAAAGCACAACCCAAAAACCAATCAAACTTTACAGTAACAAAACTTGCAAGGTGAAAAATCGGTTTGTTTTTGTTCTGCCACTTGAAAAAAAAGCATCACATTGCTCTTCACATGGCTGGAGACTGTTCAGCGACAGAACTGCAAATACCATCATTTTGGATTTAGAAATCTGTAGTGGATGAATTAAATTCCTTCCTGCCTTATAAGAGGTGCAGTCTAGGCAACCCAAAGAGACTGCATAGCAGAACCTGGTCCACTGCTATTTATCATGGATCTCTAGATAATAAATAGTACATTGTTTATTTCGGTAGCCATTCAGGATTAGATCAGCTGTAACAACTACCTCTATTTTGACGTTCAGAGGATTTGGGGGACTGAGAGCATTAGGCAGCTCGCTGTTTATGAAGAAAATTGCCTCATAACTTGCAGAAGTAATGCAGGAAGAGGGGGAAATACTGTACATCATAACTCCTTGGGACCCCACAGTCTCGCAGTGATTTGCCAGTCTGTACAGGGAGGAAAAACCTGGCTATAAAAGGGAGACAAGTAAGCGGTGTTGAAGCATAGCGCTCGTACAGAACTAGTACCCTTCCTTCTTGGTATGACCCAAAAAAAGAAAAAAATCCCTGCCAACATAACGAATCTCTGAACGACAATGGAGCTTTGGGAAGACAGTAACAACTCCTCCCACCAAAGCATGAAAACAATGGAGATTAAGACAACTTCAGGGCGACGCTTGCCAAGCTCTCAATTTTCTTTTGCACAGCATCCTTCATATAAACTGGGTCCGAAATCAGCAAGGTGACATGTAGAAACAAGCAAAAAAACCCCAACAAACCCAACAAACCCAACTGCAGTTCAAAAAAGGAAAGAGATGGATTCAGATACGACTTGAAAGGAAACGAAGGAGCCTGCTTCAGAACTGACCTGGAACCTGCAAATCACAGAGAGACAGTGGTCCAGCTGGTCATCTGCTCTATGTATAGTTCCCACACAGTTAAAGGTCTGCAAAAGGAGTCAAGCTTTTGGATATATGCTGCTATGAATTCATAAGCAATTTTAAAAGCACTCGAAGGACAAAAAAAAAGAGGAGGAAAAAAAAATGGCTATTTTTTTCCTGTTTCTTGATACCCTTCTGTGCATTTGTATAGTATATAACGTAGTGGGATCCTGATGTGATTGGGCTTTGTCCACGACACTGTAAGAGCAATAACAGGCTTACTGAAATTAGTAAACTCATAATGACTTCAAAGGGCTTTGCCTCAAGGGAGTGAACAATTTCTGGAGCCTGTTTTTCTTCGAATTCTAACCTTTGTTTTCCATACAAATATCGCCTTCCTTCTATTTGTACCTCTTACATAGAGACAGACAGAGGTTGGTGAAGGAAAACAGGAGTAAAGCAGTATTTGTTTGGTACCAAAGCAGTATTGCTTGCTGAGGCCAAGAACTGTGGCGCTTTCCCAAGAACCTGTAAAATCCAACTATCAACAAACAAAACTAATCTCGGAGAAGAGGGAAGGCTGGAAGAGTTTTCACTGGAATCTCGCTGGCATCCAAACACTCGCTGTGAGTTCTGTCGAGAAATTCTGCATCATTAGCAAAACGAGTTATTTGCAAACGAATATTTTCATTTTTACGAAAATACATATATTCAAATATATATATTCAAATAAGAATATTATTCGTATTTGCAAACGAATTCTGACTGTTCCTTCCCACCATGCAACACTTCATTTATTCTCGTCTCCTTTTCCCTCTCTCTCTCTACAACTTGCATTAGTTTTTGGAAATGTATCCCTTGTTTGAGAAACACCATTTAATACCATCCCAACCACCTCCTATTTTTGGGGGAGGTGGAAAAGGGAGTGGAAATAAATATTGTTTCATTTGCTTGCTTACATTTTAGAACGATGTGATTAACCTGGGATCCATACTGAGAAAATTTTCCCTTTCATGATGCAGGAATTTTACGGAGGAATAGAATTTCAGGTTTTCTCCCTGAACAAGGATAGTGTTAGGAGAAGGGCCAGTCTCTTCCCTGTACACAAAGAATTTTGGTTTCCAGGTGCCTTTTATAGCCTTCTGGATCTGTTGCCTTCTTCCTAAAGAGAAAAATCAATTATTAGAGGTAGCACTTATTCCTGTTTAGCACCCAACCCTCTTCTGTATTTCTGTTTTGGACATACCCTAATGTGCACAGAGGCAGTGAGTACAACATTGAGTGACAGAGGTTCCTGGATCAGAAGATACTGACATTATTTGTATTTGATGGTGGGGTTAAAAAAAAACCCAAAACCAGAACTTACATAAACCCCTGTCGAAACTGATTACCTTATTTTAAAAATAAAGGAAAGGGTTGCTGTTGATATGCATTAGTGGAGAAAATCTGCCTTTACTGCAGGCAGGGAGCTGAGCTTTTGCACTCATCATTTCTGCACCGTGCCCCTGTATTAATGTCACAGAAAAGATCCCTACAATAATGAAGAAATACAAACCTCCGTATTTTATAAATAAAAATTTGCAGACCCTAAATGAATACAAGGATGTAATTCACTCTAGGATTTCTGCAGCTGTTAATAAATCACTCAAGCTGCACTCTGGCAGCTTATGACATCAGCAGATCCCCTCAAGTGAATTACAGCCATTAATTTACACAGAGGCGGCCATCTATCATCTATTATTGACCATCTGCCACTAAGAATATGTACATTTTTGATAAATTAATAAGATTTCGATAGAAAACGTCTTTAATTTTATTCCTATGTACATTTATATGCAATGTTCAACATTGGGTTTGTAGCCGTCAGGGAAAACTGGCTTGTGACATCAGCCAGGCGTGATGACGCGTTGATTGCAATGGTATACCTCACGGCAAGTTGAGCGAGGCACCGTGGCTAGTGCTTAAGGCCACGCTCCTGCACAGAGGGAAGGGACTGATCCTCTCAAAAATGTCACAGGGAGGTATTTACTCACCCAGCATTCAAAGGAAACAAATCCTCTGCGTGCCCGCGGCCAACAGAAAAGTGTCGTTCGCAATGTGAAACCTGTTACGCCTTTGCACAAGATGATTTCTTCCCCACCGTAAAAATAACGTCCATAGAGCATCTGCTTGCTGTAAACAGAAGATAAAACATTACCGTAAATGACAGATCAAGCTCATTACACCTGATGATTTACTTCGGCTCCTTCCTTGTATTTCTTCCTGTTTCCTCATGCTTCTACTTAGCTGGGTGATACTGCTGGGCTCTTAAAATCGGCAGAACTGACAGTAAGGATCTGGGCACAGTATTTCCAGTTTAAAATGACAACGTAAGTTGTATACAAGCTGTAGCGCAAGACACGGTGTGCTTTGAAACTGTCACGGCACCAACGTACCTTACAGCCTGGGAGGCCTGCTAAAGAGCCAGAACATGTATGACAATTCGGCCTTGTTATTGGCACATAAACACTCCCAGATGTCCGTTTCAGAAACGCTTACGCTGGGTCTATGTAAAAATCCTGCAGAATCAGAGTAAGCAACAAAACCTCCAAACGCCTGCGTGGCTGAGTAAAACTGTCAAGCGGGTGATGGACTTTTCAATTGTGGTTATACGCTTGGAGTTGTCCAAATTACCCATTGCCACAGTATTTAAGTCAGATTTGCACATAAAGTTAAGAATGGACATACAGGGACGAAACGCCATTCGCTCAGCTAGAGCTGTATCTTTTTCAGCTTAAGCTGGATTTGGCTTTGTATCATTGGAAAGGTTTTGTTGCAGGGGTGATTTTGAATAAGGAGGCTTAGGGCTGAGGGCTGGATTCTGACCCCGCAGCTGTGGGCAGAATTCTGGACCGATACACAGCCTCAGAGATTGCAACGCAGCAGCAGCTTCTACGCCTAACTGAAGTTCAAGTTTTGCTGCTTAGAAGAACCAAAGTGGTTTTTACAAAACCGCTCATCACATAAATATTTTAATAACTACATTTTTTCAGTGAAAACTGGCTGACCAAAAATGTTTGCGACTATTCTGACTGTACCGTCATAGCATATATGGGATGCTGAGAATACAAAAGCTACTATTCCCAAAGGGGGGAATGTCTACAAAATCAGCAAAAAGCAAATTTTTAGAACTGTAAAAATTTAGGAATACTACTTCAGGAATTAAAGACTACTGGTTCTTGCCAATGCACACCAAAATAAACTCATCCATTGCCTGGCGTACGCTTGAAATCTTTCGGTCTTATAGTATCAGAAAAAAATTCTCCAGCAGAAGTCATAAAATCACCATAGATATATTGAGTAACATGTGACTGTAAGAAATTTTTATGCCTTTAAAAAATAATGCCATCATCACCATCCTTTGATATGAAATTAGAAAACAATAAAAGTTTATTATCTGAGACGTTTCATGTTCCGGTGAGGGTTAAGCCTGATATGGTAGTATTAATTTAGGAAGCGAAGCCAATGTTGAAACTATCGATGGGTCTTTCACAATACAAAATATAACAAATTTCTGAAATTACATTTAGTTGGAGCTAGTTGCCCTGTCTCTGCTGGTTTCCAGAAAAAACACAGGCACGCAAAATTGTTTAACATAGTAAATTTATTCCTGAAGCATCCCATCATGATTTGACCAAGGTTTGACTACCCAACTGTCTTATTTTCCAAGACAGTGTTTTGTTTTATCAGATGAAAGACCTACAATGGGAAAATGCTGTAACATAGAAGAAATAACAAACCCAACTGTAATCAAACTGGAAAGGGTGCTTATTTTTTCTTTAACTTTTCTAATTGTTGCCAGAATAGCAGAGGAAATAAGGTTCAGACGAATGTGTTCTGAAAAAAAACCATAACATCCTTTCACACGCAGCCAGGGCTTTGTCACCAGATCACATTGCTGGAGTCCATGGTGGGGATGTAAATAGGGGGGTTTAGGTCCGCTGCTTCAACCACATTAAGGACTCCACACCCGTCATCAGAGCTATGGAAAACTCTTGTTGCTGTTAGGACTGAAGCCAGCATCCTCCAGTCTAGCAACATCTACGATTCTGAGATGACTGTAGCCATTCCCAAAAATACACAGAGCAACCTGGTGCATCTATAAAACAATATACAAATGTTGTTACTAATATTATCACAGTGTCGCTGCTTGCAATGCTATTAATAGTCCATTCTGGTTGGAAGTAAATCTTTCAGAGGTTTATAATTTAACTGTTAAAGTCTCTGTTAATCTGGTTTAGCAACAGGGCACACAAAATCTCAGCTTCAGAGGCGATTTCTTGTTATCAAATTATAGCAAAATCAATTTACCTAGCAATTTGGTTTGTCAGGACACATGCCATTTCCAGATCTTGTTTCACTTGTATGACTAAAGCAAAATTAAACCCAGTTCCATGCAAAATTGTATTTTATTAAAAAAACTTCAGCATCCTACTATGAATAAAACTGAGGATTTTGGTGTTCCTGGTGAGTAGCTGTTGAGGGGAGAGATGTTACATGGCAAATCTTTGCCTCGTCCACCAACAGCTACGGTTGCCTTAAAATGAACGTAAGCGATCTGAAACCTTCTAGCAAAGTTATGAAAATAAAACTTGTATTTGAGAACAGCCTGTGCTGCAATCAGCGTTATCATATGACAAGAAGCACAAACGGGCAACGTGAAACATTGAGTCCGCCATAAAACTTCTGAACTTTGAGCAGAGAAAACGCTTGCCTGCGAGTTTTCCAGCTCCTGCGAATGTAGAGACGTCCACCGGTTACCGCATTAGCAAGGTTTGGGGTGCCCGCCCCCACCCCCGCCAATAAACGCGATTAATTGCGCCCGTTCGTGCTGATGGGCGGTATCGCCATCACACACGCACCACCCTCCCCCTGTCTCGCCGCCTTCAGCGGGTCCCGACAGCAGCGAAGCCACCTTTTGTTCCGAGGGGACCCTGCTGAGGCGGGCGGCCCCGAGCACCCCCCTCCCTCGCACCCCCCCACGCCCGCCCGCGAACACGCGTGGGGAGACGGGGCCTGGAAGGGGGCGGAGGGGGAGAACGGGCGGGCCAGCCACCCCGCTCCGGAGCTGCCCCGTTCCCGTTCAGCGTCCCGGGGAAAGACGAGGCGCCGTGCCACCCCCTCCAGGCCGCGGGGGCCATTTTTAAATGCCTCTTGTCAGGCAGCGGCGCGGGAGGAGGAACGGGGGAGGAAGCAGGTGCCGCGGCTCGGGAGCTCCCGGAGGCGCTGAAGTTGCGGTCCCTACTCCCTCAGCGGAGGGGGGGACCTGTCGCCTCACAGACGCCAGAACGAAGGTGGAAGGGGCGCCTAAACCACCCCCCCCAACACGGGACGCACATGAACCACCCACCACTCGCCCCCACGGCGGGGAGTCCCTCGCATTTAAAGGGCAGCTCCGGGCGGAGGAATCCCTCCACCGCGTGAGGCGGCCGGGACTTCTTTCTGCGCACACACGGCCGGGGCGGCCCAGAGCCGCGGGGTGGCCCGGGACTTGTTTTCTTTCAGCGAAATCCCTCCGCCGCGGCGCAGCGCCGGCCTGTGAGCGGTCATGGGAGCTGCGGTCCGCGCTGTCCCTCCTCCGCGGGCGAGGCGCGGAGGCTGGCGGGCTGGCGGGCTGCCTCTGCGCCGGCCGGCGTGAGGCGGCGGCGGCGGGGGGAGGAGGCAGGGAGCGGCACGGGATGGGTGGGGGGGGGCGGTCTGTATTTCCTCTGGAGTTGTGTATCCTTCCGCAGCGGCGGGCGTAAGGCAGAGCTTGGCCGCGGTGTCCCTCCGCCGCCGGGAGCGCAGGGGCAGGCGGCGTCTCCCCGGACGGGGCGAGGAGGTCGTGGGCTACGCTGAGGAGAAAGAAGAAGAAACTTCGGAGCGCGGTAGCCGGCGCAGCGGCCCGCCTGGCTCGGCAGGCCGGCGGAACGAGGGCTCCCCGCAGAGAAGAAGGAGAAGGAGGAGGAAGCGGCGGCGACGACGGCGGCGGTCGGTGCTCGCCGCCGCCCCGCGGGGTCTCTGCGAGGGAGCCCGGGGGACTCTTTCTCGCGGGGCTCGGCGGAGGGATCTCTAGGCGGCTACTGCCGTCGCCTCCTCCCTGCACCGTTCGCCCCTCGGCGCCGCCATCTTGGATTTTAATCCGCCATTTTTTTTCCTCCCCCCACTCGGAATTATTTTTTATCACTACCGCTGCTTTTTCTTGCCCCCCTCCTTAGGCGCCCCCCTCCCCCCCCGCCCTTCCCTCGCTCAGTCTTCGCTTCCTTCTTCCCCCCCCACTTCCTCCCCCTTTTTTTTTTTCCCCTTGCTCCTTTCCCTTTGATGATTCATTTTCCCCCAGTGGCGGCGGGGGCAGCGCCGGCGGCGGCGGGGGACCCAGCGCGGAGGGCAGCCGGGAGGTGAGTGGCTTTTGGGGGGAGGGGGTGTGGTGTCGCGACTCCCGTGGGCCCTGTGTGAGCAGGGTGTCCCCGCGCGTGGGAGGCGCCTGTCAGCGGGCGGCGAGGCGGGGGCGCCGGGGGCCGTGCCCCTCAGATTGGGGGGGGGGGGGGGTGGACGGACGGACACACGACACGACGGGACCCTCCCCATCTCCTGCCCCGCCGCCCGGGTGCTGCCTCCCCGCCGCGGGGACAGCGTGCGGGGCCGCCGTCGCGCCCGCCGCCTCCGGGCGGCGCTGACGGACGGACCCGGCGCCGCGGGGCGGTTGAAGGGGGGCGACCCGCGTCCGCCGGCAGAGGGGTGTCTGCGGGCCGTGCCGCCTCGCTGCCGCGGCTGGGGGCCGGGGGAGGGAGGTGGGGGCGGCGGGAAGGGCCCGTGTCGGGAGGCCCAGCCCTAGGGGGCAGCACGGGGCCGGGGAGGCGCCGCCCGGCCCGGAGCCTCTTCCGCCGGCCGCGGCCCCCGCCGGGTTTCGTGCGAGTCGTTTGAGGCCGGGGAGGCGTGTGGGGAAGCGAGAAGGAAGCTCTCGGTTACTCGGTGGATGGTTTGTGGTCCCGGCGGCGCGGCTTTTCCCCTGTGAGCGCTAACAGGAGCCTTAACCCGGGTTTGTCCCACTCGGCGCTTTTATTAAGAGCTGTTTTGAGTGACTGTTCCGGCCTCGGAGCTTGCTGCAATCAGCTCGAAACGCCCGGCGTCTTGTGTTTTTTTTTTTTGTGATTTTTCATTAGGGAGTATATACTTCTAAGGAAGGGGTAAAGCACATCTACATCTGAAACTTTAAAGCCGAATTATTTTCAACACATTACTCTTTTAAAAAAAAAAAAAAAAAGAAAAGTAAAGATGGGGTGTGAGGGAGAGAGAGTACGTGGTGTTTTGTTGAGTTGCATCACAGGCAGCCTGAGAATCTTCAGTACTGAACTTGGTGTAGTTTTCTGGTGGTTTGAATTCAGCGCAAGGTGACAGATGTCAGTCTGATCAGGGTGTTTAATAGTGTAACTATATACAGTGGGAGGTTTTAGTCGATGAAGTTAAAATGTATTGTAGAATAAGTTTGCACAGAGTCATGTCCTCTTTCCGTAATCTGGTCACGGTAGCTATGGATGCATCCTTTTCTGTTTTCATTAAAAATGAGCTTTTTGTCTTGAATGTTTTAAGCCTTCTTCCTTGCAAGTAACGCCATGTGAGGAAATCAAGATGTACTTGATTGAAAAACGGGACTTGTTTGTTTGTTTATTGTGCTATTTTGTTACTAGAGCCAGATAGGCACCATACTAACATCTCTGTTATATATTTATTTGATTTCGCAAACTGGAAAATAAGATTTATTTAAAGTAATTACTTGGTGCATTGCCTAATAAATGAATAGGTGGGATGATGTGTCCTCGTATAGTCAGTAGCAGGACTAACAGGGCTCTTGAATACTTGTTTTGCTCTCTTAGCACTATCCTATTGCAGGACTACAATTCCCAGTATTCTTTTCGCTTCAGACAGCATTGTGCTTTAATGCAACAGACAGTTGCCAAAATTAACATAGTAAGTGCAAGGTATGATACTTCTGTGCTAAGCGGTGAATCCAGACCTGTGGTTTGAGAGTGCAAAGCATTTGGGAACAGTCCCAAAAAAGTGCTCCTGACCACTTCCCTGACTTTGTCCCCCCACCCTCCCTGTAACATCCTCTTGTACCATGGTTCAACCCAGCAAGGTTCAGGCTTTTCTGGTGTCTTCCCTGGTTTGGTCACCGCTTGGCTTTGCAATTGTTCTGCTGGCGCAGGGGGAGGTGGTGTGGAAGTGGGCACGGGCAGGCGAGGGGGCAGCAGGACTGGTTTGAAGTCTTCCTTGGACTGTAGTGCTGTTTGTGCCAGCCACGGTGGGGCTGCCCTGAACTGCCGTGTTCAACTGAACCTGTGTAAGTCATGCAGCTAAACTGTCACAACAGCTGACGCTTTTCCTTCCCGTTTCAGTGGTCCTGCTGCTGCTCCTCCGGTACTGTGTCCTCTCTTGCTCTAGTGCCCATTGGATCCTTTGCTAGACCTGCTCAGCACATTAAACCGGCAGAAAATTACCTGCTGTCCTCCCTGCTGGGTTAAAGAGCTTAAACTGAGTTATGCAGAAGTTCACTGAGCTCCAGAATTTGTAGAAATGCTTGTGTGATGGCAAGGGAGAGGAAGGAGGAGGTTCTTCCTCTCCCAGAAGGGATTTCTTTTTTTTTTTACTGTGTCTGTGAAAGTCTGGCGAACACTGGAGTTGCTGCTGTGAGTTGGGGGGATCATGCAGCCTTTGGGCTGCTTTGCTCGGCCAGTTATTCAGCATCACCCTGGGAGGCACCCAGTGGAGGAAGAGGTGGTGGTGGTGGTGGGAGATGAGAAAGGGTCAGGAGCTTCTGAAACACCTCTGTCTGTGCATTCCCTCTCTGCCACTCATCTGTACTGGTATGCTGTTGCTTCTGTGCCTGCATTGTACTTGGATTAATATCCAAATTGACACACAAAAGTGATGTGGCTGCAAAAGAACTGGCACAAGAGATAGTGGGAGTGCACGGACTGAGCTGTTGGTGGGGGACTGAAGCCTGGGTTTGGGTCAGGTTTGGATCCATGTGTGTTCTCATGAGCCTGCATCCTGGGGCTGCAGTTCTGCAGCAGTTTGAACTGACCTGAGTCAGTTTTGACACGGTCTTACAGCCTCCCACGTGCCACTGTTAATCCATGTCCAATTCTGCACTGAGCTTATTCTGAGAATTAACTATCTGAAAAGAAACACTCAACCCCCCCCCCCCCTTTTTTTTTTGCTTTTTGTGCTGGTGGTTTAATTTACTGAACCAGTTCATTCCAGGGGCAAAGAAAGTCAAAAATGGGTGTGAAATCAGGTGGCTAAAATAAGCAGCTGCAGGGGTGGGACTGAAGTAGCGCTTTCCTAGGTTTTTTCCTTAACAGCTTTTACCCTGTTGAGGAATTGCAGCCTCAACTCCAGAATCTTGAAGTCCTGTGGGACCACCTGACCTTTCTTTAAGATACAGCTTTGACTGCAGAGATTATGGGAAGGTAAACTCCCAAATAGCTTCTCTTTTTGTCACTTTCCGTAGTTGCAAAGACCTCTGTTCCACACCTGATTTTGCTGTGTTTTGGTATAATCAATAATAATTTGTATCGTAGCATATGACATTAGGTTCCTGTTTAAAGTGACACTCTGCATTGGTTTCATACTCTTTGTGAGACAGATGCGTTCTGTGCCTCCCTTTCCTCCCTGACTTAATGGTACTTGTCTGAGCTGTCAAAAACAGTAACTGAGAGAAGATTTGAGGCTGTTTCGAATAATTCCTTAAAGTTGTGCAAATTTTCATTCAGCTTTGATTTTGCTCAGAGTCTTTCGTATTAGAAATCTGAACACTTTTTAGGAGTGGGTGGATTTTTTTGTTATCCAGGTGGGGTGGCTGTAGTGAAGTCCTCTGCAGCCTGGTGATCCTATGGAAAAACTGGTTACATAGTTTTGCTCTGCTTCCCAAATTCAAAGGTCTGTGGATTTTTTTTTAATTTTTTTTTTTTTTTTTTTTTAGAGCTATCAGTAATGAAACATATATCTTCTGTCTTGATACCATTGATTTGTCCAGAAAAGCTGGGTGTGTGGTCATTGTGTCTTTTGGTTTTGTGTCCTATATTTGTTTTAGGATGCTGTTTCGTTGAGGAAAACTTTTTGCAGCTATAGTTAACTTAAAAATAGCAAACAAACAAACAAAAAACACACCACCAAGCCGAAGCTGGTTTAGATGGCTGAGTTTTAAAGAACAAAAATCCAAACCAAAACCAAACAAATAACCATATTTTTAGAAGGAGGTCCTTTGACTGCCTGTGTACTGGAGACCATGGGAAAGGGGAAGATGACCCTGCCTGTTAGGAAACTTCCTGATCCTGGTCTTTGCCTGTGTCCTGGACGGGGATGAACAAAATCCACCGCATCTGTTTAGAAGCTGCCCCTGTCCTTTTAGTAATATATATTTATATGCAAAAACTGTGCTATGGAAGACCAAAATAAATCATATTTTCTTATGGTTACTGATGTATGTGTTTGTATGGTTTAGGGTTTGATTGATTTGGTTTAGTGCAGCTTTTTTTCCTCCTCATGAGAAGACTTCTCTGAATTGATAGATTTGATTAGACCAAAGCCCAAAACCTGGGAGGCTCAGACAGCCTTTGAGATCTGTTTTAACAGCCATAGATTTTCTTTACTCAAATACATAGGGATTTACTACACTTTCCAGTATAAAAGGGCTAAGGCATTTCATATGATATAAATCTGAATGGTACCGTTTAATCAGTCTGGTGAACACTTCTGGATAAATCTGGCTTTGAGTATCTTATGCCATGACAGCATTAATCGTGTTTGTGCATCAGTTGTCAATGGGTGCTTCCGAATGTTACTGAAATGTAAATAATGCTGAGAAAGTGTGTTAATAGGTTTAATAAATTTAGAACCAGGTAAATGAAGCTTGAGTTTTCATTTTTGAGAGTGCTGTTGCAATGAGATGCTAAATTCCCTGATGAGAGGGGCCGAATGCAATTGAGGTATATTTTGACATGTGAGGCAATGTGCCTGTAAAACTACCTTAAAATAATTATAAAAGGCAATATAATTGTAAAGAGTAGTGGTGTAATTAGTCAAGGGTCAAAACAGCAATGTGGACATTTACATTGCAAAGAAAAAGGTCCCTTGGAAGCTGTAATTGTGCTGGTAAATTTAACAGTATAGATAAACCCGAAGTCATGAGTGATCCATGCATGGTGTTATATTATTTGATGGCAGATCCCTTTAGCAGAAGTCTCAAACTGTGTGGATGTGTAAGTATGTTCCAGTTTTTTCTTGAATAGGAAGATGGTGTTCATCTCTTCCTTTTTTCCCTCTGTGCCTAAAGATCTTGTCAGCATGAGTCTGATAGAGAAAGTACTGAGAGCAAATCACATCTGAAGTATTAAAGATCACATGGTGGTGATGAGTGGGGCATCTTTTGCTCTCTTTTAGGTTATTTGTTGGTGTTAGAAGCTGTGATATTCACTGGGAAAGGAATCCTGTCTGTTGGTTCTGCCTTTTGATACCATCTCTTGAAAGCAGTGTGTGTATATTGACAGAAGGAATAGAGGCTGAAGAAGCACATGTGCACTCTTCAAGTTTGTCATTTATCTTGTATCAGAAAATAAAAGGCAGCAGTAGATGAAGATGGGTTTTCTTGCTCACTAGGCTGCTAGAATCAAATAAATAATGATTTTTCACATGAATGTTTGCTAGATTTCACTAAAAGATTTCATTTTGCTTGGAGAGGATTTCTGTTGTCATCTATATCAATATATTTTGCAGCAAAATAAAGTGTTTTTCCTACATGGTATGTTTTGAGTATTGTTCTGTGGCCACATTTCTTCTTACCTTTGCCACCATACTTTCCTTATCACTGTATTTGTTAGGCAGAATTGTCTTAGCACCAATAGTACTTACCTTCCCCAAACCAGACTTAGGAAAATCAGTTTCCTTCTTTGTGCAGAGTGCGCCTTTTTTCCAGCTGAAGGTGTAGCTACAGTACCTGTCAGTTGTCAGAAACACTACTGTATTGAATGTTTTTCCTCCCCGTTGTTGCATGCATCGACAGTCAACTTCATGGTAGACTTCATTTATCTTTACTGCTCTTGAACTGTAGCACACCACAGACTATATATAGTTCAGTCCTGGTTTGCAAAGAGACCAAGACTGAATTTAGTGGAAGTCTTTAATGTAGTTTCTGTTGTAATGCTCTTTATTACCACTGTTACAAAAATGGGGAACGGGGTTTAGTTAAGAGTATGTACAGCTGGAAAGTGAATTGATTGAGAAGCAGAAAGAGGGAAGTTTAAGCACAAGCTTGTCATCGCGTGATAGTCAGTGCAGATCTTCATAGGGTAGCTGTCGCTCAGGGAAATTCAGGTGGGATGCTTAACAAGAAAGTTTGGGGGGGTTGATCTTTATTCCCCCTTCCCCCTTTTAAAATGTATGTTATCAGGCAAGCTCTATGAAGAGGAAAAAAAAATAAAAAAGCCTAGTGTTTTCTAGTATAGGTTTGGCTGAAAGAATTCCAAGGGGTTTTTTTTGGAGGTACTACGTAAAAATGTCTAGTTCTGTGTATAGCTAAATGCAATGAATAGGGCTTTCTGTAGCAAATTTTAAGTGTCTGGTTTGTTTTCTGAGCTGCATCTGGTAACTTCCTAAAGAATTTGTCAGTATGGAGAGCAACTTCTGCGTTCTGGAAGTCAAAACTGTTTGGTTCCAGCTCTGTTAAAGAGCTATATTAAAGCTTGCTGGCGCAGTAAAAAGACATTTAAACTTATTTTTTAATTATTATTATTTTAAACATTGCAGTCAAAACCAACCCTTTCTATCACTGTCAGCAAGAAAATTCCTTCTCCACTGAAATCATCTCAGTTCTTTTTCTTTATATTGAGGCAGTAATTCAACTAGCTTTTCCTCAGTATGATGCTGTTTCACTTTGTCAATAATCTTACTATCCTTCTGTGACAATTTGTAAAAGGTTCTAAAACCTGTAGATTTCTGGATGATAGTTTTAGTAAGACATTTGAGCCAATACATCTGTTAAATCACTTGTCTGCTGGTTTTCTCTTAATACCTCAATCATCTGAATCTTTTTAAGTAACTTAGTTACTAATCATCTAGCCATAAATATTTCTGTAGCTTTAAGTAGCTGGATCACATGGGTGTCTAACAGAAATCCAGTATTTTGCTACTCTTAACTGATTAAAAACAGAACTTCTACAAAAGACACGGTTTCAAAACATCTGTTAGTTTGTTGGGAATTTCTTCCACTAGATTGAAATACCTGTTATCTGTTGTGAGCAGAGTATTAATGCTCTAAACAAATTGTGCCTCTTCTTTTTATGTTATTATTTTATGAGGAAGCAGTAGGGAGGAGGAGAACTGAAAACCAAGTAAATGAATTACTAATGCATAAATGCAATTGTAAAATAATCGTGTAACTGAGATTTTTTTCCTGCAAGTTACACAGAGTGAGACACAACTGTGTACAAAATCATTAGTAACTTTCTTATAATTATTTACACGAAAGGCATGGAGACTGCAGGCAAAAACTAGCATGTGCTTTGCTGGACATTTTTGTACTGTAAGATTTCAGCTCTGCTTGTGAGCCCACTTATTGCTGGCCCATTGAGCCAGATGTGTTGTGACTTTTTTTTTTTTTTGTTACATGAAACAGTAAAAATAGTAGCCTGAGTCCTCTAGATCATTATTGAGGGCTTTTTGAGCTCTGATTTTTAAATAAAGATTTAACATGTTTTCCCCCACCCCCATTCCAAAAATGTTGTCAGTTTTCTGGTTGTGGGTTTTTTCAGCTGCATTCGTCTTTACTTCTGGGAGGATGTTTGTGTAATGTCATTCTTTGCTGTACAGTTCCAAACAGGTTACAGGTTTTTATTTATTAGGAAATATAATTTGAAAATACTCTGGTTTTGGAGTCACATAGCTGTGTGTGTATTTATCCAGGTGTATGTGTGTGTATTTAAACACATAGGTAAATGTGTGTATATAGTCCAGCTCTCAAAATTGAGCTGTCCTTAGCAATTTATCAGCTCTAGAATTCTGTCTTTGCTTCCAGATGTGGTTGTAAGTTGTAGGACAAGTTGTTCACCTCTGGATGTCTGTATTGTACTAGTGCTAATGAACTGCTTTTCTTTCTTCCTAATGCAAATGCAGATCACCATCTCCCCCCCTCCACGTTTTTTTTTCTTTTGTTAAAATCTGTGTCTTGCGAACAGTTTCCAAGTAAGTTCTAATCATGTTTATGTTTTGCTTCCAGTAGGAATTGGAACTGAAATTATTCATCCACTTCTCCAAGCCTTTTGAAAAGTGACTAAATGCAACTGAGTCAGATTGTCTGGGGGAATGAAGTGGCTGGGAGAATCCAAGAACATGGTGGTGAATGGCAGGAGAAGTGGAAGCAAGTCGTCTAATGACCATGCGCAGAATCAGACCAAATTGCAGCATGTGGGAAAGGAGAATCCGAAGATGGGCAAAAATGGAGTTGAGAGAAGATCAAGCAGATGTATGTAAATTTTTATGCAGCTCAGTGTTGTGTGTGATTCATCTATCAATTTGCAAGTCAGATTCTGTCTTGTCTTAATTCATGAAGGAGGTCTGCATTCAGCATGTAGCTATCATCAGAAGTATTAATTATGTTTGTATTTGTTGGATGCATTAGCTCACTTCAGGAATATAGATCTCTTCAGTTTAAAAGTTAAGTGAAAATAACTGAATGTAAGTTAATTTTGAACTGGTATAAGTATAAAATACATGATTGGCACTAAGTGAGAACTAGGGTGATTGGAAGTGGATAATATAATTAGAATTACTAGCCCAACTTTTAGTGAATGCACATTTAGTAAATCCCATTTTGAATGGTCACGTATATCAGTAGTCATTATGAAATGGTTTTAAGGAAAACTTGGATTTTTCTTTTTGCTATTGGTCTGTGATAAAGGGCTAAATACAAATTCAGAGGAAGTCCTTCATTCAGATTTTGGGAAGATGAGGTTTTAAATTTTCATGTCTTCATCAAGTTTATAGGCTGGAAATCTTAGAGGCAGATGTGACTGAACTGTGTCATCTGGAAAGATGCTTGTAGTTGGGGAGGGGAAGAGAGAAGGAAACCAAAATTAAAGACACCCATAAGAAATATTCTAAAATAGTTTCTTCATTGGCTGCTACAGAAATGAACAAAAGCAAGAGTGGAAAAAAATAACTGTACTGCTGTTTCTTCAGATATTTTATCATCTTCCTTAATTGTTCTGTGTTTTTTTTGTCTCTAACCGTAGTGTAGCTGGGCTTTATAATGTTCTTTAGATGATATCTAATTTATGCTCTCTCATTTGCAGGTAGCGGTGCTTCAGGATTTGAGGGTCAAAGTCGTTATGTGCCTTCCTCTGGAATGTCTGCCAAGGAACTGTGTGAAAATGATGACCTAGCAACTAGTTTGGTTCTTGATCCCTATTTAGGTTTTCAGACACACAAAATGAATACTAGGTAACTTGTCCTTATTTTTCTAGAAAAGAATTAATCTTTTTAGCTGATGTAATCAGAGCAAAACTGAGTTTTCTTGCACATTTACAAAAGTCTGAAAAAAATGGCAATTTGTGAGTAGCTTCTGCCTTTAAAATGGTGTTGCATGTGAGACTGGAACTCGGAGTTCTGTGGCAGTGTGCATTTGTAATGCTCTCATAGGTCTTTCGGTTAGCTCTCGTGCATTTATGCTGTAGAACACGTTGGTAGTAGACACTGTTTCCTAGCTTAAACAGTTAACTAATCGTAAGTTTTAAACTGTTAGTCATTTGTAATATTTCAAAGACAGAAGTTAGTGTCTGGGGACTTCTGTTTATTTCTTGTGCCTGGGTGCCTTTTTTTTTTTTTTTTAACTACTTCTTACAACATCACAAGAAAGAGAGAGTTCCTGAGCACTTCAGTGTTGTTTTCACTTGATCTTAAGGTCTTGCAGACCCAGGAATGCTACTCAGGCATGTCTGTATGTATAAGATAAATTAATGTGCTTACTGGGAACTTCCTTACCAGAGTTGCATGTAGTTTGTCACTGTTATGCACCTGTTTGAATACTTCTGGTCTAAATGCGGTGTGGTGTTAGGGTTTAGTTGTTGCATGCTTCTTCCTGTTTTACAGATGTACCACTGATGATAAGTATATTCCATAGATCTCTGTTAAGGTTTTGTTTGCATACAAGATCTGCATTGCTAGCTTAATTTAGAAGCTATATATAAATGATAAATTTCTAAGGACAGGAATCACGTGCTTATTCTTGTACAATAAGAGCTGGGATTTCCAGGCAGCACATCATGGGAAGCAGGCTGCTCAGTCATTCACACTGTTGCTGTGGCTATTTTTAAAGAAGAACAGTTTACCTGTGCAGCTTCTCGTAACTGTACTTCACATAACCAGAGTACTGGTTAAGTAGATAATTGTATGTATGTAACAAGCTGATCGCTTCAAAAATGACTGCTAGATTAATTGTTCTTGTCACATAACGTAATGGTTGCTACTATAACCTGACAGCATGAGTTGCACATGAAACTGCAGCATTGTGGTCCTAATAACTGTAAAGACTTACTCCAAAGAGGTTTTTCTTTTTCACTGGAGAGTGTAACATCCGTCTTTGAGGAATGCTTGAGTTCTTCCCATTCCTCCATGCTATCGGTTACAACAGCACATAGTGCTCAAAACAGGGTCTAGGTAGATACTCTTACATTTCAGTTTGGAGTGTCTTTGTATTTCTGTCAGTTAATCAAGCTAAATACATACGCTCAAAAGACTTTTTGGTTTTGTTGCATGAATGCCAGTCTGCAGACTATGCACAGGTAGTTAATTCATATGCTTTTTGCTAAGGAAATGATGTATTCATTGTTTAATAGTTGGAGAAACTACTTCCATAAATGTTGTTTTCTGCTGATTTGTATTCAGCACCTAAAATACTTTTTTAGTTACTAATTTGAATCAAAAGACTACACGAAGACTATCATCATGTATTTCTTCCTTTCTCAGAGAACAGTTACAGGCAGTCTTCAAGGACAATAGTTAATCATTTTGGAGCACTATGGGCAATCCTTAGGTGAGGCTTACAACTTTTACCAGAAACACGTCTTCTTGCCTCTTTCATAATGGACTGTTGAGAGAGTTTCTATTGTTGCAATGAATGAAAATTAAGGCATCAGCATAGTTCTTCATCTCTTTGGTACAGTGATGACATCTGCTTCTTATTGTAGCTGTAGATCATCTTCCTTCCGTCTAGTAAGCTGTAGTCTTTCTAGAGCTCCTGAGATTTATTGTTGTCGAGGGAAGGTGGGGGGGAAGCAAATACAAAAAGACCATTTTCAAAATAACCAGATGCCAGTACTTAGGTCATTGTAGTAGAAATTCAGATTTGCAGCTTCTGTTTGGGCATCTTCCGCTTCAGTCATGAATTCATACTAGTTACATAGTTTGTGTATTGAGGTGTGCTTAAAATAAAACAGCCATTTATGATGGCAAGCAAATATCTCCTGTTCACTCGTTCTGGTTTGTTTGAAGACGTACTGTGACAGCATTCTTCTTTGCTGTTGGAAACACGTAAGAGGTTTGTATTTTTGCAACTAGCAGCCCAGCATAAGTTGATGACCGCTTACTGAAGTTGTACTTTACCTTGTGTGTGGAAGCCAAGACTGCATTTTTATATGTATAAGTGTCTTCTATATAAGCACTTTCTCTACTTCCTTCATTCCTTATGTTGAAGAGTTTTTAAAGACCTCTTGTTTTTCCCAGGGTATATTGATTAGAAGAAAAAAAACCTCATAACATTCTAGAAAAATATCCAGATTATTGTTGGAACATCCTTGTTTTCCATCTTCTTTATACTGAATTAGTGGTCTTATGGTAGAGTGGTCACAAGAACACGATTGTTATTTTTCATCTTTTGGTTTTTTTGCGGGTTTTTTGTTTGGTTTTTTTTTGTTGTTGTTTATTCGTTTGTTTTTTTTCCTGTGGCCCATAAAAGTAAAGTCCTGCAATTCCTGAACACCCTTCAGCTTGGGAATTGGACTATTAGCTCTGTGAGCTGTCAAGTCAGTAATGTATGAAAGAGCTGAAAACTAGTTCTCAAAAGATTACAGGTGGATCCCCCAGTGAGTTTGCGCAGTATTCCTCTGAAATATCTTCTTGTCACCAGGCTTTTGATGGACAGCATTAAATATAGCTGTGGAAATGTCTTCAGTGGCTTTACTTAAAAGTAACTTTTTTTCATCCTCTTGGATTTGCAAGAGAAAGCAGGTGGTTTTCATAGCTTCTGGTCATTCTTTCATCAAATTGGTAGCTCTTATCTCGACAAAAGGTCAGGTTAGCAGTTAATAAAAAAATACCCCGATATGTTAGGAAGTATTATCTTGTCAGTATAGCTGTTCTAAGAGGTTTTGTTGCTTCTTGTACAAATCCTGTTATATCAGCTTGTGTGTGTGACAAAGACTATCCTGATTTCGCAAGCTGTTGGACTGAAGGTTGTCTAACACTAGAGATTAAAACTGACACTTCTAAAAAGCCAAGTGAATTCTTGCTTATCTTACTGTCTCTTATTTTCAGTTACTTCTCTGTAGTTTGAGCACTAAATCTTGAAGTTGCATACCTTAATGGCTAATCTGCCCTTTACTGTCTTGCATAGAAACGTGTTAGTATTATCAGGAGTCTAAGATTTAAATATTGCTGCTGTTACCAGTCATTGTTTTTTCCTGGTTCCCTAAAGTACTGGCGTCATGCTAGGGAATACTGAGAGCAGTTACAGTGTCTCTTTAAGTTTGCAAGTGATTTAGGAAGTCAAATGCATTATATTCTGTTTCAGGAGGATCTAGGGGTGTTTGCTAACTCCCTGTTGCTGCTTTCAGTGAAGTTACAAACTGGTGTGTGGTGCAGGTGGATTTGTCTGATAACATGAGACTAAAGGACCAAGCTTTAAGAATTTCCATGTTTTCTGTAGCAAACGTGAAGTGTTTGGGGATGATGTACGGGAAGCTGCTTTCTCTCACACTGCACCAAGAGCAGTTGCTGGCCTTGGTGTAAGTTGTCGGTGATTCCTGAACTGAACAGGGTATGTCACTCGGTCCCCATTGAGCAATAACAACAAAAAAGGCAAAGCGGTTCTATATCGCTTACATTCATGGGTCTGTGCTGAATCTCTTCTGCGCTCCTTAGCTCATCTCAATTAAAGGGCTCAGTATTCATCTTGAATGGGGTTTGGAGGTAGAACAAGTCATGTGGCTTCTGCTAAATAAGGTTTTGTGGCTGTGGAGTTCGGTGTTGTGGCACTATGGGGATACTGGATTAGATACACAGCTTTTATGTAGTGACACCCTGTTTCAAAATGAAGCTTTTACATTCGTAAGACCTCAATGTTGGTGTACTTTCCAACGTGATTGTTTGACTTTCGTGTAAAATCTGCTTTCTTCATTTTCTTAATTTTTGCTGATAACTTAATTCAGTAGAGTTCAGCTTGGTCCTGGTTGTCTTCCTTCACTGTGTGTAGTCGCACACAGTGATTGCATTGGAACTAACTGTTTTGCTGCTGCTGTTTTGGATTTAAAAAAAAAAAAATTCATCACAACCAACCCCCCCCCCCAAAATCCAAACCAGCCCCCCACCCCCCAACACCCCCCACTTCATAATCTTACACGTTTTTTCTAGTTGCACCTTTAACTTCAATAAAAAGTGTTATATCTCCAAAAGATGGGGTGGCTTCCATCCAGCAGTTGTGTTAACTGCTAAATTGAATCTACCATGTGGAATGTCAAAATAGGAATGAAGGAAAGTGTTGGGGTTGTGGGGGTTTTTTGTGTTCCCCCCCCATTTATTTTTAAAAAAGTATTTGCTAACGGTATTAAGGAGAATGGAACTACGTGGCTGTTAGAATATTCTTCACTTCTATTCTAGGCTGTATTGGAGTTTTGACCACACCAATGCGTGTTTAGTTTCAGTTCAAGAAATTTAAGTAATATGGATGACTTTCTTTATTAGAAATGTCCTTTTGAATTCTGGCCTTTAAAGAATGTATTTTTTGAGATAGCAACACTGGAGATTAAACACAAAACAAGTTGATTTTTATATAACTAGCTTTTAATTAAGATACTCATACTCCAGGGTTGGGTGGAGGGAAGCCAAAATGTATGTTAACTAAATAAATTGTCTCCACTTAACAGCCTTGCAGTTTTGGCTTTTATGCTGAATCTCTGGTACCAGATTAATGGTAACTTGCTGTCTTTCCATATCCACTTAAATAAAAACATCATTCATAAAAATACCATTCAGACAAAGTGCTTCTTGTTAAGAGGCTAATGGGATACTATGTTTTGATAAATTCACCCTTCTTGATGTTCCCTAGTCAGAAGTTAAGAAATAGGTTTAGAAGTATAACTCGTTAGCTTGCACTGGTACACTATGTGGAGCTCCGTACTGGATCTCTTGCAGGATCAGTTTATCCTTTTTGTTCAAACTCACTGCTCTCAGTGACTGAGACTGAGCAAGGTACTGTGCTTCTCAACTTACCAGAAACTCTCCTTTAACTTCCTTTATAGGCAAGCATCTCACTGACCTTTGGCTTTATACCTTGGAGTTTCAAGATTTAAGTATTCCCGAGGTAAGAGAAACTTGAGAGAGAGAAAGAACTTTGCTTCTGAAAGCCATTTTCCTACGTCTTCCTTATTGAGACCACCTCAGTTTGCCCTTAACTGGGATAAGATCATCTTCTAGCTGATTTTGAAATTGCAATAGCCGTAGCTTTTTTGGATCTTGTTGACTAGGGGAAAATAAATATTTCCTAGTGAAGTGTGAAAAGCTTCTATTCTGCAGCTTGTCAGGAAGAAGAGCTATTATTATTTCTTTAAAGATACTGTGATAGCAGAGTTTTCCATTCCTAGCTTACTTTTAATAACAGACTGTTTTGTGGCAGACTCCACGATCTGTGTGATCTGACCCCTGAAGCTCTTTGTAGCGTGGCTCAAGGGGTCTGTGCCTGTGAGCAGAATTAAACACCAGAGGGTCTTGTTCGGTTTCCATGATGGAATCTAATAAAGGTACTGTTCATAGAAGCAAACCAGAAGTCTGGATAAACAATTCTGATTTTATTTGACGCTCTATTTAGAGGCTGGGTTGTCTGGTTTGTTTTGTTGGTTTTCTTGTGCTCTTTCTATCTATTTCTCCTCTTTGAACTAGTCTCCTATTTTACTGACACTTAAAAGCCAATTTCTTTGGCTCAGTTTATATATATACATTTAGCTGTGGAGTCTTTTCAGGCTCTCTTCGTAGTGGTGCTCACTCATGTAGACTCTTCCAGGAGATGCACGGATTTTTTTTTTAATGTCACGTGTAAGTGAGGAAGCTCTGTCCCACAAAAAAGATAGTATTTAAGGTTGCTTCTCAAAATTGATTGGCTTTTTGATAGGTAGTGCTGTGAAAGACTAAGGAATAAACTGCTATTTCATGATACTCCTGGGAGAAGTGAAGGGTCTATCAGCAGGCCCTCAAATTCTGAAGGAACACTCGACTTCTAGGCTTTCTTGGCATATTGGCTTCTTCAGTGTCTGAAATCAGAAGGTATCTTCTAAGGTATATATGGAGATTCACCTGTGAAAGCACTGAAGCTTTTGTGAGGAGTCTAGGTTGTAGTATTCTGAATTAGCTCATAAACTTTGTGTGCTCTCAGTGTAGTTTACATGTGCTGTTGAGCTGTGAACAACTCACTCAGGCTCAGGGTGTAAAGTGTCATTCTATTCCATTTTGTTGGGAACCCTTGAAGTGAAGTGCTGTATGTACATCATGTTGGTTTCCAGCATCTTTCCATGTGCTTCTGGACATTTCTTGCTTTTTTGGATTCCTGGTTATCTTTTCTTACTATCTCTGTCTTGTAACCATGTAAAAAATATCAGTACAACGTTTTCATAGAGGTGCTGCAGGAGGTCTGTAGTATTAATTTTTTGAACCCTTGGGTGTCAAGAGTCATGTTCTTTGAAAAACCCAGTCCCTGTTTCAGATGCCTGGCATACAGCATAACATTCATCTCACCTTTTGATGTTTTGGGGGTTTTACAATCTGTACACCCCCTTCTTGCTTCCAGCCTTCTTTCTGGCCTTTTCAAGAGTTGGGCATACACTAATTATTCTGCATCTCATGAATGATATTACATGGGTTTCTGCTAGACATTTCAAGGAATTCCTCCAGCAGTGTGGAATGCTTGAGACAAGAACTGGTAGAAACACTTGCTGAATGTGATCCATGGAGGTATGCAGGTGACTTTTAAAGGGTTGGGGACAGGTTCTGCAGTACCTAAGGTAGCTAGTCCGACAGCTAGTCAGCCTCTGAGAATGGTATGTTGTAAAAGACCTGAAATATGAGCATCGCTTTGGGGCTATAAGATGTGCTTCTAATTGCTAGAAAATGTAGGGTGTTGATGACTCTTCTGTAGATCTTGAGTGCCACTGTTTAAGCTTAGCATCTACCCTGCTTTTTTTTTTTTTTTTTTTGCCTTTCTTTTCCTCACTGGTGGTTGACTTCTGATGCTGCTTTCTTTAGCTAGCCTAGGCTAAGCTTCTTGATAATAAACAGTATGATTATGCCTATCAGCGCATACATTTCCTGTCTCAGGTCCCAATACAATTTTGAATGTGATGGTTTTTCAACCTATCTTTGCTCCTGCAGGTCACTTAGCTAAAAAAAATGGTGCATTTCAACATATAACATAAAATGTAAGGGAGAGGACAATCATTCATTTAGCCCAGCAAGAATAGACATAGCTGAAGACCAATTTTAGCTGTAAATCCCATGTCTCTTCCTCCTGTAATGTTTGCAGATGTAAACAAAATGTTGTCTTGTCATATTTGTGTATATCGATGTGCTTTGTACTTCTCATGATGTAAGTACAGTTCAGGAAACAGAACAGTTGGGAAAACTGTTCCTGATTGGAACTGAAAATCAGAGCAAGTCCTATTCTGAAACTAGTCAGGTTCAGTTTGGGCTATATAATTTTAAATTCCCTTAATGTCTGAGTAAGCTCTGTGTGTTATGACTGTCAAATCTGGGAGAAGTCTTTTGGTTTGGGGAAAACTGGGAGATATTCTTCTTGCATCTGACTGGCAGGTCGAGGGAGACTTTGCTGTGCTACAGAACAGAAATAATAACAATCATGTCATCTGTAGTCCGGAGGGAGTTTTATTCCATGATGAGGTCTCAGCAGCTTGTTAGGCTTCTTGGGGAGATGGAATAAGTATATTCTTTAATAAAGAACTTGATTTGAAACTTCTTGGCATGGTACGTACTACAATTCTAAGTGGGCATCTGTTTCTTGACTGACTCGTGTTATCTTCTTAGATGTTATCCCAGCCAAAAGAAGACTTGCCTAATGTCCTCTCACAGCTTCTTGCTGTATCACCTTCTCTGAAAGCTCATAGGTTTATGCTGGTAATTTTTGACATACTCAAAGAGATATAAAAAGTTGCTTAGTCGTCATATTATAAGGAAGTTTTTCAGATGGAGAATGCAGAGAACGTGCATAAAAGCAGTAGCATGGAATGCTGATAATGTGTGCTGCTGCTGGAAGTGATACTGCAGTTAGGTCTTTATTGTATCAGGAGCATAAATACAACATGTTACTTCTAATGAAGGAAATTGAATCCTCATCATTACTAGTTATTTCAGATTAAACTCCTACTGTTTTACAAGGTGAAATAAAATTGGGATGTGCAAAAGTTAAGGTATCTTGTTTCCTTCATATAAATTGCATAGAAGAAGCAAATCTTATTTGGTCATCCAAAAATAAGTTACTTGCAACATTCTAAGATGAGGATAAACCAAGTGATATGGTAATTTAGAAAACGGAGTATCAGTGAGGGCATTGATGAGGTTTCCTTCCACCAACTGCAAGAATTTATTTCCCCTTGTTTACTTTCATCATCAAATACAGGCTTCATTTGGTAAGTAAGAGGAAATAAAATGAGCATGGTAACACAACTCAAGCAACAAGTAATAGGACTTAGTCTTATGCATTTAATAAAAAGCTGTTAGCTTGTTTTAACGCTTGTCGTATGCTGTGTAAGCAAAAGGTGTAAGTTGTAAAAGAAGCTGCAGAAAACTCATGACCCTAGAAAATTTTTATTTGTGAAGAGTCCCTTGGGGTGTGTCATACACTTAAAAGTACATACACCCCACCTCCAGCTCAAAGCAGAGCATATATGGGTATTTGCTCAGTCAAAGACAATTTATAGAGATTTGACATAATCTCTAATTAAGTGCTGCTCTCTCTTGGTGGTTTTGCGACTCAGAAACGGAGCTCCTGCGTCTTGCAGTCATATAGGTTCTGTCTGTAACCAGTTTTTTCCTGTTGAATATATGAAGAATAGTTTTTCTTAAGCTTTGGGAAGAATGCAGAATTCTCTGCTAATGTACAGGGGGTTATTTTCATATTTTATCTACCCATGATTTTCAGTTACCTGTTTCCTATAGCCAGTATTTTGGGGAAAAATTCTTATGATCGCAATTATGTGGAACTGCAGTCTTCCACAGATGTAGGATATATGCTGTGTGTTACTATTGATGCATATTTCTTGTGTAGTCATTAAGAGGTGTGTTTTATATGAATGCAAATGTTAAGTTTGCCATCTACATAAATCCATGTAGTGGATTTGTCAGTATAATAAGGCTTTGGTTTGGGCAAAAGTTGATTTGAAATAACTCTTCAAGGTAGTTACACATTTTTTCTATTTTGAAATTTCTTGCTCAGTCTTTTCAGTTGCACTGTGTAATTGTTCGTTCCCTGTTAAAAAAATTTAATGTAGTATGTGAGGCTGTTTAAAATCACATGCCCACCCCCAACACAGCTATAAAAGCCAGAACTGTGCATACCTCCCTTGATACCAGTGTTAAGTAGGAAATTTAACAGCGTCTACTTTATTTGCTGGATTTTTTTGCACATGCACTTTTGATGATAGTAAATTCATTAGGAAAGTAAGGACAGTAACACTCTTATTATACGAGTTCTTTAGCTGCTTTGTTCCAAATGAGAGGTGTTGAAAACAGTGAAATGTTAATCTTATCAGAGATTTGTCTTATAAATAAATTGTGCTTTTCAGCAGAACGGAGGGTTTTAACGCTCCAAGTAGTATGCTTGGCTTTATCTTACCTCTGCCATTACCTCAGGAAATGAGGGCCTGTGATTTGAGTGCATAATACTCTGTTTCTTTACGCTAGGAGTTAAGTATTTATATGGCTAGTGAAAGAACTCTGTGCTGCAAGTAACTGTGAGGAAGAATTGAGTCTGAGTAACAGTGGAGACTGGAATAGCTGTATTCTTTATTTCAGATTTCGACCTATTAAAGGAAGGCAAGAAGAACTAAAAGAGGTGATTGAACGTTTCAAGAAAGATGAGCACTTAGAAAAAGCCTTCAAGTCCTTGACGTCAGGTGACTGGGCCCGGCACTATTTTCTTAACAAGAACAAAATGCAGGAAAGGTTGTTCAAGGAACATGTAGGTGTATTTGTAATTAATGTGCTTTTTCAGATGGTTGAAAGGCTAAGAAAATGTAAAAAATTCTTAGGAATGTAGCAATAGTAAAGGAAACTAATCCACTGCTCTGTTATATGTTGATTGTTTGATTGCTTTTAACAGAAACTTCCTTTGTTTTTTAAAACCCAGCTAGCTTTCCCCCCCAACACAACTTTTTCTTTGGAATTAACTTACCACTGCCTTTTATTTAATAAACATGTAGAAAGGAAAACACATTTGCCTCTTTTGCTGTTGGCTTAAGTCATAAGCACAAGAGAGAAGACCTGCTTCCGGGAGAAAAGAGTTTCGATGACTTCTTTAATTCTTTGGAAGGGGCTTTCTCCCCTTTTCCCCCTTCTTTGTTTTGTGTTGGTAGTTGGGGTTCTTTTGTTTGTTTTGGTTTTTTTACTTGGAGCTATTGTAGTTCAAATTGTGTGACAAAGAAAAGTAAAGGAAAACAGAGAAGCCTTGCTACCTCAAAATACCTCTGTTCTTTTGGGTATAGGGGCTTTATGTGGGAGTGTTATTGTCTTCCTCCACTTCCCACACAACAAATCAATTTTGTGTATATTATAAAGGTTATTGCCTCTCAAAGTTGCAGGGAAATCATAGTCTTTCTTTACTGGGGCAGGGGGAGAAAACTCCTTCAAGAACGAGTCCACTGTTTTCAGGTAACAACCAAAAGGAATTTGGCCTACTTCAAAGTGCATCAAATCTAGTAGTGTAGAAAAGGTAGGCAGCAAATTCATCTTTCCCAAAGCGTTTTTTTGAGTAATACAACAGCGCTTTAACTAAAAATAATTGATCCAGCAATCCCCGAGTTCAGTATTTTTGTCATAGGAGTAATACCTTTTTCAGAACTGTAAAGAATAAAATTGGATCCTGAAAATTGTTAGGTCTCAGTGGTTCTTAAAGACCTGAGAAGAACTCTTGAATGCAACTACTCAGTGACTTTAAGAAGAAAGTATACATTTTCATTGATGGGGCCACTTCTGTAGCATTTGAGGCATCTTTTTTTGTGTGTGTGTGGGTTTTTTTGTGCAGTTTACTGACCTTCATAATTTTTGTATGAAGTTCCTCACTGCTTTTGTTTTGCTTGTAACAGAAAAGTACTGTTTTCTTTCATTCCAGGTATTTATTTATTTACGAATGTTTGCAACTGACAGTGGGTTTGAGATACTGCCTTGCAATCGGTATTCTTCTGAGCAAAATGGAGCCAAAATTGTTGCAACAAAAGAATGGTAAGAAATATAGTTTGCTGCATTCTATTTCTGTCAGTTATTTTGAAAGATTCCAAAAAAGATATTAAAAAAAAATATGATTTAGAATTAAAACTGCAGCCAGTGAAATATAAAGGTTTGTATTTTTGCTTAAAAATTAAATTTGTTGTCTGCTTTTGCTAAGTACTTAACTCACAACACATGCATCTGTAAGATATTCCTTTATGTATTTGGGCATAGCCATACAGTTTTCAGTATACAAGTTTTTTTTAATCTTGTTTTCAGTCAGATAATTATTTTCTGCTAATCGTGAGTTGTTGGCCTTCTGTGAGAAATACGACCATGTCAAGACTCACAGTGTGCTGGATTTGTTATACAACAAATAATTGTGGGGGAAATTAGTTTTTCACCTTTGTGAAACTGAAGGGTGTTATTTGCATATTTTGATTCTGCAAGATAAATTTCTCCTAGAAACACAAAGTTAGAAGCCCAGTGTATTTTCCCCATCTCATTCTGGTGCATTTGAGTCTCATTATAAGCATGTCCGTGGCAGCACCAGCAGATCCCTGGGTTAATTCAGATTCTAAAATAAATTTTCTCCTCCCTTCCCTCTCCCCTCCCCCCCATAATTTATATTTATTTTGCTTCGTGGCAGTACATACTCATAACAGCACATCTGAGATGATGATATGCTATTATGTGTGGGCTAGGATTGAGTGGCTAGACAGGATGCTGGCAGTGTACCAAGTAAGCATGCTGTTACTGTGGGACTATGGCCACAATGTGTGGGAGAGTAAGTTTTAAGAAGGTTGAGGCCAGTTTCTAGCTCTTCGTGACCGTAGCTGGAAGTTCCAAGGCCATGATACAATCAGTATTTTTTGGGTTAGTTTTTTTTTTGGTTTGAATTCTCCCCTTGGCTGATTGGGGTGGAAGCTTTGTACTTAGGTGTGTTGGAAATGAAATAACTTCCCATGCTCAAAATCTTGAGTGACCTGAGAGACAGTAAGACAGGAGGGCTGCTTCTTAACCCTGCCAATATCTGGAAAACTATTGGGACTCAAAACTGAGAGAGTTCTTTGCACTCTCTATAAAAGGAGAATTTTGCACGTAAAAGGCTTCTGGTTTGTGTCCCTCATGTATATTTAGTATCTCCATATTCATCTGTGTCAGAGTAATCTGGCCAAAGTTTAAAATGTACACTCTAAAGAGCAGTGGAAACAATGCCCTTGCAAGATAATGGAAATTGTGCACATCTTCCTAGGCTGAGTGTTGAGTACAATGGCAGATTGTCTGTCTGCACACGAAGGCATTGTGGATTTGTTGATTCTTGTTGGTCATTATGTCGTTCTCGTCCCTCGGCCCACCCCCCCAAGTGGTCTGTTTCAAGGGCCAGCTTGATGCTGAAGAACTACTTTTGAGAGAGGAAAGCATCTTACATAAATTCTGGCTTTTTTTGAGTCAATACCGGGCATTTTTTAAGAAGCCATGGAGTTCTAAACATCTTCACTATGCTGTGTTTTCCTGGCCAAAGGAAGAAGTGTAGGAAATGCAAACAAGAGCAGCTGGAGGAAGTCAAAATCTCTTAAGTGTTGATGGGGAGGGAGTGTGCACAAATTAAAAAAAAAAAAAAAAAAATCTCGCTTTTGGTTTTAACAACTGCAGAAGCTGAAGTAATCAACTCCTGCAGTTTCTTGCTTGTAGTCTCAGGAAATTGTAGAAACAATGGTGGTAATGTCTGTCAGAATTGGCGTAATTGATTCTATATAGTAGCATAAAAATGTTTATTTCCTGTCTGAGAAAAAGTCTGTTTAGCCTAATATCCTGTCTCTGACTGAATTAAAACATGAGGTTTAAAAGGGCTGAGAAATGGTTTACAAAACACTTCCTGTTATTGACAGCTTTTCTTTCTGTGAAATTACTTTGTCATTTTGGCATACGTATTCTTATTTCTGCTACTCTTTTTTATGCTAAAGGAAACGAAATGATAAAATAGAATTACTTGTGGGCTGTATTGCTGAGCTATCAGAAATGGAAGAAAACATGCTGCTGAGACATGGGGAAAATGATTTCAGTGTCATGTATTCCACACGGAAAAACTGTGCACAGCTGTGGCTTGGTCCTGCTGCATTTATCAATCATGGTGAGTAGTAAGTTTAGGAAGCATGTTAAAGGACATAAGCAGTTCTACTCAGAAGTGGTGTTATATGTGAGCTGAACAACACAGAACTTTAGAGAAAATGTCTGAATCTGGCATACTGGATTACTGTAGGACAAAATCCTGTCGGGATTTTCCCAGACCAGAGCTGAGCGGCTGTGAACTGGGAGACTCACAGAAGGCTCTAGGAAGTGATGCCTCTTTCCTTCACAGCGACTTTGGAACTGGCAGCTAAATTAGTGGGGCATATTGTGGGTTACCTTGAATTGTTTGTGAACTTGTTATGCCTTCTTTAACCTTTGGCACAGGTTATGCTGAAGGAATGGCAGGTAGGATTTAAGATAAATTATATTACCTTCAGGAGGAGGGAAATTGAACATTTGTGATAGCATAGGGAAGAGCTCAGAAACCAAACTATATGAAAATAGGTATGTTTTGATGTATAGCTTCGTGCAATACTGACATAACTCCCAGTATTTAGTTGAGATTCTACAGTTACTGAAGTCAGAGTGAATCCTTACTTTAGATATCTACAACTATTCATGTTTCAGGTCTTATCAACAGTTAATTGACTTTATCTTTTGGACCTTTTTCAGATTGCAGACCTAACTGTAAGGTAAGCAAGAAATTTAAATAAATAAAGCACCCCACTTTTTTTTTTCTTTGTCCCTACACCTTTTCCTCCCCAACTTTTTGCTTTTTTTTTTTCTTATTGAGACTGTTCAACCGTAATGATTAACTTCTCCCCCTTCCTGTCATCTCCTTCCCCAGTTTGTGTCAACGGGCAGAGATACAGCATGTGTGAAAGCTCTAAGAGATATTGAACCTGGAGAAGAAATCTCTTGTTATTATGGAGATGGTTTTTTTGGAGAAAATAACGAATACTGCGAATGTTACACCTGTGAAAGGTATGGGTTGATGTAAATAAGTTTCACATGGAATTGGGCATATTCGTGATGCATTTTGTGAAACTGCAAGTTCTTAATTATGAATACTCAGACTTTTGGACACATCATAATTATTTTGTAGGTATTTGTTATGATTTTTTTCTTTAATGTTGTTACTGAATGGTCATCCTCCCTGAGAGCTCCTGCGTTGTGTTGTTCTTTTGATTCTCAGTTTTGTAGATAACCCAAAATGTGAATTACAAAAAAGAAATGCAGATTCTTAAAAATATTTGTACTGAATAAAGTAGAATTGGAAGGAAAAGCAGTTGTAGCTGCTACAAGACCATTAGCAACTGACCACCAGCTTTTGGGGGTTTTTTTGTACTAGAAAAAGCGAATTTCATTAATGTTTTCTGTGTTGCCCTGAAGCTCTCTTCTGCTGGGAATTGGCAAAGTAGTTTTCACCATATGTTATTAGAACTTGTGGGTTTGTATATTCATAAAGATCTGCTGGTTTGGACAGTACTTGCTTATATCTGTCCATTGCACAGTAGCAGCCAAGTTCTTGTTACATTTGTTCTTCCCATGTGCCATTCCAACCTAGTTTCTTCACAAAATCAGTTGAAAGAATTCCATAGTTGGTTTTCGCCATGTTGAAAGTTCTGCTTGCTGTGAGCATGGAGGCTCAGCATCATTTGTGAGAGCTTCACCTAGTTCTAAGAGGAAGTACACAGAACATATAACAGTTCTGTTACTGTTTGACTTAACTGTAGAGAGAAAAAATCCTATAAAGGACAAAATATTTTTGAGAAATAGCTTGATGCACCTTCACATAAGTAGTTTAATAAGCCTACCTTTATTTTTACTAGCTAGTTTGGTCACTAACAGTTCTTGCAATTCAAGGGAAAACCTTCTGATGTGGACCTCCAAGCTCATACAATGTTAGTAGGTCATTCCAAGTGAAGGGTACGATCTCAGACTTTATATCTAGAGAGCTGCTAGTAAAAATGTACTTCAGTCCTGGGAGCTGTTTAGTGTTGAATAAATGGGCACCCTGATTGTTCTTTCCGTGTTACTTGGAGTGATATGTTTCTTTTTGCTCAAGTTTCTTTGATTGTTAATGTAATACAGATAACACTTTTAGGACAAACCAATGTTTTGTGTATGAACATCTTCAATAACTTGTCATCTTTATATTTTAAATACATGAATATGTTATATTTTAAAGCTAACGTTTGGGTAATTCTAACTTTAGGAATCTGCATTTCAGTCACAAGGCTGTGTTACAGCAGTCAAATATGAGAGATTTGAATTTAGGGGAGTTGAGCAAGGAAAAGTGAGTCCTTACTAACGCTGAGGCAACTGTCTCTTTGTACACCACAAAAAATAACCTATAAGTGACCCAATTTTGACAATGCTGTAAAGGGTGTTAGTTAGTGATGTTAAACTGCTAGACTTCTAAGAATCAGTAGGTACATTTGGGAGCTGTGGGAAGGTTGGCACTGTACAATTATTTTTTTTTTTTAAGCCTACAAAAATCATCACCAAGAAAATTTGCATATCTTTACATATGTGCATGTACTCTTTCTAGGTGAGCCTGCTCTTCATGCTGGCTGACTGAGACAACTGGGCACCAAAGACAACATGTCAGAAGACAGTTGTGGGTGTTCATAGCACCCTTGCTTTCTGACCTCAATTGGGTGTTGCTTGTGCTAAGTTCAGTCCAGTATCTTAAGATGTCTGTAACTTGCAGTATTCAAAATAATACTGTCAAACAATGTTCCTATCAAACAAATATCAGTTAATTTGAGAACAAGGATTGTGTCTGCATAATAATTAACCTTGTGGAGCTTGAGATCCTGCCTGATCTTTTTGGTGCACTTTTGGTTAAGTTTTGTAGATCTTTCAGTACAACACGCTGAAGTGCAAACTGAAGTTGTCTTCAGTAAATGAAGTGCAAGCATACTGGATTATTAAAAAGTACCAAAGGAATACTATAGTAATGGTTGAAGTGCAAAAGTAGAGGAATTCTTAATCTTCATCCTTTTCTGTGATTACTTAAAAAGAAAAAAGAAGTTCTGGGTTTGCTCAGCCGTTCCATTTTCGTGGTAAAGACATATTGGAGTCTTTCAGTTACAAAGGAACACAGAACATGTGATAATTTTATTCCATTTTCTGTACTTTTAAACTCTTGCTGATGCAGTAACAAGCATTGTAGCTGAAGCTGGGAGTTTTTACTAGCCTGATGTGATTATGAAAAATTTATGTTATTACCTAAGCTAATATAAGTAGTATTTTGAACTACCATATGTCATTTTCACTTGTAAAATTTTACTATGAAACGACACTAAAATAGACACAAAGCAAGGGAAACCTACTCTTGCAATTTTTCTTCTTGTAAGAAATAAATGGAAGGTTTTTCTGCACATCTTACTAAAAAGAGGTAAGTATATAGATACCTTATTAAAACAGCCCACAAAATGCTAATAAATTCAGTGGCTATTGGTATTGTTTATCCAACTATACCTGGGATTCAAACTGCTGTCTCTGAAACAAAGTTCTAAGTTTATATTAATAGTTATTAATACATCTTGTTCTCTTTTTCTTTGTAGACGTGGAACTGGTGCTTTTAAATCAAGAGTGGGATTGCCAGCACCTACTCCTGTGATTAATAGTAAATATGGACTGAGAGAAACAGATAAACGATTGAACAGACTTAAAAAGTTGGGTGACAGCAGCAAAAATTCAGACAGCCAGTCCGTCAGCTCTAACACTGATGCAGATACCACTCAGGAAAAATCTAATGCAAGTAAGTGAGGGGAAAAGCTTGGACTGCAGGATTAAAGGTTTCATAAAAACGTGAAAAACTTTCACTGTGATGAAATTCCTCTCTTGGTGCTGAGATGCATCTCAGATACTGGTCTTTAGAACTGTAATTTATTCAGGAATGTGAAGGCAATTTACATGGCAAATTCATGCTTTTCTGTAAGTGTTTCAAGAACAATAGGGGTATGTTCTTGTTTTGTTTTTTCTTTTATTTATATCAAAAGCAAATAGTCTCATATATGTAAGCATGTCAGTTAAAGTTCTGTCAATCATGTATGTATTTCAAAATACAGTGATCTATCATATGCAATAGTATGGTTTAGGAAAGAAAACTTATGTAGTTTGAGTTACCTACATTCTGTAGGAAAGGTGTTTTTAAATAAATACTGTCAGTACAGATTGTTAAACAAATAGTCGTTTCCTTTAGAGATCCTTTAAATTGGGCAGCTATTCCCTCACCACATCCAGGATGGATAGTTCAGGTACCTATTCTGAAGGGAAAGTGCACAGTTAGTAATCTCGAAAGAAATTGGAAGGGATTTTGGTTTGTGATGCTCTTGAAAGACTTCTCCTCATGAAGTAGAGAGTGTCATTTATTTACGCGCACACACACACCCCTGCCACAGTCAATTTAGGCAAAATAAAAATAACCTAAACTTTGACTTAACTAGCAAACAGGTTTGGAGCCGCATAAAATATTGTGGTTCCACCTGGCTCCTGTTAGCTGCTGTGATATTTAAAAAGAAAAAAAAAAAAAAAAACAAAGAACAAAAACAAAACCAACAAACCATTTCCCGAAAAACACTTATGATGTCTAATTACAAAGCTTTAGAGTTGCAGCTTTGCTTGGGCAGACAAAACTCCTTTACTTACCACAGTAGGTGACAGAAAACTGGATATATGAAGCTGAAATCTGTAGTTAGGGTTTTTTGGGGTTTTTTTTTCCTCCCTCTGTAGGGAAAAAAATCTGGGGTTAATACCTAGAGTATGCTGATCCTAAGATTTTGCTAGAATAATACTCACTAAAAATTATGGGTAATGTGGGATGGATTTTTTTAAAAAATTGACAGAAGAAATTCAGTAAAAAACAAAGTCGGTATGTTGGGGGTAGTAAGGGAAGCATACCTGGAATTTAGATGTACTTTTGACTTACTTGACAATTCCTTTCATGTCTGAGTTGGAAGTTAAGCAGTCTCGCTCCTCACTGCGTACTTTCCAGCCTGTTTCACAGATTTCGGTGAAGTGTTTAAAATAAATAACTACAGTATTTGGGAGTGGGAAACTCGGGATAAAGCAGTGTCATAACAAAACCACTTTTTTTCTTTTGCAGCTAACAGAAAATCTTCGATTGGTGTAAAAAAGAACAGCAAAAATAGAACATTAACGAGACAGTCTATATCAAGAATTCCAGCATCATCAAATTCTACCTCATCTAAACTAACTCATATAAATAATTCCAGGGTACCAAAGAGACTGAAAAAGCCTGCAAAGCCTTTACTTTCAAAGATAAAGTTGAGAAATCAGTGCAAAAGGCCAGAGCAAAAGAATGCTTCTAGAAAGCTCGAAATGGGAAATTTAGTTCTCAAAGAGCCTAAAGTAGTTTTGTATAAAAACTTGCCCATTAAAAAGGATAAAGAATTGGAGGGACCAGTCAAAGTTGCAGTCTCCAGCGGATGCTTAACAAGGCATGCAGCAAGAGAACATAAACTGAATTCTGTGAAAGGTGCTCATGAGCATGGTGATATACCACCCTGCACATATATAACAAGGAGGTCAATGAGAACAAGAATGAATTTGAAGGAGACCTCTGACATAAAGCTTGAACCAAATAGGTTGGATAGCTATAAGAATAATTTGACCGGAACGCAATCGGACATTTTAGAGCAGCAGTCTCATGTGATAAATGAAACCGACGTGGCTCATGGACCATCGCATAAAGGGGATATCAGGTGCCAGAAAAATGATGCAGGCATGTCAAAAAAGAAATCTCGACAAGGAAAACCTGTGAAACCATCTGCAAAAATAGAAGAAACTGATACTACGCACAATACACCTGTGAAAGATGAAGTACCAGATTTGATTAGTTCTCATTCAGAACTCGGAGAGAGGAATAACATGGTGGACACACCTGTTGGCTATAAAGACTGTATCCCTGCGTCTGGTGGCTGCTCTGTTGTAACATCTGACAATTTTAAAGCAAAAGACAGCTTTAGAACTGCAAAAAGTAAAAAGAAAAGACGAATCACGAGGTATGATGCACAACTTATCCTTGAAAATAGCTCTGGGATTCCTAAACTGACTCTTCGTAGACGCCATGATAGCAGTAGCAAGGCAAATGACCAAGAAAGTGATGGAATGAATTCTTCAAAAATAAGCATCAAATTAAGTAAAGACCATGAAAAAGATAATAATTTATATGTAGCAAAGCTAAATAATGGGTTTAACTCAGGATCAGGCAATAGTTCAACAAAATTAAAAATACAGCTAAAACGAGAGGAAGAAAACCGAGGGACGTACCCTGAGGACCTTCATGAAAATGGTATGTGTTGTAGTGAAACTCTCTCCCTTTTGGAGTCAAGAATGGAAGTAGATGATTATGGTCACTATGAAGAGGAAACAGCAGATGAATCTTCATCAGAAGAGGACGATGAAGAGGAAGATGACTATGATGATGAATTTGATGACTTTATTCCTCTTCCTCCAGCGAAGAGATTAAGGCTTATTGTCGGCAAGGATTCAATAGATATTGATATTTCTTCCAGGAGGAGAGAAGATCAGTCTTTAAGGCTCAATGCATAAGCTTATAGGTCTTAAACTGACCTGGATGTCATTTTTAAAAAAAAATAAAAAATAAAAAAAAAACCCAACCCCACAACAACAACAAAAAAAAAACCAACAAAAATTCCATTTGATTATTCCTCAACTGAAGAACTTTCTGAAAACTTAGTGGCAGCACTTCTTAATTGTTTATTCACCTATCAACATAATATTGTAGAAAGTGTACAGCATACTGACTCTTCTTAAGTCTGATTTGTGCAGATTTTTATTGTACTTTTTAATAGCCTTCTTATGTGCAATTCTGAGTTAGAGGTAATGCTCTGTTGTAAAATAAAGGCTCAAGCAAAGTTATGAAATTGCATCAAATCTTTCCATGCAGGACAATGAGAATACAGTGTGGCTACATAATTATTTTTGATCAGTAAGAGCATTAGTTTGCTCTTACGATATTTGACTAAACAATTTAAAAAAAAAAATAAATCATAGTAGCAGCATATGAAGGTTTTCTAGTATATGTTAATATCACCAGCAATGATCTACAGCTTTTCGATTTATTTGCTAGATGTTTTTTTCCCCCCTTGGAGTTTGTCAGTTTTAACACTGTATGCTGTCCCAGACGTACTGTTTGTGGCCTTTGTTATAGTAGCAAACCGTTGGTTGGAAGTCAAATTGATTTCTTTAAAAAAAGAGGAAAAAAAAAAAAAAGAAAGGTGTTGACAATTTGCTGACTTTTTAGTACATTATATGTACAAGGGTAGCAGTATGCAGAATAAAAGTTTGGATATGGTGTATTTATTGCTTGTTTATGTAAATTAAACACCTTGTATTTAACACTTTTCAATACTTTTAGATAAAATTGTTCTTTGCAAGAATGATTGGTGCTTATTTTTTCAAGAATTTGCTGTGAAATAATGTGATTACAATGGGCAACATTTATCCAATGAACTGCAGCTATCCTAAATTGGTTCTTCATATTTTTCTGTTGCACTTGTAAAATGCTACAAGGAATTTAAAGAAAATCTATTCACTTTAACTTATGATAGTTTTATGAAATTAAAAACAACTAAGTCACAGCTTTTGTTCTGTGGTAACCTATAAATTGTTTGTCTTTTAAGAACCAGTTGTAAAAGACTGAAAAGATATGTATATGTTGTAAATATTTGTGTGTTGTGAGAAATTTTGTCATAAGAAATTGAGATAACTTGCCAGAAGGGTTTTTAAGTTTAGAAATACATCCATGCCAATAAAATAGGAAATTGTAAACCTAGTTTTAAACTCTGCATCAGTTGGAGTTCTTTGCTCATACGTAGTTCACTTAATACTTCAGAGTCTGCTTTATAACAATGAAGAGCATCAGGGCAATCTTTGGCTCTTTTCTTTTTAATAAAAGAATGTTAGGAAACTTCTGGGCACAATGAACTTGTTTGTATGTATAAACCGGCTCATTTATAAGCCAATTTTTTGAAACAGGTATAAAATGTCATAGTTGACATAACTGTATAGCACTTTGGTCTGTGCTGTTTTTGTTTCTACTCAACCATGGATAAAGGTTTAGAATGTTTGTGTCTAGGGGTGTAGAAACAGAAGTTGCCTCATAAAACACGTGCTGTTGGGTTAGTTGAATCCACTGTTGGCTGCATAATATTTTCATGTGAAGTCCAACACTCTCTGCCCAGAAGAGCAAGAGTTTGAGTTACGTGACCACTGTATTATCACCCAGTTGTGAAAGCGTCAGTGGCAATGGGTGGGTGAATTTGCACATGAGCTGATCGTAATGGTTTGGCCCATCTCTGACCCTCAGAGAAATGAAGAATTTTTTCAAAGAAATCGTTCCAAATGCATTTCAGTAGTTTGTTAGACTGCAAATCAGATGGTGGAATCTGCCTTCGTCTCCCTTCCCTTCTGTATTCCAGCAGAGAATTAAGTGTAGAATTAAACCTAATACTTGTAATTTTGTTTTTATAATGTCCAGTCTCTGTTAAAGGCCAGCTGTGTCTCATGTACGGAGTGTGTGTATTTTTAAAAAATGGATGGGCCTGTGTGTAATGCACAGTCTCTCCTGTCAGACCTGGGCTTTTAGTTCATGGAAGACTGAACACAGAAGCCTTGGTGAGTATGCTGACATTCGGAGTTCTGAGTCAGCTGTGGTGGATTGTCTTGTGGGCTTTTTAATTGTACTGTATCATATAAAAATTGAGCTATTAAAAGTTGGGTTACAGGGAAGATAGCTGTGTTATTAAGGGCTTGCTTTGTAGTAGGAACTTTACCAGCAAACAGTTGATGGCAAATCACTAATACCGCTCTTTGCTCAAGGATTCACTCGCATTTTCAGCTATGTGCCCTGCAAGTATGTGGCTGTATCAGCGAAAGACATGAAGAGCTGAGCAAAGCATCTGTGTGCCGTTTGTTCCCTGCCCCGTCAGTTATTCCTGCAGTGTGCTCTGGGGTACCAGTTCCCCTCCTTGGCTCCAGAGTCAGGTTTTCTTGCTGCTCTTCTGTCTCCCTGCTGCGGACTCACACTGAAGGGTCCTCTGGCAGTCTTGGTGCTTCTAGTGGGGATGGACTGGTTTGCAGGAACATCATTCACCTGGGTGTTTGAGGAAAAGGGGGTTGATGCAGCAAGTACCCGTTGCCAGCCAGCGTGGGTATTTACTGACCAGTATGCTCGAGCGAGGTAAGGGCTTGCTGAACCAGCATCAAGCAATGAAAGCTGATCATGAAACAGCCGGTGAAGAAACTGAAAGAGAATCCTGCCCTTAGAGGTAGAAGCTGTTTTCCTTGAGTAGATGTTCCTACTAACTCAGTTCAGCCAAGCCCGTAATGAGAGCTGCTTTGCTATTCTCCGATGTGGAAATAAGTACAAGCAGCTCTTCAGGCATCAGGAACTCTAAATTGCTCTTGTTCGTTGTGCAGAGTTCTTGTCTTGGAGAATTTGTGACAAAAGTTTTTAGTCGTTTCCAGGGTAGACTGGTCCATGGCTGTGTCCTGCTACACAGATTTTTTTGGTGTTACAAATGCCTTGAAATAACTAAAAATGTGTTGATTGTGTAGGCAGGGGTTGCACAACCCGAGTCTCTTCTGTCCTTCCCCTGCTGCTGAAAACTTTTTTTTTTTTAATTCATCATTTATATGTGAATTGGCAGATGATGATGGTTCCCTGACCTTAGTAGTAGGGGAAGATGAATGTTTGTGTCACATGTATGAGAACCTGACAACGTTGGAATGTTTTTTACTGTCCAATTCAGACCACAAAGCACTGTGAAGTTAATAGTAATTGGACTGTCAGGGACCCTGTCTATCCTTTATGTCCCTAATTTCCTAGGATACTGCTAAGAAAAGACGTTTAGGGTGACCGCAGCACATCGTTTAGCAGGTTGAAGAGCTGGAGGCAGTGTATTACAGATGGGCTTGGTCAGCTAGTTTTGTGTTAACGTGTGGCAGGTTGTGAGGCTTAAAAGGAAATATTACAACCACCTTGAAAATGTCAGGTTGGCCGTGGATTTGTGAGGATCCTGGCACAGGTAGCGCATACTGAGCTGCCGTTTACCTGAGGACAGGTTTAGCATCGGCTCTGGAACGTTTGGGTAGGAGATGTAGCTGTTAGCTGGCTTGCACCTTCGATGTGGTGAGCGAATGGGGCAGGGGAAAAAGTGTCGATTCTTCGTAAGACAAAACCAAATAACTGTTTCTTCACAAATCGGTGTTGTGGAGTTGTGAGTCGTCTTTAAAAAAAAAAAAAAATAAAAAATGCAGTGAGCATACGGGAGAGGGAGCACTCCGAAGTGCTCTGCTCAAGTAGGAGCTGCTGTAGACTCACTGTACAGTAAAATCGCTGCAAAATACATTACAGGCAGCTTGATACTATTCATATTGATCCCAGAGAGACAGAAAAGATGATTACTCGGTGTGTTTCTGCCTGCCTTGCGTAGGGCACGCTAACCTTTCCCGTGTCTCTTTGGAGGGATATAGAAAGGTATTTTACATTTATTTGAGGAGGAGTGATTTGATTGGAAATAGTCGAATAAGAATAAAGCCTCTCCTGCTTGACATGTATGGGGACATTGGGGAATTTCTGGAAAATTGCTTGTGCTGAGAAGCAGCAATGTTCCTGCAAACAGCAGAGGCTTGTGATTGTCAGATGTTGTTGTAATATTGTCTGAGATGCGTCCCCCCCCGGGAGTGCTCTCCTCTGCCTCTAACTCCAGCTATAGTGTGCAAGCAGGGAGCTTTGGACTTCAAAAAATTGTGTCTGATAAAATTGCGGTGGATTCTCTGCGAGATTAATGTGAGTGTCCTGTTACTGTCTCTCTTCCCTTCTGTTTTTCAACTGCTTTTTTTTTTTTTTTTTCCTTTGCCTCCAGTGTATTTGTTGGGCACTGCGTGTTGTCTCTGCGTGTACTTTGAATGCTCAGGTAGTGGCTTGCTGAGGTTTACAGGGTACAGTCGCACAGTGTTACGCTGTTGTTCACAATGCATTGGCTTTATGCGGTCACATTGCCAGCCACTATGTGTAATACACGTCCAAGGTATTCCACAAAGTATGTATTCGCGGCTGCTTGCTTTTTTTTTTTTTCCTGGTTTCTTTTTGTCTGTCTTGCCTAGCGCTGCCAGTGCATGCTCTTTAAAATAAGCTCAGAAATGGAATTCTTCCGCTTCTCATATCTGTGTGGTTGGTCGCCCTTTTTAGAATGAAAGGGTGAAGGTTTGGGAGCGTAAAGTCACTGAAGTATGCATTGTATCTGTTAGCATCACGTATTTTCCTAAATCCCCTTCCCCAGTGAGAATTCTCTTGTTTGGGCCTGGCCATAAGTAAACCTGTGGCCTCACGTAGTCTCTGTTGCCCCTTCCTAAACTCTTGATTTCCCAAGTTAACAAGGTTATGGTAGCTTGTCTGTCTGCAGCATCGTTTCATGGCAGCGACACTACCTCCGTATTTACTTTTTTTGCCTGTTGCAGCTGCTGCTTTTTGTCCTGTGGTAGCCATGCTGGAGTTCACATATCTTATTTACACTAATCCCATTAAGTATTTTTATTATTGCAAGGTATACATGGGTTTTTTTCAGTGTTACTCCTCCTCCCCACAGGCAAAGAAAATCCATGACTTTTTCCCAGGCAGCTACGTTTGATTTAACTGTAATTTTACTCGTTTTCATCCCTGCACGAAACCTGATCGGAACAGTTCCTGCCACAGGAGCGGTAGCTCAAGTGGTGGTGTTGGCGTTACAGGTATGTCAGCGCTGGAACAGGTACGGGGCCAACTAAACAGTGTTGCTCGGGAATCGTTTTAGCTTAACAAGCAAAGATTCATGGTTTTGGTAGTGAGTTTCAGTCAAGTGTGGAGCTATCAATGGGTCCAACAAGCCATAGATTTTTCCACTGGTGCTTTATGATGTTCATTAGAAGTCAGTTCTATTTCGTAATTAGATTTATAGTCTTTTCTGCTCCAATTACTGTGTTTGCCTGCGACATTTTACAACAGAATTGCTTGTAAGCTGCTAGATCTAAGGTAGAGAATGACAGCGGTTGGAACGCTATTGGATAGGACGTGATTTTATTCGTATCTGCATAACCCCTGTGTATACAGCATTAGGACACGACTGCTGGGTTCAGCTGTTTTGTATCTACAGTGAAATCCAGAAGCCAAACTATTTGTATCCCGTTTAAATACGGGACCGAACGCAGGTTCTGAGGTCATGTTGGTCACTCCTGAAAATCCAATATATTTTCTTTATTTTTCACAGTTGCGTATCTGTTGATGGCTGAATAACACATGAGGTTTTTTTGAAGTCTTCAGTTGTTACAGAATCTGTAGATGTCCCATGCATTTTCTGGCTTTCATTTAAAAGCGTTTTGAAAGGGAAAAAATATTTTTGTGTTCTTCTGTTGGGGAGGAGGGGGAAGGAAGGGATATGTTTTGAGGCAGAGTAGTTTTTTATCTTTTCCCATCCTCTCTCAGAGCTGCTGCCTTAACTTTTATATTGAAATTGTGGCTTGTAAAATCAAGTGGAAAAACAGTTTCACGCACCCCCCTCAAAACCCATGCTGTTCCATGCTGCGTTGTGTAAGGTTTAAGCCCAGAGTAAGTCCTCATCTGGTAGTTCTGGTAACTCTGAATTACGAGGTTGGTATTGAGTAGCAGAGATGATTCAGCTGTCTGGAGTTAAGTGACTAATGGGGAAGGATTCCGGCTTGGGGAATATGTTGTGTAATAAAACAAAAATCTTTTTTCAGGTTTATTAGATTTCTAGCAAAAAAGCCCAAAGCTGTTGGTATATCTACTTTTAATTTACAGCACCGGATGACAAACATAATTTCTGGTGAAGCTAATCATACGTGTGTGTTTTGGTAGATACAAATAGCATCAAGCGTGAACTCAAGATGGAGGAAAAACAGCAGGAGAGAAGGGAGAAGGATTAAGGAAAGGTTAAAGTATTGGGATGGTGATGGTGTTCTGAACACTTTTAAAAGTTTCAAGAAAACCTGAAATGTAGCATCTTTTTATTTAAAAAAAAAAAAAAAAAAGGTCAAAACTTAGTCTTATTCTTGGTAGAAAAAATACACAAGATATTAATATTTCCGAGGTTTGTAATACACAGATTCTAAAGCTGTGCTTATACCTCTGAAACACTGACGGCAGTAGTATTTGCAAGTACAGTCACTTAACAAGGGGTGAGTTTACACCACTGAGCTTCAGCCAGTTGTGGGGAAACAGCGGCAGGATTACTCTTAAAAGGAGTGTGTGAACCTGTTATCTATGTGCAAATCTTACGCTACCGGTCACTGTCAGAGACTGCATGTGGGGAGAGATGGACCTTTTTTGGCCTGAGTCAGTACAGCTTTGCTCATACAAGGTGTGTCAGGATGGACAGGGCTTCCAGAGGGTTGAAGAGGGAAGAGCTGTGAGGAGGGGTTGGTGGGAAGGAAGGGACAGTGATCGCCGTCGGCTAGTGAGAGCCCACAGGTGAGATAAGGGATGAGCTGATCGCTGTCTTATGCTTGCTTGTGTGTAACGCTTCTGTTTGTTAGGTTGGGCAGTAATTACACTGTCAGTAAAAGTGGTGTAATCAAATACTATGGCTAGTGTTATTAGGCTAATCAGTAATTAGTTCATATATACGTACCCCGTCTCACAGCTCTGTCAGGCAGAGCGCTTGGATATCACGGCAATGGCATCAAGCATCCCATTAAATGGGACGATCCCTGCTGGGTCACGCAGTCCTGTGTACTGCTTCCATCTAGGACTTCAGTGTTTTCCTCCATCCTCAGCTTTTCCAATATCACACTTCCATCCCGTGCAGCCGACCTGAATACAAGATGCAGCTGCCGCCCTAGAAGCGGTGCATCTACAGAGGGAGGAGAGAGGCGTCCAGAGATTGGGACAAAAAGACCTGACGGCTTGTGCCTAGGAGTGCAGAGCAGCAAGTCAGTTCCCGCGGTCAGCAAGAACCCCGAACGGAGCTCCCAGCAGGTGCTAATCTTTGTCCTCATGCCGCTGTGGATGGCTGGTGCCAAGCATCACCTTAAGGACCGTTGCCTCGGTCAAACGGAGACCTTCACCCCTGTGCAGCTGCAGCGCAGTCCCATCACTCTGGTGAGTTGTGCTGGCAGCACCGAAGCCAGGTCAACAGTGGCCCTGTTGCTGGGAACCAACATCAGCACCTCTTTGCCGCCTTGGTTGCCGAACTGGGTGACATCACTAACGATGTTCGTGTATCCTGTTACATCAAAGCTGGCGTGCTGCAAATGCCGGAGGAGGCAGGAGTCTGGGAAAGGGAAGTGGAAGACCAAAGTTCACCTCTGGTGGTGCAGCTCTCTGCCTTCAGCACTCTGATGTTTCTGTTGATGGTCCTCCCTCCCCCCTCAGGACGTGGCGTTACCTTGTGTTGTTCTGCTGAAAAGCTGAGATGTGTTCCCCCTGCCCAGACACGGCTGTGGTGGTTAATCACTAACAGGGAAATGATCCCCCTAGCTCTCTCAGTTCGACTCAGCCTCATGAGCGTGTACGTAGAGGGTAACCCTTGCACGCATCTCTGGCCTTGCTGGAGAGGGAGGGACTGCTTAGATGTGTAGCTTTGGAATTGCGCTTTGTGCGAGACCCTTTGGGATAAGAGCCGTGTGCTCTAATTGCATTTCTGTGGCACAGGCAGATCCCTTTTGAACATAACTTGAATTCTGAGTCTCCTGGGTTTATCACTCTTGCTCTGAGAGAAAACAGTATTGTCCTTGTGGCGTTTTAATCCTTAGAGTACTTAATTGTAGTCTTAACTTCAAATTTCAGGTTACTGGATTCTGACTGTGAGCAGTTTTCATGAACAGGATACCCACACCCTGTTCCTTTCCAAGGTGTTTGCAAAGGAATTCCTACTTTGCTGCAGAAATATTTTCCGGAAGCCTTTTTTTTTTTCCTGTTAAGTTTGTGAAGAAACCCTGAAGCAAACAAAACTCAAAGCAACGCTGTCTCCAAGGCTTATAGCCAGCTTGCGAAAATACTGCAAGTTATAAAAAGATTAAACTCAAATCAAACTCAGCGCAAAATCTTTTCGGCTGACTTTGAAATGTATTTTCACACAGTAACAACCTCCTGCTTTTCAAAAACAAACAGATTTCCGTGAGGCTGACCGTGTTAAAGCTCCCCTATAAATCAGTGTAAAGAAGCGGGCGTTTTCAGAAGCTCATTTGAGGCACCTCACATGAAACTTAACCCACCCGTAGAGTAAAAGCCTCAAAGTGAATTTTAAAGAAACAAGTAAGAAACTCACACCCTGCTTTTCTTTTCCCCTAGCAAGCCAGCTGGCTCCTCCCGCCTGCCCGTTGGTTTAGGATAGCAGTATTTTGCATTTGGAAAATTGCTCTGTAAATACGCTTGTTGCATTTTAGCGGTTCATCTTCCGTACCTCTAGCAGGGGCTTGTCTGTTGCAAGCCGGGCTCCAGCGTGGATGTCGGTAACGCTCGGCAAAATTTTACTGTCAGAGGTGACACCTGGTTTCTCCCTGGGCTTGTCTGTGCTGAGGACAGAGCTGGCACCCGCCGGCTGCAGCTGCTGGGGCAGGGTTACGTCTGAGGTGGGCCTCCGTGCTGCTGTTTGGGGTCAGAGCCTGCCCGCAAAGAGCCGCCCACTGCGACCCATTAGTCCCTTCGAAAAGCCGAATCTACCCTAGAGCGGGATGTTGAGGGTGATGCTGGTTGGTACCTGGAGGAAAGATCTCCAAAAGCCCAAACGCCTGATGCGGCTTTGCTCCAAAGACGGCTTTTTCTCTGCCTCCTCTCGTTCGCTTGGCTTCTCTCGACAAGTTGGTTTCCATCCATTGGCTGCTCACTGCGTGTTCCCGGCACAAGGCGGCACTCGCGTTCCAGGAGAGGGGTTTCCCTGCGGCCCAGCTCCCCTTTGGAAACCAGTACGTCTTAGTTACAAGCTGTTTGGCCATTTATTGCTTTTTATTGTGTGATACCCCGGGAGTGCATCTGAATGATACGCGGAGGGGGGAGAAAACAACCAGCCAGCAGCGATCTGGAGGGGAGGGAGCGATCCGATTTACGCTCGGCCCTGGGGAATCGGGGAATAACTCGATGCTGAATGCAGCTGTGCCTCTTGCTCGTTTTAATCCTTTCGCATTCCAGCAGGAGGTGGTTTCCCCTTTCCAGCCTTATGCATGCCTGTCTCCTGCGTTTCTGCTGTTTCCATTAGTCGGAATAAGTCCTGGCCAGGGCAGGCCGTGTGTGCGCTGCGCCTTGCGTCCTGCTGGGAGCCGCGGTGTGAAAGGCCCTCAGACGAGGGGAAGTGCAAGTAGAGGAGGAATGGGGCTAGTGAGGGAAAGAGTGGAAAGAGGCGAGCAGCGGAACATCCTCCTCTCGTCCGCCGAGTTCTGTAGGAATCCTTTCTTGGTCGGGAGCCAGCATTAACACTTGCCTCAAGAATGCTGTGTGCGTTCTTGCGGGGGAGGGGTTGCTGGCTGGTCCCACAGCTCCCAAAATCAAGGGAGAACAAGTTGGCTGCTGCCTGTTCTGTTGCCGTGCGGCACTTCAAAATCAATATTTGCTGAGGGGTTGCACCTCTGTGCTATCAGCAGCAGGAAGATCCTGGCCCCCTAGTCAGCATCTCTTTCTGGAATACCGAGCTCTCCTGTTTGCTTTACTTGATGTTCTTCCCCACGCTGCAAGGTTATTTATTATCTAAACTGACCCAGTAGATTAATTTCTATGAAGTATTAATGAAAACTATGGAGGAATACAAGCAGTGAAGGATGCAGCCGAACGCTGCCCGGCCTTCCTTCAATCCAGGCTTTGTCGCCTTTTTCCTTTGTACCGCAGCCCTGGCTCACTGCTCTCACGGAAACCATGGGGTTAAGTCTCAGGACTCTTACTTTTGCCCTGTGCCTTTTTTGGATCAAGAATTACCAAGAACAATGCAGCAATAATCTACCCGGTATCACAATTATCTGTGAAGGAGATCAGAGTTACAGTGGCGAAGGGGTGGAGGCACTGGGGCACTGAAACGCAAACCGGCTTCCTTAAGGGAACGTAGCAGGGAAGTGGCAGACTCTGAAATAGCACTGATCTCCTAAACACTGCTTAAAGTGCAGAGAAAAGACTTCATGCGTCATCTTCTGTGCGGGTTTAAGCATTCCCTGACACTGACTGGCTGGTCCAGTGGGACGACAGTGGTCAGAGATGCAGGAAATCTCGCCTGGCTGTTAAAGGCTGGTTTTGTGCTCTTGAGCTGGGCCCCAGAATCTGAATTTTACTTGTGTAGAAAAAGAAAGCAGAACAATACCCAAATCTGATCTGCTCGGAAAGTCTGGCTCGGGTTGTGCGCTCCAGAAAGTCAAATTGACTCGCGGAAAGGAAGGTGAGGGTGACAGGAGGCCCTGCCAAATCTAAAGCATATGTAGATGCTTTTAATCAGTGATGAAATAGCCACGGATATCGGTGGGGTAAGGGCCCCGAGAGCTGAGCTTTGCCAGAGCTTGCTGAGAGAAATGCCTCTGCCAGCAGCAGCAGGCCAAGGGAGGCGGAAGGGAACCTGCGCCCCCACCTCAGCCACCCAGGTTGTGTTACGTGCTCACTGGTGGAGGTGGGCGGCTGGGTGACAGAGCAGAGGGCTGTGCACTGCGGAGCGCTACCGTCCCGTGCCGCAGCCCCAGCAGCAGAGATGGCAGCCCCGGGGGGAAAGGAGCAGTCTGTTCGAGTGCCTGGGAATCAGGCCGCGTGGTTGCTTTGCTCAGGGAAGGCTGCAATGTATATTATTTTTTCTAGCCTTGAGCTTTTCCAACCCTTCTCCTGTGTGTCCTTCGCGCTTGCCTGGCCAGACTTGCCTCACACGTCACTGAAGCGTTTGAAGTCTGGCTCCTGATATGTGTTCTGTCTGTAAAACGGGGATGACACTACCTGTCACCAGTCTAATAAAGCTATAAGCTCCTCGGGACAAGGACTTTTCCACGTTTTGTAAACTTTTATGTGTGTATTAGGAGTCTTGAAATCGATAGCTATAACTCCCATAGTTACAACAGTAAAATAATTAGAAGACCTCTTTCCTCTTTTAGCTGGTAGGAGATGTAGGGCAACAGTAACTTTCTTCCATTCCTTTTTATCTTTTTGAAAAGCTCTTTCCCCCCTTCCCCCCTATACAAACCTAGCATATCTGTAAAAATGAAGACTCGCACCTTTTTTATGTTGCCAAGCAGTTGCAGTCAGTAAGAATCTCTTTAGGCTAATTAGATTTTGCAAATACATTCTGGTTCTCTTGTTGGCACCTGTAGACCAAAAAAAAAAAAAAAAAAAAAAAATTGGTGTGCCTCTTCCAGGGCCTGACTGTTATGGTGGCAGTTTCCCAGTGCTTGGCAGACAGGAGCGCTGCTGCGCTTGACTGCAAAATGGTGTAAGAAGGAGGAGTCTTGGCTCTGGAAAGCAGCTGTAAAACCAAGAGGAATAGCCCTGTGTCTTCTGACCTTTGCCGATGGCGTGGTTGCCCAATGTGGTATCACGTGATGCCTCTTGTAGCCTATTAAGAATCAAACAAGACTTTTTTTTTCATCCTTGCATCACCCGGATGAAAGCTTCCACGCAGCTGGCGTAGCATGTGCAACCAGACAAGGTGGATGGCTTTGGTCAAACTCCAGGGATTTGGAAAGCGTTAGGTTTTTTCGTAGCCCTGCCACTGCTTCCTGCCGCCGGGCAAACCTGTCCCCCTTTTCTCCTCTGTAAAATGGAAATAATTCTTCTCTCATTTTCAATCGTGTGTATTTAAATAATAACTTTTTGTACAGCAGAGATTATCAGCTGGGGTTGTTTGGCCTGGAGAAAAGGAGGCTGAGGGGAGACCTTGTCACTCTCTACGACTACCTGAAAGGAGGCTGTAGCCAGGTGGGGGTCGGTCTCTTGTCCCAGGTAACAAGCAATAGGAGAAGAGGAAACAGCCTCAAGTTGCACCAGGGGAGGTTTAGATCAGATATTAGGAAAAATTTCTTCACCAAAAGGGTGAAGGGTGAACAGGCTGCCCAGGGAAGTGGTTGAGTCCCCAGCCCTGGAGACATTTAAATGTGGTGCACAGGGACGTGGTTTAGTGGTGGACTTGGCAGTGCTAGGCTAACGGTTGTATTTGATGATCCTGAAGGTCTCTTCCAATCTAACTGATTCTATAATTTTGAAAAGTGCTTGCAGGCACTGTTTCCTGGATCCTGGCCTACTGCGCCACTGGGTAGCTCCACTGGTTGGAGCGTGGAGGACGTTCTGGGCGGCGCTTGGCAGCAGTGCCGTAGCAGGAGGAAGACAACGTTGCTGTTGTCTGTGCAGGCTGGTGCGGTGCTGGGCTCTGCACCGGCGCCTGGAGGTGACAGCTTGTGTGACCACCCCGGGCTCCTCTAGCCAGGACAGAGCCGCGCACTGGGAAGGGCAGCATGGGGGGGTCTCGCCCCCTGCCCTCCCCAGCTTGAACCTGCGAGCATGGGGACTGTCCGCCTGTGAGCTCCGTGGGTGCACTGTTTGCTTGAAGATAATGGTTTGGGATGTGATTTTTTTTTTCTTTTTAATTTTTTTGGGGGGGAGGGGGCATTCCACACAAATGATGTCAAGGGAAATGAATGAGCTTGCTCCAGCTCCAGCTAAACTGCGTTGCTGCGAACGCCGTCTTCTGTCATGGCCCTCATCTTCAGCTCCCCTTCCTTCACCTTCTGCCTCCTCTCACAGCATTGGAGCACCTTTGTGCTAGGCCGTTGAGGCTGGCGTTCAGTGAAAGTGCTTGGGGTGCGCGGTGGTGGGGAAAAGCTGTTTAAAAAGTTTTTAAACTGCCTTTCCCACCACCGCACACCCCAAGGCTGCTTCCAACGCCCCGTCCCACAGCCCACGTCTCTGTCACCGGTCCCTGGGTTCAAGTCACTTCCTTCCCAGCGCTGCGTCCCGTGCGTCTCTGCCCCAAGCCGCAGCGCCATGGCTCGGCGGCAGCTCCTGCAGTCACTATGGTGACAGTGATCGGGCTAAACGCGACAACGGCTTACTCTGGAATTTGGGGCTGCTTTGGGGAAAAACTTTCAATTCTAGCAAAAGTAACCTCCAGAGGCTTGTTGCTGCGTAGGTATCTGTTTGGAGGTCAACTGTTTCCCTGGCTGTGGATTATATTCCTGGTGACACATGCATAGAAAACCAGAGGAAAACTAGGGGTTGTGGAGTTCAAAACCACTGCTGCCAAAGTTCCTGTCTTCATGGTGTCTTTTGTTATATCAGGAAAAGTTCCAAAAAACGGTAGCCTGGTTACCGCTTAAGGAAGGGTTTGCGGTTTCTTGCTGACAAGTTCTTTCTTTATTCCTTTCTTTCCTTCTTTCTTTATTCCTTTCTTTCCTTCTTTCTTTATTCCTTTCGTTCCTTCTTTCTTTCTTGTTTCTAAATAACCAAGAGGGGATATAATGGAGCAAACCTTGTGATAATTAAGCCTCTGTGGCATTGTATCTCAGTACATCTGATACAAAAACATCTACTGACATGGGCTGTGATTCTTAGTGCTGCTGTAAGCTGAACTGCTCTGGGAAAATTTCCAAGGAATAACGGGCAGAATTCTCAAGGACGAGACAAGGAGGACAGCACGAGGTATCTGTTCAACAGCAGTCCTGGGAAACGAGCGTGGCAGGGAGGCTGCTGTAGCAGTGACTGGCATTAATAACAGCGTTACTCTCTATCGTGGTGTGCCGGCGGAAAGATGTAAGAGGTTTTCTGTGTGGATGAGCCTCAAATTAAGGGCAAAACTTGAGTAGTGGATTTTGCAGCAAAGACTTGAAGTTATACGGCTGTTAGGGGAATAAAATATTTTCACTGGGGTGAGATCCGCAGCTGTCTGCTTGGAGATGGTCATCGCTGGTAAAGGCATGCCCTGAGACAGCCGTCTTTGAAGAGCGTAGCTGCAACAATTACATCTCTGCTGTGTGCTATCTCTGAGTGCGTGCTACAAAGAAGTCTACAGGCACACGCTGTGATTTTTAATGCTGCTGTCAGCTGAACCACTCTGGGAAATCTTCCAGGCAGCGCCAGGCAGAGTTCTGAAGGACAGATTGAGAACAGTGCAAGGTATCAGTCCTGGGATACTACTGTGCTAGAGATGTAGCCTGAAAGGGGGTACAGTTTTCAATGTGTAGCTTTTAAGTTAGTACAAGCAGGCACGATCAAGTGCTCGCAAACAGCTTGTGTTACGAGCGGCTCCCAATACTCCGATTTAACAGTATCTAGGCCCGTGCTGAAGTCCCCTCTTCTGTACATGAGTGAATTGGAATTTCAGACGTAAAGCTGTGTGTGTCCTTCCTTTGGCTAGAGGAGTATATTACACCTGAACAGTGTTGCAATTCTCGAGGCAGTAGTCGGAGTATGACAGTTTACTTCTCTAGTGTTGCTTTGCTGTTAGTGAATGTTATCTAAGCCCCTCAGATCATGCAGTTCATGTTGATTTTGGAGCCTGGTGGGTGATCCTATCCGGTGGTCAGGGCAAACAGTTCACGCCGCAGCCAAAGTTCACTCTAGCGGGTCTGAGTTGTCATCTCTGCTTCCAGTTTGCGTTGCCAAAATGGTATAAAAAAGGGAGGGGTTGAGTGGAAGTGGGTGAGGCAGTTTAACTCGTATTGTTGATGTGTCCATTCAAAGGGCAACATCAGAATCAGCTGAGCGTGAGTAAATTACCATTTATGAGGGCCTGACCTTAAACTCTGAACTTCCACAGTTGAGGAATTACTAAAGGGCTGCAGAATGATATGTCCGCTGAAACAAGGATGACTCGAACTTTGATGTAGATGTCATGTCCACCTCGGCTTTGTAATGTGCTCTGAGATAACGGCATGTGTTAACTTCACAGGAAGCCGTTTTGCCATCTCACCATAGACCTGTTGGCTGGGACCATCCAAGGGCCAGTGCTTTTACAGAGCTCATCATCTCCAGGGCTTTCCATTCAGAAGACAGCTCTAGTCAAGGAATTCCTGCTTCCTGTTAAGGCTGGGCGTGCAGCAGATTTTCTCTGTTGACATTAGCAAGTCTCTGCAGGCTTCATTTTAGTGCCTTTCTAGCTCTTTGCTTGGATGTTTCATTCCTTCAGTTGTGTGTCTTAAGTTTTAAAATTCTTTTCAGATGGTCTATTCTGCCTGCTGGCACCGCACTGCCTGGATATGACTGTGTCTGAAAGCACAACAGCAATGCTTAGACTGTGATAGTCGTGTACATGGAGACTCCCTTTTTCCAAGGAGTCCCATGGAAAAGATGAGGGGTAACAGGTACAAGTTACTCCTGGGGCGATTCCGATTGGACACAAGAGGAAAATTTTTCACAATGAGAAGAATCAGCCATTGGAATAATGTCCCCAGGGAAGTGGTGGATTCCCCATCATCAGACACTTTTAGGATTCAGCTGGACAGGGTGCTGGGCCACCTTGTCCAGACCATGCTTTTGCCAAGAAGGTTGGACCAGATGATCCTTGAGGTCCCTTCCAACCTGGTATTCTGTGATTCTATGAGTTTGATTTCGTCACTTTTTGTTTAAGTCTGGGCACCTATTTAAACAAGGAGAAAAATTACCAAACAGGGTAAGCTGTTGCAAGAAGCTAAGTTCAGCTGAAGTTTTGGGTGAGGTCTTAGATGGGTTCTGACAATTCGTGGGCTCTTTTTGAATTCTACTTGGATGAAAATCTATGTAGAGAAAAAAAGGTTTTGTTGTGATTTTGTTCCTTTGTGGAGGATTCTGGTTAAAGGGCAGATCTCAAAGTGCTCTTAGGAAGAAAAGGATATTTGCCTGGATAGCTCTTCTCTACTGCCCATCCTGTCCACAGGGTTGGGGATGAAAGAAGTTTTCAGTTCTACTGTGGGATAGAGGAAGCAGCCCAAGTTCACAGAGCCCAAGGCTGGCATTTTTTGATACTACCAGCTGCCACAAAAGCCAATGGCAGGTTCATCCCTGACCTCCACGGTAGCAGCAGAAGGCCAACATTATATACTCCAGAAAATGGTTCCTCCAGGGTCTGTAAATCCTGTGCTGTTTTCCTGCTTCTGGGGCAGTGAGAGGACACCTTGTGTCACTTGCGCTCTGAGGGCAAACTATGCAGCAAGGGTGGCAATAGTGCTTTAAGCTGTTAAACTCAGTGTGCAGGGATGGAGCTAAATATCTAATTGAGAAATAGCCGTGGCCAGACCGCTGCCAGCCAGTGAGCGCCACTGTCTGTTTTGGTATTTGCAGAAGTTCATGCTGCCGCTCTAGCTGCAGAACGCAGGGTGGTGGAAAATGGTGTCTTCTTGACCTGTTAATGAGAGAGAGAAACACAGCAGCTGACACTACGGACTAACCTTATTCTTGGTCGGTGTATTGGGTCTGGTCGAGGTGGAGTAAATTTTCCCCACAGCATGGGGAAATCCCCATGGTGCTGTGTATCACACTGGTAGCTGGAAAGGCGTTCATAACACACCAGTATTTTGTCTTCTGCTGAGCCGCGCTCACACAACTTCGAGGCTGTCTCTCCAACATTCCCCCTGTCACCAGTAGGCTGCTGGAAGTGGGCGAGATCTTGGGAAGGGACATAACCAGGACAGCTGACCTAAACTGGGCATTGCCTGCTGATGAAGAGTAGAAAACAGATCTTTTCTTTTCCTTTGCTTCTGCACACGGCCTTCACTTTCGCTTTCTAAAACTGCCTTTATCTTGACACACAAGGTTTCTTTCCATCTTGTTTTCTCCCTGTCCTGCTGAGAAGGGGAGTGGCAGAGCGGCTTGGTGGGCACCTGGCACCCAGCCAAGGTCAACCCACTGCAGTTGGAAATACTGTTTGCCGTGGTTCAAGCTGAACACAGCCTCCCAACCCTTTCTGCTCTGTTTCTCATCTGCCATTATATTCAGCGTGCACAAGCTTTTTGTTATGAACTGGGACGCTACGTGAGAACACGACGTCTTCACCCAGAGCAGAAGGGCAACAGTTTCTCTGCAATGACTTCCACTTACGAGGGACAGCAAAAACATCGGTCCCGTAGCCAGGTTTGAAGGCTTTGGTTTCTCCAACTTCTACCAATTTCCTCTCTTTCAGATGCTCTGGAAATGGGTCAAGGCCAGCTGAGTTAGCAAGTGAGACGACAGAGGGGCCTGAGTGGCACTTGCATGAAAGATGGCAACAGGAGAACAGGGGAGGTAGAAAGAATGGGACCCGAACAGCGGTAAGAGTGACCTTGACAGGAGAGAACACCAGGCAGTGATGGCCCAGGAGAGGGAAGTGCAATAGGCAGTGGAAAGCGGAGACTTTGGAAAGATTAACAAGACTAAACTGTACTGAGGAGGAGGGACCTTGCATGGAGATTTCCAGGCAACTGTGCAACCATTTTGTTATGTAGTGAAGGAGATAAACACACACACCCCGTGTGACAGAGAGCAGAAATCTAAGAGTAAGGGATTTTTTTGTTTCCTGCCCCAATTTTGTGAAAAAGTTTGCCCTTTCTCTGGAGTTGCTGACTTTTCTTCTAGAAGCTACTTCTTCAGAAGGCATAGTCAATTTTGCAGTTCCCCGGAGCATGGACTTTAATTACACACGTCTGTGTAGTGCCTTTGTTTGGAGAAGTGTTGTGCAAAAAGAGAAATCTGAGTTTTTACAGCTGGTCGAGTAATAAAGTAATAATGATTTAAAGGAAATTCCCCTCTCTGTACAAATCAAGGCATGCCGAGTTCACCCCTCCCCTGAAGCTTGTGCCACCACCCGTGCAAGCAAGGCAACTAGTTGGAGCAGGTGACATTTCTTATCTGCTTTGAGGTTCCAGTCAGCGGCGGATCAGACCCACTGAGGGACTGAGAGAAATCCGTCCTGCCAGCTCTGCCACTCACTTAGCAGGTTCACGGAAGACTGCGGGGTCGATATTGCTGCACCGTTGACTCAGTAAAATTTTGAATTGCCCTAGTTTTGCTGATTTCATTCTGTCTTGGGGCCCAGAAGTGGCATGTGAGAGCTCAGGTGGTTGTTTCTTACCTTTTTCATCAAGTTCGCTCGGGTGCACATGGAGGAGTGGCCCTACTTTCCCTTTGGCGATCTAGGAAAGGTCCCGTTACTCAGCTTTGCCTCAGGGAAAAGTTGAGGATGGATTGTCTTGCCTGAAGGAGCACAAAAGGAACATGAAGCACCTGGACTGGACACTGTCCACCCTCCATATCCAATACCATCTCCCTTGGTATTTCCAGTCAGTCTCTACACTGAAAGAGTTTGGGGGTGGGCTGACGCAGCCAGAAGAAAGCTGGAGATCATTCTAGCAGCTACTGACAGGCAGTGCTTTCCTACAGCATGTGTCCCACATGGGTCACGGCGGCAGCTCTCAGCTTGCTCTGGTTTATGTGACAGCTGGCACAATCCAAGCTCAATCCAAGATCTGCAACTTCTGGGCTGCCTTTGGCCAGATGCTTCTCAAAAGCAAGATCATGAGGCTTGGTTGGATCAGAGTGACCTCAGTGAAGGCCTCAGCATTCAGAACAGATGGTCCTTCTGGCTTAAGAGCTTTGGCAGATGCTCCTGCTTTCATGTTCACTTACTTTGCGTAAGAGGGGTTGTTTAAAAGAAGACTTAAAAACCTGGACTCTAAACAAGGTGCTTTTGGTGCTGATACTTTTACCTTATTAGAAAGCTCTTTTGCCCCAAATAATGGAGGACTACCCCTCACTTCTTAGATCCTCTTTGCTGAGCTTTTTGTGATTACTTCAGACCTTGGAAGTAAAAGGAAGGCTCCTGTTAATTTGAATGATTGCTAGCTTTTGCTAGCTGAACAGCTTTTGCTGTTCAATGTCCACTACACCCTAGTCAACTGAAAGAGAACCACTGATGGCGGGAGCACCTGGTCCAAGAGGGCTGAAGAGCTGGAATCCAGGCGTTACTGATCACCACAGGCTCCGAGAGAACTTGGCCGTGAATTGTCAAGGGTTTTGCACAAGTTGTGAACATGAAAGAATAACATCATTGGCTTTATCTGCTAAATAACAAACTCACACAAGTATCATAGAGACACCCAGGACCTGACAGAACCCTTAATCATCCACAGCATTGGCTGCAGGTAAAGTAGTGAGTGCGTGACTGAGGTGCAGAGAGGAGTAAGCAAGGGGTGCTTAGGACTCGCCCTTTCTTACGCTGAATTGCATCAGAAGAGCGAGTTGGCTCTCTAGTACAGGATGTAAGAGCCCTGGGACACAGCACTACAGCGCGTGCTGAGAGCAACAAACAAGCTGTGTGTGTTTTGGCTGAGGGGAGTTGCCTCACTAATCTCAGCTGAGACCGTGGAAGAAAAACGGCAAGAGAGTTGAGTAAAGAATGGGACACTGGGAGAGAAGAAAATAAGAAAGCAATCAAATTACTACAGGGCAGTACAGTAGGGTCGAAGGGCGTACAGTAGCAGTGTGTAATCACAGCTAAGCAGCTCTCATCAGGCAGATCCACCTGCCTTTCAGCCTGCTTTTGGTTTTCGTCTCACTTATTTCCTCCTCCCCCAGCTCTTCTTGAGTCATGAAATGGACGCTCTGTTTACAGAAGTGGACGTTTCCTCAATACGAAGTGCTAAAGCTGCACGCCACTTCTCCCGGCTGCTCCCCTCTCCTTGTGCATTTGTTTAACAGCAGCAAACACTTTTCATTTAGAGATGCTGCTGTAGTTCAGAGTTTCCCTGGATGTGTCCTTGGCAGATGGATTTCCCCATCTTGTGTGTGACATTGGGTCCCAGAGGAATAGCTACTGCACAGCTGTAGTCTTCTCTGCACGGGGCATGCTCTGTAGAGTCTGTCTCTGGGTACAGAGCGTTTCAGAAACCTGGCCAAGGCAGCTTTCCTGGCACGCCACAGCCCTAGGTGTTCCAGCAAGAAGTAGCAGCCCACCTCTCGCCGTTGCTGGGGCTGCAGCTTTGATCTGCAGGCTGCTGGGCTGAGGTCTGGAGCTGCATCTGAGTAACTAACACGGCCACTCCTGAAGACCCTTGGTCCAAGTACTTTGTCAGAGCCCCTTTCCTTCTGAACCCCAAGCAGCAGCTGCTTGTCTTAGGATGGGTTTCCTCCTACTGAAATGGAGGCATCCTATCCAAATAGCCTTTCGGTGCTCTACACGCCTGGGGTGGATTGAGCTGCCCTCTGCCAGTGCTATAGGTTGGCAGTGAAGATGAATGGGTTGAACATTGGAGGAATCTCTCCTTTGAACACTGAGATGACTACCTTTTAATAGACTTCCCAACATAGAGAAGACTTGCGTCAAGTGAATTTACTTCTTCCTTCTTCTCATGTTTATGTGTTGAATTAGTATTTTCTATTCAGCAAGTCAATTAGCTGTGCCTGCCACTGTGCAAGAAACATTGGAGTTTGCTTTAATTCTTCTTTCAGAAAGTTCTGCTTATCCTGCTGATATACAAGATACCTACCTACAGCTTACTTAGGAGACCTCTATTTGCCTGCAGTGACCAATAAAGTATTTTGGAATAGCTGGTTCGTTTGTCCCTGGCAGCGTGTTCCTAACACAAACTTCATGAATGGGGCAGACGGTGGATATAAGAACTCTTTCAGAACTTGCAAGTGTTTGGTTTGGCTGATGGCATCTTGTCTTAAGTGACACAAGTGAACTTAGAGACAAGAAAGGAGATGTTATTCACTGGTGTGTTACCGGAGGTTTACACTGCTGAGTTGGCAACTAGCCCTGCTTTTATTTCCCCCCAAATCAACGCATCTACACTTCATGTCAGTTTTAGTGTCAGCTACAGTGATTTACTATCTTCCCTTCCAGAAGTGAAGTTTCTTAACCAATTATAAATGAGCAAAAGATGTTTCTTGCCAGTCATTTTATCTGTCCAGAAGTGATAACAATTAACACTTGAATGAACAGAGAGGTATTTCGCACTTGCGACAGTTTGGGAATCTTGCAAGGAAATGTTTCCTGAGGAAAAAGTATATCTTTAGGATATGGTATTAAAAAGGGCTTCATACTGTATCTCCTTCTTTCCCAGAATAGACACTGGAGTGCAAGACCTTGCTGTTCTTGGCGGTCCTGGCAGTGAGTGCAGGTCTGGTGGTTAGTGTGGTAGGGACAACCTTCTTTTACCAAACATTGCTTTGTAGAGGTGGGAAGTTTAAAAAACATGGAAAATCGGAAAAGCGCTTTGTCACAAAATTTTATTCATAATGTCTCCGAGGTGTTGGAGAGGTGGAGGAAGATGAGGACAGCATAGGGAAGATTACTACAAAAGGGGAGATGATCTTTTTTACAACTATGGTAGTTCTACCTGTCTCAGACAGGCAGCTTCTTTTTCTGGCTGTTTGAAGCTGTTGAATTGATGGGCTGCAGATGTTTGGCCTCGCTGCTGCGGAGGAGACCATCCTCTAAAAGCAGCCTGCCGTCCAAGGCACTGTCCGGACCTTGCATGTTTGGAAAGGCACTGGTATGTTGCTGACTTGTGGGATTTCCATTTCCCGGTGATGATTTTGCCTCAGAAAGGGGAACTGGAGAGATTTTGATTTGCGTGGGGCTCGGAGGGGGCACTGTTACTGTCTCAGAGAGGCAATGGGCAGGAGGACTATTTCTGTGAGAAGTGCAGACGTTTCCTAGAGTGAGATCTCTGAAGTACCTGCTGGCTGAAACATTCCAGGCGTTCCTGTGCCGTGCGGCGAAGCTCACACAGCGGCAGCTCGTACTGCTCAGGCTGCAGCAAGTGGCTCTTGCTCAGTCACGGACTCTCAGATCCACTGCTCTAATTAGCCAAGTTACCGCGTGGAGTAGCGCTGCAAGCTGTGGATTTGCAGCTGCAACTGCAAGAGAAGATGGATGTGGTTTTAGCACATGCAGTGGGATGTCCACCACGATGTTTTCTCCTAAGGTTTCCTGGGTGCTTGCTGCACCGTCCAGAAACTGTTAGTTCTCCACAGCCCTTATCCCCTCCCACAGGTGCTGCGTCAGGTTGTATTTACACCTACTGTAAGGGGCAGAGATTCACACCATCTCAGTGTCAACAAGCTTATAAATCTTCTACTTAATAGTCACAGGTAAGAAAACACAAGAAATACTTAAGGCACTAAGAAATCCGTCCCGCCTCACTCACCCTCCCCACCAAGTACTGAATCTTGTCCAAAGCTGCACAAACAGGATTCTAAGATAAAGACCTTGGGTAAGAATTAGTAAAACAAACAGAGTGTGGAGTGGTTTGTTAAGGGACTGGCCTTCTCAAGGCCAAAGGGTGGGTGTGGGAGAACACACCTTACGGAGAGGAAAGCTCAGAACGTTAAAAGAATTACATCTTGGAACAAACAAAGCCCTGCCCAGAAGTCTGTAATATTTTTATTAAATCCATGCTGCATAGGAGGAGAATCATACACGTACCGTGCGCCCTGTGCAAAATATATTGCCTGGGATTTCAGTAACTAGTAGCACAAAAACTTTCTAGAAGCAGAGGGATCCTATTCTGCTTAGCGTGACGCAGTGCAGCGGAGTTACTCAGACTTAATGCAGCTCTAGCAAGGAAACCACACGCTCCAAACTACATTTCTGTCTTTCCTTTAAAAGTGCTTTAAGAGACTTGACCAGTCATCTGCAAAGTGCCTGACTGTGAACGCAGAGAAAAGAGCAGAAATTTCCCAGTTTACCTCTTCCCTGCTCTGCCATATGCAACAAACCCTTCTGTGGCGGTATAGACCCTGGGAGCACGTTAGTTCAGTCACCGTGCGGTGCCTGTCTATTGATGACTGGCTTGATGTCAGAGTTTTTGCTTTTCTATTTTTGTTGTCGCATGGGTGAAATCCCCTGTTAGAGCACTATCTGCTACTGATGGGGGCTACATTATGATTCAAATGCACAAAACTCCAAATCTGTTCTTTTGCTAGCCTGTGGTAAGGACCTGGGGGAGATATTTGTAGGCGGAACATGATGGACCACAGGGCTGTTCCTTTTGCAAATTTTTTCCTAGAAGAGTACGTGGTCTATAGCTTTAGTCAGACCACAGGGGTAATGGCTACATCCCCTTGACTTAAGGCTTGTTTAACTTTCCCGTGCCGCTGCAGAGCCATTGTTAGTTTGCAGATAAGGCGAGTGTTATCATTTTAGCACAGTCTAAAAGAAAAGGCTAGGAGGGGGCTATTAGATTCTCCACTGTGTTACACTCTGCTTGGTAGCAGGGTTGTCCTTCACACTGATCTCTCAAATGTGGTAATAATAACAGCAAAGCGTTACTTTTACCGGTTATCTGCCGAAAGCAAAGGCTAGGCTAAACCAGAAAATGTCACCCCTTCTGCTTTTGCAGCACGTGTGCTGGGTCTTTGTGCTGATGCACTGACGCTTCTCTAGATCTTTCCTGAGGAGGCAAAGGGACCCAGAGACCTTCAGCCCATCCCAAACAACCTGGTCTACCTATCCTTGGCCTCCTGCCCTCTTCCCAGCAGGCTGATGCTCTCCTGCCCTCCCAGTGCAAACCAGCAGTACCTCCCTTCTCTCCTATCTTGCTTTTGCTATTAAGACGTGGTAGGTTTTTTACAGCTGTCTGTATCTGCCTCTAGCAGTTGCTACCTCTTCTTCCTCTGTGTGTGTGACAGTCTTCTGCCTTTTTCAAGGGGCCCCTATCGCAATCAAGTTGCCAAGTTTGAAAGCAAGGAGGAGAAAGGACGTGTGTCTGTCCAAAAAGTCCCCGTAAGGGCCAGAACTGGGAAAATACACGGACTTCTCATGCGGGCATTTTGCATCGTTCCGGAGGGCAGATGCTCCTTAAGGAAATAACAGAGACTGTCTCACCCACGGTGTTGAGGACTATACTGGATTTGTGTGTATCTAATCTCATTTGTTTATGGCGTGCTTTTAAGGAAAGAGTCCCTGCTGCAAAGGTTACAAAGCGAAAGGAAGTCTCACCCTCCTACTGGGAAAAAGAGCATGCTCCTGGCGTGCTGCCGGTGTGTGGCTTAGTGTTCCCTTCATTTGTGTGAACAGTGGGAAAATAATCAGGAGGTCAATCCTGCTCAGGCAGAATTCAGAGTCACTTTGGATGGCATTCATCTTCATTCTAGACATCCGCAAAGTACATATGTACACCCAAGCTGCCCGGTCTGGGTTCCTTTAATAGCCAACGGAAAGAAATTAGCACTTGTTTGAAAAATTTTCAGGGGTAAATGAACCTTGCCTTTGGTGCTGTTGACTGTAAACAAGAGTTTGGGCTGAGCTGATTTGCATATGTCTGTGGTGAAATCCCACCCTTGGTACAATAAATTCTTGGAGGAGATCCTCGGACCTGAGTTGTTCTGCACTGCGAAAGGAACACGTGGAGCACAGGAAGACTGTAAACGAACAATCTCTTAAGAGGAAGAAAGTCCTGTTAAAGTTGTGACTCTACCAAGCTTACACAGAGAGGGATGGTTCTCCAATAGGGAAAAATAAGCGTAACAGGCCACTGTAGTCTTCAATATGGGGGACAAAACACTGCAGACAGCAAGTCATCCATTTCAGGGCTAGCTTGCTGGATTGCGTAGCCCTAGGACGCTGATCGAAAGCCCCTGTTGGGCTTGCCAGTAAGAGTAAATGATGGAAATAGGATTTTCTAGGAAGTCAGGTGGTGATTGAATAGTGCTTCTATTTTTGATTTTTGAGGTCATTCTGTTTGTTTTGAAGTCATTCTAATTCAGGGCTGGAAGGGAGCAGGAGTTCTTTTTTTTGGCTACAAACTTTGTTTGAACTTTAACTAAGAGGTATCTTTCTGTGGCAGTTAGCCATGCAGCCACGAGGAAGGATTCCGAAGGGCAGTAAGAGGCAGCACTGGCAGTGTCCTTTGGGCTACGCTGACAGACCAGTCGTGCACAAGTGCCAGAATGGCCTGACCCAGGCTGGGGCCACCACCGCTGAGCATCTGCCTCCCATCTCCATGGGATAACAGGACGGCTGGGGCTGTACCAGGGAACACCAACTGCCTGGCAGGTACAGGGACACTGGTGTCCTCTAAGGACAAACACACAAAGTCCCAAGCCAAACAGGCTAATGACAGGGAAGAGATGGCCTGGCTCTGCTCTTCTGTTGACATGCTACGTGGCTGTGCTTTTGTCTGTCAGGCCCTTGAGAGCGGACCTCCAGGAGAAGGGGAATGGTAAGGCACAAGAAAAGAGGATAGCTGCATGCTTCAAGACGTCTTAAAACATACTTGAGGAGCATCTTACCAAGATCCCGCACAGTCTGTCAGTGTGCTAAGCAAATTATCCATCCTTGCATCAAAACGTTTTTTTTCGCAGTAACGTTGGCAGCCATAGCCTTGGCAGGCACATGTGAAAGAAGGAAACCCCTTATGAAGGCTTAAGTAGGCCTTTTCATCCATTCCCCAAGGAAAAGATTTCTTGTCCACTAGCTCCTTGCTTGGCAGAAACACTGGTTTCAAAGAGCCTTGCAAAACAATGTCTGGCAAAGTCTATGATACAGGAGTAAGACAACAAATTACCTACTTGTCTTAGAAGAGCTTATTCTTGTTTGAATGTGTCTCTGTAAGAGAGTCTCCTGAAGACCTCAGAGTGCCAGTGATCTTGCAGATATTGTGCTTCGAGTCATAATTAAGTTGGATTTTTTTCTGTTGATGCAGAGGCCTGTAATCACAATAATTTTGAGTCTACGTTGTCGACGATCTAGAATTATTTCTTGTAGTAGACCCAGTTGCTGAGATGGACAAGTATCAAAATAGATCTCTATGTCAAGCATGCCCAGAAAGCACGTCTTAACTTTTACATGTTATTGTTTACAAGCTGGGAGAAAATCCTCTAAATATAGTAATGTCTGCGACACCGGTACAAAATTGCCGCCTTTCCCTGAATCCAGGCAGGAGAGAAGGACTGAGAGGGAATTACACAATAACTGACCACACCTGGCTCACGACACTTTCTCTGCCCCAGTCTTGCACTGAGAACTGCAAAGTGGCTGAGGAGATCTTTTTTCCCCGAGCAGGAAAGGTGCACATCGGGTCCCGAGCAGCCCTTCTTGAAGTTACTTCCTAAATTAGTCGGTTCAGTGTACGCCTGATGTGGTTGTCGTTCTGCTGGGAACCACACAGCTCTAGTTCCCCCAAGCCAATGCTCACCGCCACTGAATTTGCTGCTGTGGCTTCTCCGAATGGCAGCACAAGCTTTCCCAGAGGCATCTGGGGTGCGGATGCCACAGTAATATGCAGAGGGATGGGTGCTGTGGCTGCCCTCATCCTCCCACTCAGATGCAGCAATGAACCACCGGTTCATCAGGATCTGATGATGGGCTGTGAGACACACCACGCTTTGGTGAGGTGCGTAGCTGAGGTCCCTGTCCTCCCCTTGGAAGCCGTACCAGGGAGGTCCCACACGCTGCTGGACGTCCTGTGCTCCTTCAGGGCAGGTAGATTCACCGGGCTCATGTCAGAGCCTGTGGAGAAGCTGAGGCAGATCTCCATCTGGCCAAATCCTATCCCAAAAAGGAGACTCATTTTGAAGAGAACTGGCAAACTGAACTCCTGTGGCAGAAAAGGCAGCTTCTGTAGGGCAAAAAAAAGTGGCTAGAGACCAGCTGGGAACCAAGAGAAGTTTGTTTCAGCCGCAGCAGCTAGCTTGCAACAGCAAGAAGGTCCTTAACACTAACTAGTTTGTCAGCCAGTGGACAAAAGAATTTCTTGCACGATTCCAAGCAATACGCTAGCTAACTACACGTGTAAGGAAAGGGTTTAAAATTGCACAATGTGCTGAGGAATGATACGAGTGGGGATTTTTTCTCACAGCTATTGGCAATTAGAAGGAATGGAGAGATAACTGAATTCACTCTGTCCTTCATTCCTCGGAGCGCAGGGAGGCTCAATCACAGCAGATACTGCAGGCCAAAAGTATTCAGTTTTGCACACGTGGGATGTGTCCATGGCAAGGAGAGTCTGTGCAGAGAGAAGTTCAAAGCACAGGGGTTTTTCTGCATGTGCTATGGCATAGTGGAAAGCATACCGTAGTAAAGATGTCACTTGGAGAATATTTTGGTGGGGTAATTGGATATTAGGAAGAAGTTCCTCACTGAGGGCATGGTCAAGCACTGGAACAAGCTCCCTGGGGAAGTGGTCGTGGCACCAAGGCTGTCGGTGTTCAACAAGAATTTGGACAATACTGTTAGATACATGGTTTAACTTTTAGGTTGCTTTGTGTGCAGTCAGAAGTTGGACTCGATGAGCCTCGTGGCCCCTTCCAGCTCAGGGTATTCTGTGATCCTAATTGCTCTGAAATCAGTGGCCCGTTAGGTATTGGTTCTTTACTCGCGAACTTTTAGGACTGATGTCATGTCTCATGTGGTGCGATGCTCTAAGCTTTGATGCCAGCCACTCCTCTTACAAATTTAATTAAGAAAGCAGTGTTACTCTATAAGATAAGATCACGCATAGGTTTATTTTCTGTGCCTTTAAAAAAGAAAAGCAATGAGCTAATCTAAGAGACAAAGGTGTGCCAGGCTTCCTACATTTAAAAGGTTGAGCTCTTTTGATGTAAACGTACTTATCTTAAATTGCTCAAAACAAGAACTTCATTTCTGTGGTGTAAACATTGTTCATAACAATTTGCTTAGTGAATATAGCAACTAAAGAGCCACTCTTAAACGTGAATATCCACAGGACTTGGAGGTTTAGAGCAGCTGGCTTGTGTTATTCACAGTCCACTTACTCAGACTGGTTTGGAATGGAGCATACATGCTCTTTTCTCTAGTTGCTAGCTTATGACTTGCTAAGGCAGAAGTTCCCAGGAGGCTTGGGGGAAGCTCATTCTTGTTTAGATCCGTAACTGTGAAATGTATCCAGAAGGATCTGTGTTGGTCCTGCTCAGAAGAACAACTGGGATTCAAGGCTAAGCGAAGGAGATGTCTATATTGCAGCAGAGGAGTAGATCTCTAGCGTGGATGTGGCTCACAATAGTTAGTGTAGAAACAAATGAGATGGACCACTCCTTTTCCCATGAGCTTCTTGCAGCTGATGATAGACTCCTTCTGTTTTCCAAAGCGTGGAAGATGATAGCTTCTCATTTTGTCGTTTCCTTCACCTCATATTCCTTCTTCTGGATTTTTTGGGTAGCAGTTGTTACAGCATCTGTATGTCAGGAAAACACCTGCGTGTCCCCCTCTCCTCCTGCTTTCGGTGACCCATAAAAAAATAACTTCTCGTGTCTCACTCCCCTCTTCCCAGATGTTACCTCTGTCTGGAGTGTAAATAACTGAATAACTTAGTACTTGTACATGTTGTGGTGCCTTTGGTTTTATAGCATCAAAAATAGGTTCTGATATAGAGAGTGTCAGCATCAAAAGCAAAGGGAAATGCTCTGTTCCCGTGAACTCAAAGTGAAGTGAGCACTTTGATGTGAATCTCAAATGAACAGGGAGGGAGTGGTCCTCTCTAGAGCGGTTCGGACGGCACCTGCAACCTCTTAAACTGCACTCGTATCTCTCATGTGAATCAATATTTGAACCAATATTTACTTAGGACTCAGGCATGATTTATATGGGAGTCTTGGTATTGCAACAACTGCTGTGTTACTCAACCGGATTCCCAGATGACTGGTTAATACATAACGAGCCAGATTTGTAAATTCAGTTGGCACAAGTTATCATCAGATTGGAAAGGAGAAATTCATTATATCATGTTGTATTTAGTTCATAAATCTCTTAAATACCTGTAGTGGAGTACAACATGCTCTGTTCAAAGAGGCAATGGGTTCCATTCTGTTTCCAGAAGATTTCTAACCTGGATTAATTGCTTGGTGACTGTTTTCTAGTTGTCTTGAGTAATTGTGTTATTCCTCTGTGTCAAAATGGAAAAAAAGTAGGATTAAATTAGTTAATTTCGAAACACCACAGTAAAAAAACCTTTATAGTGTGCAACACTATTCCAGTAGCAATTAACAGTGAGTTTAATTCTGTGGTCAAAAACCAGCAGCTTTGAAGTTTAGGTATATCACCAAGTCACTTTGGCTGTATATAAAATTACCCTCACCTTCAGGGCATTACCAGTGATTGTTTCTGAATGAAGGCTGTTTGTCTGGATGACATGGAGTGAATCACAGAAAAATCCACTCATTTTCACTCATTCAATAAAAAGAATATTGAAAGTCTATAAAGACCTTACAACAAGAAGATTTTGTTAGCCAAAGATACTAGGGCAAAGATACTTTGCAAATGCTATTTGATCCTTTGGAAGTGATTTTTTTTTTTTAATGAAATAAGCTAGCACAGGAACTTTAGGAGTGACGTGTTTCCTCCTATAAATGAAAATGATGTGTTAAAGCTCTTCAGACAGGCTAAGAAATCTTCAGTGTCTGTGTAAAACAGACAAGACCAGTCGTTTTCCAGGTTTTAGCCTGGAACACTTGAAAATCACCGTGTGTGTGTACGTCAGGAAGAGGAACACAGCCAGCTCCCTGAAATGCTTTGACTTCTTTACTCTGCTGATCCTCCATTATTTACCCTGTCTGCTCTTCAGCACGTGTATGCATTAAGTCCCACGACAACTTTTTTGGCATGCAGTTCCCGATGAATAATCATACTGCTGCATATTTGGAAACATTTTCTAACGTAATGACCTTCCTTTAACCTCGGGCTGCTAATTTTTAGCACTGGGAAGGAACCAATGCGTCTGGGTGAGGCTGATAAATGAAGCTATTGCCTGGAACGTGTGCCTTGCCGTAGGCTCTGCCAGCAGAGTCCCGTTGCTGCCATTGCTGCAGCTTGGCTCCCCAAAGATTTGGAAGGTCCTCTCTGCCACCTCCTTACTCTGATTGTGCCCATGATAGAGGTTTGATGATCCACAAGGAAATAACCAGCTAGAAGCCGTTCTTTGGCTTAATAAACTCTGCCAGGATGCCATAAAAACTAAGCCAATTACTTAAGTACAATCATTGCCCAAGTTGAAACTACAGCGTCTGGAATCCATATCTGGAATCCACCCTTTTACATCCTAACATAGGAAAAAAACTGCGGCATGCTTGAATAACCAGCAGTACTGGAGTTGCAAGTTCCATCACAAATCAGTTATTTCAGCTTGGTATTAGTCCATTGCTATGCATGCTCAGCATAGCAAATTGTTGCATAATGAGCAAAAGGAGAGGGGGAAAAAAAAAGATATTTTAGAAGTCTGAGTCATTTTCAGATCAGTCTGTGACCTACCTCATTGTTTTGGTCAATAATAGCTTTTAAAACATTTTAGAAATGTACGCATGTTTTTATTTTACTACTGGCTGTTGTTCAAGCAACGTATTGATGTGGGTGTGCTCTTGGATCTTTTTATTGCGTTGTATGTAAATATAGAGCATTTACTATTGTGTTAATGGCAGCTACATGAACATAAGAAGGAGGTTTTCTAATTCGCTTTGCTCCTGCTCCGTCCATGCAAGTGTCCAGTGAACGCTCTCGGGTTCTTCACAGCTCTGAGCCTTTAACACAAGCAGTGACAGTGCCCGATGCCTTGTTACAGCGCATTACCAGCTTCTTCCCACAGGATTCTCTGCAGCCTTTTATTAGTGGCCGTTATTACATCCATGGTAATTAATTCTGTGGCTTTTTTTCCCCCTCCCTAGTCACCACATCATACCCACCTCATGCTAGTCTGCTTGGTGTCAGGGGAACGTGCCCCAGCTTGCGCAGGCGATTTGCCTGTGTTGCACACTTGAAACAGCTCGAGGTGGCTCTGGCACGTTCTTCCTTAGAGCAGGTTTCTTTGGCTCCCAGCTATATACTTCCGCAGTGGAATTCACAATGCAGAAAACTATTAGTCCAAGGCCTGGCCACAGTAGACATATTGGAAAAGATGCAATTTAGCACAGTTTATGACTTTGTGAGTGTTTTCAGTGATTATTGTGGTCACTTTTAGCCCTAGGAAGAGTTGCAAAAAATGTGCTATCACAGAAAGGAGACTGTATACAGTTTCTTTTTCCACTAGCAGGCTGAAATCTATCCCAGTGAGGCTGCAAAGGATGTGCAGGTGAGCGTATGGACCAGTGGCAGGTCTGCTCTCGGACAAGGCTCCACCGCAAGCTGGGGGCAAGAAGGTGAAGCAAAGAGCTGGTTCTTCTGCAGCTTGGGTGGCTCTGTCACAAAACGACAGCGGTGGCAACCCTCATGCAGGACATCTTCCAGCAGGCGAGGTGAGCAAGCAAGGACCCCCTGATGGGTGGGAACTGCTGGAGAGGGTGCAGCAAAGGGCTACAAACATGATTAGGGGACTGGAACACCTCTCTTATGAAGAAAGGCTGAGGGACTTGGATCTTTTCAGTCTGGAAAAAAGATGGCTGAGGGGGGACCTTATCAACGCTTATAAATGCTTAAAGGGTGGGTGTCAGGAGGATGGGGCCAGGCTCTTTTCAGCGGTGCCCAGTGACAGGACAAGAGGTAATGGGCACAAACTTGAGCATAGGAAGTTCCATCTCAACACGAGGAGGAACCTCTTTCCTTTGAGGGTGGCAGAGCACTGGCACAGGCTGCCCAGAGAGATGGTGGAGTCTCCGCCTCTGGAGACATTCAAAACCTTCCTGTGCAGCCTGCTCTAGGTGACCCTGCTCTGGCAGGGGGGTTGGACTAGATGATCTCCGAAGGTCCCTTCCAACCCCTACCACTCTGTGATTGTGTGGGTGAGGAGCCCGCGGTGCCTTCCCAGAGCTCCTCCAGCCCACAGAACCGAGCGCAGCCCTGACCTGACGAGCTGCTTCTCACCCAGAACTAATAAAGCCAGAGAAGATGAAGAGGGAAGAGAGAGCCGATTCAGTGCAGGTAGAGAACCGGTTACTATAGCAACTGTTTTCTTCTTTGAGCATAGCTTGGGAGGACTCCCTTGCGGAGGGATTTCTGCAGAGTCCCCAGGCTGGGAGGGGAGGTTGCTTCAGGAATCTCGTTTGACAAAGGCTGCGTGGCTGCACTCTTGAACTCTGCTGGGGAGCTGGGAGAGGTTTGCAGAGGAGCTTGTCCAAAAGGAAAACAGATGTTGAAGTGCCTGAACTCATGGGAGAGATTACTGAACTGGGGCTGTATTAAAAGTGATATCACCTCATGGTGTATTGTTCTGTGGGTTGCAGCTACGCCTGAAGCTGTTACTGTACTGTGGTACCCTGTACAACCAGGAGTTTCAAAGCTGGAGCTTTTAAAAGAAAGAAGAGAATATTTAGCTAACTCCTACTGGATTTTTAAATCTCTCTGAGGTCCTGAGAAAGCTCCCCAGCTGAGTACCTTCAATGAGATGAAATCGGTACGGAGTAAGAAATTAAGTAACTTTTGTAATATAATAAAGGCTTGGTCAGTCTGACTCCAAGAAAAGTCATTCTCTGGGACTTGAGCCAGGTAATGTTATCTTAGCACATTGCTTGGAGTACCTGGCACTGTACGAGCTCTGGATCTTTGTGGTTATCTTAGACCAACACAGCAAATGAATGAGCATATTATCCTTTCGGTAGGGCTGCCTTCTGGCGTAACACTTCCCTCGCATTCACAGGAGACATATAAATACCAAGTCTGTGCCTAGGGTAAATCTCTCATCTTTAGCCTGCGTTAACCCTGTGTGCTCTGGCAGGTATACTTCAGGGCCCAAAGCTGCAGCTTGTTTTTTTAATGGTGTTTTGTGCTGAAAACTAAACAAACACAGAAGGAAAATAAAACAACCTATGATTATCTCAAAATTAGTCATAAAATGCTCTCTCTCTTAGGGTCAAAGCACAGAAGACATTGCGAATTCTTGTGATAAGGAATGAGCAAAGGGGACTTTGGGTGAAATACTCTGCTCCCCTATTCTCCCTAAGCTGCTTATTGCCTATTTTTCCATGCAGTATTGTTGCAGGAGACACAGATCTAGGAGAATGTCTTCTGCCATGATCTCACTACCCTTCCTATCACTGAGGAAGCGGGGACAGCTGTGCAGCCTCTCTCTTGCAGCTGCATCTTGCCTGGGTGCCTAACAGAACTTCAAATCTTCATAATCCCTGGCTTTCAGAGTAGTGTTTTGGGTTTTTTTTTGGCTGTTGATGCAGGGAATAAGAAAGAGCAGCCTTAGAGTTCGTTTACAATTCATCAAGGGTCTTACCAAACGTTAGAACCAAGGAGTGGAAAAATGAAAGCAGGCTCCCTGCTCCAAGCGCAACGTGAACGCAGAACTAGGCTTGAGAGCATTTTGCTATCGCAAAACGCTCCCCCGTGAGCGGTAGGCTGAGGAGCTGAGCCAAGAGGCTGAGGGACTCAAGGACAGCCCCGAACTCTCTCCCACTCTTGTAACGACTGCCCAGTTCCCATGGCAAAGTCTCTGGCCTCAGCCCAGTTTCAGAAATGGGATTCACAAATTCACCAGCAACCTGCCACTGGCCCGTAAAGAATGCTTATCAACAGCTGCTACTAAGAAGTCTGCAAGCTTTTCAGCTGAAGTATCGGCATCCTTCTACAAAAGTGTCATTCTCTCTGTGCCATGCGGCAGATCTGACCTTAGCCGGCATTTGATCTTGCCAGTGAAATCTGTTGCTGCTCGGTATAATAGCGAGAAAGATTTGTGGGAAAAAAAAAAATAAAGTGCTTTATGAGTCAGAATTCTAGACTTAGCTCTTTTGTGAGCAATAAGCAATTTCTACTGCACCAATGCAAGTGGGGTGAACGAAATCATGCGTCAATCCAACTTTGCTGCAGATACAAACATTACAGAAAACTGGGAAAAAAAAATTCTAATAAGCTTTAGTAAATCACACAAATTAATAAAAACAAATGTTATACCGTCATAGAAAAGAGACATATGCCCTCTCCTGATTGGATATGTGATTAAGACTGCATTCAGAACCAGTGAAAAGCAGAAATTTCCCTCAAGACTTTGTGAAGATGTGTCTCCATTACTTCAAAGGAAGTAGCGGACCCACTGACTGTTATATTCTGTTCAGCCATTGAAGTAATAGATTACACGGTCGTGGCACGGGGATGAGGGAAAAGTAAATTACAGAGAAAATAAGTGGTTTCTTTACTGTCTGTGGGGAAGGAGATTTCTGTGATGAGTAGTTTTGTCTCCCTCCATACTGACAGCGGAGATCATGCAAACTCTCAAGCCTCTGGCTCTACTCCAGAAGAGGGGACTTTAGTCCAGATTGTACCTTGCTTACAGCGTAATTAGTCACTATGTGTTTTGTTTGTGCCCTAACCCTACTTATCTCACCACTACTTCCTTCACAGGCTTTAAAGATAGGTTATCCAGGGGATACAGGCAGCTGAAGAATTATTCTCTTAATGGCTCATTTATTAGATGCTACAGTAGATTAACCTATTAGATGGACTCAGAAATTGAACACAGATATGGAACCCCTGTCTGCTATCCACAAAAAAAAAAAAAAAGTGTGCTAATGCAGCTTGGTTGCTATGGTGTAAAATCTGATATCAGGAACATGAAGACACGTTTGCCTCTTTCCATTACTTAAGACGAGGGCTCGTTGATTGACTAATCCATTGGGTAGGATATTGCATTGTTACCTAATGAGAAGGTGCTTCTAGTGCACAAGAAATGGAAACAGGGGCCAGTTGCTGCTGAGACCATAACCAAGTCTGAGTCCAGTATTCTAACCGTTCAGTCTTGGAGTGTTTGAGCCAGTAATTCAGTACTTAATTCCCTTCTCTGAGTGTTTTTTCTGATGCCTTTTAGGTTTCAATATAATCTGATGTTAGCAGAAGCCTTGCTTTTGTTGAATTTGACTATATGCTTTGACTATATCTAAGGGCAATAGATTCCTCCTTAGGAGCAGAAAAAAATCACGTGTACAAGTAGAAAAAAATAGGCTTGTTTTCTTTTTTTCTGATTGTTTTAACTGAATGCAGACATAAAACTTATGAAAAGCACCATCTTAGTAGCTCTAGAATGAGAGCCCCTCTCTCTGTTTATTCATTTAAAATACACTGCATGAAGAAGAGCAGTATAAATTTCTCATACGTTGCTGCTCCTGCGTGCTTTGAGCCAAACAGGGGAAGTTCTTGGGTAAGAGCAGAAAATTATTTATTTTCATGTTTAGCAAAACCAGAACCTATCTTTCCACATACTCCACTGGGTTTTGCATCCTGCCTTCTGACCATTCATCTCTGGCATTGCTGCCAAGGCTTTCAATACGACCAAGTCGCCACATGGCTGCCCGTCCATTCAAATCAACCACATTTGAAATGCACAATGGTGCGACAACATGGCTATATGGAACTATCCCCCAGAATTTAAAGATGAAAGCCATCTTAACCAATAATGAATTCCCTAAGCACCACTTACGTGCTGGGAATAATGAAAGAAAAATAATGTTGGCGAGTAACATGTCGATATGCCTTCATATCAACTAAACCCGCAAGCCCTTATGATTACTCATATTTATTTCTACATGAGTTCCTCTGCCGCTTTGTTCTCGCCTTTATTGCACTGTACACACTTGTGGCTCCCCAAAAGATAGATCATGTTTGTTGTAAAACATTCTGAATAGTTTTCAAGTGAGTTACACCCTTTTTGTAAACTCAACAATAGATTACAATGAGGTACTAACTACTAATGAAGTGTTAAACCAACAAATGATGTAGTGAGCAGAACAAATGTCTAAAGGAAACATGTGCATGGGCTTCATATGGATCCTGGATACTTACCAAAACAGAAGTGATTACAGGACTGAAATCTAAAATAGACTGACACTAAGAAAGGGTGTGTTGTAATCAAAAGGATATAAAACAGATAGAGCCATGATTTTTCCTATCTCCTTCTGAATTCTCCGAGGCTTTGAAAGAGATTGAGGTTTTGAAGCAAAGCTTATGACTTGATATCAACAAATGTCGGCGAAATGGCCGGTATCAAGCTGGAGTTTTCTTGTCTAGTAAAATTGGATAGAATTCTCTCTACCCAGAAAAAACACTTTTTTATTTCTCTGACTTGTCTGCCTTTTCTTTCCACAGTAATAGCAATCCAGAAAAAATCTAGGAAAAAACTCTAGGGAAAAAAATAAATTCCTGGTACCCATGCTATGACAAAGTAGTGTGAAACTTGAGCGTGTGGAAACAGAAGGGCCAGTTCAAAAGAGAGTTTTCTGGTATTTTCACCACTTCTTCCCATGTGGAGAGACATCATCGGTGTTTGTTCCCGAATGAGCCTTTCCATACGTATAACTGCTTTTTAGTATTTAGCTATTCAACATTAGTGATGTTGTCAGGTACTTCAGCAGGGACCTGCAAAAGAAAAGCCTTCTCCGCAGCCCTGTGTTGCCACCACCAGCAGCGACTGCATGTCCCCTCTCCAGCATCCTAATCTGTGCTCAGATTAAGGGATTTCATTTTGTAAAGAAGAGCTGAGGCACAAAGGGGAGAAAAGAAAATTGTGTCACTTCTGTTCCAGCTTGGCATCCCTAACCCATACATCACTCTTCCTCTAAACTAAGGTCTGGTATGCCTCAGCCGTGACGGTTTTCGTTGTGCTGAAGCTGCTTTGCCAGCACAAAGCAGTTCCAAAGCCAGTTCTGGAGCTTTCCTGCCACTTCTCAGAAAATCCCTGGGCTATTTGGGTATTTCCAGCACTGGAGTGCCAAAGTGAAGTGTGCAGGCAAGATGAAGGAGCAGCCCATGTGGTGAAATAGTCTGGCAAGGAATAAGGGAAGGAGTGTATCAGGAAGTCCCTTGCAAACCAGCAATCCCCAGCTTTAACGATGATCTCCAGGACAATGGCAACTATTATTAAAAGATCCCACAAGCTTCTCTTATAGACAGTAAAAGACCACCAAGGGACAACAGCCAAAGGTGGAATAAAGATCATCAGGGAATCAGGGAAGTGCAAAGGTAATTCAAAGCTTAAAGGCAATTTATTCTTTTACTGCTCATTTATGACGAGGTGATACAACGCATTAGGCAATACTCTCACCCCCCTCCCCGGCTGCAGGAGGGCCAGGAAAGCTGTGGCTCCCCATGTGCTGCGAAGAAGCGCTGACATTTCTATAACAGAATGTCTCTCCACCACCAAAACTAACAAAACCCCTCAACTTCGAAGCACTGCATGTGGAAATTATTTTTCTCCTCATGTCTTACCTTTCTGTTCAGGTATGAATTTCTCCTGAGCCAAGCAGTTTACCACAGAAGCATGAGTCAGCCCTCACACATGATAACTAAGTAACTCAGTAACTTTCCGTAAGAAGCAGACTTTAAATAAACATATTCTTGGTTGCTGTAATCCCCTTTGTACAGCACAGGGATTTTTCACGTGTTTTCCTGGCAAGTCACGGGAACGAATGACACTGGCACCTTATGAAGCCTTGGCTCGGCCGGCCCTGAGGGAGCACCAGCTCAATTAAACGCCCCATAACCAAAGGGGCGAGGAAGCCAGCTCCCCCGCACAGCACGCCGTGAGGTGACCCAGGCCCCGGCCCGGCCAGCTCCCTCCCTCAGTCCTCGGTGCTCACCTCCGCCTCAGCTCCTCCTCCCCCCCTCCGCGGTCGAGCCCCCGCTGTGGCCGAACCTCCCCCGTTAAATCCTCCTCAGGCTTGAGCGGCGGCCGCCGGGCCGGGGAGCGGCGGTGTGTGTGTGGGGGGGGGCGAGGCCTCAGCGGCAGCGGGGCTCCCGGAGGCGGCGGGGGCAGGGCTGCGCCCGGCGGGAAGGGGAAGCGGGGCCCGAGGGGATCTAACGGGCCGGGCGGCAGGAGGCCGGGCCCGACGGCCGCGCCGTTGTGAGGAGCTGAGGGCCGGGGGGGGGAGGGCAAGGGGGGTGTCACCTTGCGCTGCGCCCCCCCGCACCGAGCCGCGCGCGCCGGTCACCGGGGGAACGGCCAATCAGCGCGCTGCCTGCCCGCCCCTCGCGCACAGCGTCGAGGCCGCGAGCGAGCGCCTCGCGCTCCCTCGCCCACCAATCACCGGGCGCTCCGGGCGCTGGCAGGAGGCGCGCGCGCCCCCCGCGCTCGCCCGCAACTGCCCCCCCACCCCTCCCACGCCCGCGCCAGGCGGGGCCGAACGCCGGCAGCCAATCGGGATGGAGGGAACAGGCGTGAGGCCAGGGGGCCCGCGTGCCACGCGGCCTATAAAAGGCGGGGCCGGGAGCGAGCGCGCGGCTCACTCGCCGCTGGCGCTCGGGGCGGAGGGGTGCACGCGAAGCGAGAGAGAGAGCGCGAGCTGTCCCGCCCGCTCTTCGTCCGAACGGCTGCCGCCCCCCGCCCACCTCACGCTATGAAGACCAAGTTCTGTAACGGCGAGACCGACCCTTCCCCGCTCGGGCTCCTCCTCGGCTGCAGCCCCGTCTCCGGCGGGGGCGGTGTCGTCCTTCCCGCGTCCGGGCAGCCCCCCTCGCCGCTGGCTCACGCCGACCCCGAGGGGAAAGACCCCGTCGCGACGGGCAGAGGCGGGGGCGCCGCGACCCCGCCTTCCGCGCTGCTGCTACCGCCGCCTGAGGAGGAGCCGCCGCTCGACCCCCGGACGCGGCGCAAGGCGTATCTGTGGTGCAAGGAGTTCCTGCCCGGGGCCTGGCGGGGGTTGCGGGAGGAGCAGCTGCGCATCAGCCCCATCAGGTCAGCGCTGAGGAGGGCGGGGGGCGGCTGGTCCCTGCGGGGAGGGGGCGGGGCCGGGGCGGGTTGGTCGCTGCGAGTCCGAGCCCCTTCCTGGCGCAGGGGGTGCGGCGGATGAGGGTCTCGCTCTTTTCCTTCCCTTTTTTCTATTAAAAAAATTAAAATCCTTCATAAATCTGCATTTAGGAGGGCAGTAGGCGGTGGGGACCGACTGCGCATCCGCCTCCGCACTCGCTCTGTGGCGGGGCGGGCATCTTCCCCCCCCCGCCCCGGCCCCCTTCCGCACACCGGCGTGGGGCGGGCCGCGGCTGGCGGCGGGGTGAGGCCGGCCGGACCCACCGCTGGGGCGCGGGGGGGTGGGCTGGGGCGTGCGGAAGGGCCTGGGTTCGTTGCGTCAGGCCCCCCCCCGCCCGGGGGAGGGTGGCGGTGCCGGGGCGGGGGGGAGGTGTGTCTGTGTTGGCGCTGCAGCGCCTCAGCACTGAGCCGGGGGAGGGGCCGGGGCGTTGACGGTGACGGTGATGGAGCCGGTAGGAACCGCTGCACCGAGCGTGGAGCCTCCCTCCTGAGATTTAAAAAAAGTGCCTTTTTTGGCGTGGGTGCTGAAATTCCGAGGTTAGCAGGTGAATGCGGTGCATCCATGATGTGAATCATCTTTCATCATATATAGTAACAAGTACTTGTGACTCAGCATGCTGGCAGCTTGCAGGAGACTGATTTTTTGGCAGCAGAAATATGTAAATTGGGGATGTTCTAGAAGCTGTATGTAATGTGTTGGAGATCCTTGCCACCTTTGTGGACTTAAATAGTCTGGGTTTTGTATCAGCCCTGGATGCTAGTTAAACCGGTGTTATTTCAGAATTTCATTTTTACAGACTGTTTGTCTAGTGTCTTAGTGTTTGATCATTCTACCTGATCAAATGCAAAGTCGCACACAAAGGATATAGTTGTCAGTTTATCCCCTTGAGTCCTGAGTTTGCTTTCCTAATGTTTCTACTTCTGTTCACACACAAAATACATGCAAACCTACCCCTCAGTTACTTAAGAGAGCATAAACTGTTGGCAAAGCTCTGATGTATAAAAGCATAGTCAAAACCCATCATGCTCATTTCTAAATGTATTTTTAAAGCCTTATTAAAACGAGCAACTTATTGAAAGCCAGTGCAGATAGTATTTGTATTTTTAGATCAGTTCTCCTCACTTGACATGATCATCATAAGTTTATAAAGGGAGAGAATTTTTAAAAGACTGATACTGTTCCTAGACAGTAGACTAGTCTGATAATATTATATGTCTGTAATCTGGCGCTTAATTCTGTTTTCATCCTTATTAGTGTGTACTGCTGACTTTGGTACTTATTTTCTAAAGCCTTTGGTTTTAACTTCCCCTCTGAGACACCACTTCAAAATGGCTTGATGGTTTCCGGATTGGGAGGAAGAGAGGATGGGCTGAAATTTTAGGGTGTGTAAAAACATGCTAATTAGCAGTTGCGTTTATTTTGGCAAAAGTATCTTCACCATTTTTGTCTGTGGAGTACTTGTCGTCATATTGGTTTGATTCTGGTTTCACAAAAGTCAAGCACTCAGTGTGTATTCTCCACTGTCAGTATTGTCATTTTGAGTGCATTAGTGCAAATCATGTTCATGAACAGCTGTTAGATACTTGACATTTTAGGATGAAGGAATATGGTCCTTATTGTTGAGAGGAAAGAAACAGATTCGAATCTAATCAGAATGCAAGTATGTAAGCACATTTAACTGCTGTGGCTGTGATTTGAGGAAGGCTCTGTGAAGCTCTGAAAATAGGTGACCTTTTTGGAAGGGCTTACCTTTAAGTAATTTCTAGCAATAGACTGGCTGGGAGCTTTATCTGTATAAGGGTGAGAGATGCCCTGTTGACCTTTGGACAAGCTGCTGAGTCTATTGACCTTTCAGGAGAACAATACTTTTTATTAGACTCTCATATGGATTTCCTTGATTAGAGGTAACTTCTGAAGTCCTAAGTGCATAAAGTCACAGTGAACCTTCTGTTTAATGGAGTTTAGTCTCAGTGAGACACTGCTGCTTGGCTGGAGAGATATAAAAAGAGGTTCTGGGCTTTCATGCGGTGTATGCAGGCTGAGCACGTGCAACAGCTGTTTCTATAGGATTTTGAGCTCTAGTCCAGGATCTTTTTGTAAAGTGGGTTTCAGTGTGTTTAGTTCTATGTAAGTATTGATATTTTCACCAAAGTCTACAGGGGCTTGGAAAAGGTGGCAAATGTTTTTCAAAAAAACCTGTCTAGCACAGTTTAGATGAAGCCAGAAATGTAGTTGGTATAGGTAACCAATGTTCTGATTGTGTCTGAATAAGCTGGCTTTGCTCTTTGATATCCTTTCCATCTGTCCGTTTTTCCTACCTGTTCACTTTTATGGTTCAAAGTTACTTCATATCTCTTGTCTCTAAACATCCTTTTTTTGGATGCTTGCCAAGCCAGCTGGTTCTCATCTGTCTTCTTTCTTGAGCGTATTGTGCAGCTGCTGTTTTACCCTGTTTCTTGAGGTCGTTTTTTTCCTTCTCAATTGTTGCCTTTGGATATGTAGGCCAGCCCTTTTTCTCTGTGTCATCTCCCAGTAAATACATGCAGATTGTCTACTTCTTGGTAGCCTTTTTCTCCAGAAAGTCTTTACTACTTCTCCACTGTGTTGTAAGAGAACCCAGAAAACTATTTGAGAAAGCATTGAGTGGAGTATCAGGTTAGGACTAAACTGCGTTTTAGCCACCGCATTTTGGATCTGCCATGTATGCCTGGAATCAAAGCTCACTGCAAAGTAATATTAAATACTTACGTTTTGTGTGTTATGAAGAACTGCATTACTTTGTGAAGGAAATCATAACATGACAGAGGTACAGCTATTTAAATTCTAGAGTTACTGCAGTAAGTTAAGTAGCATGCTACAAGTAAAACTACTTACGTTTAAAATCTGTGCTACTTGATCCCTTTACCACTAGCTACTATATTTGGATTGTATCTGTTCTTTAAAGTTCGTTCTTTAATGGTGAGACAGACAAGTTTTTTCAGTAGAGCTGACTTACATTGCTGTTTTGCAAGTAAACCAGAAGTTTCAGTACTTTTCCCCCTTACAGTAGAGGAAAATCTTTTGCAGGAGGGAAATTTGAAAGCTTATTAATGAACATATTGATAATGAAGAAGATGCAGAAAGACAATGTAGTAAAGACAATGTGGGTTGAGTAGACTGGTGTTGTTAGTGGGCTACTAGGAATCAAGAAACTTAGCTTCTCTAATCTAGTATCTATCTACCCTGATAAACCTGCAGAAAACAAATGCTGTCACTTTTTCTTGTAAGAACACTGTTGTAAAACAGTCATTATAGGAGAAGCCAGCATGCTGGTATAACCCCTGAATGATTGAAGCACAGGACTCCCTACTTTAGAATTAAAGCAGTTCTTTAAGACAAATTTCAAAATTGAAAATGAGTCCCAAAGAATGATAGCATAAGTACAACTTTGATCAGTGATGCTGTAGCACAGGTATTCATGTTAAATCTTTGTAGCTAATTTTTGTAGCTGCCATCCCAGTGATACTGACTCTTTATTCAAACTTAGGGTTTTATACTCACTGCTTAAGCTTATTCTGACGTCTTCCTGCTTGTTTGTGCAACCAAGTGTATCAGACAAGAGTCCAGCATCACTTTCTAGAAGTCCTGAAAATAATTAACAGAAGCCTATATTTTGTCTTAGTTGCCTTGTGTGTTTTACATCAATTTGTTTGTAGCCTGAGCTGTAGCTTGAATAAACAGATCTTGATGGTGAACTATACATTAAGAAACATGAAGCTGCCAATCTTTTTACTGAAGCCTTACATGTTAGGAGCTATTGGTACTGTTGGAAAATTGTCACTCGTGAACAGAGTGGGTCAGTTGATTAGTGCATGCAAGGATGATTAGTGCACCTCTAATATGTAGAAAACAAAACATGTATGCACATCCGAAGTTAAACTTACCTTTCTCTTGATAGAGGTGGCCTCAGCAACATGCTGTTTCAGTGCTCACTACCTGAGACCGTTGAGACAGTTGCAGATGAACCACGGAAAGTTCTCCTGCGCTTATATGGTGCAATCCTGCAGATGGTGAGTACGTAGAGTGATTTGGGAGTGGGAGGGTTTCTGTAGTTTAATTGTAATATGTTTGGAGATCTTCATTTGTGACACACTGCAAGTGTGTGCTGCTTTATCCTTTTGGGAATGTGTTCTAGTGGTATTTGGGTAGATTGCTAGCTTAAAGCAGTTTTCTTTATTGTTATTGTCTAGAACTTACACTGCTTTCTATACAGATCCTGACTGGCGCATATCAGCTGAAGGCTCACTTGCTGTCTGTTTGATCAGTAATGTTTTGTTTACGGTGTTAAGTTTGGACTGTGGTGTTTCAGAAGTTATTAAAGTTTGCTTCTGTACAGTATGTAGGACTTTGGCATAACTGGCAAGATTGCAAGAGACTAAACCACTTAATCTTGGTAACACGAGTTTTGGAGATAAAAGTTGAAGGTTTTGTCAAACTTGTACAGTGCTCAAGCATTTTATTAGAGATCTCATGGGTAATTGTGTTGCTGGAAAATTTGATCTAGAGTGTTAGAATAAAAATGAAGCACAGCCATCTCATTCCAAAACATGCTTTCCTAAATGTGTGATATGCCTTGTAGCTGGCATAGAAGCTTAACCAGATGTTTGTCGAACTCTTCTAATGTTACTTTTCTTTTATTTGGTTAGTAAAATGTAAATAGCATTGAAATTTGTCAAACCTTAAGAGAAGTGGTTGGCAAATCTTTTTCAAATTGTAAGGTTTAAAATCGAGAGTATTTTGTAAAGGTGATCTCTTCCAAAGTTTACAAGCAGTTACGGTAGGACTACACAGCAAATATTCTCTTACCCATCTTTGCTAGACACTTGATTATATTGTAAATAAATAATCATAAGTGTTTAACCGTATGAAAAATTGCAGCTTCATAAAATTACATTTGGATGTTGGCAGTTGTTTCTATTTGACTTACAGGGTCTGGTTTTATTATCCATTAATTTGATATTTTCCAGTACTCAGTCACTTACTTTGAATAACTTATCCAATATCTGCAGGAGATTGACTGTTCCTGAAATTTCAGCCCATTCTTCCTGCTTCTGCTGCCTTGACTAAACTTACTATTAAATCTTACTGGATACTGTCACTTAACTGGCTTAAAGTGTTCTTTTATTATACTATGTGAGGTGTTAACTTTCCCATGGTAGGAAACTACCAGAAATATGTAAAAGATTCCAGTGGTTTGAAATAGCACAAAAGCCTTGGCTATACCACTGTATGTGTGTTGGGAAGGTTAATCTGTTGAACAAGAAAAGTGTGTAGAAGTTCATTAATTCAAGCTTAAATAGTCTTTCCTTTAGTTTAACAGAAACCAAAAACAACGTGAAAAAAATGGTGGTGAGAAACTTTGTTTTTGAAATGACTCCTAGGGTTGATGCTAAGAATCTCTTTCAGAATTACTAATGGCTTTAATGTAATGCTGACTTAATATGTAGAAGGCTTGAGTAGGAACATGGGCTGTAAAACTTCTGTAGTGGTAGAACTTCTGTTGCCTAAGAGCTGTGAAAAATGTGGCCTTTCCCTTATATTTCAAAGGAAAAGTAGACTCTAGAATTTGGTTGCCCTCCTCTTCCCTCAGGGTTTTTTTAACTTGCCTTTTCTGTGCCCCTATCCACTGAATAAATCAAAATAAAATTTTGGGCTCTAAAATCAGAACTAATTTGGTTTGAAAATTGAAAGTGTGTTCATAACTTTCTAACCTTTCTACTCTTGGTGTTGAAGGATCTTTTGAGATGTCTAACTTCCTTTATTTCCGTAGTGGCAGTGAAATTGACTGCTCTTGTTGGTGCAGTTCACTAAAGGTTAAGTAAGCAGAGAAAGTCCCAAGGTAAAACTTTCAGATTGCATTGAGGTTCACAATTTTTGTCGACAAACATTTGTCTCTTCCAGCCCCTCTACCTTAAATGCAAGATAAAATATAAGCAAACTGTTTTATTGGGGTATTTTGAAAACCTCACTTAGGATTCTTATGAATTTCTGGGTGGCATAAGCAGATCCTTATGACAAGCCTGTTAAGAGGGAGAAATTTGATATTTTTTAGTAATGTTGCTTAAGTTTAGAGCCCTATAGAAATTAAGGGACGCTGTTTAAGTAAGTTGAGTTTTGAGACCTTTTGCTAAAATCACAACTTAATTCTTGATGACTTAATTGTAACTGCCACTGGGTATTAGTAGTTACCACTTGTTTGCTTGAGCCTTTTGTAGCATGTTTTAACTCTTGTCCATTTTACTTTCTGTTGAAATTGGAACACAAAACAGGGGTAATATCAGCTCTTCTTGTTCCTTTACTGTAAATACTATAGACCTATAGCAATCTGCACCAAATTGTTGTACGTACAGAAGAGAAGTTTAACTTAAAATTTTGAATAGAAATGAAAAATAGATACCTGATACTAACTTGAAAATGAATGATACTGGCACCATAATTCTTTCAGCCACCTTTTAAAGGAGCCTTTTTTGCAGTTTGAAAATAGCCCCAGTTTGCTTATTATGAATCTTGGAAGACACAAATGTCAGTACATGAAACTCATCCAATATAAACCATGCCAGTTGGCTAAAGCTGCCACACAGGGAAGGCATTGTGCCTTCCTCTGTCATAGTTGATACGTTTAAGCCAATTTTTTGTGTGCATGACTGTTTTGGGGGGAGCTGGGGGGAGACTCAACCAAACTGGCTCGGCCATTATTATGAATGGTCGCACTGGCATGGATGTTTAAAAATCAAGGACTTCTCTCGAGTATATCCTTGAGCAGAACTTTTTTTTTAAGACAAGTATTTGTGCTTGTGACAGGTTAAAGTACTAACCACATTAAAACTCAAATGTTTGAGGCACAATGCAGATATGTTCTACATTGAAAAAAGGGAAATGTCTTACTCTGCTTCACTTATTCTTGCTCCAGCTTAGTTGCTAAATTTAAAGGGGAGCATTGAAAGTAAAACTTCCTCATGACAAAATGTCATTAACTGTTGGCTATATCAGTGTTAAAACTACTGAAACAAAAGGTTCTCCAACAGTATGCCATTTAATGTTCAAACTTCAAGATTGGATTTCATATGCAGGGCACTGTAGTGTTTCTACTTAAATTCAGAACAACCAAAACTTCCCAAATTTTAGAAATGCTGATATGATTTCAACATAAGCTAGCATCAACAAAAAAAAAAGCTCAAATTAAGGTGAATTTTTTGAAGTTCACCTATCAAAAGGTAACTTGGGGATTGATTCCCTTTCTTTTACACATGTCAAAAGAACCTTGAACTCTGATCACTGGGGCTCTGTTACTTTGCAACAGCCAAAACAAAATCTTGTATATAAATGAGGAAAACCAAACCGGTATACCTAATGTTCCTCTTTAGTCTCTCAATTTCTATGTGAGCAGACGCAAAATAAGTAAAATGGTTGCCACAGTTCTGTGGTAAATCTTTTTCCATACCTGCCTTGCTGCCTTTTATTTTTTGTAACTAAATACAATGCAGACTGCTGTGTAACTGTAATTATCAACGTCTTCTGTGGTTGTTGGTGTCCATGTCTGTTTGTAGCATGGAGTAACTACAAATCCCTGGCACTGGCAGACGGCTTGAAAGAAACCAAGCACCTCTTACGGGGATATATTTGTGTTGGGTGGAGTTAAGGGTATTCTGGGGGTAATGTACCACTTTAGTTGTATATGCATGTGTTCTCTGCTGCAGGCTTGCCCATGCGATCGTGCCTAGAGCACTCTGGTTTCCAGGTGACAGACACGATTCACGGTATAGTATGAGATCTCTGAAGTTGGAGCATTCTCTACAGCTTTCATTTTCTTTAGTACTGGATTTCATTGTTTAAAAAAAATAAGGCTTAAGTAGCACCAGCTACTGTCTGTGCATCTGAATGTTTACAGAAATAACAAAATATCAGAGTACTGCCCCTTCCTTTCCTCTGCTCCCTCATAAGAGAATGGTAACTTGACATGAAGAGGATTAGAGATGTCTTTGTGGCTTTTGTAGGGCTTGAACTGGGAATTCTTCTTCATGCTAGACTTCAGGACTTCAGCAAATTAATATCAGTTCCTTCAGGTCTGGCAGGGATCAGTGATCAACAGTGGATTAATAGAAGGAGGAACAGTTATTGATGAATCTAAAACTGTTTGTGTTCCTATACCCCAAAGTTCAAATCGATGTCTTCCAACAATTTCTAGAATTAAGAAAAGTTTCCCCTGCATAGGTAGCCTCTAACCTTTCAGGCAGTTCCTTGTAATGTTGTAATTCCTTAGTATTTGAATTCCTAGAGATTTGTCTAAAGCAAAGTATAATATAAATATAAAATTACTAAAGCTGAGTAAACTCAGAAAAATGGGATTATAATGTAAGATTTAAATTTTTGGGCAGAGCTAAGAGTTACTTGGGGAGAAAAAATAGTTGCAAGTTCCTTCTCTATACAGAATTCACTGCCAACCATCACTTGGGATTTTTGATACAGATCTCATCTGCCAGCTACAAGACAAATACATTTGGAACATTAGGGAGAAAATGAAGAGCTTAATTTTCTATGTCAAACTGCCAGATGTATAAACACTGTCTGGTCACCTTCTAATCACAGATCAGATAATGTGGAATGTCTCCCATTCTAGGACTTTCTTATACCTGAAGGTCCCTGTCTTAAAATTAATTTACATGATCACAAAGTAGACTCTATAACAACGGCTGTTGTCTCTGTACGTATAGCTGTCCTCCCTTAGTGAAATTGTAGTGAGATTTCTTAATCTGCTTTGAGAGTAAACCTTCCCACAATAAAGAAAGTACTGAACTATTAAATCTTAAAGATGTAGAACACATGTCCGTTTCTAGTTAATGTTTCCGTATAGAGAGAGTGATTAAAAACCTCCAGGAATTATTCAGTCATTCTCTTATTTAGGTAATTAAAATCTTCTCGTTGCTGTTGGAAGTAAATAGCTCTCAGAATTGGCCATAAATTACAGTGAGCTATTAGAGTTTATGGAGAAACTGAAGTTTTGGTTGGCTTGGCCAGCAACACATGAGCTAAATGTGTAGATCAAATTACCTCATGGTAGGAGATGTTTCAGTTTGAACCACTGTTCTCATAGGTGATTGTGCAGTCAGAAAACAATCAAATCCTACCACTTTAACATCTGTTAAACTGTTAAAAGCCTGTTACATAAAATTGCATCCTGCTTACTTCATTGTATTTGACCACATGTGCTGGAGACTTTCCTAATTCTAGGCTGAGTACATGGCCACTTGTGAAGACTGATCCTCTCCAAGCTCCCATTCATCTTTGCAAGTTACTTACAAATTACTTTGTATTCATTCTCCTTTGGACGCTAATGCTCCATGCTGAGGGAACAGAAAAGAGGAAGGGATGATGCAGAAGTCTCCTTTTCTGATGACTCTGCAGTACGTATCCCTAATTGTCTCATTCTAATGGCACAGTAGATGCCATTAGGCTATCTCCAACGCTAATTTGAGGTGGACTTTTAGAACTGGCTAGCTCTTTATACAGTATGACTTCTGGAAAGTGGATGCCAGTTCAGGTTCTAGGGAAAAGCCTAATCTGCTTACCTTCTGATGAACTGAACCATTCTGAGAGCACCATTAATCAGGAAAGACTCCTGGATGGTGAGTAACTTTCTGACTGTTCAAGAAAAATCTGTAAGATGCAAGAGTGGTATTGATGTAGGACATGCTTGTTCAGAGAAGCCCTCTGTAAATGACTTTAATACTATTGAGTAGTTATGCATTTAGCTTTAGTGAATATGTTTTGACTTTATTAATTTCCTTGAAAGGAATATAAACTAATAGTAGTTTTCATATTGTCTGGTTTTAAACTTATCCTAGTGGAATGGGAAGTACTTGCTGAAAGACCATCGATTCATGTTAACTGTACTTCTGTAGCTTCTGAAATACTGTAACTGCATAGTTTGTGTAAATCATTAGTTTGTTGTTTTGTACTTAAGGCAGCTGGTGTTGCTTAACTGTATTCCATTAAGTTCATATTTCCACCCTTGTTTTGGACATGTTAGAGCTTTGGAACAGAAAGGTATGCACATGGTTCTATAAATGAAATGTTTTTGTTGAGAAGGTGGAGATGCAGGCTACCTTTATGGGCCTCTAAAGCTAGTCTGGTTTAAACAGTCAACGGTGGAGTTGCAACATAAATAGCAGCCACAAACTGTCGCTAATTCTAAGCAAATATTTGCTTTCTCTTCTCCTTACCTTCAAGCCCTTTAAAGGACAAGGTTTTTATTACATTCTGAATTTTAAACGTGCAGCTCTGTTAAAAGCATGTGCCATTGAGGGTTCAGTTGCTGAGGGTATGGTTTGATACTTTGGAACTGCTTTATAATGACTGTTAACAATCCTAGCACAATACCTTATGCATGGAATTTGTTAAAGATTTGCTAGTATGCTGCAGTTCTTACCGAGATATCTTTAGCTTACATGGCCAGTTATTTGAAGAAAAATCTTGGATCTGCACGGCCAGTGGTACATTTTACATGTAGCCTAGACAGCATACTGTAAATAAGGAAATTCTAGTCACAAAAAATCTGGAAAATAAGGCAATAGAAAAAAGCAAGTGCTTTGCAAGCTTTGTAACATACCTCTTCTAATACTCCTTCTAAGGCTTTTATGTAATTTATGTAATGCATCTCTTAAGTGCTTTAGCTGCAAGAAGAATATCATCCCAGATGTCATGCAGAGGGACTTAATTTTCTGTTAATTACAAATGTTCATCTAACCTTATGATACGTTGAAATCTTGTTTTGAAATACTAGGAAACAATAAAAACATACCTGAAAATCAGCTCTCAGGCTATTTACAGGAGTAGCTTGGTCTCAGTGGCACATCCTTTTGAAAGATTTTGGAATTGTTGAAATAGTGTGGTGGTCAGAGGTCAGATGGATACTAGTGCTGTAGCTGTCACAGATCAAGACAGTGAGACATCTAGTTAATTGTAGCTGGCACTTCTACTCCCTTTGTTCTGGTGGTTGCAGGTTAATCATCTTAAATTTCATCTTCTCATTGTGTTTGCCTTTTCTCATTCATAGAGGTCCTGTAATAAAGGAGAGTCTGTACAGTCTCAGAAGGAAAATGACTTGCAAGTGAGTAATTAAATTTGCTTATTCCACAGAATTTTATAGATGACAGAGAATTGTGGCGATCCTGCTTGTTCTAAATCAGTAGTTATTCCGTGTGGTGTCTGGGCTGTGTTTCTAAAAACTGTAAACAGTAATGAAGAAAAGAAATCTTTCTGCTCATAGAAGTAATATAATGGGAGTGTCTGCATAGTTTGGAAAGATGTAAGCACTCCACATGAAGAGAAACACCGTCCCAATTCTGCCCTAAATGGTTTCTTACCATTTCTAACATTGGTATCAGTACTGCTATTTCTAATACTAGGCTCTTCTTTCTTTAGTAGAGGAAGATCAGTACTCTGCTTTACCAAATCCCTATTTTATAATACATTGATGAACTCTTCTGAGGAAAGTATGTAGAGCTGGAGAGAACTTCCTCTTGAATATGAAGTGTTTCTGATTAGCATTGAGCTTGGATCATCTGTGTTCTGCAAACTTTAAAGTTCTTGCATTTGGAACCATTTCTGCTTATGCAGCATAATGTTTAGCTAAGCGTAATTTTTTGTAAAGTCATCTGAACAGGATTTGGTAATTTAGATTTTTACTCTGGCAGTATTTTTTCAGTAAGGGATAACATTGCAGCCTGTTAGCCAGGTGCTTTGCTTGTTATGTGCGATCGTTTTTCAGCTCTGTAATGGTTTCGTCAGTGATTAGGGAGAAGTACATCTTACCCATTTGGTAAGTGCTGCTTTTCTCCCCTTTTATTTTCTGCCCTGTGGGAATGTCATCTGAAACAGTTCAAGCATTTATTTCTTTTCTAGTGAGTTGAAACTGGTTTTAAAATTTTTGTTGAATGACTGCTTTTGAAGTTTTGTTGAACTTTCAGTTAAGTTTACTGGAACAACTTCAATCAGTTGAACCAAGACTGAAATGAAAAATGTACTGGTTTGATTCTTCAGTTTTCTTCAAAGATGAAAAATGGAGGTGGCTTGATTTCACCCCTGCCCCAATCCAGTAAAAAAAAAAAAGTTCCTAAAGTTATAAGAGAAAACAAAAATCCAAACAAGCCCCACCCTGATGCCAGCAGCTCATAGTTTTGCAGTACAGGAAGCAAAGCTTTGAACTTCAGAACTGTCTTTGCTGCCTGAAAATAGTAATTCTATGATGGTAGGTTATTGTTTTCTGCTGTTCATCTCATAGTGTCAAAACTTCACTGTTGGATCAGTCTTCTGACAGGAATTCCTGAGGATGGATTTGTTAATTTTCTTGAATCTAAGTAAAAATTGTAGGTAAGTTTGATCAGAGGGGTTAATGTCCATCCTTTGGAGAGAAGAAAAACCTCTGGGTAATACCAAAATGTTCAGGATCACTAGCATTGTAGCTGTCTGGTGTTCGACAGCTGTGACTAGAGATGGAATTGTCTTCTGGCAGCTCATAAGGTCTTTTAACAGCAATTATGTATGTTTTATCTTGATTTTGCTATAGTTAGAGGTAATTTTCCTCAGAATTACTATTTCATCTGTTTTTAGTGAGCTTTTTGTTGAAGTATAGAAAGTGTAGAAACTGAAGTATAGAAAGGCTTTTCATCTTTCCTTGCCTGAATGGGAGTTGTGTACTGGAAAAGTCTTGTAAAGAGTGTTTGTAATTCTTAGGTTTTAAATGCAACATTGAGCTCTAAGTATTTGTTTAAAAATGAGTGGTCAAATCTTCTCCAGAACCTTGTTTTAAATACAAGTGCTAGTGGTTATGCCTGGTTGAAACTTGACTAAAATTGAGAGCTTCAGAGCTTAAACCAACAGATTGTTGTCTTGGTAGTGTAAGTATATTGCACACTGTTTGAAGGCATTGAGATACATAATTTACTTATTTATAATGCTTGGTCCTTTATAAAAGTGATCAGGTGAACACTTAACTGAAGAGTTAGATACCTAGATCTGCTCAGTGTCCATATGAAGTATCCTGTAGAATTTTCTAATGTCCTTTACTTAGTTTATTTACACACTTGTACTTGACAGTCGTGTGGGGACTTGGTAAAAGGCCTGTCAGGTATTATGAAGAAGCAGCCAAGCTTTTGTGCCTGAGACACATAGATGGTGTTATTCCAGAGCTGTCATTGGACTTGTCCTCAAGTGACCATTCTGTTACAGTAGAGGAAGTTCTTTTGGTGCTCTAAACCTTTTTGTCTTTTAAGAGTCAGGCCCCAGAGCATTCGAACTTGAATATTCTTATACTGCTGCTTTTAGATAATTGCCTGTGCTTTTTAATCTTGAAGTAGATCTTTCATGGAGAGATGCAGCCATCTTTGTTAACGCTGCTGGCACAGAAGTTTACTAACTCACAATCGCGTAGCTGAAGGTTCTAAATTCTTTAACGTGTCTTAAAGGACTAGGGCTAGGCAGATGTGGCAGAAGTAAACCAGAAGTGCACTGTTGAGTAATTGGAAACTTCACTATTTCTGGTTGTTGCTTCTGATGCATTAAGGGACATCTTAATGAAGAACAGGCACGTGGTATGTGGAAAAACATGGCCCCTTTAAGCTCTGCTAATAAAACATAACCAGGTTTTTGTCTGTAAGTGAAGGACTATAGAAAAAAGCTATGATTGTAAACTGGAGCTTGCTTTCATTGATGGATCCTAAATTGTTAAAATTTCTTCAGATAAAGTTACCAAGCTAGGTGAGCTCAAGGAATCTTAAGAGGGTGAAACCAGGAAAAAAACCCAGATTTTTCCTCCTGTTCTGTGGAAAGTGGATCACATTAATAGGATATTATCTGAGATCAAGAACTGAGTAATTTTGGTTATGTGTAGGATATTGTTTCTTTTCTTTGGCACTTACTGTTATCCAAGTATCATGAGTTGATTTTTCATTAAGATGTGAGAACAAGGAACTGACATCTTAATGGGAACAGCCACAGTATTGCTATAATCAGGCTTGGAAAACACCCTGGTGTTGTACCATGCACAGGCAAATTCAATATCGGCCAGTAATGGAGTAGACATTTAGTAACCTGTATCTAATTTGCTTTTTGGTTCTTGGCATTAGGCTTCAGAACTGAACTGAAAAGTTCAGATTCGTGGTGGGGGGGGCATGCGAAATGATCAAAAGTACATATTTTTGGTGCATTAGTTCTGCTTTGAGGAGTTGAGATGAAAAACCGTGGAGGACACAGATGTAATACATTCATATACAAATCATCGTAAAATCTCAATTTACATTCTTGATGCCTCTTTCACTTTTTATTGAAGTTAATGCTTGAGAACATAGGTACGTGAGTCTTTCCTGCACTTCAATATGAAATGCTAGAATTTCTTGAGAAGGTGTCAGAATAATAAGGTGTGGGCCAGTAGTAAAAATAATTGATCAACAGAACTGCCTGGAGTGTACTCAAAAATGGAATTTGGATAGAAAGAGTTATTTAGTGTTTGAGACTGCAGTGATTACAGTAATGCAAAAGGCTTTATAGTCCAAAATATCTGAGCACTTTCTTAATTTTGTGCTCTTACTTCTTATGCTTTTAAGTGCCATGGGTCAGACTTTGAGATGAGTTGCTCAAAAGTAGGCAGAGGCTTAGTAGACCTCTAGGATTTGAGTAAACCTGGATTCTGGTTGACATAATTGCTAGAAGTAGTGATTTACACTGTGACTTCTGTGTTTAGTTACTGCAAATCTTAAGCAACAAGAAAGCTATATTTTAGTGGTTTTAACTGTATTTTTGAGACTTATTTCATATTTCTAGTTTTAAACATTCGTAATAAAAAGCTGTCTGCTTGTGATTGTTATGGACTGAGTTTATTGATATAAGGAAAACACTGAAAAAAAAGTTATTGAAAATTGAGGTATGTTTGGGGACAGAAAAGGAAAAACATTTATTCACACACACATGTTCCTTAGCAGGAGTTTAAATTACTCTTTCTCTTTAAGAAAAAAAAAAAAGAGGGAAGACCTAAAACGTGCTTAATGGAAATAAATCCTAAGTCATTCTTAATGAAAAACTGGTTAGTTCAGTTGTTCGCTTCATTCACTTGCATAGTTAAAATGTCCTTTTGTGAGGCAGTGTTCCCAAAGTGTGTTAAAATAGCCAAGGATAATATTTATAGTTCCTGTGCTTCGGTAGGATAAACTCCTTCAGGAAATGAATTTAGAGAGTTCCCACAGGTTAGGAAGGAGAGGGTGTTTTGGTTTTTGCAGTTTTCCTTTGGCCTGGCCCACCAACAGTACCTGTTAAGTAATACAAATTTTCCTCCCTAGCTTTAAACTTGAAAGCAAAATATTTGTATTGCTCCCATGCTAACTACAAGTTATTAGTCAAACTTTGGTTAGTAAAATGTTGAGTCGTCTTTTTAAAGCTGGCCCTAAAATTTCTCATTTTGTAGCAGTTTTGCTGTTGTGCACACCTAAGTTCATTTCTCTGCAAGCACCAACTAATGCTTTAATTTATATTTTTTTTTGTAGGGGGCAGAAGCCATGGTTTTGGAAAGCGTTATGTTTGCCATTCTTGCAGAGAGAGCTCTTGGCCCAAAGCTGTATGGAATCTTTCCACAAGGGAGACTGGAGGAATTCATTCCCGTAAGTCCTCTTCATGGTTATTTAGTGGCTGGTAGCTGTTTTAATTGATCATGACAAGAAGGTCTCTGGACTGCCCGGAAAAGCAGAGATGTGGGAATAGAATACTTGGCAACATGTAGTAATTGCTAGCTGTAATTTGATACAGTTATAGTGGGTGTTGGAGAGCCCAATTATAGCTCTTGCCAGGGAGAGAGATCTAAAAACTCTTCAGCTGTAGCAGAGACTAATAAATGAAGATAAAAAGCCTGTTAGATACCAAACATAGCATTGGAAACTATGGAGTAACACTTTCCTTTAACAGCAACAAGAGCAGATGCTTTTGATGTTCTTAAATATTTATACCCAATCTGCTTTGAAGATATTCTTAGTGTGAGATGTGATGTTCCCCAGGTCTTGATCTAGGAGAGAATTGGCTAAGTCGTAAGTAAGCTAGGCCGGCTAACTCAGATTTCCAGACAGCAATTTCGTAAGTTCGTTTGGGAGGAAAAAAGTGTATTGCTTAAGTACTATGCTAAGTATTTTATAGTATAGTATGTAGAAGCTAATGCTAGTGTCTGTAATTAATCACACTTTTGTAATTGATTCATTAACTGTATTTTAAGAATACTATATTTTATTACAGAGCAGGAAACTAAGTACTGAAGAACTAAGTTTACCTGACATATCTGCTGAAATAGCTGAGAAGATGGCTAGATTTCATGGCATGAAAATGCCATTTAATAAAGAACCTAAGTGGCTTTTTGGAACAATGGAAAAGTAAGTTATGCAGTACTTCGAAGTATGGAAAAAACGTGACCTGTTGTAATTTTGATGAGCATTTCATTCTTCCTGAATGCCTGAGAGCACAAGCTCTCACTATACCCGGAAACTATTTCATTGTTACTTGAAGAACTTCAATTACCTTGAAGAATAGTGACACTTTCTCTAGTAACTCTTTTTTTTTTTTTTTAGACTTTCTTGATTTTAGTTTTAAATGGTATCTTGGTATGGGAAGTCTAATAAACTATTGTCACAAATGCTGTACTATTGTCTCTATTTTTAATAGATACCTAAATCAAGTGCTGAGGATTAAATTTACCAGAGAATCCAGAACAAGGAAGCTGAACAAACTCCTCAGTTACAATCTGCCCCAGGAAATGAAAAATCTAAGGTAGGCTTATTTTGTCTACCACTGTCTTCATATTTGCACAGCTTCAGTGTGAAGTTATATAGTTGTTCAAACACATTATATACTATAATACCCTATATTCATTTTACTTTACAAATTGGGGATTGGTTTTTTGGTTCTGTAACCAACCAGAGTCTCATGTGACTACGAATTAATACGATCAGTTGCTGATCAGTGAAGTCTAACTTGTTGTCCTGATCTTGGGCTTCTAATTGAGAAAATAGGGTCTTGCTATAAATGAATAGCACTTCAAATTCTTACAACAAAATTCACTCTTTACTTGGAAGTGGAACTGAACTTCGTGATTTGTTTCTTATAAGATCTTATATTGTTGTTTTCTAGAGCTATGCTTGAAGCTACTTCATCACCAGTTGTATTTTGCCACAATGACTGTCAAGAAGGTAAACTGCTAATACTTCATGACCTTGTTCAGTGATGCGGTATTAAGACTCTTCTGGTCATTTGTTTGCTTTCTGAGAGGTTGTCACGTTCTCGAGGTACTGCCCTGGCAGCTGACTTGAAACAGCAGCCTGTGCACTCCTGGTGTGCAACAGTTGGAAAGTGAAGTGCATTGGCTTCAGCAACCCTTCAGGCTAATTAAGAGAACATCTAGTATCATAACTGAATTAAGCCAAGCATGTATACGTGCTCTGTTAGTACAGATCGGTTGGTAATGGGAGCCTTGGGTGTTTTCTGTTAAGACATACCTTTTTTAGTTTTCTGCAATATCAGAATAGGGTAGGGTATACTTTAGTCCTTTTAAAAGAAAGATACTGAAAAAGTGCAGTGAATGGTGAAAATAGACTAGGGTAGTTTGACTTGGCAGTTCTCAGCTTGTACTGGTAAGAAACATTAGGAGAACCTTATCTACCTTTTTTTAGTGTTCTCTCTCTGGGAGTCACGGAGGGAATAAGAATTTTTCTGAGCTAGTTCTCTAAAGAGATGAAAAGGAGGCAGGGCTGAAGGTGTGCGGTGTTTGTGCTGCCTGTCACCTGTGCAGTGGGTAAGCTGGGCTGAACTGGAAGGATGCTATACTAGGACTGTCTGCAGGGCTGTTGTGTTCTCAGGAGTCCTGGCCTTCTTAGCTAAGGCTGAAGAATCGACCTGGAAGAGGATTGTCCTGGAGGATAGGTGCATTAGGGTAGGCAGCATGAGGGGAAAAAGCCACTGATCTGAGGTCTGAAGAGGTAGTTCAGTGGTGGTGGGGTTTGAGTTCTCGCTGCTGGTGTGGCAAGGTGTGACACTGGAGGAATCTGAGCATGATAGGGCTGGGGCAAGCTTTGGAACCTAAATTTCCAAGGCAGAGGTGGGGGGTGTGAAATACTGTGCTGCTTCTGTTGGTGCAAGGATATGGCATAGAGAACAGATGCACTAGTGGAGAGGGGAAAAACTATTGCGGAAGTTGAAATGACTATAAATTTATTTACTAGATGGCACTTGACAGAGGCAGACTTGATGTTTTTTCAGATTAATTATGCTGACAAAGTAAATTGAAAGACAGATAAAGCAATTTCCCTGTTAGGCTGAACTTTTCTATAGGTACTGGTTGTGCTACATATTAGAATAGCAAAGTGATCAGTCTGGCTTTCAGGCTGCTGAAAGGCAATTCCTGTCCCCCGTGTTGTGTGATCAATGATAGTCTACGCAGGTATGAGAGATGTTGCAGAACTTAGATCTCAAGCTGTGGAAAGAAACAATTCAGCAAGGACTAAGGCTGACAGTGTCACCCAAGTTAGCTGCAAGCTAAACACAGGAGAAGCCAGGACCCTTGGGAGAATAGATCTACCTCTGCCTGTACAGAAGAAAACTTTCGTGCTTTCAGTTTTACAAGGTTTTATAGTATATGTCTCAATATTCAATGAGCTGATACACAGCCAGTACAGTTTGGCTATTCCTGTCATTCTTCTGTGCAGATGTAAGCGATAACTGGGATTATCTGAACAATGTTTCTTAAGAGTATTGCTTTTTGTAATTTTCTGGGGACTTTATTAAATATGCTGTATTATCTTAAAAATTTCAGGTAATGTCTTGCTTCTGGAAGGCAGAGAGAATTTGGAAAACCAAAAGCTGATGCTCATTGACTTTGAATACAGCAGCTATAATTACCGGTAAATCACTATATTTTCTATTCAGCAGAAGGATGTATTGTTTTCTACATGCTACAGTGAGAGCAAGTGCTGCACTGCTGATTATGTGTCTGTTCCAGTGAATTGTGTTCTGCTTTATTAGTGGTGGACAGCAAATACAACTAGTCAAAACAGCTCTGGTCCTGATGATACTGAGTACAGGCATACACCAGAGTGAAGGTTTTGAGCTCCTTGGTTGTCCAGACTAGAGGGCTTGTTTAAGCACAAATGGCTTCTTGCTTGTGTGTTAAAATTGCTTTCTAGTGGGTAATAAGGAAAATGGTTGATTGTGTGTACATACATATGTAGGGCACGTTTGCTCTTACTGTTTTTTTATCTTCAGGCATTTCAAACATCTTTCTCATCTCTGTAGGAGAGAGTAATCTTACGGTTTTTTGCTACATGGTTACACAAAATGCTTTCTGTCCTTACCTCAGTTATCTAGTACCCTTGTTTAAGGATGAGGATCATCAAACATTTAGCATAGCTCAGACATCATGGAACCTTGAATTCTGATAATGTGAAAGTGGGATATGTTAAATACTTGGAGTATGACCTCTTTGCCTACGATAATGCTAAGATTAGAGATACGTCTGACTTCATGCTGAGAAGTAGTGCATACTCAAGTATCTTAACTGTCTTCATATGTATAAAACTTTGTAGCAAAGTCTAGTATTTTCTTGTAGCTGGCATTCTTAACTGCCCATCTTTACTAGCTGGTTTTAATAACTTGCAAAAAAAGTTGTATTCTAGTCATCAATTCTCTACCTCATTTAGCAAAACTGCAGTAGTAAGTTCTAAGTAGCCTTGTGCTTTTAAACTTGATTTTAGGCTTGCTTGAGCAAAAACAGATTGCTAGTGTGCAAATACTGAGGTATTCACCCTTTATCTCTCTTTCAGAGGATTTGACATTGGAAATCACTTCTGTGAATGGATGTATGATTACACGTATGAGAAGTACCCATTCTTCAAAGCCAGTGTTCTTAAATATCCTACAAAGAAGCAACAGGTAGGCACATAAGACATAATTAATAAAATGCCAGTGTTCACAATCTTAAAATCTTAACTCTATTTTCAAATTCTGTTTTGGACTTGTATTGTCCCAAGACCTTTTGTCGATGACTTCCATTTCCTGTAATCCTGACTACCTTTGCTTTAAAAATCATAGAAACTTCATAATAGGTATTCAGGATTTACTATGTGCTATGTAGCTGTCCACCACAAAGTCCAATAGTTGTTGATTGCAGCTGTGAAATTAGTTGTCAGTAGTGAAATGTCATGTGTTGTCCTAATATTATGGCTTTTCTTAAACCAAACTTCCAAGCAATTAGTAAAACCACCATTAATCTTAAAGCTAACTCCAGCACTGTTGGTGTTTGGAAAAAAATGACAACTTATTAGAAGTCCTGTCTAGTTCTGAAAGAAGCAAATACGTCTTGAGATGAAGAGTTGTAACTCTGTTTACTTGCCTTCCAGCTCCATTTCATCTCCAGTTACTTGTCTGCATTCCATGATGGCTTTGAAAATCTGAGCAATGAAGAGAAGTCCAAACTAGAAGAAGAAATGTTGATAGAAGTTAACAGGTAACTTGTCTTTCACAACTGTATCTTGAAACTTCCACCTATACTTGTATACCTCACTAGCTGGAGAAACTTCAGCCAAGAGACTTTCTAAGATATTTATATGTGGTGAAGAAAAATCTGTTCGTTGTAACCTTCAGATGTGTGGTATACAGTATTTATTAGTGGAGTAAACAAAATACTACTCTGTGGGGAAGCTAATGGAATTATTTTTAAAGAGTCATAGTTAAAGAAAAGGCGTGGACACCCCCAAACTAGGGAATACTATTCTAACAGGATATTGAAATAAGGTGTTGTGACTTAGCTGGGTATTTCAATAAACATAGCTTTGTAATTTCAGGTTTGCCCTTGCATCGCACTTCTTCTGGGGTCTGTGGTCTATTATACAAGCAAAGATCTCATCCATTGAGTTTGGTTACCTGGTAAGTTATTTAGTCATGGTTTCAGGTAATTAAAAATGTATACTCTCAAGTAACCTGTGATGCATTATCAGAAAGTAAATGAAATGGCCTCTCACAGCAACTAATATCTTCTAGGTGGAGGAAAACTTTTTAAAATCAATTTGTTACTATTTTGTACTATTTTCTTAAGAACATAAAGAACATCTAAAATCCTAAAAACGTCAGAAATTCTCCCCATTGTTACATAGAGATGCTATAGCCCGATGTGCAGTGGAATATAGAAATGTATATATAGCTTGCAGTGGAATGATGCCTTGCAGTGAAGTGATTCTTCTGCAATAAGAGATCCTGTGCGAGAGGGAAGCTAGCATGCAGTTAAGTGTAAATTTGGAAATTGAGTAGTCAAAGTGCATGTGTTAACAACATGTTGATATTCCGTGTGCAACAATATCAATGCCAGGGAGCTGCTTGTACTTGAGAAATGGATCAGTCTAACTCTTGATTCATGCTTACTGTACTGTAAAGTGATATAACTTTCAGATGCACTGAATATCCTGCAGGAAGTGCTGCAGAAGCTATCCTTTTTAGTGAAATCCTGACTTTTTTAGTTCCTGTTTTGTTTTTTTTTTTTCCTGACGTGCTGGCAGCAGCTAATAGTGTTAGAGTTGAAATAAGGTTGGAGGAAATCTGAGAGGCAAGAACACCTCTGGAGAGATTATCCTTCCCAAATAGAGCTAATTAATGCATTGAGATGATGGATTAGGAAGGTAACACAGTTAATACCTTCATTATGCTTCCCCATCCCAAATAAGTGAACTCAGCTGTGTTTACTGCATTGAGTACTGAATGTCCCTTATTTCTCCAGGAATATGCGTTATCCAGATTTGATGCATACTTTGATCAGAAGAGGAAGCTGAAGGTGTGAATGTGGGAGGAGTGGCCTGTTGGTTACTGTACGAAGAGGGCAGCTGGACAGAATTTACACTGTGCTTAGGCTACTGTATCTCTAACGAAGGTGTCACTGAATTCCAGTTCCTTGGAACACTGGTGTACAGTACAGAAGACTGTATAAAAATGACTTGTTTACAGTTTCATAAATACTTGGAATGAGATTGGGAGGCAAAAGTAAAATACAACAGTGCAATATCTTTAAATCTTTTTGCTCTATAAGGTATTTTATATTATGGAAGAAGCTTACAATTAGGTGTCAATACCACACGCATCAGAGCAAACAGTGTTACTGTGAGTATGTTTTCCAGGGGGGTGTTGGCATTATGGCTTGTGTTGTAAGCGGAACAGTTGTAAAAGATGATGCATTGTAGACACTGCCTCTTAATGAGAAAGAAAAGCAGAGACAACTGTTAAACTGTGAAGTAGGCTTAAAATCTTACTGTGAGAGTAGGTTCAACATGCCCCATGAACACTATCTTCAAAGCTGCTGATAAATTACACCACTTTAACCGTAAAGCAACTAAACACATTGAAGCGCTATGCTTTAAAGTGTTACCTACATATACGTGAATGTTTCTCTAAGCTGGTGTGCCTGTGAAGTATGAATGGACTTTGAACTGGCCATTCTGAAGGAGTTTGTCTTGAACTGTTCATTCCATGTCCTTCAAGAACATGCTTTAGCCCAGCCTGGTTCTCTCAAAATGCTGTGTCCTGCACAGGGGGTTCTGTGGGCTGGCAGCACTGGGAAGAGTGCCTTGAATTGCTCTAGCAACTCCCCAGATAACTGGATTGGCATTGACAATAACTTGTAATTGGATCCCATCTCTCTTCTTGTGTTGCCACAGTATATGGCTGTAAGAAATAGTAGAGCCAAAGACTGCGGAGAACACTTCAGGAAATTGCTGTTCTGCCCATCCAATGCTTATGTGGCTTGGGAGGTGCTTTTCTTGCACCTTCAGTTTTCATCATGTTCCAGCAATCCAGTAAAGTGGAGCGTCTCGTGGGGAACAATAACATGTATATTGAAACTTGAGTATAATCTGTGTACATGTCATCTAAAGATTTCTTTAGATTTTTGAGAACTTGTTTATTTTGAATGTTATTTGTTTGTGCTTTCTAACACACTGTATTATAAATAATAAACTTCTAAGTCTACCCTTTTTCACTTGTATAGCAAATACTGTTTCAAGCAGCTGAAAAAATGTGCAGCCTTTCATGTACTGTATAGCATAACTTGTAAAAGCTGTCATTTTATTCTCTAGTATAGAGAATCATTTTCCATACACTTAATTATTAATACTTTATAATAAATATAAAGCACTTAAAAACATCATAGTTCTTAAGTCTTCGTTATATCTGCAGGATAAAATAGATGCTGTTTGTGTCCTTATTCTGTGCTGGACATACTTTCTGATCTTCAAGGCAGACTAATTTAAACTTTAGGTTCAATGCTACAGGATATACCTTCTATTTAAATGCATCTTTAGCATTTGTTGTGTAACTGAATACTGTTAGAAAGTGTGGGGAAGAAAGGCAGTTAAAGCAAGTGGTGGCAAGTAGACAGAAGATGAGTTATAAAGTTTTAGAGGTGGGAAAAGGTTTAGGTTTAAACACTTTACTGTATCTGTCCTGTCAACTACGCTAAAAACAAAGGTAAAAGTTACCAGCACATGCTGAGTTTTACTGGCACACCAGATGAAGTATTTGTTGTATGAATAGCCAGGTGATTTCTCTAGGTCATTGAAGTCTTCATTTAACAGGTACTATTGCACACAGTAAAACCAAAAAGGGAAGGAGACTCAGTCACAGTAGCACTAACTGTAATAAAAGGTCGCATCAGAGGTGAAGCCCTTTCTTACCGTTGAGATTGGCTCTCGTTAAATTCTGAGAGGAAACTAAGCTGTAAAGCTCCCTGGCAAGACTGCTGCAGGTAAGTCCCAGAGCTGCAGTTGAGCTCGGGCATTACTGCTGTGATTTCTGAGGGCGAGGGGAAGGAAAGGCCCTGAAGGAAAGCCCAGCGTGCTCCGTCTTGTGCCTTTTGTAAAGTAAATTTGTTTTAAAGAGGGTAGGAATCCCTCAGGTGTGGTGTAGCAGGCTTAGTGGGGATGCAGATAAATCAAAACCAAGGAGCAGAGAGCAATGCTTAGTCTCTTCCTGGTATGATTTTTTTTTTTGGTAGATTTGCCTAATAAGGGCAAGTTCTTTAAATTTTCTTTGAGAACTTTCAGTAGACAAACCGGAACTGGAGCACAGTCTTCTCTTGCTCACAGTCCCTGAATGTTAAAGCTGACTTAAAAGCTGAGCAAGCAGCTATTTAAGTTTATCGGCACTTCTGTAATGGGATATTGTCTTGTGAAGCTGTAGTCATAAGACTTAGTATAAATGTAGTTGTAACATTTCTTAGTTCTTTAACTTCAAAATAGTTACGGTCAATCTGATTTGTTTTTTATAAAAGCAGTTTAAAACTACTGATTAATCCTCTCTTCAGTTGATTTGTAAATACAACTTGTGCTTGAGCTCTTCCTTGAAACTGCTGGGTTTTATTTCCACGTTGCCTCACAAGTCACTGCTGTTAACTGGCGAAAAGGTGACTTGATATAACAGTTAAAAAAAACCAAACAAACAAACCCTCAACGAAACAGCCTTTTACTTTTAAAGGAAACTGTCGCTAGTCTAGCCAGACAGCTAGTTTCACCTGCCACTTGGAGGTGATTCAGTGGGTGATCGGCGCAGTCTAGGGTGTACCCCCATCACTCCTATAGCCATTTATGTAAGATGAAAATCTGAATGCTCAGACTTAGGGGAAAATGTCCCACTACAGCTTGTTAAGGATCTCAGCCTGCAAAATTCAGCCTTTGCAGTCTTGGGGCCATAGCAGATGTGCTGCCTTCTCTCTAAACTGGGGAAGAAAAAAAAAAAGAATAAAAAACCAGGTGTTTCTGGTCTGAACTAGATGCAATCAATTCTTCAATTAAACATCTTTCATAGTGGTGATGCCACTAAATAGAGCAAGACTAATATTTGCAGAGTTGCTGTTCTGATAATTGATTAAGGAGACAGTTTATCAGTTTATTTCCAGCCCTGCCATCTGCTGCTGCTGCTAGATGGGAGAAGCTCGGATGTAGCAAGTCCTCAACTTCAGGGAGAGACCCACTGAGTAAAAGCAGAGGCACTGCCGGACCCCAATACGCGGAGTAGGATGGAGCATCGAACTGGTGTGGCTACAACGTGTGGTTTGGTGGTCTGTGAATCTGGTGTTGCTTGCACGGAGTTGCAATATTAATGTTATCTGGAAATGTATGCTCATTGCTAATGCAATTCCATTTGAGTGGTATGACGTGTGTAAATCATCAGGGATTGCGCGTATGTTTCTCATCTAGTGGTGTGTGTGTGCTTGTATACAGAAATGAAAAGCTTTGGCAGTGGTCTCTGTACTGCTGTAACACCCTTTGTTCTGGGGTCTCCTGCAAGAGGACATGAAGGCAAATCTGCTATGCCCTCCCTCACATCTTGCTCAACGCCAACGTGAGACGCTGGCGCTTCTCTTCTGTTTTAGGGTGTTTGTAATTGAGACCTCCTTATTGTGAAATACTGTACTAGCATCCCTAGTTAGACATTTACAGTATTTGAGACAAAGAGGGGAGAGGTGGATTTTAATATCTGCAGTTGTTTTTATCTGCTGGGACCGAGCAATTCTATATGCCAGGAAAAAGAAGAGGGCCTGGCAGCTCGGTCCCTATGTGTCCTTGGCCAACAGCGGGAGGCTAGGCAGGGTGCAAGCACGCAGTTCCTGCCTCTGCCAGAGCAAAGTCTTTCCCCTGCCCACACATGGCTTGGTGCTAGTTGCCTGTGTGGGTCATCTGTCAGGAAACGGGCTCTGTGTTTCCCGACAGCAGTGGTGAAAAGCAAGAGCAGCCTTTGTGCCCAGTGTAATGTGACTCTTGGTCTTTCAACCAAATGCATGGTTATTTGCCGGAGTGGGGAGAAGCTGAGATTACCAGTATTTTCACCAGTCACTTTCTGCGAACTGTGTTGGTTTTCTACTGCCAGGCTTCTTCACTTAAGGGTCAGAAGCTACCTTGGAAACTCCACGTTCCTCAGCACTGGAGAAACTAGCAGGAAGAATTCACCACGGCTGTTTGGCATTCCTCTTTGAGGTGTCGTAGTGTTCTGGAAAGCAATAATCTGAAAAGCAATAACCTGAAAATGTTACTTTGCAGATCAACTTTGTCTGTGTGTCTCTAAATCTGCTAATACCAGTAAGAACTTCTGCTTTTTCCTCCCTGTTAACTTGGCTGAGGTTGCACTACAGCTTAAATAGAATGAGCTGGGTTTCACTTCTTCAGATGGATGTAATTATTTATTGTAGCTGATTATGGCTGTGGAAAGCCCACATGGGCGCTGGGGCTTGCAGCCGTGTTGTCCAAGGACCATGGACCAAGGACCAAGCCATGTCTCACTGTCTAGACATGATGGTGGGAAGAAAAGAACCGAGCTTAATTCTGCAAGAATCTGTAAAAATGGGAAGTAAAGAATGCATCTTCTGACTCGCAAAAAGAGGAGAAAGCAAATAAATTAATTCTCAGAAGGAAGAAAATTGACTGTCCTTAGCCCAAGCGCCAGCACCTCTGAGCTTATGTGTTCTGCTTTACGACTGCAATGCTCTGGGTTCCGGAGGTTCAGCTGATGAGTGATGCCGTGTTAAATCACAGCGACTGAATCTGCTGATGCCTCAAGGTGCCAGCTTGTCTTCTTTGCAGACCACATCTTCAGCAAATGATCGCAGCTTTTCAGTGTCAGTAACACCACGGGTCCAGCAGCCAGAAGTCAACAGATCCTGCTGCTGTTTCTCCACCACAACCCAGCTATCTCCGTGAAATCCAGCCGGTGCAAGGAGCTGCCAGGCAGCGCAGCACAGCCCTGCGTTGTTTCGGTGGCTTGCAGAAAAGCAGGTAGGAGGAAGAAACGAAGCACTGTTTGCTGTGCCTTACAAAGACAATAAGGCTTTTAAGAATTCAAATCCTTCCTTGAAAGATCCTTGAGGCAGCCTTGGGCAAGCTCCCTCAGCAGGCAGGCGGGATCGTCTCTGAGGCCAGGCTGGGTCCATGTGAAGCAGCAAATGGAGCATTTCACCAGAGATGAATAAATAGCCGTAATGGTTCTGGACTGAAATAAAATACAGCATGCACTTACAGAGCCCTGGCAGGGAGCAAAAAGGAGCTACTGTACTTGGTACCTAGGCAACAAAGCTGATCACGAGCAAATGGGCAACTTGGTGTTTTTTTTCCTGATGTGAAATTCCCTTTTTATGGCTTCCATTTTTAAAGTACGCGGAGTTCCTATTGACTCAGCATTAAGTGCAATTGTATTATAACATGCAAACAAAGCCACGTATGTGTGTGTATATATGATTTATGATTTGTATTTGCCAGTCTCCTTAAATAAGGATTGGCCCATAAAGTCTGAATGCAGTCCAGTCTGCCTTCTAAGAATACATTGAACCCTGCCTTAGGAGAAAGCATCCTGGACCGGGAGTTGGTTTGAGCCTTGGAGTGGTGCAGCCCTGAAGTGCTTGGCTGAGGAATGGCCCGAGGAAAGGCAGGAGGGTGAGCGGAGGTGAGGGGACGTGTCACAGGCCACAGGCGCTCTCCGGCAGAGCCGGGAGCAGCACACAGCAGTGGTGTTCCAGCCCAGTGTGCCGGACTAAATAACTTCTCGGAAAGCTTTACAAACGCTGCCTCTGCTGCTAGTCCTGGGGCATGATATTTCTGTTCATTGTTCCCTTCTTATGGAAGTAAAATATGACTCGGGAGTCAGCCGTCCTTCCCAATTTTCAAAGCCCACAACTTTTGAGGTGCCGTGAAGTCAGGGCTGGCAACTGCTGTCTGAAGTGGCCCAGTGGCAGGATTTACATGGCACACAGCAGAGCTCAGGAGCGCTGGTGTCCTGTGAGGGCATCCGTGAGAAGGTGCCAATTCCCACCACGTCGGGAAAACGGCAGAGCCGAAAGCTACAAGCCTTGACGAGGGTCGAAGTGTTACCAGTTGCCTGTGTCCTGCCTTGGAGACAGAGATCTTCCCGCCTAGCAGGACACTTAACCTAAAAAGCACTGCCTGCAATCATCCCAAACATTTGCTGACCTCTGCTCCGGTGTTTGCCAACCGGGAACTCTCGGTTTCCTCTGCATGTGGTTTTTTTCTCCCTGCTATTGCACTTCCTTCTGCAGCCTGCCAGGAAGCTGACGGGCTATATTTGCCTTGACTATGGATACTGAAGGAAAGGGCGTTGCAGCTTCTGTGTTAAAAACCCAAATCTTCCCTGTTGAAGAGTCCCACCGAGCCCGTGTTCTCCTCTCTTCTTGCTGCGTCTCGCTGAATCTGGAAGTCGGCAGAGATTGTGGCCGTATGAGCCTACTGCAGGTGTAAAGAGAACAAGGAATGGAAAGGAGGAAGGAAGCCTGCTGTAATTACCCAACACAAAGAGTGTTAAATAATACAATAATTTCCTCAGGAAGAGATTACAGGGGATGGCGTGTAATGTCTCAGGTCTTAAAAATTCACTTCAGAATGAAAGTCTAATTAGGAGGCTACAGCTGTAATGAAAAAAGGGTCATTTCATAAATCCCTTGGTAAAGTTTTTTGGAAAAATACTAGTTTCTCTTTAGGAATAAAATAAATCAAACCACTCATTTACATTGAATTACGTTTGGATGAAGACTCAAGATTCAAACTTCAGGTTTTTGACATTCATTTTGAGATCTTTTCATTCCAGTTTGAAAGTGTGAACAACCTAAAGTAAAATGAAAGTTTTCCATAACAGCTTCATTTGTTTTTCTTTCTGACTGTCCCCCACCCCCAACTAGTTTTGGTGGTTTGTTTTTTTTTTTTGCTAGGTTTATTTATAAATATGCAGGCTTTGACAAAATATTTATATAAACAGGTATTTGTACACCTATGGAAGTACTGAGTAATCGACAGGTAAGGATGTTTCCCGAGAAGCAGGTGGATCTCATGCTTATGGTCCTTTCTACTGTTCAATTTAATGAAAAGAAGACAAAATAAGAACTATTAAGTCATACCTTAGCATCAGTTTCCATGGCTGCCTGCTCCAACTGCGTTATATATGAAACCACCGTTTGTGTCATGATTTGTGTTCTCACTTCCCAAGAAAGTAGAGACGACCCAAAAAGAGGAAGGGGCAGAAAAGAAAGACAAAACTGGAGACGCTGTAAATAGCGGTTGTACAAATGCCCCTGTTGCACAAATCACCGCTGCTCACTGGGCATCCTCAGGGCCTTGCTCTGCCAGGGCCCCTCCAGGCCACCATGGGTTGATGCTCCGCGCCGGAGTGAGGTGGCGACACAGCGGTGTGGACCTTCCAGGGAAGGGGCTCCCCCATCTCCGGCTCATGCCGCTTCTGCCTTTGCCTGGCTGCTTCACAGCTCACAGCCCCCCAAGCCTTTGAGCTTTGCACTGTGCAAGAGCTGGCGACAAAAGAGGGTGGTTTTCAAATGAACCTGTGATGCTGGAGCAGGGATCTCAAGGAAAGGTCCTCTGGGCAAGAACGGCCTGAGGAAGGGGAAGCCAACATGCTCACTGTCTTCAGACACCCAAACTAGGCTTCTTGCTTCCACTTGCAGCTAGATGTGGTAATACAGAATCCAAAGAAACTAAACAACACTGAAATGTTTAACAGTTGCAAAGAATTTATATCTCAGATCTCATGCTTCCTGATGACCTTCCCTTTTTATCGTCATCCGTGGGAGAGACTTGAGCGTTCAGAGTTCAACTATGAGTTGAAGTCTCTGGATGTACCTTTTTCAGTTGGACTCATCTCCATTTCCAGTACGGTTTTGTATTGGGCAGCACACACATTTTAGCACCCCTGCCTTCAGCACAACAAGCAGGTTCACCCTTCCTTCAGGGCCTTACGGTCTTCATATGTCAAGTCTAAGTCATCTCTGAACTGTGCAATCACAGACTCATAGAATGGTTCGGGTTGGAAGGGACCTTAAAGATCAACTAGTTCCAACCCCGCTGCCCTGGGCAGGGACACCTCCCACTAGACCAGGCTGCCCAAAGCCCCATCCAGCCTGGCCTTGAACACTTCCAGGGATGGGGCATATGTGCCAGATGTCTTGGCATGGATTTGACCAAATCTGTAAGGCAATTGCTTTCTGTTCTCACTGAATATTTCACCCTAGGAGTAACCTTAGCTCCAGTGTGCTTGTGCGTCATGGATTCCTTCAGTGGCACAACAGCGTAAACCTGGCAACGTGCACACATCGAACTAGCTTTATTTTGTAAGGCTGCTATTATTGCACCACTGTATAATCTCTGTCAAAACCGAATGCTCTGCAAGTACAAGCTTGCTGGCCTCTGAGAAGTATAATGCGTTGATGTGTTGGGTTCAAGATACATGTGTAAAGTTGCAAAGGCACTGGGCAGGGCATGTAGGAAGCATGGGCTTCAAAAGCCTATCTCCAGTGAGCCAACAGAGCCTAGAGATGATCCTGTGGAGCTTGGTATGCTTCCAGTTGAAGCAGAAGTGGGTGGTGCTGCTTAAAGAAGCGATTTTAATTGCTGTAACTGGTGCTCACCTGACCTGAGGGAGCAGGACTCGGGATCCAGTAGAGATCAGTGTTCCTACTTGGTTTATCCCCTTGTTGTAGCTGGAGTTAAGTGGGTTAATAGCTTATTTACACTTTTTTTTTTGTCCCAGAAATTGCAACATAGCTTTGCCCATCCTGACTCTACTCCTTCCCCAGGGGAACCTTTGGGCTTAAGCTCTGCCTATAGTTCCCGGCTGCTTTCTGGTCACTGGGAATGAATTCAGTGGTTTTCCCTACGTCCTCCCTGAAGAATGAAGGGCCGAGTCACAGGAATGGGCAGTTCAAATAAAGGCTAGCTGCCCTTTGTGTAGGATTTCTAACCCCCCCACAGAAGATGAGGATGTCACTCAGAAGGGGAAAGGTTATTTTTATGGGGCTCTCGCCTCAAGTCCTAGATAAATTACAGATCTCTTGGCTTAACCTTTACCTCCCGCCAACGCAGAGCAGGAGACCATACGCTGATCACTGCCCTTTTGATTAATGCATCTCTATTTTAATTACATCAGGGTTTCTATGGACTGCAGGCACTGACTGGCCCCTGAGATGCCGTTCAGCCCTGCCTCCTATTTCCAGGAGAAAGTTATTTGGATTCTGCATTAAGGTGCGGGGAAAGGACTGCAGAAGCTCTGCAAACAGATGAGAAAAGACAAAGAACATTTTTGGCCCAGTGATCCCGAATCCGGTCTTCATTCAGCTCCCGTGTGCCTGGCGATGGCTGCAGACTTGGCTTTTTGTTCAGTGCCGGTTTTCCCTTCCCGCTGCTGGAAACCCTGGATACTTCCAGTTGACGGCACCAGTTTGTTTGCCGAGCTGGCTCAATGTGTCCTGTGTACACGCAAACATACACATTTAAAAAAAAAAAACAAACAAACCAAAACACCTCTCTTTCCAGGCCATTCGGGTCCTGGGTGTCCTTTTCAGTGACTGATTTTGGCTTCAGTCTTAGAAAGCAAACATTCTGTGTGCGCGGTGAGGCTGTTTGTGGGGCAGCAGACACAGGCGCCGGGCTGTCAATGGGGCAGTGTCCTTGCAAGGCAAGCCACCAGCACGGCTTCTGTGCTTCCAGCTCCCGCTGGCTCCCTTCTCCTCGGTCTGAAGGAAATCAAAGCAAGCTCTGCCTTCCAGGGTCACCACGACGTAGCTAGCTGGCACTTGCACGAGGCCGTCTGAACATTTGAATACAGAAATATTAGAAACAAATTAGCTCGGGGACGCCTTGATTAAAAACTTCGTGAGTTTTTTGTGAGCTCGTGGGGGGGTTGACCTGAACCCTCCCTCCTGCGTGTAAAACCGCGGTGAGGATCTGAAAACCACCTGAACTTCAGACCTGCCCAGCAATGTCTGTATGCTTTTGGTCAAAATGGGATGGTAAGAGGAATCCAGGTGAGAAACCTTTTTTTTGGGGGTAGGAAAGAGACCAAACCAATGTCCTTGTGGGATGGGTACAGAGTCCGGTCCTGTCCTCGCTGCAGACCAGTAGCCGGGAGGGGGAAAACACCCTCAGGTGACCAAAGCAAATACATGGATGGGCTGTGGATAGTCCCTGCTCACTGCTCTCCAGGCATGCCGGAGCTGCGCCCCCATCCTGGTGGCCTTTAACGTTACCTCCATCTAAAGCCCTGCTTTCTAAACTGCAGGGAAACCGCGTATTTTATGGTTAATGATTAAGACGTTCTTCTGGGAGCCGTGACTTTGCTTGGAGGCATTGGCTTGTTCATTAACACGCATTTAAAACCAGATGTCAAGGACGTTCTCTGGAAGGCATCCATTTAGTGTGGTTTTTGAACCAAAACTCTTCCAAGTCTCTCTTTCTCTTAGGGAAAGAATCATTTCGCTTCCCGTGAGTGAGAAGAGCAAGTTTGCAGACTGCGTGCTGAGGGTATTTTCTCAAAATCCCAAAGTCTTTTGCGTCACTTAGGAAAACAGATGCATTAGGGACAGGTCGGTACAACACAGGGCTCTGGAAGAGACTGGGATGGTGAGAGGGACCATCTCTGCAACGTCTGCCCCAAGCACCCCAAGTCCCCATGCAGAAAGCCTTAAAAAAAGAAGAAAAAATAAAAAAAAAAAAAAAAAAAGAAAAAAGAAGCAGAAAGGTACTATTTCCCCTTTAAACAATCTGGAGACCAGGCTGAAAGAGCCTACCTAATCTTAAGTAAACAAAGAGAAACTATTACCTGAATTAGGCAACAAACAGTCTGGGGCACCAGCAGCGTAGTTATTTCTAAAAAAGTAAGGTCTTTATATAGCTGGGAGCGTGGGGCTGACTGGGAGGCCACTGGGGCTCGCTTTTCCACTGCAAACTCGTTTAACCAGCGTCCCCGGCACCAGTGGGGGAGCGTGAAGCGTGGGGCAGGTCAGCTCCAGGCTGAGCTGAATCTCGGAGCTGGGTCCAGGGCAAGTCTAAAACCCTCAGTTCTTAAGCAGAGGCTTTCGGCTGTGTGTCGGTGAGCACCGAGCGTTTCCACAGAGTAAAATGTGTCTTAGGGAAGGGTATTTGACGGTCGGCGGGGATTTGGGCAGACAACTCGAGAGCCTGAACTTGGCGTCTGGGCAGCTGGCTTTTATTTTGTTTTGGGCTTTAGAAATTCCTTAGGCATGGAAGGGCTTTTGAAACATTTCTCCATTATCCAAATGCTTCAAGAAAATAATTTTTCTCTGTTTTGATGACGTCTTCTGGGGAGCATGTATTCCCATTTCATTCCTGGTTAGGGGGAAACGGGTGAAGCCTTTCTCCTTGTTTTTAACTGGGAGCTGTGGTGATAGGAAAGGTGACCTGATTTTATAAAATATTGTAAAGGGAGCTAAATCCTTTAGAGATTTAGCATTTCCAAAAAGTTGTCTGTCCCTGACCAGTAGAGTGCCAAAGCTATCACCTAATGGCTTTCCTTGGCATCTTATGTGAAATTAGAGGGTGAATTTAGGTCTAATCTTGGAGCAATGTTGTCAAAATGGATGCTGGGAAGGTCAGAAAGGAGTTAGTGACCGAGATCTCCCTTTCCCAGAGGGAGTTTCCTAGGCAGGATTTGTTGGAAGGGGAAATCCAGAAGAAATAACATTGCTCTGTCTCCTTGAAGGCTTTCTGCTGCCCAGGCTCTGGACGGTTGCCATGCTGCTAAACAGCGGTACAAACACGGAACCGCTGTGGCGTCGCATTTGTTTTTTCTTTTTTAATTTACAAGCAAAGATTTATTCAAGTTAAAAAGCTCGTGGTACTATTTAAGCGAACGCTCTGGAATATGTCCCGCTGGCTAGCTGGTCTTTGAGCCGCAGGGATTGGGTTTTTGGCCTAGCTGCTCTCTCCAAGTATTTCCCACCCTGGGGCCGGAGGGGTTGGCTTCCCATCCACAGCTGCTCAGACAGCACGGACCCCGCGTACACGCAGGGCACGCTGCAGTCCGCGCCAGCTGGATTCATTCCAGGACCCTTATCAATACTTCTTCATGCTCCCTGAAATGTATTTTTCCAGCTGTCCGTCTTGCTTAACTAAAAAAAAAAAAAACCAAAAACTGCTAGATGGCTGCCCTTGGGAGATAAGGCTCCAAGACACATTTGCAGGCTTCTTTTTGGGTGAGAAAAAGAGAAACTCACCATGCATTGGGTTTGCTGAGGTGCTGGAGCAAGGCTGCGGGAGAGTGAATCCAGTGGGAGCCCCCGTGCCCGGCAGCGTAGACTGTGAGCAGAAAAGGTGCCAGCTACCCCTCGGACCCCTGCCCACGAAACCCAAACCTGTCCCACGGGTGAGAAACTCAGTTGTCATTAGCCAGCGTTGGCTAAATCTGGCGCTTCTCCCCTCCGTAGCCGCTCTCCCGGGGGGTTGTGGGTTGCGAGGGCAGAGCTGCTGCCTTTGGCTCACAGTGCTGTAATTGTCTGGAGGTCACAAGGGGCTGTCCCCGAGCCAGCACTTGGCTTTGAAGCCAGACACTCGGTTATCTTCCCGCTGCATCGGGGCCGGAGCTCCAGCCAGCCCCGTAGTGTCTCTCTTGGCCTCTCCTGATGGACTAGAAAATCTCTGTACTGTTAAAAAGATATTACAAAAACAGGCTGCCTGGACCACAGATGTCTTTTGTGTCGGTGCCGGATGCTTAAAAACGAGAGTTGTGGGGTTCGGATGCCCAAACTTGTCACTCAGGTGAGGCTTGAATTTTCTGGGGTGTAGTCAGGCTTTGGGGGGAGTTTAGGTGCCCTTAAGATGTCAGATTGGGTCTTCAACTGCTGGGGCACCAAAAAGCACGCAGTGGGTTTAATTTTTTCTCCCACTCTCGCCCAGCTGCGTTTGGATGGCAAAACTATCCCTGTAGGACCGGGGCTGGCTCCAGGAGAGGGCAATAGATGGGTTCCTTCCCAGGGCTCCCTGGGCCATGGGCAGAGCAAAGCGGTCTGTTTCTCTTCAGAGAACAAATTGAAGTCTATGCCCGGACGGATCACAGGTACCTGAAGGTATCCTCTCCCTGGAGTCTCATTTGGCTCGCCGTAACATTTCCTCCTTTTCCTTACGCCACTTCTTCCTCTCCCCGCCTCATCCCCCACACACGCACGTGGTTTCCAGCGTAGTTTTTTTTCCTGCCACGTTGTTATCCCCGTCGCCCGCGCAGCGAGATACGCCTCGAGCCAGAAGTTGGAGGGTAGGTCAGGAATCGGGTCAGGAATTCCTCCCCTCCAAGATACGTTGTATTTGTTGTCCCTGCAGCCAGAAAGCACCAAGCAGAGGTGGCCAGAAGGCTGCCAGCGGTCACGGGGCTTCCCCTGCGCCAGCTGGAAAAGGAAGATGCTGGGAGCGAGCGTGAGATCCTTGCGCCTGCTGGGACCCAAAGCCCGGCTCAGCTCTCAGGGGGGATGTTCCTCAGGCACCACCAGCAGATTCTCAGCAGGGAAGAGCTGAGCCTCGGCTCTCATCAGCTTTCACGCTGGCGGGTGTGCAGGGAGACGAGGCTACGGACAAAGCGAGGTGGATCAAATACATTGCCTTTGGCCCCTGCACCAAATCCCAGAGCAGTAAGAAACTCAGACTTGTGTTTCTCCAAAGGACACAATTGCCTTTTATCCTCTCTCCGCTCTCCCAGCCTGTTTGTTTTAAAAAGCCTCATTTTAACCCAGGTTCGCAAACGTTACGCTGCTACCAGGTAGCAACCTTCATCTTCTCATTTCTGCCACAGCCACGGGGTGGTTAAACAGGACAGGCTCCTAACGGGCGCCCCGGTGAGAAATGGCTTGTAGAGGGTTCAGCTGCGCTCCCACCTGGAGTAAAGCCGCCTCTGTCTGCGACTAAGGAAGGCAACCATGGCTCTACAGTTTTAAATTCTCTTTCTTCTTTTATAGCAGGCTTTCTGTGTGATTTCGGTCAATGTGCCCTTATCTCTTGCATGGGGTAACATTCACCTCCCAGTTGGTTTGTTGGAAAAGTTAAACCGGTCGTGAAGCCACTCAGATTCCTGATGAGACCCTTGGAAAAGGAGAGGAGTGGTGTGTGGGAAGCTGGTGCTTATCAAGAGCCAAGCCGGCCTCGGAGGCTCGCGGGTCGGGCCGATGCTGCTGTTCTGCCCTCGCGGGGGACTGACCGCTCCTCCTCTGGATGGCTGTCGTCTTGGTGGTGCTGCTGTGGGCCCTGCGAGAGCTGACACGGTGACACAGAGATGCCACCTGGTCCCCCACCGGCTCCCTGCGGCTTATTTTTTTAAACACGTATTTGCATTTTGTTTGCGTGGGGTAAATGCAGGGGGAAGGAAGCACCATTTCTCCCTGGCGGCTGTTGGTACAAGCCCCTGCTTTGCTTGCCTGGATGGGGGCTGTGGACCGCCACCGCCTGATGGAGCTGGATGAGGACCTTATGGCGGTGGTGTGACATCAGATGAGGAAGCAGTCACGGAGCTGGCCCAAGCGCACTCTACTTCTGTCCTTGCAAGCAGAGAAAAATCCTAAAATACACGGAGGGGCTCCCAGAGGGATGATTTGCCGGTGCAGAGCGTGTAAGTGATGTTTGGGGGTACGCAGCTGAGCGTGGGCAGGCATGGCCAAGGGCGCTTTCTGACTCCCTGCTTTTGACATCCTAGCGGATGTGATGGTGTACTCTTGCTCTGGGACTCCAGTTTGGGTGGGAGGTGTTGCCCAGCATTAAGTCCTGAGTGCTAGAGGCAAGGTTTGGGCAAGATCTTTGGGATTTCTGCAGGAGTGGGGCTCTGTTGGCGCTGCTGGGGAGGGTCAGCAGGGTCAGCTGCTTCTGCCCAAGGTTGTCACAAACACTCCTGACAAAGGATTGTTCTCATGAGGACTGTTTTGGCCGTGCCGGATTAGGAACAATCACATTCTTGTTTTTTTCCAGAGAAGGCATGGCCACTGATTTTACTAGTGGCAGGCACCAGCATGGCATGCAGGGAGGGGAGGAAGGAGGGGGACAGGCGGGTGGGCTGTTTCACCTCACCAGCAAACACAGCTGCACCAGAGCATCACCACGACGATGCTCAACCACTGGGACTACCATCACCGTAGACTTGATTTTTCCAGTCAGCAGCGAGGGAGAGGCACCATCCGGATCTGGCTCGGCCCTCGGGAGGCTTGACCTGCTCCCGAAGATGCCCACCCCTGCCAGGCAGGGTAGCTGAGTGTCTGGAGGCAGGCAGGCAAGCAGGGTGAGCCTCAGCATTTTTGGCTCCTTCCCGTGACAGCCCATCACAAATTGGCACTTTGCAAGATCCGCCCCCCCCCACCCCACCTCTCCACCAGCAGCTGCACAGGCCAGGAGGAGGAAAGGCCCGTGTGGGGCGCGAGCAGCAGGGTCGGGAATGACTCTGAGGTCTGGGTGGGACAGCACGAGAGGGCTGGCAAGGGTCCAGCAGCGCGGGGAGCGTGGGAATGGCGGGGGAGATGCCCGAGCTTGATGCAGGGCGCACGCTGGAGGCAGGTGCCTTTTGTCTCTTGCTTTCAACTGGGGAGACACGCCTGGGGAGCGGGACCTGCACTGCATGAAGATCGGGGAGAAGGGGAGAGGCAGGCGTCCGCTCCCTCCCGTGCTGCGGAGAGCAGGTGCTTAGAGAGGAGGAGGAGGGAGGGGAGGGTGGACATGGGAGGTTTGCCAGGCGCCAAAAGCAGCTGGGAGCTCCTGGAGAGGAGGCACGTGGCACGCGTGGGCGGATTAACAAGCTGAGGCGATCGGCGGCCGCTCAGCCCTGCGCACGGGTGCCTGGGGCTGGCTGCCAGCACCTCTGAAATGATTTTTGCCTGGCCAGTGGCTGAAGAAAGGTGCTGGTCAATGGGGGCAAATTCGTGATCATCCGAGTTTTTTGCTCCCACCAGACAAGCCCTGGTTGCAGACTCTCCTGGCTGGGGCCAAGACTTGGATGCCAGAGCGCTCAAAGCGTTCAGTGGCACAGCCTGGCTGCCTTCAGAGTCCTTCCCACCAGCTGAATGGCAGCATAGCACTGGAAACTGTGGCTTAGGGGACTTGAAACTAAATGCTGAACTGGTTCGTCCCTGAAATCTGTCTCCAGAGCTGAATCTGAGATCTGCCATAGTCTGGGGAGGACTAACATGTCCGTCTCTGAGACCAGACCAAAGGGGACCCGCGTACTTTGGTGTCTGGAGGTGCTTGAACCAGACATGTTGCTTGAAGTCCATTTACATGGTGTTTTGCTAGGGCTACCCAAACATTAATTAAAGAAGGTGCCTCCAGGCCTGTTTATAACAGAAAAGCAAAGCGTGTGACACTGTTGTCCCACCGGCACTACAGGAGCTATGCATGGCAGGGAGGACCACATCCTGATTCCCCATATGCCCCCTCCCACTCCACCATACGACGCAAGCAAAGTGCAGCTCTGGTGCCCACAACCACATGCCTGACATGGCTGTCCCCGCATGCAAACTCCTCTGGGCTCAAGGATACAAAGCCCCCTACTTCAGCCCCTCCATCCCAGCTATCCGTAGGGGAGAGCTTGTCTTCCTTGCAGTGTGTGATGCCTGGCAGAGAAACCCCAGCGACGCTGGGGCTGCTGCTGGTCACAGCTGAACTTGCCCTGGGCCCTCTGGGGTTCCAGCAAAGCTGCTGCACATTGATTTGACGCAGTTCTGCTGGTACCTGCATGACAGCCTGCCACTACAAAGCCAGCGGAGGAGCTCGGAAGAGGAAGCCCAAACCCTGGAAAAAACAAGGAATAATCCCAGGCAATTAAGACCTCTCACTGAAGCCACCCAGATCAGATGCAAGAGCCTTCACATTTGCATTCTGTATTGGTGCTGCCTTCAGGCTGTTCCCAGGCACTGCGTGGTTCCTGGGTCATTGAAACTTTTTCTGCTACTTCAGTAAGGTGTTGTGCTTTACCATCCCAAGAACACCATCGCCTGTAGCCGCTACAGGCAAGCAGGGGAAGCTGTGTAAGGGCTTGAGCCTGCAGTTGGCTTTCAGAGCTGTCCCGGGCACACCCAAACCAGTCAAACACGGCCAACAACCAGGACAAGGAATTGCACAGAAATGAATCTCCAATCCCTGCTAATAGCTCCAAACCTAAAGTTGCCAGAGGCTAATTAGAGAAGCTTTGAGAATTTGAGGAATAAAACTATCTTAATAGTTTAACTGCATAAACACACTGACTCATTATATTGAGGGTGGAATAACTGTCTCGTGAGCAGCGTGTTCACCGGTAAGCCAGAGGCTGGCTTCTTCTCCACACGTTCGCGTTGAGATGGGGAAATCTGCATGAGAAGGAAATGAGGTTATGGCTCTGTCGTTTGATGGCACTTTATTCATTTGTCCACCCATCTGTGCTCTTGTACGTATTTATTTATTTAAATATTTTGCACGTATTTATTTATTAATATATTATAACATAGCTATTTTTGTATAAATAATCTATATTTATTTATTAGCCATGTTTTCCTTCCTCAACTCAGCATTGCTTGGCTCCATCCGGAGTCAGATCTGTTGACCACGTGCTCTCATGCAAAGGCAGCAGAATGAAGGTCCTGATTGACTTCAAGTGAAATTCAATATATGGTGTTCGGGAGAGGAAAATTGTCCATTGTAGAAGACATGAGTGAGTGTCACGTCCCCAAAAAGTCCAAAGAAAGCCTCAGCCTCAGATGCAGTAACAGTCAGGGCAACAGGCGTCCTGTGTCAGGAAGGGGATGCTGCTGCTGCTGTGTCTGGACAACTTTGGAGATCAAAGCCTGGAAGGGCTGAAGATGGTCATGGATGAAAGGAAGGAGACCCCAAAGTCAACCAGACCATGCTTGGGCTCTGCAGGGAGGGGAGGACAGAGAATGAGAAAAACAGCAACTACTTTCTGTTATCCCCTTGCAGCTCTGTGATGCTGTTTGCTTGGAGAGCTTCTGCCACCCAGGGGCCACCATCCTGTCCACCTCCGGCAAGCACTCTGAGTCATCAGCTGCTCCCACCACCCTGCCTGGGCTTTGCACCTTGGCTGGTTGAATACTGTCCTCTCTGGGACACCTCATCCCAACTCGAATATCGCAGCCAGCCTGCAGCGCATCGCAGCCTTCCTCCAGCCTTCCTCTTCCAAGCCTCATCCTTCCTGCCCTCACAGGACCAGCGAGTCAGATCTGTGTTGCAATCCAAGACATTTTGTAGGGCAAGCAAACATAAGAGGAGCTGTGCAAAGGTGGGGATGGCTGCAGGAGCACCCATTTCAGCTTCTCCTCCCTCTCCTTTTCTACTGGCCTCCTTTCACTTGCTTCCCACACCAACATAAGCCTGTGTGACCTAAAACTTTTTTTTTTTTTTTAGGTCATCCTCTATGCAAAACCCATCCACAATTTAACAGATTTCTCGGAAGGTGAGAACTTACATGTCTTGTGACTGGGGCAGAGGGGGAGGATTTTCAAGCAGTGCCACTAAGAAAAAATATCAAACAAAGGAAAACTGGAGTTCCAGCCCGCACCTGCCTGCAGGCAAGGCAGAGGATGGCTCTTATGTGAGGGAATTCTCCACTTTGAAAGCCTGGGAAATCAGTCAGAAGATGTGCTGGGAGTATAGGAAATCACAAAAGGGTCTCTTGTATCAGGCCAGGACAGGGACATAAGTGAAAGGAAACTTTAATCTGTGAAAAATCTTTTTTTCTTTAATGTATTTTCCCCTACGACATGCAATGAACATGGCCCAGGAATTCCCAAAGGGCAAAAATACATCAAGATTCAGAAAAAGACTAAATGCATATGGACAGCAAGAATATCCACGTTCATTGGAATTAATGGCAGTAAGAATGCCAGCAGGTACACTAAACTCGCCGCTTCAGGCTGCAGGAAATGCTCAAGTCGTCAGACCCAGCTGGAGTGGAGAGGAAGAGGGTGGGAAGGCAGCTCCAGCTCCAGCCCTTCTCCAGCCTCCATCAGAGGTTCCTGTGGCAAAAGGATGATGTGAGGTGGGCAGATGGCTGACATGTCTCGCTTTCGTGTTCCCTGTGTCCGGACATGGATCCAGGGCAGAGCCCTGTAGCTGTGGTCACCTTCCAGCGTAGCAGCCGCCCTCCCGGGTGCAGGGAGCAGCATCCTTCCCTGGAGGGAGATGTCTCTTCCCAAGCAGCATGAGAAGCTGTCTCTGCTCGGAGGTCAGAGAAGACATATCACCCTCGTGCCCACAGTGTGGGGAGAGGTGTCCGTGTTCAGCTTTGGGATGGCTGTACTGCTAATGAAAGCCTCTGGCTGGCATCTCGGAGTAGAGATGGGTGGCGCTTTCCCATTAGCAACCTGTCCTGTGCAAGCACAGTGGTGCTCACACCGAGACAGCTTCACTCCAATAGCCCCAGGACCTCTGTTTTCACTCTTTCTGCAACAAACTTGGAAGTTCTAACAAGCCAAGCCTGGGACATTACTAGGTAAAAAATGGTGATGGCTTTCTGAAGTGCTGGAGAGGATCTTAATACAAATTCAAGCTCCCAGCTACATTTCTTGTTTGAGCTTAGACAAATCAACTAACCTCTTAGTGCTTTTCTATCTTACAAATAGGATCGTTGACTCCTCCTCCTTCTCATCCCTTTTTCATCTTGTCTATTCATAGTGAGTGCTCATAGTGAGCAGGGCAGGCTATTTCCTTTCTGAGGTACAAACCTTCTCCAGCTCAAGGCGCTACTGAAACCCTGCTGCTATCCTATAGATGTCATGGGATCAGCAAAGATGGAGGAGCAGCAAGGAGCAGGAGAAAGCCAAAAGATCGTTACAACTGTTCACGTCTTCGGGAGCATGAATTTCAGGCTCTGATCCATTTTTTTTTTTAGATGTACCCACTGTGAGCGCTGCCTTGGCTTGTCTTTGTGACAGAAAACCTGGCCAGATTTACCACATGCAACTGCTGCAGAAGACATCCCCTCTAAATGAGCAGAGGATGCCATTTAGCTACGGGCTGCTGGATGGACTTTATCATGAGGCCCCAGTGGTCGGCAGCTTCGCTCGCTCTTCTCTTCCCCAGGGTGGCCTGTCCAATGAGATGCCTGGAGTCTGAGTCCACTTCATAAATGGAGACCAGGACCGTACAGTCCCACGCTGGAGGCTCAGGCATGTGGAATAGGAAAGTCTCGTTGAAGATGATGAGCGGTGTGTGGGCCCGTGGCCTGGACTTCTGGTGCTTTTCTCTGTGGCGTCTGCAGGAAACATCTATCCTCGCATATACATCTGGGATGGGGAAGAGAAAGGAGAAATGAAGCATTGGGGTATCTATCTCTGTCCCAGAGCTGGGCATTTCAAATGTAGACATAATAATGCATAAAGTAGTCATGCTGGAAAAGGGCTGTGTGTTGATTAGAGCTGAATATTGCAACTGTTCGGGCTTGATCCCACATTTCTCAAAGCTTGTGCTGCCTTCGGTACTGCTGGAAATCAGACCACTCGGCCAAGGCAATCACGTCTTGGTAGGTACATAGCTACTAGAAACTAGTAGAACTTCACCATCCTGTAATAGTAAAGCATGATTAAACAAGGACTACCTCAGAGTAGTCTCTGTAGCTGTGGAACAAGCTCTGAAGTTGTAGAAACAGGGCGAGGGAGGAAAGGATTTACTCCTGTTAGCCCTGTAAGTGCTTATGCTGAATCCAACACCTGCAGCAAAACTCAGAAAGAAACAGAGAGGAGGCTTTGCAATTGCTCTGCCTGTATTTAATTAGTGAAATGGAAAACAGCGGCTTTAGAGGTACAGACGAGAAGACCTTTTGAGCATTTAAGGCTGTGGGAGGAGTTCAGCCCAGAAGAGACCAGCTCAAGAATTCAAAGTCTGCTGTGCTTCCCCCAGTCCCAAGGAGAAACCTTGGACATACAACTAAGAGGAAGACCAGGACATGAAGTGAGGCAAGGTAAAGGGCTGCCTACCTTCTCACTGTTTGTGTGCTGAGCACTACAGAAGGAAAATGGCTGCATCTTCCCCTCCCTCCATTCCTCCAACTAGCTAGATGCTGCAGGGGAGAAACCCACGTAAGACAAGGGCCCAAAATTTGAAGCATTGTTGTGTTGTGTATCAAATATTGGGTTACAGGAGAAAAAGGTTGTTCTACCTCAGCCTTCTCAGGGTAGGGAGCTCTTTACAGCTCATCTGCAATGCAAAGCATCTCTAAGGCTGCTCTCAAGTGTCCATGGCCTCAGAGGGCCATCTCATCAGTGGAGATTGAAGGATGATAGTGATGCTCTGGTTACATCCCCAAGGAGCACTGTGCATCTCTGCACTGCCCCCACCCCACGGTAACCTCAAGAGGAAAAACAAATTGGCTCTATAATGAGGGCAACAGGACTGTGATGAAGTTTGGTCTTCAGGTCTCTGCAGAGCAGAGAAATGGGATTCAAGTCCTGCGATAGAGGGAAGAAGAGTGGAAGGCATTGCCTGAGAGAAGTAGCTGGGCGTTTCATTAGTGTGATGAGGCAACAAAAGCAGTTCCCATGTCAAAACTTGTGGGACCTAACATCAGATGGCCACCTTGCTGAAATGAGCTGGGGGCCGTGCACCAGCTCATGGCAGCGCAGCAACTTTCCTGTGAGCAGCAGATGGAGGCAGCGAGGTCAACGCTACCAAGGGAAGGTGGTTCTTCACAGAAGCGTGGTTTGGTGTGGAAGTCCCTGACACAGGGCACTGTGGATGTTAAATGTTAGTAGCACGGGGTCAAGGGGGGACCGAAGGAGTGCAGGGAGGAGAAACACACTGGGGATTTCTAAATACGCAGAAGCCAACCCCAGCCCAAGAAATCTCTAAGCCATGCATTGGAAGAGGCAGGGTGAGTAGAGAGGGGGAGTATCTCTTACACCTGTCTTCTTTCCATGCTACTTTGTCCCTGTCAGAGACAGTCACTAGGCTAGAGAGACCTGTGGTCTGATTCAGCAGCGCTGGTTGGGGTGCGATGGGCATATAAGGGACCTTTCTCTCCAACACCTCCCCATCCCTCTGGGTGGGTAAGGTAAAGGTCGCAGGCAGCAGAATAAAGACTGGAGTAGCAACAATAACAGATATAAAAACCTTACTGTTCTCTGCAGTGCTTCGAGGGGATGTAGTTTTTGCCTTGAGCAGCCCGACCTCTATCCTCTGAGAGATGGGAAGGCACTTTAGGGACACAAGCACTTCTCCCACAACGTCCTGTGAAAAGCGTATGGGCATGTGGTGAGCAGACATCCCGTGCAACAACCTCTGCAGCCGCCAAGGCCACACGTCAACCTTGCTGCAGCTCATGAGTGCGCTCTTGGGGCCTCAGCAACAGAGACTGAAGGGCCACCACAGCATGCTGGCCAGATCCTGCCCTTCAGTGGTTTTCTTGAGACTGCATTTTAGCTTTTTAACTTTTTAACAGTTGCTAGCATCCTCTCTTTATTTGTTCGGCATGGCAGCTTCCCTTTCTCCTAGGGAGGAATGGAAGAGCCCCTGTTCTGTGCCTGGATAACTTGGATGTAAGGGTGTCTTCTGAGTTTTGAGTCCCATCAAATTGAGGTAGTACAATAAAGACTACATCCACATGCATCTGTGCTAATTTTATGGTACTAAAGTACTAACCCTTCTGGCACCATGGTCTTTTTTTCTGGAGGGACATGGGAAAGCCCACAGGCTGTAGACTTTGCTATGTTAGGGTACTATGAGAACTAGGTCTGGAATTAAATTCGTGTTGTTCACATTTTATATCAACTTCCCATATATAAGGAACAAATAGCTGTTTCTTACAAACAAATTGTTCAGGTTGCTGGACTTGAGATGCCACTTGTTCTCTGTTGTAAAATACACTACTGTCATTAGAAACCACTTAAAATACCCCTCTAACATCTAAAAATTACTATTAATCCCTTATTGGAACACTTCACATGTCTTCATTTTGGGCCATTAGTTTCTTTAAACAGACCAAATGGCCACCAGTGTAATGTACAATGAACTCCTGTCTCTGTGGGTGGAGAAGGGAGAAGGTGCTGCAACATAAGCTCGGTCATCAATATGCCTTCATCCTTCCCTGGAGATCTCACCTTTAAGATGCATTTTCAAACTCCATCCCTGTAAATCCCTGTCTTCCTGACGACCCTACCTAAGAGTGTTGGGAGCAGAAGGGATCTGCTGCCACGAATATCATACAGAAGGTCCCCAAGGATGCAGGGTGGGGATTTTTCATTAATAAAATGAAGGGATGGCTGTACTGACATGCAGCTCCCTGGACACTGTGTGGGCACACAGGGCAAGGCCATGTGATAGAGTCATCACCTTTGTAGTCTTCTGCAGCTCTTTACACAAAACCAAACTTTGGGAAGCCTTTAGCTCGCTCAGGGTGACCCTGACTTCCCCCAGCACAGCGTTTCTGGAGTATTTGTCAAATCGTTGAACCTGCAGGAGAGAGGGAAAAAGCATGTCCATGGGAGCGAAGTGCATGAGGGAGCTGTGCCACAAGTAGATCCACATGGTCCATATCTGAGCCTCATTCAGGGGGACCTACCTGCCTTTATATCCTATTTTCATGTGTTTCCATTCTCACCTATGGGCTTTTGTGGGAGTCAGGATTAGGCTGTCATGATAGCAAAGAAGGTCCATGCCAAGGGGTAAAATTCAGATACTTTCTTTCAGCAGTATCACCTGAAAAATCTCTTCTGCTGTCCTTCCATCTCAGCTAACGCCCTTGGGCATCTGCCTACTGGAACATCAAATGGCATTTCCTCACCCTGTCCCCCTTCTCAGACCAGCTTGATCAGGCTGGGTGAAGCCTGTCCTGTCCCATAGGACATGTATGAAGTCCATGGCCCCTCTGATCTTGTTGAGTCCTGCCCTTCCTCCATGCAAACTTTGCTCCCTGCCAGGGCTGGCCGGCGGAGCCGGAGGGTGCTGGAATCCCCTTGCACAAGGGCATGTCCTCTGCCAGCTGCCCACACTTGCTCACGGCAGCTTGGGGCCATCACTACATGTGCTCACACATGGCTTCAGTCTCCTCTTTGTGTCCCTTCTCCACAGCTGTTTCTCCAGCATGTGGCTCTCCAGCATGCGGCCATTTCCCACGTCTGGCCTAAGCTCCCTGGCTTTGCTGCTTGCAAAAACAGGACAAATTCATGGCCAAATCGAAGGGGCTTTGAAGTAACATGCAACTGGACATTCATCAAGGAACATGAGATCTTTTCAACAGGTGGGAACCACCATTCAGGTTCAGACCTACAAGCCACTTAGTCCACTTGATGTCTTTTGAAATAGCAATTGCTGGCTGCTCCTCAGAGAGAGGAAAACCTGCCAGAGACCATTAAAGGATTACAAGACCCCGGGAAAGCCATCTACCCCAGGCTGATTACACCTCTAGCTAACACCTCGAGACTGGTGGGTTTGTACCAGCTTGGCAGTACTGGTTTGTCTTTGTCCTGCTGTTAGTGCAACTCCATATTTCTAGGTGATCCGCTTCCCTCTGCCTCCAGCTGAGGTCTTGGGCACCACGGTATAATGTGGCAAGGGGGTGAAAATACAAAGACTTCCAGCTTCATGCCCTTTCTTACTGATGGCTCGTGGTGTCCGCAGATCATTCGCAGGGAACAGTTGGCTGGAAAATGATCTGTATGCTGTGGATTTCACCAGTAATGTCTTCACTGCTGTCCCCTCGGCACACATTTCAAATCCATCACAGCCTAGAGGATGTCTCACAGCTGTCTGTTGCCAAGGCATGGTGTACATTTAAAATCCCTGGGCATTCACAGGTACACCTGCAGGGTTACATCTGCAACTAGACCCAAGCTAGCTCTAACGGAGACACGTCAGAAGCAGCCAAGCAGGAGTCACAAAGACTTCGGGAAAAGAGGCTAACAGTAGCTGTAGGCTGCTTCTGCTCACCATGTTGTCTCCATTAGAGCCAGCTCTGCTCTCCCTGCGCTGTGCGATAGCCCTCAGCTCACTCACTGCAGGGCCACTCATTTACCCCAGGCCTCAGCTTTTATGGCGCATCCTGCTGCAGGACTGTGCATCCAAGCCCATTTCCACAGGGAATGCCTGAGGCAAAGGATGGGAAAACACAGAGCACTGGGAAACACAGATTTCAGGGAAATCAAATGCCCCCTTACATCAATGCTGCACAGCCCAAAAACAAAATGCCCAAGATATTAGTAGGGCACCCCTTTGAAAGCTAAAGTGTTTTAGGGGTTCTAGGCTTTCTGACCCTTCTGGCTGCTGCTGCTGCTAACTGGAAATCTTGGTCTTATTCCTGTTGCCAAAGGGCCCAGATGGCTGTACTCTGAGAAGACCTGGTGACTAAGCTCCTCTATGTTCCTCAGAGGGGTAAGAGAAGGAGACATCTCCAGAAGATATTACACATATCTTCTCTGGTCAAGGCACCCTTCTTTATGTCTACTGAGCTAGCGCCCTGTCTCACCTCCAGCTTCAGGGTGCTCTTCTCCACCTCGGCATCCTGAAGGGAAAAGACAAAGTGGTCCCCAAAGGCTGGCCTGCAGCAGTTCTTCACCACCCGGCTTTTCCACTCCTGGACCATGCACTGGAGACCAGGGATGTGGGATGGGATGTGCCTCAGCAGTCGGACCCGGACGGCAGACTCAGCACACTCCCGGCTAGGCAGCCCCCAGGCCTCCAGGCCAGTCAAAAGCAGCTCACATCGCTCTCTGCAGTAGAGGAGAGAGAACTTCAGTGTGCCCCGGGAGCGGGGCAGGAGCCCCAAATCACTGCTCGTGCTGCTGAAGTCCTCGGTCCTGCTGGAGGAGGAGATGAGGCAGGTGCACGGCGCGTCCAGCTCAGTCTGTAACACCTCCACCTAAGGAAAATGAGGACGAGAGGAAAAGAGAGATCTGGGTCTTTTATAATCTGGTAGCGTTGAACTTCCCTCCAGTTCCTACAATGGTAAGAAGAGAAGAAGGTGTGTTGAAACCTGGTGCCTTTGCAGTACAGCCACGGGGCCTGTGAGGGCTTGTGTGGTACCACCAGCACCCCACGCGCTCCCCTCTCCTGGCACGTCAGCTCTCTGTCGCGGTGCAAGTGTCTAGTCCTGGTTCAGACCGTGGGGAAGCAAAAGCTGGGAAGAGCCTGGCCTGGCTCCGGAGCTGCCTGTAAGCTCAGGCTGGACCATGGGTGAAACACACAGCAGAGCCCAACAGCTGTGCTGCAACAGGGAGAGCAAGCACACCAAAGCAGCTGCTTTCCTCGCCCCTAGTCATGCAGGCCGGGCTCTCTTTCAACCCTTTTCCCCCCCTCTGGCCGTGCTTTTCTTGCTGGCACCGGCTCTTAATTAGAGAGGAGCAGCTGCGAGCCTCTAATAGCCATTCTGTACTCAGCAGCTGCCCGTGGTATTTTGGTGCTGGCTCCTCTCTCCTGTTGCTGAGCTGTCTCCCCCCCTCCTCACGGCGCTGCGTGCCTGGGCTTCCTGCTCTCACAGCGAGCCTTGGCCAGCTGCAGGAAGGTCACCAGGAACTTGAGGAATTTGTTTTACTGGAAACCATGTCCGGTAACAGAGACACGGGCTGGAGGTGGAGAAGAAACTGGGTGTCTTCAGTCATGGGGAAGGGAGAGGGGATGGGAAAGGTTTGCAATTGCTTCTTTTTCAGCAAAAATGTAAGGGACGGATAAAGGAGAAGCAAGTAGAAGTCCAACTTTTGATCGAGTGAGAGGAGAGTTTTTGCAACAGTTTCCCCAGGAACTGCTCTGCCGGTGTTTTCACTTCCCTCAGCAATGGGCTCCATGAGCTCTGCAACCCTCCTTAATGCACCTGGAAACAGGAGCAAAGGTCCCTGTCGCTCACTGCGATACCGATCATCTGCCGTGTTTTGCTTGCGGCCTGAAGAGCTCGAGCTTCCCAGCAGCCCTATTTATGAGAGGTCAACATCTGAATTTGCCATCCAGAACTTACCCAGGCTACTTCTAGTACCCTCTGGGAGGGTGAGGGGCAGCGGAGGATGGGAACTGAGCGCACAGGTGCTGTTGGGTGGGCTGCGATACCTGTAAAATCCTTCCATGTTGTGTCTATCTGACTGTCTAGTCCCGCCAGGGAAACAGGGGTGAGTGGATGTGTGGCCCTGGTGCACACGTGGCCCTGTTACCACACAAGAAGAGCTTCCGTTTAAGTGGAAAAACAATATTTTATTTCATACAGAATGTATTCTACTCTACTCTATTCTATTCTATTCTATTCTATTCTATTCTATTCTATTCTATTCTATTCTATTCTATTCTATTCTATTCTATTCTACTCTTCTCTACTCTACTCTACTCTACTTTGCTCCTCCCTCCATTCCTTTCAGCCAGGGAGTCTCTCTCTCAATTTTTGTGTTTTCTTGCCACTGGTTTTTGGGTCTTGTTTCCTACCAGATTGTCAGTCGGTCCATCGCTCGACCCTGTGGGATTTCTGAAAATGAGGATGGCTCTTGACTTCGCCCTAGCATCAGCGTACTTGCCTTGATATCTTCATTGCTCTGCTTAGCGGCGTCATGCAGGAGAGGTGGCATTTTCTTCCCCCAGATGCCGTTCACTGCCTTCATCCTAACCCAGCCTCGGCTGTGGCATCTCTTCTCTGTGGGAACAAAGAAAAGCTGAGTAAGTGCCGTCCAGCTTGGAGATGATGACATTCGGAGATGATGATGAGAGTCTTGGAGTGGGATTTTTATTTGGTATTGTGTGAAAGCCTTTAGAGTGCCCTGAGTTTTAAAACCACCGAGGATCCTGTCTCTGGAAAGCAGAATGTTTAGCTAGGGTGCCCCAAAAATTAGTGCAGTGGATGAAGGCATTGCTGTCACACAGTCTTACACTTACATTCGCTTTAGTTTGTGCATAGCCCCGTCCTGGAGGGACGGGTTAGTCCAGGTGGGAAAGAACCCAGTTGAGTGGGAAGTGTTTCTTCCCCCAGCCCTTGGGGCAGGGGTAGGAGGACAGTGGATCCTATGACCTCACTCAGCCTCTCTTCCTTCCTCCCTTCCTTCTTGTCACCAGCAAGACCTTGTTAGTGGGACCTGCTGAAGGGCCCAGTGTTAACATTGCCGTCATGCAGTTGCTGACACTGACCACCTGATGTGAATACCGTATGGTTTAGACTTTCTGGGACAGCCTTGTGACCTGCTTACCATAAAAATGCATCTTGGCGCAGTTAGCAAGCTGTGCTCAGATGGCACTCGGATCTGGTGCTTCTGGACAAGGGAAGTGGGGCAAGCCATGCTCGGTAGCATGGCTTGTGGCCTTGCACCGCTGAGAAGGGAAGAGGAGGAAGAAGCATATGGGACAGATATTTTATTATTTTATTTTATTTTATTTTATTTTATTTTATTTTATTTTATTTTATTTTATTTTATTTTATTTTATTTTATTTTATTTTATTTTATTTTATTTTATTTTAATTTTTTGTTTTGTAAAAGCCACCAAGCAGAGTGGGGTTGCTGAGGCTGGGTGACAGGAGGCTGGGAAGAACTATGGACAGCGAGGAAGAGTTGGTGAGCCTGGCATCACCTGAGGCATGAGATAACTGTTGGACTGGAGAGGACAGAGGAAGCTGTGCTTATGTGTCTGGCCCGGCGAAGAAGCAGCTGGCTTGTAGCAAGGCTGCAACGACTGTATGGCCAGGACATGCTTGTGGGATCCTGTAATGTGTGCCTTGTTTCTCCCCCTTGCAAGTAACACCCAGGAGAGGTTACCTGCCCCAGTTTCCCACCTCTTGTCTTCTTGTACACAGACCCAACTTCATTTTAACAAAAGGAACCTGCTCCCTTACCTGTCTCAGGTCAGGTAATGGAGATCTTGGACACGCAGCTTGCCATAGAGTGATTATGACAGAAATGGTGGCAGCTGGAAGCATAAAAGCTGAGGACTTTGCTCAGCTTCTGGGTTTGGTCCAGGGTGGAAGATGCTCGTTGAGAGAAAAGGGCAGCAGAAACACAGGGGCCTGGTGGCCGCTGAGCAGTGGCCCAATACTTACTTTTTCTAGTCCTGTTGCATTTCTGGAGCTGACACACCTGGCAAGTTAAGATGGTCAGGGCCACCAGGAGAAAGAGGACAGCTAATGCCAAGATCCCATACTTCCAGGTGCTGGAAAAGGGCATCCGTGAGCTGTGCAAGTCAAGCATGACAGAACTCTTCTGTATTGTGTCTTGTTCCTCTGAGAGAGAGAGAGAAGGAAGGGCTCAGCATTGCTAGTATTGTCTCTCCACGTTGTACAAGCCAAGCAGGAAAAGGTGGACAAACTGCAGCTCAGACCCATACAGAATTAGTCTTGTTGCCCTCACAGGGACGTATCGATAACGTTATTTACCCGTGCTTGTGCTCACAGGATCAGTGCCACATTATCACAGATGTGTTCTCACCATTGCCACACAGACAGGCATCTGCTGGATGGACCTGAGTTTGTCCAGAGCAATTCACAAAGCAGCTTATGGTCTTCCCGGATGAAAGACCACTAGAAATATGATGCACCAGTGATTTTCCCGCAAATATTTTTTCAGCCTGCTTCCTTCCCCTCCTTATGTCACTGCTTCATAACTGCTGACTGCCTCCTGGTTACCTGCCCTTCTGCTTACTGCCTTCTGACAATGCCTGACAGCAGATGCTTGGGGACAGTATAAGACCAGGGTAAGCACCCAATGATATTTTCCCAAAAAATGTTCCTCCAGCCTCCTGCAGTATGCAGCTAAGGGCCTTACTTGCTTCTGATAGGCCTCAGTCGATTTTTTAATTTCCATTTATTCATCCAATTGCCTTTTTAAACATTGTCAGACTCTAACTTCCACGGTATCCTCTACCAAGAAGTTCTCCCACCCAACACAAGAACTATCTCCTTTAGTTAGCTGCCTTCTCACATGATGGTTTAATTTGTCGTTAGTTAGATCCTGAAGTGGAAAGACTACAGCAGAGACCCACTCTCTGCCATTCTCCCTCTCCAGACAGTCCTGATGTCAGGCATCTCTCCTGTCCCTCAGCCACCCTTTCTCATGCTGGGTAGTCCTAGCTCAGCCAGTCATTCCTCCTACAGAAGCTGCTCCAGATCTCTTCCCAAATTTGTCTGCTTTCCCTGAGCCTTATCCTGCTCTTCCCTGTAGCCATGAGACTGTACTACCAAGGGCCAAGCCTGTCTGCTTCACTGGATATGGCTTACTGGGTTTGATCCAAACAAAACCCCTTGCGGGTTTATGGGATTGGCACCCGACTGGCTGGGTTGCTGTGATGATATTGGGAGGTCACTGGCTCGACTTGCTTACTGTGCTCACGTGAAACGTGCTGGCCAGCAGTCATGAAACTGTTGGCTTAGCAGGCAGCTTCATCAGATAAGGAGATTTTGGTGCCTTCATTTCAGCTGTGCCTGTAGTAAATAGTCACTCATTTGCAGAGCTGTTCAGGCAGCAGGACGCTCAGGGAGCTCTAGTTTGTAGGCCGACTCTGGGAAGTCTACAGCAGGCAAAGGAGACACTGGGAAAAGGAGCAGAGACAGGGAGAAGCAGGACTGGCGTGCCCACTTGTTAATCTGTTGGGCAGGTGTGAGGGCCTGATGGGTCTCTCCAACGGGAACCAAGGAAAGGTCTCTGGAAATTTGGAGAAAGGGATCTAGAAATTTTGTCATCCGCCCCTGGAAGGAACCTGTCAGCCCAAGGAAGAAGCAGCAGCTTAGTCTGGGCTTCTGTTTGTGTTGCTTTGCTCCGAGATGAATGGTGGTGTGTTGGACTATGGCTCGGCACAGCCTTTCATCCTTGCTTAGCCTGAGTAATCAAAATGAGGACTGGAGGAAGGGATTCGCACAGTGCCCTCAGGATAAGGATTCCTTAAGAGCTTTATCACCCATTTCAGGACAGGACTGAATCCAGCTGTAAAGGGGAGGGGATGGGGAGCTCGTGTATGAGCAGCCTTCCCTATGTGCCTTTATACCCATTCACAATAAAGCTCTCGTAGGGGTTAACATTTGCTGTCTTTCCTTTTTGATTCCTTAAGGTGAGATTAAAACAGTAATCTTGCCAGGGGAGCAAACATTTTACCCACCTCTAGCAAACAAGCAACAGTACCCAGCTTCGTATAAGAGCTGTTCCAAGAAATTGCTGCTGGTTTATGCATCCCAAAACAAGCTTTAAAGCAGAAATCAGTTTAGTCAAACATCCTGTGCAGAAGCCCTGAACGTTCATGATTTCTTCACCTCAGAACAAGTTGATGTTCGTACCAGGTATTGCCTTCTATGATTTCTCATCACTGACCGTATTACCTGTACCTTTGGTGCAGAACCCCATGCAACTGCCGGGGCGCTGCAAAACATACCACCAGCAATCACTGCTGGAGGTGAAGCAATAGCGATGAACGGGAGGTGACTGGCAGAAATATTCTTCTGCGGGGGTGCATTGGGTTTGCGAGGCAAGGTTTTGGTAGTGGGGGGGATTATAGGGGTGGCTTCTGTGCGAAGCTGATAGAAGCTTCCCCTGTGTCTGATAGAGCCAATGCCAGCCAGCTCCAAGACAGACCCGCTGCTGGCCAAAGCTGAGTCCATCAGCAATGGTGGCGGGCTCATATGTGATAACATATTTAAGAAGGAGAGAAAACACAACTGCGCAACAGCAATTGCAGCCAGAGAGAGGAGTGAGAATATGTGAGAGCAACAACTCTGCAGTGAAGAAGAGGGGGGGAGGAGGAGCTCCAGGCACCAGAGCAGATTCCCCTGCAGCCTGTGGTGAAGACCACAGTGAGGCAGGCTGCCCCCCTGCAGCCCATGGAGGTCCATGGTGGAGGAAATATCCACCTGCAGCCTGTGGAGGATCCCACGCTGGAGCAGATGGATGCCCAAAGGAGGCTGTGACACCATGGGAAGCCTGCACTGGAGCAGGCTCCTTGTGGGACTTGTGACCCCATGGGGAACCCGCGCTGGAGCAGTTCATGGAGAACTGCAGCCCATGGGAAGGACGCTGGAGAATTTCATGGAGGACTGTCTCCCATGGGAGAGACACCACACTGGAGCAGGGGAAGAGTGAGGAGTCGTCCCCCTGAGGAAGAAGGAGCAGCAGAGACAGCGTGTGATGAACTGACCACAACCACCATTCCCTGCCCCCTGTGCTGCTCCAGGGGAAGAGGTAGAGAAATTGTGAGTAAAGTTAAAGCTGAGAAGAAGGGGGGGATGGGGGGAACATGTCTTTAAGATTTGGTTTTATTTATTTATTACCCTCCTCTGATTTGATTGGTAATAAATTAGATTGATTTCCCCAAACCGAGTCTGTTTTGCCCACGACAGTAATTGGTGAGTGTTCTCCCTGTCCTTATCTCCACCCAGGAGCCTTTCGTTATATTTTGTCTCCTCTGTCCAGCTGAGGAGGGGGAGTGATAAAGCAGCTTTGGTGGGCACCTGGCATCCGGCCAGGGTCAACTCACCACAGGGTGAGACCTAAGTCCCAGTCTAAATAAACACTTTCTAATAATTTGCTTCCTGAAAAAAAATGGGACTAACGGGACCCTTTAAAACTGCCCAAGAAATTTAACTCAACGACTAACCTGCAACAAGATGCTGTCCTTAGACTAGCGAAGCTCTCCCTAGGAGGGGGCCTTACAACACCACCTCCTCCTGTGCTGACCAGCCCTTACACCTGTCCTTGTGAACCTGGGCCTTCCACTAGCAGGCTTAGCAGACCCCCCAAACCTCCAGGCAAAGAACATAGCCAAGTTTTTACCTATAGACACCCATAATGACTCTGTGCTCACCCACCAGGTACAAAGCCATAGGTAGAGACGGCTGCCCAAAGCCTCACGCATCTGCGATCCTTGGGCATGCTCTCAGCTCACACAGCAGCAGGGAGGTTGAAGTATTGGATGTCTGTCTTGGGGAAGGGAAGTAGTAATCAAGCCAAGGGTTCCATTACATCAGCGAGGGGGGGAGCACTTTTCTGATGGCTCAGAATGGGCTCTCATGAGGACGGGGGAACCTGTGAGCCAAGGGCACCTTGGCATTACCAACTAGACCCTGACATCCTCCTGTGATAACACCGTGAAGGCAGAGGAGTCTTGCCTGCTCCCTTGTAAGAGCATGAGTGAGCAAAGGAGGGTCAGGAGACCCATGTATTGACTGGCTTGTCCTAGAGAAGCCTCCTAACATTGTTAACCATCACTGAGTTCTGTGTGGGATTTTCAAACAAACTTGGTAACTGGCTGTTGTTCACCTGCGAAAAGTTACTTTTAAGAACCTGCATCTGAATTATATAGCAGGTATTTAAATAAGAGCATGCAGTGCAGCTGAATGTCCCTGTAACCATCACGCCCGGCCCAGTGCTCATGGACCTTGGTTAAAGTCAGCTTCCCCTTGCAATAGGTCTGGTATAAAGACAGCTACTGCCTCAGCGTTGCTAACGAGCCAGACCATACTAATGTGAGCAACTTCTCTGCTGTCACACAAGAGGGGCAGGAGAGACTTGACACCGCACGTGTACCTCCCTGTCCTCCCCACGGCCCCATCACCTGAACCATTCCCTGTCCTGTGAACAACAGCCTACAGCAGACCAGGTGCTCCCGCATGCATACGACTCTGACAGTAACAGAAAACATCTCACCCTTCTCCTCTTTTCCCAACCCCCCCCCTCCAAAAGCGCTGCAGCCCCATAAGAGGCAACCCCAGAAGGAGCTTGGCTGCCCTACTGGAGCACCAACAGCCCTGCCAGGGTCCCGCAGGCTGGGGACATCATTGTGTTACCCTGCAAAACCAAGAGGATCCCCTTCCCAGCTCCTCCCGGGTGCCTGGCTCAACACTGGCCAACTTAAACAAAAATCATACCTTCAGAAACAGTGTAAAAGCAGGTCCTCCGGAGCCCTCTGAGAGCTTACACACGCCGCGCTGCCGCCGACGTGGTAAGAGGTTATTTTGCTGTACCAGAAAAACAAGTTACCACCCTGCTCCGCAAGACAGGAGCCAATATTGACCAAGCGAGCTCAGAACAGGACGTACGTGGGGAACAATGTGGCAGAGAGGCTGCTGCTTGATTAACTCCAGCAAAACTGCAGAGGGCTGGCGTTTTGGGTGCCTGCTTGGAAAATCCAGCCGTCAGGGTCACTGTGAGAGCTGCTCCGCATCGAGCTCCCTTGCAGCTCCCAGGAGAGGCCCAGCCGGCACTGGGCAGGACACGAAGGGGGAAGGTTGAGCTTCTAGATGCTTAAAGGAGAGCATTTATAACCCCTTGCTGCTCTTGGTGCAGCCAATCCATGTTGGCATGCGAAGTCCTCCCAGCTCTGCAAGCCCATAAAAAGCAGAGGGTGAATCAGTGGGCTAAGAGCACGTGCTTTTCATCTGCGTCTGCTGCGCAGTTGTTTTAACACTTCTTTCTCTGTACAAAGAAATAGGAACTCTTTTTTGGCACGTATGTCCTGTGGATGCTGGGGCTGGGGCTGTTGCAGCTGGATGCCAGCAGTGAATGGGAAGTGTTTGCACGCACTGCTGGAGCTAGATCCATAGTCTCAGCTGTGCCAATGCCATCCCATACCCTTCCGGGGCTGCCAGGCATAAAATCCAGGAGCCTGAAGATGCTCTAAACACTTACAGGCAATGAGCCATCTGAAAAGCAGGAGTGGTTCTCTCTTCTAGAAGATGGTGCTAAGTTACGTGGAAATTACAGGGCCAAGAACTGTGGAGGGAGGTGAGAAAGGAGGCAGAACACCATTCTCCAGTGCTTTCCTTCCTCCCTCATCTGGTTTTCACTCCTTACCCCACCTGGGCTTCCGTGATTTTCCCTGAGAAGACTTGGATCAGTCCCAATCTGCGTCTCCAACCCTGGGAGCTCAGCTTGCTCTCTATCAAGCCATCCAAATCCGGCCGGATTTCTTCCCCAGAGCATTCATTAGCTGACTGTAACGCACCTTGTTGGGATTATAGCTATCTTTGATCCTGCTGTAGTTAGGGGACATGGCTGCGTGCCATGTAGCATGTCTAATTTAGATTTGCTTTGCATGCTGTGGCACGGAAGGGGGAATGGATCCGCTGGGAACCTGCTGTGAAGAAAGCAGCAGCTCCCCACTGCAGCCAGGGATGAACAAAACAGCCTTTTCTTTCCCGCTCTTTGGAGGAGGTGCCACGGAGAAAACTCTTTGCTGCTTTATATTCTAATTATCCCCAAGTGCCGCCTCACTACTTGAATTGCGGTTACTGCACGTTAGAGATGAGCCGACGCGTCTAATCCAGCTACGAGGAGCTCAATTAGCTAAGCTACACCTAGAAGTCACGGCAGGCAGGCTATGTTTCCTAGACAATTACAATATGGCCTGGGATGCATTTCCGTACCCAGAAGCAGAGGTGCTTTAATCATCTGCAAAGCATAATTACGGTCTGAACTAAGCATCTAAGCGAAGCGTGAAACAAGGCAAAAACAATATATAGGGTGTAAAGAAGTAAGTTGGGGTGAGAAGCGCTGGATTTGCAGGGTTCTTTGGGTCTGGACACCTTGTGGCTCCTGGGATGTGGTAACTACCAGCGAGGCAGGAGAGAGCGAGCAGCACTGGAGGATTTGCATGAGTTGCTTGCAGGGTTCCAACATGTGCCAACAACAGCTGTGCTGGTGCTTTATTTCCTTCTGCGGATATTGTGGGCTGCTGTGTGCCAGCCTGACGGCCGGGCAGCCCGACCTGAGACTTTTTTTGAGCATCCGCTCTGGAACATCTTCAAGGGCTTGAGGAATTGCCAAAGATTCACCTATCCGGCTGCATACCTGCCTTTAATTGCAAACGAGACAGGCTGTGACCTAATATCGGCCGGTTGAAGTTTCCATCCCCCCAGCTACGCTGTCCTGAATCCCACGCGCCACCGATTTGCCCTCTAGCTTGGAAAGGCTTATCATCCGTGCAGGCATCTGGCCCAGCCTCCCTTTCTTCCCCCTGCTGGGGGCTGCCTTCCCTCCCTTGGTGGATGCTGCTGGCTTTAGCTGCGAGAGGCGAGACGAACCTCACATATTCATAAAACTGTCGATTTGTAAGTCCTTGCCAAGCCGGGAATGCATTTTGCCTGGCTGGCATTCATGGCGTGGGTGCCAGGCCAGCGGGAGAAGCGAGGAAGGGAGGGGCCGTGATGCCGTGCCCCAGGAGGAGAAATGCAAGTTGTCCATGGTTCGTTTGCAGCTGTGAGCAGGGGAATGGGTAAAGTTTGTCAAAACTCTTCTTGCCTTACGGGGAGAGGGACTTCCCCCCTTAGTTTTTTGGGGGTTTTTTTTGTCAGTGTGTGTTTTCCCCATTGGTAAAAGAGACGAAATGAAAAGCAGGTGCTGGGGAGAAAGGGGTGACTGAGGAACTAAGCACGCAGAAAAGAAGCGCTATGTTGGAAAGGATAATGAAAAATCATAATTTTATGCACAAAAGGGGAATTCAGGCAAGAGGTAAGTCCCTTTCAGAGTATTTTAGTAGAGGACTGGGAGTGACTCAGACGGCGAGCACTGGTTTCAAAGAAAGGGGAGCTGCGGTTAACTCTTCAGACACAGTTGGCTCGACTTCCCCTTTCAGATTCAGCAGGAGCACTGAAATTACTGTTACCATCTGTATTATTTGGAGCCGGTGCCTGGGGCCTGGCTGTGCTGGAGCTCCTTCCCGAAAAGCCCAGGCAGCAAGAGAGCAGCCGGGGATGCCAGGGCAGCTGTGACATGACGCTCTTCCAAAGCAAGGAGCAGGCTTAGTTGGGGTATAACCTGTTTACGAGGCCAGAAATGTTTGCCTAACTGCTTCTGGCAAGGTTAACTGGAACGCTGTGACCTGCCCACTGGAGATCATATGCTGTGATGAGTGAAAAATCAAATTTATCGCAGAATCCTAAACTACCAGCGGAAACCTGAAGTTTTAATGCACTTTAACCACTGTTGCTCTTACCGAGATCTAAAATACAAACCCTCTCCCTCTGGATTTAAGTTCTCGGCTATTTGATCTCAAGGGGCCTGTTTTTTAAGATTTTAGTATTTGCTGAAAACGGAAAGTCATACCTGGATTTCTTAACCACCTATTTTGGCTGCATAATTTTATCTTTAAGCTTCATTATACCGGGTGAAACTCAACCCTCCCTAGTAGAAAGTCAGTATTTGCGAACCACTGGTACCATTTGCCCTGACTGAGAAGCAGAAGGCGACTGTGACCTCCCAGGAGCTGCTGAGTGCTCCAGCTGGGAACTTGGTATGAGCAAGGCTTTGGCTGCCAGCCTGAGATCTAGTCTGCAGAAAAGGTTTGTGACTCAATTACTGCCTACTCCTTTTAGCTTAAAATGGCGAAGACCCGCACACCTAAAACGCAGGAGCAAACTTCTCTGCCTTCAACTCTCCCAAGTTGACGGCCGTGACAAGGTTTGTCAGGGAAGTGAGTTGGACCAACTAATAGATGAATAAAAACAGATGAGTTTTTTAGGAATATAAATCCTTGCTCGAGTCCTGTTTATGAGCACAAATGTCTCTCTGCTACAGTGGCTTGCTTCTGGGTCCCAGGATTTACAGCTGGTTTTTAGAGCCAAGCACAAGACTTCTCGTTGTCCTAAAGAACAGCTCATGGGTGGGCTGGTTCCCGGCAGAGCTCTGCTGGGCTGGCCCAGTCGGAGATGCTCCGAGCCCATTGAGATGGCAGAATATGGCTCCTGCAGTTTTTTCTTGCTGAAGCTATTAACTGGACAAGCGGTATGTGCTGCAGAGACTTTCCCAGGGAATGCAAAACCACTCTGGGGACCAGGCAGGTTTATCCCCAGGTAGGAGCGTGCCATCAGATGTCTGTGGTGGGACCATGGTGGCAGACCCGTCTCAGTGCCCCTCTGCCTGCAGCAGGGGAAGAAGAGGCGTTTTCCAGGCGTCGGTGCCAGAGGCCAGCAGCAGCAGCGGCAGCAGCGGTGTCCTGGTCTGCAGTGCGAGGGGAGAGTGCCACCCCCTGGGTAGCCAGCACGGGGGATGCTGCGGGGAACACGTCCTGGCGACGCACGGCTGCTGGCGAGTTTGGCCCAGGTTTGACTTCGGTTGACGCACTCCTCAGCCCATCCTGATGGCGAGGTGGAGCCGAGGGAGGATTTGCCTGCAAACTCTCTCACCTTCACCCCGCCTGACCACGACCTGCTTTGGGAGCAGCCCAGGAGCACCTCCACTTCCCTCTCAGACATCCTCATTGATCCACCACACCAGGTACTCTCGGAAACCCCCTTCTAATGTTTGCTTAATTTTTTTAGAGTGCTGCCTTTACAGCCAGCTAGCTGCCTGATTATTGTGGCTCCCCCTACAAGTGCTCTTGCCCCTCTCCAGCCCTATCTTCTCCCACAGCTTGAAACAAGCCCACAGACGCCAATTCCAGGAGAGACCATGAATGTGAAAAGCCTATTTAAGAGCTCCTCGGGACAGGTAGGTTTCTAAACACAAGAACTGCTTCTGCCCTCAACAGAGAAGACCAAATGGCTCTTGAAGCAAAAAGGAGTGTTTTTATAGCACTTTGGACAGTCTCAGGAGAGACGTGTGTTGAGAAAAAAACCAAATTCTATCCTTCACACCTGCCTGAAGACACAAGTAAGACACTTCCTGAGCACCATTTAAGATTTTTGAAGGCTACCATAGAAACTATGCTTAGGTCAAAGCTTTCTTTAAGTCAAAGAAAAGCCAGTTACAGCCTCTATGGGATGAACTGCGAGCACCGCAGGGCAAAGCCAGGAGGACACCTTCAGCTTGGGTGTTCAGGCAGGATTTGCAGGTGACTGTTCTAGGAAGACAGATGTTGGGGAACATTATTTTTTTTGGCATTCCTCCTGCAAGGCCACCCCAGGGTGATGCCAGGTTTGCTTCCTACATTTTTAAAGCTACAATTGTTCCTCCATGTTTTAGGTGTGCAACAAGGGCTGCGTTTTCCCATGGAACAAGGTTTATTAAAACTCTGACTGCACAAGAAAACCCAGTGTCCCCTGAAACCAGGGGAATGTCTTCTAGGCTTGCCCTCCACATAAGGCCTTGACTAAGATCTTCTCCTGATATGCTTCAGCTAGGAACTTACCAAGAGCAAACATATAAAACATGGTATGAGTAGTATTGTAGTTCAGAAGTGATGGACTGGTCTTAAAGGAGAACTATAGAAGGATGGTCTTAAAGGAGAAATATACAGATATATCTTATTTTTTCTTTTTACAAGTAGAAAAACAAAGCATTTATTTGCAAACAGACTTTATTAAAGTTCCTGTAGAACCACTCTTGCCAGAGCAAACATATCAAACCATTTAATCATTTCCTGTACTAGCAGAAATGCACACAGCATCTTTTGTTTGTAGGAAAATCACTTTTCAAGGGACACCAATTTTGAAGTTACGTTGCTGAACAGCCACTCCTTCCTTCCTTTCTTCTCTAGTGCCTTGGCCACCCCTGCTTCTCCAAGATCTCTTCTAGGGAAAGGCAGGGGAGAGCTCCATTGTGGATTTAAAAAAAAAAAAATTTGTTTTTTTGGAAAGCCTTCCCCAGAAACCTGGTGAAAGCACCACCCCGTAATAATACAGTAGGTAGTTCTCCTCCTGCCTTTGGAAAAGAGCTCTCTTTAAAGCCTGACTAACGCGTTAGAAGGGATTATAGGATTAAAGAGCTCCTAAAGGGTAAAGACCCACTTCTAGAAGATGCCCAGTATTTGTTTATTTCAAGGATAGTAATGCTGCAGTGAAAATGTACAACGTTTTCACAAGCCTCAGAGTTAGTACATCCAGAGATGCACCGAAGGTTGATCAGCTCCCCGGACACCCACTCAGGGAATCCACAAACGTTTTTGGTACAAAGCAAATTCTCTATTAAGTTAATTAGCTTTATGTATTAAACAGTTCAGATTAAGAAAAGGACGTTGTTTTGACGTTGCTCTGCAGGCAGTCACCACTCATGAAATGATCTTCACTTCAGGCTTGGACTCTTCTAGGGCTCTCAGTTCATCATCCACTTCAGAACTCCAGAAAATATCATACAAACTACACCCAAACAAAAAGGAAAGCTGGATTAGTGAGCATCCTCCCATTAAGGAAAGAGAAAGATGCACAAATCGCCGGTATGGGAAGATCATATAACAGGAAGGGCCCCATCTAGGTTGGAGAGTCTGGCACAACAGCCAGAAATGTGCCTTACAACATATAAAACCCTATTACTCCCTCCTCAGCACACCATCTCCTTGTTCTTGGGCCCTATGGACCAAAGCAGATCAATGCACTGTGGTGACATTGCTTGGAAGGGACAAGGAGTGTTTTGCAACATGCGGATGGCATTTGAACCCCCCTGGGTGACCAGTTACCTTCAGGTGCAATTCCTAGAGAGCCGGTGCTCGCGGCCCCCTCCCCACAGCCCCCCAAGCTCACTGGAGCTCATCGCCTCCCAGGAGGAATGCAATCAGGACCAGAAACATCTCTCACATTAACTGCTGCAGGTTGCAGCTGGGATCCCTCAAGGCTTCACAGATCTTCCTGATGCCTTCATCTTCCAGAGGGTTGTAGCTCAGGTCCAGCTCGGTAAGGCACTGCTTGGTGACCATGACGGTGGCGAGGCTTGCACAGCAGGCTGCCGTGATATCGCAGTTACCCAGCCTGTGGGGAGAGGATGGAGAGGCCAGTGCGGTCAGTGATAGCTCCAGAGACCAGCCCACCACCCCACACTCGGACAGCAGGTGCAGACATCCCTAGCATGGACCAGAGATCCCTGCTAGGCCGGCATGTCTGAGATATCAGCAGGGGATGGTCTGTGGTCTTCTCACAGAGACAGCCATCCTTCTGCTGACTGCTGAGCACCTAAAAGTCCTTCCTAAAGCTTTATGGTTTGTGGCTATGGGTGGAGAAGGGACCATAAGAAGATATTCCCACTTCAACATCACACATAACCTTCTCTTTGGTTTAAACTGATCATAAATCATCTCTAAAGTTTCTTACTTGAAACTTGTAACCATCTATCTAAAAAGGGCAACTGAGGTCTCTCAGCTGAGAGCCAAGCTTCAACTAGTTAGCAAATACATCTTTCTGGGCAGAGACTTCAAGTCTTACTGATGTCTCCCACAACTCATCTGCTCAGCTCACTCACTGTGAGCATCGGGGGCATCGGAGCACAGCTCCGGCTTTTGTCAAATGGCACGGAGGAGACAAGCACGGTGCCCTGAGCATCACGCAGACAACAGCCACACCAGTCCAGAGCTTGGTGCCCGCCTGGGAAGGGCACGGGCAGATGGGGAAGATGAGTCCCACCACAGGCTGGAAGTGATGCTCTAGCTGGCCTCCTGCTCCTACTGGTGAGGCTGGCCCAGCACTTGCACTGGCATCTGTAGAGACTGTGGAAAGGAGGCAACTGGTGAATTCAGGCAGGTTTTGCACTGCGACTGGCAGGCACTGGAATTAGCACACCAGACCTGGACCAGCACTGCCTCCATCTAAGAGTCCCATCTGAGAGAGGGCAAGTTCAGAGAAGGGTATGGGAAGCTCTACAGTGAGCTGGCTCCTCGCAGAATAAAGCATGATCCCTCCAGCCTCCCCACACTGCTTTCGATCCTGAAGGTATGCTGCGCCATGAACTTTCAGTTCTGCACCCAGGAGAGTGCCTGCGGGCGGCTAGGAACGCACCCTCGCACAGGTGACAGCCTGTACTTGTAAGACACCATGAGCGGCAGGATACATGGAAGCACTTGTGGCTTACACCTACTTGCTAGTGGACTAGTTAAACATCCGTTTGTGGTGTGAATTGTTTCATGTGAGCAAAAAAATTACCATGCTACCATCTATTTCTATCTCCCTCTCTCTGCACGCCGTTCCTGGAAGGGTAACACAGCAAGAGAGAAGACGCCTTCGGAGAGTGCAGCTTACCACAGGGACTGGATGTTGCAGTTGGGGTGCAGCAGCCCTTCACACATGAGTTCAACACCTGCATCTCCCAACTTGTTCTCGCCGATGTGCAGTACTTTCAAATTCTTGTTCACACTGAGAGCGGAGCTGACGGCCTTGCAGCAAGCGGTTGTGAGCCCGCACTCCCTAACCCTGCAAGGCAAAAGTGACATGAGATCTAGAGTGGGGGGATCTAGAGAGTATCAGGTGCTGTTCGCTTCTTCACATTCGCTGCACGGGAGCCCGGACTGTGGGAACAGAGGAACCAAAGCCTTCCCGCAACCACTGTACTCCTGTCAACCCCTCATCCGCTCAATCCTTTCTAAGCAGCACCTCTCCCACTCTTTATATTCGGGATGTCTGTCTTGGAGCGTGCACCTCGGAAAGGCACCTGCCCATAAAGCACCAGAATAATCAGAGACAAAGCGTGCTGCTCCCACAGTCACTCTCAGCTCCACCGTGCACTCGTGAGGCATCTCATCAACTCCCACGCCGATGGGGCAGGGGAAGAACCCAGCTGGGGGCAGGTGCTGAACTTGTAATGTAGGAAAGTTCAAGTGCTGCTTGTTCAAGTTCTGGGTGAAAAAACAGTTTTCCTCTCACGGCCACACGATACCAGACCATCTGAGCCTAAAAGGTGACGCTGTCAGCAGAGAGGATGCTGAGAATGGTTTATGTCATTAAAGCCTTCTTTTGGCTCGCCAATGAGAGAGCTTGGACCCAGTGGGGAACCTGAGATAGCTGATCACAGCACTCATTTTGCTATTACACGAGGCCTTTCAAACTTCAAAAGTCTCTTAGCTGCCATTTGTTACACAATAAAATACATTAGACAGAAGCTCTGCAAGTGATGCTTGGTCTCCTATTGCTTATAACAGGATGACTGTGGGGTGGATCTTCAAAGCGTCTACAAGTTTAGAAATACAAATCCCTTTGGCTCTCTAAGTCTAAAACCTTTAGGTGACAACTGGCACGAGCTGTTCGTGGAACCATTGCAACTCAGGATCTACCTGGTGGACACTACTTCAACTACATCTTTCTTCTTCAGTGAGGTCTCCAAGGAAGGCAGCGGGTACGCGTAACTTGACGGCGGCTCACCATAGCTCCTGGAGTTTAGATCTGGGATCCTTGAGCGCCTGACACAGCATTTCCATCCCCGAGTCTCTCAGGTTATTGTCTATCAGACTGATCTCTGCGAGGGTCTCTTTTGTACTGATGAGTCTGGAGAGATCTTTACAGCTAGCACTTGTGAGATCACAGTCCCATAACCTGCGGGGAAGAACAAATATTATTTTCCCCCAAGAACGACTTAGATTAGAAAGCAGAGTCCTATTTCAGCATTCTGAATTTCTGGTTACATCATCTCATTTTCTTCTACCCTTTACAAAACCCGTTCATGCATCACACCACACAGCTTTCTCCTGACTTTCCATCCGTTGCACCAAACGCTCTGCTTGTAACACAAAAAAGAAATAGGAACATGCAATTCTAGTAGACAGATAACTCAACAGGAAGGCAAGCCAACGCCATCACAGATTTCCATCCAGCCTCTTCCCAGAATTTGATCTAAGCGATTCCAGTGCAGTCCTGCTCGTTCATGGTGTCCTCCACCCAGTTTTGAGAAGCAGCTAATTTGCAGCAGAGACATTCTTGTTTCACTAGGGGGTGTCACTGAGAAACTTTCCACGTAGGAGCAAACCAGCAGCACAACACAGATAGCTCAGACGCTGCAAGAAGGACCGGATTTAAGTAACCCTCTGCCTACCCTTACCATAGCTTCTGGATTTTGCAGTTAGGATGCATCAGTCCTTGGCACAGCAGAGCCAGACCAGAGTCCCCGATCTTGTTATCCCCCACGGAGAGATCTAGCAGCGATGACTTGTTACTGAGAACAGCGCTGACTTCCCGACAGCTATCGCTGGTTATGCCACAGTTCTCCAGGCTGCAGAAAGAAGCACAGTTGGAGTTGCTGCCCCAGACCTGCTGTGTTAGATACACCCCAACGCCCCCGGTTCAGACTGAGAAGGGGCTCTGAGCTGGTTCCTTGCTGCAAACCAGTGCAGCTCAGCTGGGCGTTGCTTAGACCCTGCAAGGCTCAGAGATGGTACAGGTATCCTACATGGGCTCTGGGTCAGGCAACACACGGCTCCTGCACCCCAGGAGGCTGCGGGGCATTTTTGCTCTGATCCACCCATTCACATCCATTAATCCAACGATCGTTTTTGCCAAAATCCCCCTTTATATTGACTGTCCCTTTTAAGAGCAACTTTTGGCCGTATTGCACAGCGAGTCCCTGGCAGCCAACCCCTGCTGAAGCACAGGGGCAAGATAAAACAAGGTGCGCTTCTCCCCTAAACCCCTTCAGGGGCTTTATCCCAGATATGAGGACAATCCAGCATCTCTGTTTTGAAGCAAAAAAGGGATCTGAATAAATATGCTCAGCTGGCTGGTAATTCAGGGGTAAGAACTGCAGCCACTGAGGGTGATTGCTCTTCTGCTCTCAGATACTGGTGAGCAGTCTCCCCTTGTAATTGCAGGTTTAACCTGGGGTACACGCTCACACTGCACCAAGGGGCGTAAGAGTGAGCTCAGAACCACCTGCTAAAAAAAAAGGTCAAAAAAACACAAAACCGAAAGCCTCAGACATGTGCTTGCAGTTTCCAGTTACAGAAATCTGAGCTGGCAAAAAAATCTGGCCTAAATGTCACGCGTTCCTGACAATAATTTTTCGTGTCTTACGGATGGTATGACTAGCAGCAGGACTAGTTGAAGTTAGCGATAACCGGCTCTTCCTTACTGTAATAGCTCTAGGTTGCAGCTTGCCTCCACCAGTCCCCGGCACAGCTGCTTTACAGCTGTATCCCCCAGCGTGTTGTTACTCAGGCTGAGCTCCTTCAGGGTGGGCTTGCTTTGCAGAGCGGCATTGAGAGCTTCCACAATGTCAGCTGTGAGTTCACAATACTCCAGCCTGCGAGAAGAAAAGAAGTGCAAGGGAAAAACAACCATCTTCACCACGTCCCGCTACCCGCAAGCATCAGCTGTGGCAAAAGTGTGTGCTAGCCAGGTCAGAAAACATGCCAAGGTGAATTGAGACAAGGCAATGCATGAAAATAAAGATAATCATATGAGTTTTTAACAGCATCTCCCTGATAATCTCAGGAAGCGTTAATTCTTAAACTAGACCCCAGGGGACCCTAGCAAGACTAATTACCCACCCCATTTTTACACTAGTCCTCTGTTAAACCAAGGCACAGGCTGCCTTGGAACACAGGACTGAGTTTTGCATTGCAACACATCATGCAGTCAGTCTCGCCACCGAGCCTTCCCAGGAGGAGCTGGGGGCTGTGGATAGACCTGTATCCCTCTCAGCTGTAAAACAAGGACCAAGTGCATCGGAATCAGATTTTCCCTGGGCACCTGAGAGGTCCTGCACCAACAACCACCACTGCCAGGAGGGCTAAACAAAGCCTATGGGAATATATACCCAGCTCTTACAAACCCATGAGACCTACCAGCATGAATAAGCATGACACAATTTCAGATAAAACATGAAGAAATCCACACCTGGCAACAAAATTCCTGCTGGTCTCAAGGGAAAGACAAGCACGACCTGTCTGATGACCAAAAAACCCCCAGGGACTACTTACTGCAGCTTCTGCAGCTTACAGTTGGGGTTCATCATCCCTTGACACAGCACCTTCACTCCAGCAGTTCCCAGTTTGTTATCACCCACGTGCAGCTCTGTCAGGGACGGCTGTGCGCTGAGGACGGAGCGGAGAGTCTCACAGCTGGCACTCGTCAGATTGCAGTTTTGCAGCCTGAAGGGGAGAGGTAACCGGGGTGAGGGAAATGCACCCCCAAAATTACAGAGGCTCTCCTCAGAGAGATGCAATTGCTGAGGTTTGAGCTTGGAAAGGACACCATGGCACTGACAGCGCGTAACCCCCTAGAAAGCGGCACGTCCAGGTCAGTACTGCTATTTTACAGGCGTGCCAAAATATTTTATCAGCTACTATTATACCTGTAGCACAAACAATAGCTCCCGTCCTTCCTTCAGTGTAATCGCTCCTACAGCGCCTCTAGCAGAAGAAGGATCCATCATACATTAAGTAGCACCGCAACTGTTTTATAGAAGTGTTCTAATCATCACGAAGCTTATCCCACGGCTAAAGCAACGGCATCTTATGATTTCTTGCCCCCCTCTGGAAATGTGAATCCACAGTAGCTAAAAGTAAAAATCTCATCCGACTTGGCTTAAAATCCCTCAATATCATTTAGAAATTTAATGGTATACTACAAGAAGGATCCATGAAGCTGATCCTTCAGCACTCAGGCTGGGAGTAGCAGCATAGGAACCATGCTGATATTGCTATTGGGAGTTATCAGACGAGACTTTCCAGCAAGAGAGAGGTGGTGTGCATGGTGATACTAAGTTTGGCTTGGGTTTGGCTGGTCTTTTATTCCCTAAGGCACCTTACCAGAATCCCCAAAACGAACAATTATGTTCCTACAGAACTGAAACAGCCTAATCCAGGCTGTTACTTAAGCATCTGGAAAAGTTTGAAGCTTAGGACAAACTCTCTGAAAAATTACTTGTGTTAGTCTTCCAGTACAGAGTATCACAGTTATTTCTTGAAGTCCCATCAGAGAATTGCAGTTTGATTAGCTTTACAGTCAACTTTTCCTCTATTTGTCGGTGAGTCCTCATTGCAGGGGGCACAAGGACTTTGAAGCAGGCATATCTGATCTAAAAGGCAAAGGATTTTTACAAGGTAGCGTCATGAAGATCCTAGACCCACCTCAGGAGCTGGGGGACTCCAGTACCCTGCAGAAGAGATGCTGATCAAACAAGGCAGCATCTCTTTGAGGGTCACCGAGGAGCAGCGTCAGGAGCCACTGACTTTGACTACGACTCCTGCACCATGGCTGCTGAGGGAAGCCCACTAACGCTAGAATGTGGTGCTGGTGCCTCTGCAAAACATGCTGTCTTGAATCAAGCTGGCCCTGCCCAACTGAGAAGACAAGGCTTGAGGCAGAGCCAGTCTGGTAGAGTACAAAAAGACTGACAGCCAAGGCTCATGAGAACACCCTTTTGCTTGTCTCCTAGAGAAAGGAGCAAGCAAACCGGACCGACGGTAAGTGCTGTGCTTAAAACTGGCAGAAGAGCCCTCTGAAAAAATGCATTTGGCTGGGAAAACCCTACCTGTCCTTCCCTCAGTGCTGGAAGACAAAGGAAGACCGAGTGATGACCTGGAGTCTTCCAATAAATATACCACTTAGATAAAAACTACTGGGGTTTTCCAACCATCTGACCCAGGTAACTGCTGAGATGCATCAGCACGGCTCTTACTACCATCACGTACGAGTTTGCCTCATGGCTTCACCTGCAGCAGACTTGCAAGCATGTTAGAGTACGACAATCAACGGGGCTTTACCATAACTTCTGTAGGCTACAGCTTGGCATCAGCAACCCTTTACACAGGTATTCAATGCCTGCATCTCCCAGTTCATTGTTGTTCAGCTTCAGCTCGGTGAGGGACGGATTCATATTGATGATGGAGGAGAGATCCTCGCAGTTACTGCTGGAGAGATTGCAGTCATCCAGCCTGAAAGAGGAGGAGAGAAGGAGCACTTTAGTCCTCAGGGTTGCTCTGTTCTCCCTGGCTGGAGCCGCATTCCCCGTGAAGGCTTAGTGGGTGATTTACTCCTCTACAGCCCCTGGGATGCCTTTGTAAGTACACCCGTGGCCTCCTGGGTGATACGTGGCCCAAACCAGGTCGTGCTGCCTCTGCAGGGCTGTGGCACAGGAGAGGCTGCGACAGCAGTTCCCCAAGCCATGGACCTCCTCCGTGCTGCACAGAAGAGGGCAGTGACTCCAAGTCATCCCCTCTTGGCATGGCTTCAGCTGGAGGATGCACCTGCATTTAAGCGTTGATATCGACAAACTACCTGGTGTGTGAAGCCATGTCTAACCCGAGGCCAGCTTACAGGCTGTCAGACTGGTTCTCCACTGAGACCAGCCAAGCTGGGCCTTCAGCCAGCGCCAGAGACACCCATCAGCAGTTTGGTCTCGTGTAGGTGACTCACGCCGCTCTGCACCGTCTCTCTCTGGCGTGACTCTCAGCACAGGAACTGTGAGTTCGCAGGGTGGCAGTGGCTTCTCCCACTGGACATGAGCATTTTTCTAGTTGTTGCTAAATTGACGGGGGTGGGGAGCTGAATTAGAAGGAGAGCCAAGGAAGGGATCAGGAGCCCAGGACAGGCAGGGAGGTGCACAGGGAGGCAGAAAAGACATGGGGCAAAAGGAAAGTGTCATGAAGAACCCTACAGCCCCAGGCACAGCCACAGCCAGGACTGCCAAAAGTTGCTTGGCCATTTCTCCTTTGACAACACTATGAAAACTGAGGCTCTAGTACACTTCTCCTTCCCTCCCTCTGGCAAGAAGACTTGGCTCCTAATGGGATCATGTTCAACACCAATAAACAATCCCTGCCGCAGCCACTCTCATCCACTATGTTTTGAACAGCCCAGCCTCTGCCCAGGAGACAACCATCCTTCTGCCTTCTGCCACTCAAGGCAGACCTTGGGAAGTCAAGGTCAGGCCCATGAAGCTTACCTGCAAAAAGCTCCTTTGCAAAACAAAAGCAAGTCCCCTTCAACCTGCCTGACCTCCTCCAAGTCACCGCTGGCTTGATGTGGCCCATCCTCTCCAGCCCAAGCAGGACGATACCAGCCCATGGGGTGTGAATTCCCAGCCAGAAGAGGTGAAAGAGTGCAGAAGCAAGTCTCCTGAACCCTGTCCTACAGCTTACACTCCAGGAGATGGCTCTCACGCGGGTTTGCTCAACCCGCAAGGCAAGTACTTTTGAAGGCCACGTGAAGAATTAAAAACTGATGGCATGTGGCTTGTGTGTGACTATTAACTAGCAGTTACTTGACAGCATCCGACCTGCAGCCCAGAGAGCGTGCAACCTAATGAGCACAGAGAGATGTCTTCCCTCTCTTGAGGGAGAAAGACAGAATTACTAAAACAGTGGTCAAATGTTGAAATAACCACATTACCTAGCTGAGCTCTGTGGCGTGCCATAGAACAAGGGCAGCATCACTTCATACCAAAGGATGCTATGCATAGTTGAAAAAACTTTGCAAGAGGGTGTGGGGTGGGTGTCCCCCTTTAAATTAGCTTTCTGGGTAAAAATAGGTAGAATCATTCCTGTTACTGTGCAATTTCTAAGTCACGGGTCAACAGTTCTGCAGCTCAAAAACACAGGAGAGAAACACAACAGCTCTTACTTAGCAGAGGTGATACGCAACTAGTTACTACCTGATGGTTTTGCAGGATTTCATGGTGGACAGAAGTTCAGCCCATCTAGATGGGCTCATCTCCTCACACTGGATGTCAAGCTCCATTTTGACAGTTGAGATAAGACCTGAAAATTGAAAAAAAAATTTAAAACTGTTATTTTTGTCATTGACTGAGAAGCAACAATCCTCTTCAACCCTCACGGCTCTCAGCCATGAGTTACACTGTGCAAAGAGGACAGATTGTGCTTTTCCAACACCAGCCCGCTGCAAGCACCAGTACGAGGCAGCAGTGTTGGAGCAGTTTCGTCTGGGACTCAGTAAGGCCCTCGTCCAAGGGGCAAAAGCACACGGATCCTGGAGAGATATGGCAACAGCTTGTTATCTTGTACGAGAGTAAGATGCTCCCCTTCCCCCTCCAAGGGAGCTTAACCAGAATGAGCTTTTTAGAGGCACTGGTGCCACTCTCTCACTGTCGCACTACTGGGACACACAGCGGCTGAGAATTACCAGTGTGGCACACCTGATTGATTGTGGGACCTCCAGCTATACTTAAAATTAGGGTATCTTTGAGAGAATGAAGGTGAATGAGGAAGATGAGCACGAGAACTGACTGGACTCGATTAAAAATCCTGCTGGCCATGCGGCCCTATGTGAGAGGTGGAATGTAGGCGGATGGGAGAAGCGTTCCTCCACGATTTGATATCCAGGCTTCGAAAGGTCACTCTGGTTGGGCAAGTCCACGTACAGAGAAGCTGGTAAGCAGGAATTTTTTTTTTCTCTGCAGTCAAACTGCATTTCTGAACCAATGTAAACACAGCACCGTGCAGAGCAGCTCCAGATAAACATGCACAAAAATATGCCAAAGCCAGTAGTTGAGCTCTATGCTGAGTCTACAAGGAACAGTATTAAAGGCGGTGCTCCAGTAGGTGACAAAATGCAGTCTCAGTGTTTTGGCTTTGCTAACATGACTCAGACTACACGGTATTTGTTAAAAAAAAATACTTAAAAAAATCTCTTGACCTATCACATTGGAATGTGAACAGTAAAAAAAACCAAACCACCAGGCGTTACTGACTGCAGTTCATCACTGTCCTCTCCCATCTCAGTTATCTCCTTATAGAATCGTAGAATGGTTTGGGTTGGAAGGGACCTTAAAGATCATCTAGTTCCAACCCCGCTGCCCATGACCAGGGACACCTCCCACTAGACCAGGCTGATCAAAGCCCCATCCAATCTGGCCTTGAACACTTCCAGGGATGGGGCAGCCACAACTTCTCTGGGCAACCTGTTCCAGTGTCTCACCACCCTCACAGTAAAGAATTTCTTCCTAATAGCTGATCTAAATCTCACCTCTTTCAGTTTAAAACTGTTACCCCTCGTCCTATGGCTCCACTCCCTGATAAAGAGTCCCTCCCTGTCTTTCCTGTAGGCCCATAAAATCAAAGGTATCCCAAACTAGGCTTTTCACAAAGGTGAGCTGGTATGAGGGCACACGTCAGGTTTCATCCACAAGAAATCCCTCATCCACGTGGGGAGAGGAAGTGCCAAGAGAGGAGGGATGGTCCCGAGTATATACTCTTAAAAACACACGAAGGAAACTGAGTAGAGCGTCGGCAGAGCTCGTGTACGCACTTGGCCTTTCCACTTCCAAAATCACAGCAAAGCGCTGCTGGAAGTCAGGGGCCACGTCCTCAGTGGGTTGGCCCCACGCGTTAAAAATCAGCCCTGACCCAAAACCAGTGGAAATAAGCGAGAGACCAGCGCAAAAGGACGCCAATTACATAATTCAGCAAACGCCTCCCTTTTTTTTTTTTTTTTTTTTTTTTTTTTTTTTTGGCTCGCTCTAGTTTTTGGTTTTCCCTGTTTTAAATCCCTCGGATCAAAAAAAGAGGTGGTTCCCTCCTTCCTCCCCCCCCCCTCCCCCGAGGAAAAAAAAAAAATCTCTGCGCTCCTCTGCCAGCGGAGGGAGAATCCCGTTTCGGGGCACCAGGCTCGGTCCTAACCCTCGCTCCCCCCCCCCGCCATCGCTGCCATTCCTCGCCCCGTCACCCTTCTAGCAAAGTGCCCGTGGCTATCATCGCCATCATCATCATCATCTCCTCCTCTTCCCCCCCCCCCCCCCCGCCCCCGCTTTCCAACGCCGCAAAACTCGCCCGGGTCTCCCTTCCCCGGCCCCCGCCGCTCTCCTACCGCCGCTCCGCGCAGCCGCCGCCGCCACCGGCCCCTCCCCGGTCCCACCTCCGTGTCCCTCCCCGGTCCCCCCACGATCCCGCCCCGGCTCCTCCCCGCCTCGCCCCGGCTCCTCCCCGCGGGGCGGCCGCCCCGCGGGGAGGAGCCGGGGCGAGGCGGGGAGGAGCCGGGGCGGGCTCTGTTCCCCCCTTTCCCACCCCCTTTTCCTCTTTCTCTCCCCTTTTCTCTCCCCCCCCCCACTTTTTTTTCCCCCTGCCCTCTTTTGCCACTTCCCCCCCCCGGTCCCCGTCTCTTACCTTTCTCTTCCTTCGTTTTTTTTTTTTTGTTTGTTTGTTTTTTTGTCCTGACTTCTCCCCGCCTTCCCTCTCCTCCCCACGCCTTTTCCCTCTCTTCTTCCTCCCTTCTTTCCCCCGCCTCTCCCCTCTTCCTAATCCGTTCCCCCTTCCTTCCCGCTTTTTCCCTGTGTCGTCCTCACTTCCCACCTTTTCCTCTCTTTTCCCCTTCCCCTTTCTTCTCTTTTCCCTGTGCTTTCCCCACTTCCCTCTTCTTCCTCCCTTTTCCACTCTTTCCCCTGTTTTCTCCCTCCTCCCCTTTCCTCTCTCCTCCCTCCTTTTTTCCCTTTCTCCCCTCTTTCTCCCTTCCTTCCCTCTTTTTTCCATGCTCTCTCCACTTCCCGCTTTTCTCTCCCTTCCCCCCTTTCTCCCTTCTTTCCCCCTTCCCTCTTTTGTTCCTTTTCCACCCTTCTGCCCTCCTTTTTTTTTCCCCTTTCCCTCCTCTTTTCTCTGTGTCTTCTCTCTTTTTCATCTTCTCCCCCAGTTCCCTCTTTTCCTCCTCTGTTTCTTCCCTTTTCCCCCCTCCCCTCTTGCCCCTTTTTCCCATCCACCCCCATCTCACCCCAGAGCAGGAGCACTCAGATACGCAGAAAACAAGACCAGAGAGGGGGAATTCCCTGTAGCAAGGGGATGCGCAAGGGATGGGAGGATCAAACATTAAATGGGAAGGTGTCCGTCCCACCGGGGCTGGGAGGGCAACCCCTGCCCCATGCTGGGACCCGGAGCGGGATGCGGATGCATGCAGGTCACTCAGGGGAGAGGCAACTTGGGGGGGGTCTCGGCCAGGGGAGACAGGACCCCCCCTTGTACTTGCCCGAGGAGGTCAGAACTGGGAACGCCAACAAAAATAGCCATTCCTCAGTGTTCTCCCTGATGGCTGCGTACAGGAGCAAGCTGGGAGGGCCTGGGATGTCCCCCTGTCCATCCCTTTCACCAATTCTATCTGTGACGCACCTTCTCTCCTATTCTCTCTCCCTCATTAGCGCAACACGTTGACGAGCTGCACCTCGCCGGTACAAAGGTCTCTCCTCTAAGCTGTTTGAAACGAAGCCATGAGAGCAATGGAGGATGGGCACATTGGAGTTTTGCTGCTGCGATGACTGTTGCCCTCCCCGGGCTTCCCCTGTGCCACTGCGCCCACCCAGTCCCGGTGACCAGCGACTTGTCAGCGCATCCGTCACGGAATCTGTGGGATCCCATCATCCGCGGGGGCGAGGGTGCCAGTGCCTGGCTGGGGCTGGAAGGCATTCGTCATCGCTCACCGCGCTTCCTCCTCCGGCTACCGGCTACTCCCTGTCTCCCTATTGTTTCCTAGTACTTTTAGCCCCAGTAAAAGCTCATTCAGACTTTCGCAAGACAGAGCAAAGAAAGGTTTGGAAGTGCCGAGGAGAGTTTTCTAGGCAACCTACTGAGTCACTTACCTCCACCCCCCACTCCCGCCTCCCCCAAAATCTTGGCGTCTCCCACAGTTTCTTCTTCCTACACACACCCCGTCCCCATCCCCCTGGCTCACACAACAGTTCAATTCAGCACAACCGGCCGTTCCCTACAAAGCAGCTTCTGCCACGCACGGCTTCAAAATCGCTCCGTGCTCCTCCCCGGTAAGCAGAAGGGAAAGTTTGAGAGAGTTTAAGAGCCCGGTTCTGCTGCGGATACGTACCTCCTCGCTCTTCTTGGCGCACTGTGGGGAGCGAGGAGGGCAGGGCTGACGCCTTCCTGCTGCCGTTACCACGCAACCTCTGCTGTTGTACACATGGTGCCTGCTAGAGGGAGAAAAAGCAGTTTCGGGTTGTGATGGCTTTTTTTCCTCCCAGGGCGGCTCTTCAGGGGCTCGCGGAGCCGCACTCCATACGCGATCATACCTGGCTCAGTGACGATAAAAACATCCCACAAAACCTGATGATGATAGAGGTGGCTTTAACTCCTTACCCCTGATCATGTAGCCACTCGCCGGGTTTTAGCCCAGAGCAAGGGAGTAGTTGCCATTGAAGGATCCATTTGAAAATGAGGCCACCGCAGTGCTAAAGTGTGGATAGAGATGCTGGAGTTTGCAAATAGTTTCTCCGTTCCTCAGGCAAGCCCTGTCCCGCCTGGACAGGGAGTGATGCTGAGCACATTACTGCCTCCCTGCCACCTCACCTGGGGGTTGATCCCCCTCCGGCAGGGGCTCGGGCACGGCCAGGCCCCTGCTCCTGCGCAAACTGGATGCTCACACACCCTGGAAGGGTCCCCCGGCAACAGCCCTGGTCGTGCCTCCCTAAAAACTGCCTCTCAGCAGCAAGCAAGGCCTCCGGTCCTACACCTCCTCCTCCTCCCAAACCCCCACGGGCGCTTCCCCTCCCCGAAGATTTCCCTGCCATCGCTCAAGCTGCATCGCATGCTAATTTGTAACCCACTTTCTCCCCCCCCGCCAATCCTCAACAGCGTGAAGATTAATTAATGTTTCAATAGCCTGCAAATGAACCAGAGGCAGAAGGCCAGCTCCATTTTTCCCTCCCACGGCTGCCGACGCTGGCAGAGGAGATGGCGGCACAGGGCTGGGAGGCAGAGTCTTTGCTGCACCCCAGGGGGAGCAGTAGAGGTTTTCCCCCTCGTTGCCTTGATTATCCTTCTTCTGGAGGAGATGGGAACGGGCCACCAGAAGAGCTCAAAGAGCTAAAACCCACCTTTCTTAGTGCCCAGAAGAGAGTTGAATGCCAGAGGGTGCACCTCTTCCCCATTCCCTCCCAGGAAAGGCAAGGTTGTCCACACACAAAGGGGTTGCTAGAACAGTCCTTGTGCCCCTGGGTCTGACCTGGAACCTGCTGAACCCCAGCCCGAGCCTGGGGATGGCATCAGCTTCTGGCTTCAGTGCTTGCCAGGAGGCTCCCTGGCAGGTGGATGGGTGGGGTGATGCCACCGGTGAAGGAGGTCTCTGCCCTTCGTCCTTAGTGTGATGCTCTCAGGAAGACCACTAGTGTTAGGAAGTAAGGGAACGCTGGCAAGAGGGTTGCATCACCCCCCAGTCCACCAGGTAATTTGAAATCAGATGCCTGTCATTCAGCCCGACAGCAAAGGTGTCATTTTCTATCCAGCCACTGCTGGCCTTTCGCTGCTCTCGGTTCCTGCTCTGCCGCCAACATCAGGAGTCTCAAAGGACAAAGTCTAGTGTTTGTTAGAGGTTTCAGGGCAGTTTATGTCACGTGGATCTTCTGTAGACCTCCTGCCCTGGGCAAAGTACCCACTACACAGTGGTCTGCGCTGGCAAAAAAGCAGATTTACATGCCAGGTAGCCATGCCAAGATGTTATCAGTGTCTATCTGCCTCTTGTCCCTTTGGCTGCCCTCACTTTGCGGGGACAACAAAAGGCATTTTGGGAAAAATCTATTGCCCTTTCCCCAGAAAGCAGGACCAGGCTGCCCTACTCACTGAGGTGCACACAAGTCCAGGGGAAACTATGCAAAATGGGGCTGAGAAAGCCAACAGTGAGAGAACACTGGTGAGACAACACCGGTGAGAAATGCATCGTGTGTGTATGTCTTTCCACGGAAACAGTGGAAGACTCCTGGCATGGAAGGTATGTCCACTTAGGCGTTTGCACAGACTCAGGTCTGACTCCCTGGGGAGTCTGACAGTGACATCTGCCTTGTGTTCCCTTCTTCTTTATCGCCATTTCCCCATGTCCTTTTTGAGGTCACTCACTTTTATCTCCCCTTTTTTTAGGGTCTCCCCTTCCTTTGGCCTTCGTACCAGGGAGGAAGAGCACGGCGGTCCCCGCCTTGCCCCTGTGCTTGTGGGCATGGCTGCCATGGACCCTGCAAGGGGAGGTCTAGTGTCCCAAGATCTGGAGAAGCTGAGATGTGTTGCTGCATTTAAGATGACTTCATTTTAAAACTAAATTTACACACATAACCCTAGAGAAAACTTACAAAAGGATACTTAAATTAAGTTTATTAGCATAAGCTGAAAGCTTTTCCTTTTACCCCTCTAGCAGTTTCCCATTCTGTCCTCTCTGCTTTCATGATGCCTCTGTGCGTACACTTAATGGCAATTAAAGACAATAAAATTTTCAGGGCAGCGACAGACCTTTGGCTAGCTTGACCATGCAGTGCTTACCAGCAAATTCATTCCATAAATTCAGCCACGGTAATCCAGACAGCTAGGGGTAAGCATGTGCCCAGCTCCATTTGTTGCACTGGGAGCCTTGTTTTAACTCCTGTTTGATCCATTGCTGGAAGACATTTGTTCCTCCAGCTTGTGTGTGACTTGAAGAAAGGCTTTGTAGGGGGAGGAAATGCAAAACTTGTGTCATTCCTGAAGAGCCAGTGGGCTGATAAAGCACTGGGGAGGAAAAGCATCTGTGGAGAATCCGACACTGTGGCTTCGCTGATGCCTCAGGACCAAAACAAAAGGGAGGTCAATAAACAGATGCTGGTAGCATGTAGCTGGGAGATGCGAGGTGGCTGACCAAGCTTTGGGCTCCTCAGCAAACACAGGCAAACGCTCACCCCAACCTGCATGTGTGCACGCACACATATGGATGCTCCATGCTGTGGCAGCTCATTATAGATTCCCACAAGAAAGCCATGAGGGAGGAATTTTTAGCTGTTCTGATGTGGTCATCTTGTTCTCGTAAAAGAAAAGCTGGTCTCCTCATTTCACGCTGGTTTTATTTTTGCGGGGGGTGGGAGCCATGATAATGAAATAGTGCTGTGAGTATATGCGTAATATTTTTAGCCCTGCGTATACAGTCTTTCACCGTGGGTCCAGTGAAAATGGGGCCCCAAAAAAATGGGGCTTTCCAGACGTGTTCATCAGCCGCTGCACTGCATTGGCCTCCAGAAAAAGTATGGGCAGGGGAATTTTTTGCCCAACCCTGCTTTTTTTCTGCATCTTTTGCCTCAACCTGTGGCAGTTGTTGCCTGCCAGTCTGTAGAGGGCGATGCAGCACCAGTTTGACCAGACTTAACGGCCCTCCTTTAGCTTTCTGTCGTTCCGAGGTGGCCGGTGGTCACCAAGCTGTTGCAGGGGTTGAGAGCCGAGATGAGGCCAAAGCTAGAGGGGAAAATGAGAGGACCGGACCATAGACACATACATTTCACAATACAGTCTCTTCATGCCGGCTGTGTAGCAGCTGATGAAATAGGAGACTGCGATGGATTTCACTTTCCTCTTAAACCCTGCTGCATAGGAAGACTTGAATCGTTTCTCAAAGCTTTGAAGACCATTGTAGCAACAGCTGGTAATTTCATGAGTTTGTCTCGGAAGTGTGAGTGTAAGTCAGCTTTAAAAGGCAAGAATCACAGAATCATAGAACGTTTTAGGTTGGAAAAGACCATAAAGATCATTGAATCCAACTGTAAACCTAATATTGCCAAGCCCACCACTAAACCATGTCCCTCAGCACCACATCTACCCGTCTTTTAAATACCTCCAGGGATGGTGACTCAACCAGTTCCACAGGCAGCCTGTGCCAATGCTTGATAACCCTTTGGGTGAAGAAATTTTCCCTAGTATCCAATCTAAACCTCCCCTGGTGCAACTTGAGGTGTCTTGTCCTATCTTGTCCTGTCGCTTGTTACCTGGGAGAAGAGAACAACTCCCACCTCTACAACCTTCTTTCAGGTAGTTGTAGGGAGCAATAAGGTCTCCCCTCAGCCTCTTTTTCTTCAGGCTAAACAACCCCAGCTCCCTCAGCCAGTCCTCATGAGACTTATGCCCTAGACCCCTCACCAGCTTCGTTGCTCTTCTTTGGCCACGTTCCAGCACCTCAGTGTCTTGTCAATGAAATCTTCAAGCTAAAAAAAGCCCCACAACAACCATACACTCACCTGTTTGTCCAACTTCAGTTTGCATGTTACCATTGCCATTTTCTGGAAAGGACAGGTAGATGTCCACTGCTGGTGGAGACGTCTCTCTCTACTCTCCATGAGACTATCCATGAGAATTCATGGCTATTTATGCCAAATAATCACTTTGAAAAGCCACCGCATCCTCTCTTCAATTCAGCTCTTCTTTGGGCTATGGCGAATTAATTGGGAATTGTCTTATTTAAACAGCCGTGCTGCCTACAAGGAAGGGCAGTGAGATTAGAAAGACTTTCAAAGACCTGCAGGAAATAAAGAGTGCAACAGACAGGACTCAAGCCTGGGGAATGGCATGGCTACAGGTGCGCAAAAAGACCGTAGCTAAGTAGTGCTGCTCTGCAAAAATGTCTGCACATGAGACTTATTCAGACAAAAAGAGTTTCCCCAGGTTTATTCTTTCTAAAAGGAGACCCAGTAATATTAAGGCTTCTTACTCTTTCTGAAGATGAGGTTCGATGTAAGCATGTTGCAGAAGAATTTGGTCAGTCTGGAAGGCACCTGATGATGTTTTCCATCATGCCCCAGGTCCCACCTGGGGATCTGATGGATGTGCTGGGAAGTCCCCTGGGATTTAAGAGGGGGGGATCCGAGCCAGGTCTCTCCCCTCATCAGCCACCCCAGGTCCCAGCAGAGGGGGGAGCCTACCCCGGGCGCCCCGCGAAGGGCTCGGGACCACAGGTTTTGCAGTTTGCTCAGGTGTAGGCTGGGGGCTGTGAGCAGCCCAAAAGCTGAGTTGCAGTCTTTGCCATTGAAATTTGTCGGAAAGGTCATTTCCTCACGCACGTAACTGGAGAAAGTGTGCGGAATTGTTTTCCCCCTTCGGTTTCCAGTTCAGCCTGTGACTGCGATGGAAATGCCAACTGAGTGTATTCCTATGGAGCTGGGTTTTTTTCATGATACAGTCACTTACTAAAAGTTAACCTTCAGTTTTTAAAATCTGCTGTCTTTGTCTTTAAAGCATTTGATTTTTCCTCATGTCTTGCTGCAGCGGAATAATAGTAGAATGTGAAGAATTTGAATATTTGCCTGAACTTTGCAGCTGGATAAATTCGCCCCACAAAAGCTTGCCAGTTTGTTGGCCAAATGGCACGAACATCGATGCCTCCCTGAGGCATTTTGATTCCTTCTCGAATTTACTAAAAGCAAGCGAGTGTTTCGGCTCCATTGGAGGCTTCTGGGAAAGGGGATCTCTGGGGGTCTCCGGCCTCTGGATGGAACGAGTTGGTGAGGGCCGGGGTCAGAGCTGCTGTGGGTGCAGCGCCCTGTCGTGGGCCTTGTCTGATATTAAATGAGAAAGCAAAAGGCCCTCTTGCAGCGCCACACGTACAGCAGAATGCGCTCTGCTTGCCGTAACCACGGGTTAAGCAAAGTATATCTTTAAGGAATGTTAAGGACGCAAATAAGGAATTTTGTAGAAAAAAAACAAGCAAAACGCACAGGTGGGTCGTAAGGGTTGGAACGCCGCGGCCTGGTCAACCTGAGAGGCAAAAAGCACCTGGAGAATGCGGGCATCGATCCCGCTACCTCTCGCATGCTAAGCGAGCGCTCTACCATTTGAGCTAATTCCCCTATGCTAAGCTGCTGCCGGCCAGCGCACTTGTATTCTCTTCTCGCGAGATGCCGTGTGGTTACGCGTCCGGCTCGGGGCCTCCCACTGCGCCTGCGCGGGGGCGCGCCGCCTGGGGCTCGGCGGCGGCGCGCGGCGGGCCGGGTCGGGCTGGGCGCTGGGCGCGCGCCGGAGGATGCGCGGCGGGGCCGGCAGCTCGCGGCCGCCCGCGAGGCGCCCCGGGGTGAGGAGCGGAGCGGGCGCGGGGCCGGGGGGGCCGCGGGGCCGGGAGAAGGTTGGGGGCGAGCGGCGGGGCCCGCCCCGGGACGCGGCGGCGTGAGGAGCCCGAGGGGAGCGTACGTGGGGAAGCACCGGGCGGGGTGTGTTGGTCTGGGGGCATCGCGGGGGGTGCGGAGGGCTGTAGGCGTGGGGGGCACCGGGGCGGAGGGGGGGCGCGCGGAGAGCTGTGTGCCCCGGAGGCACCGGGGGGGTTCCAAAAGGCTGTGTCCAGGGGCATGGAGGTGGGGGGGGGGGGTGGCTGCAAAGGTCTGTGTGCTCCGGAGCATCCAGGGGTTTGCGGAGAGCTTGGGGCACCCCCGAGTGGGAAAGCGAGGGGTGTCCGGGGGGGGGTGCGCGAGTGGGGCCTCGGGAAGGCTGCGAAGGGCTTGGTGTGCACCCGAAAGCGTTTTGTGGGGGTGAAGGACTGCACAGGGCTGGGTGATGGGGGGGGGGGGGGGGGGGTTGCTGCACAGGGCTGGGCGGTGGGGTGGGGGGGCTGCACAGGGCTGTGTGCCGGGGGGGGGGCCGCGTGGAGGGTCACGGCGTGGGGCTGTGCACCTGGCGGAGACTCTGCCAGGGGGCTGGGGGGGTCCTTTGCATCGAGGTGGGGCTGTCTTGAGGTCAAAACAGAACAAAACGTAAAAACAACCCAACAAAGTATTCTGGTTTTTCTTCCCCTCACACTGAGTGGAGCAGCGCAGGAGCTGCCCGTGATCATCTTGGTTGCTGTTCAGGGGGGAGCTTCGTAAGGCGTGCTCCTCGAGGGGGACGGGGTGGTGAGCCTCCACCTGCCCTCCCCGGACCCGCTGCTCTCGGGGGACGCGCAGGGTGGCACTGGCGTGGCCTGGGTGTCCCCGACATACCTGCTGCCCGAGAGGTAGCTGTTGACGCTGGTGGGACATCTGGGTTTGGTCCCTGCGGGTGACAGGGGCAGTTGGAGATGCGGCAGCTCAGGTGCCTGGGTTAACAAACCCGCTGCTCGCAGTTGGTTCCCCCCCGTCCTTGCGTTGCGATACCTCCTTTAAAAGCAACACCCCAAAAAGGTGAAATCTGGCACCATGAGGTCTTTTCCCTCAATAAACGGCTCCGTCTGCTCTTGTGCTCTGGCTGAAGTTGAGTTATGGGCAACAGCTCCCCGTTGGATGAGAACGGAGGTGTTGGGTCGGGAGCAGGGATCTTCGGGCACATGTCGAAATGGCTGATGAGGGCATGTGCTGGAGTATTTTGCGAAGCTGCGTGGACCAGCCGGGTCCATTCTTGGTGGGAAAAGGAGATGTGCTCGATCAGGGCACGCGTGGCAGAGCAGGTGAGAGCGTTGGGACCTTCCTGTGCTATCGCCATGCTGGGAAAGAGGGGGCTATTCATGGGCTTGATGCTTTAGTTTAAAGCTGTGTTCAGCAGCGGTGATACCCGGGGTTTAGCAAAAAACCCGTAACTCTAGTAAAGGGCTTGCCTTGTGCTTGGTCACTTTTCTTCCCATCTGGTGTTCTTGAATAAGAAAAGGCAAAACTGAACAGGGGTAAAGGCCAATGCAAAATGCTTTCTAAACCCAAACGATTGCAGAGTCGCTTCTGTTGTATAACCTTGGTGGTGGCTGCTTAACACCTTGCTGTTGGGCGAGCAGCAAAGTCCTGGGCTGAGCTGTCAGGGCTGCAGGCGGTGATGCCGGCCCTCAGGTTATTGCAATTTACTGAGCAGCGGGGAAGTTGGAGAGCACGATGGGACTTGCTGCCACTTTTGCTTCACCGAGCTCCTGGGTCCTTCACACTGTTTGCCTTCCCGTGGTGCTTTTGTACTTCTACCTCGGCTGTGTTCAAGCTGTTGTTCTGTTGGATTCAAACCCACTCTGATCAATTTTACACCCTTCCTTAAGGGATTTGCCTTGGTTCTTGCTCTGATGTACAAGTTACTTTTTTTTCCTGGCTGCATTTGCTGAGTTAGCCTCCTCCAGACTGTGAATTTCTAATTAAATAGTCCTATATATCAACAGCTTTACAATTGAAGAATAGATTTAAAAAACTCTTTATTTCTTTGACTTGACAGGTTCCGGTTTGTGAATGGGATCTGCCTCTTGCAGGCTTTGCTTATTAGCTTCTCTGAATGATATTTTATCAAAGATACTTGGAATTTTAAATTTACTCCTCTTTTGTCCTTTTTAACATAATAATATGTTGCATCTTACTTTAAAGGGTCTGTGAAGCATGATCTCGGCTCTTTGGAAGTTGTCCTGCCTTTCATTTATCATTTTCCTCATTGTGAGCTTCTTGAGTTCTTTTTCAGCCGAGGGAAGACTGGCCAACAAGCATGTTCTGAAAGACACGTTTATCTTTTAAAAAAACCCTAACAGTGACCAAACAAGGAGGCAGCCGCACCCATCCAGCAGGATGATTTCTTATCTTGGAGCTTGACTCATAATTCTGACGGCTCCTTACCTTTATCGTTATTTAAAAATGAAAGTAATTTTCTTAGCTAAGCTGTTCCCCTGGGTGCCAGGCTGAAGAGCGTTGCATGTGTGTCATTTCTTTTTCTGATGTCTTTCTGTCTCTTTTACATCACCCTGAGCTGCGTGACCCTGTAATCTTACCCATAGGCTTCTTTTTTTGTTTTCTTGGTACACAGAAAATGTGGAGATGCTTAAGACTTACCTCTTGCTGGCGAATCTCACCTTCAATGCAAGCGATAGCGTTTCACCAGCTTGGTTTTGCAAAACGTGTAATCGACTCTATGGAGCTGGAAGAAACGTTTCAGGCTGCGTTTTGCACAGATGCTCTCGGATGTGAGATTTCACCGCCTGGGTGTTACGAGTGTTTTTCCTGTCACGGGGCATGTCTGCCTCCCTGAATCGTTATGTCGCTGAGAATGACTGGCAGAGCCAATGCAGGGGTGAGGGGGAAGAGAGGACTGCCTTCAGCCTTGCTTCGTCAGTCCCAGCCACAGTCTCCCTCATTTGCTCCTTGTCTGGTTTGACAACAGGGTTGTGCAGGATCTTTTCTCACAGCAAAACCTCTTTTTCTCTCTCTCTCTCTCTTTTTTTTTTTTTTTTTTTTAAGAATTAAAATCGCACTGAAGAGTGTGTGTTAAGATCGACTTTGAAACTCAAAGCCTGCTAGTCCTTCACAGTCACACTGGAGTAATTCCTGTGCTTTCCTCTTCTGCATTTTAATTACAGGAGAGAGTAGTTCAGCTCCCACAGCTCAAGCTGTTGCAAGGGCACATCTATACTCTGCAAATAAGCTTTCCCCTTGCTATCTTTTTATTTGCTATGGCAGTGCTGTGTGCCTGGGTCTCCATACCTGGGGCAAACATCGTTCAAGTGCTGATGAATCTCTGTTTTCTCCTTGTGCTCCCTCCCTGCCAAGGACAGAGAATTCCCTTTGCAGGTCACTGGGAAAAAAACCAACAACCCAAACAAACCCACAGCTGCCACGTGCAAAAAACAGCCCTCGGAGATGCTGAAGTCACAGTGCTATCAGTGGAGCTTTGCAGTAGGGTTGCTTGCTGCATCCCCTTTAGTTTTCGGCAGCCTGTGGTGCTCGCAGTTGTCCATTTTATTGGGTAGTGCGGGGCTGGTTTAAGGCACTGGTTCATACCATGCTGCCCATCTCTCAGCAGGGCAGCGCAGTAGCCGCTGCGTGATGGAAGGCAGTTTTCTAGCATGTGCAAGATAATCTCCCATGCTGGTTAGCAATCTTGGCTGGTTTGCTACGATACGCCTCCCCATTTTACATAGCAGTGGGTATTTATGACACAACTATTCCGCTTCGAGTGCTTGCTCCGTGATTTTTGAGGTGGATGGATGTTCTCCTTAGCTGTGCGTTTGCTTTGACACCCTCAGCATTGGGTATTTGCAGAGGGACCAGTGCAGATTCACCTCCCTAAGTCTCTGCTTGGTGACCGGCTGTGCTTTCTGGCTTGGCATCCCGCCGGGTTGCTCCTGCGCGTGCCGTCCACGTCCGTGCTGCAGGAGAGCTAAATTGGGTCTGGGAGAGAGCTGGCAAGAGGCCTGGGTGTTCCTAGAAAGATATTGATTGCCCTGGACAGTTTGGGTTTGTTTCTTTTGTTTCCCTGGCTCTCATCGCAGGGTCGGGCTCGTTAGGGCAGCAGCTCGTTGGAGGATGGAGAAACAGTGCAGGCTTTGCGGCTTGAGGCTGGAGCGGTGCCATCCCAGCCCGCCTCTCTCAAGTGTTAAGTCTGAAGCAGCCTGCCTGGTAATTCCATTAATGGGAGCCTAGTGCTGGGGAGATAAATGTAATTCCAGGGTAAAGCCGACGCTTGGGCTCAAATGGAGAGGATTTGCTGGTTCTCCTGGGTGTGCCGCTGTGAGTAATGTACCCCTGTGTTACCCACAGACGATGTTTAAAGCCTAGATGTCAGCGTAAAGACTGGGCAGTGATAAAAAAAAAAAAAAATTGCTGCTAAATCTGCATGTGAAGAAATCCGTAGCTCTGGAGCCTAGCTGTCTCCTTGCAATGGCTTTTAGCAGGAATAAAAGTTTCTCGCTTAACTCCTGACATGCAGAATGACACAGAGCTAAGCAGCCAGCTGGTTCAGGAGACAGCTTGCATGGGATATAGCTAGAATGAGCTCTCTGTGTATAATCAATGCATATATCACACCAGAAAACTTGCAAGCGCATCAGAGCAAGCCATCACAATTGCAAGCAGCACAAGCTCCTCCACATTTTTGGGTGTTGTGGTCCATGCTTGAATTCAGAGATTACTGTCCTGGCCAGCTATTTTCCCAGTTTGATTTCTTTTTCTTTTTTTTTTTTTTTTTTTTTTTTTTTGCAGACCACATTTTCCTGTTTGCAGTTGTATAATACCCCCGTGGCCCCATCAGCGAGTCTTGCGTTGAAAAGGAATGGTTAATTGTGATATTTTTAGCTCTCCTTGTGGCTCGGATCCTGGAAATCAAACACGGGAGCCAGCACCATTCAGCTTTATGCTGAGGAGCTTCCCGTGCTGCAAGCGGCTGCTGAGCAGTTGCATCCGGCAGGGTGGGAGCTCACAGCCCCCATGAACCCCGGTGCTGTGGGTACCCCAAAACCCAATCAAACAAGGCCCTTGCCCCCACCTTTTGGGGCTCAATGCAGGATTTTCTTTCTGGGAAACTAATTTTCATCGGTCCAAAGAGGCAGGGAAAAAGGCCTATGAAGAAGAAGCAGGTGCTGGGGATGCTCAGCCCCCTGCAAGCCCCCATCGTGACAGCTTTGCCCGAGTGTCTGTTGGTACAAATCTGATCTCCTTAGGACTTGGGGCCCTGCTGGTATCCTGACAGCAGAATTAAAGCCAGCTTGCTCAGAAATGCGTGTTTGTTGGTGTATTCAGCAGCTTGCCGACGCTGCCTCTGCTGTGAGAGGTGTGGGGGAGATTTGCTTGTTCAACAAAGTGGGGTGCAGGCTTTGCTGGTGATCTAAGCAGCAGCTGGGACAGCTGTCCAAGCCTGCACCCTGCTCATGCATCTCTTACTTTTCTTCACAGTAGCTGTGCAGATGTGCCTGGCTTCTTTACGCACACGCTTCGGGCTAGCTCGCTCGCCAGAAATCAGCAGGATCTCATTGAGACTCGCCGCTTGGCTCGAGTTTTTAAATCTCCTGCCTCCCCTTCCCTTCAGTTCTGTTCCCTAATCGGTGGGGGTCATGCTTTGCGTGCCTTTCTCTGGCTGCTAAAGCTGCAGCTTGCCAGGCACGTGGAGGGTTTGCTGTGGAAAGCTGTCCGGCAGTTGCTTCAACCAAGCGTGCGAGAGCCGCATCTGCTGCTCACCGCCATGGTGGCAGGATGTTGGGGGGGATGCAGGTATCAGTTTGAGCTAGTGCACTTGCTTTTTCTTTTTTTTTTTTTTTTTTTGTTTTGTTTCCTCCATTTGCCTCGTAGCTGACTACTCAAGTTTTAGTTTAGTAGCATGGTTTTCTCTTCCCAAGGTAAAATTTTTGGGTGTCTCCTTTCCTGCTTTCATAGCTCTGACGTCTGATCTGGGCTTGAGTGGAGCAAAGTTGCACCAATAGTGAATTGTGTATCTTGTCAAACGTTTCAATACAGAGTACACGAGGAGTGGGCAGGTAAGAAAATGACCTCCATGTTTAGAAATTCAATTTCTCAAAAAATATTGTGCCTGTGGTGTCTTGTTCTTACTGTTTCTCTCTTTCCTCCCCCCTCAGTTCTGTGAGTCTAAACTGGTCATGAGAGCATCCTTGTCTGAATGAGGGGGACTTATCAGGGAGGATGTAATACGTTCGTTTCCTCTGAGTGGTAATAAAGTGGGTCAGAAGTGTTGTGTGTGCTATTGCTGATGATTACAAAGCTAACCAGATAAAGTTACCAAAATATTTCGATGCATCGCTATTTTCTTTGCTCCCTGACTTGCTGCATGAGTTTCACAGGGAAACCTGTATCTGATCTGCAAAGCATGGATTTGCTTGATGGCTGTTCTGGCCCAGGTGCACAGTTCCACCACCTCCTTGCACCCTGGCACAACAGTTTGGGTGGTCCAGCACTGAATTTGTTCTTTACCAAAGTGTTTTTGAGCCACATCTGCATCCTTATCTGGTTTGCTACATGGCTGACCAGGCAGCTGTACCTGAGCAGCTGTGGAGAAACGGACTGAGCTACTGCGGACTGATTCCCATCACACTGCTCTCGAGAAGGAAGGGCTGGTAGGACCATTGGTTGGCCTCCTGGAGACTCGAAGCGTGTTTGCTCTAGACCTCTAGAGGCTGAGCAAGTGGAGCCTGATAACATTGTCCTTCTGACTGCCTTGAGCTTAATGGTGTAAATCCCACAGGAAGCTCTGCAGGTCATGAACTGAGGATGCTGAGCAGCACTAGAGATGCCTTGAGCAGTACAATATTTGGTGAACTATGTTGCCTCACTGCTGGGCTCTAACAAGATGCCTGTTGAAAAGCCACAAGCAACTGGACTTGGCATTAATTCATATTGTAGTATCGGGGAGTCAGCTCCTCTGGGTCGCCTCTGAGTTTTTGAGGCTGGAGACCTTCTGACGCTGCATCTGCTCAACTTTGGGATGTTTGAGGGATGACCTGATGGTTGTGCTTTGGCACTTCTGTGTGGTGAAGAGATCTGGCTGGAGGCTGCTCAGAGTCTCCCATGCCGTGAGAGAAAGATGCCGTGAGATATGGCTGGTGAAATTTGAATTGGGAGTGGGAATTGGGGGTATATATAACATATAGCTCAGAAAACCAATAAGCTTCAGAAGACCTTAACCGTTGAAGGGGTTGAACTTGTTTCCAGCTGACATGTTTAAAATGTGACTAGCTGCCTCTTGAAGTGGGGTGCTGTAATCTGGTTTCCGTGGAAAAAATTGCACGGTGCACGTGTTGAGACAAGGGGCGAATTCGACTCGCCAAGCACGTGTGTTGTTTTCAGGGTCGGTCTGTAAATCCCCTCATTTATTCTGGCCTTTCACAGAGCAGTGAGAGTGCAGGGAGCTTTCTTTCCTGCAGTGTTGCCCTCACTATGCTTTTAATGTCCGAGGATCTGGATGGATCCTGCCCTCTCATGCACCAGCTCTTGGTCCGGTGGCAACCAGAGCTTTTCCCTCCCGTCTGTGCTGGAGGGAACAGGAGGGAGAAGAGGTGGTCCATGTCGCTCTTTGGCAGTGGTGGACTGTTGTCAGTCCCCTGTGTATCTAAGGAAATGGTTTTCCAAGTCACTGTTGGGCTTTTACAGGGATCTCTTCCCTTACCGCTTTCCTGCCTTGGGCATGGAGGCCGTCTGGATCTCCACTGACCTCTTCCTGCAGCGTGTCAAAGCAGTTCAGTCCTTGGGGGATTAAGCAGTTATCTCTTGCAGGGTGCTGGACCCAGCATGGGGACAGCTGGATGGACAGAGAGGTCCATGTGATAGAATCATAGATGGTTTGGGTTGGAAGGGACCTTAAAGATCACTAGTTCCATCCCTGGAGAGGCTGGGCAGGAGGGGTGATTGCCCCACCAGCCTGAGGCTGTGAGACACATCCCTCGTCTTCAGTTTGTAGCTCAAACAGTGCCGCTAGTCCATATTCTCCAACTGATGGAAGTGGCAGGCTTTGAAATGAAAGGATTGGGTTAGCCAGTGTCCTGCTTGAGCTGATAGAGCATGAATTTAGCTCTTCCTGTTTTATTTCAATAAATTATATTAAGAAATGAGCATAAGAGGCTGTGCACCAGAGGCTGCTCCCTCTGCAGACGTCTGATTGCAAAGCTGTGTGGCAGAGCAGTTCCTCATGGTGCTGCAGAGCTGTGGCACGGGCCAGGAGACCTCTCGGGAGGTGCTGCCAAAGGGCTGGCCGATTGCTTTGGCAGCTTGTCTTTTGAGCCAGGCATGGGCATTGCTTCTGTCTATTAACAGTGGTCACTTGCGCCTTGGTGAGTGCAACAAGCTGCTTTTTTCCTGCAAGCTGAGGGGCCGTGCTCTCCCTCAAGTCCCCACTGCTGGGAGGCGGCATACAGGTAACTGAAAGGTCCCCAACATAAACGTCACACGTGTGATGGCTCTTGTGTCCTGCCTAGCATCAGCTTTGTGGTTACAGCTAGTTGCAGCTGACTTCAAAAACTCCGCTCTGTAAAAACGGGCCTGGATTAATCCATTGTGGTTTGTTTGGTTTTGTTTTGTTTTTTCTTTAAAACTAAGAGAAGGTGAATTTCTGCAGAGGTGAAAGCTTGAGCTTTGTAATAAAGTCCATGATTTTCTTAAGGATGCTTTGGGATATTTCTGGGATGTGCGTACACTCTGCATGGTAACAGTTATCGGGAAAACTGAGAACGGAGCAATTGGAGATGCCTAGCTGGTTAATTGATTTTAATGCCACGGAAACTCGGTTTGAGTAGCTTTATGCTTTTTCTGGTGGTGGTGGTGGGGAAGCTGCATTAAGTGGAGGAGCAGCTCTGGGTATTTTTCTGAAGAGTGTTTAAAGGAGGCTTGAATGTGAGGGTTTTAACCGTGCTTGTCTGTTCGTGTCAAGAGCTGGCGGAGTTGGTGGTTTCGGTGCGAGCACAGCAGTGATCGCAAGGCTTGCCTGGGGGCCCCGGGGCAGCTTTGTCAGGAGCCTGTGTGACTAATGCTGTGTAAACTCAGAAAAACAAGAGAGGATTAGCTCTGCCTCCTTCACCTCTGTCAGGAGCTAGGGGTGAGGGAGCTCCGTCAGACTGCTGCCGGGATGTTTGGATGGTACCTCTGGAGATGCTGGTGCATCAGCTCCCTCCACTCAGCACAGCTTCGTACCATGTATGTTTTTAGGTGGGGATCATGCTCTTGCTGGTTTTGGAGGTGAGGTGGCTGGCTTGGCTGTGAAGACTTGTGCTGACAGCCCCTGCAGTACCTGGAGCTTTACCTGGGTCCATCAGGACCCCTCCATCCACCCCTGCGCTGGAGGAGAAGTGGGATGGAGGTGGAGGGGAGCTTGGGCCACCCTGTGCTGGGGACAAGCCAGCCTGTAGGGACCACGCAGGGCCGTGCCACACTCTTGCTCTACGCTCCTGGTGGTGTTGAAGGAGGTCACATCTCAGGATGAAGGGCTGGCGTAGAGTTTGAGCCTATACTTCGTTTTTTCTGTCCTTATTTTCCAGGGTTTCTCTGCAAGGAATTGGAAAATCCCTTCTATGGGCTCCTGTGACAGCCTCAGAAATGTCCAGATGGATTTGAACTTTCGTGCTGCAAAGGGCTTTGAGTATTTATTTTCAGCATCCTGCTGTCTGCTTTGCTTAAGAGCTTTTGCTAGATCCTTCGCATATGCTTGTACTTGCTCCTCTTCTCCTGGAAACCATTTGAGAACACCCTTCAGCTATGGCAAAAAACACCAAAAAAGTATATATCGCTAAATCTCTTGGAGAAATTTTGTTTTACCACTATTCCTTGTTAAGCTGCGAGGCTTGCATAGCTGTGGTGTGTTGCGGTTTGGGTGCACCAGCCTAGTTTAGAGACCTCAGGTAGGACTTCACCGTGCTGTTTTGGATGGGTCTTAAGAGTGAGTGGTTGGGCATGTTGAGCAGTGAATGAGCCATTAAAGAGATTTTAAGTGAATTACCACTGTGCAAAGACAAAGCATCTGGTTGAAGCATCACAGGTTGAAAGCCTCATCTAGGTTTCCAGATGTACCGCTGTGCCATCTTTCTGAGGTCATGCTTCCCATCAGCTTTAGCTGATCTCAGGCTGTTCTTCTGCCAGAAATCCTTTCCCTCTATTTTCTTCTTTCTGGGATGGCTTCCAGTTGGATCAAGCAAACGATGGTTGCTACCACAAGCGTAGAGATGACTGGGATGTGTTGAAGGGGGAGGAGGGGAAAGGCAGGACTGTCTGTTTTGGCAGCATAGTTTTGCATTAGTCAAGCTGATGAATATGTGGGAGTGGGCACGGCTTGCTGAAGGGCAGCTGTGTAGCTCCTGGTAGAGCATGTCCTGCTTCTACCCTAGTTTCCCTCCCTGTAAAGGAGGAGTGAGGATTGCAAAGTGTGTTAATGTTTCTGGGGGGCTACAATGTCAGTAGAGTCCTTTGAGGTACACTGCTGACTGATGGCTTCACGTACGTGCAAAAAATGTTCAGCTTCGCAGTTAACCCAGAGGAGGTACCCCTCTGGGAGGACTTTGAGCACAGCTTTTAAATAAAGTCTTCTGATGAACATATCAAGGAGAATATAAGGCAGAAAATTTCTACAATGAGGGTGGTGAGGCACTGGAACAGGTTTCCCAGAGAAGTTGTGGATTCCCCTTTCCTGGAAGTGTTCAAGGCCAGATTGGACAGGGCTTTGGGCAACCTGATCTAGTGCAAGATGTCCCTGCCCACCACAGGGGGTTGAACTAGATGGTCTTTAAAAGGTCCCTTCCAGTCCAAACCACTCTGTGATTCTATGATTTCTCTGCTTAAATACGCTGCAGGCCAGGGCCTGATGTGTTAGTGCCTCTCTGGGAGGGAGCAGGACAAATCCTGCTGTCGTGTTCTCCTTTAGCCATAAGGCTAGGGGTAGGTTTATCTTCCTGCCCAACTAGTTATAAACATTTATCTGACCTATCTCAGGCAGAAAAGCTCTTGTGTTAGGTGCTTGTTGCAAGTACGTTACTGCCTTGAGGATGACTTCTCAAGGTCTGTCGGTTGGAGAGCCGGCGTGGTTTTGGTAGCTCTCTCGATGTGCTAGCCATATCTGAGGAGCTCGTCATACGTGCTTGTCTCAGAGGGGGTTGCGCATCTTCCTGGTAAAAGCAGCACAGACACTCGGCCTTGCTGTTGGTGATGGCGGGGCAGAGCAGTTTGCTTGAGCTTGAAATTGCTGGTGTTGCACGATCATCACAGGAGGGAGGGGGAGAAAATTAGCATAAGCCTCTTAAACAAAACTTTATTATTTCTCAGAGCTGTCAGAAAACACTCCATCCCCCTATTTAGGCTTCAAATTAGGGTTTCTTTTATGGTGGGTGCATGGTCAGGCTTGGGGTCTGGCAGGACCCCCAAGGTCATGTGCCTGCTCTCTTGGCCAGTGCCACCCTTCTCTTTTACTGCTTATGGCATGGGGGACTTCTCTGGTTGCTCCTGCTATGCAGAGCCTTCCTATTTCTCTGTCCCATCGTTTTGCTTTCACCCTTCAGTCCTGATCTGGTGATCTCCCGTTGTAGGTTACCTGGTATTGCTCAGTCCTCTGCCCCTATGCTACATAACTTTTTTTTTAAAACTGTAGTGAATCTTTATTTGCCACGTTAGATGAAATAGAATGTTACTGTGTCTTTGCAGTACTAGTTCAGTCTGCTAAGAAGCAACAGGTCGCGATGTCAAGGACAGAAAGTGGTTGCTAGAGTGGTGACACCGAGAAAAGTGTATTTTGGTGGACAAGTTGGAGCTGCAGGAAGGCGTCAGAGGAGCTTTGCTGGCATGAGTGTGTGCCATGGTTTCAGTTGGGATAGAGTTAACTTTTTTATTAGCAGCTGGTGTAGTGCTGTGTTTTGGATTTGGGATGTGAAATACTTTTGATAGTGCATTGGTGTTTTTAGTTGTTGCTGAGCTCTCAAGGCCTCTTCTGCTCCTCACACCACGCCGCTGGTGAGTAGGCTGGGAGGGCACAAGAAGTTGGGAGGAGACACAGCCAGGACAGCTGACCCCAGCTGACCAAAGGGATATTCCATGCCATATGACATCATGCTCAACATATAAATCTGGGGGAAGAAGAAGGAAGGGGGGGACGTTCGTAGCGATGGCATTTGTCTTCCCAAATAACCGTTATGTGTGTTGGAGCCCTGCTTTCCTGGAGAACACCTGCCTGCTGATGGGAAGTAGTGAATGAATTCCTTGTTTTGCTTTGCTTGTGTGCATGGCTTTTGCTTTACCTATTAAACTGTCTTTATCTCAACCCACGAGTTTTTCCTCACTTTTACTTTTCTGATTCTCTCCCCCATCACAACTGGGGGTGAAGCGAGCGTCTGCGTGGCACTTGGTTGCTGGCAGGGGTTAAAGCAAGACAGTGTGTCATCCATGGTCTGCATTGCCTGGAGCATGGTCATGTCTCCTGGGAGGAGCAGCCCTGGGGCAAGTGAAGCTACTGGGCCCTTCTCGAAGGTAGTTTGGGAATGAGGGGCTGATTTCCTGGCACTCAGCTGTGTTTCCAGTATGTCTGGCTGCTGCGGGACAAAACGCTTTGTCTGAGAGCTGCAGTTGCTTTGGGAAGGCAGGCCAGGCCACCTTCATATGGGTTTGATTAAATGTAGCAGCACTTAGAGAAGCTACAAGCATCTCTCTTTGCCTTGCTCAGCAGTACTGGGAGGCGAGGAGTTTGAACTTTGCCAGGGATGTTTCTGCGATGTTGTCTAATAATAGCAATCGCATTGAGAAAGTTAGAGGAAAAAGGAGCGCCGGAGGAGGACGGGAGAAAAGGTGGTCTGCACAGCGACCATAAGGTTCTCCCCTCCCCATACTGAGCCCTGGTGCAGGAGTGGGTCGATGCCAATGCAGATGAAGTCCTACAAAGCTGATAAAGCCCTTTTAGATGCAAGCCTTGTGAAGGTATGAATTTCATTGCTGGGGGCGGAAAGTTGTCTACTTTTATAAATAAGCTGCAACTAAAGATTATTGGCCAGGCTGTATTTGTCGTGTTATTTCTGTCTTTGTAGAGACTTTATGTTCCACTGCAGAACAGTGTTCAGTTACTGACTTCAAAAGAAAAACAGAAGACCCTCCTGGAAGTACATAACACAAGTAAATAACTCTTGTGTTTTGGCTAGAGTGGTAATTTAAAGCAACAGGGAGAGCAATTATAAATGGTGATGGAAAATTTGTGCTTGAGGCTGGAGTCCAAGGTCTGTGCTGTGCTCTTGTGGTCTCCAGCATTGTTTTCATCCTTAGAAATGCCTTCAGCCCTTCCATAGTGGGAAAGGAGAAAGGGGAAAATGGGGGGCCAAATGGATTATGTTTTTTCTCATTTCTGTAAATACCGGCTGGCAATGGCTGATGTCTGTGAGTCACCCGCAGAGACTGGGGAAAACAAGCAAGTCTCTTTTTCTCAGTCCAAGGTAAACCAATGCACTGCATGAGTAAGTTTTCTCGCCATTCATAACGAGGTCTCGTTGGCAGGAAATACGTGAGATGTTGTCGGGCTGGTCCTGTATCTTCCCCTTGCCGGTTTGGTGCTTTGACTGGAGTTGTCCCACTGGGTTTCCTTACCTCCCCCTGCTTCCATATCCTCTTTCCATTACAAGATGCTTGCGGATGGTTGTTCATCCACTGTATTCTTTGCTGTCCCCAAACAGTTGCATGAACAGAATGGGAAAAGTAAAACCATATTAGATGTGGTGACCTTTACTTCACTTGCTTCAGTTTGCATCAGAAGACGGAGACGGCTGCTTAGAATTGTTTCCAGTAAAACATCTTTTTTTCTGATACCTCTTTGGCATGCAGCAGGCACTTTGCATGCCTGCAGCAAGGTGTTTCTGCAGCCCGCAGAGACAACCTCTGTGACAGGTTTTGCTCAGTGCTGCTAGATGTCTTTTGTGTGACTAATGTACAAAAGCCTTATAAAACAATCTGTAGGAAATATAAAACCATTTATATTATGAAACCATAATGATGAACCAATAATAATGAAAAAATGGAAGCAGCCTGCCTCTGACATCAGATGGGATTCATCTGCCCTGCAAACTAGGAGAAATTGCACAAGTGCTGTAGAGCAGGAGATCTCCAGCAGCATCTCAGGGAGAGGAGTAGAGGAGTTGCAGGTGGCGGCTTCCATCCCATTTATCAGCCTCTTTTCTGCCTCTCTACTTAGACGTTAACTTCAGTGCATTGACTGTTGAGGAGGCTTTGCAGGATGAACAGCTTTGGTTTGGGACTGATCGTCTTGTCTTTACCTTGGCTTCACTCTGTGATTTTTGGAGAAGTCCCCCGTCAGCCTCATGCCGGGTACCTCCACTGTGGTGCCAGGACTAGGCAGGAGTGTGTTCAGGGCAGGGATCTAACACCCTCCCATCTCTCATGAGGTTGCCTTGGCATCTTTCCCTTTCACCAGCCAGTTCTTATAAATGTCACTAATTACTATTCTCTCTAATGCTTACAGGATTTGCCAGTTCCCGTACGCCGATGGGGATTGTGTTCTGGCTGCTTGTCGGTGCCTTAAGAGAAGCCGACGCTCTGAACAGGTACGTTTGCTGTGCTCCTGGCGAGGGCAAGAGGGTCTGTCTGTGTTCAAGAGTGAAACGTGCGCAAGGCTTCCCTCGTGGGTGTGGATTGACACATACTGTGGGAGAGGCCACTCCACAGTGAATGTTTTTTTTTTCCATTCAGATGTGTTGTGAAAACACCCAGGCAGAAGGTAAGGTTTGCACTTAGCCTTGCTGACAGTCCTCTGAGGAAAGCATTGGAAAACACAGCGTGGCTGCAGAGCCGCTCCTGGGAGGCCGTGCTCCTTGCTTAGGCAGGCACAGCCTTTTCCTTCCCATAGCACCAGCTGGGGAATCCCAGTCGAGCTTGTGGCTGCACACGCCGCTCCTGTGCCCTCCTGCTTTGCTGGCTTTTGGTAGCTTCCCTGTGGCGTGCGTCTGCCTGCTGTCCCGAGCCGGGGTGGGAGGAAGCTGTTTTCATGTTAGTATCCAACCATGAACAAATCTCCTGTTGTTTTCTTACTGTATGGCAAGAACAGCCTGTAGCAGCTTATTCCTCCTTGGATAATTACTGCTCTGCTCTGCCACTGATTGCTATCGGAAGCAGTGGAGTAGTGCCTCTGCTGTGCTGCCCAGTGCATCCTTTTGCCTGATTTATTTGATGTATTTATTGCTTTAAGGCATCGGCACTCAACTGAAAAAATCTCATCTGCGCTCTCTGCAACTGTTTGGCACTGTAAATGGATTGCTTGAGTTGGTTGTACTTTCTGTGCTACCAGCAGGTCCGCTCGCACCTCAATTCTCAATTCCTGCATTACTTTGAGGAGGAGAAAATACAGGGCTGGGTTGCAGGCTGCTTTTTTATTAGCTGGAATTATGTTCCCAGCTGAGCAGAGGTGTGCGTGCAACCACTGGAACTGGAGTGGAATATTTCACCATTTGCGGTCGCTCAGGGGAGGTCTGAGAAGTGGGTAGATGGACGCTGCTGCGGGAGCGTCAATAGACAAGGAGGATTGGCCTGGCACACCGAGCTTGAGCCTTCAGCTTGCTGTAAGAGCTTACAGAGCAAAAGAAGCTTCTTTCTGATGTCCCTGATGGGCTTCATCCCAAAATGGCATTGCCTTGCATTTGGCCTGCCTGAATGGCCCATTTGATTGTAGGAGGACATCACTGTAACTCGCTGCGTGAAGCTTTCTTGATCCCTAAAAAAGCAAAGTGGATTCATTATGGAAAGTGATCTTTCTTGAAAACCTGGTTCACCCGGGACTGTCTGGGTGGTGCAGCAAACGCACTGGAAGAGTAGGAGTCAGGGTGGAGCTGTTTCCACCTAAATCCCTTGCGTTTCCCAGGGTTTATCGCACCAGGCAAGCAGACGTGCTCTCCATTCGGAGCTTAACGCAGAGATGGTTACTAGAGCACCACCTGTGCTTCCCGGTGCTGGCCTTCTCGTTGTACTTCCCTTTCTTCAAATTAATTTTCTAGTGTAAAAGGCCTCTTTTTAAAGGGAGAAGTGTGATGAGAAGGGGAACAGCAAAGGTAGGAGTGCCTCCATTTGCCAGCAAGCTGTTGCAGGTGTGTCTGAGTCGGAGGGAGCCAGCACTGAGTCAGGGCCTCAGACTCCTGGTGACTCAGGTGGCAGAAGCCCAAGTCGTTCTCTTACACGCCTGAATTGCAGTGAATTTCCTGTAAAGGCGTTTTGCCTCCTGTAGTGGCCATGTAGGGAGCGGTGTGACATCCTCTTCCTCCTGTATGGGTTATGAGCAGCTCGGTTCACAGGGGATGCAGGCAAGTGGTGGTGGCGGCGGCACTTCTCTTCCTGCCAAAACAGGTGGAAGTTTGATTTATCCCATCACCCTCAGCCCTAACTCTGTCCTTTTCTTCCCCCCTGTTTTGTTGGGTTTTTTTTTAAGATGGGACAAGTCACAGTAGTTGCAGTTGTCTATCTGTTGAGCTTGATGAGATTCTTATGCAAATCCGGAGGTTGTGTTCTCCTGGCAGGTCTGCTTGCATGCATTATCCACTACTTCATCGTACTGGGAAGGGATCTATTTTCTGAAACAGGGTTTATTTTTAGTCAAGGCTTTCCCTGTCTAACTGGCAAAAGTTCAGCATTTGCAGCGCAATTTGCAGAAGCAGCGATTTCACCAAATACTTGGGCTGGGGGAAGGGAGAGGAAATGTCGTATTAGCTAGCGAAAAAGCTAAATGCTGACTTGAAAAAATAGTGTGAGACGCTGTTGTGAGAGCATAAGGATGGGTAATGCAAGTTGAGAACAGCGTTGCGTTGGCTGCAGTCGATAATTCAATATGGGTTGCTCGTTTTTTCCTTGCGACGGCTGCCACAGAGGTTAACCAACAGTGGATGGGTGGGAACTGCTGTTCCGGGTCTGGTGGTCAGTGTAGACAACCTTTTGGCCTGACCCTGGGGCAGTGAGTTAACAAACTCACCTGAACTGCAGCATCCATGGGGAAAGTACGTCCATGCAGGACATTGCACTGCCCTGTTACACCCACGCTTGGGGCCACGGGAGGCTTGCCGAGGGTTGAGCTTTGTAGTGATACAGGCACTATCATCCCCATGTTTGAGGACGCTTGTCAGATACCCTGGAATGAACAGAGTGGCGTGTGGGATGTCCTGGGGCAGTGCTGCAGCTGTCTCCTCCGCTCCTCCCCAGCTGCTGCTCCAGGGACAAACTGTCTTCATATGCCCCATTGCTCTCACTAGCTGCTCAGAGCCATTCTGGGTCTTGAACTGGCTTCTAGCGTGAGCAACTGTCCTTCAGAGGTGCAGAGATCTTTTCTTGTTCTTGCATCTCCCCTGACATTTCCACCGCTCCTTCTACAGAGGCGTCTTTGCTACTGTTAGCTGTTAATGCTGCAAACACCAAGGTGTCTGAGGATGACACTGGCGAGCGGGTGACTGTGTTCAAAGCCTTTGATACTTACTCCTCTGACAAATGAGGCTTGGCTCCGCATGTGGGCACATGAATGATTTGTTTGCGGCTGCAGGTTAACTCCTGCCGTTTGCTTTATCCTTTTTTTTTTTTTCCCCTACCACAGCAGACAATTGCACAGCAGCTTTGTCACAGTTTCATTAAGAAAACAAGGAGAAATTGACCATTTTCAATTTTCTTTTGAATGTTTGGAAACTAGAAGAAAGAGGGGAAGTAGCACTAGGTTATTAGGTGTATTCTGCGTACGGTCTGAGCAGGTACACATTGCGTGCAGGTAACAGAGATGTATTTTTGTGAAAGAGTTGGGAATGAAACTTTTGAGTGGTGTTTCAGTCACTGGAATAGAAGCACCATGAGAATCAAGGTAAGAGCACCCACTGAGTGTCTAGAGGAGTAATCTTCCTGGGGGAATTAATCTCATTTAACCTGATAAAAGAATTTATGCAGTGGGGGAAGTCTCTGCCACTTCCTGCTGAGCTTCCTGAGAAGGCTGGGAAAAATTAAGTGCTGAAACCACCCTCTTCTCTCCGGGGGAGGCTTATGTTTTCCTAAGACCTGTTATTATCTTCCTGTTGAAAAACCATCTGTATCAGCTGGCAAATTAAGATTGTTTTAGCTACTTGGTTTTCCCTGGCTCCCTCTGGACTTGCTTGTTGCGAACCCATTTGCAAATCCCCTGTCCATGTGGGATGCAGAACATCTTGCATGTGTCCCAGTACTGCTGCAGTGGTTGGCCCCATGCTTGCCATACCCCTGATGACCTGTGGATATGTAGGTTTCATAAGTTTGAAGTTTTTCCTTAGGGAAGGTTTGTGGGTGGTTTTTTGGTTGGATTTTTTTTCTTTCTTTTTATTTTTTTTTCTTATATTGCTAATTATTTCAGGGGAACTTATATCTTATTAGTGCTTTCTCCCTGAAAGGTATTTCTCTTCCTCTCTGTCTCTTGCCCTCAGTGGCCAGAAGAACCCTGATGCATTAGGAAAGCCAGTCTCTACTTTAAATGGCCTTAAGCATGTGCATATTTAGCTCAATTTCCTTTTACAGCAGCTTGTTACGAAACGAGCAGGAATCTCAGGGTGTCCCTGGGTCAGCTTTTCTTCTGACCCTTGGGTGAAAGCAAGAAGGGTTTCACTCCAGTGGGTGAGTGCTTGGAGGAGGAGGTGTCCAGCTCGAGGTTGGAGTACTCTGGGTGGAAAATATTTCTCCTATCAGGGAATTTTTGCTGATATTGTTGAACTATGCTTAAAGTATGTGGGCATATATTGTAATCTGCTGGCAAAGACGCTGTGAAGATAGCCGTCCTGGGTTGGAACAAAGGTGCATCTAAACTGCTTGTGTCCAAAGCAATACCCCATCTTCAGTGGAGGCAGAGGAGCCGGATGGAAGCTGAGCAGCCTAATTCAGGACTCCATCTGCTCTAGCCTGGCTTTGTGTCTTGCAGATGTGCTGGGTTTTGAGCAGGCCGAGAGCTTCACTTGGCTGGCAGCCTCCAGCCCCAGGTAGTCTGTCAGGCCAGCAGCAGCCACCTCTGTGGCCACACTGAAACCAAGGTCTGCATGTGTGGTTGCAGCGGTGGGAAGGCTGTCTATGGGTTACCTGCAGCAAAGGACGGAGCTGACTTCTGTAAGGTTCAGATCACCATTTTTAAAATCTTTGTTCAGCACAGATGAGCTGTTGTGGCATGCGGGTCTGTCTCTTGGGCATCTCACAGTTGGTGCGTACCCAGCCCTGTGATCACACGCTGCGTCTTTTGAGTGTCATTTGATTTGCTTTCGCAGGCAGAGATCTCATGTAGCCCTCCCCCATGGAGGGTCAGCGTTTGGTGCCTGTCTAAATTGCTACTTGTCCCTTGAGGTTGTTCTGCTCTGCTTTGCTCTGTAATTACTTGCCAGGCATTGCATGCTTCCCAGCAGCTCTCGCGGCAGTTTGTAAACGGGAAGGTAAGGAAGAGTGGACAGATGGACATCTGTGAGGGCTGCTGGTAGTGGGGAGAGGGAACGGTTTTAGCCCTGATCACATGAAGCATACTCTCCAGGCGGATCCCACTGTGACTCTTGATGAAGTTTCCCTTTCCTTGGCTGACTTGTTGGAAAACCTTTTCACTCTGAGTTTGGTTTGGAAAGAGAAACACCCACACAGATGGCTGCTCTTCAGTTGTCATTCACGTTGGGGCTTTTTATGTTCCTTTTTGCATTACCCTCAGGTGAAACCCAGGCTTGCTGCCAAAACACATATCCCAGAATTATAAAGAAAGTAAACACTAAGGATATTCTGGTTTTTCTCTGTAAGCTGGAAATGCAAGGGGCTATCTAATATTTTATCAGTTCACAAGGGATTATGTTGCTTTTTCTTTTTGGCTGAGTTTCCATGTCGTTCACTTGTTTGTTTTCCTCAGATAAAAGATACAGCTTTCATTAAGATTTGTTTTGGCTATGTTTTGCTCCTTGCTTGAGACTGTCTGAATGGTGCCACTTTTTCTAGACAAATGCCAGTGCTCTGCTTTGGAGTCATGCTGAGCTCATCTGATAAGGTTGTTTGGGTTTTTTTATCCAAAGTGGCTCTCAGAAGAATTGCTGGATTGTTAAATGATGAAAAGTATTTTTAGGTCTTTGGGGTATTGTAACTGAAGGCAAGGGAAGGAGAGCAGTAGCATTGCTGGAAGGCTTGTGTTCGATGTGCTGGTGATTTATGAAACTGAAGTTACTTGCTCGGCCTCTTGCCTGGATCTTTTGTTGGTATCCAGGATGCTAGGGATGGCGCATTCCACGTGAACTGCAGGTTTCTGGCCATACTGGATCTTTCTGGTCTTGCATTGCTCCTGGCTTCTTAGCCAGTAGAGGGGAAGCAGAGTTAAGCCATGGCTGGCCGGCATGCAGAGGATGCTTGAGAGGATGCTTGGAGGGTCCTGCACTGGGCTGCCAGGGTGCAGGAAGATGATGCTGAGGAAGAAAGTGGAAATGGCAACCTGCAGGCAAAGGTTTCTGGTGAGTTTCTAGAATTGAGACTTGCTGTCCACTTCATTGTTCGTGTTCTCTAACCCTGCAAAATTGCTGTGGCGGCGCCTGTGGTAGGCTTTGGTAGACAGGAAGGATGCTGGTGCAAGGAGGTGGCTGGTACTTCCAGGTGTATTAACTCATTCCTGAAATACTCATTTTTTAAAAAAAAAGTTTTGTCTAGGGTAGCTGTTTTTGGGGCCTTGCTGGCCATCCTTTGAGTGGAAATAGGACTGACTGAAAGCTGCTTTAGGAGGACAGGGACTGGTACACGCGTGGCGTGCAACGATGCTGACAGTGCTGCCGTCAGCCCGCACGTGTTTACATACCTCCGTGTTGCACGGTGAGGACCACACTGAGGAGAAGCACGGTCTCCCAGTGATTTAGCAGGTTGCATTTAAATTTGCCAAGATTTGTCACTGCAAGATCGGTGGTGACTTGAAAGATGCCCCTTCTGCCTCTCTCCTGCAACAAGGATTTTTTAAAAGAGGGATCCGTGGAAGAAGGAGGCAAAGCAGCATCAAAAATTTTCTTGAAGTAATGGGAGGGCAAGTGGGATGTTCACTGCTGTTCCCGTTGGCAGCCCCGTATTTATTCCACGTGTGCATTGTCCCATCTCGGGAGGGCCCTCACCCTTTACGTTGGGAGTTGTAGCTTGTTTCTGGGGGTGGAGAGGGACTCTCATGGCCGATGAGGCGCCTCCTTCCCTCCACAATCAATCCTTCATTCCTTGTTTTCTGCCGCAGGCACCGTGCAAAGCGGAGACATCCTCAAGGCACGGTGCCAGCGGCCCAGGTGTGGTGGTGGCTGGGCTGGTCCCACGCCTGGGTGGGGAGGACCAGGGGGGATGCATCCCTGCGTGGTGCAAGTGCTGGGAGCTGCCGAAACCCCCACACCAGGTTTCTGGCAAATGCACTCCTGGACTAAACCATGTAAAAACCAGGCTTGCGGGAGCTGGGATAAGTGGCTCGACCATGGCGATTTTCTTTTTGGTCTTTATTTCCTAGTGTGCAACTGCTGTAATTCTTCTGTGTTACTTTTATCATCCTCGATTTCTGAAAGTATGTTTTTCTTTTTTTTTTTTTTTCCTTCTTTCCTGAGGGTTTTGGGCAGTGTTTTCCAAAGCCATTGTGATGGGCATTTCCCCTTCCCTCCCAGTAGCAGCTTTCATTTTTGAATCAATAGCTCGGCATTGTTCACATTGTTTTCCAATTTTATGGCCTTTTTTTTCCCCCCCTTTTGACTTTGACTAAGGCAGCCTCCTAAATGCTTCTGGAGTCTTTCAGGTCACTTTGCAGAAAATATTTTTTTCCTGTTACAGAAGGTCTCATATTCAAAGCTCCAGGCAGGAAAACTGCTTTTGTAGTGCTCACATTTGAGTTTCTGAAAACGTGATTCTTGCGAGCTTTTTGCTTGTTTTTTTGGCCAGGTTTCAGTTAAGATCGTGCTAAGTTCAGCTTTAAGCAAGACTTCATAAGCTTGATGGAGTTGACTGTTGTTGAAACGTTCCTAATGACATAACAAACCCTGCTACTTCTGGTTTCTACATAGCATCCCACGTGCTAAATCTGTTCTACTCTTCCGGTCCAATGCTTGTTCCCCCCCCCCCAGTTCCCTCCAGAAATAACAGGTTATTATTAGGATCTGTATGCATATGCATTTACCAGGCTTGATATAGCTTTGCACTGAAGACGTTTATCTCTTTACCTATGTTGAACTCAGAAGCTGGACCCTGTGGTCAGCATAGCGCAGATCTGCAAACTTCCCTTGGTTTGTTCAGAGCGGGATCTTCTGGCTGTGCAAATACTTAGGTTTTCTTCCCTAATTTTAAATGAGCTGCGATCATTCATTTCTCTACTCAGATTTTTTTTGGAAATAACTCTCTTTTAAGTGAGAAGTGGACTTTATTTGCATTTTTGGGTTTTCCCCCTGCCCTTTGAGCACTGAATACCAGTGAAAGGCTTTGAGTTATATCAGCCCGGGTAGATGGTATTTGCAGCATAGCAGTGGTGTCTCCTGGGATGTGTCTGACTTCTTTCCCTCTCCGCTAGCGAACATTGATCTTGTCGAGGGGGACAAGATGTCCTCACCCGTTGGGTACCGGGAGCCTGCTGATCCGGCAGTGGGAGGACTGCAATGAGCAAACCGCTCGGGGAGCAATGCAAGCCACCCACAGCAAGTCACTGAGATCTTCTCAACCGCCAGCTAATTACCGTGACCTTGTAGTGTTTGCGGCTTGTGAGCTGATGCTCAGGAGATAAGCTTCCTGAGTGTTAACTGTTTGAACGGTGCAATCCCAGTACTTGACGCAGGTAACCGAGTTGGATGCACTTGAACGAACAACACGTTCATGGAGAGGGAGAACGGAACGCCTGTAGAGATGAATAACCTTTTCTCCTTTTCTCAAGTCACTGTTCTCATTTATCCTTTGAACTAGCTTTTTTTCCCAGTGTAACACCAGAATTTTGCAATAAAATCCACATGTGAGGAACCAGTGGCGTGTCTTCTATTCAAAACGGCCTCCGTGTCATCTCACTGCTTAAATGGTCACAGAGAAATGTTTGGATTAAGCAACTAGGGGCCGAATGCATGTTGAATGAATTAGTTTCTCCCCTTTATACTGTAATGACAATGCCGTTAGAGAAACCACATGAGAGGAACGTTTCTCGGAGCATCTCTTCCGAGTTCATGTGTTTAAAACTGCAAACTTGAGTATTTTTAATCACAGTTAAAACCTTTCTGGGTTTTTTTTGGGAGATGCTTTTCCTTGGTTAGGTTTTGTGGCAGTGCAGCTGTGGTATGCGTGCTTGCTGCTGGTGATGGGTTGGTCTCGGAGCAGAGGAGGTTGTGTCCTCCTCTTTCAGCCCTTGACCTCTTTTCAAGTCATGCCTTGCTGTGTCAGCCCCTCTGAGAAGCTTGGTGATAGATGTGGAGGGATATTAACTATTTTTCTTCAAAATTATGCAGTGGTTTCTTATATTCACCTGGAGTAATACTTGAACCATGGTAATGACTTTTATTTCCGTAGGAAAAGATGCACTTTCTTTCCTTGTTTAACCTCGTTTCACTTAAGGTTGCCCTAAGCAGCTGTTTTCTTGTCTGTTTTCAGACACCAGCCAAAAATATTGGTGTTCAGCCTCCAGAAGGCTTTGTGTGTATGTTAAATGAAGGAATAATTTAATGAAGCACCTAACCATGTCACCGCAGCATCCCTTAGGTAGGTGTAGTCATGATTACCCAAAAATGCCAAAGGTATATGATTATGATTATGCTCCTTGAAAAACCTGGTTAGAATTAGAGGTCAATTTAAAAAATGTAATTTTCAGAAGGGCTTGTCATTGACAGTTGCCTGAATGCTGAATTCAGTTGTCTGAATATTATTTCTGAGGGAAAATGCCATTTCCTTCTCTTTCTGCCACCAAAACTGGAGATGCCCCCCAGGCCTCCAAGATGAGACAAGTAGTAGTCACCTCCGTGCTGCAGTGTTTCTCTTTGACTCTTTTTGCCTGGTGTATTAAAACCAGGTAGGTTTTAATACCAAACCAGCCTCCAGGTAGGCTGTGTTGTATATAAATTAGGTGGTCCTCTACCTCAGTTTAGAAGCTCTCTTGGATAAATGTTTAGTGTTAGTGTTGAGAGAGAACATTTCTGGAAGTAGCCTGATGCCAAGGCTATTGGTATGTTAATTGGGAGAAAAATAAAAAAGAAAAAGGAAAAAAAAAATATCCGTGGACTCTGCAGCTTGCTTGAGCTTTCTAGCCTTAGAGGCTTGGCAGGCGTGTTGCGAAAGAGACTCCTGCTTTCCTGCTGGAAACCCTTTGGATTAAACTTTCTTTCAGTCAAGGGACTTTGTACGTCTGGTATGGAAAAGCCTGCAAGTGTACTCAGCTCACAGCGTCTGTGGAAAAACCAGCTGCTGTGTCGGCTTGTGAGTTGTCGTCCTGGGGATCTGCCCAAAAGTCTGTTTTTTCCATTGCTCAAGCCACAGTGTCAGGCTTGGCACACTTTGTCATGCAAAATCATATGGATGGGGTTTGCAGCTGGCACACCTTTTAAAGAGCCTATTATTATACCTTGCCGTAACAAATTAATTATGCTGTTGAGGTAATGATAGTATACTAGTATAGCTAAAATGGCTCCTATAGCTATGCTACCGAAGATCACTTTGGTTTGGTCTTTCCAAGTTGGCATGCTGCAGAGGTACAAGGCAGTTCTGTTGTATTTGCTCCCTCATCATGTTTGCACGGGTATCCACGATAAAATATTCCCCTGCTATCCCTAATAAGATTGCAAAAGCTGCAAGGATGAGTTGTGAGAAAACAGGCTTGGTGTTAATAATTTAGAAGCTAGATACCTAATGCTTTCTTAATAGTTGCAGTTGCACACATGAAAATATGATTTATGTATTAACATGATATGAACACCCTGCAAAATGCATACAGTGTGAATTTTTACCTGCATAAAACTGTACTTGTAAGCATAACTATTCATCTTATACTCAACTATTAATATATCTAATGAAGGATTGCCCTGGATGTCAGACTGAACTTAAAAAGTTACAATGGTCATGCTTACTGAGTACTTTATAACGCTGTATTGATCTGCAAATTGGGCAATCACCTCCTTTTTGCTAGGAAACGTGACCCTACTGAAGACAAGTCTTTGGTTTAATTTCAGTTGTGCATTATTTTCTGTACAAATCTAGAACTACCATTTATGAAAGCAGCAAGGAGATGGCTGCTTATTGAATGCTCTTGAGCTCTTGAGAGGATTTTTGGGACACCATCTGCAGCAAAAAGGCAGGGATCTGTCAACCCTTTCAGTTCGGAAAGCTTGTCTCCAGGTGTGCTCCATCTATGGAGCAGATGCTGGAGGGCACCAACTCGGTGCGTGTTTTACAAGCTCTGCACTGAAGCATTCTGCTTGGTTTGAGATACATAAAATCACTGTATCTTTTTCCTGGAGGCTGAGCTATTCACCTGCCCTGGAACTGAAGAGGAAAAAACCCTGGCCATTATTAGCAGATCAAAAAGAGCAGTCTGCCAGCTCGCCTAACGCACGGGTTACGCCACAGCCTGGAGCTGGATTTTTTGTTAAGAGCAACTCAAATAAGAAGAGCAAGCAAACCTATGAACAAAACAGAAACCAAAACTAACAAAGGAAGCATCTGCTATTCTGATGAACTGATATAAGTGAGGGAGGAAAAAACAAGTCATCAGAGACCTCCAAAGGCTTGCTACTTTGCCCAGAAACCTGCAGTTCAGAGATGGCAGGCATTTCATAGTCTGACGATGGTGTTGCAGATGTTCCTATGGTGCAATGCTAGGCAAAAGCAGGCTGGGTGATAAAGAGTGGCAGAAGATGCTGAGCTAGCATGCAGGGAAGCTGTGTCTCGGGTCTTGTTCTGTTTAGACGAGTGCACCTCTCCAAGGCAGCTCCGGTTCTGTTCTCCACCGTGGTTTTGGTGCAATGAGAAATACAGTGGGGAGGAAAGGAACCTGGTCCCAGCATTTGCCTCCATTTTCGGCTTGCGTGGTGAAGTGGAGCGCAACGCTGGTGTGTGGCAGCACCGAGGGACTTGCTTGGCTGCTCTGCATGAACATCTCCCCGTGGCGGTATGGTAGGAGGCCTGGTCTGCAGGACACTTAGCTTCATGCTGAGGTGGGTTGGTCTGTTTGAAAGCGTGGCACAAGGCAGAGATGCTTAGGTTAGTGTTTTTATTACTATAGAATTTGTAATGCGGGGTTAAGGATGCATCCCTGCAAACACGGGAGCAGGAGGGCTATTTTTTTTCTAGTTGCCAGAAGCCCGGCTGGTACGAGGTGGGAGAAGAAACAAGAGGAGGGGTTGTTTTAGCTGTAAGCCAAATGTAAAGAGCAGGTACGATATGCCCACAGGCTGTATTGTCGGCACATAAATCTAGTGAACAGGAGAGAGGACAGACTGTTTGTATTGGCACTGCTGTCAGCTCTCATTTTCTCACAGCTGGGGGACCATGAATGCACAGACCCCATTGATGGGATGTCCTGTTTTTAACCTTCTCAGAGAAGGGATTTGTCTGCCCTGAAGCGTAATGCGTTTCTGCGTCTGCCTTTCCAATGGCAAAGGGTTTCACATCCCTTTGCTGAACGGTCCCTGTCAGCCCCAGAGATGGCTAGTGCCACTTTGCTTGTCTTCACCTCTCTGTGGAGCAAGAGGTGCCTGGCCCAGAGTTTTTAATTGTGATCATCACTCTCGTTATTACTGTCTGTAACGTCTGTAGAGCGTGGAGTCTTTTATTTAACCAGCAACTGGGGAGAGCATCCCTATAAAATTTTAGTAACCTATCATTTTAATACCTTACAAGTCTCGGCTCCTTGTATTCAGAAGTGAGTAACCTGGAGTGCCTGGTTGCTCATAGTGTGCACACACTCTTGAAGCAGCTGCCCAGAGTGGGTAGTACAGGAGGAGCGCAGAGAAACGGGAAGATTTGGTCAGCCTCATTGGAAAGTAGCTACAGCAGCAAACAAATTCTTCTTACACGCACACGCGATTTCTGACATCGAGGCAGAAGGCTGACAAGGTGCCTCGGCTTGGAGAAAAAGTTGAGTGATCTGCATAAAGTCCTTATGATTTTGTCTCTCGAGGCAGAAACAGCTAAAAACCTTCAGAAGAAGAAACCTCTGCCTGATTTTTGTTGCTGCTCATTTGTTCTGGATGGTTGGTTCCAGCAGGGAGAAGGATCGTTGATCTCTCTGCCCCGTATTATTGGTGTTGCATCTGCTCCTGGTTCAAGGGAGATGGGGATGTCCTTTGCGTGAGCCATTAACCTGTTTCCCAGGCCTTGCTGCATTCGTGCGTCTTCTGACAGAGCAACCCTACAGTTGAGCTGATCAGCTTCCCCCCTGCCATGAATGTTTCTGCTGTTAATGAGAGATGTTTTCATGTTGGAGATCAAACACACTCAAAGCCACCCTGGCAGGTTTGCTTGTGCCAGGGTTCAACTTGGACACTTGGTCAAACAGAGAAACAGCTTTGAAACAGTGCCCTGGTCCTTCAACTGCCAGAGGACAAGTGCAGGAATAAAGTGGCTTAAAACCCCCTCTGTTCAGCAATGTGACACAGCGCTGTCTTCCTATTCCTTGCGTATGTACTGGTTTTTACAGCCTTCCAGCATCATCCACCAGTTAATGGTTTTGATAAGTATTTGCTGTGGAAAAAGCTGTGGTGGAGAGAGGTGATCCTGGCATGTCCTCCTGGAAACTCATCCTGTCTGGTGCCATGATAGTTTTGTAAGCATGATCTGCTTGTTGCAGCATCTAAGATTGCAGCGGTCGATGTGGCGGGGATGTCCAGGCAGATGGAGATGCCTCTTGCCCTCAGATTTCATCTGTAAAGCTTGTGGCCCATTAATCGTGAGAGCAGATGCCTTTTGTAACAGGGTGATGGTTGTGGATGCTGGATAAATTGTGTGCAACTCATTGGGGATCTCAGTCCTGGCGTCTGAGCTGTCTTTGGGTTGATGAAGGGTTGCTGCACTTGTCTTGTCCATTTGAACACTTACAGTGTCTGTTTCAGAATGACAACTGTGGAGAAGACAGGATGTGCTGTGTCTCACTGCTCGGGGCTCAGCACCAGAGAAGACATTTCCCCTCTGAATCCCCTGCCCAAGAAAGATCAGGTGGTGGTTGTTCTCTGCAAAGACAGTTAGAAGTATCTGTGATCCCTTATTGGTCTGCTTGTGTTGCAGAGCCCTGGCAGAGATGCTCTCTTAGGATGCCAGGACAGAGGGCTTAAATGCTGGAGCCCAAAGCTCTCCCAGCTTTGCTGTAATGCCAGCGCTCAAGAGTGGAAGACCTGCCACAATGGCTCCAGTCAAGGTCCAGCTTGGCCAGTATTGCTGCCCTAGTGATGACCAGAATGGATCCTCAGGGAAGGAAAGTGAGTCGCTGGGTTTAACAGCTACAGGTGGACCGAGTAGAATGTGCCACAGCCCAATTGCGGGTCACTTGGAATAAGTTTTTCCTTCTTCTGTTTGACTTTTTTAATCCGCTGTCTCATGGTCTTTCACTGTTCCTAACATGGTTTGCATGACACCAGTGGCTGCTGCAGGTTGCTTTGTTTCTTTCCTCAGAACGTTGATGCCTTTCTTGTCATGCCCACAGCTTAATGTTTGCCTTGACTGTGCTGCTCTAGAGTCTGCGTTTAGGCAAATGCTTTGTGGATGCTCTGAAGAGGATTAGAACTGACCTTCTGATTGGAAAGAAAAATAGGGTAATTGCAGACTTAGTTGAAAAAGTGTTCTGTGCTTCATTGCATTGACTTTCTTGCTGGAGGAGCTGTTGAACATACTGAAGAGAAGGAATTTGGAAACATGCCCACATGACCCCACATCTATTGCTCAGCAGGCATTTTTGTTGCACGTCTTGCATTTATTCTCTTGCTGAAATATTAGGCAATTTATCAGTCTTTCCATTCTGCAGCTGGACATCCCTTTGTGCTGTCTATCTTTCCAGCTAAAAGTGAAGGGAGTGCGATGCTTGCTAACAGCATAATCTCAGCAGTTCATCTAGAGGAGGACAGAAGTTGGCTGCTCTCTCCATTTAATCACTCTGTTAAAAGTACTGGAAGTTGCAAACGAACTTGTTTCATTTTTCCAAATGCTGTGATAAGAAAATAACCAACCCCGTTTCTTCAGAATTACCAGAGTCGATGTCCATATGCATAAAAATCCAACACATCCAAAGCCCAACGCACAGGTTCCTATACAGGAGCACTGCTGCTTGAGATGGCTTGATGGAAATAAAAATGCATCTAGTGAATTGATCGACTGATCGTCATGCTCCACAATAGATGATAGTATGCTTTCCAGCAGCTTAATTTACTGTCGTGCATGGGGACTACAGGTCTGTGTTGGCTGTGGATTAATTGGTGATGGGTCTGCACAGAGGAGATACCTGCCTCCCTGTCTGACTGATGGTTGCTTGGTGGGACTTCTCCTCTCCTCTTGCTTTTTGGTTGTCCCACCATACCTGTCATGGTTTCCTGTGAGGCTTGTATTTGCTGTGCGTGTGGGATTTGTTCTTCACCTGGGACCAGAACATGACTGATGGTACTTTATGAATAGCAGCAGCAAAACCTGGCTGCTGTCATCTGCTCTTCGAAAATCATTTGGTTGCTGTTTTTCCCCCGTGCTACCACAGAGCACTGCAGACTTCTCCATCTCTTGCTCCAAATGCACATAGCTTTCTTTGATTTTTCCTGTTCCTGAAGAACCTTGTGGCAACACAGCACCAAAATTCTGCTGGTTGGGATATGCCATGGACATGTTCTTCCCCTGAAGGGAGGAGGGGAGCATGGACCTAAGATGACAGATGTTATGCATTGAACAAGGTGACTTGCCACAGTCTAGCTGGCATTAGTCGTGCCGAGAGCTAAACTTCCGTGGGGCTTGGTGTGCCCATGTGTCCTTTCCACTGTGAGACAGAGCTCGATACAGTCTGGTTTTGCAAAGCAGAGCTAAGTGCTGTTGGAGAGCCTTCTCCTGACCTTCTGCCTTCCTGCTGGAGCAAAGTTTGCCAAGCCTTTGCCGATCTGACGCCAAGGGGCTGGTGTCCCACAAGGTGCGTGGTGCCAGGGGATAGAGAAGCCTCGCGGCAGGTTGGGAGCAGTGAGCATCTGCGGTTGTGCCGAGCGTGTTACGCACCCGCGTGCCAGAGAGTGTCTGTCAAGGCTTGGGTTTACAAACAGAGGAGCTTAGCAGTTAGTGCAGCCAGATGATGTGGCAGGGTGCCCAGGTTTGGGTAAGCTTTTGGGCAGCTGCTTGAAGGAGGAGGCAGTTGCTGGAATATTCATAAACTTGACTGTGAGCAGACTCTTCCCGGTTGCCTGGTCTGCGGTGGAGGTGGGGGAGCGCAGGCGAGAGCTGCCAGACTCATCCCCGGGGAGGCGGCAGGGAGCAGCCTCGGGAGCCTGCTGCTCCCCAAAGCGCTCCTCTGCCTTCATACTCTTCGTTAATTCCCATAATAAATTTCTGCCTTCAAAAGCCTAAATGAGCAGAGGTCTGCCAGAGCAATGCCAGGAGTGGTAGCTTTATCTATTTTTATGGGTTTTTTTCCTCCCGTAAGTTTCATATGAAGGAGAGCTCTCTTACAGTCTCAAGAAAAATAGCAACAAACCAATGCTAAATACTGGCTTTAAAAAAAAACTACTTATTTGCTGCATGCACGTTGCAGTGGCAATGCAAGCCCCTGGTTATTTTACCTTTTTTTTTTTCTTCCCTGCTTACTTCCCTTAAAAGTTTAAGACTCTTTTTAATATTATTCCCATATATTTAGAAATAAGAGCGCAATCGTTCATCCTCTGAGCACCTTCAGTCTTTGCGTGTCTCACAAAATGGCTCGGAGGCTTGCTGGTACCGGGTGTTATGGCCCCACGTCCAACATGAGCTAGGCTGACCCATCTGGTTGTGAGCATTTCCCCAGACTGTTCTTGTCTTATTTTCCTTTATAAGCTTTCTCCTGTTTCCCTCCTGAAAAATAACACGGTGGATGGTGGCAGGAGCGGAGTCAGGGAATTCAAAACTGACTGCTGAGCTTGTCCTCAGTTCATCCCTCTCACGTCTCTTGCCACGGCAGCCTGTGTTAGCAAAGGTGCCGTTGTGTTAGCCAGAAGAAATAAATGTTCTGCTGCATGAGGAGCCAGCTAATCATTACGTGCCTCAGTTTCCCCATCTAAGAATATGTTCTTTAAATCTTTAAAATTGCCTGTCATCTCCCAAGCTTGCATCTCTGTCAAAAGGGCATGAATTTTGTTATGAAGTCCTCTGCAGCAGGGCTTCACAATCCCATGCTTCATCCTGCAGACAGGCGCAAAGTGTCTTTCTGTGCATCATTTGGGGATTTGCCTCGGTAACAGGATAGGAACTGAAGTTTTCCATTTTTTTTAATTTATTTTTTGGCGGGGTATTTTTACAGACGTTGTGGTTAAAGGCTTCTGTTTTTAGAACCTTAAATCTTGGAATGTGTCTCCATAACAGTATGTAGTAGAATTTGGAAAAAAGTCTGCTAAAATTTTATATAAGGGATAGTACAACAGTTAGGTGGTGTTAAAGTTGTTACTTTCTGTTGCTGGTGCATGTGATTATTATTTTTTTTAAAGAAGGCAGACCTACGAATGTTTTTTTTTTTAAAAAAAAACAAATAATGGGCCTTCCATCTTAGACAAATGTCCCTTTTTTTCGGTGTTTTTTTTTCCCCAGTTAATGGCTTTTTTAGTGGGAGCTGCCCTGTTCTTTCCATCTGATCTTTGTGCCCACACCTCTGAATGTTTCCATTTCAGAAAGGAGGAGAAGATGCCGGTGCCAGCAGACCAACTTCAAAAGCTGCCGTGCAGGAAAGTGTCACAGTTCTGAGGCGTTAGGAATGAGGGGAAAAAAAAAAAAAAGAAAAAAACAAAACTCAACTCCAAAACCCCTTGAACTTTTACTGCCATGCGAAGATAACAGGAAAGCTTGTTTCTTGGTTCCTTTGGTCTTTGTCACACTAAAATACTGGAACTGAATAATCTTGTCATCACCTAAAAAGAACTGGAGAGATTTAGGAGCACTCAATAGTTTTTAAGGAAAGTATGATACTTGTAGAATGCTGCAGTTGCATTGTCATGCTCGGTGACTTAAAATGTGACTTTTGGGTGCTGCTTAGCCAGAGGACACAGGTGAGGGCTCTCTGTCTCCATATGCCATCATATTGCTGGTGTTGTTCACACCGCAGACCCAAGTGGTACCCAGTAGTTGTGCTTGCCCCCATCCCTAGCGCCCAACTCCAGCCATCCTGCTGGAGCTGACTTTGAATTAGGCAAGGTTTTTCTGTCCAAGCCTCCCAAGAGCCTATTGAGAGGGAAGGGGAATGGCTTCATTTCACGAGCAGCTGAATGCAATGCCCTAGTTACCATGGTTTTTTAAATGGAGTACTTCAGAGGATGTACAAAAGCATCTTTAGCGCTTGCAGTACAAGGAGAATGAAAGGACCTAGATTATGTCAGCACTGCAGTGGAGGCTTAAATGAGTGTCATTCATTTATTGTTAGGAGATGACCCAGTTTGGATTATATTTATGGAGTGGGAGGGGAGAATGGACCTGTTTCAGATGACTTTTGAGCCTTAAATGTACTTACAGGCTTTGTTGTAGGGCTTGCATTGGCTGCCGCTGGGTAAACAGAGCCCTTTGGAGGGTGTTCCCTGTGTGCTGGCACGGTGATGTGTCCTGCCCTTCCTGGCTAGACGTGTGCTGCCAAAATTGGTTGATTCATGCCACGTCTCTCTGCGCGGCGTTGTATTGCATGAGGAAAAAATGAGTTGTCAGACAGAAAGAACCTGGCCAGCTGATTTTTATTTATTTTATTGCATTTTCTTGCAAGGCTTTTAAAGCCTCCAGTTACTGTATAATTTGCGGACCGGTTCCAGCCAAGTAGATCCTTAGCTGAAGGCTGTGACCCTGCAAAGGACTGGTGAAGGTAATAGGTCGTTAAGTCTGCGCACAGTGGGATGCTTCTCTTTTTGCCTCCCCCCCGCCCCCCGCCAGTAAAATGATGGGCAGTCTGTTTTAAGCATCACCTGTGGTTGGGATGGCAATGAAGAACTTCCCTTTCATCTTAAAGGGCTTTGAAAGCTGGGCATTAGGGTCTGCTGCCCCTGTCTGCATCTCTGTCTGGAGAGAAGGCTCTTACCTGTCTTCTAAACAATTTTGGTCCTGCTGGGAGGAATACATCAGCTGCAGATCCTATGAAGGATGTAATTTCTCAGATTATCTTTTTATTTTTCTTTTTTTCTTCTTTTTTTTCCCCTTCCTTGCAAAGATTCCTGTAGTCATTACATCAAGCTCAACCCTGATGACACAAACTGCTTTTGGAAGTGTCCAGAGCAGAAGCTGCTCTGGGCTTAAACCCATCAGCAAATTTGAGAGGTGGAAGGAAGATAAGCAGGGAAAACTCATGAGGAACAGGATCTCGGAGAAGCTCAGCCTTTCCAGCAAACACTCCTTTCTAGTTCAGATGGGCCTCGTGTGAAGACTAGCGGAAATCTGAGCTTCGTTGTAAATTCATTGGCAGCACTCCAGTTCATTTCAGTGGAGCCGGGGTTGTGTCCTCCAGCTAAGCGATGCTGTAAGCCCATGCCTCCTCTTCGGGAGAAGAGGGCTGCAAGCCCTTGGAGGGACTGTCTGGATTTGCTCCTTTGGAGACAGCGTGAGCTGCAAAGCCTGGATGCGTCCAAGCATGGATGCGTCCAAGCCCAAGCTGCGCTGGCACCGGCTGACTTCTGCATTAAGGGGGGTTGTTGCTCTGTAGGAATTGGCATCCGATGCTTTTAGGTTTGCGGAGAACCTGCGGACTGGGAAAGCTTTCTTGTTTGTGGGCGAAAGTATCAAAATCGTGTGAAATGCAGGTGTGCTGCGCAGCTGGGGGCAATTGTTCTGTGGGGCAGGGTCCAGCACACCAAGGGCACAGCGGCACCAACTCGCCTCCAACAGCTGTGGAGCTGAGCCTGTCAGGGCGAAATGGCATTTCCTCCTTTCCCTGCCTTTCCCAGGAGTACAAATGGCAGTTTTTGATAACTGAAGGCTTAACACAGAGAGGTCTGTCTGGCGTGGGAGGTGTGAACCAGAGTTCAGGCTTGGATGTGTCCCTTTTCCGTCCGTACGAGCTTTATGCCAGTTATTGTGTTCAGCTCATTTTTCTTCCTGATTTTTTTTTTTGAATCAAATTTGATAATGCTGGTCCGAGTAAATGATAACGAAGATTAAGTGACTTGCCCTACCTCTTGCACAGCCACTGCTGTGTGTAGTTAGTGGCTTGATGAGAAATGAGGCAAGGCAGAGCTCATTTTGCTTTCCTATGACCAAGCTGGCTCTGCAGGACTTAGAGTAAGATGGCATAGTAATTGGGTGTGATGTTGTGGTCTTTAGGGCAAGACTACAGGAAATTCATTGTATTCCTTTGAACAGGATGGAGCCCTTCATGTGATTATTATTTTTTTTTTTTTTTTAAACTTAATTCTGTGATCTTGATCCATTATCTAATAGCAGGCAGACTCCCTTGGAAATGTATTTGGAAATGTATTTCATCTGCTCGGGGAGCAAAAGACCCCGTTTTTGGTCTGCTTGGGGAGCTCTGGCTGTCCCCCTGGTGTGGGGCGTCTTGTTTAGCAGATGCTGGGGGGCTCCCTGCTGAGGGCGAGGTATTGAATCACTTTTTAACTTGCATCAGGGCCAGAGGATTTTTTTTGTTGCAGCGGGCTGCTGCTGTTGAGAGACGTTGTCTTTCTGGCTCATCTCCAGGGTATGCTGTGGGCTGCATAGTGCTTGCTGACGCGGACCTCCCCGAAACTTCCCCTCCTCTGTGTCTCTTGTACCTGGGAAGTCGCTCCAGAGCAGCTTTCCACTGCATCCTCCCGCTCGGTGAAATCTGTCTGTAAGGGTGGTCTGTCATTCATCTGTCCTGACTGGTAAGCTGGCTCCTTCCAGAGCTCACTGGGATTTCAGAAGGAATTAAAAAAAAATATCTTTAATGTCAGTGTGTTTGCATCAGGATTGATTACTGCTTTTTCCGTCATCATGATAGCTTTTTGCCTAGACTTTTTAGGCATGTGCGGATTATAATTTAATTTCCTCTTTAACAGCTTGAAAAAGGACTAAAATCAGAAGCTGGTTGGAGTTGTGACTGGGGACACAGAAACTTTCATGCCCTTTTCTTCTAGAGCGGATCATGCTTCAGATGCAAAGAGAGCAGAGATCTGTCCCGTAAAGCAATCCGCTGCACGTTCAGCCAGAGTCCTGTTTCAAGCCCGACGGGGTAGTGTTTGGGGATGCTCTTTTAATCTCACGTGTGACCCTCAGATTTTAAAGAGCACAGCCGAGTCTGCTTCATCACCTTGCCAAGTGCGAGCAGCACGTGCAGTGGTCCATGAGCCTGGACCTTTTTCTGCCACTGCGCTTCTCCCTGATGCTTTTAACCTGGTTTCAGTGCAACACCCCTGCCCACTTTTCCCTGTTTCCCACTCCTGCCCTGTTTCAGCTGAATTTTTATGGGGTAGAAACCCTATAGAGTTAATTTTGTGCTAGCTGGAGAGATGCAGTCCTAAGTTAAGGGCTCACCCTGAGGGAAGACAGATGGGACTCTGGCACCCCTGCCAGCTTCTCCTATGCCAGCAGCCCATCAAGGCCGGAAACAATATGTCTGGTGGCTGGTCACTGGAGATCATGAAGAGGTTGTTAGTGTATTTCCATAGGGTGGTAAGACTTGGAGGACGCAGGGAATGACTTCTTAGAAAGTTGGGTTGCAGTAGTTAAGGTGTCCAGAGAATAGCTCACACCCGGGCTCCACTCTTACATCTGGTTCGGAGGCTGTGGGGTGGTGGAGCCACCCAATGACCTGTGGCGCAGATGGGAGAGCCTGCAGATGAGCTGGGGTAGAATGGGTGACATCCTTGATCATCCCTGGCGTGGCTGGGCACCAGGCCTGGCATTGGCTTGCTCATCACCTGCGTGGGCTCCTCTCAGTTGAAGCCCCGGCTGGGGGGAAGCATGAGCTCTTTTCTCTGAGGCTCCTGCAAGACAAAAGGCAAAGTGCTACAAACCACAACAGCTTCCACTCTAAAAATACCATAAAAGGCTGTGTCCTTAGAAGCTGGGCATGGGAGCTGCTCCCACCCACATTACTGCAGCATGAGTCACTGGGCTATTGCAACTGCTCTCCATGTGGATGCCCGGCTGAAGATGCAGCGAGGAGCAGAGGGAGGAAGGGGAACTGCTCCACAGCTCTGTGGAAGCGATGAAGAGTTACAAAGAAGAGGATGACGTACAGGCACACATGAACTCAAATCGAACTGCTGGATGGTTTTGCTTTTGTTAGTATCTTTTTTTTTTCTTGAGAACTTCCAGCAAACGCTACTTGCTGAGGATTTGAGCTTAAGGTGTTTGCAGCCAAGAGTCTTCTGAATATGCAGAAACTGCCAGTTTGCTTTTAGGAAGCACAGTAATTGCCACATGAATAATATGGAGCTGGAAAACCCCTCTGACGTGGAAGTGTGTTTCATTTACTCTCTTTAAGCAAGGTTTTTCTCTCCCTATCTTCCCAGCTCGTCTTTATCCTTCTCTCCTCTACCCTGGTGCAGAAATAGGCTGCCCTTCCTTGTGACAGATGGTGTAAAAACATATCTCCCTTATATTATGCATTGCTCTTAGCCGGGCTTTTTATCTGACATGCAAGTATTAGGGAGTAAACTTGGGTTTGTTTTGGTTTCTTTCCTGAGACGCCGCCCACCTGCCCTGGCCCCGGTGATGGTACGGTTATTGTTTTCCCTTTTCCGTCCCTTCTGCTTGACGAAGTCTTGGCTATCAGGGTTTACCGGATTAAGTTTGTCAGTGGGAAATTCTATAAAAAGCTTCCTTTATTTAGACGCCAACCCAGTAATGACATCATGTGGGCACGTCTTCCAAGTTCCTCGGGGCTGAAGCGGATGGGGAGAGGTAGTGGCCGTGAAGCTGAGCCCTGCCTTTTTCCCAGTGCATCTCTGTGGTCCTGCTCGGTGGCTGTCCTTCAAAATAACCCCAATCCTCCTCCTCCTCCGGGGAGAGCGCAGTGAGGTCCCCCAGCAGGCCGGTGCACTGCCTCTAGCAAACTTTTTAACAGTATAAAATAGCTGTGGTTGTCTCCCTGCTGATCGCTTCCAGGTTAGTCCTTCGAAGTGCTTTTTGGTGGGTATTCACCCTGACTTCTCGGGGAAGCAGGAGGCCTGCACACTCTGTATCTTTGATGCTACTAAATTTTGCGTCGGGGTAGTTTCAAATAACTTTTGACAGGGGAGCAGGTGGACTGAAGGTACAAATGCCTGCATGGACAGGCAGAGCGCAGGGGGAATGGGCACATATAAGATAGGTATGCTGCTTGTTTTATGGTGGAGGGAAGGGGGCAGCTCAGAGGGACAGCAGGGCGGGAGTTGGCCACCGAAGTAATGGACTGACAAAATTTTGCGTGTGTGCGGTTTCTTAAAAAAATACTGTTTTGAGTGTTTCTGAATGGGGGAAAGGTGTATATTTGTTAAGGGTTGGAAAGTAAAGAGTGTGACCTGGACAAGGTTTCTGGACCTTCTGGAGAAGTTATTCCTGGACTTCATTTACATCTTTGGAGGAAAAAATATGCTGTGGTATGCTAACCTTCCCCTTGTGCATGGTTAGCTTGTAAAATGTTAGCACAGGCGTTCCCTTACCTGCCTGCAGTGATTCCTGGGTATTTTTCTACATGATCAATAAACCAGAGCTTATTTAAGCAATGAAATGGTACAAAACTCTCTGCTGGGAGCATTTAATTGACTCCCTTTATTTTGCTTATCCTGCGGTTGAAAGAAGCCATCAGGTTGCCATACATCATAGCTGTTTTGCTGTCCACTAAACGTTGATTATACCCTTTAGAGCTGGGAGGATTTGGGGCAGCAGACTGAGTACAACTGAGTAACCAATTCAGTCAGTCCTTAATGCAGATTTTTCCAGTTCTACCTAGGATTTGGGTCAGATGAGAGGTGGTTTCCAGCCCTGTGCCAACGCTTGCTCTGCACTGCTGCTCTCCTTGTTGACGTTATCTCCTTCCCACATTCTCCACCTCGATACTCTGAAGTATTAAAAAATAAAAATAAATCCATGTTGCACAAACGCTCTGCAACTCGGTAGGGGTGTCCAAAAGACTTTGTTCTCTTTAGAAAGTTATTTTCCTTTGTGCTAGAAGAAAATACAGATTTGTAGGTGCCAGTTTCAAACAGTATCTTGCCATCAGATGGCACAGAAGAGTGGGATCTTTGAGGCAGCAAACAAGGTCTTTTCCCAAGGTCTCTTATTGTGTTCCCTGGCAAGAAAATCCAGTGTTCAAAATACCACCTTAATTAAAAAACAAACAAACATGTTTTTAGCATTGAGAAGTGACATCTGATAATGTTTTCGCTAAAGAAGGGGTGTGGGGATTGGGTATTTTTAGCTGCAGCTATTCTCAGGTGGTTGTTCTTCTATGACCTTCTCTTAATAATACATTTCTCTAATACATTCTTTAAAGTTTCTGTAGTTCCAGCAGCTTTTTCAGCCAAAGGCGTGTTGCTGGGGGGAGGAGAAGAGGGAGGGAGGAGCAGTCCACAGGCAGGAGAAGGGTTGGAATCTGTTTTCTGGTGGATTTGGATGCCTAAGAGGGCGTGATGTTGGAGTTGGGTGCCTCTTGTGAGGGACCATTCCCAGGTCAGAGGGGTGGCTTGTGCTTCAGCTTTTCCCCCAGCTGCAGCAACTGTAAGATTGCTACCACCTACTTCTTAAAAGCAGTTGAGAGTGGGATCAAAAAATGTAATTTGGACAACAAGTTTAAAAGGTTGGAAGAGGAAAGCTTGGACAGAGGAATGGCGTGCTGATGGAGATGCTGTAGTGCAGGAATCCCATGGGATAGCAAGCGTAAGGAATGGCAGCTTAAATTTTAGGTCTTTGTGTAGTAGTTTGGGCTGTGGCTGACTGTCTTGGAGACACTTGGGACTTACCTGCAAATGTTGTTGTCTCTGAGATGATGAGAGAGCCAACAAATTCCTATGTAAAACCTGAAGGTCATCTTCATCAGTCCACAGGCTGCTGGGCTTCTCCTTGCCTGATGCCTACAGACTGAAAAGCCAGCACAGATCCTAAGGGTCAGATGAGCTGGTCCTGGACTTTTGTGAACATCAAAGTGGCCATGAAAAAGCTGCGCAAAGAGCAGTGGTATAAAAAGCAGGAGAGGAGAAGCGTTTTCAGGTTGGGTTGCTGATGCTGTCTGTCTCTTGGGAGTTACCAGTAGAGACGGTTGGGCTTTCCAAAGTGAACTGTGCAGTTAGGTGTTTCTCCATGCTTGCCTCTGACAACATTGGGTGAGGAAAGCAATTAAGCTGAGTGTGAACAATAAGCACACACCACGTGAACGCAGGCAGGAGGAAGGACAGGCAGGAGGTGTCCGTGCTGCATCCGCAGCGTGCTGCTGCATCGCAGTGGGCATCGGGGAAGCTGAACCTGGTGGTGGGGCTGGAGAGGTGTCTGGCTTAGGCTGAGCCTCGGGAAGGGACAAGGAAGGTGTTTAAGTGGTTGTTTACTTGTTTATTTATTTATTTTCTCAATACCCGAATCAGCGATGAGGAGTTTCTGCTTATTGGCAATAAATTAAATGAAGGAAACTTTCCCTGAGCTGAGACTGTTTTGCTTGCCAACAACAAGTTCTTTCATGCCATTGTGCCTTTTTAACAACTACAAGCACCGTCAGAAATGACAGCCCAGCCTACTGAAGGTGTCAACACCACACATGGTGACTGGTCCACCCTTGAGTCAGAAGAAAAAAAGGGTTGCTGCTCCCCGAAACACCGAGCCTACATCCTGCAGCTGTTGGCGGGGGAGAGCGGGACTGTGGGGGTGTGGGGATGCTTGCAACCCCCACGCTCTTCCAGGTCTCGGCAGGACTTCCCACGGTAAAGACAATATTGCTTGAAAGAGGTTATAGATCATATGGATCACTTAATACCAAAAACTTGGAAAAGTGGTCTTGTTGTTTGGTTTTTTTCCTCTGTTCTTAGACCGAAAATTTATTTATTTATTTATTTACTTACTTACTTATTCTGAAGCTCATTCTTCCAAAATCTGTTCAGTCTTTGGTAGAGCCTCATGCCAAAGCGATTGCCAGAGTTAAGACCTGATCTGTTCTCTTCTGGATGAGACCTCCTGGGAGCTTTCACTAGCGGATAGTGCAGGGCTGGTGCTGAGCTCCTGCAGGGGCTGTTGTTTGTGACTTTACTTCTTCCCTTGCATCAATTTTGAGGTACAGAGTGGCTGTCTGGGAACCTTGACGCGTGTGTATGAAAGCTGTTTGGGCTTGGCGACAGCCGTTGTGAGCAGATTTCAGTTAGGAGTTTGCAGGATGTCAGCTTGGGTTGTGGTAGTTGAGTGTTTCATATGCTGAATAATACTTGGACTTTTGGTGCCCTTCTTGGTTTTAGAACCTGACACTTGATACTCTGGTTGCTTAAAAAAAAAAATTAAAAATAAAAAGTGACTGTGTGCATGCATTCAGTGCTTTTTTTGGGAAGTGTAAGCTTGGCACCGTGTTTTCATGTGACACCTGTGTTTAATTCTGCATCGCTCATTGGCAGGAGTGCCACGGGCTTAGTGCCTGGTGCGAGAGTGTTTCCTTTGGTTGCTGAATAAAATAGCAGCATCAGCAAGAGTGGAAGTTTCATCTGGGTAGTTTTAGGGTAAAATGTGGTGATAAGGGATCTGGCAGAAAGGAAGCGCGGTGTGTGGTGAGAAGAGAAACAGCAGATACTCAAAGTATGATACTCGGGGTATGATAGAGCAGATACTCAGAGCAGGCAGAGTATCTTTTGGAGATGGTCTGCAGCTAGAAAACAGAGGCAGCCACTTGAGGCCAGGTCAGTGGTGCAAAGTTGGCCCTGTCTCTTCAGGCACGCAGCTGGAGCGTTGTCTCCTCCGAAGGACATGTAAGATGACGGAGGAGGTGTTGGAGCATGCGGTCCCCAGCAGGAATGGGAAGGCCAGGATGGGGCTGCGCCTGGGTCAGGGTTGGGTTTGTTGGGTGGGCTATGAAGGGCCTCTGTCCCAAATCACCCCCTGCTGCTTTTCATTGGGAATGAGCCTGTTATTCTACTGAAAACCCTTCCAAAACAAGGAGGGGAGAAACAATCTGGGAAAGCAAGTATTTTCTGATAACAGTGAGCAACAGTACAAGCTTTTGTTTTCTGTCAATAGTAGGAAGTGGGAGAAACATGTAATGGCTTTACCGCAGCACAGGCTTTGCTGCTGCAAAAGAGATTTAGTGCTCAACCTCCTGTAGAATCATAGAATGGTTTGGGTTGGAAGGGACCTTAAAGGTCATCTAGTTCCAACCCCCCTGCCATGGGCAGGGACACCTCCCACTAGATCTGGTTGCTCAAAGCCCCATCCAGCCTGGCCTTGAACACTTCCAGGGATGGAGCATCCACAACTTTCCTGGGCAACCTGTTCCGGTGTCTCATCACCCTCGGAGTAAAGAATTTCTTCCTAATAGCTGATCTAAATCTCTTCCAGTTTAAAACTGTTACCCCTTCTCCTATCACTACACTCCCTGAAAAAGAGTCCCTCCCCATCCTTCCTGTAGGCCTCCTATAAGTACTGGAAGGCTGCTATAAGGTCTGCCCGGAGCCTTCTCTTCTCCAGGCTGAACAACCCCAACTCTCTCCAGCCTCGCTGGAGAGGTGCTTCAGCCCTCTGATCATCTTCATGGCCCTCCTCTGGACTCGCTCCAACAGGTCCATGTCCTTATGTTGGGGGCCCCAGAGCTGGATGCAGTACTCCAGGTGGGGTCTCACAAGAGCAGAGTAGAGGGGCAGAATCACCTCCCTTGATCTGCTGGCCGTGCTTCTTTTGATGCAGCCCAGGATACGGTTGGCTTTCTGGGCTGTGAGCATGCGTTGCTGGCTCCTGTTGAGCTTCTCATCAGCCAACACCCCCAAGTCCTTCTCCTCAGGGCTGCTCTCAATCTATTCTCTGTCCAGCCTGTATTTGTGCTTAGGGATTGCCCCGACCCAGGTGCAGGAGACCTTGCACTTGGCCTTGTTGAACTTCATGAGGTTGGCACGGGCCCACCTCTTAAGCCTGTCCAGTTCCCTCGGGATGGCATCTCTTCCCTCCAGCATGTCGACTGCTCCACACAGCTTGGTGTTGTCACCAAACTTGCTGAGGGTGCACTCAATCCCACTGTCCATATCACTGACAAAGATGTCAAACAGCACCAGTGCCAGTACTGACCACCTGAGGAACGCCACTCATCACTGATCACTACTTCGACACTGATCCGTTGACTGCAGCTCTTTGAGTGCAACCATCCAGCAATTCCTTGTCCACCGAGTTGTCCATCTGTCAAATCCATGTCCCTCCAATTTATAGACAAGGATATTATGCAGGACGGTGTTAAAGGCATTGCACAAGTCCAGGTACATGACGCCAGTTGCTCTCCCCTTAATCCACCAACGCTGTAACACCTTCATAGAAGGCTACCAAATTAGTCAGGCACAATTTGTCCCTAAGTGAAGCCATGTTGGCTATCACCAATCACCTTATTTTCCATGTGCCTTTTAGCATAATTTCCAGGAAGATCTGCTCCATGATCTTGCCAGGCACAGAGGTGAGACTGGCTGGCCTGTAGTTCCCGGGGTCTTCCTTTTTCCCTTTTTCCCTTTTTTCAAAATGGGAGTTATATTTCCCCTTCTCCAGTCATCAGGAACTTCACAAGACTGCCACAACTTCTCAAATATGATGGATTAGCAACTTCATCTGCCAGTTCCCTCAGGTCCTGTGGATGAATCTCATGAGGTCCCATGGACTTGTGCACCTTCAGGTTCCTTAGGTGGTCTTCAACCTGGTAGTCTTCTACGGTGGGCAGTTCCTTATTCTCCCAGTCCCTGTCTTTGCCTTCTGCGACTTGGGTGGTGTGGCTAGAGCCATTGCTGGTGAAGACTGAGGCAAAAAAAGTCATTGAGTACCTCAACCTTCTCCATATCCCGGGTGACCAGGTCTCCCATTTCCTTCTGGAAGAGGGCCCAGATTTTCCCAAATCTTCCTTTTGTCACCAACATATCTATAGAAGCTTTTCTTGTTGCCCTTTATCCCTGGCCAGATTTAATTCTATTGGGGCTTTAGCTTTCCTAACCTGATCCCTGGCTGCTCGGACAATTTCTCTGTATTCCTCTCAGGCTACCTGTCCTTTCTTCCACCCTCTGTAGGCTTCCTTTTTGAGTTTGAGTTTCTCCAGGAGCTCCTTGTTCATCCATGCAGGCCTCCTGGCGCTTTTGCCTGACTTACTCTTTGTTGGGATGTATCGCTCCTGAGCTTGGTGGAGTTGATCCTTGAATATTAACCAACTTTCTTGGACCCCTCTTCCCTCCAGGGCTTTATCTCACAGTACTCTATCAAGCAGAACCCTGAAGAGGCCAAGGTCTGCTCCCCTGAAGTCCAGGGTAGTGAGCTTACCGTGTGCCCTCCTCGCTGCCTTAAGGATCTTGAACTCCACCATCTCATGGTTACTGTAGCGAAGGCTGCCCTTGACCTTCACATTCCCCACCACCCCCTCCTTGTTGGTGTCCAGCGTGGCATCTTTTCTCGTTGACTTCTCTGCCACTTGGAGAAGGAATTTGTTATCAACGCATTCCAGGAACCTTCTGGATTGCTTATGCCCTGCTGTCTTGTCCCTCCAACAGATATCAGGGTGGTTGAAGTCCCCCATGAGGACCAGGGCTTGTGAACGAGAGGCTGCTCCTATCTGTCTATAGAGGGCCTCATCCACTCAGTCTTCCTGGTCGGGTAACCTGTAGCAGATGCCCACTGTAACATCACCTGTACCTGCCTTCCTTTTAATCCTGATCCATAAGCTCTTTGTTGGCTCCTCATCCATCCCTAAGCAGAGAGCTCCATGCACTCCAGCTGGTCACTGACATAGAGGGCAACACCCCCGCCTCATCTCCCCTGCCTGTCCTTCCTGAAGAGCCTGTATCCTTCCATTCCAACACTCTCTCTTCAGCAGCCCCATGTGGGTGGAGGCATCAGCCACCCCTGGGGTGGATGGTGCAGACCCCCCAGCCTGAGCTGCAGCTTTTGCTCTCAGATGAGTGCCCACCATTCTGCCTTGAGAGTCAGGTAGGATGAGCGCCCTGTAGTGGTTCCTAGGAGAGAATCCAGTGGGGAGATATCCATAAGGAGGGTATGGACTGCTTGGAGCAGGTGGGAAAGGTGCTGCTTTTGTTTTGCTGCAGCCATGCATCTGTCTGAAGCAGGTGCTAAAGGAAGGTCTGCAACCGGTGAGCCGAGATGGGAATCCAGGTCTGGGCCTACATGGGAAATGGGAGCTGGGAGGATGAACTCCTTTGTTTGTACTCAGCCAGGACAAGACTGAAGCAACTGTGCTTTAAATTAAAGGGTGGGCTCACAGAGGCTCCTCTCTACTAATGGTGCCGATGAAGATGATAATGGTAATGATAATGAGCGAACCAGCTCCGATCTCTTCTTTCTGGAAGAATCTTTCCTGATGAAGGACTTGATGTTTTGTAAAAAATAAAATGCAAAAAACTCCTGTGCAATTGCTATTCTATTTTGAAGTCTTACCTGAAGGCCGGCAGGCATGTTCTAACTTGAGTGTAGATCGTATTCTTCATGTTGGTCCCACTCCTTACTTTAGGGAAAAAAAAAAGAAGTGATTTCTCTGTGCCTTTCCTATCAAAACCCTCTCCGCTGCCCTCAGATGCTTATTTATTTACAACTTCCCTTTTCCAAGCCTTCTTGCACAGTGCCAAGTCCAGCTGCACTTTACTAGGATACATTCAGCTCTCCCAGGTTTTGATCTTGGAACAGGAAGATTCCCATTTCCCAGGCTGCTGAGGAAATCATCATCCTGCTTGCAAATGTCTTCTGTGGTGATTAACTGAAATTTTGTGTTTATAAGTGAACGGGTTTAAGTGAATGTGTTTTAAGTGAACTTCTAGTTGTTGCTTTGTTGGGTGAATGTTGAAGCATTTTTAAGATAAATGCATCTTTCAAGTTCCAACGATCTTTTTTATTTTTCTTTAGCTAAGCATGTCTTCAGCTAAGTAAGACTGCATTTTGAAACACAGGTGGTACTTGAGTTGTGTTCGTTTATTTCCTGGGGAGAACAGCATCTGCTGCTGCTTTTATGGACAACCTTGCATCAATCTCATACTACATGCTTGTCTTTGTATCACTGCCACAGGCCCTCATCTACTTAAACTTCTCCCTCTGCTTTTTATCTCATCCAAGAAGGGATTTCGTAATTTTTTTAGTTCCCCCGTGCATACTGTCACCTTCTCCTGCAAGCTCCAGCTTTCACTGGAAAAACCCTTCTCAAACATTTTCATTAATAGGCTTGAGCCTGCTGTGGTCCCTTTTGACTTGCTTTTATCCAGCTTCTCTTGCTGTCCATTATTGACATCAGAAGTGCTGAGGACATGGAAAACAGTGATTGTAGGTAATAGATTCATGGCAGTTTTGATCATTGTTTTTTCTGAAGTTCCTTGGGTTGCTTTCTCAAGTGTATTTGATCAAAGGTGCTACCTGAATGCCTCTGAAAAGCTACAAATGGAAAGATGACATCTGGTGTGGTGTCTGCCTGTGTCACTCAGTTCACGTGGTTGTACATCCCCATGGGTACATCTCCGTGGGTTTGAGTCCACACCAGACTTGCTCAGGGCTCTCCATGCACCATGTGGAGCTGACCTCCAAACATGGGGCTGGCTCAGGCCGCTCATCGTGCCACCCTTCCATGTTTGAGTCCCTTGTGGGGTAAAATGAGGGATGACTCTGATGATGTGCTTGGGCATATAGCGTTCCCCCCCCAGAAACCAAGTTGAATTCGTGCCCTCCTCCTGATGTTGTGATCATCTCAGGAGGTTTCCAAACCAGGGGCGGGGAAGACGCTGGGTCGGCAAACCTGAATTTCTAGTTCACACTGGTTTGAGGTGGCGTAGGGATGCTGGGGGCATATGTCGATATACAGTGGTACATGCCCACGAAGCGTGGCAGTGCTTTGCCATCTCCTTGATGGAGGGGTGCACGCCTGGGGGCTTGGCCTTGCTGCCATGGGTCAGGGGAAAATGCTGCCATTGTGGTAAAGCTCATGAGACGGCAGCGTGGTGACATGAGCAATCCTTGCTGAGCCCTTCGGAGGCCTGTGTTCAGCTAATTAGGAAATACCCCAAGAGCTGAGGGTGTGCTTGCAAGGAAAAAAAAGCGCTGTTGGGGGCTTTGGGGTGAACGTGGGGCTGGTGGAGGTGGGGGGAAGACTCATTTTATCCCCCAAGCACATGTGCAAAGGCACAGCTGTCTACACCTACTGCACCAGGGTGGCTTTGCTCTGGGACTGGGGAATCCCCGCTGCAGTGACGGAGAGACGCGTTCCACGCTTGCACAGGGTTGCGGTTGGCAGTGTGGGCTCGGACCGCGCTTTCAGGAGCGCTAGTTTGGCTGCTCTTGATGGCTCAGAGTTGATGCTGTTTGGTGCTCGTCGTTGCCCAGGGTGGGACCTCACCAGCTGCCGCTACCAGCACTGGGGCTTTGACTGGGAGATTCCCATCCTCTTCCACACTTAGCTCATACCAGCATCCAGCACCGACCTGCCTGGCTGCATTTCCACCATTCCCCTGAGCATCATTTCATTGCACTTATAGCTGAGGAACAGGAACTGCTATTGCAATAATATGCCTTACTCCAGAGTATCAGCCCCATTTCGTTTTCCCTGGCTGGAAAGTTGCGTGTCCGTCTTTCAACCCCAGCAATCTCGACGGATCCATTTTTAGTGTCAGGTTTAGTTTTACGTTGACCACAGTAAAGTGGTAACAGCCAAACACATTGTGAATTGCAACATGTATTTTGAAGCCCTGACAAAATGACACAGATGTTGATTTCAGCACTATTAAAAAAAAATAAAAAGGCAAAAAGGCAAACAAACAAGAACCCTTGAGTTATTTTTAAATTGACTCCTAAACTGGCAAGCTGCTTTTAACAGGGTGTCCTACACGACCATTGCTGTTTCATAAGCTGAAGCGTTACATCTGCCTTAAGTCTTCAGCTACGGTTGGATTTTATAAACATGTTTTCCACGAAGGGAAGAGGGGAGGACTTCTTGTGCGAACAGTTTCCTCAAAGGGAACACATTAAATTTTCTTGTTTATGTAAAACGTTGCTTTTGCGCAAAGAAATTGCAAAAATTCTTGCGACTGTTCAGTTGGGGTAATTTTAGGAGTTATCAACAAGCAAAAAGGAAGGGAAAGGTTATGTCGTAATTTTAAAAAGGTTGCTTTCGTGCTCCTTAAAAGCGTTGTGTATCCTAACGCTGTCCCGCATATGGTTCCAGGCTGTAAAAGAGCTTTGGGAGACATCTTCTCAGTACTTTCCAGCGTCGAATCAAATACTTCTTGTTTCCCTGAAGTTTTCTATTACCGGACATGCTTGCCTGGGGCTTTGGTAGAAGAAAAGAAGTTAACAACAGCTCGCCCATTGGCACCCGAAGACACTTTTTGACAGTAAGGCAAGTGCAAGGTACTGCCAGCAAAATGGTCAGGGAGTGTCCTCCGCAGAGGCTGCCAAATACAAATAGTTTACGGCATGGGGTCTGTATTTGGAGGCGGCGTGAGTTGATTAAACTCGTTAAAGCGGTTGAAGGAATGAGGGAGGTACTCGGAGAACCTCATTTAAAATAGATATTTTCCTAGGGGATGGGCATTAGTCTGGGTCAGGGTCAGGCTAATGGCTGGAGCTGCCTCCTCTCCTAAAAACAGGGTGCAGCCAGCGGCTCTGGCAAGCGGTGCAAGACCCACACGGTCAGCGTAGGTCTCACTTTGACTCAACTTCTATATCTGTAACTTATAAATCATTCACCTCGATGATTATTTTGGGCAGGTTTTCCACGGACATGCTACATCTTTTTGTTAGTGGATTTTTAACTTCCTACCCATTTATTTCATCGGCTGTCCCGGGGACTTTATATAATGGTACATTTGTTCTTTCCTTATTTGTGTTTTAAAAAAAGATGCCGCCCCTCCGTGCCAAGGAGAGCACAGGTTGCTGGCAGCACCGTAGCTTATTTTTTGCATCCTTGGTCCTTTGGTTTTGGCTGGTGACCATCGCTAGCTCCACGGTGCCCAGGGTGACGTCTTAGGTATCAGCCAGGATGCGTGTCCTCACCCCGCTGCTTCAGGCACGTGTTCGGTGTGGGTGGCCTCTAGCTGTGGCGGCGGCTGCCAAGCCGAAAAGCAGGAAAAGTTTTAAATAGCAAAAGGAGATGAGAAGAGAGCTTTCAGCTTTACCCAAAATTGCCGTGTGTAACCGGAGGCAAGAATGACCGTGGGGATGGTGAAAGGGAAGAGCAGCGTGTCCTGTGTGGTGTCACTACATGGACTGAAAAGAATAAAATACAGTGTTTTGAGAGGAATGTGTGTCTAAGTGGAGAATGACCCTTGTTGTAACTTCCTTTCATTTATGGTTAAAGAAATGTAAACTGCTTTTCCAGTCTTAAGCAAACAGAAGAAGCTGGTTCCTAAGCTCCATGTTTATATAGTTCCTTTCCAGGTCAGTGCATCACGCAAAAAAAAGGGGATTCCCCCCCCACCCCCGGCTTTTCTGGCTTTTTTATAAATGCTGGAATGGAAGAAGGAGGGAGTGCAGAGAGAGAATTAGTCTTCGGTTCCCAAAGCAGCACGTGGACTTTTGCATTCTTCAGTTCACTTCTTTATTTTAAATGAGAAATCATTTAAATAATGATGTTTAAAAAAAAAAAAATAATTCATGCATCTTGGGGGTTTTGTGCTGCTTTTTTTGTTTGGTTGGGTTTGGTTTTTTTTTTTTGCTTCTGTTGTCTGGAGAAGATGAGTTCCTGTCAAAAAGAGCTTAAAAAGATGTTGGGATACTCTTTTATTCCCCGTGAGGTCTAAAAATAGGAGCTGCCGAAGAATCGCTTGTAGCCCCCTCACTGTTGTGCTCAGAGGGTTTAGCTTATGTCTAAAGCCGCATCTTCTGGCATTGCGACAGCAGAGCTCTGCGGAACCGCCAAGGCTGGGCTTACCGAGCGTAAGCAGGCAGGAGAGCAAATCTCTTCATCAGCCTTCTCGCTTCTCTCCTCCCCTCTTCATCCTCGGGCAGAAGACCTTAAACCTGAGCGCCAAGGCACAGCGCAAAAAAAAAAAAAAAAAAGTGTGCGTAAGTGAGAGCAAGACGTAAGCGCTGGGAGCACAGGAAGGATGGTGGGGAGAGGGTTGAGGTTTTATTTGCTGCCGGCGCGGCCGTGCAGGCAGGTAGTGTTGAGGGGGGTCGATAGCGCGTAAATGCAGCCTTACACAGCTTTTTAGTTATTTCTACAACTAAAAGACTTGGGCAATGTGTTTGGGTTTCACGGTATTGCCGTAGATAGCGGCAAAGTGTTATCATTGCTGTGACCACGGCTTGCCATCGTGTTTTAAAAGCTTGGTGCAAATTGAGAGATCAGAGGGAAATGTGTGTAATCTGCATTATAATGTGTGTAAGCCCCATTATAAGCTACTCAGTCATGATGTATATGTAATGTAATCTGTGTTATAGGCTGCTTGATGATAAAGGTGGCCACCTCTGAAAGGGTGTGACTTCTTCTGCACTTTGGGGTCTCCGAGTCGTTATGTCTGGGTGCTGGGTGGGGGGTGACAGCAGGGAAATTCAGCACAATCCAGCCCAGGAACGTGGGGGAAGGTCCATTCACAGGTGCTTGCGAGGGGGATCGGAGGAGAGGTGGTGTTATTAAAGTGGCTGCTCATGACGAAAGCGAGCTGTGCTTCCTCTCGGCGCACACTTCCCCCTCCCAGTGCTTGCTGTCTTCAAACAGACGTGTCGCACTTTGGAGTGATGTCTCAATTTCACAGTTGTGAAACCAGTGCGTTACTTCTCTGGGTTGCTTGAGGTGAGAATTAAAAACTTGTTTTAAAATATCGATAGCTATTTGTTGGGCTCTGGTGTCCTTTGCACTGGTTAGCTGTTTGGATGTATCGGGTGGGAACTGCAGGCCCTGGCGGGAGGCTCAGGTGGCACTGCTGGTGCCAGCCCTACCACCACGCGAGTCAGTGATGTTGTGTTACTGGTCTTAACCTGACCGAAGTCCCATATGCTGCTTCTCCCTTTCCCCCCAGCTTGTTTCTGGAGGAACAGACTGGAACCCCCCACTGCATCCCTTCTTGGTGTCTGCATGCTTTTAGATGGGCTGAAGTCATGTGTAATACTGTCCCTATGGCTTGGGCAGGGGACAGATTCTGGCTGCTGAGTTGCCAGTAGCTCGTGTCTGCTGGTACAAAGGTGTGATGGATTCTGAGATATGAATGGGAAGCCCCTCCATCCCCTGGCACTCAACCAGGCCAGAAAATAGGCTAAAACACAGCCCCCCGCTGCAAACCAGGTGCTGGGTCATGTCTGACCTGAGCATCCCTAGATAACTACCCTGGACAAGACGATGTTGTGCAGCTGGAGGCACACAGGCTGTTTTTCCAGTAGCCGGCACATGTGGTCGGATAGTTGTAAAATTCCTGCCCAGCCCCAAACAAAATCCCTATAATGAGTCCTTTGTGGTAGCCCAAGTTCGTGCTGGGCTGGGCTGATGCTGTGAGCTGGGTGGGAAGGAAACTCATCCTGAAAAACCCATCGAATCAACAAAATCCGAGCATGACCCACACCAAGGGTCTTCTTGCAGTGCAGATGAGCATAGTTTACTTTCCGCCATTAGGTTCCCTCCCGTTACAGCCTGTTCCATCCCTGCCAGGCTGAGATGCTGCCTTGCTGCCCCCTCCAACGGGACCTGTGTGCAAAGACCCCCTGCGCTGGCAAAGGATGCTGGCTCTGCCGTGCCAGAACTGAAAAACTTACCAACTTCGTATTTCCTTTGCAGTGAGCCCAGGGGAAGAGAGAGCCTGCGTGCGGATTGCCTCCTGCCTTGCCTTTTCTCCCAGCCGCTCATGGTGAGCTCCCCTGTGCCAGAGGAGCGGAGGGCAGAGCTGCCACACTGAGCTGGGGCAGCGCGACTGGGGCCACAGGACACTTGACTGGTGGGACTGTGGTGGCTGGGGGTCCTTGCCACCCTGTGGCGGAGACAGCCAGCTCCTGCCAGGTATATGCCCGTGGGGGAGAGGACAACTCCAGCTGAACTGATGCATCTCGACACCTGATACCAGGCTCAGGTAAGGGCACGTTGCTTGGAGACAGGTTGTATTTCCACGCTCCCTTCTCCGAACTCACAAACGGGCTCCGGAGGAGGTGAGAATCGCCCCGAGAGCCGCTGTGTGCTGTGGGTACAGGTGCTGATAAGTCAGCAGGATCTTGTCTGCGATGATTCAGACACAATGCAAGTTTACTGGGACAGGAGCTCATTAGAATTTTCTGTAACACATACGCGACTCATATAAAGTGATCTAAGGGCAGTCGTTTTCAACGACTCCAAGACAGTTAAAACATAAACCTCCTTGCAATTCAGCTGGCTTAGTGCTCCTTATGCTCTTAAAAAAAAAAAAAGCAAAACTTGCTTGTGTGCTCTTGAGTTTTTGTTGTAGTCAAGGAAATAAACATGCAAACAGGATCTCCTGTATCTTGGTTCATCCTGCTTGATAGTAATTTCATTCCTGAAGTCATAATTCACTTTGTGAGCACAAGTCCGATTTCCTTTTGGGTAGCAGGGTTGTAAGCGAGTGCTGGATTTGGGCTAAGGTTGGTGATGTGTGATCCGGTGATGTGTTGTTTTGAAGCTGGTGGCTGGCCAGGGTGTTTGCAGTCTGGGTTTGTTAATGAGAGAAGAGCTGCAGATGGGGATCAGCAGAAGTCCAGAAGTCCTCGATGCAAGCGGATTGAGCGTGTTGTCCATTTTGGGATGGAAATTTGGGGTTCTAGTAAAAAATACTGCAGCTGTTGTGGTGCCGGAGGTGGGGACGCTGGCCTGTCTTGTAGCAAGACCTCGGGAGCAGCTTGACTTCCACGTGGGAAACCGGGTCTCACGAAGCAGAAGCTCTGCCGGCAGCCGGCCGTGTGTGGCCGTCACTTCCTCCTGTGGCTCGTCCCCTCCCGGGCACGCAGCCCTGCACCAGCCCGCAGCTCCTCCTGGATATCTTGGGAGGCTTTGAGGTTTCTACGGCCCGTGGCGATGCAGTCGAAGCAGACCCAGAGCCGTGCTTGTTTTGGCTGTGCTTGGTAGGTATTTGCAGTGGTGTAACCCCGCGGCTTTGCTTTGGAAGGCTTGAAGGATGTGGGAGAAGAGCCTCTGATGACAGCTCGCAGCTGCTGGCTGTGCCCCCCCAGATTATACCAGGCAACCAGGATGGGGAGTTTGCTGCGAGCCGACAGCCTCCGTGGTTCCAAGCATGTCAAGTTGCCTCTTTCACGCACTTTAAAAACCCTGAAAGGGTTCATTCAACTTTCTGCAGCTTGTTTTAGCCGCTTTGTAAGCAGCCTGTTGCACCGCTTTGCCTGGCTGGGTTTATTCCAGGGTGTGCAAGCGCACGAGCCGCTGTTAGGAGTAGTGGCAGCTTTACAAGTGCTTCGCTGGGAAGCAATGCAGGCTCCAGGCGCACCTCGTGCGGGGGTCTCGCCCCTGCGGGTGTTGTATGAGCATTTCCACTCGCGTAGGTGCACGAGCATTTCATTTAAGCCTGTCCCCCTAAAGGAAAAATTGCAGGCTTATACCATAGGCAGCTAAAGATGTAAAACACTGTGTTAAAATGTGATTTTAAAATAGAACACGAAACAGGAACAGCGACTTGTTGAGTTTCGGCCGTGGTGGATGCGGTTGTAGTAAGTACGTACCTCTTTGACTTTATTCCACAGCAGTAGTTTCAGTCTGATACAGGCCAGCATGGTGTTAAAGTACGGTGTGTCAAAACTCGCTTTTTTTTTCCTCCTAACAGCAGTCTCTGTTAATTAGGCACATTCAGGACTCCAGCACACCTGCACATAAACTCATTTCTCCTTTTTCAATGACCTTCTGCTTGCAATAGCAGGCAGCAAAAAAAAAAATCATATACATTTCCATGGGCTTGGGTGCAGCTGGACAGGAGAAACGTAGGGTGCTGTGAGACATTACTGAAGCAAAAAGCGCAGATTTTACAAGTTTTGCCCTGGAGGTAGAGCATGCTGAGGAGTGAGGAGGGATGCAGGAGGTTGAGATGACTCTGCTTGGGGGGAGGTAAGTGTTAAGATCTTGTAACTGAATAGTATTTGGCTGTACTCCTGCATCATGCTTGCCTTTAATTTGCTCTAGCTGGTGGATGCAGCAGGAAAGAAGAAATAACCAAAACATACAGCCTGTAATCTCAAGTGGCTTGAGTAGATACTTTTCTACAGTATAAAATATTTAAAAATTGAGTTCCAGAATATCCCCAAATCCAGCCCAAGGTTGAGAAAATGATGCTGTGCTGTACTTCCTAAAAAGAGGAAATTCTACTGCTATTTTCATTTTCAAAGGCCCTTCTGCCAAGGGACGCTGTATCTACAGTTCACCTCTCAGCAAAATGGTCGAGCAGTACAGTCTGATCCTAGTGCAGCCCGACAGTATAAAACCAGCGTAAAAGCATGTAAAACTTTTGTACTTTCTTTGTAAGGAGGCAGAAGGGGCTTGAAGAGACTGAAAATTGAGCAGCCTTGGCTCAGATGGGTTGCTTGGTAGCATCACCACAGCTACTCCCTTCAAAGGCTGGGAAACTCCTTTCTAGCCAAGGTCCCAACAGCAAAACCACTTTGCAAGGAGGGCTCAGAGGAGTCAGGTCTGGAATCGTGGTTGCAGTGAATTTCTGGGAGGGCATCTCAAGACATGCTGATGTGCAACCACCTGAACCCTCTGCAGGGACCATCAGCTGAGCCTTTGATGTCTCGGCTCCAGTCCTTAGACCACATTCATTTGCATCTTTGATGGGTTGAATTCTGCATATAGGTCTCGCATCCTGGTCGAGTTTCATGGAAGTTTGTCTTTGTTTCATATAAATTGAGCAGTGGGGAGAGGAGGACCTGGTGGTGAGCAGGGGGCTGCAGATGTGGCCTTGGCAAGCGACCTCTCTGGAAAGAGGTGGCAGTGTCTTCTATCTTCTTGTCTTCTGCAAGTACTGGTGCAGAGGGAGCGAACCAGGCAGGGGGTTGCTAATGGGTTTATAAGCTGGAGGCATCATGTTGTGGTTGGGAGTGGCAGGGGACGTGCGTGTGTGCATCCCCTGGGCTGTGGCAGAAGCAGCTGGAGACATCAGGTTGTGGTTTTGGGTGGCAGGGGATGTGTGTGTGTGTGTCCCCTGGGCCGTGGCAGAAGCAGCTGGAGACATCAGGTTGTGGTTGGGGGTGGCAGGGGATGTGTGTGTGTGCATCCCCTGGGCCGTGACAGGAGCAGCGCTGACACCGGGCCGTGGGAAACGCATGGTTCCTCTTCTGGGCATTGAGCAGGGTTGCAACACGCAGGTTGGGCGTCTGGTGGCCAGAGGTTCCCATGCTCCTGGTGGGTACCACCCCGCACTGGGCGTCAGGAGCTCAGCAGATCTTACTGTAAAAATACAGGACTTTTGGGGGAGGGTTATAACAGTAAATCTGATTTATGGGTAACAATTTTTGCACCAAGTCTTGGATTTTTTGATGCAGGCATCTTCTTTCTGCTGCCAATACTTGAGATCCCAGCTGGTGAATTAATTTCAGGAAAGTTGTTCTCATCCAAAATTTGGATATTTTATTTCAAGTTTGCTGATGTCTAGATAGTGTTCAGTGCGGGTAGGCAGTAACATGCATTTTCATTAAGCATCTTTAAGCTTACTGTTGCTGGGATAAATTTTTACTTCCTTAAATTGTAAACTAGAAGCTGCAGGTTTTAGTGTGAGATGACAGATTGTGGGGTTTTTCAACTCATTCTTTTTAAAAGGAACTAGTTGGTAACTTCGTTTCCCAGTTGAATTTACCTGTACATGGCTTGGGGCTTTCTGTTGCTTATATTCTTAGTAAATTTATCTAATACCATTCTCGCACTGTTCACATTTTCTTACCATTCCTGTTCATAGCTGCTTCACCTTGTGTGTTTGTCATGGAAAAAAAACCCTGTTTGCTGGGAAAATACAGTACTCAGAGGAGAGAATTGGGTGGCAGGCTTGAGAAAGTCGCTGGAGCTGTGTATTAAAAAACGAAAGTCTTCAGTCTTATATAGGTATGTGGAGAAGCGCAGCAGGTACAGGCTGCGCCTATTTATAGGTAGCCTATTTATATCAGGGCAGAATGATGTATTTCGTCAAACTCTCCAGAAAACAAATGTCTCGGTAGCTTTCATATACACAAGGTATCTTTTCCCTCAAGCGAATGCTATAACTTTGTGGTGTCAAACTCCTCTGGAGTTCAAGTATGCGCAGAATTAAATAATAAAAGTACCATATTCATAATCTGTATTTAACTTAGGCTGTTACAGAGCTAAGCTATATTCTGTTCCCTCTCCAGAGTACTTTGAAAATCACCTGGTCAAGCACAGCATCGCCTTCGTACTCCAAAAAGCAGCAGTGTTGGGGTCAGATGCCGAGGTCGGCACAGCCACTTGCCATCTCCATCCCTCCCACTGCCATCAGCCATTTTCTCCGCTCTCAATTTTTTTTTCCTAAATTGTGACTTTTGCGCTGTTACAGTAGAAAGAGAAAACAAACGTGTACATTCCAGGCGTGAGATGCAAAACTTGCTCCTTTGCACCAGTCTGGCGTTTCTGGCTGCAGAGAGGCTTTCGCAGAGGCGGATGCCTGAATATATGTGGTCTCCCTGCTGTCTTCTGCTGTGTGAGCCCTCCCGTGTTACCGAGTCGCCCTTCCTCTGGTTATTCTATTACAGACCGCGGTCAGAGACGTTCAGAGTAACTTCCGCTTCGTAAATGTCTTGAAAAATTGCCCATTTAATTTGACATACGGTTTATTTTTTCCCCTCCGGTCTGCAGAATATTTGTATTTTTAGCAACATATAAAGGACCTCATCTGAATTCTTTGGCCTCATAACAACGAAAAAATAACGTCAGAAGTGGGGGAGTGAATTTGCCTTTCAGTTGAACTTCACAGATGGAGGATGTGAGAAGGAGAAGATGCAGATATATTAGGTGACACTGTGAGACAGTTACTCAGACCTTGCTACTTTGAAAAACGAAACTGCGATTAACATGTATTGAGCAAAATTCATGGCAACGTTTGAAGTAAGAGCTGCAGCTCGGAAAATAAGACAACAAAGTACACTTTAAAATTTCTGTCCTCGCTTTCTGTCTTGATTGTGGAGTCAATAACGGGGAAAGATACACCCATTCCTGCTGTAAATTTGAAGAGTTTGCATTTTTCCGGTGTCTGTATAGATGAGTTTCAGAGGGCTGTATAGATGACTCAGAGGGCTGGAGCACCTCTGCTATGAGGACAGGCTGAGAGAGCTGAGGTTGTTCAGCTTGGAGAAGAGAAGGCTCCAGGGAGACCTTATTGTGACCTTCCAGTACTTAAGAGGCCTACAGGCAAGATGGGGAGGGACTCTTTATCAGGGAGTGGAGTGATAGGATGAGGGGTAATGGTTTTAAACTGCAAGAGGGTAGATTTAGATGAGATATGAGGAAGAAATTCTTTACTGTGAGGGTGGTGAGACACTGGAACAGGCTGCCCAGGGAAGCTGTGGATGCCCCATCCCTGGAAGTGTTCAAGGCCAGGCTGGATGGGGCTTTGAGCAACCTGGTCTAGTGGGAGGTGTCCCTGCCCATGGCAGGGGGGTTGGAACTAGATGATCTTTAAGGTCCCTTCTAATCTGAACCATTCTATGGTTCTATGAGTGTAAAGCAGTGTGATGCCTGTGCTGTTGGCTGATAACAAGTCAAGGAAGAGTTGCCCTCGTAGCCCTGATTATTGCGTGTGGTTTAATGTTTCTGCCACTGCTGGCAACTGGGAGCGATGTCTGCTTTCGAAATGAAGAGGTAGGGAAAGATGAATCTCCTGTCTGTCTCCATCCGGGCCTGAAAGACATGGTGGCAGTGAGCAGGTTGCATTAAGGAGTTGGTAAAATGAGACAAATAATCACTTACAGGTGTCTGAAGGTGCAGAGAAGTTGGCAGAGCCTTGGAGAGCACTGATGCTTTTGCACATCGTATCTCCCCCGCTTGTTTTTTTTTTACTGCAGTTTTTTTTGCACTCCAGGAAAAATCACATTCTTCAGATCATCCCAAGTGCAATGCCTTTGGCTGCTCTGGCGTGTCTGGTGCCAAGCGCTGCTGCAGCCGGTGGCACGGTGGCTCACCGAGATGCAGCTTCAGCCAGAAGCCTACGACAAGAACCCTTCAGGTTCCTCCCGAAGGGAGGTCAGGATGGCTCCTGGTGTCCATTAGAGAGCTGCAATGGCAGCGTGGGGTAAACTTGTTCTCGAACAGCTGTTGCACAGTGTTTTATGTCTGGGTGTCAATGCTCCTCTTCTCTGCAAGGAGGTGGTCACCAGCACTTTGGGACAGGACCAGAGCACAGCAATGCAGGATTTACGTTCCAGCTTTAGATGCAGCATGGGAGTCAGCCTGCTTTTCAAGGCTTTTCAAAATTTTGTAATTTCTTGTGGGAGGCTTTCAAGTCTGTTCTGCTAGGGCAAGCCCACATGCTCCAGGGAGCTCCTTTCAAGCCCTACAGGAAACTTCTGGACTGTATTACTGACGTTGTTTAGCTTTCAGATGTTCTGGGTAAATCACTGGATCGTTTGCAATGTGACAGTGGGGAAACTATTTTAAGGCTGTGGTGGCTCTTAACAGTTTTTTTCGCAACCCTGTTGGACATTTTTACAGCAGGCAAAATAGGCAAAACCTCCTTAGAGCAGGCAAAACACAGTCTTCCTCTATAACAAGCTGTTCTAAGAGGCTTAAGTGTTCAAAAACTTTTCCAAACACTGAAACACTTGCAACCATGGGCTAAAATTATTTTACCTTGCTTTTCTTGAAATGTGTAGTATCTGTCTGGGACCTGTGGAAGTCGGCAGGACTCTGAAGGACAGAGCCATGTAGGCGATAACACAGCGTGACTTCCCAGTGCTTATCCTGTCTGCACCGAGTAGGTTTGTAATTCATGGCAGAAGTGTGGGAAAAACTTAAAACTGCTTCCAAAAGCTTTAAAAATATTTTTAAAAAGAGATAAAAATAAATAAATAAAGGATATTTAAAAAAAAAAAAAATAAAGCAACGAAGCACTGGGAGGGCAGCAAGGGGAAGATACCAGGAAGACGTACAGCTCTGGGACTGGCTGGAGTTCGTCCATTTACATTGGGAATGTCATCAGTGGGCTGGAGATGAGGCCATCCCTGTTGACTGCCTGTCCCTACTGCTGTCCTCCTGATGTGTCCGGCACTGCACTGTGGCAGCATTGCTCCCGAAGCCCAAAGGTTTGGGTAACATGGCTTGCAGTAGTGGCTTTAGGTGGTGCCGTAGCCATTGTGTTGTCTGAGTTGGGCTGGTCAGTTCCAGAGAGTTTCAGAGGAGGAGGACTTGGTAGACCCTCCCTTTGCCCTCTTCCTTGCAGCCGCCCCTGGAGACTGAGGTTCCCTGGGGATTTTGTCTGCCCGTGTTTTCTCCTCAGTGTGTTAGATCAACCTTTTCTTTTGGTGAACAGCGAGAAACTAGTTACAGCTGGACAGGGAGGATGCTTCTTTAAGGTTGTACAAGACAACACTCAAGTCACGTTTGATGTGGAAGTTCTCTTGCTCGTACGTATGTGTATGCGATCAGGCAGAGCAGTGGGCACAGACCTCACGTAGCTAGATTGGGTCTTGTTTAGACCAAGACTGATCTGTCTCAGAGTATGTGGGGACTCTGCGATCATCTTGCTGCTGCGTTGTTTTTCTTTCAGGTGTGTGTATAGAAGGTAGTAATCTACTTTACTTGTTGCGTGCACACTTCAGTAGGCAAAACCATCTCCTTTTGCTTTCTCCTTTGATGTTAAATCTGCTTTCAGATGCCCCTACAGAGCTTCACATCCATAGCTGAGGGCAAGAGCGAGGTGGTTTGCTGTGCAGTGCAAGGGCTTTGTGGCTGGTTTGCCTGTCTCAATTTAAAAGCACGATGTCTTTCGTACAGGTATGTGTGTGCCTAAGAACAAAGGCACGGGTCTTGTCCTCCAGCAGACAAGACTCTTCCCTTGCTCAAATTCAGTTGTGGCCCCGTGCAGAGAGCGGGGAGCTGCAGCCCTGCTGCGTGCGGGCAAGCTCCATGCACGCTTTGTACAGGGGCTTTTCAACCTCAGCCTAATTTTATGGCTATGGGATACGGCTGCAAGCTAAAGTTGTCAGCAAAGGTTTTTTCTATTAGCACTTTCCTAAAATATTTCTCATGCCGTGTACACATTTACTTATCTCCTATTCCCTCTGTCTTTTTTTTTTTTTTTTTTTGCCTTACAGCTTCTGACATGAAGAAAGATATAGAGTCTTTAATAGCCCAGGAAAAAGCGGAGATCATTGCCAAGTATGAGAAGGTACCAACCTCGTGTTTCTCCCTGACACGCTGGCTAAGGCTGAAGCTACTTAATTAATTAGGAATGCTTTGAATAAGAACTTTTGCCTTCCTGCCATGTATCACCCCAGTAATCCTCATGCCGTCAGGCTTTGTGCTGTCTCTCCCTACCTGCTTCTGCCTGTGCGTCCCCTCTCACCCTCTCACCACGTCCCCAGAGTTTCTCGCGGATCTCGTGTATGCTCAGCACAGATACTGAAAGGTCTTCTAGTGCTCCAGTGCTCCCTTAACACCAGGGTGGCATATGCCCGACAGCACTGGTTTCTCTGACGTACAGCCCTTCCCGGACGGTAGCAGAAGCACACCAGGGATACTGGATAGGCTGAACTTCTGCATTTTTCTCTTGTCTGCATTGTATTTGTCTCTTTAGAGCAAATTTTGGTCTCCTGCCTCTGTGCCTTCCAGCATGCAGGGAGGCAGGGATGCGGGCGCTGGGGCTGGGATGCAGGCACTGCGGCATTCCCGATGCTGGGGCCAGCTCACCGGTGTCCTTTCTGCTTTCAGGGCAGGCAGGAAGGAGCTCAGATTGACCCGTGGGAAGATGCCGATTTCACGCTGTATAAAGTTACAGACCGGTTTGGATTCCTGCAGTAAGTCCTCTTGCCCTCTCCTTTCCTTTATATGACCTGTGTGTCTGTGCAGACCATCTGTCTGCACAGAGCGTGGCAGACCCAGCATCTATAAGCCACTCTGTGGCTTGGCTTGATCAATCCCAAATGCAGGAGGAAAGACTAGATTTGCCTCCTCCCTCAGCCACACAAGTTCAAACACTCTGATGGTTCAGATCTGCTGCAAGGCACAGCTCAGAAAAGGTTTCCCATCCCAAGCCTGGTGTCAGAAGGTGCAGGCTGGTGCTACTGTGCCCCCGTGGAGGCTCACGGTGTGTCACAGAGGGAGGGGGTCTTGCATTTGCACCTGATGATTCAGGGAGGTGTAGGAAGAGATGAGACAAGGTATCTGATCATTCTCGGTTGCCTTAGGAAATCCCCATCCTAAACAAGGCGCAGATGAATTAGATGCACACCCTGTGTCTGGGGAGAATGCTTAAAAGAAATATTTCTATTCCAACTCCGAACAAATGTTTATAATAGTAGGTGATGTGTGCAGGAGGGGGGTTTGAAGCAATTGCTGTCCAGAAATCTCCCCCCTCCTGCTGCCTTTTAATTGCTGATCATGTGTGCATTGAAGAGGAGCTTTATGCCCATGATTTCCAGCCATGTCCAATGTCCAGTGCTTGATCACCCCCCGGCAGCTCCCGTAGGGTGTTGGGGTTTTGGCTGGTGCTTCCTCTCTGTCTTCCTTGTTGGGGACAGCTGTAGGAAAGGCACGAAGCCCCCGAGCCATATCTCCTCAGATGGCTGAGGTGGTCCCCGAGCTACAGCACCCCACACTCCTCTGCACCCTTTCTTGCCCATAGAGTAACTGGTGACTCCTTGCTTTTCAGCGAGCAGGAGCTGCCGACCCGCACGGCCGTGGAGGAGAAGGTGAGAACTGACAACTCAGTTGTCATGGGTGTCACATCCTTATCACACTGGCTGGGGAAGGGATGGTTTTTGAGGAATCGAATGTGCAAGTGAGAGTGAAGCAGGCAGCCGGGGCCTGCTGGCCCCTGCTCTTCACGCAGAGGTGGGAACCCTGCATGATGCCCAGCTGTTGGAGCTTGTATTTTGCTGGGTCAGGCATCTCCCCTTCTGCACTGAAATTACACCTTTTAAAGCAATTTTGAGCTTTTCTCTCTGCCACGTCACAGTGCTCAGCGGCTGCGACTTGAAAAGCGGATTGCACATGTTGGGGAGAGTGGTGGAGGTTGTAGGTAACCATCATCTCCGTCACCATCTGCCCTGAGCTGGGTGGTTGTTAGGATTATGCTAACTGGGACTAAATAGCGTCGTTTCTGACATCTGCCAAACAATATGATTTGAGGCTAGCTGAACCTGCAAAGGTTTTTATTGTCAAGGAATACTCCTCTTGGAAATGCCTTCTCTGTGTTAAGCCTGTGTGTCTCGTCATTTTTACTAATGCTGCTTTAATTACCACGGGTTGAAATTACCAGCTCCTGCAAGTGCCTGTGGATTATTCCCATCCCTGGTGCCAGGTCTTTGCATGGAAGTTTAAGCCTAAAGAGAATGAAGTTTTGTGTTTTCAGGAGGTATCTTCAAGGTCTTTTTTTCTTAAATTTCTCTTGTCTTCCTGCCCCTTGCACCAGCAAAAGCAGCAGGAAATTGAACGCGTGGACAAGTGGCTAAAGATGCTGAAGAAATGGAGCAAATACAGAAACAGTGACAAGGTAAGGAGGAAAAGAAAGAGCACGTGTCCAGAGGGATGGGAATGGTGCATCCTTCCAATGAGTCAGGCTTTCAAAAAGTTGATAGAGAAACCAGAGATCATTGGAAAATATTGCCTAATTCTGTCTGTTAGTCTTTAATATTTTAAATCTTTCCTTGAAGTTGCTGGGTTACTAGTCGAGGGAAAAGACCTGTTCTGACTAGTGTAGTTTTAAAAATCGTTTCTTAAATGCTGCTGGCGTGTTTGCACTTCTGCTTCCCTGGGCATACAGGAGAACAGCAGGGGTGTTCTTCTGCCCAGCTGGGTCCCTTCCCTAAGAGCAGAGGGTATTGCATGCCATAGGCCGCGTCTGTGATTCCACCACCAGTGAATGGCGTGGGAGATGTGACTGATACGGTCCAGATGATGTTCCTCGTAATTCTTCCTCGAGGGAGAATTATTTGTCTACGACATCACCTAGATTTTGCATTTTGCTCCTAGCTGTGCCTGTGAGAAGCCCCTTAGGTCCTTAGGTGTTAGATTGCACCCATCTGTGGAAATCAAGGATGGAGACACCAGCCTTGTGTCTTGGCTTTGGTGTTCAAAACGAACTCTGCATCAAACGCCACTGCAAAACAGAGTTGTTTTTAATAAATAATATTTGTAATGTGTTCCTGTTACAAACCTCTTGAAACAAAAAACGCTTGAGCCTAATGACAGAACCCTTGCTGGGTAAGGAGAGGAGCATCACGCCTGACCTGCTCTGCTTACGACACTGCGCAGGAGAGGGCTGAAGGCCCAGCATCACCTTGTCAGCCTTGTTTGGCGGGAGGCACGGGATGTTTGGCTGTATTACTTCTGGCTCCTGCTGGGAGTCCTCGGGAGAAAACTGAGCTTGGTTAAAAGGTTGTGCAGAGGATAGCTGCAGGGGGGGCATTGAGCAGAGCATCCTCCTCGCCTGGCCATCCAGAGCGATGTCGGTTTCACCCAGCCAAAGAGCAGCTGTAGTCTCGTCCTTTTCTTAAAAAAACACAAAATCTGATCTTCATTCTAGCAGGGATGGGGTAGAGATGGGTGTGGGGTTTTATAGTCCTGTTCAGCGTGGTTCTAATTATTTTATTCATTGGTGCTGCTCCACGGGCAAAAACGGAGGCTCTCCCGTGGCTTTGGTTTTTCTAATTAGAAGTTAGCACTAATTGTTTAGTGGCCTTGTGGGTAAATTGCCAAATTCCAGCAGAGCGCGGGGAATTCCTCCAGGTCCTGGAGGATGTTTGGGATGGGTAATGAGTATTTTCAACATGCCTTGGCTTCCCTGGGTCAGCCGGTGGGGACAGACGGGATCCAGGATGAGAGGTGTGTGGAGAGGTAGTGATTGCCATTCATCTTTTGGGTTTATCCTGGTAATTAGCGGGTGTGTTAAGCATGCTGCAGCTGATGTTGCTCAGGTCTGCCGGATGGCAAGGGGCTAGACCAGCAAGTGGGTTTTGAGCATCTTTGGGTCAGAAAATCACAGAGCTCTTGTAATGGAATAAATGATGCTATTTATAACAGACGGTAAATGGCTGATGACTCTTGGGCACAGACGTGGCATTGTCCCTGTGCTGGGGGACTGGAAATGGCCGTCCCCCCTCCCAGCAAAGGGAGAAGCAGCGCTTGGCCTCCAACAGGGAAGGAGCAGTCTGCTGACCCCGGGGAGCAGAAAGGAGCTTTGGTTTCAGTCCGGCCCAGCCTCGCACCCCGCTGCCCTGTGCCAGTGCCAGCGCAGGCAGGAAGGTCTGTGCATCGCAGCAGCCACGCAGCGTCAAGTGCCTGAGAGGCACAAAAAAAGGTGCTTTAAAAAGAAAAAGATAAAATTAGGTTGTATCCTTCACCTGGATATGCAGCCCCGTGCTCTTGTGTCGGGAGCGTGAAAGCTGCTCGGATATTCCTGCTGCCACAGCTGGTCGCAACTCAGATGTGGTGTTTCAAGGACCTTATGCTGGGATCACAGTCGTGCCTTTCAGATGGTTATGGGTTTTTTTGTAGCTAAAGTAAATGCGGCAAGCCCTTGATCTGATTTTTCTAAAGCAGAGTGGGTTGGTTTTGTTCCCTCACTGAGCGCTCGGGCTGTCACATCTGCATTGCACGTTTCCATCAGGTTTGTTTTCAGCACTTCGCTGACGTGATGGAAGCCCAAATGTCACAAGACAGCAGCTCTGTGTTATTTTAATAAAGACTAGGATGTCATCTTTGAAAAAAACCTCTTGCTGAAGACAGGAGCCTTCCCTTTGATGTTCATTTTGATAGACTGCGCTTTGTTAGAGGGGGGAAAAAAATCTCGTTGCAGGAACTCCAGGCAGTTTCACAGGGAAGCTGCCCTGACTTTGTCTCTGCATGAGTGGTGTAGAAACCCATCTTATTTTCCAGGCTGAGCCTTTCTGGGCTTCAGGGCCAACGTTTTGAGTGCCGGTTCATGTGCTGGAGCTGGCAGACAGCTGACCATATTGAGTGCTTGAAGTGGTACTCTTGCTTATCAAGCAGGCTGTGATGTTTTGCCGCATCTTAGTACCTGATCGGGGCTTAGGTTGTCATCTCAGCATCTGTGTTGTGAAATGTCGGCAGGAGGAGAGAAGTTGTGTACCTGTCCAGCCCCTAAAGCGACCACCCGTCAGCAGGCGAGAATGCAGTTTTTCTAGGCCCCCAGTGTGAGCCATTGCCAGAGAGCAGCAGGTTTTGCTTTCTGTTTCCCCACCTGCACCCAGTGTGCATCCCTGCCTGCTGCTGGCTGCAGTCTGGGTGTTGTGGCTGTCACAGATTATGGGAAATAAGGCTGAAAAAAGCCCTCAAGGGAAGGGCCTCTTACAGTCCCTAGCCCAGGATGGCCTGGCTATGCCTACAATCATTCCTGGCATAACCTGTTTCAGGATGAGCAACAAATAAGATTATCTTAATTGAAGTAATGCCCTGGGGCTCCTTGTGCTCATCAGATCTGCCTCCGTATCTGTTCTAGACAGGTTTCGTAGTGATCTGATTTAATTTCAGTAGCGTCATCAACAAAAAGTGACACCAGCGTAATTCCATGCATCAAGGGGGTTGGACTGATGCAGTGGTGCCTTTTCCTGGCTGTACTTCCACAAAGGAAAGGGTACGAAAGTAAAGGAGTCCATGCCAGGACCACACCGCTTTGCAGAGTTCAGGTACATCACACCTGCAGAGAAGTGCTAAATTGTGTAATTCAGGCTTCAGCACAGGGAGGTGGTGGTCTGTGTCCTCTTCACTCCTGTTTTAAACCTGAATTTAAATCCCAACCTGACTCTGCTTGGGAAGGTTAGGAAATGGTCGGTACCATGTAAGAGTATACACGGTTAAGGCAAGCCCAGTTTCACAGAGAAAAAAGAGGCTGTGCTGCGTGTGCTCCAATAGCAGGATGATTTATTCATCATAGCCCTGAAATAAGTGGATTTCAGCCAAAAGTTTCAGTCCTAGGAAGAGGATGTGACCTCTGCATCATTTGCAAGCTGCTTCTTGCTGCTGGCCGTGTGGGATGGGACCTTTAGAGAGGGATGTCTTTGGTCGGAGATGTCTGGTTTTTAGGCAAAGCCTGTCTTTGTGCACGGGGGGAGCCTTGTCTCTGCTAAGGTCACGGGAGTGCAGGGCGCTTAATCCAGTGCATGCCAGCAAAGCGGTTTAGGATGAATCGGGGCTCTGTATGGACTGACACGGACCCCCAAGAGCGAATAATCTGCTAACGCTGGGGAGAGCCAGCAGACGTTTGTCGTGTCACGGTCGGATGAAGTCAGGTCTCCTGCCTGCAAATGCCATGGGAAAGAAAGGGGGTTGTGCTTGGGAGCTGGCGGGTGATTTCTGCTGCTGGTTTTTGCCATTTTGAAAAGGCGGGTAGCATTTTCCTTGCCCCCAAAGGTGGCCCTGGTAACAAATATAGATGCCCACCCACGACACATCAGCTTTAGGATTTAAATTTGCCCCTCCTTTGCTGCTGAAGCCCCCGCAGACCTGCTGGCACCCCATCCAGCATAACCAAGGCTCCAGCTTCAGGGATGATGGCTGAGTTGGGAGCAACCATTATCCATACAGAAAGAAAACCATGCACAGCAAAGTCCAGCCTGCCAAGTATCTTGCGTGGCCACATCATCAATCAGCCTGCTTCGTGGTGCAAAAAAGAAGTCCTCTTCTCCAGGGTGGCGGTGGTGATGGTGGTGGTGGAGACTTCACCCACCACTCCAGGTGAAGGTTTTCACAGCTCAGCTCCCCCAGCACATCACTGGTGGAGGAAGTGGAGTCCTTCCTCTCCAGAAGGATCACTCTTTGAGGCCTAAAGGAACTGAACTGCATCCCACTTCAGGGTGTTGGAGACATATGGTGGGTGTACAGAGAGGCTTGAAAGTGAAGTTGCTATACATACCCAAAAGTGGGGTATTACTCTTGCAGTCTCTTCCTGGTGGAACATGCACGTGGCTGAAAGACATACTTTAGAGAGGCTCTAAAGTGTGAAAGTGGGCTGAAATGTGTATATTCTGCTTTAAAAAAACAGCCCATCCCTACCAAGCCCTTTTTAACTTCAGTGTCTGAACTACTGCAAAAAGATGTCCCGTGTTTAAAGGCAGTGACTCCTCCCCTCTAACTAAAGACCTGGGGCACTCGCTTGGGTACAGATCTCTGATGCAGGAAGATGTAGCTCAGATCTGTACTTCTGCAGTCTTCCCCATCCCATCTGCTTGGAAGAAAGTACATGGAGAGGGGAGAGATAGGGATGGGGTGACAATGGCCTCTGTGTCGCGAGCTTTGTATGTTAAAGCCTAGAGAGGGAACATGATCCTGTGGCAAAACCTGGAGCAAGTTTTAAACACTTCAGGTTCAGTCCTTGGCTCTGACATGGCCTTCCTACACAGCACTGTGAGCTTTCACTCCGACCACCAGCATCTCCATTTGTGAAACAGGATGATGCCGTGTGTTGGCACGGTCTAGCTGCTCTCTTCCCATCTGTAAGAGCTGAGCGATTTATAAGAGACAGAAGATGGTGACCTTGAGGGTTGTTTTTATTTCTCATGTTGAGCAGGAATCACCATCACCTGCTGCCTTCCCTCCATCAGTTCATCCCAGCATAAATGCTGCTTTTAATGATAACTTCCCTGTTTTCCTTCAAGTTTCACGATGAAGGAAAATTGCTCATTTTTCCTCTGCATGACTCACAGCTCTGAGGTTTTATCACTTTCGTGTCTGGAGGCGGTGGGAGGAGGAATGCCCTCGGATAAATAACAGAGAGGCATTTCAGTTCAGTTCCATCTCAGCATGTTGTGTAACTCTGCTGTTACTGCCACACTCTCATGTGGAGAAAATCATTAGAGACATTTACTGTATGCCAGTGAGGGTTGCACTCATTAAAGTACGACAATACCAGCTCTGACAATTCAAAACAAAATTATTTTCTTCCCACAGAGACGAGCATCATCTTCTACCTTGGCAGCTGTCAGTCAGTCTCTCCTAATCCGTTGGAAATAAATACTTTTTTTCTGAATTGGTGATTTTATCTGAATTGGTACATACTCCAGTTTCTTGATCCCATCTCATCTTTTGCTTCACGAAGTCATGAGTGCTTGTGGGATCAAGGCTTTCGCTGGCACCTTACCAGTACCACTTCGGGGACGTGGTTCATCTAACCCAGTCACTTTGTGTTTCCTGATGCATTGCACTTCTTTCCTCCTGATTTAATGACTCTAGGGGAATGGGAATCTCTTGTTCATCTCCTTAGTCTTTCAGCCATGGGGATGAAGCTGTCCGACATGGCTGTCCTCCAGAAACGCCTCCTCGTGTGAGCTTGGACAAGCAGGAGTGGCTCCCATAGGTGTGCAGATGGTGAATTGGAGATCATAGAATCATTATGGTTGGAAGAGGCATTTAAGATCATCAGATACAACAGTTAACCCCGCACTGCAGTCAACCACCTCACTGCAGCCTCCTTTCAGGTAGTTGTAGAGACTGATAAGGTCTCCCCTCAGCCTCCTTTTCTCCAGGCTAAACAACCCCAGTTCCCTCAGCCACTTCTCATAAGGCTTGTGCTCCAGACCCCTCACCAGCTTCATTGCCCTTCTCTGGACACGCTCCAGCATCTCAATGTCTGTCTTGTAGTGAGGGGCCCAAAACTAAACACAGTATTCAAAGTGTGGCCTCACCAGTGCCAAGTACAGTGGGACAACCACTTCCCTAGTCCTGCTGGCCACACTGTTCCTGATACAAGCCAGGATGCTGTTGGCCTTCTTGGCCACCTGGGCACACTGCTGGCTCATATTTAGGTGGCTGTCGACCAACACCCCCAGGTCCTTTTCTGCCAGGCAGCTTTCCGGCCACTCTCCTCCAAGGCTGTAGCATTGCATGGGGGGTTGTCGTGACCCAAGTGATGTCCCACTTAAAATGCGGGATGCTGTTGAATAGGATGGTGGCCTTCCATGGACGTGTCTTGGTAGTGAGATGCTTTTTAGGGGGCAGTTCTTACTTGGTGCATACAGAGGGGAGGGCAGGATCTTGCAAAGGATTTCTGTGGGGTATGGTCCTGGCTATGCATTGGACCTTCAAAGCTGGTGCTAATCAACACCTGGGGCAGAGCAGGTATTTGGCAAGTGCTGAGAATGGGGTTTTAAATGTTGAATGTCCATTACACTTCCAGAATGAGGATACATTGCACTGACACTTTCTGTGTCAGCAGAAATACTGAAATATTTACCATAATGTGGTGGAAAAGTGTTGTAACACACATCTAGCTCTCCTGGTGTTACGTGGTGGTCTTGGCATTCATTACATGAGTATTTTATATCCTTATTTTGACTGGGATAGCAGTGTTATTTCTTCTCTGTCCCCTAACCTGTCTCCTTGGACCTCACCTCCTGTCCCATCTCATTGGGATGGGATTGCTCCTTGGGACAAGAGCTGTCGTTGCTGTGTTTTGCACTCAGTAGGTGCAGTGCTGCCGTACAGACGGTAGCAAAACAAGGAGCATGGGTCTGTGCTCTTGGAGGCTGTGAGCCCAGGTGGGTTGACAACACGGTGCCATGGTTATGGTCTTTATAACCTTGTGCATAGGCTGGTGTTAAAAAGTCAAGCCAGAAGTGAAAAAGCGAGATGGGTCAGAAAGGAGAGGTAACAGGAGCAGATGTTCAGCTTTGTGTAAGAGATGCAAAGGCAACACAGCAGGACCACGTCAGTAAAGTCTTCTGCTAGGATCTTGGTGCTTCCCTGTGAATTGCAGCCCTTCTCTTGCATCAGCCTGAAACACATGAAGCAGAACACCCTATGGAAAGAGAAGAGGGATTTTGAAGGAGGTCAGATGCATTTGTACCAGGCAATGCCAGTAGCTCAAATTCATTGCCTGGTTGGGCACTGCCCTACTCAGCCCCGAGCTCATTTCCATGACCGGGAATCCAGCACCTCTGTCCCCTCCCAAGGAATTGCCTGGTCCTGAGGGATCGCCATGTCACAACATAAATCACCTCCATGGCTGCAGCTTGGGCACATGCAGCAAGTCCTTCAGCATACCCCAGGAATCTGGAGGAGTGCCATGGTTGGCTTTGTAGTGTGAGGCATTTCACGGGTGGGATGAATGAAAGGGTGGAAAATATTGAGAAATGAGGCTTTTTTCTTTTTGATGGAGCTTTTTCTTTTAATGGGAGAAGTCAGGGATGGAACAAAAGCTCTTTTTTCTGTTTTCCATTGAAATTGAATTGTCTCTTTAGAGAGAGAGGGCTTTGTACTAAGACAAAAGGGAAGAAGCATCTGTGAGATGAAGTGACCATGTAGAGGCAGGAGGAGGGACACATGCAGATTTGTCTCCAGTCTGCCTCTTTGCTTCAGGGGGAGCCCCTGGTGTAGCCCAGAGTCTCCTTTGCCACTTGTGAAGCCATGAGAGTTGCTGTGGACACGTCCTTGTGGCTCTCACGGTAAGGTCTCTCCTTTCCAAGGGGAAATGTATTTTTCTCCCAGTCCCTGAGGATCCAGGTGAGAACAGCCGTGCCAGATCAGATCAAAGGCTTCAAAGCCAAGGGTTCAGCATCTGGTCCTTGGAGTCCAAGGGCAGGCTGGTGTGCACAGAATGTGACCACTGTGAAGCACCTGAGATGTCTCCACATATAAAGGGGATGGTCCATGTCCAGCTCTTCCAGTAAAGTTAAAAGCTTGAGATGTGTCTTGATTTTGACAGAGTAGGTGTCTTTGAATGCAGGTGCTCAGCTCATGCCCTCTCTGCACCAGCACAGGCAGAGGAAGTGTCTGCTCAGATGGCTGGTGGTCCGTAGCAGCAAACCATGGAGTACATCTGTTCTGCCACCAGCAGGACCAGCTAACCTTCCACGTGTTTCCCTCCCCGCAGATGTGCCGGCGAGTGTACAAAGGGATCCCACTTCAGGTGCGAGGCCAGGTCTGGTCGCTTCTGCTGGATGTCGAGAAGATGAAGGAGGAGAATGAAGGAAAATATGAGGTATGGGCTCTTCCTGGCAAAGACAACAGGAGCGAGGTGATACGGAGGCAGGTTTGGTGGGGCTTCACCAGCTGGAGCAAGTCAGACCTGTGACAGATGCAGGTGTCTCCATCTCCACCTGCAAGGGCAGGAGGGAAATGGGGGCTCCTAGGGGGATGGTTTAAGGGGCAGGGGACACAAACCCAGCCCTTGCATCCTCCCTCTCAGGGTGACAATGTGCCAAGCACCCTATGACACACGCTGGTGGTAGGGCCCAGTCCCGTCCATGAACTGCTGCAGCCTCTGAGAAGGAAATGCTTAAAATTAGTGAGGACTGAAAATGCAAAGGGGATAAACTCTTTAGCACGTTAGCCAGCTGCTTTCCCTAACGTGCTGCTTCCATTTATTCTGCTGGAAGCTGTGAGCAAAGATGCTTTCCTTAGGGAAAGATGCAGGGAAGAGGGAGGGGAAGCTTAGCAAAGATACCACTCACAGTTCCCCAAGATCCCTGGAGCGATGCAGAGTAGCCAGGAGTACCCTGAAGCGGGATGGGGGTACCCCAAACCTCTCAGTGTGCTTGAAAATTTCCCTCGGGGCATTTTGAAATGTGCAGCAAGGTCAGAAGCCTTAAACCAGCTGAGAATGGGATCGTTAGTTGAGAAACTAAGGTGGGGTGAAGGCAGCTTTTGCAAGGTTGTGGGGGATTTCTGAGCCCGGGGTCCTGGCTCACAAGTTAGATGTGCAGCTGGAAGTTGACTGGCAGCGTTTGAAGAGCTTGGATTGAAGTGGCTTCTTTTATCTTCCATCTTCAATCTTTTTATAGCCGTCTTGAAAGTCTCTATTAAAAATCACTATTCAAAACCAAATAAAAATCATTTTTCTATTAAAAATCACTTATTTTCTCTGCAGATAGGAAAAAAGCCTGCCTTGCATTGCTTCCTCCCAGAGTACTGCATGCTGCAGGCTTGGATTCCTTGGTGTAAAATAAGAATTTTCTGTAGCATGCCTTGAACAAGAACCTAAGTGATGGGCTGTGCTGTATTCTGTTATTTTTCAGTTCAGGCATCTCAGCTCATTTACACTGCCTCTTTCCGTAGGCAGCGTGTGGAAGCCCTTGGTTGATAATGAATTTATTTTCCAAACTGGTGTTATGATTTAGCTTGCATCGCGTACCCGGGCAAGGATCAGGGTGTCGTGGAGACAGTTATGTTTCAGAGGCAGGAGGTCAAGTGCTGCTTCCAGCAGGTGTTTCTAAAAATCCCTGCCTATTAAGCAGGATGATGCTAACGCTCATTATACTTAGTCAAGCGTAGATGTTAATAGTGAGATGCCGCTGGGATGGAGTCACGTGCAGGGGCTTGGGGAAGGCGGGCTGGGCTCATGGTAATAAGCAGAGATAACTAAGCTCTCCCAGCACGCAGATTCTTATCACGCTCCCTCCCTCGAAGCTGTGCTGCTCAGGCAGGGAAGAAATCCAAACAAATGAAAGTCCCAAGGAGTTTATCTGTGACTCCAGAGGGGTCTGCGATAAACAGGAGCTTCAGGGCTAATAGGCTTTGCTGGATGCAAACCCCCTACAAGCTCATTTTAATCCTCCTCTTCTTTGGTGCCACCTGCCGCCAGTAATTAGCTCTCCTCTAATTCCTCCAGAAGAGGCTCTGTGCAGGTCCTGGATGAGGCGTTTTGCTTTCAAGAAGGGACAAAGCCTCAGCCCTGTGTCCTGGAGGGGCTGGTCCCAGGGTCACCTCATTTCTCCTTGGGGTGTGAACCACGGCGCAAAAGCCTGGCTTTTGCATGCACCTTGAGTTTTGTGCCACCTAGCACATGCCAGGTGATTTATCTTTTTTTATACCCACTGCTCCCTCCGTAGAGAAGTTGCCCTCAGGCTGGTGGAGGAGCAACTTTTCCAGCCAATCAGGATACCTTACTCCCCATGTCTGTATTGCCGAAGGAGCAATGCAATTAAAAAGCCTGGCATGTTTGCTTCTGTAGTGCTTTATCTTATCCCAGCTGTCCTCCAAGTCCTTTCCATGCAAGTCTCCAAGTCTTCTTCAAGACCATGGCGGCTCAGTTGTCCCTGATGCAGCAGGAGCCCAGAGGCTACCATGGAACGTGCCACATATGTTTTCAACTTGGGTGGGATGCTCTGCCTCCGTGGGATTTTACAGCCACAACCAAGAGGGCTGGAGGAGAGCTGAGAAGGCAGCAGGAGAAACTTGCTGGCCATGGGGCAGAGCAGGGGCAGCCTGGCTTTTACCTGCTGCTTTGCAAAAGGTCTCTGGGACAGTCTGGCTGCTTTGTAAAAGGTCTCTCCAGCTTCCCAGCCTCTGCTGTGCCATGGGCTTGCAGGGCTTGTGGTGCTAATGAGCTCAGCTGAGCGTCTGTGGAGCCCCAGGTTACTTAAACAAGGGAAAAAAGGAGAACAACCCATCCTGGGCTTCTTGTTTACCATCTGCAGAATTAATAAAGCCTCCTGGGTGCATGGAGGTGACAAAGTGCTGTGCAACCTGCATGCTATTCAGATGCAGTGATTTTAAAAAAACCCCAAAGTAGGGTTTTTTGTAGTCTTTGGGAGGTTTCTGTGTTGTTCTGGCAGGGAAAACAAGAGGGCCTTTAGCAGGGAAGTTTGAACTGAAGTGACTCAGTGCATATGAATAGTCATCTTGTCTCAGGTAGTCCGCCTGCTTTACAGAGGGCAAGGAGCTGTAGGATGCAGAGAGCACAGAATTTACAGCAGGGAAATGGTATTGTTCAGCAGATCTTTGTTCCATTGTCGCTTTTATCCTCCCTTGCCTTGTGCAGGCAATGATTCAAAATAGCCCCTGCAGTGTTGCTTCTCCGTACAGCTGCTTTCAAGGTTGGAGTTAATATTCCCGAGATGCTGTGCCTGTCCTGAGTGTTGGCTTTGCTGGACACATCTGGGTGCTAATGACCTTTTGATGTTCCCCAGAGCTGATGTGGCCACCTCAGGAGGTCAACAGCAGCCTGGAGGCACCTTGTATGAGGCTGACAAGCATTTGTAGGATGGCAGCTGCTGGAGCAGATGATTAAGTATCTGTGCAGATGTGCTATTTACTATCCCCTGTGGTGAGCAAGGAGGGTTCCTGACCCCCAGCTCTAGGCAAGCTGGGCTTGCTTCTCATCTCCGCTGCCCTTAACCTGACAGTGGATCTCAGGCTGCCTGAAGACAGCCACAAAATGTATTTCATTAATGCAATTAGCCCTGCATATATTAAAGAAGGAGGGCAATTGCATGATCACCAGTGGTATGTAAAGGCTGTGAGATGAGGTGCTTGGCTATAGCATAATGGTCCTTGGCTGTGTGCACAGGGCTGAACAGTGGGTTACGAGTGGGACTGCAGTGGGAGTCCAAGGAGCATCTTGAGCTTGGCTCTCTGAGGGCGCAATTGGTTGAGGTGGGCTTAGCTTTGGTTTGAATTTCCTTCCTTTATCTGTGTGATGCTGCCTTAAATGATTAGCCAGCGTAGGAGGAACATGGGGGCAACAGGACAAGAGGTAATGGGCACAAACTTGAGCACAGGAAGTTCCACCTAAACATGAGGAGGATCTTCTTTACTTTGAGGGTGGCAGAGCACTGTAACAGGCTGCCCAGAGAGGTGGTGGAGTCTCCAACTCTGGAGACATCCAAAACCCGCCTGGACACGTTCCTGTGCAACCTGCTCTGGGTGACCCTGCTCTGGCAGGGGGGTTGGACTAGATGATCTCCAGAGGTGCCTTCCAGCCCCTGCCATTCTGTGGTTCTGCAATTCTTGGGTTTGAGTTTAGCTTCTGTTCTGGACTCTGCGAAGTCCCTAAAATTTGCACCAGTACAGGTGAATACCCCAGAACTGCTTTTCTAGTGGAAACTCCTTAAACGTCTTCTGCAACGGAAGTAGTAGTAGGAGGCTGCTTCATAGAGTCCATTGTAGAGTTTGGACTTTATTATGACTGAGCCTCTGAAAAGCTCAGGGACTCGGTGCGTATGTCTGTGTGTTGGTTACAGAAGTGTATCCTTAAGCACCAACAGGGGCGAGGCACCAGCAAGGGGCTGGGGATTCACCTCCAGGCTGCAGATGGTTGCTCACTGCAAGACGGCGGTGTCCCCAAGTCACTCTGCGATAGCTCTGTGCAGCTCACAAGCCGCCGCTCCTGCTGTAGGGAGTGTGCCTTCTCGCTGCCTGGAGAGAGGTATGGGCTGAGGTGGTGTCTGACTCCTTCCTCTTGTCTGCCCCTCTCCCATCCAGCAAATGAAAGAACAAGCAAAGAGCTTTTCATCGGAAATCAAGCAGATAGATTTGGACGTTAACCGCACCTTCCGAAACCACATCATGTTTCGGGATCGCTACGGAGTGAAGTGAGTACGGGAGGCTTCGCGTGGCTGTACGGGCATCGGTGAGAGTGGGTGTGCGTGGGATGAGCTGGATGGGGTGGCCACCAGCCCCCTGGCTCAGAGCAGCCCACAGGAGAGCAAAACCATCTCTGCCTGCTCCACAAACCATTGGCACATGGTACCACCCACAGATGTGGGGCTGTTGATTCTCTCTTTGGACAGGTCCACACTGGACCGCGTTCAGCCCCAGTTCTTGAGCCAGGCATCAGTGTGTTGTGGTGCCTTGTCCCCCAGGGTTGCAGTCGCAGAGGGCTTGGTTTGGGACAGCTGGGATGATGGGCTGGGTCTGTCGGGAGCTGGGTGGGATGGGGCGTACGTGGCCTCCACAACAGATGGGGTTGGAGAGGTTTAACAGAGTGGCTTTGTCACTTGGTTGAGTCACACCTGGCTGCCCTACGCAGACGTACAGTCTGCAAGGAAGCATGCACTGCATATCTGTATGGTGGTGACTCCTTTAGGAAGGAGGGAAGGGAGGAAGGGATCTACTAATAAAATGATGGCAGTGCTTTCCCCAAACATGTATAACACTTGATGCCTGGGTGGTTGCAAGTCTATTAAAAACCCACCACCGCTCCAAACCTGAAGAGGAGGTGTGTTGGCTTGTGTGGGTACGTGCATGTCTCTCCAGGAGACCTGCAGATGGAGCAGGCTGGTTCAGCCCCGCTCTGCATGGCCAATGCTGACTGACACCCCCCAGAAGGAGGAGGTTCCATCCCATGTGCCCATCAAGGTGCTTTCTGGTTCTGTGAGCCCTGCTCCTTGCAAAAGGCATAAGTACCAGCTGGCTGGGTGTTTTCAGAGCCTTTGCTCTCTGTGCGTACGCGTTGGTGTGCACATGAAGCTGGAGCCCTCACACTCAGGTGTTTTAATATCCTTCTTTCTTCCCAGGCAACAGGCACTCTTCCATGTCCTGTCAGCATACTCGGTTTATAACACCGTAAGTAGTAAGTTAGTCCAGTTAAAGTGAATGGTGTTGTGCTTATATATCTCTCTACATAAAGTTTTTTAAAAAGCTTTATATATATTTATATATGTGTGTACATGTATGTGTATATACACACACACATATTTAGCCAGTGGTAATTCCAATTTTAAGTCCTAATACTGGTTTGTACAGACAGCTGCAAGACCCGCAGAGGCAGCACAAGACTCTTTGCACAGTTGTTTCATTCCCTTGTTCATTTTATCACCTGGTAAATGACATCTGGCAGATGCGATTTGGGCAAGTATCAGCAAAGAACAAAGGATTGCCCTTTGGCTTTCCAGCAAGACTAGGCTCCTGGCTGAAGGTCTGTCATCTTCCTGACTTCTTGTCATACACTGAATGGCATCCTTGTTGAAAACACTGATTTATTACAGCAAACCTGTCATTTTTAGTTGAAGGACACAGGCAGAATAAGCCTAAATTAGCAGCTGAACCTACTGCCTGCATCTCCAGGAGGGGACAGATAACCCAGAAGGCACAGAAGATGCTCAGGGAGAATAGTAAAGGAAACAAAGACCCTGCCTTCCCTCATACCAGATAAATGCTTACCAGATTTATTTAGTCTTTAATTACTTCAGTGCTCATGTGGCTGAAGGAATCCAAACCAGTATCAGAACCACATGCTATTTATCATCCCATACCCTATTCCTTGAAGTAGCTGCAGGCACCTCATATGTTGGGGTTTCTGTCCCTCGCCCTCCAGGCTTGAGCAGGGCTGGTGGGTGGAGCAGCGTGGTGGGTGGCATTGCCTGCAAGCCCGTCACCTCCTGCTGAAGGACCTGCTAGAGGAGGGCCATGAAAATGGTCAGAGGGACAGAACACCTCTCCCATGAAGAAAGGCTGAGAGTTGGGGATGTTCAGCCTGGAGAACAGAAGGCTCTGGGGACACCTTATTGTGGCCATTCTATATATAAAGGGGGCTTACAAGGAAGACAGACTTTTTACCACAGCCTGTAGTGACAGGACAAGGGGCAACACTTTTAAACTGAAAGAAGGTAGGTTTAGATTGGACATAAGGAAGACATTTTTCGCAATGACGGTGGTGAGGAACAAGTTGCCCAGAGAAGCTATGGAGGCCCCATCATTGTAAGTGTTCAAGGCCAGGTTGGATGGGGCTTTGAGCAAGCTGATCTACTGCAAGATGTCTCTGCCCATGACAGGGGGGTTGGATGAGGTGGTCGTCAAAGGTTCCTTCCAACCCAAACCACTGTGTGAGTTAGTGGCATGGTAGATGCTGTAGACATATGGGAGCTGTGAATTTGGACATAAGTGATAAAGACCTTGAAACGGGACAATCCTTGAAAGAGGAGAGGGAAGTACAGGCAGCCTCACCTGCTTCTGCAGGTTTAGCATCATGGTGGGGTCTGACGGCGTTGGCAGCGCGTGTACCCCTCTTGGCTTTTGCAGGAAGTGAGCTACTGCCAAGGCATGAGCCAGATCGCAGCCATCCTCCTGATGTACTTAAATGAAGAGGATGCATTTTGGGCACTGGCACAGCTGCTGACCAACCAGCGGCATGCCATGCACGGTAAGGCTGGGGTGTAATGCGGCTGGGGCCTCTTGCGACGGGAGGGAAGGCTGTTTAGGTTACTCTGTAGAGCATCGTTTCTCCTCGCATACTTGCTTAGAGCAGGTAAGGCTTAATTATGTGCTGACGCAACCTGACCATGGAGCTGAACTTCGCTCTTGGAGGCAGGCAAGTTCATCAGAGAAAAATGTGGTTTATCGGCACTGAGCTTTAGCACTCAGTAATTAACACTTCCACAGAGGTGCTATCTTCCCTATGGAGTGCCTTGCCCTTGGCAATCAATTAACTCAAGGTTGTGAGTTTTTAAGAAGTCTCACAGAAGTACATCCAAGAGCATCATGTAATGCCCTGTTTTTAGCATGCCACGAGCTATGGGCCCTTGTGTTTTTATGAAGATGTAATTCCACTAAATGTGCTGTATTATTTTACTTCAGACACGTTAAAGATCCTTTCTTCTTACTTGTGGTGAGCAGTAATCTATGCACAGGGGGTTATTTTATGAGCAGAGGGCTAAGCCTTTTGGCTTGATAACTCCAGTCAGTCTTAAATGCACATCCTGCTAGACTGTGAGGTGCTGCATGAGGTTGTGGTGTTCAAATATCTTCAGCTTTCCTCTGAACCTTGGTGAGCACCGAGATGTGTTCAGAGAGGTCTTGGCCAAGCTGAGCCTCCGGCTGGGAGGTGAGTGGGTCTGCTCTGTGGGGCGGTGGTGAGAAGGACCATCCGGGGTTGGTGCTGAGCTGATCATGTAGATGGGGTGAAGGGCAGGCTCTGGGAGGGATGCCGTGGGAGGTAGCTGGACATGCCATGGTGCAGCCAACTTCAACAGGCAACGCAGGGGAGGAGTTTCTAGAAAATCAGGCTGCCCCCATGGCTGCTCCAGAGCTTTTCTGATTATTTTTTATTTCTCTCATCTTTTCTCATTAAGGTTTTTTCATTCCTGGGTTCCCGAAGCTGCAGAGATTTCAAGCTCACCACGAGCAGATTCTAAGCAAACTCTTTCCCAAACTGAAGAAGCACATGGTATCTCTTTGCTATCAGTCTCCCCATACTAATATCACGTTTTAATGCTAAAGCAATTAGTGTAATGTTCTGCCAAACAGAGGCACAACTGAATGTATTTCTAACTGTGTAGGACTGCTTCAGCCGCAAAGAGGCAAGCGTTTCTTAAATGGTGTGCCTGAATCTCGCTGAGGCAAGTGGTTATCATTTGCTTGCTGGTCATCGTTAGTGTAGGAACTGCTAAAATCTGAAGGCTTCCTGAGGATAGCCAGGCAGGAGGGCTCACGGAGCCTGCAGCAAAAGGACCTGTTGCGTACAGCAGCGAGGCTGGGCTGTGTTCTTACACCAGCTGCAAAGCCTGAAGGGTGATGACGCCGCGCTGGATTATTAGCCCCAAGTGCTTGCATTTAACGGCTTTGCAGTTGCTTGAAGACGGGAGGCATGTAAGATTTGCCGTGTGGTTTGTTGCTTGGGCATATCCAGTTGTTTTTTTCTCTAGCAGATGGCACAAGCCCATTTGGTGGCTGGAGGAGCATCTGCAGGACACATCGACTGCAGTCTAACGTCTAGGCGACTGTTTTACAACACCTGCTCCCTTTTTTTTTTCCCCCTTGTCCCCCCTCGCATTTGCTGTAGACAGTTGGTATTCAGTGGCCAGACTCCTGAAGGTTTCTTACGCTCCCAAAGGGGATCCTTGGCCCGGCTCCAGGAAAAGCTGTTTATATTGCCATCATCTGCAACAGCTCTTGCTCCGTGCTGCAAATGAGCCAGCCCTGGCCGTATAAGTGAAACAGAGCAAGGACAGGTTTTCACGTAATTATAGTCATGAGGGTGGGGAAACCTGGGCGGGGAGGATGGGAATGAGTCTCTGAAAGCTGCTGGTGTCTCCAGGCTCCCAAAGGCTCTCTCCCCAGGCTTGCAGGTGCCCGGCGCCAGCCGAAAGCAAAGACTGGAGCTGGCCCTTAATCCCATGCGCTTCTTTCTCTTCCCCATCCCTGCCAGGAAAACGGAAGCTGTGTGCAAGCGCTGTGCCAGGTGCCAGACAGGGATGGAAAAGTGGTAGACTGAGGTGATGTTGGTGAGGTTTCCAAGAGTTTTGCTTAGCCTGTCAGGCCATCCTGCTCCTGCAGCAGCCGTGCCAGGCGAATGAGGTAGTGCTAGCAAAGCAGGCTTGACTGTACAGCTCTGGATTTAACTGTGGGATACTTGGGATTTATCATTTTTGTGTTGCTCTGGGAGGTTCACATGGGAATTGCTATGGAAACAAAAAGGGTAGTCTGCAAGGAGTGCATGGTTTGGGTTCCTGGAAGGTTTTTGTAAATCTCTGGAGTAGATATTAGGCCAGAAAAGCTTCTAGAAATCCCTCTCCAAAGTTGTGGCTGAAATCTGGTCGCATTGAGGATCAGGTTCAATGAATATCTTGGGCAAAGGGCCGAAGAAGGTCTTCAACATTGGTATTTAAAGCAAGGGCTTTGTTGGGAGACAAACCGCAGCCAGATCCTGCATTCAGATCCCAGCATGAATAAACCAACCAACCAACCTCCCCAAAACCCCTAAGAGTTGCTTGAACCTCCAGAAGCCAGCTTGGTGAAATTCCTGTCTCTCTCTGCTGTCTCCTCCTAGGACAAGGAGCAGATGACTACGGGGATTTACACAACCAAGTGGTTCCTGCAGTGTTTCATTGACCGGGTGAGGATGCTCTGCAGATTGTTTGCTGCTCTGCTGCTTGCATGCGTAGTTAATCCGCCTGTTTTTTTAAAAAGTACCATAATTTGAAGAAGCAGTTAACGTTTTATAAGATGGGATGTTATGCACGCTCTCATAAGGCAAAAAAGTTAGTAAGGGAGAAGCTAAAAATAACTGCGTGTCATTGATGACAAGCCAATTCCTGCTGCCTCATCACGAGCGGTCGCTGGGAGATGGCTCAGCAGCAGCAGCAGGGTAAAGCTTCAAAGTCAGGAGAGATCTTTCTCTTGCCCACTGGCAGTGCTGCAAAGGCAATTAACTCACTTTGGCTCTGGAAACAACGTAGGGAGAAGAAGAGCTGGAGGCACCAACCTGAACAAATAGCACTGTAGCAGCTGCAGGCAAAGGAGCGGGCTCGGCACTGGAGACACATGAAAGTGTGAGAAAATTACCCTGATTTGTCCGGAGCTAATTTGCCAGTCCCGAGCCAAGACTACTTTATTTTTAGGGGCAGCGTTGTGCTTACACACTTCATCGCAAGATCCAGACTTGCTAATGTTTAGGACATCTGTGTGTCCCCGGTCTCAGTTTTCGGCTGCCCCTTCTATAAAAGAGCGGATGACCTCTTTCCCTGGAGAGGGAAATCACTGCTTTGCAGGCTGTCACTAAAAGCTGTGTAAAATGCAAAATCCTTTAACTGCAGTAATGTGTGATAAAAGAGCTGCAACAGCCAGCCGTGCCAAACTCCAGAGAGTAAGCGCAGCATCCTAAATTTGAACACAAATGTCACAGTAGAACTAGTATTAATTTCTGTGTTGATGAGATGCCTTAAATCTTTGCTGGGAGATGATGGGCTGCTCCATCATTTTGGATATCAGTTCACTCCTGTTTGCAGAGGCTTTTCTAGCAGGCAGGAATAAGCCTGTGTATAAGGAAGACCACTTTCCTAGACACCAAAGGAGTGATTTTTTAAAATGCTTAGTGAAGCACCGTTGGGCCTTCAGACCTGTGCTATAAAGAGCCTTTCATCTGTTTGGGCAATTTGGATGGATACAGGAGTGATTTAGCCCACCTGCAAGGCTGAAAGATGATGATACTCCCTCCAGCGTAGGGGAATCCACGTGCTAGTATGTCTGTGTGGAAAGTTTCTCCTTTTGCTGCATCCACAACTGGGTTTTAAAGTACTTTCCTGGTCACCCAAGGGTTTAAGGCAAAACCATAGGTGATAAAACAGGGGTTTGTGTTATAGATGAATCCTGGACATCCAGTGCCTCACCCTGTTGCGTGTTGTGGTGCGAGGGGACATAGTGATGCCACTAACCTCTGTATCATCACCCCATCAATCATTGCGAGCGAGTGTGGTGCTAACGAGCTGGTTTTTCGTTTGTGTGTTGGAAACAGACCCCCTTCACCCTCACCTTGCGGCTGTGGGATATCTACATCCTAGAAGGAGAGCGGGTGCTGACGGCCATGGCTTACACCATCCTCAAACTGCACAAAAGTAAGGTCCCAGCAGAGCACATCTCGTATAGCAGAGGTGACACCATGCTGGGCCACCCTTGTGCTGCCCACCCGGAAAGCCTTGCTGGCCACCACCAGCCTGCTTGGTGCCCCGTGCTGGCCCCAAAAGGCACAGTCCTGTGCTGAAGCTCCGGGGAGGAAATGAGATGATGCAAGGGTTGAAATCCTGCACTCGGCGCACAGCAAACCCCACCTGAAACACTCCCATCTGCCTCTTTCTGCATGCTGCACCCCACTTCTTTTATCAACACGGTTTTAGGGGCAATACAGACAGCAACCCATCTGTCTGCAAAGCTCCATGTGGCAGTTCAGCTGAAAAGGCTGTAGAGGGAGAAATAAATCCATTAATATACTTCTAAAATGACCAAAACCTGGTTTTCTTACATAACGTTAAGGCAGTGATGTTTCTACCTCGAGATCTTTGGGACTTCGAGCCCCTCCACTCCCATAAGCTAGTGGCCTTGATTTGTTGCCCTGTTAGGTCTTTAATCTGGGACGGGAGTGATGCTGATACTCCATGCTGGGAACCTTTGGGCCAGTGGGATTTATGGGACTGTGTGCGCTGGCTTCTGCAGACAGCCACCCTGCTCTTCCTTCAGTTGAATGAAGAACAGGCCATCCAGAAGTACACCTTCGAGTATCCCATTTGTTTGCAAAGATGGGAAACTGTCAGGCAGGCAGAAATTTCAGCCTGACTGTGAAATCATCTCTTTTCCCTTGGGGAATGGGGTGCGGATCAGCGTTCCTGCCTGCGTCCCATCCTTGTCTGCATCCCTGGCATGGGTCAGCATCCCTCTCTGCATCCCTGCCCGCTGGCTGCTGCAGTTTGGCATCCCTGGCTGGCGGTGGCGGCTGCCGGCAGTGGCTGTTCAGTCTGACGCTCGGGGTCTATCTCATGGAGCTTTTCCTCCTCCTAGAGGTATTGGTGAGAACTTCCAGAAATGGCCCAAAACGTGCATCCTGGTCAGCACAGGTCCCAGCCCCACCATCGTCCTGCCATTGCTGAGCCACTGCCCAGAGGTGGCATGTATATGTAAATGTATCGACAACCCTGAGCAACAGCGGGAAGGTGGGAGAGAGGCAAAAACGTTCAGGCTGTCCCACCCTGGAGTGGGAACAGCAGCAGAGTCCCAGATGAAACCAAAGCAATTGCAACCCATGCAGGTGCTACCCTGCAATTTGGCTGTGACACTGCCATTACTCCTTTCTGCCGTCCCCCAGAGCGCTTGCTGAAGATGACGCTGGAAGATTTACGGGAATTTCTGCAGGAGAAAATTGCTGCTTCCCTGCAGTACGAGGACGATGCTGTCATCGAGCAACTGCAGGTGTCGATGACCGAGCTGCGCAAGATGAAATTTGACCTCCCCCCGCCAGGTGGGTAGAGGGGAAGGCGGGCAGCCCGCCGGGAACGGCTGGTGGTGCCCATGTCCCCTGGGAGCAGAGCATCCCTTTGGCATGGTCGGAAGCCAGGGCAGCCCAGAAGGGCTGGCACCTACCGGGTGCAGCATCTGCCTTCCCCACGGTCAGGGCGTGCTGGATGCAAAAATGAACTGATGCACAGTTTGGCTTTAATTTTGTTTTCTCTGCTTCCAATGTAGCAAAGCCTGAGGAGTTCCCACGGAAACCCCTGGGCCTGGAGCTCTCCCTCAACCCAGTAGCCGTGAAGGGCAATGTGGCAGCCAACGGCCAGAATGGCCAGGTGGGCGAGCACCCCCCGGACAGGGAGCCCCATGCCCACAGAGGTCCCGGGGAGCTGGGAGGAACAACAGTGGTGGAGGCGAGGACTCCCACCCCCCAGGGTGGAGCAGCTGAAGCGACGGACCTCCACCTGCATCCTCCTGGTGGGGGGCCGCCAGGAGAGGAGGGTCAGGTGGAGCCCACCAAGGATGGGCAGCTGCCGTTTCTTCCGAAGACAAGCAAAACGCAGGCCCATCATCACCTCCTGCCTCCGGAGCAGCCTCTTCTCGTTCCCAGCCATGCCATGGTGGATCACGAGTCGGTCTCCCTCCCCGCCCCGGCCAAGCACGGCTCCTCGGACTCCTCTCTCCAAAACACACCAAGTCCTCCTGACTCAAGCACCGCTGAGCTTTCTGCTACAGACCATGCAGTATGTCAGCCAAATCCTGCTGCCCTGCCTGTGGGAGAACAAGCAGCATCTCTCTGTGAAGAGAAAGCTCTCGATGCACCCCCTCCTCCTCTGCCGGGCAGCTGGCAGCAGCTCTCCAGTGCATCGCAGCATGACGGCTCCCCCGAGAGCAAGCGGCGGGAGGACGTGGCCGAGGAACGCTGCAGAGCGGCGCTGCTCAACAAAAGGGACTTGAAGCGCTTGGCATCCAAAGCTGCATCCACGGGGGAGCTCGCCAGCCTGCAGCAGAACGGGCCAGGGAGCCCCACCGGCCCCGCGCATTGGTCGGAGGGCTTGGGCTCGCTGCCCGCACCTGGGCTGGCCGGCGGCAGCGTGCCCATCCTGTCCGGCAGGGAGTCGGAGGCAGCGGGGCTGGGCGAGGGCTGCCCCTCCCAGCCGTCGCCGTCCCCCGCCGCGGTGGAGGGGAACAGCCCCTACACCGTGATCAAAACCACCACTCCCCTCCACCTGGCCCATGCGACAGAGCAGGACTTCTCAAACAGAAAGCAGGTGGCATTGCCTCTGCCGGAGACTGGACGTCCCCTGCCTGCCGCCTCCACGGCACCGCCTCTTGCGCTGGACCCAGAGGAGGTAGATGCCCAAAAAAGTTTCCAGAAACCATTAAATGCACTGAAAGCCCCACGACCCCCCCTGAGCCCCAAACCAAAATTACCACCACAGGTTGCCAAATCCCGCTCGGAGAACAGTTTCCTTTCAGGCTCTCCTCCCCAGGCAAAGCTGCCCAAATCGGTGACGTTTTAGTGGGGATGGGGGGAGGCAAGGGAGAGGAAGCAGGTGCTGGAGCAGCACCCTCATCCCATTTTTTGGGACCTCCCCCTTCAGCAGGGCTGTGTCGAGGTGACAGCACAGCAGCCATCGTCCAGCTGTGCTTTGGTACGAGCGCCCGGTGAGGCGACGGAGCAGTGACCGCCGGCGCCGGGAGGCACCAGCAAATTGGGTTTGCATCTTTCCTATGGACGAATTGGAAATCACTTTCATTTTTGTGTTTCATCGAAGCTCCCCGAGCCTCGTGGCGCGTCAGGGGAGAGGCGGCGCTGGTGAAATGTGTTGCGTGTTTTCTTCAGCTCCTGCCGGCCGTGGAAGTGGGCGCAAGGCACGGGAATCTGAAATGCTTTCTTTAAAATGCCCCATCGGCGCAGCCAACAGCATCGCTTTCAAAGGCCCTTTGTAGCAATAGATCTTTTATTTCTTTTCCCAGCCCCGCGGTTGTAGGCAGCAGCATTTTGAGGCGGTGCCGGGGGGTGCGGGCAGCCCGCCGCCAACTCTATGCAATTCCACAGAGCGGTGCCCGGCTCTCCCCAGCTCCCGCCCCAGCGGCGGATGGTGTCCCGGAGAGGAGGTTTAACAGCGGGTGAGTCCCCAGGGAGGGGGGTCTCCTTGGTGCGACCCCAGCGAACTGCCAGCAGGGTGGTTCTTTCCCAAGTTTTCAAGGTGACGAGGACAGGGATGAAGGTTGAGACAGGTCTCTTGGGCTGAGGGGCCTTTCCGCTGGCCTTTCCCGCGGCAGGTTCAGGGCGGCAAGCAGGCTCGCCGCCTTTCCGTTGGCTGAACAGGAAAAGGGGCTGCTGCCCTGGCAGGCCTTCAGCTTTCACTAGCCAGCTGCTGGAGGTGGGTTGGCGTCTGATCGTGATGCTCAAGCTGAAGCCTGCTTTTAAGCAAGTTAAGTGTCAGGGTGGAAACAGCGTAAGAGTTGGGGAAGGGGTGCACATTGCCCGGAACCCGATCTCAGCCTTTCTGGTTTATCCCACCTAGAAAGCAACAACTAAGGACGGAAACCTGGGCAGAGAGGTTTGGAAGATGATGCCGTAAAGCATCGATGTCACGACAGAGCACTGCTGAGGAGTGGGTGCCTGCTTGCCTTTCAGGCACCAAGTCTCGGTGGCCTGTCCATCTCCTCCCCATCCCAGGGTGTTGTTGCTGCACAGCCCAAACTGTTGGCTGGAGGCGCGCGGGGGCCCGGGGACAGCTCGTCCCATTGAAAGAGCTGGTCCAGACTCCTGTTCCCAGTATTTACTTCACCCCTACAGGTGAAGGGACTTCATCAGGAAGGCAGATAAATGGAAGCAGCAGGAAATAAACTAGTCCAGATGTGCTGTATTAGACTCTGCTGTCCAGAAGGGGTGGCTGCAGATGCCACCTTAGGTAGGACCGCAGGTGGGATGCCATCCCTTCAATGGAGACCCTGGGCAAAAAGCTCCTTTAAGTTCTAAGACGACTTTGAAAACTGCTTTTTATCGCACAGGCTGCTTCAGTAACATACCTAAGTCTGGAAGCCCAGCAGAAAACTTCCACTAAGTTACTTCATGGGGTTTATCAGGGAGGGTGTATTTTTTTGTGTGCATGTGGTGGTTTATGTGAGCAGCAGGGAGAGCGTTGAAGGGAGCACCCCCATCGTCGGATGTTGGCAGCCAGACCACAGCACCCTCGGCTTATGTTGCAACCCCCGCTCGGTCGGAGACCCCCATCTTCTGCTCAGTCTCCAACTTTCCCCATCCTCTCTCCCTCTGCAAAGCAGGGATAACCCTATTAGCTACCTCGCAGGGGTGTTGTGAGGAGTCGAGAGTTGCTCTTTGAGAAGTGCTGGTTGAATGTTCAGTATTTGTGTTTTGAGACACCACAGGTCCTTTCTAGGACAACGGTGCTTGAATTGGTTTTAATTTAGAGTACTTTTTTTCAGTAACCGTGCAGTAGTTAAACCTATTTGTGTGTTAAAATACCTGGGAACTATTTCAGGACAGGTATCGATCGCCTTTCACTAGCAGCCCTGGAGATCGCTGGGAGGCAACGAGACACATCTGAGGGCTGGTGGATCACCTCTTGGCTTGGTTGCTGTAGCTTGGGGGGGGGGGGGTCTGTCCTCCTCTTGAAGCACACATAGGACTCCAGCTAACGCATCTGAGCGGTCAGCTCATGTGTGCAAGAGCTGAGACCTCTTCCCCCTCATTTTGACCTTTTCTCCCCTCATTTTGGGCGCACAGCCTTTGCACGTCACGTTGGATGTGCCCAGGCTCCTCACCCAGCACGTGTCTGGGGTGTTTTGCAGTATTCACATTTTAAAAGGTGGTTTGCTCTAATCTTGGAGAGCTGTCGAATGCACAGTAGCCATTGCGTGGTGCATGGTGTTATACAAGAATGTGGGGGGCTTCCTCCCCTCCAAGCCCTAATGGGAATGAGCAGCAAGGTCCTCGGTCATCTCCAAGCCTGGGGGAAGCCACCAGCTGGTGTCGGTAACCTTTGGACCAGGCAGACGCAGGCTCCCCCCATCCCACCGGTGTGCTTCTCGCTGGGAAGGCCTCCGACCTCCTCACTGTGCCACCTAAGCAGCTCTTCTCCAACCTGCAGCCCCTGAAAGCTGGCAGATCTGGGAAGAGTTCCTGGGGCAAAGTAGCTCCCATCCGAGCTGGCTGGGAGCCGGCGACATGCAGTGTTTTCCTTGGAGAGATGCTCTCGCTTCAGCACATCAAAGCATAGCCTACCAGAGACGACGAGCCTCTCTCCTCTGCCTCTTGCCGCAGGTGAAGGTGCGGCCATGGCGGGTCTGTGGCAGCAGGGGCGGGCAGGACACGGACCAGCCTCAGCTTTTTCTCTGGGGACAGCAAGGGAAGGAGAAGGGTGAGGGTGGCAGCTCAGCAGGACAAACAAATGGCCCAAGCCACCTGCACCCCTGCCCCAGCCTTCTACAAGGGCCTCAGCCCCGTAGCAAAAGCCACTCTTGCCACGAGCAAACTCAGGAAAGCAGCTCCCCCTGTCCTTGCCCTCGCAGCCCCGGGATGGCTCCCGCCTCGCTGCCCCCCACGTAGCATCGATGCAGGGCTGGGGGGGGGTGGTGGGGGGCGTTGGTTTGTATTTGAGCACTTTGCGTGGCAGCAGGAGCCACGGGGACCGGCTGCAGCGTGGGACGGCCAGCAAGGTCAGGGTCTCTCGGCCGTGCACTTTGAGAGCCTGGCTACCATCTGCTTTTCTTTTTAATTGCTATTCTTGTTTACAGCGTGGAACGCTTCCTCCATGACTCTTTCTAATGTATTATAATTATTACTTTAAAAAAAAAAAAACAAAAACATTTTTATGTCTGTGCTTTTTGTTTCATTTTGGGTTTTTGTGGCTTTTTGTAGGGACGGTTTTTTGTTTTTGTTTTTTTGAGGGGGGGGGGGGGGGAAGTCAATCATTCCTTTTTATGCTGACCCAAACCAAGCGTCCAGAGTATTTGATGCTGTGTTTTACATGGTTGTAATGATAACGGTTTAAAAAAAAGTTTAGCATAAAAATCCGACTCCAGGAGGTTTCTTACGGCGCCAGATGCTGCAGCAGGACGGGTTGCCTTCTCCTGCTGGCTTTCAGTTTGGTTCATCACCAGGTGTGCTTCAGCTGTGGAGGGGTCCAACCCGCTCCGTCTCCGCCTTCCTCCCTGCTTTTCTACCAGGGTTAAATCCAGCATCCCCAGCAGCAGTGAAAAGAAAACTGCTCTTTTCTCCGTAGGGCTGTCCCCTCCCGGCCGCCTGAGCCAAAGGCAGCATCCTGCCCCCAGCCCCTGCACATCCCTTCCCGCACACGGCTGGTAGCCGGCAGCCATGCTGCAGGCTTTAGGTTTTTTTGGCCAAGATATGGGGTTTGGAGTTTGTTTTCCTGCCCCGCGGGCAGCGCGGGGAGGGTTGGAGGGGATGGGGAGCGGGGTGGGCACAGCTCCTGGCACGGAGGGCGGGTGGGTGGATGCGACTCACCGTGACGCCGTGTGAGTCAGGACTGAGTCACGCTTACGCCAGTCACCAGGAGCGCAAGGTGGTGCCGCTTGCTGCTGAAAATGGATTTTAAAAAGCTGTGCGTGAGCAGCACCTCTGACACACCCCGAATTTCACGGCCAGTGCTTGCTGCGCTTAAGATGACCACGGTACTGTTGGCTTTGGGGTGTTAAATTGGGGCAGTAATCTCATTTCCCAGAGAGAAACCCTGCCATTTGGTACTTGAGCAACATGGTTATGGTCAACACAGGGTCATCTGTCTCTACCAGAGCAGCACAGTGGGCACAAAGAATGACAGCAAAACGGAGGGGCCAGGATTAGCTAAATGCCACCCTGGGGTATAAGGGCGGTGCAGGAAATGTGGCATCCCCGTGCACAACCCGCTGGGTGCTGCAGCCTGGTATTCCTGCTTCTAGCAGTGCTCTGCCTCACCTAAAAGAGGTCAAACAGGAACAAAAAAAGCTCCTACCTTGTTCTCCGGTGTCCTTAAGTTAGCTTATTTATATTAACTCATTAAAACTGGTCTGCAACCCTATGAAAAAAAAAAAAAAAAGCCAGCACCAGTAAGCACCACAGCGGAGCAGCCGTGCAGTGAGGCCGCAGCTCTGGGCACATCCCCCGTATCATTTAACGCTGGATGCCAGCCCAGGGATGCTCCGCTGTCTGCACGGGTGGGACATCCATCCACGGGCTGGAGTGAAGCAAACCTCATCTCCCCCGTGCTTCCAGGTGCCCGCAAGCAGCCCAGTTGCACAAGCTGCTTTGTGTCACCTCCTGGCCGCCAGACCCAGCCAACCTGTTGGTTTTCGGGTGGCACAGAGGAAGCAGCCGGCTGGGAGCGGGTTTGAACGGCTGCGGTGGTTTCCTACGTGACAGGCACTGCATGGCATTTATCCAACTGCTGGGACAGCTTCAGCTCCCTGCTGATGGGGAGGGAGCAGAAGTGTCTAGAAGGGCAGGGTTTCCCCGAGGGAAGGCGAGTTGGGCTGGGTTTGAGCAACGTGGCAGGCAGAGTCTCCTGTTCCCCTCTGAAACAGCCCCGGTTCGCTTGGTCATTAAAAAAAAAAAAAAAAAAATGGACTAAGATGTTGTTTACTGGCATCCTTGGTCCCACACCCCATGCATGTGCCCGGTCGTGGTCTCCTGGCTGTGGGGGGACCAGGGGCAGGCAGGGCTCCACCACATCCCCTGACAGCATCCTTCCAGCTAATGCAGGAGCCACAGCAGCCCCCCAGCCTTGAAAGGGTGCTAAAAGGGGGTCCCAGGTAGGGTTGCCTGAGGAGGACATGCCAAGCATCCACTGCAGAGTCCTCCCCAAGGGGAGGCCACCCCTGGGACTTGCCCAGCAGGTAGGCCTAGGACCTCCATCTTGTACCAGAGAAGTGAAAGACCTCAGGGTGGATGCAAGCCATGCAGGGCACCGGCACACTCTCCTGCTGTGGGAAGGTCCCAGCACAGGAGGTGCTGGTGTCCCCAAGGGGACAGGAGTGCAGATAGCCCCTGCACCAGTCGAGCAGCAGCCTCTACCCCCTCCTATGACCCCCAGGGCCTGGGTGCTGCTCCCAGGTGGACCAAGAGCAGGACAGCTGTGTAGTCCCAAGCCCAAGCTTACCAACACCCGTTTGCTGTACAGCACTGGCACCAGGGGAAAATGAACTCTGTAGAGGTATGGAGGCTGCTGCTGAAATCCTAATGTCTTTGTCAGCCAGGGACCGGTCCTCCTGCTGCCTCTCCCTCTGCGCTCGACATTTGCCCGTATTAAATCCCCCCTTCTCCCTGGTGGAGCCACTGCTCCTGTCCCGGCTTCCAGACAACTCTAACAGCAGGTGTCCAGCTCCCAGGGCTGGTCCCTGCCCAGAAACCATTCCACGCAGACCCACAAGCCGTGCTCAGCTCTGGTGCCCTGGCAGCCCCCTGCGGCTCCTGTCCTTCCTGGCTCATGAGCAGCCAAACCAGCAGCGCCAGGAGCTGGGGCAGGCAGGCGGCCACGTCTCGTCCTGTCGCTCACTGGCTCTCTGCCGAGCCACGGCTGCGCTCCTCATCCTCCCTGCCCACCACTCACAGCCGCCAAGAGCTCGGCAGCCCCGCTGCGTGCCTCCGCAACACAGCAGCGAGTCAGCACTGAATAATTGATGCTAAGTGGAGCCTGGAGCAGAGCCAAGCCGAGGGAGGGAGCAAGGCTCTGGGCTGGTTTAGGCTCTGGTCCCGGGATGCAGCAGGGGGAGAGCGATGGGTGCGCGGTGTCTGGGAGCTTTGCGCCCCAGCCGGTTTGGCAGAGGCAGTGCTGGAGTTTGGCTAGGCCTGCGAGTCTTCCTCCTCTTCGTCCCGCTGTGCTGCTCACCTGCCGCGGTGCTGCTCGCCCGATGCTCGCGTGCTGCTGTGCTAGCGGTGTCTGCTCGTGTGCTCCTGCTGTGCTGCAGAAAGGCTGTGGCAGCGGGGCTGGGGAGCAAACCCAGGGCTCGCAGAGCACAGGGGGCGCAGACCCAGCCCAGCAGCCTTGGCTGGGGCCGGTACCTCGGCTCTGCTGAACCCCAGACCCTGTGCTCAGCCCACAGAGAGAGCAGGGCTCACCTGCCCTAGGGGGAACGAAGCTGCGCATGGGGCCAGCCCCATCTGCCTGTCCCGGTTCCCACCAGTTGCTGGTGGCCAGGATGCTTGCGGTCACACCATCCTCCCAGCAATGCCACCCCCTTCCTACAGCACATCGGGTATAAACACGCACACAGAAAAAATAATAGCCCAACAGCTGAAAAGACGCAGGTCTGACCCCTTCCTAAACCATCTCCCAAATCCTAAAACCTCAGCGGCCGAGAAAGCCCCCAGGACGTACAGCAGCATCCTCCTGGTAGCAAGCAAACACACCTCATCTAACAGGACGTGGACACCACAACAGCGCAGGAGATAAGCAAACCAACGCTGAGACAACTCAGCCACCATCTCACTAGGAGACACAGCAGCTGGTCCTAACCCACAAGCATCCTACTCACTGGCAGCAGTTACAGAAGAGCCCAAGATGGGAACGCAGATGGCTTTGAAGGCACAGACAAAGGCACAAGTCCGAGGGATTGGTCACTGAAGCCTGGCTCATTTAGCCCTGTTCTTCCACACAGTAAAACAGGCTCTTCCTAACACCCAGAGAAAGGTTAACTAAGAAACTTCCATCCTTGCTCCAAAACTGGTATGAGGTCCCTAGAGGTACCTGCGCATAGATGGGGTACAATACCACAAGCTCCTGCTTCCAGCCACCCCATTAAGAGCCTCAGCCACTCTGGTGCCCTGGGCGACACTCAGTCCAGCCTCATGCCAGGGCCACGCTCCTGGGATATCTAAGCCTGCAGCTCCCTTAGGCAGACATGGGGAAGCTGGTTTTTGGGTGGCTTTGCTTACCTTTATGGCTCCTGGCGGAGCCAAGAAGTGATATGGAAGTACTGCTCGGGCTGGAAAGGTCTGCAGCAGTGGACTGGACCATAGCCCAGAAGGGAAACCTGGTCTGCTCCTCCTTACCCAACCACACTGCAAGTGAGGAGGACGAGGCCAGCATTTAGCCAGGGCTGCTCTGTAAAACTCAGCTTTCCATTCAGCTCCCCCGCTCCTCGTCTCTCAGGTCTCTCTCCAGCAATGAGTCACTGCTGCCAGCTCCTGCAAACTCAACCCAGATGCTTGCCAAAGCCTTCAGCAAGCACCATGTGCTCATCTGCTTTGGAGTCACCACCTCTGCTGGCTTAGGAAAAAGCTTCTGTGGAAGCCCTCACAGACCAAAAGGCATGAGATCTGTTCCAGCACTTTAATCAGCATCTTTAAGGACTTGTAGGCAATTTTGTCATTTGACTCAGCTGCGATGTCTCTGGAGCCCCAACCCCTCTGGAACAGCGTGCAGGGCGCTTCAATGATGTGGGAGAGAAAAGCTTATACATCAGTCCCGAGACATCTGAACCTGACCAAACCAAACCAGACCAGACCGGACCTCCTCAGCTATTCTGTCATTTAACTACAGGTTCAAAGGTGTCACTCCTCCATCACAGGAGATGCAGCTTCAACAGATAATCAGTACGATGCTGCCTGAAGCCTTCTCAGAGGTGGCGTTCACACTTGCCTGAGATCCATGGCACAGCACCAAGTTCAGTCCAGCCTTGCCATGACCAGCTGAAGAGATCCCGGCAGCCAAACATGAGCTGATGTGCCCAAACACAGGAAAGAAGCTTACCTCTATGGACTTCTGCAGCTTCCAGCTATGCAACTGGAGCGGCTCTTCAGAATAACTGCACGTTCTGCTCACCTAAGCTTGTACCAGAGAAGCAGAACTGAGATGGGCAAGAAACCCCTTGTCATAATGGAAAGAACTGCAGTACCTGAAAATCACATCTTCCAGTCCAGGTACTTATAGAACAAATGTGCCTTAAATAACTATGGGGAAAATCAACTAAATCTACTCCAAACCCAGCAATTCCTTCTCCAAACCTACATTCACTCCAACGAAACTGCAACCCTGGTGTTACTTTCAGACTCAAGAAGTTCAGCTAGCAAGCAGAGAACACATCGTGACCTCATATACTGACATCCTGCCTGTCATGACCAGCAAGTTGCTATCCTGGACCTAAATTACCAGCACCAAGTCAGCAAGTCAAAATGCCAAGTCCAAAGTAACAGCTCCACCTGAGAGGAGCGATACAATCTGGGTTTTGCCTACCCCAAAGATCAGATCAGAGCTGACATATCTTACTGCACACTGAAGAGCTGTCGTGATTCTCCTGAAGCCAACCTCACGGAATCAAGATGTGGTACTACATTAATACATGATTAAGATGATTTCTGGGGAAGAGCTATAGTGTCAAGCTTTTAGCACCTCCTTTTGCTCCCAGCCTCCCTCCAACCTTCAGCATGGACTTGAACATCGACTTGAGTCAGGGTTCCTTGCGATCTTCTCATTACAGCAAAAAGCTAACCAGCTGTGCTTCTAGCTCCTGAGATGGCCATGTTACTGACCAGCATTGTTTGACAAAGGGTCCTGGCTGCCTCGCTTCTGATGGGTGCAATGCACAAAAGGAATGAGATTGGTCTGCCAACCTTCCAGGCTCAGACCACCAGCTATCAGATAGGTCCTCCTAAGATGCTTGCAGCCTCCAGTTCCAGCTCCTACCTGCCTACTGGCCTTCTGAAGTGCTGTCCTGTCAGGACAGAGCAGTGTCCTACCATGTGCACCGAGATGAAGGTGTACCCTGGGTTCTGAAGAACTTTAAGGTCCGTTTGCAGAACTCTGGTGACTCCTCGCACATCTATGTCTGCTTTAGCCATACATAAAACACGAGTATAACCAGCCACCCCAGAAAAGAGACTGTCAATATCTGGTACCACTTGAGATGTACAACAGATCAAAACTGTGAAGTTTCAACTAGACTTTTCCACCGTGAAGAAAAGTCTGTCTGGTGCCTCGTGGTGTGCTGCAAAACACGGACACCAACTACTGAACCGCTGACGAAACAGCTTGTTTTCAGCACCCTTCAGTGCAACAGCCACGAGGAGCGGCCCAAGGAAGCAACAGTATTTTGCAACTAGAAAACCCTCAAACAAGTTACCATAACAACATGGGACTTGACCAGACCCAGAGCTTTTCTGAGCAAGCTGGAAAACCTCACGCTGAGGGACGCAGACATGTCTCTAAAAGGGAGATGCTCATTTTTTGGCTTCCTGCTCCTGACCAACCTGCTGAAGGACTTTGTATTGTGGCCAGTGCTGCTCCAGGACACCCCTGCCAAGACGTGCCAGCCTCTTGCAACTGCAGCTGCTGCCTGTCCTGCGAAGACACCTGACCCCTGGTACTCCCTAGAGCTCCTCAGCTTGCTTGACCATGGCTCCTGGTCCTTGACTGTGTCTTCTGGCTCCCAACCAGAAGATACTCTCAGTAGTTAGAGCCATCCAGAGTCCAGTCCTTGAGAGAGCCCTAAACACTCAATGTTAGAGCCCCAAACACACCAAGGGCCTGGTGAAGGATGGGATAAGCTCTGTTGCAGAAAAAGAGCACCAGGTTCCTAGTGTAGTAACACCACCAAGCAAGGGCTCCCACATTAACCCACCCACTAACTGTTAAGGCTTTTAGTCATCTTCTAGAAGGATGAAGTAGCCCTGCCCTCTGCCCTGTGGTTGCAGGGCACACAAGCTACCAACTTAGGAACAAAACCCGTACTTCCAGGCTTCACACTTGAAACAACTTAAGTTGGGAGGTTTTCTGGGAGCCTCTGGTCCAGCCCCACGCATGCAGAATCATAGAATTGCCGAGGTTGGAAGGGACCTTTCAGATCATCTAGTCCAACCATCAACCTAACTCTGACACAAAACCACCACTAAAACCATATCGCTAAGCGGACGCAACACCAAACTCAGCATCTTCGGCACTTCTCCAGCACGGGGACAGGCGCTGCTGGAAACAGCACACCCAGGTAAAGGCAGGCCAGCTCTTCCCTTGGGTAACTGCTCCCACTCAAGCTGGGATCAGCCCTTCTTCTGCAGAACTGGGTGCCAGGCAGCTGCAGCCAGGGTGGGGGCTGTGCCCCACAGCAGTTCGGTACAAAAAGCAAGCCATTAGCACAAGTCCTCTCTTGCCCGGGCCAAAAGCAAAGGCAGCAACTCCAAGCAGTGCTGGCGTTTAATTCTGCTGCTGCCTGGCATGACAGAGGACGAGGAAGAGGACAGGAGGCTGCCCACATGGATGCTGGGAACCCCTGGGTGAGCTGTGGCTTTGTGCCAGGGCTGACCCGGGTTTCCGTACGGGTTTTGCCGTGTGAGGGATGTGACTCATGCGCTGCCCTCGCCGCTCCCAAACCCTGCCGGCCTCGGCTGCCGAACCCAGCGCCTTTTCAGGCCTGGGCTAGCCCGTGCAGAACGGCTCCCGGCCACTCTCGGCTGGATCACCTCCCCACTTTGATGCTCTTAATTCTGGATGCCAGCTAAATGAGCCTGTGCAATAGCTTGGGAAAGGGAAAGGCGTCAAGCAGCCCGCTGCATTCAGTGCAATGCCTTGTCTTGGCTCTGCAAGTGAAAGGCACGGGAGAGAAAAGCCAGTCAGACTCCAGGCAAAAATCCCAAAGGAGCAGGGCTGAGCGAATTCAGGCTTCCCAACAGATTAGCCCTTATCCAAAACACTCTAACCCACTCTAAACCCGAGGACTGGAAGTCTGAATCCTTTAGTCTTAGTTGTTAGGATAGCCAGACAGCTGTCTGCAGTGCAGGAGAGCCCTTCTGCTACATGCTCACCAGTAATTAAGCTGTGCACAGGGCAGACGAGGATTTGCATACCATTATACACTGCTGACAGACTGGAGCATCCAAGGTGTATGCGCTATGCGGGTGTTAGCGTTAGCTAGGTGCTGGAGGGGAGCAGAAAGGCCTAATTCTACCCTCTGGAGCACATAAACATTTGGGAGGTGCTGTGCCAGAAAGAGCTGCCTAGAAAAAAATCAAGGAAGCAACAAACTGGCACCAGCTGAGGCGAACCCAGCTCTCAGATCTCCTCCCCGATGCTTCTTCCCTTCCAGGCATCGCATCTGAGGCCATAAAAAAAATCCCACAAGGACTAAATTGAAGGCAAAGCGCCCACGGGAGCGCCAAGAACAGGCTTGGACTAGTCGCACTCTTCCACCCCACCAAAACTTGGGGCCAGCAAAGATTTTCAGGCGGGCTGGGGAGGACGGGGACATGACGACGACTCGCTGGAGACAAAGAGAGCTCTTTCCCTGAAGGATACCCCACCCCAATCGCCTTCACGGTCTACAGCATGACCTCAGTCTGTGGAAAGTAAATCTCAGCGCCCTTCCCTCCCCACCGTCCCACCAGCGGTCCTCCTGGACCACCAGCAGCAGCACCCTCTGGAAGGAGGACACAGCCATCAAGACGGTTTGTCGAGACCATCAAATAATAATTTACTGTGATTCAATCTGTGGCTCTGTACAGTCGCCGGGGAGGGAGGAAGCCAAAGGAGGAGGGGATGGGGAAGGAGGGGGGGGGAGGGGGAAAAAAAAAAAAAAAAAAAAAAAAAAAGAAAAAAGTCATTTGCGGCAGGCTTGGGTGAAGTGCGAGATAGTCCTTGGAGGGGCTTCATGCTCCCCCTGTCCTCTTCCTCCTCCTCCTCTTCCTCTCCCCCTCCCCCTATACTCCTCCCCTGAATCCGTTTGCTTCTTCCTTCGCTTCACCTCTTGCCTTGCACTCTGCACAGTGGGAACCTCTCCAAGACACGGTCCAGTCAGCTGAAACCAGAAGAGGACACTCATTAGCACCCATTCGCTGTCAGAACCAGTGGGGCTGTTTCCATTACCCACCCCTCACATTTTGGGATAACCCTTCCAGTGACCACAGAGCAAAGGGCTATACAAGTTTTGGAGGTCTGGACCTAGCTCAGCAAAGCATCTGCACGTGTGCGGAAGGGAACAAGCACATGGTCTGTGGAGTGATGGGTGAGCCTCGGGCATCTCACCAGACCTTCTGCCTCTGCCCAAACCTTGTCGTCGGAAGGGGCGTTGTTTGGTGAGATCTTTCTCCCTCCTCCAGGGATGATGAGAACCACAAAGTGTGAGTCCAGGGCAAATACAGCCAAATCTCCCTGGCCACACACCCACCCCTCTCCTCCCCAAAACCCAGTGCGCCCTTGCCTTACTTCTCCTTTTTGTGCCCTGATGTTCCTCCCTTCTCTGCTCTTGGCCACTGCAGCTAGAGTAAGCTGGGATGTCTCATTTCCAGTCTCTGCCTGAGCAGAAAAAGATGTGGGCAGTTCACAGGGCATGCTCTCTTAACAGAGGGGAGTGTTTCCAAGAGACTCCTTCCCACTCCTTCTTGCCCCTCTTTTTGAAGGCACTGCCCATGCCGGTGCTGGCCACCAGGCTGTGACGAGGACTGGGATCCTGGCAGTCAGTCTAGGGGAGCAGACACATCCGCCAAGCCCATGCCGTCAGCTGTGAGCCAGAGCAGGAAACGAGCCCCGAGCTCACATCCCCATCCGGAGGAAAAGGTCCTGAACATCTGGAGGACCCAAACATCTGGAAAACCTCCCTTAGCAACGATAAGTGTGCTGGGCACAGCATTCAGCTTGTCCCCCAGGAGACCTTGCACGCCTCGGCTGGGAGCAGAGGGGTGGGGTGCTCGGGTGGTTTCTTTGCTCATAGGAAGCAAATGCTGCCAGCGTTTCTTTATATTTTTTTTTTTTTTCAGGGAAGAACTCTGCTGCGCTCACAGCCTTTGTCTCAAAAAGCAATGGAGGAACACCAGCTGCCCACCTCCACCTTCAGTGAGACCCTCTTAGCACCATCTCTGAACACGATGCGCTTCTCTTTAGGACTCCAGCAGTTGTGCAATGGGGGGAAGGGCCAGTTCAGGTGCTTGGAAGACTCCCCAAAAGATGCTAAGGGTAATGTTTGTGCAGGTTTTTCTCCCACACCCCAGTCCCAGATGTCCTTAGACGTACTTCTCCCCAGTGGACTCATCCCCCATTGCCTCTCTCTCCACTACTGCCATGGAAGGAGCTGGTTACACAGCCAGATGTTCCCAGGCGTTTGGCTTAAGGCCACCCAGCTCACACAGAGTCACCAAGAGCTCCTCCTCACTGCTATCCAGCAGGATTGCAATGATTTAAATAAACTCATCATTAAAAAAAAAAAAACCACCAAAGAAAAACCAACAACAAGGAAAGAAAAAGGAGAAAAACAGGCAAACGAACACGGACAATCAGAACGACACTGTTTCTGGCTCCAGCACGCACAATTCATAAAAGCGAAACAGCCCCCTTATGGCTAGTTCTCAACACTGCATCAGTTCCAAATATCCCAGGGGAATAATAATGGGGAAAACTCTTCTGAGGAACACAAGACTTTCACGGTGAGAACAGGTCTGTTCTGAAGCTTTAGGACAAGGCAATTTGCACGAGTGCATTCGGAGGCAACGCGCTCACCCTGCTCTTCGTCTGAACTCTTCCTAGGGCCAGCCTGGTGAATGCGCGGCGAGCCGCACACCTGCAACACCAGCTTAACTCCTCTTTCAGAGGGGTGGCATGGGAAGGAGTTTTCCCAGGAAAAGTATGACAAAGCACGTATTTTTTTTTTATTTCAGTTCTGTAGAATTTTGTTCTAAAAAATGAGGAGAAAAAACAAACAACCCTTTCCTCCTACACACTTCCTCAAGAAAGGGGGAATTTTGACTTACCTATGTTTTCACAGAAAAATGCTATTTCAGTCAAAAATGTGTTTCATTAAAAAAAATATGCGTTGCTGGAATTGTTTGTGCTGCATTTCTTTGCAGACGAGTGCGTCTGCAGTCACCTCCTGCCCCACGTCTAATATACCACCACTGAACCCATCTCCTGCTTCCAAAACTCACCGTAGTCACGATATCACACATTTACAGTTCATGCAGCCGGGGCCGCTCTCATCTGGGGGATTCAGCTTGCGCAGCTTGTGCTGACGGATCTCCCGCACCAAGGTGTAGAAGGCATCTTCAACACCCTGGAAGAAAAGCATCACTTGAAGCAGCATCCCACTTCGAGAGGGGACAGTGGAGAGACGAGAGGGCTTTGCTCCCCAGCTAGGTGTCCCTAGCGCTGTCTTCCACCAGCGCGGGTTGCAGACTTAAAGGCATGAAACCAAGTTGGGAAGACTAACAGGGATCTTACTGTGGCCACCAAACAGCGAGCAAGTTCGAATGAGCAACCACAAGGCCAAGGATCTCTTAAGTCCTTGAGATTCATCAGCTTTCAGCAGCCTGAATGAGGTCTACCACTCAAGAAAAAAGCCACCACTAGACCACTGAAAGTATCAGTTGCTCCGCTTCCACCCTTGTGCTCCGGGAGCCCCACATGTTCCTTCCAGCACTGGTATAGTCTGCATGTAGGTCTGCCAAAATAGACCAGACAAAAGTCCCCTGAGCTTAGCTGACCTGCAGTGACTACGGGGGTTATTCCAGAGCCTTGGAGAAAGCCTTGTAGAAAGCATCTTCCCTTCACTGCTGCCAGAGCATGAATTGGCACTTAGGAACAGAGGCTCAAGCCCGGAGAGGGGAGGGAACATCCTGATGGAACATTTAGCCTTCAGGAAGCAAGTAACCCTGGCCCTTGCACCCATCTGTCTGCAAGGTGGTGTCTGCCCGTTCCTCCCTCTCCAGGACAGCACTGGAGAAGCGAAGAAAAAGAAGATTTTGTTTAAAACCCTCCTCCTACCTGTCTGGTTTTGGCAGACGTTTCTATGTAGGGGATGCCGTAACTCCGGGCCAGGTCCTGCGCTTGCCGGGTCTCAACTGTCCGAGCAGGTAGGTCACATTTATTTCCCACCAGCACCATGGGAACATCATCAGAGTCTTTCACCCTCTTGATCTGCTCCCTGTAAGAGTAAGAGGTGCCAAAATGAAGGGAGAAAAGGCATCAGCGGGCAGTTCCAGGACGCTCCCCACCAGCTACACTGCACTTCGTTCATGCCAAGTGCCTTGTGTTGGGCTTTCAAGAGAACATGAATGACCATGGCACATACATGAGTAAACAGCAAAATAGCTAGGGCACTTTTGGAAATGAAAACTAAACATACTTCTGCTCTTTAAATACAACTGTTTACAAAACACAACTCAAAATTATGACAATCTATATTAAGCTATGAGTTTAAGATAGTTTAAGTTAAATAAAAATGCATACTTAAACAGTTACCTGTGTTATTTCCAAGATTTTGGATCGAGTAATCCCCCTGAATGGGGATAAAAAAAAAAGGAAAAAAACCAAAAAAATCACCTGCAACCAGAATTTGCTGAGCTGATAAACCAGCTTTTGGCAGCCGTAACCTTTTCTGCAGATGCACAGGCAGAATTTGCTTCCTTTCAGTTTAGTTCAGGTCACTCAAAGTTGAGAAACCAACTGGGAAGCAAAAAAAAAGCTGTAATGCTTGCTTCTTCATTCCAACATCGGATTTAAAATTAGGTGGGCGAGGATGAGATCTACCACTTCTAAAAATCTTAAAGGCCATTATGACCGCAAACAATCCATTCAATTCCCTCCTGATAGATAACAACTTCCTTTGCCTAATAAATCACTTAACTTCAAATGCAAAACAGCTTTTCTTTTTTACTTGCTCATGCACCCAGAACATTTAACACGGTTTTATTTAACTAATAAAAGCATTAGTTAAAATGCTGATTTCTGCATTTTAATTGACTTCAAATTTCCATACAAAAGCAACTGGACATGTATCACACACACACAAAAAAAAAAAAAAAATCAATCATCATTTTTTAATGCAGTAGAACCTAGAAATGAAGTCTGACTATATGTACAATATGCCATAAAGCCACTTACATGTTCCATGTAACATCCTGATCAGCAAACGCAAGTACTAAATTTAGTGCACAGGCTACACTTAGCTGAAAAGAGATACCTCCTAATGGTTGCTAACCAGGGAGAGCCAGCGTTTCTCTGGGGAATGTTCTTTTAAAAGTGCAAACACAAAGAGCACAGACGAAATGAGATGAAAGCCAGTGATTTACATCATGATTAAAACTGAGGCTTGAAATCGAGCCATCCTGCGAGTGATTCACAGGGACCAGCCCCAGCACAAGGATGAATGCTGCTGAATCCCTCAGGTGCTTTAGGAAAATCCCATCCTTTGTCCTCCAGTTCAGTTAAAACAAGCCAAATTAGTCCAACCGTATAGTTATTACATGGAACAAGCCTGCTAGCTGAAGACTGAGATATCTTGACAGCTCGGAGCAGCGCCTCTGACTGCGGCACAAGGAAGGGCTGTGCCTGTGCTTGGAGCTACAGGATTAGCTGGGACCCAGGTTTATAATGAGGGCCTGAAGTACACGGTCCCTTGGTGTGCAGTGGACAGTGGGGATAAGCAAAGCCATCTCTTGCATCCTCTCCAAGTGCTTACCATCACAGCCAAGCCTCAAAAAAAGAAAAAAAAGGTGCAAAGCAGAGATCCCTCCCTAAGCTAGCACTGGGGTAACCGGTGAACGTTCCTGCTGCGTTTATATCACCTCCTGGGCTCTCCAGCTCTGCAGGGGTGATGGCAGCAGAGGGGAGAAATGGGACGAGTAACCTGGTTGCAGCCGAAGCAGGACCGTGCCGGGATGGGGTCCCTGCTCTGCCACTGCCTGCCCAGTGGGCATGCTCCTGGGCAAGTCACCTCGATGGGGCTCTGACTCTCCTCCTGCTCCGTCTTTGCCCCGGTTGAAACCGAGCTCCAATGTGCCAGGACTGCCTCTCCCCGCACGCCTGAGGCCGGCAGACGGCAGCCTCGCCAGCAGCACTCCCTGCCCTTCCCAGCCTCCTCTCCCAGCTCCCAGGCCCAGCAGAAGCCGCTGAGATCGATTGCACTAACAAAGCAATTCCATTAATTAGGGAGGGAAGGGAGGGGGTCATAGAGGATCAGCTCTCTCTTTAGTCACCATAAACACTTAAACATTACATTACTGAGTCCCCAAAGGCCACAAGCAATCCCTTCGGATGGGTTTTATTGGAGTCTCTGACATTAGCCGTCTGCTCCTTCTCTTCCCTGGGGAATGGCCACTTGAGCTAATTGTCTTTGCTGGCAGCCAGTGCTTCTACCGCAGGGCCTGATCTAAAAGGGAGGGCAGGAGGGCGCAGCGGCAAGGCCTCCCTTTTGCACAGGACAAGAGGGAAGGGGCCCTTCCCAGGATACCGACCTGTACTGGTGAATATCTTCAAAGGACTTGGTGTTGTTGATGGCGAAGACACAGAGGAATCCTTCCCCCGTTCTCATGTACTGGTCTCTCATGGCACTGTACTCCTCTTGCCCTGCAGTATCCAAGATGTCTAACAAGCAGGTCTCTCCATCGATGACGACTTGTTTTCTGTAGGAATCCTGCAGGCCAGGAGAGGGAGAGAAAGGGCGGAGGATGCATTAAGGGAGGGCTCGGGTCGGGCCAAGCGCAGGGATGCAGCAAGTGCATCCCTGGGAAGATGCCAGGTCACGCTCTGCCGGGGTTTAGCTCCCATTAAATAGCTGATTTAAAAATGGGAGGGAAAGGAAAAAGAAGTAGTTAAAAAAAAAAAAAAGAAAGGAAAAAAGGATCAGCTGGGCAGGTTTCCCCTTCTCTGGCAGAGCCATGGAGAAGACAGCCCCTGGCTTGCTCTCCTCATTCCCAGCCCTGCCTCTGTCAGACCAGGGGCAGCTTTGTCTCCACCACACCACATAGCCCTTGACGACTATTTTCCCAAGCTTTATTTAGTCCCGACTAATCCCTTCTGCTGCCGCCCAGCCCAGGTGCTAGAAGGGGACACCCAGGAAAGGCAGCTCTGGCCGGCCAGGGCTTCTAGCCACTGCCTGTGATCTGCAGGGCTGGAAGGTGTTTAAGATCACCTGGAAATCCAGCACCTCCAATGCATCTCTGGTCGGGCACCGGAGGCGATATGCCACCAGTAAGGCTGCAAACTGGGCTTGACGGTAAACCTCTTCTTCAAACATGAGAGAAAAAAAAAATACCACGCTGTGAGGAGGGTGTTTCCCACAACCAGTCTGTGCCCAGAGGGCTCCAGGAGAGGTAAGGGACTATCCAGGCAGGTCCTTTGAAGTTGGGGGTTTTCCCTGCAGCAGAGGCAATTGCAACTTATCCCAGATGCGTGAAGGCCTGGAAATCACCCAGGGCATCCCTCAAAAGGTTTCATTTTCAAGGCAGGCTCCTCAAAGCACCGCTCCTCCCCACCATGCCTCTCCCCGTGTGCCCGGTCTCATCAGGGGATGCTGATGAACAGCTGCATCCCTCTCCAATAGTGGTCCCCTGGGTACGGTGCAGTATCCTCGACTCTCAGTAAGAGAAGGAAGCCAAAACCAAAGGTAAGAAAAAGGTGCAAGTCAGCAAAACGACCACGACAGCTCTTTGCAGCCACTCACAGAGGCTACGGCTGCAGTTTAAAATTAATTCAAAAGTCTGCTGCTCTTCCAACGACCACAACAATGTTATCAGATGAGCTTTGCAGGTCTGTAGACAAACAGCCGACGCAGCAAAGGTCACCGACAGGACCAGCAGCAGCACGGAAAGGGAATGGGGCCAATGCAGCCTCCACCCTTTGGTTCATTACTGCAACAACATCATCTACTGGGGCTAATTAAAGTCTTTCCTCACCTTGCAGAAAGGGCTACAAAATCAGAAGATGACATCTACTCCGCCACGACCTTCTGAGCCGTGCTTTCCCAAAAAGGGGAACTGATGACCCACCGGGAATAAGCGTGGAGTGATGGACTGGCTTCCAGCCAGCTGCTCTGAAGGCAACTGGATGGCTGCCCTGCAGGGATGCGCTCCCATTTCTAATCAATAATGTACCTGGAGCCTCCTTGGTGCAAGGCAGAAGAGCACTGGTTCCACCTCTGGGGTCCCAGTGCCTGGCAGGGATCGGCAAAGGGGACCCCAGTGCTCTGCTGGGCAGAGCATCCTCCCACCCCTCCACCCTGGCTTGTGGCCAGACAACCAGCCTCTCAGCACATGTGCTCACAATTAATCGTTAAATTCCCAAATACAGGAGGTCTCACCAGCAGACAGCACACCTATGGAGAGGCAATCCCACACCTTGGCTCAGCTCATCAACAGGCTGCTCACTAACGAAGCAAAGGCATTAGCAGTCTTGCAGAGAATGCTTTGCAACACGCTCCCCAAAGGAAGGGAACAAGCTTCCCCCACCCTTACGTTGCGCCCAGCTTCATCCGAATCCCTCCGGGATGCTCAGGATGGTAGCTCAGCCATCCCTGCCACGCTGCCAGGTGACCTGGCTGCCACTGCAGGGGTAGCTGCCACCAGCCTACGTGTCCAGGCACTGGCACCCTGCAGCCTCAATGCTCCTCTGTAGCCCCCCATGTCCTACTCCACCTTCTTGCACAAGGAAAAGTGGCCCAACCCAGCTGTGAAGTGCCAGGCAGCAAAAGCAATGTCCAGTTGGGGTTCAGACTCAGGATCCCCAGACGGATGCTGGGAGCACCCCATGTACGCTGGGGGACCACGCCAAGAGGTCTATTTGGTAAATGCTACGGTCAGAATATGACCAGAGGCTCAGGAAGCTCGTTAGTACCTGACTGCTAAAAGCTGGAAGACGAACCCAAGAATTTCTCAACACAGTCTGACTCTTTACTCCATCCCTGCTCACTCGCCGTGGGACACTGCCAGCAGCACACATTTCCTTGGTGCCTTGGCCCTCCCGTTCACAAAATAAAGGTCTTACGGGTCCTCGGCAGCCCAAGAACACACATGCAAGTGTGTGCTGTAACAGGTCAGTTGGCACTGAGTTACAGAGACAGGTATTTGCACTAGTCAATCAGGAGGGCGGGCAGGGGTCAGTCAGGGTCTCTGCCCCAGAGGGGGGACAAACTCACTTCTCCATCCCTCCTCGACTCATTTAAGTGATAGGTAAAGCCTTTGCCCCATGAACATATACTTTTTTTTACCCCCTCTTTTATCCTGCTCATTTCAGCATTGTTGTGCTGTTTGTTAGCTGGCTGAACAGTCAAGAGTCAGCTCCTGGGCACAATCCAAAGCAGCTTAGTCACAGCAGGGTGGTTTGTTGGTCACATTCAGATGGCTGGCAGGTAACTCTCTGTGCATCCTAAAATCCCCATAAAATGAAGCGTAAGTGACAGGAATCACCCTGGAATGAGTGAGAAGATGGCCGGGGTGGGAGGGGATGCGGGGCATGACCAAGGGAGCTGCAAAGGCATCAGGGCTGGTGGGATCTGCAGGTGGAAAAGCATCAGGGGTGAGAGGGGTGAAGAGCGGCTCATGGCTGCTTTAGGAAGAGAAGAGGAGGAGGAGAAGAGCAGAGTGGGGCTGGGGAGAGCAGGGGAGGAGAGCAGGCGTCTCCTGAGGCACAGGAGCGGGCAGGGTGAGGAGGGTGTGCTGGGAAATGCCATGCAAGGTTTACATTCCCCACTGCCTGTTTACATGGAGAAAATTCCCTGGAGGGTACGTACAGCAGGGAGGCAGCTAGAGACAAAAAAAATAGGATGCCAAAATCCAACACATCACTGGGTCACAGCTGCCTCTGCCCACCTTAAGGTCCAAGAGAGGATCCATCCATGCAGATGTCTCCCCAGGGCGGTTGCTCTCCATCAGCAGCTCTTTTGCCAAAAACCCGGAACAGGCTTCTAAGAAAAGCCTATGATGCTACTGGTGATGAGCACTTGAGGGAAGAGGAGCAGGGGAAGAAGGCAACGGCATCCATAAGCAAGGTGCAGCACCGAGAAACCCAGGAGCCCTTAAATTAAATTCCAGCCTCTGCCGCGGACTTTCTAGGTGACCTTGGCCAAATGATGTAATAGCACGTGCTTTTAAGTGCTTTCTCTCCTTCTCATCTGTAGGATTGTAAGACTATTTCAGCCTTTCTACCAGGCCTTGTCTTGCTAGTTTATTTAAGTTGTAAGCTCTTCAGGGTGGGGACTACACTTACAACACCTACCAGAATAGATTTCTGGTCCCAGCTGGGGCCTTTTAGCCATTATGATAATAATAACTGCAGCAACCACAGCTGCATTTATACACATCTGGTAGAGAATCCTTTAGGACTGCAGAGAGGAAGGTTATTGTCCAAGAGGCATGACAGAGCTGCAATTTGCCTTCCCAGGGTGGACTTACTCCTCATGCAGAGCCACAGCTGCTGCCCACATCTCCCCTGAATGAAGGTGTAAGTCATGCAGGGTGTAATTAGCATCTCGCTAGCAACGGTGAAAGCGGTCAGAGAATGGAGTATGTTTTTAAAAAGTAAAAGAGAAAACAATAGTGTAACGGAGATTGAAGACCAGACCCTGCCTCTGCACAGCCTGGAGGAGGACAGGGTCCCTGCCAGCTTCCCCAGGCAGGGTGCTGAGCTAGACAGGTCAGTGCTACCATTCACACCGACTATGAGACCCATACATCAACCTTTACCTCCTCAAGATGGAGCAGAGGCAACACTCTGAGAACCACAACAGTTCAGCTGCTCAACCTACAGGACACACATAATACTACCAAGCTCTGATAAAACCCATTTCAGCAGTAAATCTCAAAACATCCTGCGTGAGAAGTCAATATATTTACTCTGATTTCACAGGAGGAGAAATGGAAGCACAGGCACAAAATGGCTCTTCAATCCCAAGCCTTTAACCCCTCCCTACGCTGTTGTCTCATCAGAAAGGAGGACTTTTGTGCTACCTCGCAGGTCCTGCCCAGCTCTGCCTGCTTTTGCCTCCCTCACCATCTCTCTTCAGCAGACACCACTGTCCTTCTGCAGGAGGCACAAGTCGGTCATTGTGACCTCCAAACACGCACCTAGCAACTCAGAACAGCTCTGTGAAGCAGACGAATATCCCTGCTCAAGTTCAGGGACTTGAGACCAAGCCAAATACACTCTGGGTTGGAGGCAAAGTGGAGAAGAGCAAGAGGAAAACACACAGAGAGACAGACCCCATGCCCAGAGCCGCTTACCTCTATCGTGGGGTCATACTCGTCAACGAAATGGTTCTGAATGAGCTGTATTGTCAAAGCACTCTTTCCGACACCACCAGCTCCCACCACCACCAGCTTATATTCAGTCATCTTCCAGCCGACTCCAGCTCAGGAATTCCAGGAGCACCACCACCTGCAAGGAGAAATATGGCCACCATGTTAGTAGAGGGGGTCCCTCCCCATCACCGCCTGCTCTGCAGCAGGGCTGAGTGGTCAGCCCCCCCTTTTCTGCCAGGGAAGGCAGAAATCTGCAAAGCACAGCCTCATTCCTTGGGTACTGAGCGTTCCCAATGCCCTCTGCACATCCCAGGAGCACCCAAGTACTTACTGCAAGGTAGAGACAGCAAGGTCTGGGATCTGGCACATAACACAAGAGACACCTAATTCTGCAAAGCAGAGGTGAAGGGATGCGCCCCTTAAGGTTTTAATCACCTTTTAAGCTGCTTGACTTCGTAGGGATTGAGGATGGGACAAGGTAAACCCACTTCACCGCTATTCTGTATGGCAAAGAGACAGCCCTCACTCCTTGGGGTGAAAACCGGCAAGCCACCAATCAGGGATGCAACATGCATTTAACATAGGTTTATAAAATTGTCCGTGAAACTGCCACCACAGGGTATCCTGCTCCAGGACCACCCCGGCGAGCCTGGCCTGCAAACGGGGAGATGGTGGAATGGCCTGTGTGCCCCAAGGGTCAAAGGCTTTCTTGCCTTCTTCCCACCCAGCAGTCTGACCACCCTGGGAATCTGGCCAGAGAAAACTACACTTACTTTAGCCTGTCACTCCAAACTGTGCCTCCAGAATCCACTGTCTTTTTGCTTTTATGCTCTGGGTGTCTCAAATGTGAGATAGCCTCACCTAAAACCATGAAACCACGGCAGCATCCAGAGCTATTTAACCCAATACTCTCCGCTAGTAATGAAGGTTACTTTCAAACAGGCAAAATAATCCATCAAACTGAATATAAAACTATGTTTATCCTGTGATATGCTGCAATCCTTCAGCCTGACGGTCGGGATGCAAATTTCACACATTGCCCGAGCAAACCTCAAGAGCTAAGGGAGTGTTGCTGATAGGAAAACAAAAGTACAAGCTGTGTAAATCAAAAGTAAACCCTACAGTAACAGATTTAAGAGGTCTGGTTTTCCAGAAGTAGTCAGCACTGTCTCTAATTTGCCTTATCTCAAGCTAGCAATTCAAAAATCACTAGATAGATTTGAAAGCCTTGGCCAGTGTGGTTTGGATGTCAATGCCCACGGGAGCGGGGAAGAAGTTCCAGCCCTGCCAAATACACTGTTAGCACCATGTCTTCACCCTCAAGGCTGCATTAAACCTCAGACCACAGGGCTGGTTTGAGATGGTGGCACATCCACACCCTCTGCCCGTCCTCCAGCTACCAATGCCTCTCAGTGTGCTGTCCATCACAAAAGGGAGGATGACTGCGGAGGGTGCACCCCTGCTCCCATGAGATGAAGCTGGCATGCCCCATGGATGAGCAAGAGATGCTATGAAGAATCACAGAATCATAGAATGGTTAGAGTTGGAAGGGATCTTAAAGATCATCTAGTTCCAATGCCCCTGCCACGGGCAGGGACACCTCCCACTAGACCAGGCTGCTCAAAGCCCCATCCAGACTGGCCTCGAACACCTCCAGGGATGGGGCATCCACAATTTCCCTGGGCAACCTGTTCCAGTGTCTCACCACCCTCACAGTAAAGAATTTCTTCCTAATAGAATGGCATCCCTGCCCTCCAGGATGTCAACCACACCGCACAGCTTGGTGTCATCGGCAAATTTGATGAGGGTACACTCAATCCCACTGTCCACGTCTCTGACAAAGATGTCAAACAGCACCAGTGCCAGTACTGACCCCTGAGGAACGCCACTTGTCACTGGTCACCACTTCGACACCGATCCGTTGACTGCAACTCTTTGAGTGCAGCCATCCAGTCAATTCTTTATCCACCGAGTGTTCCATCCATCAAACCTGTGTCTCTCCAATTTACAGAAACGGATGTCATGTGGGATAGTGTCAAATGCCATGCACAAGTCCAGGTACATGACGTCAGTTCCTCTCCCCTTGTCCACCAACACTGTAAGCCCATCGTAGAATGCCACCAAATTAGTCAGGCACAATTAGCCCATAATGGAGCCATGTTGGCTGTCACCAATCACTTCCTTATTTTCCATGTGCCTTAGCAGAATTTCCAGGAGGATCTGCTCCATGATCTTGCCAGGCACAGAGGTGAGACTGACTGGCCTGTAGTTCCCGGCTCATCCTTTTTTCCCTTTTTAAAAATTGGAGGTTCTGTTTCCCCTTTTCCAGTCAGTGGGACCTTCACCGGACTGTCATGACTTCTCAAATATAATGGATAGTGGCTTAGCAACTTCATCTGCCAGTTCCCTCAGGACCTGCAGATTAATCTCATCAGGTCCCATGGACTTGTGCACCTTCAGCTTCCTTAGATGGTCTTGAACCTGGTAGTCTCCTACAGCGGGCAGTTCCTCATTCTCCCAGTCCCTGTCTTTGCCTTCTGTCACTTGGGTGGTGTGGCTAGAGCCCTTGCCAGTGAAGACTGAGGCAAAAAAGTCATTGAGTCCCTCCAGCCTTGTCCATATCGCAGGTGACCAGGTCTCCCGTTTCCTTCCAGAGAGGGCCCACATTTTCCCTAGTCTTCCTTTTGTCAGCGACACACCTATAGAATTCTTTCTTGTTGCTCTTGACATTCTTGGCCAGATTTAATTCTACTGGGGCTTTAGCATTCCTAACCTGATCCCTGGCTGCTTGGAGGATTTCTCTGTATTCTTCCCAGGCTACCTGTCCTTTCTTCCACCCTCTGTAGGCTTCCTTTTTGAGTTTGAGTCTCTCCACTTTCTCCATGCAGGCCTTGGTGGTTTTGCTTTATTTCCTCTTTGTTGGAATGCATCGCACTTGAGCTTGGAGGAGGTGATCCTTCAATATTATCCGGCTTTCTTGGGCCCCTCTTCCCTCCCAGGCTTTATCCCACAGTACCCTATTAAGCACGTCCCTGAAGAGGCCAAAGTCTGCTCTCCTGAAGTCCAGGGCAGCGAGCTTGCTGTGCACCATCCTCACTGCCCTAAGGATCTTGAACTCCACCATCTCATGGTTACTGCAGACAACGCTGCCCTTGACCTTCACATTCCCCACCAGCCTCTCCTTGTTGGTGAGAACAAGGTCCAGCATGGCACCCCTCCTCATTGTCTCCTCCATCACTTGGAGGAGGACGTTATTATCGACACATTCCAGGAACTTCCTGGATTGCTTATGCCCTGCTGTGCTGTCCCTCCAACAGATATCATGGTGGTTGAAGTTCCCCATGAGGAACAGGGCTTGTGAACGTGAGGCTGCTCCTATTTGTCTACAGAGGGCCTCATCTGCTCAGTCTTTCTGGTCAGGTGGCCTGTAGCAGACCCCCACTGTAACATCACCTGTCCCTCCCTTTAATCCTGACCCATAAGCTCTAAAACGAGGTTGCTATCACAGAAGGTGCTAATTGTGAATGATGATTAGGGTTAGGAGGAGCAAATCACATTTCCGCAACACCGTGTACTTGCCATGGCCCTTCAGCAGGAGAAAATTCATTCCCACACACCTCCTCCCTTACATTTCTGCCCCAGCTCCGCTGAGAAAGAGGAACTTTAATTTGGGGAAGATTACAAAACCCCAAAAGTTTAAATAGAAATCCACCCTCATCGGACTACAAGCCCTGCCCACTGAAAGTCACCCCAGGGTCAGATACTCCTCCACAGGCATCATCTGCGAGCTCTGGGGAAGCCACCCGAAACACAGCAGGTAGCACAAAGACAAGCTCACGGTTGCCCTGGATGGTCACCATTCAACACAGGCTGCAACACCATTGCCGATGAGACACGCACACACCCCCTCCCCCTCCCCAGTCAGTTAAATCACTTTGCCCTCCTCTCCAGGCTCACCAGCCCTCTCCTGAAACCCTGGAAGCTGGTACAAACTGTGCCACCAAAAGCCACTCTAGACTCAGCCTGCATCTGATGCATTTGCTAACACAGCAAACATCTAATGGAAAGCAGGCCAGAACTTTCTGCTTTCAATCCCTACCTGACTGCAACCTTAAACCACTCAGACAGCTCAATCATCCACTCGAGCTGGGAGCAGTCAGACACAACCACCTCTTGCCAAAGCTCTTTTCTGAGCTGCTGGCTCAGTAGCGGGAAGGCAAACAAAGCTCACGCCATTCTCAGCATCCAGGATCCTGAAGAAGGGCAAGGGAGGGGGTGCAAAAGAGCAACCAGAGCATAAGCACGTTACCAAGGAAGACCTCTGGTTGCTGTGCCGTTCCTCACTGCTGGAGAAGCTGAAGGTCGTTAAACACAGTGTAAAAGCAGCGATGGTGGAGGAAATGAAATGCAAATAATGTGATACCCTAGGTCCATACCCAAAAGTGCCACTGCTTACCTAAAAAGCCTGATGTGCCTCTGTTCTGGCAGCCAAGGAAGAGATGCAGGTTGAAAGCAAGGCTACAGGAAACAACCTAAATGACCACACAAATTGACCATGCACACGTTGCTCTGCTCTGTCCCCCACATATATGGACTTCTCACACACACTACTTCTCAGGGACAAGAGAAATCCCCACCCCAGGCTTCTCATCTCTCTCAGATGGGAAGGGACTATTACCATGAGGGACGGTGACAGGCTGAAATGGGGACTGAGGAGCAAACACTGACTGACTGTCTCCATCGACACTGCTGGGGATCACTCCTGCAGCAAAACAGCTTCACAGCTGAACACAGAGGGGTCCTGCGGGTCTGAAGAAACTCTGCAAGCAGCTCCCATCTTGCATACAGAGCAGGGAGATCTGCAACCCCTTGCAAAACACACAGAGCTGCAAATAAAGGCCTGCAGTGGCTACGATGGACCTTGCTCTGCATCTGGTCCTGATGATGGAGCAGCTACCGTGATAACGCTCAAGGGGAACTGTACAACCGCACAGGTCTGTGGGCCTTCCTAAGGCAGTGAGAAAAGCCTAGACTCAATATGAGGAGGAGAAGACATGAGTCCTCGAGGAGGCAATCATCCCTCGAGACCACCCCAGTGTAAGGCACTGCTTGGCCCACAGCCCACACAGCCACACCAGCCTCCTGGTCCACACTGCAGCAGGAGGCCGTCACCCACGGCAGCTTAAGGGTCTTCCCGTGCTCCAGAACCCAGCTGAGCTCCACTGCGCAGCAGAGGGGCAACCACACACCAGCAAGCCCTGCACAACACCACCCCAGCCCACAGCTTTGAGCTCTGGCTCTTCCAGAGAAACACAAATCCCTGTCTCCCTACTCTGCACTCACCCAAGAGGTGGGGGAAAGGAGGGGAGCAAGAAAGTTATTCTTCCCCACCACTCACAGCCAGCACACAACAATTCACACACAAGAACTCTGCAACGTTGGTGTCTGCTCACTCACATCATACCTAGAAGGTGCTGGTGCCTCGGGTAACTCTTCACAGCTCTGCACGCCATCCTCGCCCCAGCAATGGCAGGGGAGATTCTGCAGCTTGCAGAGGATGGTGAGTCCAGCCCACCCAACTGTTTCATACCATCACCGCAAAACGTGTCCTAATGTAGAGCGGGAGTGTGGGGAATGATGGACAGCTCTGGGCACGAGAGCTGCCTGAATTAATGTGTGCTAAAATCACTGTTCAGACAAACTTGATTCCTTTCCCAGAGGATCCTCAATGCAAGCTCTTCACAGGCAGCATGCAGACCCAACTGCTCATCAGAGCACATGCAAATACCACAGGAGAGGGAGCCTGGCCAAAGGCTGCAGGGAAAGCGGGGATTTCCATATGGCCAGGCTCTGTCACAGAGCTGGACAGCTGGTCTTATCCCTAAATTGACCTTACCAACACCACCTCATAGCTCCTCATCACGCTCTTTGCTCCTGAACATGGGAAGAGCAAGGCTGCATGCACGGGTTTTGATGCAGAGGTGGCTGTTCCTCAACGCCACATGAACATCACCACTACTGCATGGTCTGGTTCAAAGAACAGACATCCCAAAGACAATGTTTCTGTCTTTCCAAAAAAACAGAGGCAGGGAAGGGAGAGTGGGACTCCTGACAGAGCGATGGTAACAGACACCCCAAGTTTTCACACTTAGTATGGGGACACACCGGACAGAGGTTTACAGCCTGTTGGTTGTTGTGAAAGCTTCTCCTGTAGTGAGGATTTCAAGAGGAAGAGTTTTTATTTCTCAGCAGCTAACGCAGAGCCCAGAGCTGACCACAAAATAACAGAGGGAAACATGAAAGCACAGACTCCCAGTCCCACGCTGAGCAGGAACAGCGTTTCTTCCATCCTCTGCAAGCTCTTCAAAATCTGAAAGCCTGATGTCTGGTGTTTTCCCTGACTATCCAAATTTATCACCTCTGCAGTACTCAACTGTCGCACCCTGCAAAACCCACGCAGGCCTGTTGAACAGACAGCTGAGCGAGACAGTGAGGAGGAGAGCCGTTCAGGAGCACCGTCCAGGAAGAGGAGGGCTGGGATCCATGTGCCAAGCCAACAGCCCCAGCGTGGAGCTGGACTGCTGCTGCTGTATTTCCTGACCTCGTGGATTTTCTCCTGTAGCGAAAGGGCTCCTGGCTCCCATTCAAAGCTGTCTAGGAAAGCCTCGCCGAGTGCTTCCGCCTGGCAGCAGCAGCTGCTCCCAGGCCAGTAGCTGGAGCCACGCAGCTTCAGCAAACAAGAAACATCTGCCAGCCTTGTGCAGGAAGCTAGGAGCACCCAGTGGGCATCAGCGTCTTTGTCTTGCAGGGAGGGGATGAAGGTGTAGGTGAGGGTAGAAGGCACATCTCCTTATCTTCTCCCCAGTCTGCACATGCGGGACAGCACAGAGGCTTTGCCCACAGAAGTGAGGACCAAGGTACTTGTCACAAGTTTTCGCAGGGCTAAGACCTAAAGCAGCTGTAGGCATCAAGGCTACAGGTGCTACCCAGAGGCTTAGCTGTGTCCTGCGAAGAACAACCTGATGTTCTTTATGGTCCCTCTTCTCCAGCACAGAGCTTTATCTGCAGGGGCAGAGGTGGTTTTGGGGACCTGACTGTGAAACCTCCAGAAATTCACTCAACAGAAGCAGAGATGAGGAACTCAAGGGGCTCAGCACCATCAGTATGTCCCATCACAGCATCACATTTTCAAGAAAAACTCAGGTGTCAAGTGAAAGGGATTTGCAGTGGATTTCCAATGCATTCACCATGAGGGAGGCTCTGACACCCTTCCAACAGGATCACTGAAGGAGCTTTTCTCCTGTCGCCTTCTTTCTCCCTCAGGATGGACACCAAGCAAACTAAACAAGCCAAGAGACAGATTTTTGCACAGCACTGCTGTACTGAGGCCAGCCACAACAGAAGTTTTACAACTTTTCATGACTGAACATTTACCCTCTACCTGTCCGTTGGGAGTCTCTGCATTTAAAAGGCATCAGAAGTCAGTTTCACCTCTGCAAATCTCTTTGGACACGTCTCAGATTGGGTGCCCTTTCCTCCAAAAGACCTGTCCATAGGATCCAAAGAGCCCTGAAGACCACCACTGTTGCAGTATTTGATTTTATTTCCCTTCAGCAGAAATGTCCTGCAGGCAGAAGTGGTCTGCAGTCCTCTAGAAGAACAACGCTCATCTCAGCCTTTTACTGGCAGTCCACCACACCCGCAAGTCAGGAATCCTACTCCATGATTTTAGAACATTGACACGGCAAACCCTGCTGGCTCGCCCCAGTGACTGTCCAGGCTCCTCCATTTGCTCACGCATAAGACTGTCACCAACGTCACAAAACGTAGCCTCTGGAGGGACTGAAGGAATCTCTCCAGCCGTGTGAAATGCCACCTTTTGTTTTCACTCAAGAGTTAAAATGCTGACGTTCTCCATAGCCCGCCCAGCCTGAAAGAGATTAGGGAAATGGGGCTGGCAAGCTGATGCTCTGTTACAAATCACAGCCCATCCACATTTTGATTTACTTGTTGCTTTTTAAATTAACAAGTGGGCTGCAAATCTAACCCAGCATGCTTGTTGTTGGCTTGCTGGCTGCGTACCCGCAAATTCAGACAATGCAGCCCACAGACGAAAAAAGAGAGAGGGATGCCAAAGATGGAATAAAAGTTGCAAATGGTGGCCCTACTTTGGAAAAACAACTTGGAGACAATAAACGTCTTCTAATAGGGGAAAAAAGAAAAAAGCCTAAGAGGAACAGAATGGCTTCTTCCAGCCCCTGCAAGCTCTTCAAGATCTGAAGGAAGAGGCAGCCTGTCCCAAGAGACTGAGCACAAAAATACTGCTTCAGAGGAAAAAAAGAAAAGGGGTAAGGAATGACATAATGTAGGAGGCTCAAAACACAGGCACACATTCAAGGAGAAACCTGGGAGGAAGAATAGCACAAAGCTGTGGGCAGGGTTGAGGCACAGGCAGGTCTGGAAGAGAGGGATTGTCTCTCCACAGCAGCCATAAACGTGTCCCAGCAGCAAGGTGCAAGCCATGGCTTTACACAAGGTCTTGAACAGGCACAGACGGGTCCTTGCACCAGGCCCAGCCCTTGCACAGTTTCCAGTTGAAGCACCTCAGGCAACACAACCCCTCTGCCAGAGACTACCCAACCACAAAGAGCTTGTGAAGTCCCTGCTCGTCTTCCCTCTCCGGAAGAGATGGAAGGACAAAGCAAAACAAGATAGTACCACCCTCACCAAAGTTGCTGTCGGTTTTCTGTTCCCTAGCTCCTGCTTCAGCCGTCTGATAGTTGAGTAAAAGACAAAGCTGCGCAATAACCAGCTGTTAGCAGTAAGCAGGTCAGGTCCAGCTATGCTGTTCTTGCTTTCCCTCTCAAACAATAAATATTCTAAATAAATTTCTTTGTTGCCAGCTTACTCTAAGAAAAGCATCTGGTAGGCAGCTATGCCTAAACCGCCCAAACAACATACACAAGTCAGTAATGCAAGAACCCCAAAGAACAAACCAGCTACCCAAGAGCTTTCCCTCTGTATGAAGGAATTGCTCCCCCAGCAAATACAGGCCACCAAAATTACTCTACATATCATAAAATTAGCAGGCCCCTTATCTCAAGAGCTTATAAACCAGGACTGCTCATGGCCATGTCTCCAGCATCATGGACGTGGCATGGGGAACAGCATGCTATCAGCAAGCTCTGGGAGGTGCTGGGACACGCTTGTGATTCATGGTGGGACCTTAACCTCCCACCATGAGCACTCTACCCTCCTCCCTGAAAGCAAGGAGTCTGTCCCACCATAGTCTCTGCAGAAGAACCAATCTTCCAAGCTAACTTCCACAGAAAGAAAGCATGCTGCTCTGCAGGTTACTTGCTGCCAGTCCATGGAAAGGTCTGAATAAAACAAGCAAGCAAATGATACATCCCACCCCACTGCTGAACATACACCTTTAAAAAAAATCACAACCACATGGAAGAAACCACCTTGGGTAGCACCCAAGTAACCAGCTGAAAACACCAGTTGTCTGAATCTGTCAGGGCCAGCGGTTTGAAGAAATGAAAGACAGTTTTTAAATTATGCCCATGATTTATGATCTAACACTTAAATGCTGTTTGAGACTCTAGATGAGCAAGAGTAGCCTGCATAAGGAAAGAAGAGACTGGAGTTTTGTCTGAAAGCCCGGTAAAGGTGGATGCATGAAGGCATAAACACACCGTGAAGCAGGCTGGGACAACAGGGGACAATTAAATAAAAAGTGAGCTCTTATCTTGCAGTCAGGACTTAGGACCTAGTGCTGACTCTGCCAACGCATGTGGGGGAGGAAAAGCTCTCACTGCCATGATGCAGAAGACTGCAAACTCCAGGGCTCCTCCGCTTTCATCTCCTCTCCAGCCTCCCAGGGCCAAGCAGGTGGTTCAGAGGCAGACGCTTCCCTGACTGGGCTGGCAGCTCTCCACCTCGCCCTGGAAGAGAGACTTCTCCCAGGCCTCCCAGCCTTTTTCAGAAAAACAAATGAAGAACATACTCTGTGCAACAGAGAGGCCAAGGCAGAGCTCAAGAGAAGAGGCAGCTTTTAACCCTCCTTTGCATTAAAATCCCATCTATAAATATGAATGGGATGGGTGAAAGGCAGCGCGATGTACCTTGAGCATACGAAGAGACAGGCAGCTACCCAGGAAAGTTTAAAAACAAGACCCACATTATACATGATAATAACTATAACTGCTAAAATGTGTGGTAGGCAACCACAAACCCAGGCCCTGTGCAACCTCTTGACTTGCTAGACTCGGTACAAAATTGTATTGATTTTCCCACAAGATATAACGCGCAACAAAGTAGAAACTTGTACCAGAGAAGTACCTAGCGCCAAGTATAACTGGATCTCTCTAATTACAGCTATTAACAGGCACAGAGAACATCAGGCTCTGGGGCAAATGGTGCCAGTAATGGGGTGGGATTACAAGAGAAGCCATCTCCCGGCTGTTTTTTTTTTTTAAGGTACCTGATGTCTTCTGCCTGGTCCACTTGGTGATGAAAGGAGCAGCTGCAGGCAAGCTGCCAGGGAAAGGTACAGCCTCTCCCAGGACCAAGCAGCCCTGCCATCACACTATGGCAGGTCGCAGCCGCCTGGCTCTCTGCTGCAACGGCATAAGAAGGGACAAATTCAGACCTCACTACCGAGCTGCAAGAGACAGAGCATGCAGTGCTAGAGCTAGGGTTGGTGGCCATGCACAAACAGAAGCGCCATCCTCCTCGTTGTACAGACAGGCAAGAGAATACAAACAAGCCAAGGAATGAGCCTAAAGTCATCGATGCATGGTAAAGCTAGGAACTAAGTTCAGGCAGCGTGACTTCCCATCCAGGGTCTTCTCATGAGACAAAAAGCTCCTAGTAGAGGTTTTGGACGGGAAAGCCGTTGGTGTCCTGCTGGGTCTTTGTGTTCAGCTGTCAGAGCTGGCAGCTCACCCCCAGCCCAGCTTCCCTGGGCAGAAACGGCTGGGGAGGCAGTGTACATCAAGCGGGAAAACCCAGAGTGCTGCAAGAGGCACCCTGCTCTCCAATGATCTTAATGAAATCACAACTGGGTCATGGCACAGGCAACCGGCAGAGGTGGATGCTCTAATGCACAGATAAGCAACAGGAGATGCAGGTAGGGCTGGGAAAAGAGGGGCAGGCTGAGCACCGCTGCTGTTTTCCCCACTCAAAGCCCAGCTATAAGAAAGTGGAAAGCCACTGGTACAAGGTGGCCTTGCACATCACTTAAGAAAAGGGCCAGTCCCAACCTGAGCACCACCAATGCATATCAGGCCAAAAAAAAAATGTACCCCATAGTCAAGAAATGCATTTCCCCTATGAGATTTCCATTATCCTTTCCCTCCCCATCCTCCCGTGTTCCTCCCAAACAACCGCTGACTAGGAAAAATTAGGAAGCTGGTTTCAGGAAAACACATCCAAGTCATTTTCACTGAGAAGAATTTACAATGGGAACAGGTCTGGCTGTTCAGCTTCCTGCTTGCTTCAAATCCTAACACATTTGTATTTTTACAGCAAACAAATGGATAAGAAAACTGGGCATTTGCAGCTGGGAAGGTTCAAGAATTGCTTTCATAATGCTTTTAGGTTTTTTTATTTTTTTCTTTTAACACTTAATGGATCAGAGACTTTTCAAAAGGACAGGTTTTGGAGCAAAATAATATTACAAGAGTATTGGTGAGCTCCAGTCTCCAGGAATGAAACAGTGCACGCAGCACATGTCCTATAGCACTACAGCTCCTGCAGCAGAAAGGTCCAGACAGTGAGCCAGCAGCATGGGGATCGGGTGGAAAAAGGTGGAAGCTGTTGGCCAGCAGCAGAGAAGTAGAAAAATTAGTGTCTTGGGACAACAGGAGCCTTGTGTGCTCCTGCCCATGCAGCACTCACCCGCTGGATGACTAAGCAGCCCCGCAGAGAAATAGGGTCCTCTTGTCTGGGGACGGCTCAAGTCCCCCCGAGAAGGAGAAGAAATACAGAGGAGCAAGAGGGATCCCTCTCTGCAGGGACAGGCAGCTCCAGCTGGGCTGGACTCAGACAGGCGTATCTTGGGGTATCCTTTGGTTAGTACCCAACTTGGTTCCCCCAGCTTCCCTGGACAGCACCTAGGATCTCGTACTGGAAGGCGAAAAGCAGAGTCAACCCTCACCTGTCCTCTCTCACATGTGATATATCACAAAGCCACTGATCATATCCTCCAAAGTTTTATCTTTTTCAGGGAAAGGTGGTATAGCATCCTTTTTTCCCCTCATTTTTCAAGACAAAGGGTAGAGCAGCACAGGTGCAATAGCGTCAACTCTGCAAGTTAGTTCCGGGCGAGGGACAGTCCATGTTGGGATGAGGGAAGAAGAATAATTTTCCTTCTTGCCTTTCCATTCCCAATGGTACACTGATAAAAGCTGCTCATACAGTTCCTTCAAAGGCACAGCTCAAAGGAACAGCTTTAGTGACCCCAAATAGACAAAATCAGATACTTCCAGAGTGTCTCCTTTATTAGTAAGCCATTTAATTTACGTGATCAAATATAACGATCATCCTTCTACATTCATTTAGCCCTTGCAGCGCCTTTGCAGGCACACACCCTTATTTATTAGCAGAGCAGGGACGAAGGGAAGAAGGCACCACAGCAGAAAGCAAACCTGCAGGGCTCTCTTTAGCAAATCTGGGAGAAGGAGCTGGGGAAAATGCATTAGAAAAGCAACCAATAGGGCATCTTAGGGAGCCAACAAGGGGGCAGCAGAAAGAGGAGATAAAAGGAAGCGAGCAGGCACCTGCTGCCGGGACCCCGTCCCTGCTCTCCTTCCCATCGGGACACGTTATTAGCAGGGTGACACAATGCTGTCACAAGCATGAATATGCATCAGTCATTATGCAGCAGATACTCAGGGGCACAATGCTGATTTACAGACCTGGCAGCTGCAGCACCAGCCAGCTACAACCTAGAGGGATGGGGACACCGAGCATGGCTGGCAGAGACGTCTGGAGAAGACCTCCAAACCCAGCCCTTCAACAGCCAGGGTGAATGAATTCATCACAAACAGGTCTGAAGCCAGGCAGAGCCAACCAATACGTTGTGTGTGCAATAATGAGCAACCACCACACGCGATATTTATGTTTGGATCAGCAGACTTTGTTAAATTTGGGTCCCAGATTACCCAAACCTCACTTTGCTGTTCATGGCAGATCCCAGTCACAATAGGTTTGTTAATGTGATGCTCATGTCTGCTCCCTCTGCAGCAGTCTGGATTTTAAATAAATCCAAGCAATGTTGCTGTGGGTGGGTTATTGAAATGCATCACTGTCACAGCACAGACCTGCTGCAAATAAGACTGAAGATGTACAGATTACAGCTCTCCATACTCGAAAGGGAGGAATATCCCTCTTTTCGCTCTGGAGCAGAAAAGGGACACTGCACAGGGACTCATCCTGCCTGTCCCGCAAGCATCATAGCATAGATGCACAAGATGTGCTCCTTCAACTCCAAGTAGCCTCCACACAGGTTCATGTATCCAGCCTCATGGGAACACACGGTGTAGTAGATCAAGGAAATAGTAACTCCACCCTGCAACGAGGAACCCGCAGCAATTAAGTGAGTTGCTGACGGTCACACAGGAAACTTACGGTACAGCTGGGGATTTCTGCTCCCCCACATTTGAGCTTTTGCCACAAGACTGTGCTTCTCGTCAATGGCTGTGGTTGATTATACAGGGGACAGGAGCACAACGTCACAGCCTCCAGCATCTGCTGGCAGACCTGCACAATCAGCAGAAGCGGGGGGGGTTTCCTTCCAGAGCTTCCTTGGGAGCCCACAGCGACGACAACATGCAGGATTTGGGTGGGCTCACAGCCAGCATCCACAGGCACACCAGGGCTGAAAAGAAACCACAGAAAAGCGAGACACCACGCCTGTGTAAGATGTGGCTCCACCTCAACACTGAAGCCTGACAAGTTGATTAACAAATAAGCAAAGCCTCTGAGAGCAGCAGAGCGGTTGAGGTCCCTCTGATAATGCCTAAAGGTTAGGTATACCTAGGTCTTCTTGAAATCCCTTAACTGATCCCTAGTCCCGCAGGATGTCCCAGGTAGAGGCAATGAGTATGTCCAGATCCGGCCTTGCTGCTGCACTTGACATGGCCACCAAGCTCCAGAGACACTGCCCTACCTACGTCTTTGACTCAACCTAGGTGCTCCTCTACACAGATCAACAAGAAAAAAGGCAATGCAGGGCTCCGATACTCACTTGGACCAGCATGACAGCACCAGCAAGCGCTTCCTCCAGCCTCATTAACCAGATTTGCTTGTTTAAAAGAGGTATGGATAAGAAGCACTCCATGCCCTCAGCTTCAGAGATGATAAATTACTATGGAAAAGAGAATCAGAGGGTTCATGAAGTGAACGGACAAAAAGATGCAAGGGAGCTTGGACACAAGCTCCTAACTGCAAACAGTAACAGGAAAACCTTCAAGTCTTTAGAGGGAGAATGTCTTTAAGCAGGAGGAGATCTCAGCCAGAGACCAGCACCTGCCCACAGTTAGAATCATAGAATGGTTAGACTTGAAAGGGATCTTAGAGATCACCTCGTTCTAACCCCCCTGCCATGGGCAGGGACACCTCCCACTAGACCATGTTGCTCAAAGCCCCATCCAGCCTGGCCTTGAACACTTCCAGGGATAAGGCAGCCACTACTTCTCTGGGCAACCTGTTCCAATGTCTCCCCACAACTGCCATGACTTCTCATATATGATGGATAGTGGCTTAGCAACTTCATCTGCCAGTTCCCTCAGGACCTGCAGATTAATCTCATCAGGTCCCATGGACTTGTGCACCTTCAGCTTCCTTAGATGGTCTTGAACCTGGTAGTCTCCTACAGTGGGCAGTTCCTCATTCTCCCAGTCCCTGTCTTTGCCTTCTGTCACTTGGGTGGTGTGGCTAGAGCCCTTGCCAGTGAAGACTGAGGCAAAAAAGTCATTGAGTCCCTCCAGCCTTGTCCATATCGCAGGTGACCAGGTCTCCCGTTTCCTTCCGGAGAGGGCCCACATTTTCCCTAGTCTTCCTTTTGTCACCAACATACCTATGGAAGCTTTTTTTTGGTCCACTATCTGGGCTTTAGCTTTCCTAACCTGATCCCTGGCTGCTCAGACAATTTCTCTTTATTCCTCTCAGGCTACCTGTCCTTGCTTCCACCCCCTGTAGGCTTCCTTTTTGGGTTTGAGATTGTCCAGCAGCTCCTTGTTCATCCATGCAGGCCTCTTGGTGTTTTTGCCTGATTTCCTCTCTGTCAGGATGCATCACTCCTGAGTTTGGAGGAGGTGATCCTTGAATATCAACAGCTTTCCTGGGCCCCTCTTCCCTCCAGGACTCCACCCTCCCAGGGTACTCTGCCTAGCACATCCCTGAAGAGGCTCAAGTCTGCGCTCCTGAAGTCCAGGACAGCAAGCTTGCTGTGTGCCCTCCTCAATGCCCTAAGGATCTTGAACTCCGCTATCTCATGGCAGCCAAGGCTGCCGCTGAGCTTCAACCTTGAGTTGGTATCACCTGGCAACCAGACACAGCTGGTGCTTACAACACCCCCACACAGGATTTCACCCTGCTCTTCAGCACCTGGTTTCTTCCAAGAGTACACGAAGAAAGAGACCATGCCAAGTACAGCCCAAATCGTCTGCGACATGAGCTGGAAGACTCACAGCTTGGGGAAAGTAAAACAGGGCAACAGGAGCCCACAGGTGCCCTTCTAGATGAAGCATCCTTTTGTCAGGCACAGCAACACACCTCCATCAGAGATCAATCTCTGCAGAGCAAACTCCGCAAGCAAACCCCACACAGCAGCAAGAAAACCTCACACATAGGGGAGGGGAAAAAAGAAAGAAAAAAAAAAAGAGAGAGAGAGAAAGAAAGTAAAACCAGACTTTTGAACTTTGAACTATACTGCACTGTAATTAATGTCATGTAACCACATTAGGTTAGTGTAAGCAACAGCGGGGCATAAAAGACATTGTAGGGCATTCTTAGGTAGCCCAAAACCTTCTTTTATTCTTTCCAGTGGAAACCATCTTTGTCCCAGAGCAGGGTCTCATCCTGCCACGTGATCGGCTAAAAAAAAAAAAATTAAAAAAAATAAAAAAAAAAAAAAAGAGGACTCCTACACCAAAGTTTCCACTTTTGAGAATTTCTTTCTTTTTCATTCTGGTTGTCCCTGCTGTCCATACAGCACAAATCTTTATCTTCTGAAGCCACTCACTTCCCTAAGACCTTGAAGCAATGAGGTCTTCAAGCTATAAACTTTACTTCTTTTTACGAGGCTTGTATATATATGCTTCCCATTTTGTTTCCCAGTGCCCAGCCATCTCCCACTAGCCTCTCAGACTTTCTGATCCTGCTGCACAACCCTGCAATGCTGGGGAAGCACACATTGCAGAGACATTTAAAAAACAAACACAGCAGCATTCATTGGATTTATTCTTGGACTTCATAAGGCTCGTGCAAACAGTTCTGTATTCGCCCTGGAAAAAAACATAACCACAAAAGGCAAACTTAGAACTTCTAGGTTGACTTCTCCTGACATCCCTAAGCCACTGTGCGTGTGTAGTATTCACAAGGTGTAAATTTTTTTTTTTTTTAGCTTCCCAAAAGAAGGGAGAGGACAGCCCAAGCTGAGGAGTCAGAACCAAACGCATGAGTCCCAAAACTGAGATCTGACCTCAAAGCACCACCTTAAGGAAAGGGTAAGAAGTAGCGTCCCTGCAGTGAAGCTACTAAAGCCAAGACAATCAATACTGGTTGAGGACCTCACTTGGTCTATTTTAATTTTCAACCTTAGCCCATCTGGAGCACTTATCCCTCTCAGCATCTTGAGACAGTCGCAAGGTAGACTGACATTTCCTGGGCAAGGAAGGGTTAAAAACACACCTTCATTCAACCAGGGAGGCACAGAGAGTGCCTGCAGAGCAGCTACAAGAGTCAGCACTCATAAAGCAGAAGAAGGAAGGAGGTGACAGAGTTGTTTCCTCCTCCCTGGAGATCTGGTTGCCATGAGGAATTGCACATGGTGCCGGTGGGTGCTGGCACAAAGAACTTGCTCTTGGAATCATCAGCTCAGTGTCTTCTCAGGACCCTCTGCTAAGAGGCACAAAGCATCCTTTTCTTTCCCCTACCACTGGCTCCTAAGGACGCACAGAGCCTCCCCAAGGAGTTTCTGCAAGGGAGGTGACAAAAATAAGCCAGCACATGTTATATAGCAGTCTCTGGGTTCATCCATCCTAGTGGAGGTGCAGGCGCCTGTGAGACAATGCCTGGGGACCACAGCAGAGAAACTGCTGCAGCAAAGGTCAAGCTGACTCATGGTTCTTTGGCTTTGGTTTAAAATACAATAAATAAATAAAACAAAACAAAACCTGAATCTCCCTTGAGCCCACTGGGAAAAATCCAAGCATCTGCCTTCGATCCCCCAGCATATAATAATACAACCTTATGATTACAAGTAAAATTTATTATATTTTCTATATGCTATTAGATTGGGGGAGTTGGGAAGATCTGTTACATGACCTACATCACTCTGCAAATCACCAACTGCTAGGAGCATTTCACGCTATCACCCTTTGCCATCAGCCCCCACCCCTCAACAAACCAGTCCTGACCTTTTATTCTACTGGTTACCATTTGTGCTCAGCGTCTGCCCTCTCAACCACCAGCAAAGACACGAGAACCGAAGGTCTGATACATAAGCCATGCTTTCTGGAAGGGGGGTTGAAAACTGGACCTCAGGGCACCAAAAACCTCATACAACTATCTCTTGGGCTAGGGCAAATACCACTAAAGAGGCTCCAGGAAGGGCTGGTGGGACACAGAGATGGGATATACACCAAAAGACCACAGTCTACGTGCTTGCTCAGACTAGTGGCTGCATCCCTTTTCACATCTTCAGACTTCTTTTTGGTCTGATACTATAAATATGAATCGTAACAACTATCAAGTCACTGTTCAAGTGGAAGAAGCCTGGTCCTATGAGTGGTGGGGTGTTCCTCTCCAATTCTGCTCACCCATACAATTTGTCCATGGTGACCATTCAAGACTGCAAGAGTGCTTGCGTAACTCTAAATGTCACAAGCCTCTTTGGATTTTTTTTTTTGTTCCCCGCAGTAGTTAGGAAAAAGCAAGCAAGAAGACAGACAGGTAACGTGAACCGGCACTCTTAAAGATGATCCAGTCTAATCAGATGATGCAAGCTTCCCAGCGCTTGTCACGACACGATCCGTCTTGTGAGCTTCAAGTTGGACTCAGAAATTACTCATAAGATATGGAAATGATCCCCATGAGGAAACAGTCACTAGGAACAACTACAGTAAGTCTTCACTTTTGAACAAGCAGCTCTTTCAGAATTTTGGTGGTGGCTTTTTTTTCCTTAAAGGGAGCAGAGAACCACCAAAGTATCTGCAGTCAGGGGCTCTACTTTATGGGTCCATGTCTCCTCAAATCCTCAGTAGGACAAAATTTTCCTTCCTTAGAAGAATACATTCAGAGATTAAGCTTGAACTCTGAATTTTTACAGTCTTGCCAGTATTGTGAGATCTCACACATGATCATATGCTTCCACAAGAGCCTGGCGGACAGACAAGCCACGGTGAGATTTCAGAAAGGGGCAATTTGCTGATAAAGTCTCCCTGCTTCAATCTGACAGCAGGAGAGCTCACCAGTGCTTTTTCTCAGGGCTCCTAAGGCATGCACAGCAGTTTCTCACTCTTGGACGTCATTCACACCTAACTGGAAATAAACTGCTGTTTAATTTCCCCCTTAAATCCTCTTATTTTCAGAAAGTAAGTCCCCAAGGACCATGTGTGTCCCTACAATTAACCTTCAAGGCCACGGTGTGGTATAGTGGGTACAGCTCCTACATAGCTCTCATTGTTCCCACACAGGAACTTCAACTGAAAAAATAAAATTAAATTTAAAAAGAAATAAATTAATCAAATGTTTTCAAAAAGCTCTTTTAAAAACAGAAGACCATGGAAAACCACCAGCTTGCATGTCAAACCAGCCAACTTTAACCTGAAACACTACTTAAGCAAAAAGAGATGCTGCAGTATTTTGTATGAAGTGAGTATATTAACACAAGAGAAAAATTCATACTCCAACAGCAAAGAAAGCACTGAGCTCCGAAAGCTGGAGATTGTCAACTTACCTCACAATCCATCCTTAAAAACTTGCAATAAAGGCTGTCCCATTCTAAATTAATTCCCTCCATCAGAGGCTGGTCAGGGTCTAGGATCTACACTCAAGCTCCTACTAACCACAAGTATTTTATCATCTCATTTAGCAATTTTTGCCTTTCACCTGCACACCTAAGATAGGACAGAGAAGGTGTAAGACCTGCATTGAAGAAAAGTATTTTTGAAGTTAGTATTTCTTACCCAAATGGAGTTCTACCATAAAGAAGCTGTTCCAAGTGGTGACTGCCATTCTACAGGCTTCATTTGCCCTTACTTCCAGGTATTTTTGGTCAAACTCGGGACATACTATGTCAATTCAAACAGGAAATCTGACTTAACAGTCAAACCCTGATGACACACAAAAATTCATGTAGTTTGGGCTTCCCCCCAAATACTTCCACATGGCTGCAAGGTCTGAAGATGACACCCATGTGATTGGCCGAGATCACTGCAAAACACATAGCCGATGGCCCAGGTTGAGTTTTATAGGGTGACAACTCCTCCACGCCACTTTAAGCAAGTGCTGCTTCTGCTCCACATCACCAAAGGAATCACTGCTCTTGAAGAGCACAAAAAAAAAAAAAAAGGCAAGTTCACAGAGTACTCCAAAAAACACAATAACACAATGAACCACCAACTTCATGAGGTTTACTCAAAGTTTTGCCACACTACCTAAGGATGAATTGTGCATTCCAGGTTTAAATTAGATACCTTTTATTGAACCTGTACTAAAATGGAGGGAATTTACCCTGTAAAGGAGACAGTTTTCATGCAGTAGCTCAGGAGAGAGCATGCCTGAATATCTCCATGAGCTGTGTCGGTGCCTGGCACAGCTGTGACAAGCGTACTTCAAACAGCCCTCTTGAGATAACGTTGCCTTAGCTGAACGAGGCGGAGAAAAGACATTTATTTGCAATGCACCAGGTTCAGATTCCTTTGACAGCATCCTCTGGTGTGAACTTTGCTGCTCTAGCATGATCTGGGCGAGGATACGAAGGAGGGAAGCAGGTCTAGCATTTCCCAGCCACCGTAGAGCAAGTGTGGGAATGCACCAGGGAAGAAGGACCACGTCACTCAGCGGGGCTGGCATCCGCTTCAACCAGACCCAGCTCGCAGGCTGGGTAGCTGCAGAGCTACATATTGTCTGTGCCTTGCCCGCAGCAGCCGCAACACCAGCGGACAAAAGCTCCCTCAACCTCTCCGAAGCTGAATTTGCAGGGACATGTAGCTTCTTAAGGAAAAAAACCACTACGTTCTTGTTTCAAAGTAGCCAGCTGCTGAGGAACAACAACAGGGAGAGGGGAAGAAAACCACCTAGCATCACTTCCCCTTCTTTCTCTCACGCAGAGCTGAGAAGCTTATATTAATTGCAAAGCATGAGAATCTGAACAAACACCCTCCTTGGGCAACTGGGGCCAACCCCAGGAAAATATTTGCATCTATGGGATGTGTGAGTTGTGCAACCAGCAAAATATCAAGCCAGATAAGGCAGGGACCTTTCACTAGGCTCTACAGAGACACTCTCGCAACTCTGTGATGCTGACTCAGGCTAAGACAAGTTGTTTTAATTTTCTCTCCCGCGCTCTAGCCTTCACAAGGGAAATAATACCAGCCAACTTCATAGCCAGTTTGAAGCCACTAGACGGTATCTGCAGAGCTGAATCAGAAATCAAAGCAGCCTTTGGTGGAGTACGGGAGGGAACTGGGGTTCCCTGTGATGGGAGTCGCCTTCCTACCCCAAAGGTAAAAATCTTAAGGAAGTTCTTGGTGCAACAAGGTTAGCTCTGCCCTGGACATGATATGCAACTTCATTGTATTACACGATATCCCATGCCTGGGGCATGATATAGCCTTGTCTGCCTAGATTTAGTTACATGTCTATGTTATTAGGGAATTAGGGAAATTAGTTAGAAAGGTCATATAGCTACAAAACCTTTGTGGAAGAGACTGATGGATCCTGGTTTCTCCCACCAGCTTTCAAAGACCTGTACACATGCCTGTTCAACCAGGAGAACAAACAGCCGAGCGACGCCACGGCACATCTCCCAGAGACCTATGGACTGTCTCCTGTTGACAAGGCAGCAAGCGTACTGTCGTTGGCAAAAATTAACAAGTACAAAGCACTGTTTTGCTAGTGCACATCCAACCAGCAGCAGGTTGATTGCAGCAAAAAGCCAGTGCTAGCACGATACCATTGCTGCAGATGGGGCTCAGGGTTTTGCATACGAATAACAGAGCACAGCAAAGCACTGCAGGTATCATTTTGCTAACCAAAACCCTGCGTTAACATCTCCCCCTTTCTGACTTGTTTTTGCCACGTGGAAGGAGTAACAGAAGGAATTACCTTGGGTGAGCAGGCAAAAGGGGCAGGCGCACACTCGCTGTTCGGTGCCACTGACGATGCACTTATTGACCAGGCAAGAGGCTACGTGCAGCAGAAACACCGAGAAGCTGCAAGGACCCGATGCTGTGCCAGATGCCTCTCTGCTGGGACGCTCTTCAAACACGGACGCTATTTATTGTACCAAAGTTCAGAAGGATAGGACAACAGGGAAAGTAGCAGAGCAAAACATATGCTGTGGGTCTTAACTACAAGGCCCTGATATACCTTCCTTCATGAATTAAAAGCCTCCTGAAGGTTTTCACACAGCCTCCCTTGCCCTTTCCGTCCCCTAGAAGCCCAAGTTGGAAAATAGAAAAGCTTGTGGTAGACACGTGTAGCCGGAAAAGAGAGCAGCGAGAGATTAGATGCATTGTGAAGCGAGGAAAACAAACTATATAATGGAATGCAAGGTTATTTTTTTGCCTCTGTCTGTAGCGTGGTACGTTTGCTTCCCACCTAGGCTCAACCAGAAATTTTTCCCCTAATAAATTCCCTGCTATTGCAAAGTTTGAAACAATTACAGTGCACACAGTAGACTTCCAGAGACTGTCCAGAGATAACCACCATTTTATGGGTGTCTGAACTGGTGGGAATTATAGCATGAGTTTCAGTAACAAACAAAAAGTGGGGTACAAAACTGACTCTGGTTTTCTTCAGAGTCCTAGGATTTAATGCTGGCTACACAGGCACGAGACAGAGGGTAAAAAGCTTGGCACAGCACCATTCCTTGCTGAGCAAGCTCGCAACCAGCTGCCAGCACAGGGACTTAAAGGCTGAGTTCAAGCTCTGCAGGCTCTTGCTGTGGACAGGTTTTTCACTCCTGAAACACCCGGCGCATCACATTTCTGCCACCGGGCTAATTCTTCCCCAGCAAAAGGCATGATGGAACAAGTGCTCCCAATCAAAGGGGAAACTCGGCCAGTCAAGAAAATCCTCCCCGGGCTACCAGGCTTTATTCCTTCCACTCGGCTCAGCTTTGTTTTTCCAGTTCTTTCAAGAACAGCTCTGGCTCTCCTCCAACCTGCTCCCTGCAGACCATGCCAGGGTCTTCAGAGCAACCATGAAGGTTCAGCCCAAGTGGGATACAAAACTACAGAAACTGGCTCCACCACCCCCAAAGCCCTATTACGGCATTTAATAGCGTTAGGAAAAAGCTCTTTTTCCCCTAACAGAAAGGGTTTTACCCACCAAGGCTGGAACAACCAGATGTGCAGCCTTTGTAGGGGCGCCACAGGGTTCCTGCTGCTATCGTCTGCTAATCCACAATCTGAAGTCCCCATGCCCTTGGTCTCAGCTCCAAATTTAGAGGCCTCATGTCTTTCTACAACTGCAATACAACAGGACTGCTGTTCGGGCACCCGCATGAGGTCAGGAGCTCCTGAGAAGTATCCAAGTAACCCCTGGCCTACACTAGCAGCTGCCTGGCCTCAGCATGAAAGGATGGAGCAGGGATGAAACTGCCTCAAAACTAACTATGCGTTCTGTCTTCACTTGGTTAAAATGCCCCTTGGTCCAGAGCTGGGACAGGCTTGAAGCTCTGAGCTAGTACCTTTGCTAGGATCACCTCTGAGACGTGTTTAACTCTGAGTTGCTGTCCGGATGATGTCCCTCCAGCTCTTGGCCAGCAAGGAATCAAAATGAAGCGTAGCTTCTTGAGCAAAGGAAGAGGCATACATCTACCAAATGAGACAGCAGGCAGCTAAGACAAGGACTGACTACATTCAATGCTGTCTTGCTCTCTTTTTGTGCTACCTCAGTCTGCTCCATGTAGGTAGTCAAGGTGGGATTCATCTCACCTAACAACACAGATGCCTCCATGACACCCTCATCCAGGGCCTCTCTATCATCAATGAGAAGAGACAGGCACAATCTGTCTGACCTGTTTCAGGTATCTATCTACATTAGGGCAAGATGAAAGTGCTCCTTTCCTCCACTGCCTATATAGGGGGGCTGAGGGTTAAGTGGCTGGGATGTTAGATGCCAACAATCTGGACAGGTGAATTGCACCCTGACATTCCCCATCTTGCACTCAGCTTGTAAGCTTTTCAGAGAGGGACTATCTCACACTGCACCTAACATGAAAGCACTTCCAGTCCCCAAGGCCCAAAGGGAACGCCACAGTTCAGCTGGTAGATGAGAAGTGGAAGATGGAAGATGCCCTGAGGTATCTACCACCAAGAAAACTTCACAATGTCTTCCCTGTAACAATATTCCATGTGGATCCAAGTCATTTTAGGGGCTGGCTGAAGAGAAGGCAGAGCTGCAGGTCTTGAGAGGAGAAGAAAAGAAAATGTCCCAGGCACCAAACGCTTTGTGCTGTGAGAACAGCACTGCCCGGAGAGCCTGCACGGCTCAATTCATGCCCATCAGGAGTGCACCAGGACAGGCAGAGAGGGATGTACACACACAGCAGGGCTGGAGCAAGGACAAGGACAAAGCACCAGACCGCACGTTTCTTCTATCAGAGAGACTTGGGATTTACAGACCAACCTTGAGGATTCTTCTCTTTTTCATCATGTCTGATATATGATCCTTTGGGGCAAGCGACACTGGAGCTGGATGCAGAAAAATGCAAAATAATGAGTCTAGGGGCAAGAAGCCAAAGCAGACAGCACACATTAAATGGAGCTGTCATGCTGCTAGGCTGGCCAGGGGAGAGACCAGATTTGTGAAGCCATCAGCCCTTGTGCTACAGAAAATAAGAAAACTAATCTCAGACAGGGACTGCAGGCAGAATAACTTCCCTGATCAAAGGATGAATGAGGAATAAGTTGTTACAAATGGCTCTCAAATCAAACAGGGGAAAAAAGAAAGCATGGAAGAGACTGCACAACATTTACAAACGGTGGGACTGAAGAATACAAGAAGTTCAAATTAGCTACCTGAAAGGGTGACTTGCTGATGGCAGAGATTTTTCTTCCACCCCAGCATACAATTGTCACTGAGTTTGCAGGCTCCTGCAAATGTTATCCTTTTGCATCCTAGTCCTAACAGGTACTTGCTTCCATTGCCTCTGCAGAGCAAGCCACGCTGAGAAAGCGTGACTGGTGGTTGTCCACCTCCACACATTGACTGTCAGTCACATCCCAGTTCCATAGCATAGGCCGTTTGGTTATTTTAATCTGTTTTGTTGGTGGCGAGGTTTTTGGTATTTTTCGCTTTTTCTCCTCCCCTGGGATTTATTCTGAAGTTGCTCTAAACTGTGGATTTAATAAACTCATTCTAGATGTAGACTTTGAAATAAAGGACATGAAAACACGAGCTGACCTGAGAGATGCTGTACTGCCTGCCAGCCCACAGTCACTGCAGTCAACATAGTTCAACTACCTTCAATAGAATTTGAACAGGACCTCGTAACCCTGTTGCAATGCAATTGCAGGGCTTGCAAAAAAACCACATACTTAGTAGCATGCTCTAAAAAAACCCAGCCCTCCGCTAGGCACTCAGCTTCCCACCTCTTCACAAGGAGCACACTTCAGACAACACTCCTCTTGAGGACCCTAAACAGGGCTACAGAATCAACTCCATACCTCTTTCTTTTCAAATTGTACGTCTTCCTCTAAAACTTGGGCAGGCTTTCATTTGCTTTCTCAAGAGCATCCTGCAATTGCCTTTTTTTCCTCTTTAAAATGGTAGAGCTCACAGGCTGGCTTTACACAGCTCAATTTGCACTCGTGGATTAGTGACTGTAACATTCAGCTAGCTGCCTGGGCCTTTACAAGTCCCCAGTCAGGGACTAGAAGGTACAGGGACCTATACCTTACGTGCTGTAATTCTCCACCTTTTCTTCTGAATCCATGTCATCTCTAAAGCTGGCCAGTACCAGAGGGTCTTTCCTACCACCCCCCTGGGAGAATTACCACCAAAACCTCCCTTGCTGACACAGCAAGGACATGTGAAAGGACTCATCAACAACTGCCCTGTTCAGAAGACGTGAACAGGCTACAGCTCCATTAGAGTCGAAGGAGAAAGAAGATGAACCTAAATTCCAGGAATTATACTTCAGAATGGGCATCTTCCATGGGCAGTTTCATCTGAGCAGCCTCCCTTAACTCACCTCCCATCCCAAACAGGTTTCTCATCCACTCCACCGTTACTCTGAATTACTCCAGAGGTGACCGTATTTCAGCAACAAATTAAACTGTCACAATACATTCCTTTCTACGCTGTTTTTTAAAAATATGTGAGCCCTGGCTGCCAGAGAATTGTTTTGGAAAGATTAGATTAGGTGCCTCAGAAACTGCTTTGAGAAAAAGTGAAGGTTTTTTTCGCTTCTTGAAGAAATCTGCTTTCTTTTTTTTTTTCCCTGGGAACTTTGTTGTTGCTTTTTTTTCCTTCTCAAAGACTTGGTCAATTAATTGCACCTTTTTTTTTTAGATCTTTCCACAACAAATGCCTCGACACAGGTGACCAAAAGGGAGATGGCTCATTTTGCAATCATCTGCTGCCAACACAAAGCCCTTTGGTTTTTAAATCAGCCCCCATCCAGAGGGCTATAAAATCTCTTTTCAATTGCCCAAATTTTCTTAATGTTCTTCCAACAAACAATAAGCCAAGACACTGGGTTTTAACATAGGATATCTATCCGTTTCTGCATACACGAGCCCCACTTACAACCTGGAAGACTTACTTGGAAAGGTCTGCTGTTCCTGTCCTTCACGCACATGACTTTTAAGACTAGATACCTAAAATATTAAAACAACAGACAAAACAACCTTGCTTGAAATTATAAAAGCAAACAAAATCCCATCTTCTCAGGGTTCATTGCGATGAGAAAGCATTTCACTTATCAGAAAATCAGATTAGCAACACATCAACAGCTGGGTGATAAATCTTTTGACACCAAAGGAAGGGGGAAGCTGATCTTGCAGTCAAAGCACCGGACTAGGACAACAATTTCTGTTCTCAACTCTTCTCCTCTCCAGGCTCCTCCTGTTAACGTGGATTTCCATTCCTCAGTTCCCCAATTGTAAAACAAGAGGTCGTAATAATGCCTCTCCTTTCCCTGCCCAGTGTCTGCCCTGGCTACAGGCACTGGTAGATACTTGGGATAGGGACGAGTTACCCACAAGCACTAAGAGTGATCATATCTACCAGCAAAACACTGTGAAGGAGGAAGAAGAAAGAGAAACTCATGGATTAACTCACTTTGTACCGCCAGAACTTGGCACTTGGAGTGCAGTTTTTCACTTTCTAGCAGATATGAGGAGCAGCCAGGCCTGGACACTTCATAGATTAGAAGAGGGTGTCTGCCTGGGACACACTCCACAGAAGAACAGGAACAGCAAAGGTGTAAATTAATGTGGAGTAAATATTCTCTCTCACCTGTACAGATTAATGCATTCATCGTGAAAGGAATGCAGAACAGAGGACATCTTGTCTGGCCCCTGATGTTCGGGTGCAGTAGTTGTGGGGACCAGATGACTAATTACTAAGCAAACTTTCTTCAGGGCCTGCAAGTCCTAGCTTTCCTCTTTGCAGGACAACTGCCCAAATTCATGCCTTGGACGGCAGATAGGAAATGATCTCAAGATGAAAACCATGACAGTAGTTGCTGTAATCAGACAAGAAAGGCCATTTTCCTCCTATCTGTATCCTCCTTGTGCCTGCTACAAAATAGGGAAAGAACTGCTCTCGCCCCACTGAGGCATCGCCTTGTTAGACCCACACTGAAGGGCTGCTGACATGGTCTATAGCCCCATGGCAGGAGGACTGAGGTTGGCTTATGACAACACTCCGCCTAGGATCAGCCCTAAGATCCTGTGGTTTGTGGTGGAGGTGCTAGCAAGCCAACCTCTTGGAGGCCAAAGTTAAGCTGCAGTGGTATGCCCACAAAAAGCACCTTGCTGCAGCTCTAAATAACCACTGTCAGTGGTTCAAAAAACTTGTGTGCTCCAAAGCACCCTCCATCCTCAGTCAAGGATGACAAAGTCATCACAAGATGACCAGTGCTGACAGAAGTCAGCATGGTCAGCAGAAAAACAGCAACATTTACAAGGCAGCCAGCTGGTGGACCTCCCAGTCCAACATCAACTGATTGTCTCTATCACTGCATCCACTCAACAGCCCCATGCAGATCACAATCTGCACATCGAATCCAGGCTGTGCTCTGCACAGCCCTACCTCCTTGCATAGTCTACAGCTCTGTCTTCTTGCTTTCCTTTAGCCTTGGTCAATGTTACCAGAGTTCGTGGAATGACTTCAGTCTCTGAATGACCAACTGAGATACAAAAAGGGACAGGATTTTCAGAAGACAATGCTTTTCACACTTGAAAACATCTCTAATTAGGTGCCTGAAGTCTTTAGCCACTGATCCTTTGATGCTGGGTGTACTGCACAGATGGGAACACAGAACTGATCTAGCATTGGACAACATGTCTGTGTCGACTTTGCCAGCCACTGTCAGAAATACGTCCTGATGTTGCCTCTGTGATGGCTTTATGGATGAATACTGTGGCTTTTACCTCTTCTGCACAGGGAACTGTGGTACAATTGTACCAACTGTACCAGATGCATCTAGGACAGGGATCAGCGAAGAGATTCCCACCCTCATCCATCCACCTCCCTGCTCTGCCACAGACCTGGTGAGATCCTGCACATGCCCCTGTGACTATGAGCCACAGCAGCATGCAGCCTCCATGTTTCTGTGGAAAAGCAGGAGCAGAAGCAGTTTTCCAGATCTAGGTCTGGCGCTCTCTCAGCTGTTTCCCACCTTCACCACGGTCATGGTGGTCATTCCTTTCTCGCACGTGTGTGTTTTGAGAACGAATACCTTTATGTTTGGAAATTTATGGGGGCTACCAGAATAGCCACAGAGCTGTCAGATGAAACTGAGTACAGCAGAATGGAGGACATACATCTGCACTCCTAGGAGCAGATCTGACCCTCAAAGACTTGAGTACAAGTCACAACCACCATGTCCCCCAGCAGAACGATGAAGCAGAAAGCTGAGCAGGGATTTGCGTGTACTTCCTCATCCGTCAGCAGCTACACTGACTGCCAGATGGGAGGTCACACCACCAACCGGCACAGCAGCGTCCTCCCCCTGCCTAGCCCCCCAGTGCTTATCCTCATACTCCCTCCCACATCAGCGGAGCAAGAAGCCAGCGCACGCCTGTCAAAGCAGGTCAGGGAGCAGACCACTCGCCCAAGGCTGCCTGCGCGGAAAGTGGGACAAGCCCTCCAGAAAAAGCTGGCTGGCCTCATACGATACCATGCAAATCAGTAAAAGGCCGGGGGAAACAAGACTGGGAGAAACCTTGCATGACCAAGGTTATACTATAAGGTTATATATTCAGCCTCTGCACACAAGCCGGGGAGGCAAGGGGAGGTGTGCACACACACAGGCAGGAGGTACCTCCTGCTTTCACCAGTGTTTGTTGGGTCTGCGTGCTACAAAGCAGAGTCGGGTGGTGCACAGCGGACTCAAAATGAGACATTGCATCAACAGACAGATACAAGGGAGACAACAGAAAAATTAGTTACAGGATTAGCACACATATAAGCCGGGGTCTGTCCCATATTTACCTCCAAGAAACACTGATGTTTTATTTACTTATCGTGCTCAGCTACTGTTTTATCTATTTATCATGCCAACCAAAGCCTGGTTTCTCAAGTCCAGCCTTCTTTTCCCAGAGGATGAATGCCACTCCCTCACTGTTGCACTGAAGTTAACTTGGTAACACTAAGCTCCCTGACATCTCATTCCTGCTCCAGCAAAGCCAGCTGTCTGGGAGGATGCTACAGTCACTACAGAAATACAGGAGCTACTGCCATACCAGAAGAACCACTCTGGCTGCCACAGTGGCTAGCTGGGGTAGGACAAGGGAGGAAACGTATCATTTGCAGACTACAATTTCATACATTCAAGCTTATTCTATATACATAGTTTGGAGCAGGCTGAGCAGAGCTGGACGCAAGCCACAGAACTGCTGAAGACAGCGTGGAGCATCAGAGCAGACTCAACACTGATACTGGAACAAGCCTACCCAGCAGCAGCCTGTTACCCAACAAACTGCTGATGAACAGAGCTGGCTTCTCAGCAAGCCTCTAAGCAAGATGCCGACTTGTCTGGGGCACAAGCCCTTGCTAGCCAGACTCTCCTTTGGAGATTTTTCTCTGTTCTGCTTTTCTCAGGGGAGACAATCCCATGCACTCCTGCTGACGGCCAGGCCATGCTCCAATTCAGCCTGGATCGCCGATAATCCACCTTGCACAAAGGCAGCCTCCGCAATGCCTTTTTCCACTGATCTCCTCCTCGCGTCTCTGCCTGCAGAGCCTTACCCAGTGAAAACAGCAACCAGGAGCAGGCCCCGCTGTGCACACCCTGCATCCCTCATTTCACTTCTGCTCCCTGGATTTTTCAATCTCGCTCCTCTCCTCCTCCCAGTAAGAGGACAACGTCTCTTCATTTCACAGGCCACAGCTTCTCCCTCAACGTCTGCTGTTCTCACAAGGATACTAAACAAGCAGAAGACGTACAGGCATCTTCCCAGAGACGCTGCAGCAATGACTCTTTTTTTGTATTTGTCAAGTTACTGCTCCCACACACGCGTCTAAACTCAGCTCCACCAGCTCTTGAACTGAACTTATATATGAGCAGTCTGATCTGTAATGGGTTTAGCTATGCAAAAGGAAAAATCCACTTATAGTTTGGCTCACAGCACTGTATTATGCAAGTACCTGGGCTGCTGCTGCCTCTGTGTTGTCAGAGTGCCCCTCACCCAGGACATCCTACCCCTTCAGCAGATAGCTGGATATCTGCTCGGTATCACTCCTGAAGAAGAGAGCTCAGTGAGATAAGGCAATCAGCTCAGCCAAGAGCAGACAGGGGGTCAGGACTCCCAGGTTCACGGTCCTGCACTTTAACCACAAAGTCACCTTTCAGCACAGAGCTGAGCTGTTCTGAGAGCCCAGATGGGTGCCACAGGCAGGTCGTGCATTAAGACCACGAGCACAGAAAGTCTGTTCCCCCTGTAGGCATTCAGGCCATTTTGCGTCACACACAGCAAGCTATAAAACCATATTCCAGCAGTGAGAAGTTGATAATGAAGTTCTGTTTTTACTGAACTGGTCATTAAATAGTGCTGGTCTCATGTGATAGAGATGCCAAGAAATAGGTGGCAACACACAGAATAAAACAGATCTTGAAGCATTTTCCTCCAGATATCTGTAATTATAAATCAAACACCATCAGCTTCCCTCTCTCCCCGCAGTAAATAATTAACTGCAAAAGAATATTCCTCTTGGCTCCATCCTCCCCAATCAATTTTGCTTCGCAATGACATGCCGCCTGGATCGCTCGCTGTGTCAGTGCACCCGAGTATTATCCAAAACATTTCACAAGACGTAGAGGAGCAGTGTAACTGTTAACTTCAGTGCAGCAGAGACCTTTCCTTATGGGTATGAGAGGGCACCGTCACGTAACTCCCAGTACTTAAAGCAGACAGCTATGACATACACAGCTTAGCTCATTCACTGCAGCAACATCACTGCAACCACCAGCGGAGGCGAACTGCACACTCCGAGCACTCCCATCACACTCCCCTGGACTGCCTCAGCTTTATTACCAAGGCATAGCAAATTTCCTGCCCTGAAATACAGAGTTTTCTATTCCTTTCGCTGTTTTGAGAATACCCTCCCTCTAGATCTCATCCAAGGGAAAAGAACAAGTCTTCTCCATAACAGCCCTTTCATTTTTAAGGGACTTTAATCTTTGAATGCTAGATCTAAGGTGAATATTGTGACTGCTCAGTCATGCGCAATAACCTGTTCGCCTCTTGCTACTTACCCTCATCAACTTGACGTTCATACAGACTCCGAAAGTAACAAGTGAGCCAGAAAACCTTCAGAGCACTCATTCCTTTTGCCCTACCGAAAGATACCTCCTAGACACAACCCCAGAGGGGACGAAGGATGATGCCAGGAGGAAGGCAGAACAGGCCGGCAGGGAGGCTGACCTTGGTCAGGCAGCAGACGGAAGCAGATTGCATATGGATACATAACCAATAAACAACACAAGATCTACCATTTGATCATAGCTGTTTTCTTAGCGTACAAAGTCAAATTCACTTTAAAAAAAGGCACAAGAAGAGCACAAGCAAAAATTAGAGCTGGGAAAAACCTCCAGAATTGCAGGAACACCCTTCCTGCAACAGCCAGAAAACCTGGGGAGAGGCAGAGGAGCCTTACCACCAAGCAAACATCTTCATACTCACACACAGTTTGGGTTTAGTTTTATGTTTTTATGGGTTTAGTTGAGTTGGCAATGAAGCGTTCCATAAAAATTTCCACCAGAAAGGCGGCGAAAAAGAGAAAAATTGGCTAATTTAGACTCAAAAAGCATGGAAAGAGAAGTTGAAGAAAGAGGCAGAAGAAAGGAAAACCATGACACAAAAGACAAAGAATAATACAGGGAAGGGAAAAATTCAGTGAAACAGATACTAAGGACAGTTCAGGAAAGGACAAACCATAGAAAGTGGAGTGAAAACTGGAAGAGAAAGATAAGAGAAAGAGGAACGTGCCATGGCAGAGCAGTTGAATGGCAGTTGGCAAATAGATCATTTGTTTAATCTCATCCATATTTGTCAAATAATTTATTTGATTAATACTCTTTGGTCATCTTCAACAAGCTATAGAGATGATCAAATATAATTTCATAAATATATTATTAGATTAATACAGGTAAAATTCAAATACATTCAACTTCCTTATCTGCTGCTCGATAAGCTCTGATTTTAAGTTTACACTTCAAAAATGTTAAAATAGAAAGCCCATAATAAATTACAATTAGATAAAGAGTGCTTGGAACAGAATCATTTTGCTTTTCCTAGACTGACAAAAAGTACAGCAGCATAGCACATCTTGAAAGACAGGAGACAAGACATTTCTACCTTCTTTCCCTTCATCACCCTCCCACAAGGAACCCCTCTCTATAGGTGGTACTTTTTGTCCTGGGTTTTATTTTGTTGAGTATTTCCCCCATATTCAACTTTTTTGCTCCATAAAGCTTTTTTACCCCAAGAAAACCCAGGGAGCTCCAAGAGCAGCCTAGCAGGAAGGTAAATTTGGGGTGCACCAGCAGCAGGAGGGGTGGTGGCAGGTGCCATCTCCATCCTGCAAGTAAATGTTTATATTTGTAAGCTGAGCTTTGCTGCTCTTAAAGGGAAGAGAATCACGGAATCTTCAGAGTTGGAAGGGACCTCTAGAGATCATCTAGCCCAACTCCCCTGCTAGAGCAGGATTGCCTAAAGCACATCCCTCAGGGCTGCATCCAGGCGGGTCTTGAAAATCTCCAGAGAAGGGGACTCCACAACCTCCCTGGGCAGCCTGTTCCAGTGCTCTGTCACCCTCACCGTAAAGAAGTTTTTCCGTGTATTTGAACGGAACTTCCTATGTTCTAGCTTGTGCCCATTGCCCCTTGTCCTGTCACTGGGAACCATTGAAAAGAGCCTGGCTCCATCCTCCTTAAACCCACCCTTTAGATACTTGTAAACATTAATCAGGTCCCCCCTCAACCTTCTCTTCTCCAGGCTAAAGAGTCCCAGCTCTTTCAGCCTTTCCTCATAAGGGAGGTGCTCCAGTCCCATAATCATCTTGGTTGCCCTACGCTGGACTCGCTCCAGTAGTTCCCTGTCCCTCTTGAACTGGGGAGCCCAAAACTGGACACAGTACTCCAGTTGTGGCCTCACCAGTGCAGAGTAGAGGGGGAGAATGACCTCCCTCGACCTACTGGCCACAGTCTTCCCTATGCAGCCCAGGATGCCATTGGCGTTCTTGGCGACAAGGGCACACTGCTGGCTCATGGATAATTTGCTGTCTACCAGGACCCCCAGGTCCTTCTCCTCAGAGCTGCTAACTTCCTCAGAAGTTAGGTGAAAGATGGCCACGTGGACAATGATGCCTCAGGACCCTTACTCTCACAGGAAAAAGCGTCCCAAGTACCAGCAGCCTTTTCCAAATCTCCCTAGGAGAACTAGGAAACAAAAGGTCAATCGTACACTATTTAGCTGTTTTTTTTCTCCTCTCTGGCCCAACACAATAGCAAGGGAGTCCCCTTGAGAGTCCTCAGACCGGGTGAAAACCACCAAGGCAGACCGTCTCCACACACGTGGTGGCAGGTCTGCCAGGGAGCTCCATGAAGCTGTGCCAGGCTCAATGAGGACACCATGGCCATCACTTTCTAGGCCAACGTGAGAGAAACCCGAGGTTACTCCAACCGCTGCTCTACCCTCACCACGGACGGCAGCCAAGAACCAAACTCGCCACAGGAGAGAACCACACCAAGGGTAACTCCTTGAGGCCAGAAAAGCGTCCCTCAGGTCATAAGTCCTGTTTAAATATTACAGCGATACCCCAACCTGAGATGATTATTGCTAATTACAAGATCATTTTTATGTAAACATGGAGGGTACTACCATGCATACTTCATCTCTTTTTAATTAAAAGAAATAAGAGTTTCACTGAGACAAGAAAAAAAAAAAGACATACTGACAGCTCCCATCCCAAAAGCAGACTTTTCTGCATTGGTAACACCCATCAGCCTCCAGACCCACCGAGAAGACTGAACAGGGAAATCAATCAGCATCGGCGTCCCCAGTGCTGAAATGAAGCAGTTGGCACGTTATTAATCACCCAGGGAAAACGTTTGACGAGGAGAAGGAAAGGACCAGACAGAGAGGACACACACATGGATTCAAAGTCACGGGGCTGCATTACAAACACTTGGGAAAAAAAAAAATCACACAAATCACCAGCTGCAAAATGAAAACACTTTGGAGCTCTGCAAGGATAAACGCATTAGCAATTCTGACCAGGAGAAACCAGCATCCACCGACATGTACCATACAACCCTCTAGCAACTCTTCAGCCGAACCTGCACAAAGCCTCACGTGCTTTTCTCCTTTCAAAACCAGTTCCTGCTCCAGCCCGCACAACCTACTCATGCCAAGCAGACTGGGATACACTGTCACAAAGCATCACCTGGAGTTTGCACCCCTTCTGCATCTCAAAAGAGTAACTTCGCGTGATGCATAGGGCATGGAAATAGTCAATAGCTTGACTTGGGTCAAGGATTGACTTTGGTCAAGCAATTCCTGCTGCACCATCCTCCCGCTTCCAGCTGTCCTAAGCATTTCTCCAGCCGCTCCAGAGTTTGCCAGTCCTCTCTGATTTCTCATCGGCTCTTTTGTCCCCAGGCACGCTCCACTGTACGAGGCGATTAAAACCAGGACCCGCATTGGCTGAGCGAGCCGCCAGATGCACCTGCTCCCACTTGGGGCAAAGGGGTTGGACCCCTGGACCCTGGGACGCCCTTGCAGGGCAGGCTGGGCGCAAGCAGCCTCCGCACGCCGCAGAGCCCCGGCGGCGAGCGTCCCTGGGAAGAAGGGAGGTGCCGCCAGCTCCGCAGAGCCGCACGCACGCAGGAATGGGGGAGACCTCGCTCACTCGCTCGCAGATGCACGTACCTGCACCTCCGCCACCTGCGCACCCCCTCTGCATCTCGCCCCCGGCCTGACAACGCCTGGCACTGCCATGGAGCTCCTCTCTCCTGGGGGGTGCCACTCTGATGGGGGCAAAGCCAGAGCCCGGTGGGCACCTGCTTTGGCAAAGGGTGGGGAGTCCGGTGCTCCCCCTTCGGAGCATCACAGGGGCAGTGTGGGGGATGCAAGGGGATGAGGGAAGGCGGGCATAGGGGGCTGCAAACTGGGGGTGCAAGGAAGAGAAGGGAGGGTGGACGGAGAGAGCTGCAGCTTGGGGAGGGAGAGGGAGGGAGAAGGAGGGCGAGGAGGGGAGGGAAAGGGGGCTGCAGCTTGAGGGGGGGGGGAGAAGGGCAGGAGGAGTGCAAAGGGGGTGTAGGAGCAGGCTAAGGGATGGAGGGCAAAGCGGGTGCAGAGGCTGTGGCTCGGCAGTGCCCCACACTCCCCCCAACCTCGGCCGCCAGCCCGGGGCTGGGGTCGGCAGGCAGCGCCCAGGCAGCGCCCAGGCAGTGGAGTCATGGCGCGGCCAGGCGAGCAGGGGGGTCCGCGCCACCGCCTCCAAACACCCCCGGGCCCCGCCACCGCCCACGGCGCCGGGGGTCCCTCCCTCCCCGCCGCCTCCTCCGGGGCACAGTGGGGGTACAAACTTCCCAGGGGGGTGCAGCCGCCCCGCTAACAGGTGGCGGCGGCGCCGTCGGCCCGTCCCCGCCAAACCGGCGGGTGCTGCCCCCGCCGCCCCCGACGGCGCGTCCCACCCCCGCCCCGTCCCCGTCGGTCACTCACCGGCTCGTCCACCCCGCCTGGCGGGATGCGCGTCCTGGAGAGCGGGGCGCGGAAGTTTAAAGCGGGATAATAATATTATTTGCTTTTTCTTCCAACGGAGGAAAATCAAACAAGACGAGGCGCCCCCCAGGCGGGCTAATCCACCCCCCACTCCGCCGCTCCGCTCCTCCCCGCCCGGCCCGGCCCCGCCGGGGGCTTCAGCCGCGCGTCGGCCCGGCGGCGAGGTGAAGTTTCCACCGCGGTGGTGGAGGCGCCCCCGGTGTGCCGCGCCCGCCCCGCATTGGCACCGGGCGCCGGGGCGCTCTGCCGCCGCCGCCGCCCGGACAATGTGCGTGCGGGGGGAGCGGAGCGGAGCGGGAGCGCGCCCCGCCGGCGGCCGCGGCACACGCCCAGGCCCGGCGCCCCGCCCACCCGCCGCTCAACGGCCGCCCGCCCGCCCGCCGCCCCTGATAGGCGGCCCCCGCCGCCACCGCCCTCCGGGTGGGCCGCGGCGCCTGTCAATCAGGCGCCACCGCCCGCCCGCCGCGGCCTGGCCGCGGGGCGGTCCCTGGGGCGGCGGCGGTGGGTGGCTGTGAGGGGGGAGGGTGCCGCGCCGCCGCTTCGCCCCGGCGTGTGACCCCCGCAGCCTGCAGGCTCCTTCCCCCGGGAGCCGCGGCCATCGCGTCGTCCCCCTCTCGGGAACATGTCTTCGCTTCCCGCCCTGCGACGGCCCCTCCTGAGGGGCTCCCCGCGCCCGCCGTGAGGGGAAGGCCTGGCGGCCGCTGCGCTGCGGGCGTCGCCCTCCCGCTGCCCGCGGCCCGCTCTTCCCCGCGGCTGCAGGGCGGCTCTGCCCGCGGGGGGACCGAGAGGCGCCGCGGCTCCCGCGGTGGCCTGCGGACTGGCGGCAGAAGCGGCCCCGACGCGGCGGGCGGGGCGGGAGGTCGCCTCAGCCCTGCGGTGGTCCCGGGGCCTGTGGGCCGGCGGCAGGAACGGGGCTGCTGCCGTCGGAAGGGCAGGGCCCGGCAGGTAGCGCGGCTGCGAGAGCCCCGGCCCGGCCCTCGCCCTGCAGGCAAGGCCCGGCGCGGCGGGTAGTGCCCTGGGCTGAGCTGTTTCTGCTGCCCGGGGAGGCCCGGGAAACTGCGCGTTTAGGGGAAGGAAGAGCCGAGGCTGCTGAAACGTGGTGTTTATGACCAATCGCATAGCCCTTAGGCTAAACCCGGGTCACGGGGAGCTGTATTCGGGCCCTGGAAATGCCTTAGGAAAATAGACGACTCCAAATTATTCAGGAGCGATTTAGACAGGCCACAAAAGAAAAGACACCTGAATTGGCTCTATATAAGACAGCTGGGGTCCCATTAGGCCTAGCAGCAGAGGTACACACTGCGTGAACAGAATTACCCCAATTACAGGCAAAGGTCCGAGCGTGGCGAGAGGGTCTGTCTGTCCGATCCTGTTTGGATCCCACAAGGAACACTGCTAAGTCGGAGCTAGTAAACCTGGATGGACTCAAGCTTCCTTCCATGAATTAAGGTCTGTCAACACAGCGCTTCCCATCCTGTCACAGCACCCCTATGTTACCAGGCGTTTTCTGCTATTGGGCACCGTGATTCCCCTGTTACTTTGGAAAGTGGACAGTGGATTGCACAGTCACCGTATTACCCAGGAGCATGCAGAAGTGATCAAGCTTTGGTGCAGAATATGATGCCGAATAAAACACCATTCCTGGTACTAGAAAAGCACTATTCACTCTGACATGTTTCAAGCACACTGCCACAATTTATTGTTTCCATTAAAAAAGTATCTAGTAATCTGAAAATGGATCTAGAAACCATTGTTCTAGATACGACGCTTGACACATAATAAAAAGAAAGCTCATGCCCTGCAGACCTTGTAGGGAGAGTAGATTAAGCGAGTTCTAAGGATACCCGTTGAGAGAGTTGTGCAGGTTTTTTCAGGTCTCAAAGACATGTTGCACCAGCACAAACAAACCTGCCAGAGCGCTTTCTAAAAGCCAGCATGCAAACAGGCAGGTCTAAACAAAAAGGCTGAAGCTTTAAACCTACCTGGAAATTCTTTGCTTGCTTCTAACAAGCCCTCCTGATTCTGAACAACCTCTCAGTTCTCCACGGAAGCAAGGACCGCAGCTCGCAGGAACACAGCATCTCTCCTGAGCAAGCCAACAGCAGGAGCAGCAGCACACACAAAGGTGATGGGTTTCTTCACAGGCAGACACACGTACACACGGCGCACCGCCTCTCTGCGCTACCTGTCTCGTCTTGTTTTAGCCGTTTCTGGCGAGCAGGCAGGGTACTGGAGCGTGCAGAAATCTTGCTTTTTGAAGCACCTTGAAAGCGGGCTCATATTTTTCGGTACCTAGGTGGCCCAGAAGAACTTATCAGGGAGCAATAACCAAACAGGTAGTGTAATAGATACAGCTATGGGTGAACCTCAGTTTCATGCTTCTTGGGCTTCTCAGCAACCTACAAGAACCAAGAAACACCAGAAGATGAGACCGAAACTGACTCTTTCTTGCTCATTCTTCAGTGCCAGATCACATCAGGATGTAAGATACCTGAAGACTACTTGTTGTTTACAGACTGCTGGAAGACAGAGGCATAATGCCTATTGGTGAGTCATAACCACACAATCGCATAGGGGTGATGACAAAAACTTGCAAGGACACAGAGAGTGATATAGCTTAAAGATGTCTTCTATTTTTGGATAAAAAAAGCAAAATATTGGGACAAGATCCTCAGTTGTTGCAAAGCAGCATAGCTCCATTGCTTTTGGCAAAACTGGGCGGATTACAATTTGCTGAGGTTATAGCCTGTTCTGTCTGTAAAAAGTCGTTCTGCCTGGACAGATTCTTCCTTCTTTTCTCTAAACTTGAATTTAATTCTAGGAAAATGTCTGGCCTGTCTGAGGCCTCTGGAAGACAGAACCCTCTTCTTTACTCATGGGACGTGCAGTGCCACAGCAGCAGCAGCGCAAATGCCACTGCAAGAAGGGTGTTCAGTCTACCAGCTACCTACTCTGCTAACTCATCCCATGGTGTCTCCAGTTGGACTGGCAACAAACTCCTCCAGCTACCCACCAGGCCTCAGCGCAGCTCCTCTGCTCTATGGCAAACCTCAAGGCAGGCAAAGAGAAATGCGCAGCTCTAGAAATTCTGCAGTGCTACTAACTATTGCAAGCCTTGCTTGACAGGAGAGGAAGGCTAGTAAAAAACTGGGCCCACTGGCAAGTGGAGCAATGAAAAGGAAACGGAGAGAATCTCAGAAGATCCTTATTGCCACAGTAATACTGCCAAAACAAAACCTGCCGTGGGGTTGAAAAGCTGCTCTGTTATTCCCATGCATTCAGTTTTTCCTGATCATCTTCACCATCTTCAAGTATGCAGGTTGCAGGTGGGAGGCCGTAACTCATGGACATGTTTATCTGTCATGACTTTTTGTAACAGCACTCTAAATTCAGTCTGGGAAGGTACGTCACTGATTTTTGTAAGTAAGTGCTGTGACCCAAAAAATAACTCCTTGATATTGTCATTCCCTCTTTAACCTCTGCAAGAGGGGAGTCATAGACAAGGTGTGAGCTCAGCTCTCCACTGTGTGACATACAAACTTACACCGAGCGCTTAGTTAGCAACTGAACTTGCTCATCAGCTGTAGATCAAGGCTATCCCCAAAATTTTTGAAACGTTAATCTTTTTAAGATTTATTTCTAGTAGAAACACCTAGGCAATGGCCAAGTTGAACTATTCTTTCTTTCCCCCTGAAAAAACCCTAAAGAACATTAAAAGTTCTTGTGATCATTAAAATCATCAGCAAAGTAAATAACACTGCTTGAATACATCCAGATATGCATCATATATTTTCGATATGCTGAAGTGCGTATCAATTCCCAGCAGACACAGAGGGTAGATTAGTGATGTCAGTTGCTTTTGTTGTTCTGAATCTCCTGTTACTTTGCCATATCTACAAGTTCACCTGACTTTTAATTACACAGACTTCTTCCTGGTTCTTTCCATGGCTTTTGAGTTCTCCCTGCACTCAGCTAGTCCATTTTCCTGGATACACGCTTTTTCTGTGTAACTGAAACTTTCTTGAAGTGTTTGGAAGACTCTATCACTGTGCTCTCCTTAACATTGCCTCTGAGAGTGTCCTGAGAAAAGCAGAGCTCGCTGTGAGTTTTGCTTCCCCACAGCACCATATTCTTCATGATTTTTTAATTTATTCCTCCTGCATATACACCAGACTCATGCAACCTGCAAGTGTTTTTCCCATACTGGGATGTTTTTCTTGCTTATCTCTCCCTGAGCTTAGAGGATGAGTAGTGTCGTGGCAGAAGGCAAGCCAATACGCAATCGACTTTTAAAAATTTGAGTTTTCTAGAGAACGCAAATTGTTTCCCTTTAGTCTCTGACAATGCAACACAAGTAACTTGCCATGGCAACCACCTTATGAAACAGAAAAAAAATTATCATCACAAGGTGCTTTGTTGCTATAGCAAAGAAAGAAGCTGAGACCTTATCCATTTTGTTCACTGGTGGGCCATGCATCATCTAGGTATCAGAACCTGTCAGTAGAAGTTTGTGTTTGATTTGATGCAAGTCAGCTGCCTCATGGGCCTATCATATACTTGGATCGAAAGTGAAGTGCAGTCAGAAGGAAAGAAGGAAGTGCTCAAAAGAATTGAAACAGGGCTGGATTCTCAGAAATACAAAGCCAAATCCATTTCCGCAGCAAGCTGACGCAACTCTGCAGATGCCAGTAAGGGATGAACCAATTTCTTCTGAAATTAATTTGGCTTCCATTCTCTAACAATCTTCATTCTTCCTCCGCCGCCGCCCCCCCCCCTTTCTTTTTTATTTTTTATATTTTTTTAAGTGAAATAAGTCTCTGCAGATCTGGGAGTATTTTGGAGTTACCTGGGACAGAGGGTGGAATAGGCTCGCAGAGTCTGTCTTCAAACCCATTTTCTTTCCAGGGATGCTTCTGGGACAGGCAGACACATTGCTACACAGCTTACTTGTGTTAGTGAGAGAATTCAGAAATGGCAAAGGGAATTGTCTAAGGGCAGAGAGGGGAAATCCTCATAATTATCGCTGTGGGAGGAAATCAAAACTGAGCTTTGTTAGTTCAGAGGAGGACAATTTTGAAAACTGTTGTATGTGCCAGTGGAACTCGCCTGTGCTAGTAAATTTGTAAATAATGGGTCAAGGGTATACACAACATGTTTGCTTTATTCCCGACCTGGAAAGGATGTCTTCTGCAGGACAGTCTTGAAAAGTGAAGCAAAACTGAAAGTTTCTTAATCCCTAAACTATTCGAATAAGCTACAAGTAACACTGCTCCAACTGTGTGATGGAATGAAGTGTATGTTCTCCCTTTCTATTTTAAGAACACTCTCTCCCAGTTAAAGTTTAGGGTGTTAATATAGTTGCATCAAGCTTGAGAAACAGTGGCCAGCCTTCTGAGCTGCCTGTGGGCTTAGCCGAATTTAAGGGTAAAATTATTGTGACTCACGGACAATCCTCTTCTAGCTTCCTGGTGAAGCTGTAGAGAAAATACTGCTAGATCACAAGCCCCAACAACAGCATGACTTGGAAAGCAGCCTTTGAGAGAAGCTCTTAACGTATCAGATAAATCTATGTGGAGATGCAAGGTTAGAATTTACTCCCAACAATGAATTGTTATACTGTGAGTGACTGACTATAAAAAGACTATGGGGAAAATCTGAGTCTTCTGCAGCACAAGAAAGTAATTTCAAAGAAACCATGCTAAAACTATTCAACACTATAATTTAACACAGTCTCCTAGAGACTGGGAAGAGTCTGTGGGCTAATCCTTACTGCAAATTGCAGCAAGAGACATAGCCACAAGAGACTTCACAACTGTGAAATTCTGCAAGCATGTACCATCATCCCAAGGGCCTGGGACTCTCAGAGATACCACAGGCTTGGAAGCAGAAGTCCAACTGAAAGACCACACGGAGGGAAAAAGAAGATGGGTCAGTCCTGGTTTCAAAGGGTTAATTAAGACAGATACTGAACTGGAGAGATCTCCTGCAGTAATCAATTAACAAATAAAACCCTGAATTAATTAATCGACCCTCAATCAATCAACAAAATCTTCCTCTATATCATCTCCAAAAACATCACATTGCTTCAGATGACCAGACCAGTGAGTGGACCCAACCAGTGAGTGGGACCACTTTGTTTATAATCCCCAAAATAACGGTATTAAGATTGGATTAAATTCTACTGAAGTGCTTAGGCCTCTTTGAACCAAGCCATTTGCAACATTGCAGAAGATTCTGGGTGGGCAGAGCAAAATCCTCAGTCCTGGAGGGTTATCTCATCCAGGGCAGGATCTTTCTCATCACAGATTTCCTTTTTGAAATAAGCAAGGAAACCAGGCAGTGCCTTGCCAGGTGCCTGGCCCAAGCTCCACCTAAGCTAGAGAGAGGAAAGGTTCCTATTGACTGAAATGAATTCTGCTACCAGTTGGATTTGATCAATTATGAACTGAAAATAGAAACTTGCAGAGACAAGATGCTCTGGAATCGCAGAAGGGAAAGGCTTTGTAATGAGCGCTTGGAAGTGGAAGGTGGTCTGTGTTCCAGAGTTTAAAAATACAGACAACTGCTGATTCCTTTTTACTATTAAAGAAAACCCAACCCAAACACACACACACAAAAGACGTAATTCAAAGACTGGTCATTTCCACTAGACTCAGCCTCCACTGTAGGAAAGAACAACAATCATATCTTCCTATACATGATATGCAGTAGTTAGTGACGCGAAACCCTCACCTGAGTGGATGGTGAGATGTTTGGGCTTCAGATTTTGCCAGTGGGCGTGCAAGATGAGATATAGGTTATATCTCTGAGGCTGTATTTACAAGCAGTGCTGCTTTCTACAACTATGCTTTCAGTCTACTGTGAAGCACACTGCCCTCTACAGAAAGTGTCCCATTTGTTCCTCCAGGTGTTTACTTAAGTCCCCAACAAATGTTCTTTTTGAGTTTTTGTGCTTTTTCCCAGGAGTTACAGCTGATCACATGGTGAGTCTAGAGCCTGAGTTAGTTAGAAATGACACTGATTCCTTCATGAAATGCCCCTACCTGACCAAGAGTGACCAGGGTTGGTAAAGTTCTGTGTCTCCTTCCACTGTCTGCTGAGCCCAACGGTGTAGATCAGCAAGGGGCATGTAGGGTAGGAGGTCTGGTAATGCAGAAATCTGCAGGTTGGGAGCCACACTGATTTTCCTGGCAGTGGTTTGCTTGTGTGTGTACAGGAGCTTTTGTTAGCTGTCAGCTTGAATTGAATGTCAGTCATTCCCTTGGAGCCTGATCCTCAGATGACTGCACTCTGAGGGAGGTTTTTTGCCTTTGTCTTCATACAGCAGTAACCCTTTGGAACTTGAAAGCCTTATTTTTTGTTAACAAGCCCTTGCAATACTTAGGTCCCATGTGTTTTTCATTTTCAAACTTGAGAAAAGTTTGAACACTTTGCAGCTTGTGCGCTATCAGTTTCTCTATGGGATAGTTTGGGTCACTTACCATGCTCTGGGTCATCTGTGTCACTTTTGCTGGCAGGAGTCGGATTTCCAGGAGTGGAAACCGGATGAGTTGCTAAGGGATGTCTTGCGTTCTGTGTCATTTCTGCATTCACTGATGTGCAACAGATTTATCTGTGTAGTTCAAGGCCTCTCTGTACCAGATGAGTTTGTACTGAAATCTCAGATCATCCCACGTGTTCTCCTGGAGGAGACACTAAGATTATTATTATTATTCTTTTATAAAGAGTCTTCTTACTTCTTTGTCAGCTAATGCTGATTTTCTTCCTCTCGGCATCAAGGAACAATTGCTAACTACATCTGTTTCTCGCAGAAATTTCAAAACAGTGTTGTGCAGCATGATTCAGGCATGCACACATGGTAGAACTAGATAGAATTAAAGACATTTGTGTTTATCCAGTTAAACTACTGGTTTCTTTCCCTTTGATTGTTTTTTAATGTACTGGCTGCCCATCGTCTGTATCTCCTTCTCATCATCAAACCCAAGCTGCTGAGCCTTTTCTTCTTTTCTGTCAAGTCCTTCACTAAATTCTGGTTCTCCTTCTTCTGTAAGGAGCTGCTCTGAACCCTGGTTCCCACCTTTGTGACGAGTAAAGCTGATGCAAAGCTGTACTCACATGAAATGTAACCACCCTGTAGACTGGACAGGAGGATGGAATGCAGCCTTCCCACCATCTCTCTGCTTCTTGGTGCTCTTCACTCTCCAGTGTACGCTCTATTCCTGTGTCAACTTTAGTAAAGTTTGCTTATCTGGTCCCTTTCCATTACAGACAGCTGTTTTCCTCTGTGGCAGCCTCTTCCTGATGCTCTTGTGGACCATTTCCAGCTCTTCCTTCATCCCTTTCAGTGATGACCTAAAATCTGCGCTGCTGTGGAAACAAAGTCCATCGGTGACCTCAGCCTTCATGTTATTTATAGTAAAGGTATACTATCCAGCCGTGCAGCTGCTTGCCACCAGAGCTGGAAATCCTGAATTATACAGCTCCCTGTGAGCTTATGATGGTAGTGGTGTTCCCATATCAAGTGAGATTCAGGCTAGATATTGGAAGATCTTAACAGTTAGGCTATGCTCTTGTGTCACAATCCTATCTAGGCTGTCCTGAGAGACCCCTACGAATGGTGAGGGCATAATCCTCCCATGCAAATGCCTTCAAGAGCAGCACAGGGGCAGAAATCATCCCTTTCAGTCAGAGAGGTGGCAGAGTTCATCTCTCCAGGTTACTTCTACACCTGTTTCACACAGATTCTCTTTTTGCTGGCATTTCCCTCCTTCCTTATTAAAAGTCTTTCCCACACTGAAGCCATAAAGTGGGCCACCAGCGTCATTTTTTGTCTGGAGTGCAGTCATCCCCTTTCTTCTCCTGCTTCTCCATCAGGGAAGGTAGAATGCAGAGGAGGACCTGCAGTCACCTGCATCTTGCAGGACTGGTGCAGGGTCATTGCATGTTTCTAGGTAACTTTTCAGACAGGTGTTCGTGAGCTCAGCAGTGATGTAAGTGTGTGTGTTTGTGCATGCAAATTATGTCAGATATTGTCTGATGGCTTTCAGAGGGCCAATGCTAAACATTTCTGAAGTCAAACCTCCTGCAAGATTCCTAAGCTGAGATGCCCAAATCAACACGTTGCAAGTTTCTTCTCTGACCTCAGACTCTTTCTTGACTTTGCCTTTTCTACTTCCAGCCAGCGGACTTCAGTTGGGGAAATACTGAGGCCAACGTATCAAAACACCGATCAGAAATGTTACATGAATCCAAGTGAGTGATGGAATTTCAGCCATTGACTATGAAAACATGAGTAAGCTAATGTTAATCTACAGATGTTGTATTAACGCTGAGTGATTTCCTAGTCCTCATTAGCAATACGCTTTGATAGGGGTAGAAAGCGTTTGCTATATTTTCCCCTCAGTAAGCTGTTTAATCTTTGGGGCTTAATGGCAGTGGGATTTGGGGGACTTACACGATCACAAAGTGAATTAAGAGTAGTAATACAATGCCCTCCCTCTAGCTTCTCTGGGATAGCGCGCAGGAGAGGGAGTGGGTTCAGAGCTGCTCTATTGCCCCATTAAACAGCACTGGTGTGCTCCGGTGAGGACTAAGCAGGAAGCTGCTGCCTCCCTCGTCAAGATCTTCCTCGTTTTCGGGAGCACACTTATACCTGCTCTCCTGCAGTGAACATGTTATAGTGTGTTCAGCAGCACGTTCTCGCTGGCTTGCTGAGCTCTGATCCAAAGCTTACTGTAGATATGGGGAAGATTCATGGACTTCTTCAGTGGCCTTTGGACTACTCCGTGGAGGCAAAAATACAACGGCAATAGATGCATGGTAAGAGGACTCTACCACCACATTTCACTCTGAAGGGATGGCAAAAGAGATTCTGCAGCCCAACCCCGTGTGTCCCAGAGCAGTAAAATCAACACGAATTCTACTTAATCAGTAATTCAAAAGCAGTTTCTGGTTTGTGAATCATCTGCATCCCAGCCTTTCTGAGGATCTTGGGTAATGAGACGAGAACAGCGCAGCTTCTGTGGTCATCTCTACCTGCTCACGGGGCTGCCAGCCTGCTCTGGCCCTAATTTCCAGCTGCTCTTTTAAAATGCTTTCTGCCACTGAGCACTTCACATCTAGAGATCTCAGACATGAAGTAATCCTCCTAGCTTTTCTAGAAAAAAGCTGACTACCATTAAACCTGTTTTACAGGTGGGTAGGCTGAGCTACAGCCTGCCTGAGATCACAACGGGTTATTTAGGGCCAGACTGCCTGGGCTGACACGTTCCTGCAGCAGGGATGACCGCCTAGCAGGAATAATAACCTCCTTCATTAGAGGAAAAGAGTGCCCAGGCAGAGGGGAGGGCTGGCCACCCAGACTCTGTTTACGTACATGCTTTGCACATGACTACGGAGCAAATAAACCTCGCTGGCTGCATGGCTTGAATCCAGATGTCACTCGGATGAAGACGCAGCATAGGGTAAACTGAAACATCGCGCTCAGCCCTTTGTGCTGAGCCATCCGGCAGGTGGGAATGTAAAACTCTGCCTGATTGCTTATGCCTGAGTCACCTCCTTTAGCATTTGTTATTGCCTAGCGTGTTAGCATGCTGACTGCTGGATAATAAATGACTTCATTCGCTGCGGCAGTGAGGATACGATTAAAAATTAACCCTGGCAAATGGTCCTGCATATTTTTTTCGGTCAGAGACAGGTAAGGGGGGAGAGGAGAGGAGTGCTGTTGAAATCTGGTTTGCAGAAAAGCCAAGTGGTGAGTTTTTATTAAAGGGGATGGTTCAGACTTCTGTTTAATCACTGCAGTTGTTGGCAATCAATGATCAGAATTCAGAGGGCTTAAGCCACTTGGTAGAGTTAAAAGCAGTGCAGGTAAAGAAGACTCAACAGGCATATTGCAGGGGAGGTCAAAGAATGGGATAAATGGGGATTACTATGCTGATGTGTAGTTTATGACCAGTTTGCAGAAAGAAATGAATTTATCACATGAATGTTATTACCATGTATAAGGAATGTGGTCTGTAGATGAAAAACTCTTCCATTTTGGTTCATGTAGTGCACTCTTCTTACAGTATCACATTTATAACCATACCCGATCTATAGCAGCATGCAGAGTATATTTACAGAAATTAAGGATTTGCATTAAAAATCTGAGGAAATAGATCAGCTGATAGACACATCCCTCCTTTTCTTTGCTTCTCTTGCCTCCAGCACCCACACAGTATCCATCAAATTGTCTCGAGTCAAACCCTCGCAGGCTGCATTAGAAGCTCGGGCAAGGAGCCAGGCAGGCTTAGAGAGCAGAGACCTCTCTGCCCGCATCCACTTCCCGCTGTCTGTGGGCTGCAATCCGAGGCAGGGGAACTCAGCTTTAGGCTCAAAGCCAAAAAATACCTCCTTACTCCCTTTGCGTCGCTCCAAGAAAGGGATCTGATCTGAAGCCTGCTGATGCTCATATTAATGATCCCGTTGTCGACACAAAAATTGCACCTTGTTCTGAGATGTCATTCAGCTGGCTTTGGTACAGCAGCGAGCAGCACACCCCATCCCGAGCCCGTGGTTCCTCAGGGCTGTCACAGACCCTTGAGCAGCTCCATCCACAGGTGGATTGATACCCGTAGATAGTCTAGATGGTAACATAAGCTGTAATGCCTGGTGCAGTGACTATGCAAGCAGACCTACCCTCTGACTGGCACTCTTTTTTTCCAGAAGCATATTGTAGCTGTTGATTTCACAAGCTGTACTGCGATATGACGGCACCTATCAAAGGGCCAAGCTGAGGTCTGCATGTTTGTACTGAGTCACCTGCCCGTCTCCATGTGGCAGAGGTATTTTAAAATGTCAGGCTTAAGCAGATATTATGCTGCAGCAAGGAAAATGATATAAAGTTCCTACACAAACAGTGTTACGAATTGACTGAATGAAAGGTACTCAGATGTTGCTATATCCAAGTTGGAGACATTTCCTACTCTAAGATCTTTCCTTACCTGTGGCATTTCAGGAACCATGGTTGAAATATTCCTCAGATTAATTCTTGCTTTTTATTTCTTTCCTTTATCTCTCCATCCAGACAGAGCTTTGTCATTAGCCCTAGTCTCTGGCTATCTTGATCAGCTATCCGAGCCCCTAGGCACCAAAAGCCTTCTGCCTATTGCATCAACGGGGAGTGCACCTCCAGAACAAGCAGCCCTGGTTCCCATGTATCTGGGACTTGTCCATGCACCATGCCACACAGCAGGAAGGCTTCCAGACTTACCAGCAGGGTAGGGTAGTCCCAGGGTCCTCTGTTTCTTAGCAGCTAAGATGTTTGCCTAACATCTTGGTTAAAAAACCAGGCATATCAGGATGTTGAGCTTGCAAGTACTAGGATACTCCTTGAACATGTTTCCTAGGTAGCTGCTGTATAATTGATAAAGAAGCAATTCAAACGTGCGATCACAAACAAGGTGTGTGGTGTGGTATGGGATCTGTCCTTGCTGGGATGTTGACTTTGTGACAAACGGGGGTTTTCACTCTATGTTTTAAGATCCTGTACTCATTGCAATGTAGCAGGCAACAGTTTCACTGAACTCGTGCTGCAGCCAAGCATGCTGCTGGAACAAGGATTTTATTTTAATGATCACTGACCAGGAATTATCACAATGGTTATCAGTCAACACAACAACATTTTATAAATATGGTCTTCGTGGAGGTGGTAGTTTTGGAAAGCCCGATAGCTTAAAGTTAGTTTGGCATCTCTTTGTAGGCTAGATGGTGGATGTGATCTGAAATCGCTAACTTCAATAGGTTTGGGATCACACCCATGGTTTGGTTATTTATTTATTTATTTATTTACCCCCAGTCTGTTTATTTCCCTCTCCAGGTTGCCAAGGGATGGATGTGTTGGGAGGCACGTATCTCTAAGGCAAAAGAAGTGTCCTGTGCAAACAGCTGTAGGGCTAAGTCCAGCTGCTCAATTCTCTAGAAAAGAAAGTTGTGAACTGCACCTCAAAAATCTGCCTCCCACAAACCAGGAGCTGGCCAGTAAACACTGAATACATAGTTGAGTGTGCACACTTGTGTTTCCATTGACTTTTAAGGTGAGTGAAAAGGAAATGTATTTTTAACACTAGTTTAATTTGTACCCTGATCTACTGCTGCAGGGAGTAATCAACTGATAACTAAGAAATTAGCCAGCTGCCGGTATTTGATACACAGGATTATTGCGAATGGTCTGTTAATGAATGTCCCTGTGTTAGCACATCCACAGCATGGCATAGGGAGGGACCAGTGTAGGGCAGGACAGGGGACTCCAAGGAAGACAGGTTCTGGCACCGGGAGTTGTTGGGAGGACACACATTTCACCACACCACTTGGTAGTATTTTAGATATATCTGTCTTCATTGGCCTCCACTACAAAATAGCAAAAGCCAGATACCACATGGAGTTGTGTTAGTGTAATGCTAATGTAATGCATGAACTTCTGCTTATCTCATTACGGCGATACTTTTAAATGAATCAAGTCTCCGCATTCCATCATATTAGAAAAGGTCAGAAGCAAATCCAGCACTGGTTTTGCCCCCTTTATGTTTCCCAAAAGTTCAGATGCAAATTGAAACAGAGATTGTCAAAGGTCCATCTCTATTGCTAACAGTGGTGGGCAAGCCTGGAAATCCAAGGTCTTTGCTCAGACTGTAGGAAGTGAATGGAGATGAGTCATAGTACTACAGGACCATCATGACTCCTACAGATAACAGTAGTTTGTGATCATGAGAGGATTCTCATTCTTTATTTTTGTCTTCTGCTGAAGGGATTTGCTCAGCCAAATGCACACCACTCAGCCCAGGTTTCTATTAAACCACTCTAAGGGTTTACCTCCAGTTCTCTTCTAAGGAGTTTCAAGAAAAGAGGATACTGGGATGGAGTGCTTAGCCAGAAGTGCAGGCATGCAGTGATAAAGTGCAGGATTTCATGGCCAAAGACCTGGCCTACAAGCACGGCTGGAGTCCCTTGCAGCAGACAACTTGCCATGTTCACTGCCATGTGCTGTCACCAGCCAGTGGGGCTGCTGTCAGATCCAGCCTTCAAAACAAACTGTCAAGCAAGGTTTTTGAGGCAGGTATGATATTTTTATGAACTGGGGTGTTTTTTATTGTTTTCAATACTCCGAAATGCTATCTGAGCATCTGTCTTGGTCTCACATAGCATGCTGAGTTAGGTAACAGAGCTGAATTTTACTGAAATTTCTAAACAGTGCATAAAAAGTACAGAAGCGTACCAATAATCCATCTTCTCTCATCACTAATCTAACTTAGCTGCTGGAATGACAAAGTACATAGTCCTTTTTCTAAGCACGCATTATCAGAGCCAGGGCTGTAAGGAGAGTATTTGGAAATCAGGTCTCTCCTGTCATTTTGAGGACAGGGAAACATTCTTCCCTCTCTATGAGGATAGGATTCCTTCTAGTAATCTAGAGGAAGTTACACTTGACAATGACCCAAATACAGATGAATCCCATGGCTTTCCAAAGAGGCTATCCATGGAAAAGGCAACCTTAAATTCTGGGGGAAATCCCAGTACAGGATGGTGGTGTGTTGCGTCACTTTTGATTCCTATGTAGTGTTTTCTGGACTCGAATCCAGGCTGCGTGCAGCAGAGGCAGATGTGTAGGGTCAAGCGTTTCTTTGACAGAGCAGGTAGGACCATTTTTGCCCTTGCTCAGCTTATTCACTGATGCTGAGCCAGAAGCAAGCACAAATCACCTAGTAGACCGTGGAGCTGAAACACCCCTGGGAGCACCAGGAATGTGCAAGGCACTTGAGGCAAAAGAAGCACTTGGGCTCTTTGCATGTTAGAACAGAGAGCCATGTCTTCTCGGCTATAGATGCTGGCCCTAGGATTACATAGGTGTGCCTGGGGACGCACAGGGTATGCAGCGTTTGTCCAGTCTGCAGAACTGCCTGACCCCTTGTCTACCTGCTCATCTCCTCCCTCCACTACTGCAGACTGTGCCCCAGCCACCTATTTCCTCCCCTGTAGGCCAGGGGTTTGGGAAGGACTTTTGCCAAAGCTGTTGTCTGTAGCGTGGCTCACAGCGGTGCTGTTGCAGTGATGGCTGAAAGCCTTGGTGTATGTGAGTTGCATTCAGAGTAAGCTTAGAACTGTGCAAAGTGCATGCAAACTAGTGGTGTAATGGCACGCAAACTGGTGCTTCGCCCTGACTAATTTTTTTAAAAGCCCAAATTTCTCCACTGCTTCACAACCTGTATGGTCACTTATACTGATGGGAAGTGAATATAAATCGGCACCTTTCCAATTTGGTAACATTTTGTGGTGGCTTTGCAGTGGCACAAAAAGCAAGTACACATTGCAAAGCTGCTGGTTCCCCTCCCTGAAGACAACGAGATGAATTTCACAGCTAACGCCTGCTTGGCAAAACAGACCTAAAAGCTCGGTGAGGCCACAGGTTTCTTTGCACTGCAAAGAACAAGTGATGCTTGCGAAAAACTGTGGCGAAACAATCATTGACCTTAACTCCTTTCCAACATCAGTTCATTTTTCTCTTAGTTTAATGTTGAAAACAAATTTGTAACTGAATCATTGATGATGGAATTCATCCCAGAAGAAACGCAAGGACCACCAACAATGTGGACCAGGTGTGAATTATTAATAGCATCGGCAAGAAGCCTTTGGTGTCTCAGGGGCGTTAATCCCGCAGTCAACACTATTCCTTTTATATTTTTCTTTTAAGCCTGCCATTTTTAAGCCCTCTCAGCAAGACCTTCTCTTGCTGAGGATTTCTACCACACCAGGCACTGTGATGCCCCTAAACTGAATGAAACCCCTATATTGGTACTACAGTTGTAACAACGTTGGGTTTTGTACCTACCAGTTCTTTAGTTAAAATGACCTTCTGGCAGCTGTAAGGCAGCTTTAGCTTCTCCCATACGGTGGGCCAGGGTGCCATACCCTGGAAAAACAGATGTGTGCAGATAGCATCCTTGAGCTTTCCCAAACCAGGAAATAGTTTGACCCAAATGAAATTAGGAAAGGTAGATGGCCTTGAAGAGAGACACAAACCAATAATCTTCATTTTATACACAGGCATTTCAAATCACAATTGATTGATCTTGGGTCAGGAATGATATAAACAAGCAAGCATGCTTTTCTGGCTCTCAATAATTTTTTCAGATAAGAAAGCTTTGTTTCCTTTTTCCTGTAAAAATGGGAAGGGAGAGAAATCTTACCTTTATTTATTTGTTTATTTCCAATTCTTCATCAAAATGAAGGCAGAATTAGGAGATAAGCCCTTCTGAAATTAGGAAACCCTAATATAGTGCTCTGTCTCACCTTTGCTACCTCATGTCTTTCATCCCCATCAGTCACTTCGACTGCACTGCAATGCAACTGTCGGGAACCAAAACCTGCCTTTCTAAAGCAGTAGTACAAAGGAAGGAAAGAGCCCTCTGGTATGGCATCTGCACTGGGCATTGCTTGAAAGTAAGTGGGATTCCACCAGAGTTCTTCCCTCCCAGCGGAGCTGAATCTGATCAGAGTTTAAGCTAATGAGATAGCCCAACATATTTTAAGCCTGTCTTAAGCTTACGTTTTCTCTAAGAGACCCTTCACCATAGGAAGGTGCCATTTGCTGATTTTATTGCCTTCTAGTACCCTGAAAATGTACCTCTGAAAACCCTACCAAGCCAAGGAGGGCGTTCGTTTTCCTTGAGCAAGGATGCAGCAGTGAGAGGAGACAGACTGTCACTCAGGACCTGGGTCAGGATCTCCGGAGTGTGTGGTCACCTTCAGATGCGACACACGGTTTCTGTATGACTTTGGTGACATCAGTAGTGTGCTTTACTTCTTCACAGAAGCAAGGACAAAGAAAAACTATGATTGCCTATCTTTCAACATGAGTGAAAATACTCCGTAAAAACAGTTAGCAAAAGTTTTTCTAGGTCTACTTCAGCTTGAAAAGATACAGCTTTGTACAAAATGCCATATGTTGCCTGACGAAGCTTTCCCTTCAGATTGCAGTTTATAAATTCACATAAGCCTGTGAAAAGGAGCAAAAACAAATGCCCGGATTCAGTGAGTCAGAGAAGCCTTTTTTTTTTAACTGGATCCTCTCATTGCCTTTTCTTTGCATGCCAGGTGCAGTGACAGCAAAATCAATTTAATTCCCAGACTCCTGTCATCCTCCGGATCTTTGGATCAGTTCTTACTCCCTCCCAGCCTCATTTGTCGCTTCTGAGGATGAAGTCCTAAGCACCTGCCGTGGTCAAAACTGTTCTCACGTCACCTTCTGAAGGTAATGACTTCAAGAATTTGAAATCATGAAGTTAATGCCATAGTCAAGACTTCAACCAAAGCTCTTTCTGCAGACCTGAGCTGATTTTTTTTGAAAATGCCATGGCAGTTGCTAGTTCTTAACCGACAGAGGACTTACCAAAGGTAGTCAGTGTTTTGCTTATCATGCAATACAAGAAGATGGGAGAGTTTTCCAGCAGAGCAGCAGTCTGGACAGGGGTGCCAGTACCATAGTATGAATTCCCCACTTAATCCCAGATTAGTGTTGATTTTTGTCTTGTTGTATAAAATGGGGGTAGATATCCTTGCTCTGTATTATCCACTTTGAATAAGAAGCTTCTGGAGGCACATCTTTTACCACGCATGGTGTTCATCTGGTAGTTTTAGCTGTATTGACGCTTTTTATGTAAAGATTAAGAACAGTTGAAAATCAAACCCAAATGGGGCAAGCCTGAAGATCATCTAGGTGTGGACTTACAACTTAAAGTAATTCCTGTTCCTTTGCTTTCAATAGAGATGTGTAACACTGTGGCAGTGGTAGGATGGCTAATGAAAACTTCACAGAAATGGAAATTATCCAAGGGGAAAGCAAAATTTCAGGAGTTTAATACACTTTACTTGGGGACTCAGTAATTTCTGCCTTGCTGTACTGAAAGAACATCTTAAACAAAATTGTCACATTTGGGATGATGCTACAGAAATAGAGGACTGCAAATGCATGCCAGTTCTGAAAAAGCTGAGAGGCAAGAGAGAGAAGATGTAGGCTAACACACACCCATCAGTCTGACCCCTAACAGTATGTAACATTTTAGAACAAATTTTGACTGCAAGCATAAATAAAGACATGGGAAAATGTGGCAAGAGTTTACCAAAAGTGGATTTTACCTACCTCTGGTAAGAGGACTAATCTTATAGATGAAAAAAAAATACTACTAGTTTGGGACTTTAGGACAGCCTTCAGTACTGTATCCCAATTTGTAGTTATGCTGGAAAAGGGATTATGACAAGACAAAAAGGTGATTACAGGGCTGGCTAATGGGGAGAAGAGATCATGCTGCAAGGGGGACTATCAGGCTGAAAGGTTCTTATGGACAATATTCATCTTAATTTCGGTTAGTGCCACTGGGAAAAGACAGAAGCATGCTCATGACATTTGCAAATGATTAAGGAGTATCATCAGATGAAGATGGGAATAAGGGGATGGGGTAATAGGAATAGAATGAAATGTAGTGGGTACACAGTGCAGGGTCACATACTTACAAAACCTTTTACTACAGTGGGGACTTCCATTCCACTTACCTTTGCAACCAGGGAGGACAAAGAAAGAGAGGAACCCCATCGTAATAGTTGATGATTATGAGCAACCAATTTGCTATGACCGTGATAACGTGATCCCAGGATATACCAGACATTAACAGTACAGAAAGGAGAGTATTCTACTGCACAAGACATCTGGAGTCAATTATACTGTTCTGATCACTCATCTTCAAGAAAGACAAGCTGGAAAAAAACAACAGGATGATAAAAAAAATTGCGAGCCTGTCTTTAATGACAGGAGATTTTGAGCTTGGCTTGTATGACTTGGCAAAATAAATGTCAAGAGTAGATGACAGTGGGCCCTACAAATATATCAGGAATGCAAACATCATAGGGGAAAAGTTATTTTAAGCTGAAAAATAATTTGGCAAAAGAGCAAGTAGGTATAACTTGGCAATAAATAATTTTAGCCTATAAATTAGGAGGTCTGTAATCTTCATTGGACCAACCTTTCAGAAGAAGGAGTAAGAGACCGACAGGTATCTAATTGACTCTGCCACAATGGCAGAAAACTGGTTCCTCTAACCAGAAAAGCCATTTCTGATCCTGCAGGTCGTAGTACAATGTAATTCCTAAATGTTAATAATGCAAGTAGCAACAGCAATTAGCTATTAATCAATAATATTAATTAGTGACTGGGATGACTGGATGTTGCTTGTGACTGGATAAAACCAGGAGAACTTTTTAAGATGACACCCCAAAGGAAAAGCCCATGTAGGCTTGCTTTTCAGAGGAAGTTTCACCTGATTACGGTTCGTTTGGATAGCACCAATATAATTGATGCAGACTAACCTGTTTTGTGAAGTTCCTGTGGGGTCAGAATCAGGTCCAACATCTCCAAATAGGTCCAGGGTATACTAATTGTCGATATTAAGACTTGAAAATTTTAAACGTTTCTTGGCAAAACAGAAACATAACTTTTCTTTCCTATAAAGCTTCATGAATGTACAATGTTATTCCTGGATAGAGATCACATCAGCTCCACAGTTATTAATTTACAGGTTTCTCACTGACCTTAGCTCAGCTCTGGGAATGGTGCCAGCACAATTACAGTAACTCTGAACAGCGCAGACATAAAACTCCTGTATTTACCCTGAAATTGTGCCAGATTTTTCTCTTGCTTAATGATGGAAAGATGCATTTCTTCTTTGATTGGTTTCAAATAGTTCAGGCTGGGTTGACCGTGACAAGATTATTTCCAGCAAAAGACGGAAAAGAAGTAAACTACCATACAGATGTGTGCATACGTCTGCACACACTTACTCCATAGATAACCTTTGGGAAGTGTGTCCCAGGAAGAGGTGTGGGGGGAAACTGAGTCAAGGTGAATTGAGCTACTTACCTGGAAGATAAATGGCAGAGTTGGGAATAAAATTCAAGGGGCAGGTGCTTGATTCAGTGTTGTTTTCACTGAATCACGCTGCCTTCCTGGAGCACGTCAAGGCCCATTGCCTTCCTTCCTGTGAAGATGGGCAGCTGGACTGCAATGACACCAGGTGGAGCTGAGTGCGCTCATCACCTTGGAAAATCAGGCCCCTGGTGATTTTCTCTGACGTTAATTGACTGTCAGACCCTGCAAAAGGGGAGTCAACACATTTCCTGACCTATGGTCTAAGACAGAATTTTCCAAACCCCGGAGTAAATTTAACGTTGTTGCAGAGGAAGCGCTGATGCAATCCGCCAGCAGCTGCTGCTCTCCAACATCCTCGCAAAGGCACAGTATATATTGGAGGTGCGAGGGGGTGAGTGCGTGCAAGTAGGGTATTCAAAACCCCAGCCTCTTCTAAGTGGCAGGCAGGACACTGTGTCTTCCCTCCAGACCTCCTGCCTTCCTGTCCCCAAGAGAAACACTGCTAAGGGCTGCTCCCAAGAAAACGCTGGGTACCATCCTGAAAGTAAACCCCTGAAAAAGCAGGCTTTTTTATATGGGACCACTGAGGGTGTGATCGCATTTTCCTAGGTGCCTGATTTATGAATCCTATATCTAAAGTGTGGAAATGTGGATTCCTCCTAAGCGTGAGTGAGAACGGCAAGAGCAATGTTCTGAATAAATATATTGTGATGAGGCTAAAAGATCAGGTAATGCGTGTGTTTGAAGAGGCAAATTTAATTTATGGACAGATAAGTCTGGATGATTGAATTAACATGATTTAATAAATTACTGCCTCTCAGTGGAGCTGTGAAAACTGACTGCATTGCGCTTTAGCCCCTTGCTTTTTTAAAGAAATCGTTTTAAGGGAAAGCAAACACGTTTGGTTTAGAGAGTGGAAGGGCTATTAATGTGCTCGGTTAAGATGGCTCTGCAGATGCACAGTAACTCGTTAAACCACAGGAAGTTAACCCATACGCCAGCCTGCCTGTGCCCTGGGTGTGCACTTGGCACCGATGGCACTGTGATTTTCTCCCCCAAATTAGTAAGTAGTCTTTATTTGTATCGGGGTTGAATAATGAAAAAGGAATATGATGATGGCATGGCAATCTCCAACCAGGAGATGGTGAATGGGGAAAGAACAGCACGTTGCTTCTCATGGAGCTGCGCCGGAGTGGCACTCCTGCACCAACAGAGATGTTTGGTCATGTCACCAACAAAAGTTGAACCACATCCATTGGATCCGGTTCATAGAATCATAGAATCAAAGAATCATAGAATCATCTAGGTTGGAAGGGACCTTTAAGATCATTGAGCACAACCACCAAGCTAACACTGCCAAAACCATCACTAAACCGTGTCCCTCAGCACCACATCTACCCATCTTTTAAATACCTCCAGGGATGGCGATTTCACCACTTCCCTGGGCAGCCTGTTTCAGTGTTTGATAACCCTTTCCACTGTGTATAGTCTTTTGACCATTCTTGTCTGGAGTTCTGGTCTTTTAATCTGTTTGCTTCTTGTTTTTAAAAATGCAAAATGATTGGTGAAACTGTCCTTGCTGTGCATCACAAGTCATATTTTTCAGTCCTCAACACAGCCACTCACCGCTTGAGCTAATGGAGCGATTGCCTCAGGCAAGCTGCAGACTAACGGCAGGGGTGTGGAGTCACCTTCGTGCATGATGGCGTTATTAGTTATCCACCAGCCTGCACAGAAGGTTTCAGATGCTATTGGGAAAAGGCACCCTCAACACCGCTCCTACTGTCACCCCGACTCCTTCAGCTCTGTGGCCACCTGCCACCCAAATCCCACGCAGTGTCCTGCTGCATTTCCTGTCCTGTTCCTGTCCTTAACATGTAGGGGAGGTAGGTCGAGGGAGGTGATTTTCCCCCTCTGCTCTTGTGAGACCCCATCTGGAGTACTGGGTCCAGCTCTGGAGTCCTCAGCACAAGAAGGACATGGACCTGTTGGAGTCAGTCCAGAGGAGGGCGATGAAGATGATCCGAGGGCTGGAGCACTTCTCCTGTGAAGACAGGCTGAGAGAGCTGGGGTTGATCAGCGTGGAGAAGAGAAGGCTCTGGGGAGACCTTATAGCAGCCTTCCAGTACCTAAAGGGGGCCTACAGGAAAGATGGGGAGGGACTCTTTATCAGGGAGTGGAGTGATAGGATGAGGGGTAATGGTTTTAAACTGCAAGAGGGTAGATTTAGATGAGATATCAGGAAGAAATTCTTTACTGTGAGGGTGGTGAGATACTGGAACAGGCTGCCCAGAGAAGCTGTGACCGCCCCATCCCTGGAAGGGTTCAAGGCCAGGCTGGATGGGGCTTTGATCAGCCTGGTCTAGTGGGAGGTGTCCCTGGTCATGGCAGCGGGGTTGGAACTAGATGATCTTTAAGGGCCCTTCCAACCCGAACCATTCTATGACTCCATGATTAATGCCGTGCCGCCCCTGCTCTCCCCACTTGTCTCCCGCTCTTTGCATCTCCGCTCCTCCCCGTGCCACCACCGTCCTCGGCTCCTCCCAGCCAGGGCGGGCGGGCGGGGCAGGGGGCGGGGCCTCGGGGCAGGGGGCGGGGCCTCGGGGCAGGGGGCGAGGGCCCGTCGTAGTGGGCGGGGCCTCTCGAAGGGGGCGGGGCCTCGGGGCAGGGGGCGGGGCCGCCAGCGCAGGGTCAGGTGCGCAGGCCGCGCGCGGTGGCGGCCGCGGTTGCCAGGCGACGGTGTGTCTCGGCGGCGCCCGGCGGCCCCGGCCCGTGCCGTCCCGCAGGTAGGAGACGGCCTCCCCCCGCCGGCAGCGGTCAGGGCCGCGGGGAGCGGTGGTGCTTCTCGGCCCTGGGAGCGAGGGGGGAGCGGGGCTGGCTGCCTGGAGGTGGCTTTGTGTGCTTGGCGGGCGTGGGAACCGGCGTCAGGGGTGATTTCCCCTTTGTCACCCAATATTCGCACACGTAGTTTAAGGGCCTTTAAAAAAGGCCTTTGTGGTGATCACCTCTAATGCGTCCCAGGGCTTGAAGACCCCAAGCGTGTGCGTTGCTGTAGCAAGACCTACACGGAGGTGGAAGCACCCAAAGTTCACCCTTTATGCCGGTGTTGATAATGAATCTGGCAGGTTTAATGGTGTGTTTAAATTTCATGCTTTGGTAGAGCTCTGAGGAGAAAAATGCTGATGAATAAATAGTCCCGGGCACTTGCAAGTTGTAGAACTATGCCTGGGTAGTTCACTTTGAGGGAACATGGCTTCTCCCTAGCGTCTCCTCAGCTTCTCTGTAATGACTGCAGAGACTCGCCAGTGCCGGGTTTATAGGCTTTAAGCTTTATTCAGCTTCTTGCAGAAAGGTCTCAGTTATGGTCCCTGTCCTACTTATGGCACCTTTGTGGTATGGAGAATAGTTTGGAGATCAACCCCCCATCTGCAAGAGACTCGTGATACTCGCTCAGCAGACAGTTATTTGGATATCTTAAGCGCATTGTTTCCTGACATAAATGTTCCTGCTCACCTATTATTTTCCATTCTGGCTGATTTTACAAAGCAAAATTTTCTCATACTTGATACAGTGAAAATGTATTAAATGTTGACTTCAGCCTTTTACCCCATGCTAGCCTGAGGACGATGTTTTCTCTAACACCGATTGAACTTCTACAGCCTAGGAAATGACCGTTCTTTTAGTAAATAATTGTTCAGTAAATAACTTTTTTTTTACAGATATGTAGATTCTTCTGTACCAAATCCTTCCCCTTCTTATGATCTCATTTGGAAACTGTTTTCAGTTACACTTCCATTAAGCTCTTCTGGCTGTACTGCTTCATGTCCTGTTACACTTTTAAGACCCATTGAGCATGGACTTCTGCTGCTACAGTGGATAAAGTACTTTATTATTATTAATTGTGGAACGCTCAGCATTTCTGGGTTTCTTTTGGGTTTGTTTTTTTCTCTTGCAGATTGTGTTCTTACTGTTGTTTTAGCAGAATATGGAGCAATCAAACTAGAAACTGCGCTCTGAGCATCTGCATCGTTTGAGATAAATGGAGATGAATGGCTGTGTCTAGTAAATGAAAATCTCTGTAGGAAAGGGATGGGAAACGAAAGATGCAGAACAGCAGTGGCATTTGAAGAAAAGGTAAAATAATTTCAAATGTAAAAAAGACTGAAAATGTTGCAGAACTTTTTTTTTAAGTAACTCTCACATTTAATTTTATTTCTCTGCTTTGTGTTATTTAGTCTGATTTGCCTGAATTTGCCTGAAAGGACCTTGATTAAAAGTGCAGCATTTGGGCATGTCAGATCTCAGAGCTGCTGTCATTAACAGGTTTTGTTGGGGGGTGGGGGGTTTTTTTCTAGCCTTTGTGTTCTCTCTCTTGGCTTTAACGCTGAGAAATTACTATACTCCTGTAAGTCTGACCTCTCAAGACATTGATATGTGGATACATCCACGTATGGGCAGTTCAATTCATTAGTTTAATCATATGCTACAGTCAGTGGAAGAGAGAACAGGTTCTGCCCATGGGCTGGGATGCCATCAGCTTACACAACTTGGGGGACCTGATCCTGTATAAAAGCAGGATTCAGATTCAATGTGAAACCAGTTGGGAGTTTAGCACTGGACTGGAGTGATGTTATTATTTATTGTGATGATGATGATGCATGTGCTTATCAAACTGAAGCTCCATAGGGGACATAGTTAAAAGAACCCCCATTTATTCTCTAAGTTTGAAGTAGTAAAATTTGGTGCTGCAAAAAAGAAACATTATGTAATATACCATAAATTTGGGATTGCTACGTTTGTCACTAATGGGAATGGCTTAATATTTATTCAGGAGGAATTATGAAGAGGTTATTTTTTAAATCAGAAAATTTGTGAGTTTTTCACAGAAATTAATTTAGGTACCTGGGCATGATTTTAATTTGCTAGTAAAATGGTCAGTGTTTTTATACCTTCTGAGGATTCAAACGTTGGCTTGAAAAACAATTGGGAGCAAAACCTATCTTATATCAGTAGGGCCACAAGTACTTGCTGTAATACAAATCAGAAGACCAGATTTGCCATGGCAGATGTAATAAAGGCTAACATATCTTTATTAAAAGGAAAAGATTGTGGAACCTGACCAGTTCAAAGAAGGATTATCTGATTTTATTTTTTTTAAAATTTCAGAAAGCACTCGTTCCTTTGATTGTAGTGTCTCACATCAGGAAGCAGTATTTGAAGTATAGCATAACACTCTGTTTAGCTTCCATTTTTGCATCTTGAGTTTTAATTTAATTTTTTAATGTTGAGCTCTAGTACTACTTTGGTTTCTCTTTTTTTTTTTAATGCTACTATCGTAAGTAGTGCTTGGGTATGTTTTTGTTTTATTTTAATAGACTATCCACCCAAGTTCAACGTGATGAACATAGGCAAAAGAAACATATATAGAATGAAGGGCTTTAAGTAAATTATTGCTAGTTGGGAAAGAGCATTAAGCTACTGCGGTATTTCTCTGAAAATATCATCTTGCAGGTAGTAAAAAAGACAAACAGTGTTAAAACTTCTAAGAAGAGGAACTGAAAACAGCGTAAATTCATGTAGTGCCTCTGTGGTCATATCTTGAATCTTATGTGCAGTTCTGATCATCCTGGAGGGTAAATGGTAGAACTGAAATTGTTTCCATGAAATACAGCAAAGATGAGAAATGGAAAACAGACAAAATAAATGAGACTTTTCAGCTAGAAAAGAAGATGAAAAAGGAGATGATGCAAAAGAAAGCTATACATTTATGAATGGTACGGACAGGTGGATGAATCCTCCATAATTCTATCTAACTGCTTTTTACCTCAGTTGTAATTTTACCCTCCACAATAACCTATGCCAGTGTCTTCCACAATTTAAACAAATATGATGCAACAATGCACTTTCTTCTTTTTAAAAACTGCTTCCTGATAAAATTCCTGTGGTTTCTTTAGTCATTGGATGACTGTTTGTCATGTTTTCAGGCATGATAAATAATTGCTTCCCTATATATCTCTCTGGCTGTCAAGCACATTGCGCCTTTTGGCTTGGGAAGTTACTGAGCAGCTGATTGCCAGAAAATAAAACCGTATGTCAGGGGAAGGATCATTTTGGACTACCTCTGCCTCTGATACCGTTTTTTAAGCATCTGTTTCTGACTACAGTAGCTGGCTGGACGTCTGCCTTGACCCAGCAGGACAGTTATAGTGCAACCTCATTAGGAGCCTAAATTGCAATGTCCTTTTCACTGATACTTTTCAGTACTTGCTAAAATTTTGGGGGTGTTTGTTACTAAATAAGCTCCTGCACCATCTCCCACTGTTTAGTATTTTCCTACAAGTTCAGGTAGAATTAATCTCTTTTTATACAAGCAACACATTGGAAATCAGAAACATCCCAGCACTGAAAATGACTCTTCAAATGGCTTTGCGGGCCATGGAATCTCTTGCTTCAAACAGCTTAATTACCTAATGAAACGTACTGAAAATTGTTTGGGGACAACTGAGCACTTTGAAACTCAAAAATGTGATATATACTGCATTTTCATCCTACACAGAAGTTTGGATTTCAAAGAGCTCATAAATGCAATGCAACAGTAGATGGAAAAAAAATAATCTGGTTTTATTGTCCTTTTCTTAGCTGGAATCTGGAAATGCTTCTAAATGGTAGATACTAAAAATGCTTTGGAGACCAAAACCAGATTTTTTCTTCTCTGCAGCTTTGGAGTGTCACTGAGTCCTGTGTCCTGTGAATGAGCAGCACTGTTGTAAGCTTGATCTGAAACTGTGCTCACCTATGCAGGGAGACACTGCATCTTTTTGTGTCTCAGAAAACTGAGTTGCACTGTGGTATTATTATCCTAATGAATGGAGAGAGCCTGCAAGACCTTTGGGCCTGTGGGAGAAACTGGGGAAGGCACTGGAGAGAGACCAGTGTTCAGGTGACTTACCCAGCTTCTTCATAATGGAGTGTCAACCGATGTGAAAAGCTCTTGCCTTAAAGCCCCAGATAAAGACCTCAAAGCTAGGTTAAAAGCAGTATTTGTACAGGGTCAGAAGGTTTTACATGTGACAGGAAAGGATAATTAGGGCAACACTAAAGCACAACTTAAGTTTTCAGTGAGAGAGGGAACTTTTTTAATATTGTCCCATCTTTGCAACAATTGACACTGCCTTCTATGTAACGTTTTTAAAAGTGGGTGAAATTTTGAGTCTATGTGGGACTTATAACTTATTCTTTTGCTCTCGTCACTTACAGAGGATTAATTTCAAACTTTTTGTGCAGTGTGACCACCAGTGGAATATGGTATAATCTATGCAAATCAGTTGACAAATTAGTTTATTCACTTACAAAAGCTTTATTCAGTAAGAAAGTACCTTTACACTGATAACAGAACATGTCCAAAGGACTCACCCGACAGCACTAACTCAGGGAGATTAGTGCTTGGGTGATAAATTATCCCTGAGCTGCTCAGATCTTGATATTTTATTTTTTTTTATTCCCTCCTATAATATTATTTTTTCTTGCCGCTTCTTACTTTTAATATATATACATTGCAGGCTATGTGCTCAGACAGTAGTGTTTCTTTTTGCACACATTAAACACACATCATAAACAGAGAGCTCCCTGAAAGTAACTTTTCTTTTAATGCCCTCAGACTTTCATAGAGTGGTTGTAGGATGTGCAGAGCTGGTCTTGGGTGCTCAGGCTGTCTGGCTGCCTTTCTTCAGCCCAGCTCTGGCAGCTCAGAAATAGTATGCTGGGATTCATATTTTTAAGCCTTCTCAGTCAAATTGGAAGCTTAAGAAAAAACAGCTTGGACAATTTTACTTCAGTGTGAGCCTTGACCTGTGGGACTTTATGTAACGTGGCTGATGAAGAGCAGAGAGGTGTTCAGCCTGGTTGTAGACCATCTCTTGCAGAGCTGTTGTGAGGAAAGAATACACGTTTGGGGGAGGCTGGTGGGAATGCTTTTGTTAATACTTTAAATGATACCGGCAGATGCTTTTATCTTGTGTTAGCCAAGTGATAAACTTTCTACTTGGGTCATCTCCCTACTCAACTCTGTGCAAAGTTGTTCATGTGAATGAGTCTTTTCAGGATTGAGACCTGAAACTATGGCACTGAGTTACATTACCTCTTTGAGCTTGGAAAGTATGGATAAGTGCCCGTGGCATGAAGAGGGGTTTGTGTGTCCTAAAACTTGTCTTGTTTTCCTAACTATATCTGTTGATCTTAAAAAGATACTGACTCTGCAAAACCTTGCCTTGTTTATGTCCTTCCTTGGTACGTCCAGTAACATGCAATTTAAAGAATTGCTGAATTAGGCCTTTTGAATGCAAGGAGGGTAATTGCGTTATTGTCCTTTAAAGGTTAACAGAATATCCAATAGATATTAAGGTAACATGGGGAGTACTAAACATGAGATCAAATCTTAATTCAGCCTGGCAGGATGCACTTACCTGTACATTCTGTCTTCTGAAATAAGAATAGGATATCCTAAAAAGGATATTAAGCATTTCCTAACAAAAGACTTCATTAAACTGGTGCTGTGGTTTAAATTAATATCTGTACCTTGGGAATAGTTGAACAGAGTAACATTATAGTTGAATACTTTTTATTTTAATAAAGCTGAAATGGCAATGTTAGAATTGCCTAGAATCTTCTGCTCCCGTGACATCTACATTTAAAGCAGGATCTGTGTGTGTGACAAGCACAGGTATGTTGGTTCCTGTGTACCTTGGCATTAGCTATCCATGACAGGACTCCTACATAAGGAGAGGAGGATTTTAAATAGAGCAACCTTGTTTTTCCTTTGTTTAACGTCTGGACACTGTTGGATAAAAACCTGTGGCCATGAAGAGCCAAATGCAGCTTCCTGAACCCTGGCTACCTTGATAAAGTTACAATGGTGAGGGACTTACTCTTATCTCCTCCACTAACTGAAATGATCATAAGATCGTTTGGCAACCTTCTGGCAGTGAAGGCATAGGCACCTTGGAGCTCTGTTTTTCCTTAACCCCTGTTGTTCACCAGCTACCCCCACATCCTACTCCCTGCTTTGCTTTGCTTAGGCTGATTGTGGGGAGGAGTGGGTAGAGGCAGCAGAAGAGCCTCTGGAGACATTTTCTTGCAGCAGGAAGTTCACCTATATTTAAAAAAAAAAAACTAAATTTGTAACATCTTGCAGCTTCAGCTAAGTATTTAGATAATCCATGCTCATTCATAGCCACTACCTGTAGACTTGCACTGCAGAGAGTATCAATGAATGTTTGTAGCCAGACAGAAATTGCCACTGATCCCCTCCCACCACAGGAGTCTCGAAACCAAAACCAATTGATTGGACTTTGGTTTATTGTTTCTTTGACATGTAATAGCTCATGTAATGGAGAGCAATCTGCTTTTTATCCTGCTATCAGGACAACGTTTAACAAGCTAGTTTCGGAATTATTTAATTTAGAGGCATTTCCAGCACACGTGATAAAAAATTTCTCATCACCTTACAAACTCCTCAGCAGGATCTGGGAAAGTATTATATATCCTGCTTTTTTAATACATGCAATTTGAAGATATATAAAGGAGAAATGGGTGGCATTTAAATGCATTGCCTTTTTATTGCCATGTTTTTTAAGAATATGAAACGAAACGCCTTTTATCTCAAGGGTGTTGTCTCAAACCTAGTCTGGGTTTGTAGCATGCATTTTCTTCTCTGGGATCACTGCTGCTTTGGATGATGGTGCAGTTTGAACTCAACTCTGCAGGGGGGTAATACAAAGTCCACGAAGCTCCCAAGAACTTTCCCCAAGGACTGTGTGGGACATAGATCCCGAGGCTTACCTACATGGTAATGACAACTGTAGAGCAGGATTTACCTGTAATACCAAAGGAGGGTCAGGCACTCTTACAGCTTCTAAAACTGTAAATCAGGAGTTAAACAATGAGGCAAACTGGTACACTTGCTATATGTGCAAATTTGTGTGCTTGAACCAAGGCCTCAAATGGGCTGAACAGTTAAACAAAACTATCATTGTAAGCATTCAAGTCATCGAATGTTGTTGAAGTCAGTGACTTTTTAATTATGTTAAACAGGATATTGATATCTTGATATTTCAGCATTCTCATAAAAGCTTTTTTTCGTTAGTAGGGCACAAAAGTTGAATATTTATGAATGCTCTTTATAGTGTTTACATGATCCCTTGGTATTAAAGTAGCATTACTGGAGTAGTTGTTACCTTCTGCAAAACAAAACCAGAATATTAAAGCAAGATTGTTTAGACATATAAGGAAAAGAAAGATTCCCATTAATATCAGGTCACATGTTTTATCTTTCAACTTTTCACCTGTTGCACCTGCTAAAACAGTGGTGTGTTGCACGATGCTTTCTATTACATAAATGTATTGGGAACTGTTTTTGCCATTAGGGGTGGATTATTGTAACAGTAGTTTCCTGATGACTTCATAGTAAATTCCAGCTGCCCAAACAGTTATTTTCCAGAAGAGGTTATCTGTAGTGCACTTGCACAAAATTATGCTTAAAAGGGCACTCATAGTTCCCTTGGGACTTACAAACCAAACCTTTTGTCAAATCCTTAGTAAACACGAAATTCTTTGTTTTCATTCTGTGCAAGTGGTAACAGTATGGGCGCTACTGCAATTTGTGATTCTGGATTAAACAAATAAAAATTACATTATGCAGGGAAAGAGAAATGCAAGTCTGCAGTGCAGGCTTCCTGTTGTGAAGGAATAGATAGCACAATGGTTCTCAAATGTGGTTTTTTTTTCTAGAGAATTTTTAGGCTGGTGACATAAAGATAAGGGCGTGGAGATTGCAGTGCCCTACCTGAAATGGCACTCCTCCCTGTCCAGTGGAGCCTTTTGAAGGCATGGGTAGCCACAGAGCAGGAGGGGATGCTGGTTGAGAAGCTGGCCTAAGGGAGTAGAGATTAATTTTTATATGGGATGTTAATGTACAGTGGTATATGTCTTTTTTAGGGTAAATCCGGATTGATTATTGTTGTTTAGGGTTTTTTTTTTTTGTCTTTAAACAGTAGCCTAATTGCTTGTACAAGCTCTTTAGGTAATGTCTTGAAGGCTGCATTAGACATTATCATGACTAGTCACACAATTCAAAGGGTCCTTCCCAGACTTAAGAAGCCATAATTAATATGGAGTCAAACATTTCTGGCAATTGCTGTCTTTGAAATGCGTATTAATATATATTTAATGAAGAATACACGATCCTGTCATTGACTCTTCGATAAATCTTGTGGCAGGAAAATCAAATCTTGGAGTTTTACCAGTTTGTCAGACCCTAAGAACATCAAATAACTTCTCTCTGCCAACTTCTTTCTAGCAAATAACAGTAGTCTGCAGGGATTTCGAATAACACGTTGTTCCAAGGATCATTTAATTTTAATAATGATCTTTATTAGATGTATTACTCTATATATGTTGAAAAAGTCATGCAGTTTTTAATGAACTTTCACAACATGTCTGTAAATTGAATAGATTATCATCATCACATTCACTTTGGGAAGGAGAGTGGCAGCAGTGGGGAAAATTGGTAGATTAGCTGTTCATAGAATTCAAGGTCTTCCATCCCACTGCTCTGGTCATTGATTTCTCCTGCACTCACTGACTATCTGCTTCTAGTTATCCATGTGTGAGAGCCTGACGAGTCAAGACCTATGATGCAAATCCTGCAAAAACTAATTCATTGATTTCTTTTGTTCTTGTATTCTTCTCGATGTTCACATGTAGGACAACCCCCCTTTTTTTTCAGCCATTTTCTCTTTCCATGACACTCTCATCTACTTACTGGTGTTGCTTTGCTCTCCCATTGTATTCATTGAAGGTTTGTGTTAGGTGCAGTTAGCTTCCATCCTTGTTGGTCCCACAAAGTCCTGCAGGAATGATCTGCGTTACCATTCAGTGTATAGATCCAACATATATCCAATATGACCATCTTCTCTGGGGTGTAATCTTCAGGTTTGTGACTTCTCAGACCTCTTTAATGATGAGGAATCTTTCCAGTGCCCATAAATTATCCCACTGAGGCTGACATTAGTTTGGCTCAGTCGTTGCTTGTCCTGTGCATTTGACAGAGCCATAGATTTCTCATTTGTTTTTTAGCATTTTAAATGAGTGGGTGAGGTGGCTTTACTGGAATGATTTTACCTGTCTCAGAAAGTCAGGTGGACCTGATGAAAATCTGACTCCTGTATCTGTAGGGAGAGTAGTTGTGCCAGGATGCTTTCTCACTCCTACACAGCGCTGGAGATTTTGGAGGTCTGTGGATTTTTATGTAAGATTGGTACCTCACCGCTAGGATTCCTGCACTCTCAGCTTTTCTATATTCCTCATTTTGAGGATGTTATTTTGATCCATGTTGAGAAGAAGATTCTTTCTTCTCTGGAGAAAGTTTTGAAGTGATGGAAGCCTGTCAAAAAATTAATTTTGTTTGCTGACAATAACTCAATTTGATCCCAGACAATTTGTAATGAAAATACTTTTCTTCTTGCTAATCCAATGTTATGATAATTACAAGCAGCAGATCAATAGCGGGAAGTATAGAATTGGAAGTGTTACTTCAGATATTAAGCCACAAATTGATTTCCCTGTCAAACCTTAAGTAAGTGCTGTATCAACACATATTTCAAAGATTGGAGGACATTCTGAAATGTAATAGTGATGGACTGAAGAAAAGAGAACAAGGATTTGTTTTATGCAGGTGTATTAACTCTTTGCATCCTGAATCTACACAATCCTGCTATTAACTTATTATGTTTTGCACTCATGCATTACATCAGTGATTTCTGATTATTGCTCCACTTGGTTCTGATAACATACGGGATTATCTCTCGATAATAACAATCCTCGCTTGAATTAGGAGGAACCACCAGTACTTGCACACGATCCAACACAAGTCTTATGCAACTGTCAAAGTATTCAAGCATTTATATGTCAGATATTCTAATCCAAGTCAGTTATTGACCAAAATAATTCTTTCTTAGGAAAATAAAGACAACACCAGAAGACCTTCACATCACATAAGATTCTTGAATTTCCTTGGACAACTGATGACTGTTGCAACTCAGTCTGGCTAAATCATACTGACCTGCTCTAAAGAAAGTAGAGGGGAAAAAAATCTGAGAAATTCTAGAATTCTTTGGGAAAAGAAACAGATAATAGAAATTTATGGCTTGTAGTTTTTCTTCCAAAACCTGAGACACATAGTGTTTTTGAGATTACTTTTCCCTCTTAATGGGCAGAAGTATGAAAGTTGTCCTCATACTACTATGGGCACACTGGGGTTTTAGAAGCTGTAAATGTCACTGCTCAATTCACTTTATGGTGTTTCTTTTAAAAGCCATTAAGGAAGATTGAATGGAGTAATGCGTCTCTGAAGAATTTGTTCTTGAATATGTTTTTTAAGCATTCAATGTTGTTGTGGCTCAGACATAAGACGTTTGAGAAGTCAGCTTCTTCTCTAGGAACCCTTGCCAAGTACACGCAGTGATCTGGGAAAAATAGTTTTTGCTTTCTGTGGGTTGTCTCTCCCTTGATAAGCTTCTAGAAGGAGCACTTAGGAGTGTGAGGTTTTGTTTGCTCTCTTCCTAATGCTAGGAGATTCTGCAGGGAGGGGTTTGGTGGATCATTAATCTTTTGTTGTTGTTCTTCTTCAGATAAGGCCTGCTATTTTTTCTGACAGTACCGAGTCTTTTGAATTTCTTTTGCTAGTGCAGAAATTAAGACTTTTGACTGGATGTGAGTAGTCAGAGCAGTAAGTCTCTTTGGTGTAAACCTCTCTCACCTACTAACCGGCCAGTCCTCTTGAGCAGAGATGACTAATTGAGCAGTCAGGACTTCTTGTATTTTTCCTAATAGAAATCACTCCTGTGTTTAACTGTTTATTAGTATGAGTCGGAAGGAAGGTGGTAATTCTCATGTCTTGGCCACCACTGAAGCTCTGTCAGCCAGTTGTGATTAGCTTGATTATTTAATTACTTTTCCAGCACTAAGAATAAGTATTGCTTCACAGTGGAGAACAGAGGAAAACTGCAGGTGTCTCTTCAGCAGAGCAAGAAGGCTTTTCTCTGGTCTAGCCTTTTGTTGTTACAGCAATGTTTCCAGCTGTGATACTTCCTTGCTGCCAAGTAGTAGTAAATAGCTGTATAAATCATAGTAATGCTTGTACCATTCGGGTACAGCTGATTGCTTTTTTTTACTCTAATGGGTGTACATACACTTATTCTCATATTTCAAAGTTAATTGTTAATATTTCTGTAAAAGGAATAGCATTGGGAATTGAAGAATGAACGCTTTTGAAGTGCTTTATCTTCAGACTTTGGATTTCATTCCTCACTTGAAGCATACACAGTTTTGTTTCAATTGTATTTTAATTTTATTTTTAACAAGACTCTCTTCAGAACTAGAAGGCAGTAGCCATGGCCTGCCTGACCCAGAGGGCAGTCAGTAACAGTGCAGGTATGTTGAATTTATGACAGCAAATACAGACTGCTGCTGTCCGTGCTACCTACAGGCAGAGCTCAAAATGATGGAGAGAAGTGATGACATATCTCGGTGCTGGCACTTGCAGCCTGGAGCCCAGCAGAGTTTAGCTGAGTGCTGTTCACATTTCTCAAGAGGGAATGGGTAGGTAGGAGGCCCATGTGGATGGGAAGTTCATAGCCACCAGAGAAGGGTGAGTGAAGTAGTGAGAAGACTAGAAAGGACTAGTGTCCTGAGTTGTTTGTTCTTGACTACCTTCTTTGTACAGAGCCATAGGTATGCCTGGCTTTTTGTATAACTGCAAATGATAGTTTGCCGTAAAAGCTTACACTCAAAGCTGAATGTGGGTCTATGATAGCTCTTGAGGGTGAATAAAAGGAAGAATATATGTTATGTGATGCATTGCTTTGGGTTCTTTCTGGTTAGAGAAACCTGTATCTCCATAGGCACTTGCTGACTTGCAATAGGAGTCAAAATAGATTTTGCTAAAGGGAAAATAATAAATACAGGGAAAAAATCAGACCACTTGTTATCCTTTTGCTCAAAGCATATTGAGATGGACCCGAAGAGGAATCCTGGCAGAGTTGCTCGTCCAGCCTCAGCTGCAGTCCGGGTGACTGATTTGAGTTGGCGAGGCAACCTAAATCCCAGTCCGCTGATTAAAGATGACGGAGAGCTACTTATGGATGAATACCTTTCCCCCAGGAAACTGGTGAGTAGACATCCAACTTTTTAATGAAGTAGAAGAGGCAAACTGGCATATACAGAGCTGCATTAACTTAACCTTCCAGCTGCTCTTGTGATGATTGCAGATTGTTGCATATCTGACAGTTAGACTTCTGCATAAAGTAGATTCTGTCTTATGGAAATTTATCAAATGCGTGTCCTCTTTTCACCTTGTTTCATTTAAAAAATACTCCCAGCATGAATGTTGCTGTCTTTATTGCCAGCTTTCTTGAAACAGTGTGAAGAAAAGTACAGGTCGCATAATTATAATTTAAACAGATGTCATTAATGCCATCTGAAGTACCTTGAATCTTAGCATTAGAAAAAGCTTTTTACATTAACCTTGTTCTAAAGAGTGGAATATAACTTTAAAAGCACAACTTTATTTTGAATTAGTGAAATCTTCTGTCCTGCTAAGAAGCCAATTAAAATATTCTGCAAGTGCTGTAAGTACTTTCTGTATATATCAAAGTGTGCGAAATTTCAAAGCACATTTGAAAGCCATGTTCCTTTTTGACTGGGGGAAATGATTTTGACATGCAGCCTGTTGAAAGAGAGTAACATGCTGAAATCTCTTGTGAAGGAATATTTGGTTGCATATTGTACTGTATTTGCTCAGGACTGATTAAGGGTGAAATCCTTTGGGACCTGTCGAAGCTGAGAAAATAACCTCACTTATCTCTGCTAAAGAAAGGGAGAGCTGAGAGCAGAAGTTAAGGGGAGAAGCTCTAGCTTTCTGTGTTGCAGAGCTGGGTAGAAATCAGTGACAGACAGATGGGGCCAAGGCCGTGGTTTGAATGCTCCCAGCAGGCAGGGTGGTGATTTCGGTGTCTGTAGTCCTCTGTGCATCCACTGCACCGGTGGAGAGACACTACCTTCTGCAGGGGGCATATTCCAGCTGCAGGTTTACGCCACTCCCTAACTATATACCCGTGACAATTTTGACTGTGCACTGTATATTAGACAGCAAGTTGTTCTCAGAAGTACTCCTCCCTTAGTAGCTAAGTCTTTTAGTTTTTATAAAATGTTTGGAGATGCAAAAATCACTTTCTGCAGAGTGTATATTTTAAGCTTTCTAGAGAAAAATTGATATATGATCTTATGATCTATGCCTTTCACTTTCCTTTGGCTCATGTGAACCTCTGACAACTTCCTGGTCTTTTTTTTAAATCCGGAATAGAGTTTGACTAGTCTAATGTGTTTGTGGCCTGCAATACCCTGTATAAATCCAATGGGAAGCTTTCAGATTAGTCTGTTTTCTTAGGGCATGAACCGAAGCCCATTAGAATAACCAAAACAGCTGCCCTCTGACTTCAATAAACTCTGAATTAAACCCTTAGGAAGTTTTTTTGTTGTCATGAAATTCTTCTCTTTCTGAAGCTCTGGCTGCTTTTAGTTCACAGTAAATTGTAAGCGTAAAAGTATGTATGTAAGGCAAAGAAAAACGTAAGCCAATGTTACCCACACGCCATTTAGTTGCAGTTCACTATTTTCTAATATTATTAAAAATAGAAATCAGAAGTTAAATTCTCCACAATTCTGGGCTATTTTTAAAAATGGGAAAACCCCCTTTATTATTCGTATGTATTCTATTAAATATAATCAAGTCTTGCCTCTTTAAGATTGTGTGTATTAACATTTGTAAGGAATTCCATTTCAAAGACTCTTTTAAATGGATGCATACTGTCCTACTAATTTTTCTGGACACAGTTATTTCCTGGCCCTAGAACCCAACATTTGAGTTGGCATAGCTGGGATATTTACTGCTCAGAGGAAAAATTATATGGCATTGTCAAGGAAACATTAACAACTTTTATAGCTTGTTTTAATAACGTATCCAATCTATCTATCCTTTGACCTTTATGTTGATCAAATGGAAACCGCTGCTTCCATAAATTTGCTTCATCTGGATTTGCAAATGTAAAAATAGAGACACTGTTCAAACACTTAATCCAAAACAAGTTTTCACATGCATATTTTTTTAAGGAACCGCATGCCATTGATAACCAAATGGTTTGAAAGGTTGTTTTGCTTAAATCAATACACTTGCAATATCTTCTTGATTGTCTTTTAGTTGTGAATATTTTAGGAGGTATTGATAGTAATTGCTGAAGTGCTCTGAAAAGGAAACAAATAGATTTTTAAAATACATGCTCATTAAAGTAAAATTATTTTACATTCAAGTAAGGACATAGGCCCCAGTTCTGCAGTGTCGTGTAGGCAGATTTCTGGACACCTGATGGAGGTTCCTGAGGGAGGTTTTTGTTCTGAGACATATACTCAGCTTCACTTCTTGCCCTTGCACCAGTTCAGCTTGAGCTCGGGGAGGCTGGAAGATCTAGCTGTGTAGAATCTATGAAGATTGGGTGCCTTGGATTGCAGCTTTGTCTCTACCTGCACATTTTACTAATTTTGTCCTTTTTCCAGGGGAATAGCACTCTGTTTAGTAGTGAAAACATTAGCAGCCTACACTAGCGGTGTGTATTTTTACGGTGTCATTATTAAGGACACTCTAAAAGGTGTGATACTTTTATTTCTTCACTTTTTTCCCAGTTGCCAGGTTGTTTTCCTCCAAAGAAAGGAAAGTTTGGCTTAAACTGATTCTTCTTTTCTTTTTCTTTTTTTCCTTTTTGCTTTCTTGGACCCTGTAGCACAGAAGACAACTTCTACAAAACCATTTGTTGCTTGCCCATTCTCTTCCTCTCCATAGCAGATCCTTACCTCACCTCACTTAAATCTTATACTTGCAGGGTTATACCACAGGGTTTGTGGTCTCCTGTGGCCTCGTTTCAACGTAATGTTCACTTTGAAATCCTGTGTCATTCCATATCCCCATTATGTTAATCCCATTTTCTGTAGTTTCTGCTTGCTGCCATCTCTCTTGTTGCAATGTCATGTAGTGCCCTTTTATATTTAAATACTCTTCATCCAAGCTACAAGTCAAAAGCTTTTGATGCAAGGGTTGGTATCATTAGATGTTCTTTCTATTCTTTCTGCTAGTATCAATGTCAATTTTCTGTTGTACTGTTTAATCTTCATCTATATGAATAGGCATTCTTGCTTTTCCATTTGTGCCTGTCCTATAAATATTTCTAGCTTCCTGCTCTGGCTGTACTTGTGTTGTGCTTGTGTGTTGTTGTTGGGTGTTGTAGAATACCAGGGTGAGCAAATTCCCCATTCTCTCCTTGTTCCGAAAACTGCCTATTAATGGGCAATACATTGCAATTAATTTTTAACTTTATTACTGCTGTGGCACAGATTTCTCATTAAGTGTGGAGCAACTGAAATTAAGTGCTCCACCTGTCTTGAATCAGCTTTTTATGTTGTTCTATTAACCCCATCCCTTCCCCGCTGTCTGCAAAGGACTTTCCTGACTTTCACAAAAATCGTTCCACTTCTCAGAATAAACTCATTTTCCAAGGTCAAATGTCTTCCAGATAATTGTCACGTTATCAAACCTAATCACGTTTGTGCATGATCTTTAGAAAAGAAAGGAAGTATTCTTATTTCGCTATTTATTGATCCTGCTCCAATTAATCATGTTTTCTAAACTTAGGAACATGTGTTCGGAAATGGTGTTTAGTTTTGTTGCTCAGGAGGTTCGGGTATATTTCATACGGTATGCACTCATCCTCATGGGGAGAAGAAAATCCTGGAGGGTCCTGGAACAACAGATTGGATTCTTGCTGAAATGACTCAATCGTTTCCTTTTTTCCTTGGCAGAAAGTTTTCCTCTCAGTTGTAAGCCAAATGGATTTGAGGGGAAAAAAAAAGGAAATCAAGGAAGCAAGTGTAAAATCTTGATAAATTAAGTGGAATCAATGAGATGGAAGTAACTGGCTGAATTCAGATCTGCCGAATCCTTCATTAGAATTGCATAATCATTCAAATATAATAATTTAAAAAAAGGTTTGAAGGGATCTCTGGAGGTCTTCCAGTTCAATCTTCTGCTCAAAGCACAGCTAGTTTCAAAGTTAGATCAGATTGCTCAAGGTAGCAGATAGTAGTAAACATCATACCGTGAACAGGAAGAAAATTACAAAGCCTCATTTAGTTTCAGAGCTTTCCTTTTATATGTTCTTATCCTAACAATAATGCCTTTACTACAGTGAATGCTTGTAGTTGTTATATTAGTGTTCATCTTGCTACTTAGGCATTTGATGCTTTACATGCAAATTGTCACATCAGGAATCTTTATATTTAAATGCATACACGCAGATATGCATGCCTTTATATGAAAAAAACAGATTTTCATTTGCATACAGTCACAGCTGCTTAGCTAACATAAAATGGCAGATTAGTCTTGAGTTTTGTGTGTTCAGTGATACAATATTGAGCAATATTTGTAGCTACTTATTATGCACCGAATTGCTAGATAGGAAAAAAATTAATATTGAGGTACGACTTTTTTTATATCTATGTGAGTGAAAGTAAATCCTCAAAACAAATTTAAAGCAAAAATTGATGTAAGAATATATCTACTATCCTGTCTACTCCTGACCTGCATGTTAATTCAGTGCATAATTAAAATTGAGCTTGTTTCCTCCTGTAGAAATGATGCAGCCTATATCTGGAAGATCAGCAAACTTCTCATATAGTTTCTCGTGCCTCATGTGCCCTTTGAAGTTTGTGATAGTTAGGAGATGTCCCAGCAGCTTGCAGCATCAGACCCTTAATACTGGTTTAAAAACAGAAGGTGTCAGTACTGTGAATCCCCAGTACTGGTCAGTCCCCAGTACGGGTCAGGGGGCAGTTGAACTGGAGACAGCAAGATTAGGCAGGGCCTATCAATGTATAGTTGTTGGCGTAACTCGGAGGCTTCGGCACAAGAATAAAGACATTTTTACTAATGCATCCACCACCACTTAAATGTCATAATTATTGCTCTCATCTACACTTTTCGTACAAGCCAAGAAGTTCTGTCTTTATCGCAGATTGAACACCTAGCTAATCTCTTCATCTGAGCTGAGAGAAGAATGTATTTGTACGTATATGTAGAAAGGAGTGAAATACAGCTATATATTGTCATGACGGGCATCTGCAGCTTGTAGCCATTTTAAACCCACCTGGACGCGTTCCTGTGCAGCCTGCGCTAGGTGACCCTGCTCTGGCAGGGGGGTTGGACTAGATGATCTCCAGAGGTCCCTTCCAACCCCTACCATTCTGTGATTCTGTGTGATTCTGTGACCACAGGGAAGGTCTGTTCCCGCTCATTGAAAATCCCTTGACTTAGAATCACTCAAAACCTTGTTAAAGTTCTAGTAATTTTCTTCTTAGAAGAACATACTTTGTCATACTTTTAGCAACACTAGGGTTTTTGTGCAGGGAGAAATTACACTTGAGTTGGGAATTTGAAATAAAATCCTTGCAAAAAGCAACAAACACATGAATGGACATGAATCTAGTATTTGCATACAGGTGCAGTATTAAAAGAAAATAAGCTCACCACTCAGGAATTCCTGTCTTAGCCAAATTAACCAGGAACAGCAAAATAAATGCACAGCTGGAAATACTTCTCTGACAGCTGCACACAACATGCTCTTCAGCACTATATCTACTTTTCTTAGAGTATGTGAAAAATCTAGGGAAGAGAGAAGAAATCAGTTGTATACACCAGCTTTAATTGAACAGATATTATTTGCCAATTAAGGAATTTACAGAGAGCTGCAAGTGGGGCTTGAACTGTATTTCCCTGCATCCCCAGGTGACCGTTCTGCTGGTTGGGAAGCTCTGCAAGCACTGAAGTATTTTTCACTTGCAATTATTTGCAGAATACTTATTGGCTCTTCCTGTCAGTCAGAAGAAAATTTTTCCAAACTAGTGCACGCTCTGCAGTTAGATATTGGCCAGACGTTTTGCATGATGGGAATGGTTTGTGAGCCATCATGGAGTTGCTTCGTAAAATACTGGCTAAATTGTTTACCAATAGCTTCTGCATGATCTCATGGAAAATAGTTTTACTCCTATTTTGAAGGAGGTGCAAAAAAGTAAAGCAGACTTTTCTCTGTCTTTGTTTTACTTATCATTTATTCATCTTCAAAGAATGGTGCAGTGCTTTACCATGGAAATTGATCCTTTCAAATAAACAAATTTAGGGTGGAGTATAACGCTCGCTGCCCAGAATCAAGCTGTCAGGCCACCTTCTTGAACGTCATGTGCCGGAAAGATTTTTCGTGTTTGATTCTTCAGAAAACAACCTCCTTCTCTATCTAACTGATACCTGCCTCACTGGGCAGTAGATGGCAAGCAGAATCCTCTCTGGACACCAACAATCAGCCTGGAATTATAGTTAGTTTTTTCAAGTATGTTTTTGATGTAAAATAGCTCCGAGTATATCCAGCTCTTCGCCTAGAACAGATCCTTGGTCCCTTTTTGTCTGCGCTATGTTGAGGCTGAGCAGCTGTAAACAGCCAAAGAAATCCCTAGATGGCACAGCACCTTCATGTCTGTAAGCATTCCTGGGGCACAGGCACAGAGACTTTCTGTCCCTGGCTGTCAGAACAGCCCTTTAAATTAGGGCAGGAGCCTTCCTGGACCTGGCATGGCTAGGAACGAAGAGATGGAGAGCGCCTGAGCATCACTTCTACCCGCGTGGTGCCAGACATCTCTCTGTCCAAGATGATGATCCCTTCAGTGTGTTTGGCCATGATTTTTTTTTTTTCTTTTGCTACCCAATAGCAGCAAAATTCTTCCTAAATATCCCTCCTTTCAAATTTTGATGAAGGTTCCCATGCTTTGAAATTAAACAACGACATAAAAGGGAGATCCTGCTAAATATGTGTCATCTTTATTTTAAATGTTTCCACATCCTTCCCTAAATGTCCCCCATTCCTGGTGCCAGAATTTTAGCTGTGACGCATGAGATGTATCACACTTCCAGCTGCACCAGTAAGCCAAGAAAGGTGTCTGGGGAGTAGGAGTGTCCTAACTATCTTCCACAGGAACCGTTCACCACGTAACATTCTCTTGAACTGCCGCCCTGGCCTTTTGCTTGCTAACTAGCTTGCAGTCAACACCTGGGGTCTCTGTGCTTCTTTAAATGAGCTCATATCTTCAACCCAAGAGTGTTTCTCGTTTCCTTCATGCAGTACAATAGCTTTTGCATCCCGTAGCCAATCGGTTCCAAGCTCTCCAAGCACCTCCTCGGCATCAGCAGATGGAAGGACAGTGATTTTCAGAGACTCTTGGAGAAGCAGAACAGGGAAGTGGGGACTGACAGCACATGGAGTCTGTCACATCTGGTTAGCACATGCTTCAAGGCAGCTATCTATAGTTCAAAGAGCTGGTGGTGGCAGCCAATAACCCTTTCCAGCACTGGAGCCACAGCTCTGCTGGTTGCAGTACAAAATATGGAAGTACTGAGCAGCTCATCTCTCAGGGGAAAAAGTACTAATCGTGGATCTGGAAGAGTAAAAGGAGGGCAAAGAAGCACACCGGTAATCCCTGCTATGAGGAAAAGGAATAGGGAACCCTAGAAGAGGAGAGAATATAACTTTATGCAGCTTTTATGCTTGGATTTTGAGAGAGGAGAATAAGGAGTAGAACTGTCAAAGGAAGCTGTCTAGAATACAGCAGGGGGAAGGACAGTGTGCAGGGAACTTGCAGACAGCAGAGGAGAAAGGCAAAGGCTCCTTTTGGTGCCAGGACCTTCTGCTATTCTACTGACAAAGTGTATGACCTTATGCTTGTTACTTGTTCTGCAACCTCTTCTGATTCTGTCTTCTAATGATATTGGCTCTTAAGACTATTTTGATGGGGAGAGGGGAGGTATTTTTCAGAAGAAGCTTCCTTTAATGACAATGAGCTTGTGTCCAAGTCCAGAAAAGCGAGTGCATGGTTGTGTGCCAGGATGTCAGCTAGCTCTCGTTTCTCACATACTCTCATGCTCTATGACAGACAGTGTCATCTGCTTAAAAAGGATTACTGCAAAATGTGTCTTGCAGGGAGGGAACTTGTGTTTACTTGGTGGGAGGAAGAAGTCTGTAGTTGGTAAGATTGCCTTCTTTGCAGGACCAAAACCATTTTTGTGGTGGCTGCATCTGGGGATAGAAAGCAAATTTCTGTATGCCACTGGGGACTCCCAAGTTTTCATCTGAGACCGTTGTTTCTTATACTCTAGTGGTGAGGCAAGAAAGTCTAGAAGCTTTCTTAGGCTCAGCCTAATTAAAATCGCAGTTTAAAAACATAAGTTTAGAAATAATTTTAAACACAATGTTTTAAAGACGATTCAAAAACAGTCGAAGATTTTGGATAACTCTGTTTCTTAGGAGTCCAAGTCAAGACCTTACAAAGGGAGTCAGTTTTTCAAGGATGGATGCTCAGCCTTTTCGGGAAACCATGCCCTTTTAAACTGTCACCTCAGTTACACTCAGACTATGTTTGGTCCTTGGTAAGAGGATGTGGAACCATCAGAGTGAATTAAGTTGCAGTCGCTTGTGCGCAACACAAATTTTAGTTGGAGCAGGAATGTCGCAACTGCCTTTTTCCCCTGCAAAATGAACTAGATGTTCTTGTGGTTAGTTTTTCTCCCCAAAACTCATAAACAGAGGTGGTCCTACACATTCCCTTCTAATGAATAATTTCCCCCTTATTAAACAAACTCAAGAATGTTGTAACTTTTTAATAGTAAGAAAACTTGTCCCCTGTACATGGAGGTTGTTTAATGACTTCCTGCCTTCATCTTAGAGGGGTAAAAGGCAGGTGACAATAATTCTTTCAGCCCATGCTGTTGATTCATCATTGAGGAGGAGACACTGATGCCAGGGTCAGACATTTCTTTGAAGTGGACTTTTTTACCCTCACGTGCTAGTTCTTTTGACACAGAAAGGTGAAAATTTAGTAGTTGTATCACTATGCATAGCATCAGTTCTTTCAGGCAGTTATTGTGACACAAAAACCCCGTTTCTTGTCTCTCAAGGAGTGTTTCAGACCCTTCATGAACTGCTAACACATCAGGAAGAAAGGACGCAGTTCCCTCCCTCAGTTTTGTTGAATTTGTGTGTGGAAGGATCCACTAAGCACCCAAAGCTGATGCAAAGGAGGTGGTAGGACATGTAGCCTGGATGAGGCAAGCGAGGGAGTGAGGATCTGGGTCATAGGAGGAAGGAACAGGGGATAGAGCAGTGCTAACATGAGATTGCTTCAGCTGCTCGTGGAATTGCAGCCTGGTATTTTAGGACTTCACAGCCTTGCTGTATTTTTCACTGTGTGTCCTAGAGCTTCCCTCCCTCCTCTGCATTTCTGTCCTCCTGCTTACCTCTGTCAAGGCAAAATCTATATGTATGTAACAGCACAAACTTTAGGATATTAGGAAAGATCCAGTGATAAGGTAGGAAAGGTCCTGCATTCATACACAAACCCTTCCTTAAAGCAGTGGTTGATCCTGTTACTAAGATTTTGCAAAAATAATGAAATATTTTGGAGACTTCTGTTTGAATTGCCTAGATATTTTCAAAGGAATTCGTAATTCTTGAAATTAGTGTTGTCTTCTTTCAGAAAAGGGAGCTTCTTGAGCTAAAATCGTGTTTCCTTTTCATAGTTTTGGGTTAAAAGGCTAAACAGTGTGTTTTGTTGAGTTTTACTGCCTAGTGCCATTTTGATTACAGGTGACACTTAAGGGTAACACTTCCTATCTGCTGAGTATTAGCACAAGACTTATGCAAATCTTAAAGCATGGACATACTGTTTAAATTAAGTTAATTGGCATGTAGGTCTGTTGTTGATTTGCAGCTTGAATGTAACCCTCAGCCTTGACTCTTTAAGCAGTATAGAAGTTATGTGAGACTAGAACAATTCGGAACTACAAGGAAGAAAGATCTTTGAATACTAAATTTATTTCAATGTGATCGCATGTCTAGCCATTTTGACCTGGAGTATATGTTGACAAAGCACTGGTTGAAAGGCTTGTTACACCTTTTTGCTCCTGTGTCAGCTGGTTTATTGCACCAGAGTACACCTTTATCTCTGCTTATCTTCACAGAAAGTTTTGACAGGGGTAGATGATCTGCAGCGAGTGAAGGCCCTAGAGGTGCGAGTAGATACAAGAGAGAACAGCTTGGGAAGCTTTGGTAAGAAAACACTTTATATCTTCTGATCACCACCTCAGATTTCCCTTGATCGTGTTTTGAAGCAGGACTGGGGACTCAGGAACAGTGTAACGTACTGTTCTGCTCAAGAGCTCTTGAAACATGATCTCCCTGGTACCTCTCACTCCTTGATCTCTGTTTTCTTCTGTGAGGCTCTAAATAGGACTGAAAACTATGGCAATGGGATGAGTGACACCGCTTCTGTCTAAAGCAAATTAGTTTGAATAAATTCCTCTGGAATGACATGCCTCTAGGCCCTAAATGAGCATTTACTGATTACTTTGCCCTCTAGAGTACTTGGCGCTACTCTAGCAAAACAATAGCCAAAGTTCAGTTTCTCACCACTATGAGATTCCCCTGTGGCTGAAAAATCGCTGGTGGTATCAGGCTGCTCATGCTGCCAGCAGCCTGTCTTTGCGTCCTGTACTGTCTCATCGAGCTGTGCTGGATGATGCGCTTGATAGATATGTCATTTTGGTGAGCCCCAAACAGCCTTAATGCTTGTGTCTATGTCATGGTCACTGCACTGTGGAAGTAAGGAAGTATGAAAGAAATTCCCTCTGTAGCAGAGTTAGCACTGAGAATATGAAACCTTCCTTTTTTCTAGTACTGGCAGTCATTTTCTGTCATGTGGATTCCCATCACAACCAAGTCCATCTTTTGCTACACTGAAGCTGAGTAACTACTGCAGGGTAATATTTTCTGTGACAAAAGGAGTTGCGTCCCCAAAAGTGTGCTGGTATTTTCAGCCAAGCAGTTCATTTTCATGTGCAAGTGACTATAATGTAACAGGCAATTAGCTTTAGTGGGTCTTTTGATGTCAATTTGTCAAGAATGGTTAAGCACGTAGAGTGAAGGGGGCTTTTGTCTTGAATTATATAGCCACTTTGTATTGGTTATTCTGTTTATTTCATAAATAGGTCTCTTCCTGATAGGGACTTGATAATTTAAGGTAAATTACATCAATTTCTTTCAGAGATCATAATCTATTCAGTCATGTTTCCTCCAGTTGATAAGAAAATCTCCTTATGCCATTTCTACAATGCTCGAAAGTGGTGCTCCCATTCCTATGCCATTTTACATTAGCTGCGGCAAGATAGCAAAATGTTTCACCTTTTTCACTCTGTACTTCCCTTTCCTTTCTACTGCTGGAAAGTAGTACCCTTTCTTTCTTCTACCCTTTCTTTCTGCTCCCCGTGGTGAGGCTTTTGCAACTTTTACAGAATACAGAGCACTATTCCCATGTTGCAAACAATTTCCATCTTGTTTATGTCCCACCATTTCCACCAAGAGTTGGCCCTTGAGGCCTATAATAACCAGCAGCTGCAGGTCCCCACGGCTTTTGAGAATAACAGAATATCAAGACCATCCTGAATTTCCTTTAGTCTTTTTTTTTTAAAGTGCATTTCTGAATTTCCTCCCTGTGAACATCTCTTTGCAAATGTCAGCAGGTGGTTAGGACAGACTGCACATAACTCTGGGTCACCTGGAACCCTTGCAGCACTTGAATCCCAAATTCACATTGCAATTTCCACTTGAGAAACGTTTCAATGCTCGCAGCCATACACAGACTGTAACACAAGCACTGTGTTAACCTACATCTCCTTTAGCAAGATTTCCAGAGTGATTTAAAATGTGTTGCTTGAGTTTTTCTTACGAGCATTCCACTTTGGGATGTGCTAAACTTTAAATTTTAAACATCCTGCTAAATTTTCCCAGTTCATCAGGTCAGCCTCAACACAATGGTGTGACATGGTGGGGAGGAATGGTTACGTTTCTTAGGGACAGGTTGTGGGCTAAAACATGAAAAGGACAATATTAAAATATTTTCACGTGATCAGTTTTAAAATTTAGGAAAGGCGTCGTGCCAGAGCTTGAATCTGAGTCTTAGCAGGGCTCAGGGTAATTGTTGAAATCTCTAGCTGTTTGTTTTCAGTGCACCTTGCTGAGTGACAGGCGAAACACTAAACCGCCCTGGCAAGTCTTGTAACCAGCTTTGCAGATCTTGGACTTCACTTCTGTGCTCTTCAGCTGCATGTAGGCTTCAGTTCATACTCAAACAGATGGACTATTTCCTTTTCATTAGCTTATCCCTTCGGTTTTGATTGCTGACAGGTCTGGGACCGAATTCATGACCAGCTCGTAAAAATTCCTGTTGAAAGTAATGGTGGGATAGAGTCATTTAAGACACTATATAGTTCTCTTATTTCTAAGTGATTTTAATAGCTACAAATCAAGTTACCCACAGTGCTGTTCGCTGGTACTTATTGAATTGTTGCCTGCTGGTGGCCAGGCTAAGTTGATTACATGTCTGGAGACTGCAGCTTCTCTTGCACGTGTTTTATCAAGGATAAGCTCTGCTAAAGGTTCAGAAGTAGGCACACGTTATTTTTCAGTCAGGGTCATCTCTTTCCTCTTGCTCTATTTGTCGGTATTCCTGTTGCAAAGCTGGGAGATGCCTGTCGGCAGCCAGCATCGCAGTGGCAGGTGCTTGCGTGGTCAGGAAGCCAGTGTGGAGGCTGGAGGTGCGAGCCCCCATTTGCGTCCCTGCCCACAGCTGGTCTTGGTTTAGCTGTTGCTGACAAGCCTCACTGAGAAGGTGCCACAGCACCCGCTGCAGCAGGGCTTGGGCAGGTTCTCCAGGAGTCACAAGTACGTACTGGGGCAGCGAGCTTATGTTGAACCCTGTACTGATGTGGTTTTTTGGGAGATTCTCATCTCAGGTAGCTAGACTGCAGCTAGCTTGGGTTTACCTGCAAGTGCTGCGGTCTTATGTCCAATTGCATTGCCCAGTTCACCCCAGAAACATGTAAAAAATGCACATTTAGAACATGCACGGAAATAAAATCAAGGTGATATATCTTACTTGATCAAATACAGCTTAAGTGAATTAAATAGCCAGTTTAATTTATGTATCAGGTTGCTCTTGCTAGAAGAGCGCAGCCTGTGTTCACATGTCTGTTTTGTACTGCAGGATCAACAAAACACATAGGTTGCCTGATGTCAACACAAGTGTTTGTCAGTAATTTTTTGTGTATGTTTTTCACTAGTCTGTATTCCAGAAGGCATAAAGAAGTCAAGCCACGATGATTTTTTGTTAATAATAGAAAACCAAAATATATGGTGCTACCTCAAGAATACATTGTAATGTAAACAACAAGTATTATAAGTGTTGTAGCTTGTAGAATATAATAAAACCAGCATCTTGCCTGTTTGCTCCTTACTTCTAGTTGGTTTTCTAAATGTCACCTGCTGTACCAAGGCAGCTGAGAAAGACATCTGCGTTGCTACCCTGGTTAAGTACCCAGCACTTAAGGCAATATTATTGAGCATGCATGTATCACTTTTATTCACCTACACCTACCTTAAACTTTGTTTTCTTTCTGCTCTTCATTTAGTTTTGTTCCACTGGGATAGTACAGTAGAATAGTTTAGTACGTTGTTGGTGGTTAGTAATTTCACAGCCATATAACAAAAAGGGTATTAAGTGAAAGGGAATCGTAGACAGACGAGATAATATTGCTCACCGTTCTGAATTCTCAGCCTTGTACTGCAGTCATCAGCACTTTTCTGGACCATTCTCATTTTTAAAAATCAAAATTATACAGTATGAAGGCAGTTTCAGGATGAGGAATATATTGTTTGTACTATTAAGATTAATATTAGAAGTTAATATTGTTGATATCTTAGAGAATTTTTATGTTACTATAAGAATAAATTGCATCCTTGCTCTCAGGAAAGATGCCATGAGGGTTAAAATTAAGACAATTAGAAGTATGTTGTTACATTTGGATAGATCTCTTATTTTGTCATCTTCATTTTACAATTTTCTCTTCCTAACTTAATCTTCCAGTCTCCAATCTATATATAAGGAATTGGGACTATAAAAACAAGCAAAATCAAGTGGATAATGAATTCTTAGCACCAAAGAACAATTACATATAGAATATAAAACTTAAAGGAGGGAAGAACCTGCAGAATTGGAGAAACACATTGGAAAAGTCTTACTGGCAGAATTTTGCACCACTGCACATAGTATACTTTTATTTCAGTCTAGTAAACAGCACATTAGAGCTTAACATTCTGTAAGTTCCCAGGGATAGATTGTGCCAAAATACAATAAAATGTCTGAGATGGAGGATTGGGTTACAATAATGAAATAACCAGATGTGAAAATTGTATCGTCAGCCTGTCAGTCTGCCTCTTTGAATCTTTGTTGAATCTTTGTTGGTTTTTTTTTCCTGAACCAACCCTAAATGCATACAGTGGAAAGCTTTTTCTAGAGCAAGTGTCTCCATTTCTCCTGAGCTAGTCTTCTTGACTTCTCATTCAAATCTTCTGCTTAATACTAGTTTTTAAAACCCATTTACTTTGTAATGCTTTGCAATAGCCTTTGCTTGGTAACCCTCTAACCTCTCTGAATCTGTGTCAAGGCTATTACCCGCTGCTGTGCTGGGGCTGGAGAGGCTACTGCATCCTTCCTTTTTTCCTTTACCGCTTTGGGGGGAGGTCATTTCATCTCTCTGTGCTTCAGGTTTCTCATCAGAAACAGGACAGCAGTTCTTTTTTAATCTAGATTTTGATTTTTTTCTGGGGGGAGGGGGGTGGGGGGGCATTTCTTAGTGCATGGATTATATCCGAGGAAGTCTTTGCTCAGTAGCTAGTATGACTGCTGTGAATAATTAACAGAGATCCTAGTATCTCCTCTGTTGGGATTCCAAATTATTTTGTTGCCATACTTTATAAAACTGGTTTGACATGAGAAAGTATGCCCTGCAGGATGAGGATGGTGTGTTACAATTTGAACTACAATTTTTATGGATTACGGAAAGTGATTAAAAAATAAGACTAAAAAAATTACACAATGTGTTTTGAATTTTTAATATTTTCTAAAGAGCTTTGAAAAGACATGAAGTTAAATATTTGCAGTATAGCATGATCAATATGTGGATTATAATCACTCCCAAATAGCATTAGTATAGATAGTGCTTCTACTAAAACATGATTTAGTAAAATATTTTTGCCATAAACATTCTTGTTCTGTTTAGGGAAATGGGACAAACAACATGATCTCCTTTGTTTGCCTTTGAGATCCCACTCCCTTCCACTCCCTTTTTCTTTTTTTTTTTCTTTTTTACTTTTGATCCTTTGCAAAGAGCTGGAATGATGTCCTTCTGCACACTGCTAAATCACCCTTGCCAGAGAGAGATTACTCAGAGGACTCATAAAAATATTTTCTGAGAACGGATTTTAATCTTTTAGAAAAGATCCAGTTTGTCTAAAATTGGTATTACCTCTATATGGTTGCATGTTATACTGGAGAACGCTCACCAGCCATGGGTAAACTCTGCTAGTGGGAACGGGTAAAAATTTGCTGTTATTAATAGCAAAAGTTTCCTGGGACTTCAGCTTATATGTAGATTATTCTGTAGCTTGGAGAGATTTGTCCTATGATTTTGGTTCAGAGATACCTTTAGATGCAACCAAAAAGGCAAATGTCTCTTGGGAATAGAAAAAAGCATTAATCAAAGTAATAACAAGTACTGAGTAGTGAGGTTTTCATAGATATGAAACTTGTACAATTGAATAGTAAGTAATAGATCACATCCAGAAATTAAAAGGAAAAGGCAATGCCTAGCAAAACGTAAGTAGCATTTGGAGACCTCTGAACTATAAAAGACGGTGTTGTGACATAGGAAATTATGCTTTTGTTGTTTGACTCAAAAGCACATTTTGAACAAGTGCTATTTATCTGTATATCCAATAAGTCCATCACTACTTGCCATTAAATAGGTAGAAAAAAGATTTCTGGGGAGAGAAGCAAGAGCATTATGTAGAAATCAGGGGTCATGGAATGCTATACTCTAAAGCATCCCTTACCTCCTCAGAGTGTCACTCAGTTAATAGTCAATAAGGTTTGGGAATCAGACCAAATTAAACAGTCACTCATCAAGCCAGTTTCTGTTGTTGTCTGTCTGGAAAGGTGCTCTATCAGAATTGTCAGAGAGGGCTTCCAAAAATTATAATTATATGCAGACAATACATACGTGTTGCAAAAATGCAAATGGTGAAATATTTTTGGAGTGAAATAATCTCATTAATTTTCTTAGAAGAGGTCCAGCACAGATCTGGCAGAAACAGGTAGGAAATGCATGTAAAATTAGATGCTTCAACTTGTAATTGTCAGAAGTTTCCTTTACTCTACTCCCAGGTCTGCAAAAAGATTCTTTATTCTGTTCCCATAGGTGCCTATCTACCTAATCTGAGAGAACTGAAGTTGAACAATAGCTTGCTTGTGTCTGTGAGGTAAGAAATGAATGATAACCGAAATAAACATAAAGAATATCAGCCCTCAATTTTATTTAGGTGATAAAATCTTCATTTGTGCTGCTTTCATTTCTTCCATTTCCCCATGCCGTGATAATGGATTAGGTCATGAATATATGCTCCGCAACCGCATAAGTTTAGGGAGAGGACCTGAGCTGGAATAAATCACTGTAGCTGCAATGATGCCAATGAATTAGCCCCAGTCTCCCACCAGGGAAGTTCCTGCCATGCCGAAGTCCATGGAAATTTGTTGCAAATTCGAAAGGAGCTAGAAATTCCCCTCTTATCTATGTCTAGGTGCTTGGATTTCAGAGTGTTTCAGCCTTTGGGCTTTTATTCTGCACAGTAGCCTGTTCTATACAGGTCAAACCAGTTCCTCAGCTGATGAAAATCACTTTGGCTTTATTGAAGTCAATGAAGTTGGGTTTATGAGAGCTGCTATGAAGACTGCATGTCCCTGGCTTGCTGAGCTCTGTGAAAGCATCACACGTTTTCTCCCAGAGAACTGGGGACTTGGCAGGTTGGGAAGCTAGAAGTGAAAATCATCGCAGAGGGGAGGCAGAGCTGTCTTCTCTCTCCTGTGCTGTTATCTGTATTATCCTTGGTAATTAATGCATAATGGAAAAGTATGGTTCATATTAGTAAAGAGCTGTGTAAAAGGACGTCTTCATGTTAAACAGGACTGGTTTTGGCTTTGTATGGCCATCTGCTAAATTTGTGGGGGAAAAAAAATAGTGATTTTGCTCATTCTTGTTAAAGAGAACATGTTCCCTGGAGGGGAACGGCAATAAATCCGTTTCAGTCTCATGCATCGTCACTAAAGTAGCTAATGAACTTCAGTTGTCACACTTTGATCTTATTTTTCCTTGTTCTGGTGATGAGATGAGAGAGAGAGAAATTTGCAGTCTAATTTTTTTTTTCTACCTCTAGTCCATAACATGGAAAAGTGGTGATTCTACATTGCTGCAGTTATTTTAATGGCAACCAGCCACTGTCATAAGCATGAAATTTCTCCATTATTGCAATGGAGAAGTAAGTAGTCAGTGAAAAAAAGTTATATTTTTGACAATATCAAATGACACTTTATTGAAAAAAATTCAAAAGGGGGGATTTGGTCAAAAAGCCATATTCTCTTAAAATGTGTCAATGGAAATGTTTTGAACAGTTCTGTTGGTATTGAATACAGGATGCAGTTTGGGAAAACTAAACTGTTTAGTTTATTTGACTTACGGCTTTAGTAGGATTTTGCACATCCCTTTGTATTCTGAGGCTCTAACTTCCGTCCTGAAAAGCTTTGGCAAACCATTTTCTGTGACCTGGCATCCTTTTGGTCCTTGATTCAGGTAACATACGGTCTCAACTTGAGTTTTGTTTTGATCAACTATAATGTAAATAAGTTTTGGCTTGGATATCAAGTCTAATATTGTGACGCTTCCCAGGCACACAAACCCCGGGAAAAGCTACCTGCTCCTCCTTTAAATGAGTGTGCTTTTTGTGTGCCAGTTAAATGCAATTGTCAGGGAATAGGTAAAGGAAGAGAGGACTGTTAGCTCTCCCAGAGCAGAACTCGGTCAGTATAGTACAGCAGTAGCTTTCCTTTCTTAATTTCCATCTTCGACAATCTGTCATTGATAAACACAGATCACTTAAGGGCACAGCCCATGGAAGCACAGCCCGAGTACTTGAACTTTATTTTTGGATGTCTGCATCATGTCAATTTAATGCCCATTACAGCAACATTGCTGTCCGGTGGTTGCGATGTCTGCTCTAGCTAATGTAACATAGCTGCTTCCATTCTAGCAGGCTGTTGCCATTTATTAAAAAATGTTTAGAGATCTTATTTATGAATTAAACTTGTTGATGTTTGAATTCTGCCCAAAAAGTGATTATTTTGTTGTATTCAACCAAACCCTTGCAGCTGAGGTTTTTGAGGATGATAGAAAAAATGTTCTTCCTTCTCACTAAAGGTAATTCCCACAGACTTTCTCAGCCATAAGGTCAGAATCATTGTGGTTGTAATTTGAAAATGAGCAGCAGATAACAGGAAATGTCTCATAAAGACAGGCTGGAAGATTGGTTTGTTTACTGAAAAGAAGGTAAGGACAGAAAAGCAGGCAAAAGATAGAGGATGTTTCGTATATACTTGGGATGTTGAAAGCATTCTTTTCATGTTATATTATGTGAAAAAAATGTATTATGGTGAATCATTATGAACAAACGACTGTCAGTGTGTATGCATGAGTGGGTAATAAGATAGGAAACTTGCTTTTTGTCACTTTATTTTTGTTTGTTCTGTCTTGCGGAGTAGAATTTCCTAATTATTTCAGAATGAAATGAAATTAAAACATCTTTTCTCAGTTTGAAAATGGGAGAAGAATTCTCTTGATAGTAAACTGCATATAGGGAGATGTCAAAATAAGGATTTATGATCCAGACTTTAGTTACTGATGTTTTTTGAAACATTTACTCCCGTCAGCCTCACATAGGAATGTAAGTTGCGAGGATGCTGAGGTGTGCAGTGCCATTCACCGTTCGATAGAAATCAAAGGAGGGATGTTCTGGCAGTGAGGAATTAAGGTACTCGTGTATTACAGTTTTCTATGGGAGAGTAAGGCTTGTTAGGTCGGTGAGTTTTTATATTGGCTTTTCCTGGTAGTTCCTGAAGGAGTTCCGATTCCTTTGATGAGGAATGTGGTTGAGCTACTTCAGTTATAAATTCATGGTCCCTCCCCACCCTCCTAAAGCTTGCATTACTTTTGAATACTTGAAACCTTGAAAGGCTATATATAAGTACAGGATATCATTATCAACTATTTAATTTAATCCATAAGGAAAATATATCCAAGTTTATTTGCAGATAATCCATCTTGGCGGCTGAAAGGGAATTTCTTTTTTTGGCTTTCTGGGTTTTAGTTTTCTGCTGGCCCTTTGCTAAATGGGAACGGCTCTGGAAAATCCAGTGTACAGTGGAAAGAAATTAGTTCAGATTGTTGTTACTTTTCTAAATTGCACTAATTTTATGAGGTCCTTGTTTTTTGACCTTCACCCATCTGTTAGCAGCTAAGAAATTCTAAATTTATGAACTGATAATTGAGGATGAAACGTGGAGCCTATTCTGAAGAGTAACTGTTAAAAACTGCCCTTTTTGGGGGGGAGTGATGACACATGGTCCTTGTCTTTGTAACATTTCCAGTAAAAGAACTATATTTCAAGGCCAATGAATTACTACTTCTGCTTTGGCATGTAGCCTATGTATTTTTTATCAGATTGCTTTTATTCTCAATTCAGGGATGAATGAAAAGATCTGTTGAAAAATGTTAGATAGATACCTTTATAAAAGGGCTTTTAAATCAGACAGGGGAATCTCAGGAACTGGTTCCCATAAGTTTATAGCAGAAGCTCTTTCACCAGCTGAAGTTCATTTCCTCCCATTCAGCTCTACGCATTGTAGCCAGCAGAAGAGTGGTCTGCTCCCAGGGCTACTTAAGCAACTGCTTGTAACAGAGAAAGGTTATTATAATTTAAGTGAGATGAAATGCAGAGACTGCAAAATGTGGGTACAAAAGTAAGCATGAGGTATATAGTGAAAGGAAAGCAGATCTCCTTCATCTGGATGGAGTTAACTTTTCTTTGCTGCAGTCTGCATTGCATGCAGCTCTCAAATCGCTCTTGCCCGAGTCCTCCAGAACAGGACAGTAATTCTGGTCCATTTGGGTCAGGAAAGTTGTCATGAGAGAGTGGAAATGAGTCAGCTGCCCTGACGGTTCAAGTGAGCAAGGTGCAGAGTACATTCAAATTCGACAATTCTCATGCTTTTATGAGTCTTAGGATATAATTTTTTTTTTTCTTTAACACCGGCTCCTAAGAACAAGACTGGCTACGCAGGAATCTCTGTATTCACTTTTTGAAAATTTTCAATCCCTCTTGACTGTGAAAAAATAACTGAAAATGTGATCCAAGTGATTTGAGAAAGGATTTTGCTGATCATTTCATGACTTTAAGAAACCAGAGCCAAACTAATTCTTTCTTAATTAAGGGCAAGGGCTTTAAACCAATGTTTAAAAATATTTTTGAAACCTGAATCAGGATCTTTAGGAATTTGAACTTAGCAATATTACTCCTTGGTACTTATCCAACAAAGAGTTTAAGCAAATGCTCACCTCTTAAAGTCACAAGAAGTTTGACTTCAGTGGAACTGCTCGCAAGCTGAAAATTGAACATTAGTCCAAGTGCTTTGCTGGATCTGGACCAAGTTACACCATCTTGTATAAGACTAAGACGTGACACTGATCAGCCCAGAATTTGATGTCTTGCTGATAGAGTGTGTCTCGGCACCCACTATTTGCTGGATCATTTTCTCTCAAACAGAAGAGATTTAAGGGCATCATTCCCCCAAATTTGTTCTTTCCATGTCATTTTGACTTATTCCTTTCTGTGCGCTTTTTTTTTCCAGTTTGCTTTTTCTTCTGACTGTCATTTCTAATTTTTTGCAATTACTGGATTACTATGTCTTGTGTGTGTAATATAGGTACTACACATAAATGCAACAAGTTTTGTGTGGATCACAAAGGATCAGCATTGCTTTTATGATAGATAAAATCCCCAAATATTTTCTAAAATCAGTTCTGTTACTTAGTTTGCATTAAAGATACAAATGTTTGTTAACAGGTGGTTTATTTGTATTACATTAGTTGCTTACAGTGTTTCATGAGGGATCAGAGTGCTCTTGCTCTAGGTTGTACTTACACGTGCAGTCAGAGAACCACTGCATCTTTGGCCTGGATGAATCTCTTCATGTCCTTATTTCAGTGCACGGAGCATCACTGTTTGTTTTGACATTTGTTTTTCTGGATGCAGAAAGCATTTAATGTCAAATGCATGCTAATTTCTTTAGGAAGTGTTTCTGTTGTTTCTTCTGTGTAGCCAGCCTGAAAGTCCTTCAGCAGTTAAGGTTGCTATGAAGGCTATCTTAAGAACATGTTCTTTGAGGACTTTGAGTGCTTGCCAGGAGCTAGGAAAGCATTCGAGTTGAATCTTAATCTCTGTATTAATGAGTCTTCTCTGTATTAATGGCTGCGGATCCCTGGGAATATTACAAACCTTGGGAAAATTGCTATGACCTCAGGTTTTATTTAGCATTGCCAGTTTTAAGGACATTCATGTTACTGATAAAATGTAATGATTTCAGGACAGAAATACAGCTACTTTTACTCGAGTAGATTATTTTCAGTAAAGCACAATCAGCCTGTCTGCGTTAGGCCCTAGGGAAGTCTGATTGCTTTCACCATTTATCAGTTCTGGGTAGACTTCTCTGAGGTGCCGAGCTTTCCCTTGACTAGGAAGGTAATGTAATCCTTCTATCTTTTCTTGGTTTAATTTCACCAGGTCAGGTGCTGAAAATAAAGACTGTGAATGTCTTTATGACTTTAGACATCAGGGAGTCTGACGGGCTGATTCACCAGCAAGGGAAGCTGAACTTGTTTTCTGTACAAATGCACCGTTGTGGTTCTGCAGCTCAGGCTCCATTCTGCAGCAGGCACACAGGACATCAAAACGAGTTCATGGCCTTGCAGCATCTTTCCATGGTTCTTGCCTTCAGCGCTACGTTTTATGCAGCCTTCCCTAGCTGAAACTCCCCTTGCCACCTATTTCAGGCTGTCAGGTACAGAGCGTACCTGAAAGGAACAGGGTTATGAGGCAGGTCCTACCATTGCAGCTCCAAGTTTAAAAGTCTCCTGGTCATGACAGGGTCAGTGGTGAGTGTCTAGTGCATTCACGTCATCTTAGACAGAGCAGAGAGAATCTGCTCTCATTGTCACCTGAGCAATTCCACAGAGGTAGGTTTCTTCCCCCAAGGGCACCGCTATCATGTTTCTATTTTGTGATCCAAGCTGCGGTACAATACAGGGCATGGAAACCATAAGAGGATCATCAGAGACCACAACGTTTTTTGCAGCATGAACGTGGCCAGTGAAATACCAAAGTAAATAAATAATAGATAATGCGTGCAGCAAGTCTGCCAGTAAACATCTGCAAGGTAAGGTTAGCCCATCATTTAATAAATAATTGTCCCCCTTCTCTGCCCACCATCTGAATAGACACACGGCTTGCAGTATGTTTGGTAAAAAGTGGCCTTCTCTTTCAGGTTGCTGTCTCATGCCGTGCACCCACCTGAGATGAGAAGTCAGCTCCTCTTTACTGCTGCCTCAGCCACTACCTTGATAACGTAGCTCTGTTGAATATTTGAGCAGTAAATACCTCTGCTGGAGCCTGGGCATATTGACATGAAGGCCTCAAACTTTTTCCATGTACGATTTTCTCTGGGGTCCAGCTTCACTTGATGTTGCCCAGCCAGGAGATGCAGCTCATCTCGAAGTGAGCACTCCCTGAGCTGCGGATGTGCTGACAGCACGGTGTGTTCCAGGGGGTTGGGGACTAGAGGGGAGATGGTGGACACTTCTCAGCTTTTCTGTTTTTGTGACAGGGTCTGAGGACAGAGGCATCCTGCCTTCCTTCTCTAGCATTTGAGAGTAGACTGTTTTGTCCCATGGGAAGAATCCAGCCCTCACTCTTTTCAGGTCAGCGAGCAGAAACAAGCGCGTGCATTCACACCTGCAAAAGCCGCATCTCTGTCTCTCACCCTCCGTGCACCATTTCTCCTTTCCTTTCCTTCAACAAGAAAGCACACAGATAAAAGCTTTTGTCATTTCCAAAGGGAATCCCTGAAATTCTGTATTAATCAGTGTTTTGGTCTTAACAAACGCTGTTTGCTTACAAGTAGTAATTACTTAAGATGCACCAATTGCTTTTAGTGAATGAGGAACCTTTTAGGGGTTCACAAGCTCACCTGATTCCAGTCTCTGAGATTACAGGGGCAGCTTTACCCTTTGAACCAAGTGGAGATAGTAATAGCAATAACTAGAGGCTTTGTAGCTGACTAGGCTGTGGCAAGACTAGGCAAGATTAGGCTTTGTGGCTGAGCCACTGGACCGGGGCTTCAAAAATACAACTCACTTCCTGGCTTAGCTGTTGTTTCTACAGCAGCCTGCATTAGCTGTAGGAATTTGCTGTATTTCCAATCTCAGTTGTTTACTTTATATATTACTTTGGGGCAGGCACAGTTTTTTTGAATGAGTTATGTACAAGGCTTTGCCTAATGGGATCATGATCTCGCTTACATACTCCGGATGGCTACTATAATATGATAAATAAAAACGTTGGTAATAACTCGCTGATTTCTGCCAGCAAATAAGCACTTACATGCCTGGCTATTAGGGTTTGCAGCTGCTCTGTTTCAGTGTCAGGGATCACTTATGAAAATTTACACCTAAGTGTTCATTTTAGTCAGTGATGAGAAAGAATGGTTATAATCATCATCTGAGAAAACCCAAAGAACTGAGTTGGGAAGAAGTAATAATTAGCCCATTGCCAGTGCAGCTATCCAGCTGTGCAAGGGTTGTCTTCATGGAAATAGGTAGGAAAATAATCTTAGCATTAGTTTAATGGGTTTGTAAGTTGTTTTGCCTCTTTCCTACAAGCGAGGTGCTTGTCTGCAGCTTGTTTGGTTTTTTATTGAAAATAATTATATTCAGTGGGAAATCATGTTTTTGGAATGCAAGGTAAGTGCTGGTTTTAAAAAAGGGAGGGAATCACGTTGAGGGGAAATTAAGCTATGTGGTTGTATTCGTCAGTTTGTAACTGCCAAGCAATATGAATAAGGGATGAAGAAATTAATAGAATTTCAGTGTACAATCAGTTTTTATAATCTAGTTTCTAAATCAGTTTTTATAATCTAATTTCTACAAAATATTCTCCACGCAGGAGTTTGTTTAGTTGTTGTTGTTATTGTCTGTAGACACATTACTACACACAAAGGACCCGTTGCTATTTTTCCCCTAAAATACAGGCACACTGCTTTTTCTGTAGATTTATTTCTGATTTGCTGTTTGGCAAAGTTTTATCTGCCTATCCTGAGATCTTTACAGGGTGCATCAGGTCTCTCAGGGGTAGATCAATACCTGCAAAAAGAAATACAGAAATGTCTCTGTGTTTTAGGAGGCGAAGTTTGCAATTCCATCAGTAGGTATAATGTGTGCACGTGCTTCACCCTTTGCCTTAACCTGCACTGTATGTTCCTCTTGTGGAGGTGAGAACCTGAACACAAAGGTCTGATAATGAAACCTACCACCCACTTTTGGTAGATGTTTTATGAAGGATTGCGTGTTTGAAAGACCATTTGCTTGAACTTAATCAGCCTCACGGTCCTACCACTCCACTTTCTACTGCTTCATCTCACCATAAGCAAGAACTTAGAGAGGTTTGGTTTACTCTGCTTATTGTTGCTTAGTTTATCTTGCCCTTATTTATAATTATAATAATTATCCCTACTAAGGTCTCACAGACTTTTTTTTAAAGTTCTTGCTCTCAGCGTCCTAAGGTAAACCCAGTTTTAAAATGTAACATTTGTTCCATAAGAACTTCTTAAATCAAAGAAAAAAAAGTTTTATTGTCACATGTTAAATTTTGACCCTAGAAGTAGTAAGAATCAGTAGCATAAATTTTATCCTTTATAAAATAAACACATTAAAATATGGTTGCTAAATCATACTGCAGGATTTTACAAATATTTGAAAATGCGCTTATGTGTATAATGAGTCTTTTTTTGTCCTCTTTTGTGTTTAAACAATACAACCACCATTGTTGAAAGGACCTTCTGTGAAGTTCATCTACGTGAATAAGCAAATTCTGTATATTTTGAGTATTTCCTCTAATCTGCAGTGTGCAATGATTCTTCCCACTACTTTAAGGTAAAAGTGCAGGTTTTTTCTGAGTGGATTGGGGTTTTTTGTCTTCAAGAATCTCATTATTTTTTATTAAATAGTTTAGGTTAACTGGTATTTACTTTTAAAATCACAAAGCATTATAATTAGGGGGAGTCATCTCTCTTGCTTATACACTCATTAATATTAAATACCACTCATAGCCATCTTCACTGAAGTCTTTTTTCCTTTTTGCATCCCCAAGCGAACTTAATGGTGCAGAAGAAACATTAGTCTCAACACAATTTGAAAGAAAACTATCTATCTATCTATTTGTGTCATGTGAAATACAATTATTTCATTTTTTACCTTCTGTACTTGAGTGATACCAGATTATTTGTACAAAGTATTTGAGTTAGCTTATGTAGAAATTGGTAAGTATATAAATTTAGAAACCTTTGTTTTCGCTGGAGAGATATAGAGAACCATTGACATTCATGGTGTGAGTGTCCACTTTTGAATAATGTAGCAGGTAGTGGGTTACATAGCTGTTTCGGGGAATATATTCCCTTACGTCATAGCCAAAAGCCACCCAGCTCAAGTTAATAAAATTGCTTTTCTCAAGATCAGTATAGATACTAGCCAATGAAGGGTTTTATCCCAATTCATGAACTAGTTGGAAGTCTACGTGGTATACGTTTCTCTTGCACAAAGACTGTGTACCATTGTGGTCAGATTGTTGGTAGGCTGTAAAGGAACCATTGCAATTAGTTATACCTGCAGAGGAACCATTGCAAATTAGTCTATAAAGGTATTGTTACTTGTAGGTGGCAACTATGTTGCCTCCAAAGGTAGGTAAAGAAGCGTGGGAGAATTTTGTGTGAGCTCCTCTGAAATTGTTTGTGCAGGCCTTTTGAGACTTGTGGTGGCAGGAGGGCACTGGGGAGCTAGAACAATTAGTCCGCTTACATGTGAAGTCTCTCCATTGATCAGTGGAGCTGATCAGTGGCATCTCTGGCAGCTAAGAGCCCTTGTGAGGGTTTGCACTTCTGCTATAAGGCTCATCTCCATGACTGAGGACACATTACAACATCTACTGCTAGATCCCCCTGGAGTGGGAATTTGTTTGAAATAAGTCAAGGATGGCGTGTGGAATTTGCTGTACATCCAGTTAGCACACCTGCACCAGGTTTGGGATGTCTGTTGGTGTACTGTGAAATAAATGCCGAGGTTCTATCTTATAGTAACACCCTCAGTATGGAAATCTAGAAGGTCTCGTCTGCCTCAGTGGTGGGCACTGAGGTCCCCCAAGCTTCTCTTCTGCATCTTGTTTGCCTGTTGTGAAAGAGCATCTGGATGCCAGTACAAGCACAGAAAGCCTCCCTTGAAGCTATTATTTCAGGAGAAAGTCTTGACTCGGGGCATATGGAGACAAGTCTATCATGCCAAATCTGGGGTGAACATTAGAGGCTGAGAGAGAAGACAAACTTGGAGGAAATCAACTGGCATTTGCCAGCCATTCACAGGCCCAAGTTGTACCTGTATCTGTTCCTGCAAGCTTCTGTATTTCTTCTGTTTTCTTATTGAATGCACAGGTAAGAAAAGAAGGGAAGGAAAAGGTACAAAGAAGAAAAGACCGTCAACCATGGGAGAAAATCATTAGTGTCACACAAATGTGCCAGATCTAAAGAATCTTGAGAACTTGCATTCCCACCACTGTATATTCGGACTAGATCCCTTTAAATTACAATTTCTCTCTAGGTTTTCATATCAGCCCATTTCTGGAGTATTGCAAGTATTTTTTTTTTCCAGTGGAAACTCTATAACCGTTACCGTGACAGAAGTTGAATAGCGACTCACAGCTGATCCAATTATTTAGTTCTGTCTGGTCAATTAATCTAGAATTCCAGTTTTTCTGGCACTCAGAAAAAGGGGCTTGGGGGGCTTTTTTTGTGGTGTGTGTCTTAACACCACTGCATCTGTCAGCCGATTTGAATCTTTTACAGAATATTCCTTCTGCTTACCCTGCAGCATTAAAAGTTTCGAGCGTTGATTTTGAAGGATGAGATCTATATTAAATCAAAGTTGCAATATATCTGTCTTAACTCTGCCAAAGCTCAGACATACTGTGAAACAGGCACACAACATGTGGGAGACTGAAAAGTTATTCATGCAGGAAATTTTAAAGCGCTGTGGGATTCATTCCTTCAATGTAAATAACTCATTTGGTAACCACAGTTTCATTATCCTTAATTTTTTTTCTACGTAAACTTTCAACAATGAGAATGAACGATTGCCAAAGCTATAGGAACTGTCATTAGCTCTGAGGCTAAACTGAGGGGCAATGGATATGTGGGTGTGAGAGTTTTATTTACTGTGTGTCTCAGCTTTATCCCATTTGAAAATTCACTTGCTCTTGTGGAAGTTGTAATGTACTCAGTGAGATGCAGCACGATGTGTTGGGTTTCTACAGCGTCTCTGGGGTGCAGCTTCATGCCAGGGGGGGTAGGGTGGAATTCCAGGGTGGTATTCCGCCCTGGAATAGGGTGGGAAAAAAAAGATCAAGGGCAGGTCTTGGCCCACAGAACTGCATCTTGGCAGCCCCTACTCCTTTCAAATTTATGGGAGCTGAGTTAAAGCAACTGATCTTTCATTGCTAAAATGCTACCAGTAACTAAGCTGACAAGCAGTTTTAATGATCAAAAGGAAATTAAGACAGAATTACACTATCCTTCCCATGCACACTGTATATTCGTGTGTTGGGGAATTGCCGTTCCTGACTCTTGACTACATCAACATTGATCAAGCCTATTATTCTGCTCTAGGTTTTTTGACAGCAACTAAAATGAGACCACTTGAAACTAATGCTATATTTCATGTGGTTTTACTTTAACAAAGTCATAGAATCATAGAATAGAATGGGTTAGAAGGGACCTTTAAAGGTCATCTAGTCCATGTACCCCTGCAAGGAGGGACAACTTCAACTAGATCAGGTTGCTCAGAGCCCCGTCTAACCCGACCTGGAATGCTTTCAGGGATGGGGCATCCACCACCTCTCTGGGCAACTTCTTTGAGTGTTTCACCACCCTCAGCATAAAACATTTCTTCCTTGTATCTAGTCTAAATCTACCCTCTTTCAGTTTAAAACCATTGCCCCTTCTCCTATTGCAACAGGCCCTGCTAAAAAGTCTGTCCCCATCTTCCTTATAAGCCCCCTTCAAGTATTGAAAGGCTTCTATAAGGTCTCCCCAGAGCCTTCTCTTCTCCAGGCTGAACAGCCCCAACTCTCTCAGCCTGTCTTCACAGGAGAGGTGCTCCAGACCCCTGATCATTTTTGTGGCCCTCCTCTGGACTGACTCCAACAGGTCCATGTCTTTCCTGTGCTGAGGGCTCCAGAGCTGGACCCAGTACTCCAGGTGGGGTCTCACCAGCACGGAATAGCAGGGCAGAATCACTTCCCTCGACCTGCTGGCCACAGTTAGAAGTAAGCATCTGGGTTAACTTAAGCATGATTATGGCTAGTTACAGAAGCACGTGTATCCGCACTCAATTTAATTTACAAATGCCTCTCTCCTCTTGGTCTCAGCAAGGACTTTTGGTTTCAATGAGGTATAATGTGACATGGAAAATAAAGTATTTGCAAATAGCATAGAACGTAGTGTAATACTTCGGTTGCTACAGTGAGTTCAATGAGACAATGAGAAGCAACAAAGACAAGTGAAAATGTTTTAAGCCCAGAATGGCCCAGAGATGTATCTTGTTGGGGTTGGCTTTTTCCTCTGTTGTCGTCTGTCTCCAGTTGCCATCTTCGCCAGCTGGTACTGGAGGGGGGATCTTAGCCCCACTGAAGGCAGGGGCAGGTTTGGCACTGGAGTGGAGCAAGGATTATTATGCAGCGTCTCTGGTTGAAGCACTGGTCCCAGACGTGTCTGTGGCAGAGCTCAAGTACTGCACCAGGACCGCCAGTGTGGTCTCTGGCTCCAATCCTGGACAACAATCAAATTGCCTTGAATGGTTTGTGTTTTTGACTGCTGTAGTCAGGTAGTCTCCAGTCCTTGTTTTCAGGCTTTCAGTTTAGAGAAAGCGCTGGCCAGAATGTGGCTCCTTGATAATCGCAATTTGCTTTAGCAAGCTCACGAAAGCTGCGGCAGCTTGCTCTCACTTCGGTGTAACAAAGCTGAGAAGGCAGGGTTGCAGGCTGGACACAGTGTGAAACCCTGAATGCTCTCCCTGATTTACCCCTTGCGCAGCACAGATCCATTTTGCTGTCAGTGAAGCGTGCAGCAGAGATCCACAGGTAAAAAAAGCAATATGCTAAACCTTTGCCCCTTTCCAAACTTGAAACTTAAAACAAAAGCAACCAACCAACCAAAAAAAACCCACCCTGGAATAAAACAGTGAAATCCTTTTGTTGGGAGAAGTATTGCCAGTAGCATCAGCACTGCAGCCCGTTTGGAAAAGAGCTTCTTATTCATGTGAAGGCTGCCTCAAAAAGATAGGACAACAGAGACACCCTACTGGCAACAATAACTTTTCATTCACACATAAATTCTTCATTTGCATGTAAAAGGGAGTTATGAAAACAGAATTTCATAGACAAGGTTGTTATTTAAAAAGACCTTTGGTAGGTGCATGCTTTCTGTTCAGCCTAAACACACTTGCCTTCCTCTGAGGTGTTTAAGTTTATGAGTTGAGAATTACCTCGTAAAGTCTCTTTTTGCTTAGTTTTTGAAGTCTCCAACAACGTGTCTCAACAGGGTTAGGAAACCTTACTGTGAAAAAGTTGCACAGTTGAGAAGAAAGCCAGAATATTAGGTTCATTTCAGCCTAAAAGCTGTCTTCTGGCAGCAAAAGATGGGACGTGATTCTTATTATCTTACACCTTGGGCAGTGGTTCGCACTTGCGCAAGGGAGCGTGAGGTGCTAACGGCAACCTGCGTGCCATGGCTGGGTGAGGTGCACACAGAGGAGGCCCAAGCCAACGATTTTCAGCATAATTGCTACTTGAATTTGGAAGTACAAAACCAAAGAAGGCTGCCATACTGCAAAGCAAGTCAGGCCTTCACATTCATATGACATTTGTTCAACTGCAAAAGGACCCTGCAGGGACATAAGGACGTGGCCTCAGCGCCGCTTGCAGAGTTGGGGGCTGCGTCATGGATTCGATCAACTATGAGCAACACATGCATACAATCAGTTTTACAATTTTGAATACTTTACAGCTATTTGAGACTACAATGAAACTATTATGTAAGCTTCCTATTAGTACATATGTTACTGATTTAAGTGCCGTTCAGGCTTTAAAAGTTTTTGCTTCTGATGTCAGAATTATCTGTACAACCAAACCATTGTGTGCTGACATACGGACTGGATCATTGTTATCACAGTGTGGCTTGATAAAATTCAACTTGATTTCTGTAGATCAGAGAGAAGGGGTTTTTTTCTCCTTTCTTTTGTAAGACTGTAGCTTGGTCACTCTTTTAAAATCTAAATCTCTCAGAATACCAGTGCATTCGTTTTCAGAGCAACCTTTAAAAAGAAATAATATCCAAAATAATGGCTATTTTAGATATATTGCTACTGAAGATTTATTCAACAGATGCGTGTGTGCTTTGAGATACTGTTTGCAAGTTCAGTGGATTTAGTGTTTTATTTCTAGGTGAATGATTCGAAACCAGCTTCCAAAAGAAGTGATGGTTTTCAAGCTGATGGATGTGTTCAGGGTTGTGCTGTTCTAAGTGTTTACTGGGTAGCTTAAGCTCAGTGGAGCAATTCAAGATTTATTGTGGTGAAACCAAGAGCAGGATTTGGCTCTCTAGGTCTGGTCTCAGTCCAGTAAAATTTTGGCTGGAGCAAATAAATCCCTGGAGAACGAGGATCTTGGATTAATGGAAGAACACATTATTATTTCTCAAACTTGTTATTAGGTGTTGTAAGCCAAACTGTTCCTTGCCCCTGTGCTCTCCCCCCAGTCTGGGGAGTGATGACAAGATGGGAGCATCAAATTTCATGGGAAAAAATCCTAAATGGTCGTGCACAAGTGGGAAGGGTGTTGCCAAGACCCTCACAGGAACACAGAGCTGTTTGATGAGTTCCCATCCCTGCAGCAGTGTCTGGAGATAGTTGGAACCCAGGTTTCAAACCCTTCAGTTTATTAATATTACTTTTTAAAAATAATTATAAATGCAAGTTTGTGGGTTCAAGGTGAAACTAGGGAAGTCTATGTTGGTTTCTGGGCGCTTTTGGATACTAAAAACATGATTTGGTATTCAGTGTGTGTTCTGCAGGCAAGTGCGTAGGTGTGCATATGGAGTAATTACTCTGGAGGACACTGGTTTGGCAACCTCAAAGGCTGTAATCCTCTGTTTATCACAACCAAAGATATGACGTATTCATTCCCACCCCATGCTCTGTCTCTCTGCTTCAAACCTGACCTGTGTGAACCGTAGCAGAAGTGAGCAGGATATATAATTGCTTTGCCTATTAGTTCCTTGCCCTTTCTGTAAAGTTACCAGCTTCCACGTCACTCGGGATGGGACACTTGTCCACTGGAATTGAATTATCCATTGTGTATATTAATGTGAGTTACAGGCACTAGCTGGAACATAGGAAGTTCCGATCAAATATGAGAAAGAACTTCTTTACGGTGAGGGTGACAGAGCACTGGAACAGGCTGCCCAGGGAGGTTGTGGAGTCCCCTTCTCTGGAGACTTTCAAGACCTGCCTGGATGCAGTCCTGAGTAATGTGCTCTAGGCAATCCTGCTCTAGCAGGGGAGTTGGACTAGATGATCTCTAGAGGTCCCTTCCAACTCTGAAAAGTTCCGTGATTTCCTCTACAGTGCCCTCTGGTTCCTTCTATATGCTCTTTGTTGTTTGCCCATCAGTACGACCAACTGCTACCAGCTTTGTACAATGTCTCATCTTTTTCCTATTTCAGCGGTCAAACTTCTCAGTCATATCCTCTACCCTATTTTTGGCATAGCTGCTGTCATTTTCTGTACATTTATATCATGCCTAATACAGGAGGGTTCTGGTCTCTGACATGTGGCTCATTAATTTTAGTCTCAGTCAGTGATTATTTTGGGGGGGATTGCTGTGTTACACTGTCTGTATAGTGGATTTTCTCTCCTACTACCCTGGTAAATTTTTACTAAGAGTTTATTATTATCTTAAAATAATTTACCCTGGTAAATTGCTCTCAGAGTGCAGATTCCCATTAATTCCATTTCTTGTTAAAAAGCCATGAGAATCATCTCCCCGTTTTGGGCTGATCTGACCCTCTGCACTTAACATAAATGAAAACATACCGGTGTGCACAGTTGCACGCACATGGCGGTCGTGCGTGCTCACACAACCCCTCGCTTTGCTCTGACCCCCTCGAAGGTGGACGTGCCAGATGCAGTGGGGCTGGAGGCACTCCCATCTGTGGAAAGCTCTTAAATTCTCTTCTCAGTAGCCAGAATATTTCAGAAGTATTTTCAGAAATGCAGGTGCATGCAGTTGTCGGGAGCAGCTTGCTTTGAGTTACATTGCTGTCTCACCTGACAGCAGCCGTGCTCACGGGGGCAATTATCTGTGTAGTAATTAATGAGGGAGTTTTCTCTGATGCTGCAGCGTGATTCACGCAGCTTCCAGAAGATTAGTTTATTAGTTACCGAATAAAATATTTGCAGATGTACTTTGCTGTGATAACATCTCTGACTGGAGGTGACTCGTTACGAATGCGTGAGTAAAGATCTGCAAGGCCAAAACGTGACTGCATGACCCAGGATTTTAGGCTCCTCCATCAGCTAGCACAACCCCAGAGTCAGCAAGGGGAACTTTGTTCCTGGCTTTAACTGGCGGCGTAGTTCTGCGGTGGAGGCTGGGCAGAGGAAAAAGTCACTTTGCCTTTTCTCCTCACTGCTACTTGTCTACGGTAGCAGGGAAGGAGGGACAGCAGTCACTTGCTCTCTGTGAGAGCTGGACTGCTCTTCTAGGGGGCCAGGGGGTGAAGATGCCTTGGCTTGATAGCTCCCTTTCCTGAAACATAGAGAGAAACGTTAGGAACAAGCATATTACCAAAAGCTCCTTCCGGGGCAAAAGACCTTCAGTTAGGAAGTACAAGGCAAAGGAAAAATAAAAATAAAATTCATTAATCATACATTACCATACCATATGTAAAGTAATCAGGTTAGGATTGTCTTCAGTTTTGCTGGCCTGATAAACAGAGCTGCCTATCAGAAGCGCTTGTTTCAATGATACAAAAATGAGAGCGACCGTTTTCCTTTACCTATGTTGAGTGGTTTACAGAAAAGAAAATTTTGCACCAAAATTAGCCTGAAATTTGAAAAACTCATTAGTGCTTGAAGTGGGTCATGAAATGAGCAATGTAATTCCTTCACATTACTCCTAATGCCATATTTGTGTTTATGGATGTGTTCGCCTTTGTTGATGGTAGGTTCTGCTTTTGTAATTTAATTTAATTTCTTTCTTATTATAGGCACGCAGCTTGCAAATCTAATAATAAATTTCTTTAAATATTACTTTGGGAGGCATCTGTTCCTTAAGGAAGCCTTAGAACCAGTGTTTGCTTTATTTATAAAATGTGCACAATGTAAATAGTCCCTGGAAGATCTTCTTCAAGGCTGGGGATGTGATGACATACAGGGACATTATGATCCTTCAGGTCAGACAAATCTGAATAAGTACTTGGGAAGAAATGTGACAAACTTCCATCTTTTTAGGGGCTTGTCTGGTCACACGTACAGTGACACAATGGCAAGTGTTCCCCGTTGCCCTGGTAGCTAAGGGACGAGGTAAAGTAAATTTGCAGCGTGTTCGCAGAAGGAACTGTATTGTTTATAAATGGAGTTTGTGTGTGTGGCTTTCTTTATCCTTGTGTCTCTGTACTAGACAGCGACGTCCTGTGTCAGTACGGGCAAGCTGCCTAGATGCACAAAATTCAGTGGAGGAGCTGTGGTTTATGTCACTTAAGGGTTTTCTCCTGTAAGAAGGAGTAGCCTTAGATGGAAAGAGATATCATGTGACTGAGATTTTCCCTAGTTGCTTTGTTCTGGCCATTAGATCAGCTGCACTGCTTGTACTTCAAAGGCTATAAAATGTTACATAAACACATTGTATGGTGTATCCATCGTGAGCTTACTTAGGTCTGCAGCATCCAGGGAAGAGATGATCGGAGGCACCCAATGCCTGGGACCCCTTTGGTGGCAGACGATGGACGAGGTGAGACAGGTCTGAATGACACCCATGGGCAAACCGTTCCCCAGAAGGCAGAGGAGTGAAAATTCTGCATTTCACCCTAGAAACTCCTGTTCAACCCTGTATTTGGCAAATCGCAGGAGAGAGGCACCTGGGGACATTTTTCCATGCATTCATGCTTTATTCAGCCTTACGCAGTCTGCTTTCTCCTGACATGGCCCTTCCCATCTTCAGATGGTGGAAAAACAAAAAAACACTGACAGGAATACATCTGTCCCCTCTTGTAAAAGCACTCCTTCCCGACCTCTTGGACTGCCTGGCTGTGCAGTATTCCCAAAGCAGGCAATTTGACTGTGGGGGTTTTTGCTCCAAAGCTGTATCAAAGCTGCAAGAGGTTCTCAGAGGGCAGTGCGAAGCTGCTCTTTTCCCCATCGTCCATAAAAAGAAGACATGAGTAAGGAAACTTTTACCTTTATTCTAAGATCAGAAGGGACCTCATGACCATATTCTTTTATCTTCTGCAATTTTCCTTAGACAGTGCATTAAAGTATGTATTACTTATTATAATGTATGTTATAAAAATGGATATTATAAAAGATAGCTAATCCTCAATTTTGAAGTCCAAGAATCTCTATTTAAGAACTATTTTAGCTTTTGGATGTGGTCCTGGGCAACTGGCCCTGCTTGAGCACAGGGGGGTGGACAAGATGACCTCCAGGGATCCCTTCCAACCTCAACCGTTGCTGTGACTGTGGGAACTTCATGCTAGTCTCTACCTCCTCTGATAAACTGTCCTTGTATTCAGTTCCCTGCTGTTTAGTTCTTTGTTATTCAGATAGTCTGATATCATGGCTACAGTAGAGAATTCTGAGCTTTTGGTTGGTTTGAGATTTGATAAAGTGTTGTATTTTGTTTATGTTCGAGCAGTGACTTTATGCGACTTAATGTTACCAAAGATGGAAGGTGGTCAAGCCCCCAATTTAATTTGCTACCGGTTTTGCATTTTGCATTATCTTTGTATTGTGCACTGTTGCAATGTCAGTGGGACATTACACATGCATGGAATTAAGCAGGTCAGTATGCGCTTTTCTGGGTTAGGACCCAAAAGTTTGGAATTCATACAAATGATCCCTTATTTATATTTTAGTAGACCTAAAGGGTAGGAAAATGGGATGGAAAGGATTATAATTTTCTGATGATTCGAAAAATGTTGTTTAGCAAGAGTGCTATTCCTTTCAACTGCAAAATCAGAAGAAAGGTAATTCCATAAGAGGGCAGAGTGAGACAACTGTGCGATAAGCTCCGATATGTTAATTTGCATTATGTGTGTAGAGCAAATGATGCCAGCATAAGCAAACCTCACTTAATTCTTAGCAATTACCTGCAATTTATGACAGAATTACCATGATGTAGCTCTTGGAAGAATCTTAATCAAACTGAAATGGGGTGACATGTCATACAAGAACAAAGACGTCTATAAGAGAGAGAGGTAGAGAGGGGTATAATTTTGTTCTCCACCTTTGATGGTGAACATTTTTAATGACATTTCTTGTAAACAATGTGAGATTTGAACAAGTAGCAGTGACCTAGTCTTACGAAAAAAAATCAAGTCATGAGTTCTTTCATCCATTCAAATAGAGCTTGAATTGTTTCTTTTATAAGGGATCTTGGAACCACGTTATCCCATCTCCGTGTCCTGTGGATGGCTCACTGTGGGCTCTCAGATTTAGATGGTATCTCTTCCTGCGGGTCTCTAAAAGTAAGTATAGGTGTGTCCTGCCAAATGACGATCTCAAAACTATTTTCAATTGGTACTCTTTACTTGTAGTCTTTGTTCTCTTCTCACCTTTTGTTTTTCTAAAGGACTTTGGTTGGATGCTTTGAATTGCATGTATTAGCCTAAAAGATGCTACAGTTGTGGGGGTTTTTTTAATGAGGTGTAACATTCAAGTCTGATCCTGAAGATGCCAATGTAGCATAGCATTCATTGCCATAGTAGCCCTAGTTATTTAAGGCGGCAACAGCCACACTTGGAAAATGTTCACTTCCGTGCTAATTTCACATTGTGCCATGTAATATTTCACATACTAGAAAAGATTTTGCAAAGCTTGAGTGTTACTTGTGCAAGCCTGTGGTTTACATATTTATTCTGTTTACTTCTGCTGAGGAACTCTACGTAGCCTATAACAATATCTCTGACCTGAGCCAGCTGACCTGGTTGGATCATCTTGAGGTTTTGGACCTGGAAGGGAACAATATTGAGGACATCAGCCAGATGCAGTACCTGGGACTTTGCTGCAAGCTGAGACACCTGACAGTGGAGGGCAACCTTATTTGTCTGAAGCCAAATGCAGAATCTGCAGAGGTGACAATTTGGTTTGCACGTATTGTGTTAATTTTTGGCAGTGCTTTTTTAGTTTGAGTTGGAAATGAGAAACATTTCTGCATCTTCCTATCATATCATTCTGAGGGATGACATGGGATGCATTTCCCATCTTTCATTTCTGTTTATTTTATCCTCTCGTGGGTACTGTCTCCAAGATGAGCACAAATGAAATACAAGGAGCGCTAGTAAAGACTCAAGCCTGTTTCCTAGCAATGTGTTCCTTCTTACATGTGAGAATGGGATTAAACCAGAAATCAGCTGTTCTGATCCGTACAGCTCTTCTGTCCTCTCCCTACTTGCAGTGCAAACAGGCATCTTAAAGGCAGACCAGGGAGAGCATAGACCCCAGTTGTACGGATCCTTCTCCCTGTAGAGATCTTGCAGTGGGTTAGAAAGTAGCCAATATTTTTTTTACAAGATATGCCAGTTGCAATGTCTCCATTAGATATTTGTCTTTGGGCTTTTGCATTTCTTTTGGAGGCTCTCTGGTCCAACGGCAAGTGCTCCAGTACCACCATGCTCAAAAGTTGAACCCTCAGAAAAATGATGCTTGAGATAACTAGGAAAAGCTGTATTGTAGGAACTGCTTGTTGTCCTTTCCTCTGAAAGGTTAAAATCAAATGACCAAAAAGATCTTCATCAAAACCTGAAGATACAAAATACAGTGATCCACCTCTTATGTACTGAAATGATAAAATCATTTCTGTGGAGGTATTTTGTTGAGGGCATGAGATGCTCTGTGTCACAAAGATGAAAACACAAAAATACATGATCTGCTTTGGGTTTCAGGGCACTCAACAAGATAGGTAAGGGAGATCTAATTCTACGTGAATAGTATCAGAGTTGTATTACTCTCACTTTCCCCTGCTTCATAAAAAGGCATTGTTGGGATATAGAAACAAGCATCTTCGCATATACTGAAAAGGTAACTGCAGGAAAATCAGAGTTTTAAAAACTTGGGTGAATAAGACTCTTTCTCATTTTGGTCACATAATGTCTAATACATATCATCAGAGGACAGTTTATGGCCAACGCATGATATATTGTCATCCAGGTCTTTTGGAAGGTCCCCGGCCTACGCGCACACACACAGCACTCGCTAAGGGTGGCGCAATCCCCAATGGCACCGTAAAGAGCTGATAAAGCAGAGCAGGAGTTGGCGCTGTGACTCCACTGTGCCATGTTCCATAGGTTCGCTGTGCATTTCAAAGTGATCATGCCCATGCCATTAATATGCTTAAAAGGTTGGGTTTGATATTCATCCTGGATTTAGACTTGAAAACAGAGATGCTATCACTAAAACTCAATCATATAGTAGACATGCACGTATTCTAAATCTTCTCACTTTTTAGATTCATAAGTTATTAGCATTTTTCAGATGTAATTGTTGGCTTTCTCATATCTCTCAGAAAAAGGAGCCACAGAAAGTAGTGCTTTAGCTATCATAATTTTCCACTCTGGAATCCAAAAGAAAATATTATACACTTGCCTTTCTGGTTTGAACTGGTAGAAGTATACTTCAGAGACCACGCTTGTAACTATTTGTAACCAAAATGATTTCTCCATTAACATTTCTCCCTTACGGAAGATGCAATCCTGAGAGGTAAAAACATATTCCTACAGTAAGGAAGCTTTGCCTGCTTCTGTCGGACAAAGGGTGCCTACTTACTCTTTTTACTCCCATGGAGACAGATACAACTTCTGACACTTCCTTATCATAGCTTCCTACCATGAAAATGGTGTAGTATATCCTAACAGCATAGAAAGTCTGTTTCTGCTACCTTGTCATTCCCGCTCAACAAAAGTGGTATTTCTGGAGGACGTAGTTTTTAACTTGACATCATCGGGCCTTAAATGTACTTATAATAGAGAAATGTCAGATTGCCCTTGGTTTGTTTAGCTGAGGACATCAGTCCTTGGGATGCTGCTGCGTGTTGTCACATAACGGGAGTTCAAAGAGGGGTGGTATGTGGTGGTGTGCCCTACTGCTCTTCTCCAGGCTGAATGGCCGTCTCTACTCCTGTGCCAGCCCGAATTTGTTGAGGGGGTCCACACGATGGTATGTTTTACTCCGAGCTGTAGCAGAGGCAGACTGCAAGTTCACTGTAGTCTCACACCCAGTCTCCATGTTGAGAAACTGCTTAGCCCTGGGGCGGTTGCAAAGCCGGCCCTGCCTTCGGCTGCTGAAGAGTTTCTCCATGGGCTTTGTCACTTTCTTGGTTTCAGCTATGTTGTTTGCATTTCTTCGGGGTATAGAAAAGCCACCTGAAATATAGAAAAGAATAGATGAGGGCTTATTTTGGTGTGCCCTAGGTGGCCAGCTCTAATTCCTCAAGCTCCTGCTTGTAGTTTGTTGCTGCAGCTCTGTAAAAGCTCTCCTATTTATTTACTTTTAATCTACGGAATGGTCCAGCTAAATTTACTGCTGTTTCTTCAGATGGCCTGTTTGCTGTCTGTAATTTGATTTTCAGATGAGCTCATCTTTCCCTGTTATCTAAACCAAGAGCAACAACCTGATGATAAATTCTGCAGCCTCTGTTGCAGTAACGTAACATGAGCGTAACATGATGCTTCCCTCCAGCAGGACATGGCTGGAAATTGGCTGTAGCCCAGGCGCTGTTCAGAGTACATGTAGTACAGGGTAGCATGGCGATTGGTTGACTCATTTTCTAAATTAAGATTAAAAGCTTAGTTAGGGAAATCTGGTGTCTGCCTCTTAACAACAAAAAAATACGAGCTTTATTTGGCGAGTTCCCTCTGCCAGCCTCGGTGCTGCATCGTGCAGAGGGAGGGAGCATACAGCCAGCCAGGTCCCACAAAAAGATTTCTGTTTCTGACAACTCTGTGTTGAATGAGGACTTGGCTTTGTGCGGTTTTCTGATATTGCATGCAATGTCTGGAAAAGCATAACACTTATCTGCATGAAGTAATTGATTTGTAGGTAGCTGTGCATTCATATTCTGCCAGTAGCAGTGCACTTTTGCTTTCTACTTTCTTTAAGTAGAAGAGATCGCCATCACCATTTGATGCCTTTTGTAATCTGACACTATTTTAACCAAAAATATTCCCATTGCAAAGCAGCATGACCCAGTTGACCCTGAGGTATTGCTAAGTTTTCCCAAAGACAAAGATGCCATGTGAAGGTGCCTTTCTACTGCCAGAATCCACCAAAACAGCCTAGTTTGCAATGTTCTGGATTGGACTTACTGCTCAGAGGTCCCCAGGCATTAGCTTGTGCTCGTTTTATACATGTCAGTTCCACCCATGCATGCAGAAGGGGGCTGCACCCGTGCTTTCCCCCATGGCTGTCACACTGAGTTCCTATGCCTTGGGAGCAATCACGTTGTTTTTCCAGCACACAGAAAAGAAACCCAAGTGCAGTTCGCTTTAGCCTTCTGTGCACCTGCTGTTGGCATGCGGCCTCTTGCAGAAGAAAATGTAGTTTGAAGTAAGCCATCGCTTCTAACAGCGTATGATATCACACACCAAAATCCTGAAGACTACCCCAGAAAATCAGTGCAGTTCATTTGCTGTAGCTCGTTTATGGGTGTGCGTAAAAACATGATCTATGGAAATGCTCTTTCTTTTTCCATCAGCTGGTGTAGCAATGCTCATAACATGTTCTCAAGTCTTCCTATCATCTGAGTATTGATGCAGCAACCACACAACCGCAAAAGCAGGGAGGGAGGCTGGCTGAATGCTGAGAGTGCCCAGGCTTTCTGTGGGCATCAGTGGCCTTCTACACTTTATACATTATACATAATATAACAAAGACAAATGCCAGTCATCTGTGGGTAAACAGCAAAGCAGCCTTTTTTTCTCGGGGGCGGGGAGCATGTGTTTGCTCTGTTCAGGACGTGTTCACAATCAATTTGAGTAGAAATTATGTGAGGAGAAAGCACAGTAAAATGAAACTCCTGACTGTATTTATTTCCATTGAATGAGGTGAATAGGTTTGCCTCATAGAAGGCATTTCAAATTATATGGCAGTCATATAAATTGAACACTGCTGTGCTGCTGGTGTAAGTCCACAGTCTGTTAAATGAACTATTCAAGTGACCACTTTCTCAATTTTTCCAGGAACCAGATTATAATTACAGAGCTGAAGTAAAAAAACTCATTCCCCACTTGGAGTATTTGGATGAAATACCAGCAAGCCAGACTGCTCTCCTTCCTTCCAAGAAGATGCATGAGGATTGGCTAATCATCAAGGAATCCATCAAGGAAGGTGGTTTAGCTGGAGACGTTTCATGGTTAGGTATGTCAGGTTTCCTATCAGGGTTCATTTTTCAGGTTATGATGTGGGAAAAAGAAAGATGAAGAGTAAGCTGCCCTCTTCAAAGCCAATGTTTAATTATAGCAAAGGGATAAAGAATGTTGTCTTCTTCATTTGGGAAGTGCGGAAGCTGGAATTGAGCACAGTGCGGATTTAAATGAAAGCTTTCCTAAACTGGGCATCAAGATCAGAAAAATGCAGATGATTTCTCGATGATCAAGCAAATCCAGCGGTAGCTGAGAGCCTGTACTTAGCGTTCGTTCTGCACGATGGGAAGAAGCAAAGCTTGGAAAGGAATGTTTCAATAACAACTGGTCACAGCCCTTTCCATAGTAGCAGTCGATCCCATGTAGCATGGATGTAGCAGGAGTTCCTACTCCAATTTAATAATAGAAAAGGCGATTTAGTCACCACCTTTCAGTGGTAGCATCATCCTAGCAACTGAGATTGTATGGTCTTGTAAGAGATCTGTTCCATTTTCTTTGCCTCTGTGATTAAGTCCCTTACATTCATTAGCAGAGAGTAAATGGTTTGAAAATAAATCTGTTGTCCCCTTGCCTGTGGCCTTGGCTATAGTTCAAATGTCCATGCTTTTATGTATCATGCTACATGCACTTTACCACTTACCATTAAATATTAGAAAGTATTTCCTATAACTGCTCCTGTTCCTTCCCATTAGTGTGGGCAATGCAGTTGGCTGCCCAGCCCCCCCAGTTGTGGTTTGCCTGCCAACTGTACTCCATTAAAAATTTAGTTTGTTTCGGAATAACTACATACATTTGTCATTTATTTAATCCCTGTGGGTCCAAATCATTAGTTGTAATAGTAGTTATGGTAGGGAAAAAATCCATTAAAATCTGATCCTTCAGTGATCCTGCTTTGGCAACATCAGCTATGGTTCAGAAAACCAGTTAACACAGTGAGCTGACAGAAACAGTAGGGACAGAGCACAAAATTGTGGATTTGTATTGTTTCCTAGTGTAAGCAGACTTACATTCTTGTTCTAAACTGATGAGGTCATATGGTCAGGTTCAGACATCTGCATATTTTTTTCTTTCCTATAGCAATGTTGACTCAGGTACTTTTCATGCACTCTGTATTTCATGGGTTTGTATTAACAATTATGGCCAAGATATTCTAAAGGTCCCTAACATTCTGCTGTTAAGGAAATGGCCATGTTATTACAGAGCTGATGGCTCTACTGTGGAGCTGGTAGATGCTCAACACTTTACAAAGCACGCTATTCATCTAGGCACTGAAATGAAATTCCCTCTCCTATGGGTTGTTGGCTGCACATGCTGCTCTTACAGCTGTGCTGTGCTCCTGGGACAGTCGGTGGTTGGACAGGTAAGAGGACAAGGCTCTGTCTGCCTTCGCTAGCTTTTGTATAATCCACCCTGCCCTGTAGCATTACAAAAACTCGGTTTTCGCCTTTCTTTCTGTGGTGGAGAAGTATCTGTCTCTGAGGCAGTACTGGAAAAATCTGTTACTGCCATTCCCAGGTTTCCATGATTCCTGGGACGTGATTTGCATTTGGTTGAGTAATAGCTCCGGTAAGGTGGCCGTCACCATCTGCGTTGCGCCTGGGCATTTAAGCAGTATATTTTAAGACTGGGGGCTTGGACTGTGCCTGTGGCAAGCCTGCAGTGGTTCCCCTGCAAGCAGGTGGGCAGCAAATGAGAGGCAGCTTACTCTTACCCTAGGCGTGCAGGCAGGGGAAGGAGCAGAGCCCTGGACATATCCAGGCCCACCTCTGGGACAGTCGGAGGCAGATGGCGAGCACAGAGTGGTTTCTAACCCCATATTCAGCCAGTAGCCAGTCTCTGGTGTCCAGGAGCAGGAGGAGGGTGGGAAGGGACTTCGGTTTAGTTGGGGGTCCCCAGGTTCTTCTATCTGCAGAGGGCAGCTATGGGGGACTGCGTGCGGCACCAGGAAGCCCTCTGTCTCCAGGTGTGACTCATTCCAGCATGTTTTTTGTAGCTGCAATGACATGTTTTTCTGTCCCCTACAGCTCCGGGTGTGCAGAAGCAGTCACCATATTGACAGTATATGGTGATGGTGTGGTTTGAAGCCTTGCATGACTATGCTTACACTGGCGAAACCTCTCTCTTAGATCCGTATCTTGGGGCAGTAGCAAGGCAGACTGGATGCAGCCCAAGACCCCCGACAACTTCCAGACCTGGAACTGCGCAGTGGTCTGCTAATGCAGGGAGATCTAGCAGTGCCCGCCTCTTGTACAGTGGTTGTCCTCTTCCAGATCCCACTGTTTCTAAAGAGCTGTTCACAGAAGATGACTCCAGTGATTTGACACATGGTAATGTATGGTTTTTAATCCTGTTCTTTCCCACACCTCCACCTCCTTCTGAACATTACTATTGCTGATGAAAGCCTGGGTGCTTTGAATACCACCCACCCATCCCTCTGCTAGATCAGGTTCAGCATATGTTTTCTTCCATGGGACTCACATGCTCTAGTGTGGGCTTTCCTTTATTTCCCCCTGGAGCAGAAGGTGGAAGTCATCTGGGCTTCCCTTTCCTCAGCCCCTCACCCCCATACGTTATGTGCTGCTGTCCCTCTTGACAACCCCATACTCCAGTGGTGCTCCCTTGCTGAAGTTACCTTTCATACCTCATCAAAAGCTGTCCTGCTCTGTCCTTTACGTTACACGTCAGCCTAGCTGGGGCTCATTTAAGTCACATCTGGGCCCTTCTTGTTCAGTCATAGGAATGTAGTCCAAGGTAGTCCCCTAGAAAGGTGTGGTGGTGCACATTCACTCCCTGTTGGGTCATGTGCTCAGACTTTGTGTACTGCCGTCTCACACTGCAGCAGCACCGCTGCTGTCAATGAGCACTTTCTTTTGGGTTTCCAGAGGTGGGTCCCTCAGCAAGAGGAGTCAGGTCCTTGACTCCACATACCTGATCTACAGGCTAGCCCAAAACACGGGTGTACCACTGACCTTCATGCCCTGGCCACCCAAAAGTGCTGCCAAGTTAGCAGCTGCTGGGGACAGCTGGATGGAAAGGGAGTTCACTTCTCGTACAATATTTAGCACTTCCCAAGACATCCTTCCTTGGATCCTGGAAAGAGCTTGAGGGTGGAGCTCCACCTGCCCGTAGAGTGCAGGTTAGATAGGAAGATGGTGTTCGTTTTCCCAGTGTTGTGAGCTGCTTCTCTCAGATGCCAGTCCCACCTCAGTTCCTTGCTGTAGGTACGACTCAGGATGATGAACTAGATGCAGTGCAAACAGCTAAATGCACATTCGGAAAAATACATGGAAACTGAGTACAGAAATTATGAGACCATAATTTCCTGTGCACTTTTAGGTAGCTAGCAGTACTGATAGAGACAGTTTCACCCAATGTTCTATTGCTGCTTCCTTCCCCTTTGCTGCCTTGTCCCTTGTTTTGGCAAGAGCATCTGCGTAGTCACGTGGGGAACCTGATTCTGATCAAGATCCATCTGAAAAATAACCCAGCAAAAAAAAACAAAAAAAGAAACCCTAAAAGCATATTTAGTTTTAATCTGGATCTGTTCCCTGATCTGACTCACCATGTCGCCACACAAATGTTTGCACCAGCACAGTGGAGGAGGCAGGGCAGGAGCAGAAGGAGAAAGATTCTGGTAGAAACAGAAACTGCCTCTTAGCAGCAGTGTCAGGCCATGCCAGCTGGCACTGTGAACCTATGCCATGAAATATTACATCTTCCTATCTATGGGAAATGATGTTCACTGATGTTGACAGCACCATTTGTTAAACGCTGGAGTAAAATTTTTTTTTTTCCTTTTTTTTCTTAGGATTCGGTCAAGTTATATGTGGGAACCCCACCAAGGCCCTGCGTGCAAGGAGGCAAAAGCTAGGTGTATGTTTTTCTTGTATTTCATATTCCTGCTTGGTGACCCCCAGAAATCCTGGGATAAACTGAACTCCCACTGTGGCTTGTGGCGGCTCACTCTCTTCTGTAGCCCAAAAGCCCCCCAACATACAATCGGTCTTGAGGACGGAGAGTCTTGTGCCCTGATGTCACAAAGATGCCCATGTGCTACCAGCAATTAACCATCAGTTTAAAGGAACATGTGAAAATCACACATCGGCTGCTGGCGGTACATTTCCTATCATCCTGGCTGAGCAAAGCACAAGGCAGGATTGCAAAATTTGACGGCATTTCTATAACAGCTGTGAAGCAGAAGATTTTTTTCAGCAGTTTTTCTTTGATGTTAGTGTAAATAGTCAGATCGCTAATCATAGAATCATGGAATCAGAATGTGTTGGGTTGGAAGGGACCTTTAAAGGTCATCTAGTCCAATCCCCCAGCAGTAAGCAGGGACATCTTCAGCTAGATCAGGTTGCTCAGAGCCTCATCAAGCCTGGCCTTGAATGTCTCCAGGGATGGGGCCTCCACCACCTCTCTGGGCAACCTGTTCCAGTGTCTCACCACTGTCAGTGTAAAGAACTTCTTCCTAATGTCTAATCTAAACCTGCCCTGCCCTAGTTCAAAACCATTGCCCCTTGTCCTGTCACTCCGTGCCCTTGCAAACAGACCCTCCCCAGCTTTCCTGGAGGTCCCCTTCAGGTACTGGAAGGCTGCTATAAGGTCTCCCTGGAGCCTTCTCTTCTCCAGGCTGAACAACCCCAACTTTCTCAGCCTGTCTTCATAGGAGAGTTGCTCCAGCCCTTTGATCATGTTCGTGGTCCTCCTCTGGACCCGCTCCGATAGGTCCATGTCCTTCTTGTGCTAAGGGCTCCAGAGCTGGACCCAGTACTCCAGGTGGGGTCTCACGAGAGCAGACTAGAGGGGGAGAATCACCTCTCTGGATCTGCTGGCTACGGTTCTTTAGATGCAGCCCAGGATGCGATTGGCCTTCTGGGCTGCAAGGGCACATTGTTGGCTCATGTCCAGCTTTTCATCCACAAGTATCCCCAAGTCCTTTTCCGCAGGGCTGCTCTCTATCACATCATCCCCCAGCCTGTATTGATAACGAGGATTGTCCTGACCCAAGTGTAGGACCTTGCACTTGGCCTTGTTGAACTTCATAAGGTTTGCTCAGGCCCACCTCTCTAGCTCATCCAGGTCCTTCTGGATGACATCCCGTCCCTCTGGCATGTCGACTGCACCACTCACCTTAGTGTCGTCTGCAAACTTGCTGAGGGTGCAGTTGATCCCATTGTCTATGTCATTCATGAAGATATTGAACAGCACCGGTCCCAGTACAGATCCCTGAGGGACACCACTTGTGACCCCTCTCCATCTGGACATCGAGCCATTGACCACCACTCTCTGGATGCGACCATCCAGCCAGTTCCTTCCAGTGCTTCAAGGTTGTTCCTATTGGCGGAACAAACAGCCAACGTTTGTTCCTCTTGACAGTCGGGTGGTACCCCAGCCCAGCGGATCAGCCTGCTCATTTCAGCAGTAACTTAGTGAGAGGATACCCGTGTGTGTAATGGGGTGCAGTCTGGCTCATCATAGAATCATAGAATTGCTGAGGTTGGAAGGGACCTTTAAGATCATCAAGTCAACCTTTAACCTACCCTGACAAAAACCACTTCTAAACCGTGTCCCTAAGTACTACATCTACCCTTTTTTTAAACACCTCCAGGGATGGTGAATCCACCACCTCCCTGGGCAGCCTATTCCAATGTTTAATAACCCTTTCAGTGAAAAAATGTTTCCTAATATCCAATCTAAACCTCCCCTGACATAACTTGAAGCCATTTCCTCTTGTCCTAATAGAATTCATGGTTAGCTTTTGTGGGCCCTGAGGTTCAACACGGCGCGGATGCATGTGTGTATGTTTAAACAGGCTGCATTAAATCAGGGAAATGGCATGCACAGGACACCTGCATCACTGTGCTGTCGGCAGTCTCAATTAATGCTGACAACAGATGTTAAAGAACCGCTGGAAAAAACGTATCCCTCCCTTGTCTCTCTGCTGCCACTGCCCGAGCACTGGAAGCTTTTCCGAAACAAATTTGAACATTCGAGTGAATTACTGTGTGTTATAAACTAGGATGTGGAAAGGGTCTGTGGTCACATGCGGAATGATGCAGCTTCTGTGGTATGGGTCTTAATATGCTTATTGGTATAGATGCTACAGGCTTATATGCCAGCGAGAGATAAATCAACATTTTTGTTACTGCCACTCTGGGTTCCTCAAGCTGTAACAATGCATGCCACTGGGGCGTGGGCCTTCTTAAAACCGAAGAGCAAGGAAATGGTGAGGGGTGATCTGAAAACTCAGGACTAATAACGGACTTTGATGACTTCTAAAATCCACAATCTAGAAATTGAGCTGGGGAGAGCTCCTGAGATTATCAAGATAACTTCTCTCATTTTGCAGCCACTTGCAGTGAGCTCTTTGAAATTGTGCCGTCTGAGGACAGAAAACATTTGCGGGTCTGGAAGTGGAGGAGCTCTGCACCAGGAAGATGTGTCCTCTGAACTGAGAGTACAGAGAGAGCAGCACAAGCGGTGAGACTGCGGGAGAAATCTTGTCGTGCAATAAAACAGGCATTCATTTTCTGCTGTAATAATAAAATAAACTCTTTGGCCACCTGGTGGCGGTTTCAGGAAATAGTCTTGCCCTCCTGCATCCCTGTCCCTCCGGTGGCAGTCGGTCCTCCCTGCTGGAGCATCTGCGGGGTGGGCGAGGGGGAAGAAACCTGGGGGAGGCTTTCACCTCCCTCTAGAGCAGGCTGAAGACCAGCATAGGCAGAGTGGACTTGCTTGCTTAGAAAGAGCAAGGAAATGACTTTTCATAACTGGTAAGACATTCTTGGCCCTGACAGTGTCTACCTTCAGACAGTAAAAGAAGTGAAAGTGGGTGTGGTTTTCTGCAACCATCGTATTGGCCTAACCAAATGAAAGGCTGAAAGGAAAATGACGCCATGCTGAGATTCCCCCATCTCATAGACAGATAACAGTGGCTTTGGAAGTTTTTACTTTATTTGGCTTTATTTCTCTGAGCTTACTCCACTGTGTAGTATTTTATATCTGCCCCATTTCACTTGATTAACGTTAGGACACTTTCAGATAATCAGACACAGGCAGCTTAGATGGATGATCCATTTAGAACGATTTTCCATGTCTCCAGGAAAGTGGGAAATCACAGTGTGTGACTAAATCCACTGCCTGAGTGTTTGCCTGTGTGGCCATGCCAAGCTGCACTTGGCTGGCTACATATTCACAACTCAAAGGCTAACTAACAGTGTGATACTTGATGTTGTCCAGGTGCCTGCAAACAGGTCAGCAAGAAAAAGCCGCCCAAGCACTGAAGGTAACTCTTAGTGATGAGGAAGAGGGTGAAGGCTGCAGCCTGACTGACAGCTGCGAAGACGAGTTGAGGGAGACCTGTCATGAGGACCTCATTGAAAGGATTTCACTTGATTCTTCTTGCCACTCCTGTCTCTCCCAGTCTTCTTCAGGTACTGGACCTAAACCTCCGGGGAAGGGTTAAGATCGGGTAGTGACACATGCTACTAAACTTTTGTAGATAGGTATGTTATGAGATCTGGCTTCTGTGCTCTAGAACACCAATATGGAAATATCATTGCAGAGCCAGACTCTAAGTAATCTATTGCAGTTTTTAGGCAGGACATGGTGGCCAGCTGTGTTGACCATCAGTTGATGTATTTCAGCATGGATCTGTAGAATTAAGAGGAACAAAGCTGATATTACACCAGCATAGCATCAAATCTAGTGGAAGGACATGCCACTGTCTTTTACCTTGTGTAACTAATTTATGGCAATGCCAGGTAAGTCTAAAATACTGTCATTCCAACTGAGCTATATTTTACCCCAGTTGGCACTGGTGGAAATAATGGCTGAGCTAATGATTAAGGTTTAACCGGGCAACTGGGAATTCTGGAAAGGTACGCAACCAAAGGGATGCATTCAGTAAAGAATTGAAAAATGAAACGTGCTCTTTTACTCAGGAGCAAAGCCAAAGGCATCTCTGGAATTGCATTTACATGAACGAAAGTAGAATTCCTGCTCTTCACTACTTGTTGAATATCATATTTAAGAATATTAGAAACATTAATAATGGTTGTTCCAAATACATATCAAGTAGAGGAGCATACAAAAGTACAACTTTAATCTATTTCTGTTGTTAATAATCACCTTTTTTGCCTCAATAAATATTAGCATGTGAGGTTTTGTTTTACATTTCTTTCAAGGGCAAAAATGGATCTATTAAAATTTGGAAAAATATAATATAGTTTAGGTAAAACAGCAGTATCATTAAACTATTCAAAGCCTTTGTGTATTAACAGTAATATAAACAATATCTTCTTAAAAAGAACAAAAGCTGTTGGTAAAAATCTCAAGGAATGGCCAGTTGTCCAGTGACTGCAGAACTCTTAGATTATGATCTCATGGTCTCTTTAGATTTAATCTGATCTTTTATGGATTTAATATAATTTCTTTAGATTGAATATGATTTATTATGATTTCATCATTTTTGTAGATTGAGTAGACAATGCCCCAAACATCTCAAAGGCTACCAGTGTCATGCCCTATAGGACTATGAAAGTGAGCGGCTGGGCATAGATCTGCTCATCTTGTAACCAAATCTGCTAGGATTTGGTTACAAGATTGATGGAGCAGTTTGAAAGCTAGTATTACCTAAGGTGGGGGGGCAGGGAGGGGGGAGGATGACCCAGATCCCAAATCAGCTGGCCATAATAACCAAGATTCAAACAATCACAAACACAGCAGCGTTTGCCTTCTGTCACTAGTAGACATATACGTTTTGCAGAGCAAATATCTGACAAAACTTTAGCAACTGATAGACTTTATTCAGCAACGCAGTTAAAAATACACTTGACCTCTGTGACTTGAGACTGTGTCAAGATTTGGAGAGGTATTTAAATGCCTCAACACTTAACTTCAGAATTGTGTCTTACCCAATATGATTTTCTCACAAAAGAACTTGTTGCTGGAAACAATCCTTCTGACCAGGAAAGGACAAGTTATCTGAGCAGAACCGCTCTCATGTAAGAGTGTTTGCAGCATCAGATCCGTACAATCTGCACTCTTTGGAAGTCATTGAGTGTTATTTCGGGCTCTTGAGTCAGGCATACTAGTCTTTCAGAGTGTCTTTACTTAAAAACAAAAAAAAACCCTATGAAATTTAGGCCTTTTTAAAGCATATAGTATGATGAAAACTGTTCAGTGGAAATTTTATATCAGCTTTGTGTGGTTACCTAAGCAGTAAAATACATCCCCATCGATTAGGAGCTATAAAGCTGAACTTTCTGGGCCTGGGTTTGGTGGCAGATTCTTTAGATTGTGTTCCCGCCCCAGACCCTGCACATCAGGCACTTAGGTACAGTTGGATCTTTTAATAGACAAGAGCAATCAGATCCCTGCTATTTATAGAATGGTTTTAAGCATATATGCATGCACGTTATATTCATAAATCAGCAACAAGATTTTTCTTCTCTTTATGTTGCTCTGGAGGATTACATGGGCTAAAATATGACCAGCCAGATAGCAGCCTTGCATGTAGTGCAATATTTTCTCTAGCGGTCAGGTGCTTTCCATAATTTTAAGGCTAATCTCAAGATCTTATCCTTACACCTCTGCCTCTGATTTTAAAAAAGTGGATCCACTCATTTGTGATTGTTCCTGTGCCTTGAATTTCAGATTGCTGGATGGGGTCCTCGGGTATTTAAAACAAGTGGGTGTCAGCTCTCACCAGGAATGATGCAGGTGTGATCCTGCCTGAGAACAAGAGGATCAGTGAGCTGGTCTGTCCCTCTTGAGCTATGCACAGGTCCAGTTCTCTTGGCACATCACCAGCAGTACTGGAAGGGAGGTTGCTGAGTAACTCAAACTCCCAACGATCAGAGGAAGCAATTCACCAAGGCCAGCATCACTGTGTGTCCTGGGACACATCTGCCCACCCAGCTCCATCGCGTAGCCTTCTCCAAAACTTTTTACTCGCTGGTCGTTTAGGCGTAAGACAAACTGGACATTAGAAAAAAATTGTCTACAGAAAGAGTGGTCAGACACTGGAATAGGCTGCCCAGGGAGGTGGTTGTGTCACAGTCCCTGAATGTGTTTGAGTCGTTTAGATGTGGTGTTGGGGGATGTGGCGTAGGGAAGAACTTTGTAGAGTGGGGTTGATGGTTGGACTCGATGATCCCAAGGGTCTTTTCCAACCCAAATGGTTCTATAATTCTATGATAAACTGCTGAATCACTGCGCTTCCCTGCCAGTTTCAGGTTCGTCACAGGCTCAGGAAGGCGCAGTATTCTCCAATGCGAACTCTTGTGTAATTCCGTCCCCTCCAAAAAGCCCTTCACCTGCATCTGTAACGGGTGTTGCAGCAAGACCCCGGCAAAGGAGGAATCACAGGGTAAGATGCCTAAAAATACCCAGCCAAGAGGAGGACAGGCAGTGGACACAGCGATGCCAGTCAAGGGGTCATCAAGAAATTTCAGCCCAGCCTCTGGGCAAGGAACTTGCTCTTCTGAGCCAGCGCAGCATGCCAGCTGCCTCCAGATCCCAAGGGCAGCACCAGCCTGCTGGGAGCACCGGCCGGCAAAGTCCTATTTCAGGACAAGCAGCTGTTGGATCAACAAGCATCAGGTATGCGCCCTGCCAGCAGCACTGCCTGCAGCGTGACTGGGGAAAACAGAAGGGTCTTCACAGCAGGAACATGCAGACTTCTGTGTTGTCTCGGGAGTCTCCTGCCTGTTCTGTAAAAAGAACTCCTTTCAGTTGTGCTGACGTTTACCTTTGTCTGTCTGCTAAATGAAACATTTTCTCATATTCCTTATAGCTTGAGTCTTGGAAATTTTCTATTTTCTTGAATAATAGCCCAGAAATTTCCTGTGTTCTTAGTGCTCCATTCTCATGTTCCCCATGCAGGGCTGATGCCCATGTTTGTTGCAGAGCTCTTGTAGTGACGTTTGTTCAGGACTCTCCTTGGGTCCTGAACAAGTTCTTGACAACTTGACAAAGAACCCCAGAACAAGTTCTTGACAACCCACTTAAGTTTTTTTCCCTTGAAACTTCCATTAATTCATGTTAGAAACAGCTTTGGAAAATAAAGTAGGCATTAGGGAAGTGTCACATGCACCAAAACATGGTTATTTCTGAAACTGCTTATTGTAAGATTAGCATCATGTTGCTTCTTTGAAGAAATAAAGCTGAGGAATTGTGACACGACACCTTGATTTTGAAGTTAACGTGGTCATTATAGAGCAGTATAGGCAGAGAGTGCATGCTTTGTGAGGGAAGCTGTTGTGCTTTGTGCTGCTCTCAGGGCTGGCAACTTTCGGTTCAGTTTTCAGAGCAGGAGACAGCAGAGCTGGTGGGGAGAATGCAGATATCCAGACCCAGGGTGCAATTTCACTGCAGTGTTTCTCTCTTTTCTTCAGGCCCATCATGGATGAGAGCCCTCCTGGAGGGATCAACCACCAGCAGCCAGCTGTCTGCTCATCCACAAAAGCCTTGGAGAAGTTTGGGCTGATGAACGCCTCTTGGCCCCTGACTGCAAGGGCCATGCTGCAGTCATTGCCAGACAGATCCGCTGCCTCAACAACATCTCAGAACAAAAGTCCCCGGTCCTAGAAGATACCCAGGTGGCAGCGTGTGTTGGAGCCACGTACACAGCACAGTCTTGAAGGATCAATGCTATCTTTCAGCTTCTTGTGCAAGCTAAACACAGAGCTGTGCAAGTAGAGCAGTTCAAACAAATGACATGATTTGCTTCAATTAAGGCTACAGCTGGTCCAGAAATGCTTTCTTTAAAGAGCACCCGCTGATCAAGAGAAGAGCTAATCAACCTCTCATTACAGAAAAACGTGGTTATTTTTTGCAGCCTACATGCACTAAAACAGGAAAAGTCCTAATGTATTTCCTCTCATCCACACCATGCCCTGCTCTGTGAGTCAGGCAGGGACGCTGAACCAAGCAGAGTGTGGAGCCTGCAGTTTGTGGAGTGCACTGGAGGAGGCGAGGGACACGGCATTCCCTCTCACGCTCAGCTGCCTGACCTAGCAGCAGCACCGCACTGTATCTTTTGCAGTCCTGGATGTTTAACTTGCAAGGGACAAAGCCAAGGGCTTAAGAGAGAGCGTTGGCTGGAGCGGGGTGTAAGGGAGGGGCGCATCGCCCAAGGAAGAGCCCAGGAAGGCTGGGTGGTTTCAGAGTTTATGCCCCCACCAGAGCTCACCCCATTCACAGGCATCTGAGGTTCTCGTTGCCTGCATCGCTGGGGGAGCAAATACTGACCAAGTGGCTCATCCCAGTATTAACGTGTTTCTTTGCTCCATAGCTACCTGGAAGGATTTCTCTTGCGTCCTATGGATAGACATTGCATACCGGAATTTCATTAGCAGAGCTGACTGCTCTAAGCAGGTGTCAGAGCATCCCTTGCCTGTGCCTTTAGAGTCAGGCATCCCACCTCTACTTTTTTAAGATCAAATAGACTTTCCAATTTCATATGACTGGATAATTTTAAGTAATGCTGCAGCAAAGACAAGGCAGGGAAGTAAGGGAGTAATCTCTTGCTTTTTCAATAGGGCGTTTGCTTTATATTTGGTTGAGATTCAAAACATTTGTTTCAGTGACTGCAGACTGAGAGATGCTGATCCAAATGACTGTGCCTTACAACTTTATTGCAGTCTGAAATCAAGCGTCATCACATTTTTTTCCAGTTTAAATTACTATGTTAGATATATATTTTTAAATCAGTTGATAAAACAGTAATTACATGATGAGTTAATGAATTGGTTTATGTCTCCTTTCTACTGGTCAGCTTAATGTAGAGGAGCAGAATAATAGAGAAAGCCCCAAACTTCATCTCATCATGGTAATACTTGCACCACTTTCTCCTACAAAATAGTCTGGAGCTTGAAACTAGTTTGCCCAGTTTTGGTGAGTCCTAGAGGAAATCATCCATCAAAAATCATTAAAAACTACGTGGCATGTGATTCTGTGCAATACTATGGATGCCGGCAGGATTTCCTGCCAGATGTTGCCCAGAAACAGTCCCTGTGTCCCTAAATGGGTTCCTAAAATTGACTTTTTGCCAGTGTCACTGACCATGACCATCACCCAAAAAAAATCTGACCTTGTAAAAGAAAGAAGAAAGTGGCAGCATAGTTTTCAGAAATGCTCTGCGCCCTCCCCGCCTGCTTGAAGTCTGCAGCCCTCGCTGGCAGTCGGCACTGGGGACAATCAGGCCCTTCTCTGTAGCCAGGGTCGTATCAGTGGGTGATGGGTAGGACTGTCTTCTCCAAATATTCGGAGCCTCCTTCTCAATTTGCATCTTTGATTTCAAAGGGGTGGATGGAAAAAAAAGCATAAGTGAGTTTTTGTGCGTGGAAAGTGGGGCAGCTAGACGGGTCTGCACGTGCGCGTCTGCAGATGCAACACTCTGGGTACAAATCTGGAAAGTACCCTCAAAAGCGCCCGGGTGCTCATCTTGCAGCAAACACAACTTGGCTCTGTATGTGTGTGGGGCAAGGAGCTTCTCTGTGGTGGGGGAGAGGGCTTGGAGAAATGGTCAGAAAAAAAGCTCTGCCCTCATGTGTGGGAAGTAAGAGTCACTGAGGGCTTCATCAAAACCATTTAACTCAGGGTTTCCTGTTTTAACTTCCCTTCAGGTACCCCAGTGATAACTCTCAGGGGTGCAGGCAGTGTGTGACCTTCAAAGCAGCCACCCCACCCCTTACTAACCAGTTCTGCCCCATTGATGGCCTAACCAAGGCAATCGCGTGCTGTATAGTGGCGTGGCACGTGTGTACAGAGACAGGAGAAGGTGTCCACTCTACCCATTGATCACTGCATCAGCTGGTGACCCAGCACCTTCTCAGGTGTGTATTGGTAGGGATGAGTATGTGAGACGGGCTTGAAGCCATGTTCTTCTGTGTCCTGGCGATGCCACCGTGGGGATTTAGTGTCCAGAGCTGACTTGAAGGCCTGAGGAGTGAAGTAGTTGGCATGAGCTCTGTGACTCTAGTGGCACTGTGCTGCAGCAGAAAACGGCGATGCTGAGAGCTGGGGGACCTGGGTCACTTGCAGGGCAGCCTGTTGATGCCACTCTCCTCATTTGAACCTCTGGGTTATGTGCAGGAAAGCAAAAGCTCTGCTTGCAGATAGACCTTGTGAGCAGGTTGCCCCATGCTTTTCTGGAAGGCATGCTCAATTCGAGCTGCACTGCTGTCCACATGCCCAGAGCACAGGGCAGGAGGCCAGAGAAGGATGCTCCTGTGCTCAGCAAAGCCACAATGCTTAGCTCTTGGGCATTGCTTTCCCAAGGTGGATCTCCAGATGTATTACCCAGCAGGGCAGAGTTTGGGTTTGGGCATACGGAGAGGAAGGTGAAGTGACTTGGCAACAGAGCAGTGGCACCAGTAGGAATCTGACTTCCCTCCATCATGCATGCATCTTGTTAATATGGTTTTGGCACAAAGAGTGGAGGAAGACTAATTAGTTCTTAGCACATGAAAGCTTAACAGGTAGCAGAGCCAAGCATTGGTGAAAAGCTCTGTCGAAGCCATGAGGTTTTAGCATGCCACCTTCATTGCATCCTTTCTGGGCGATGTGACCTGCTAAGTGGTATGTGCCAGGAGTATGTGCTTTGAAGCTAAATGCGTAACGAGACCCAGTGCCAGGCTGTTGTGCATGTAGCAGCAGGGAGGCTTGTTAAGAGAGCAAGCTTGTGATCACAGCCTGACCTAACGCGGAAGAAGGGCTGGTAGTCTCCTCTCTGCCAGTAGCGGGTGCACCTCAAGGTTTCCCAGAGCTGCCTTGCTGTTGTCTGTTGCAGTTTCTAGGACAAGCAAAATAAAGAGGGCTGTTGCAGATCAGATCTGAACAGCTATAACAGATCCACAGAGGAAATTATTGTTCTGGTTTTAGCCTCTGCTCATCCACCTTCCACCTTTGTCATCTAGAAAATGTAAAAGCCAGGCAGGGCTTTAAAAGGCTAATTAGGAAATGTCAGGCATGATGGGATATCAGTGAATTTGATTCTCTTGTGTCAAAAGGGAAATATATGGGGAGTTTCTTGTTGCTGTTTCCTCTGTAGAAATCCTGCATTGGTCCCTTGAATATGGACAAAGTCATTTAATGAATGAGCTTATTCCCATCCCTGCCTTTGCAGACTCTATTAATATTTATCTTGGTGGGATCCTTGCTTCCAGTTGGATGTGACCAGTTTCAGATGTAGATTACCAGGGTCCATCCCCTCATTCTTGTAATGGGCCAGGAGCTGCTCATGCCTTTAAGTATCTCGCTGCCTTAATGGGATTTGCTGCCAGCTGCCAAATTGATATTTAGTGTGTAAGCAGGAGAGAGGGGCAAGAGCTGCTCCCCCCTCACCTATTAATAAATAAGCACCACAGGGAGGAGTTTTCTGACAGGAGCTAAGTCTCATCAGCACAAGCTGCTAAGGGAGGGAGTGATTAGCTGGGGGCAGCTGCCCTGCAGGGAGTAGGGCTGGGACCAGAGGGATTTGGTCCAAAGCGACAATGCTGTGGTGTTAGCAGAAGCACGGTCCATCCAGGAGGCCTCTCAGGATCACTTAGCTGGTGTCCCGCAAGCAGCTCTGCTGGAGTGGCTGGTGCTGCCCTGCATACTGAAAGGCTCTGCTCAGCTGGAGCTTTAAAAAGTAATGGGAGAGAGAAGCAGGGAGCTGTGTGCCAGCTAGCCAGTTATTTCGATGTCTAAAAATGCTTCTTCCTCCTGAAGGGAGCGTGTCCGGGACGACATACCACCCAAACAAATGGGCCCTGACAAGGAAAGGCAGCTCCAGCTCAGACTTGGATTGTGTTCTGCACCTCCTGGCTCTGCAGAGCCCAGCCTGTTGCAGGGACCTTAAAGTCCCACTTGGGCACAGGCCGAAGGGGATGCTAGCCCCGTCCAGTGTCCCCTTCGCAGCTGTGTGCACAGCCCACCTCTTGCACAGGGCTTGTGGCTGTCGTGCTCGTTACCGACACCATTACTCTCAATGAAGGCTTGGGGTTGCTTTGCACTTGGAACAAATTCACGTTCATTGCTAGATGAAGAGGAGATACTTTCTTTGGCTGCTGAGGAGGAGAAAGCCCAGGAGATGTTCAGGAGGGAAAGTCTTGTACACTCCTCCTCTTCAGATACGTACAAATCACAGGTCAGCTCAGGATCATTTCCTACATGGTTTCTTGTCTTGCCACCATATTCAGAGCCTGACATGCTCGGGCTCATTGCCATGAGCAGTGTCTGCACCCATGGTAGGACACGGATGCTTCTGGGGTATGATCAGTCAGATGGTTCATGCTCCAGTAGTGCCAGTCTGGCCATTGATAAAACAGGGTTTGAGGTGACTTAGGTGTCTGCTTGGTACCAACCCGTGCCAGGTGAGATGAATCCTGCCCTGCAATAGCTCTCTCGGTATGCCAGAGTATTCTGGCCCTTTATTACTGTTGGCAGCATCTTGCTCCTCTAAAATTCCCCTGAGGGGTACTGGAAATGTGGTGACTGAGGCAAAGGACTAGCCTTGAAGAGTGGATACGGCACGGGAGCATGTGACAGCTGGGGCAGCAGGCCTGCGAAGCTTTTGGACCTTCCAGGGAGGTGCGGGCAGGGGGGCAGGTAGGGCAGGGCGGCTGTGGGACAGCAAGGAGGGCTTGTCCTGGACTGAATCCGAGGTGCCCCTGCAGACTGTGAGCTGGTGCTGCAGGGGGAGAGCTCGCCCACTGCGGGTGCATCTGGAGGGCAGGTCTGCTGCCTTGTTCCCAAAAGAGGGGGTATCTGTCATCTCTGTCCCCAAAGAGGGAGATGCTGGCTGGACTTTTAGAGACCAGTTGAGTTAGCTAGGAGGTGACTCAGGTAGTGGAGATCCTGCCTGAGAGGTCTCTTGCTGTCACTAGAAGAAAGACAACCTTGTGGTGACAGCCTTGATCAAGCCTGAGGGCAGTGGAGTATTTTTTCACTGGTTTCCTACAGCCCAAGGACAAATTGTGTGATGTGAGAGGAGGTGTAGCATGCTCTCACACAGGCCACAAGAGCAAGGGCTTGCTCTGACCTGTCCCTCAAACAAGGCATCCGCCACTGGCGCGTCCTTTCTCCATTGCCATCAGAAACCTCGTTACGCCTGCCCATCTCCAGCTGGAGTTCAGCGTGATCGTGCTAAAATTAAGGGAGTAACTGAGGTAATTTTTTTAAGCATGCCAGGGGAACACGGCCTTGCAACGGGATCCTCCTGCATGACACAGTGTAAACCAGAAAAATAAAATGGCAGATTCCTGGATGGAGAGTTGCACTATCATTGATAAATGTAAAACCTGTGCCTGAGGAAGTGACCGCACATGCAACCAGGCAAGCTGCCGCTTTAGCTGAATTTGAAGAGCAAGAGGAACGTCTTTAAATGGACGCTAGAGGGAAGAAGAGAGTCTCACAACTGTAACTTTTAAAAGTAAAAAGACTCAGAAACCAAACACAAGCAGCTCCAGAGCGTTTGGGAGGCGTTCAGCACACAGTGGGCTCAACGTTTTCTTTCTTACCTTCACTGGATGCTGGAGTGTGCTGGCCTCACGTGATGCCCCCAGATGCGCAATGCTGGTAATGGCTTGCTGTATTTATTGGGAAATACTTCCTCAGGAAACCTGCAATACCCACAAAATGTAATGTAGAACATGCTGGACCCCTGCCTCGGCACTGGAAAGCCGTGGTGCTATAGGGCATCTGGTGATGCTACATGCAATCCCAGCACGTCTTAAAGAGATTGTCACAGGCCATAGCTGCAAGCTGCAAACAAGCTCTAGACCGTGCATGGCTTGAGTTCCAGCTTCTCCTCCCTTGTTGACCAGGGACCTCTCATCTCTGCAGCCCAGCAGAGCAGGCACAGCTTCCTGGGGGCTGTGCTCCCCAGTCCTGCTGGGCAAATCCCTGCTGCCGGCTCTACCAGTCTGAAACCAGTCCTCTCCCAGTCCAGCTGTGTTAAAGCTCTCTGCCACTTCTCTCCACTTTATCCCCACCCTCATCTCTCCCATCCTTCCTTCCCAGGGACTGGTTCTCACCCAGCTCAGCCTGTGAGCGGTTGTTGTCATTCTGGTACCTCCCGGACAGGACCTCACTGGAAGAGCGGTGCAAGCTGGGCAGCGTTTGCCTTTGTTGCTGCTCTTCTCTCTTCCATGGCTTTCCACCTGCAGGGATCTTGGCCCTCCTCCTGATGGCAGGACAGCACTGGGATACCCTGGAGGGTTGCAAGGGACTTTACAGCAGCAGCCATGAGGGCTGGTCCTCAATATCTGCCACCACCTGGCCCATGTCACTTCTGTCCCAGCCCTTTCCTTGCGTGGAGCCTGGCAAAATCAACTCCCAAATTCTTACTGCTGCTCTGTGGGCAGGATCAGACCCTTCTTCCCCAACAGCGAGCACCAACCCAGACCCTTTTCCACCCCTGGGACACATTGCTGCTGCAGGCTCCTGTCACCAGCATCATCCACACCTCAGAGGACATCTAGAGCTCTGACAGGGGTCTGAAGGCAAGCACCACAGTACCTGCTCTCTCTCCACCAGCCAAAACACATCAGCTGTGGCCATGCTGCCTGTGAGGACGGTGCTGAGCGTGTGCTGTCTCCTGGTCATGCCCTGGGCTGATCAAGCCTTCATAGACCAGGGCTGTGCCGAGGCACACACTAACCAAGGGTATGGGCAATCATGGCTGCACCATACGCCATGTAAAGGAGCTACATCATTGTCAGGTCCAGGGAGAGGGAAAGCAAAGGCAAAACTGACGTGGGAGCAAGAGTTGGAAACGTTTGGGAGATCTGCCCCAGGAGGAAGGTGCTCGGCAAGAAGAGGAAGAAGCACGCTACACTGGGCAGCACAGGGGGAGATGGACATGCTGGCAGCAGCAGTCATGTTGGGATCACCACGCCATCCTGCTGCAGGAGGAGAAGCACATGCTGCTGGATCAGATGTGGAGCTAGCAACAAGGTGGTGGATCCCCCTCCAAAGGAATATCCCCCTCAAGAGTGGAGGGGTTAGAGCAGATGGTGGTGTTTCCAGACCACCCGGATGACTCTGCTAATGTTGCACGGTCTTGCCAAGGTGAGCATCTTCCAGGGTCTGCATATGGACCTGTCAGCCCTTACCAGAGAAATGCTCCACACCAGGAGCAACAGCCAGGATCAGGACAGGGTCGTCGTCTCAAGGAGAAGAGGATTTCCTGGATCAGTCACCAGATCTTCCCCAGTTCAAAAGCTCAGTCACAAGAGCTGGTGTGACCCACCAGGGAAAGTCTCCTACTGCCTCCCCAGGTGGGGCTTCACAGGAATAATGAGGAATTAAAAATATTTGTAGGTCTTGTAGGATCAAAGCAACAAATACCTTTTTCCCCTGGATGGTCACTAACAAATTTGGTTTTAAATGAAAAAAAAAAAGAATCTAAGCTAAAAAACTTTCTTTTCCCTGTTTTGTCCTATACCTTTTATTTTATCTAGTGTAGGTTTTGGTGGTTTTGAAGAAGAAAAAGAGAGGTATTATCTTCCTCATTCGACTCCTATCGCCCAATCCTGATTTTTTGGATTATGAAGCAGGAATCCAAAAAACAAACCTTTGGATTAGATTAGTAGCATGGAAAAACAAATGAGAGGCCCTTGCTGCTGCAGAAAAAGTGACAACTTTACCTTAACTTTACCTTAAGATTGAGCAACGTTGCGAGTGATCTACAGAGGAAGACGAGCAGAAGGAAGGATCAGCTTTGGATCAGCTGCAGCTAATTCACGTTGGATTTTATAACCACATCTTCAGAAGGCACTGCCATTGCTGCGTACTGCACTTCAAACACACGGATGGTGGGACGAAGACCCCAAAGGAATAACCCAGCTGGATGAAGGCCTGCCTGCAGCCTGCCTGTACCACCAGGGAGCCAAGCTGCTGGCCTCCAGTCTGGGGGCAGCTTCTAGAAACCCCCAGTGTCTTCTGGGTGGCTGAGGTTTTGGGTCAAGGCTTTCTCTCCTGTCTGTCCCCAGCAGAAGGCTTGGGAACTGGTGACAGTGCTAGAGAGAAGGAGCACCCTGTCTGTAGGATATGAGCCCAGGCAGAGGAGTGGGGAGATCATAAGAGTCGGGATCACTGTTGTGTCCAACAGGACCCTGCCCCAGCCTTTCCCTTGGTGTCATCTTCGCCTCTACTGCCTGGTGGAATGCAAGGGCAGGAGATAGGCTCGTAGCAGAGATGGGTGGTGTTTGAGCTGAGCCCAACAGATCTTATCCTTGGTGACTTTCCCCAATGTGATGTGCTGGCCCACCTGACAGAACATGATGTAGAGGCTGAATACCTCATCTTGGGCCCTGGGCATCCTGCCCTCTCCTCTGTCCTCAGCTTCTTGCTTCCCTTGTAGTCCTGCCTCTTTTCTCTCATGTCTCTGATGTTCCTACTCCTACCCCAAAGCTCTCCTGCAAGCAACACGACCCCTTCACAGAATCACGGGCTGGTTGAGGTTGTAAGGGGCCTCTGGAGGTCGTCTGGTCCAGCCCGCCTGCTCAAGCAGGGCCAGTTGCCCAGGGCCGTGTCCAGATGGCTTTTGAATACCTCCAAGGATGGAAATTCCACAACCTCCCTGGGCAACCCACATGGGTTGAAGGTGTGTTTGCAGGATGACGTTTCTGGCAGTGGGTAGGTCCCAGTGCTTCCCCTTCAGTGGACCAAGGGTCTCGTTGTACGGCAGAACTAGTGAGGCAGAGTCCTGCCTTGTGCCGTGCCCAGCTGCACTGATGTGCTTTGGGGAGGGGAAGGGAGTTATCCTCACAAACCTGGGTGCCCCTATGGTTGCAGCAGGAGCAGGTGTCTGTTGAATCCCCAGCTCAGCAGCCAGCCTGCCCATCTCAGCTCTCAGGTGCTGGTGGACAATGCTCCAGGAGCGCTACATGCTGTGTCGGGCCATGCTGCGCAGTACCCCCTCCTAGGGTGATGCATCCATGTGTCCATGTTCTGGAGCACAGGGCACATGGGACGCCTGTGTGGGAATGCTGCCAGACCCAAGCAGGAGGGGGCTGTGCTGCCAACACAGATGGGCAGGGATGGAAAGGGGCTGCAGTGTTGTGCTGGCATTTGGGAAGGTGGCCAGAAGTGCAAGAGGGGGTCTTTGTGTGTGTGCACATGTGCGTGTGTGACTGTGCATGTGTATGTGTCTGCTCCCTGCCAGGTACCGAGACCTGATGGGAATGGCTCTGGCATCGCTGCCACCCTGCCCTGAGCCAAGAGCAGAGGGCATGGGAGGTCAAACCAGGGCTGCAGGGGTGGTTCAGGCTGCAGGAAGGCTTAGCCAGCAAGACCCTGATCGCTCCGACTCAGCGACTGCCAATCCAGGGCCAACATGGAAATAGCAAAGAGCTGCAAACACACTCATCCTCCATTTGCAGCTCTTGGCAGGATTTCTGTCTCCCGCTGGATGCTGGAGCCAGCACAGTCTTCCAGGGAGGCTCTGGCAGAAAGACTGTGAGAATCCTTTCATCTGAGACACCCCAAGCTGTGTCCTACCCCAGAGCACAGCCCCCATCTGCCCTGCCACAGCTCTTCCCCGCCCCTGGGCCACCACAGGTGGAGGAGACGAGGACCAAGCAGCTCTGCAAATCTCAGCCTCGCTGCTTCAGTGCATTGGGGAGCATCTCCAGGTTCGGTTGTGTTGTTGGGTGACCTCCACGCCATGAGCAGTCAAGCAGCATTTCAGCCTCGGAGGAAGGCAGCACAAGTCCTTTTCTCCAGCCTGTGGAGGTGTGTTACCCAGGCAAGCCCTTGAGCAGCACCCCAGGGTGCATGGGGCAGGGGTCAACCCCTCTGGCAGGGACAGTGGTTTACAAAGCATCAGGCCAGATTCCCAGCTGGTGCAAATTGGTGTTGCCACCCAGGCCAGCTTATATGTGCTAGCTGCAGAGGGGGTCCTTCACTCTCCAAGCACTGCGCCTGTTGTGGCAAAGATCCTGGAATGCTGGCAGGGTTTGACTGGTTTATTTAATGAGCGCTGGGGCTGTTGCCTGCCACATGCGATTTATTCCTGTTCTGGATCACGGAGCTTGAACCGTCTTTCCTATTTCCAGTGCTTCTGCCGCGGCTTTCTTTGCAGCACCATCGCGGTTCAGCAGCTGCCTGTGCTGCATGTCCAAGTGGGGTACCAGAGCTGAAGAGCATCTCCCAGGCTCCCATGGGACCAGCAGGTGCACAGCTGGTCCCAGGACACATCTGTGTCCTGCCCACCTCCAGGAGGCTTTGCTCAAAGCTCTTGGCTTCAGTCCAGGAACGGTGTGCTTTGGTCCTGGCACATCGACCCAGTGGGTCCAGCATTGCCCATCTCCTGCTCAGGTAGATGCTGGCCCTTTTCACTGGAGCCTCCATTTTGTTTTTGTGATGGGACCGGGTTGGCTTGGGATGAGAGACCCAGGGACACGATGGTGTTGATGTAGGTGAGCAGGCAGGTGCCGATTCACCTGCTCTGAGGATATTCATGATGCTGTCAGGGAGAAGGCAGCAGCAGACAAAATAAATACATCTCAAAAGCAGGAGAGATGTGAATATGAGGGAGCATGAGAATATCTCTGCAGAGTAAATCCTAACCCCCCCTGACTCCTCACCCCTGGTCCTGAATCATCTCCAATTGTAGCCAGTAGCAGATGCCCAGGGAAAAGCCCTCACAGCATAGGAATAGGACAAGTAACATTTCCAGCTTGTCTTGCCCCATCTCTGCGGCCACGTGCCAGTTGCACAGGACAGGCAAACATCAAAATGGGCCCAAAATGCTCTCCCAGCCCCCAGCAATCTCTAGTTCTATGTCTGTGAATTTAATCAGTGAATTTAAATCTTTGCATTTAATACACAGCAGATATGGTTATATTTTTCTCCGTTAGTTCTCCTAGGCTTTTTTTGGTGGGGGGGGAGCATCCCTTCGCTGCTTCTTGTCCCCATACTGCTGCCCAAAGGTGGGATGCAGCTGGCGCGACTGCCAATGGCTCCATGTTTCCAAAGACGACTTGTCATATATATAAGTTTTTTCAATAATGAAAGCCCAGAATAATAACAGCCACGAGTGTATACAATGTTTGTTTTCCAAGCGGCGTGGAAATTAAGAAAGGCTGTCATTGCTCCTTGTTCACAGACTGTTAATCACCACTGAATTTCCCCGCTCTCCCCTGTGCTGCCACGCGTCACCTCTCCCCTTCTCCGTGGCTTCCCCGGGGCTGGCTGTCCCACGCAGAGCCCGTCCGTGAGGCTTTCCCCCTCGGCTCTGCTTTGGTTTGCTGGGGCTCACTGCCACATCCTGAAGCTGAGGGCAAGTGTTTGCTCTGCAGGGGCCGGCGAGAGCAGTGATGCTTCATGCTGCCGGTCCCGTCTCCCTAGATGAGAAATTTGGGTGCTCTCCCTCCCAACTGTGGCGTGCAGGCGCTTGGTGCTCCAGCGTTACCACCCGCCGCCCACAGCCCCGCTGCCTCGCTCATGTGCAGAAGCTGACGGCTCCTGCCGTATCGCAGCGCGAGCAGCAGAATCGCGCATGGGAGAAGGGACCGGGGGGGGGGGGAGCACACCAGGCGCCATCCCTCTGTAACATCCCCACCTGTGTCATCCTCTCCCTGGCATACCCGTGCCCCTGAGCGGGCAGCAGGCACCGTGTGAGATGGGTGAGCACCTGGTGCTGCGGGTGCAAATACTTCCACCCAAATTCCTGCCGGGGCTGTGGAGGGGAAGAGCCGTCCCAGCCGTGTCCCCCGATGCCCTTGACACCCAGCAGGGCCCCGCCGCGGTGCCGAGTGCCGCTCTTCCCCGCAGCTCAGCCCTGCAGCAGCCCGCCTTTTCCTTATTTGTTTTTCTCCCCTTGAGAGCTATTCTTTCCCTCCCATATGCTGTAATAATTACAAGCGATAACTTAACAGCTGCTCTGCTATTCCGGGCTCAGCAGAGCCACGCGCCTCCGCCTTCCCTCCCTCCCACGGCTCCAGGTCAGCGTCTTGGCTCCAGCAATCAGGGATTCCTGCAATTTTCTGCCACTCGGGAGGATCTGGACCCTTTTCCCCTCCATCGCCATCTGTCTCCTGCCCACCCACCCCGGCATCGCCAAGGGGGATGGAAATGCAACGCCCATCTGTTACCATGGAGAAAGCTGAGCCAGCGAAGGGACGCACCCCACATCCTGGGTGAAGGCCAGCAGAGAGGGGGCGAAAGGGATTTTCTGGTATATTTGTTTTATTATCGCATGTCCAGAGTCACTGGTGGGGTCTGCTGCAGGTGACAACCGCCACCCTTGCTCACAACAGACAGTACCTCCTAAAACCCTCTTGCTGGAAGAGGTGGTGGCCTTAGACCTGGTGTGGCAGATGCCGCCATCACAGCTGGTGGACCAAGTCCACATCCCTCAGATGAATGCAGCGCTGTCCCTCCTCCCGTGCAACAGTGGCAGCGCAAAAGCGATTACATTAAAAAAAGCTTCTTGGGTTCAGCTACTTTGGTGGCAGCGCAGCACTGCAGCCTGCGACCAGCTGAGCTAAAAGTGGTGCAGAGAAGGAGAGAAGAGCAGAGCCGAGAGGGCCAAATGTGGCTCTTCGGTGGTGAGCAATGGCAGTTGCCAAACCGGACTCATGTAATTAAAGGTTGCGTCTTGTGTTGGCCTGGGCTGATCCCAGAGAGGCCTTTGCTAAAGAGATAAAGGAAGAGCAAGGCGGCTGCCCATGGCCTGGAGGTCCTCTTCACTGTCCTGGGTTGCGTCCTGCTCCAGCTGTGTTGACACAGGCCCATAGTCCCCCCGGGCACACTGTGCCACCCTCGGCGCTGCACCACACCACATCCCACCCTGGCAGGCTCCCAAAGAGGCGATAGCCCCCCACACAGCATCCCTGGGGTCCAGGGTGGCACCCAGCACTCCTGCTTTGGGCGTGAAAGGGTATTTTTCTCTCTTTACAAGAGATTTTTGCCTAGAGTTTATCCAACTGTTGAAAAGCCCGCATGAAAATTCATCGGGACGAGGTGTTTCTGCCTGCTCCCCGCCGAGGGAAGACCTATGTCTCGAGCATCCCAGTCTCTCCCCAGTCAGCAAGGCTGCCGAAGCCAGAAGCGCAGCTCCAGCACAGATGAGGCTTCCCAGGAATTTGTCCAGACAGCCTGATGCATGGCGATGGTAGCGAGATGTGCGAGTCTCTGCTTCACGTTGGCTCATCCAGCCCACGAAAGGCTGCGCTCCGCTTCCCAAGCAGTGCAAATCTGACGCCTGCCTGCCTGCTCCCAGGTCATCCTGTACCAGCCGCTTCCCATCTTCCGAAGGCAGCATTCCCATCACTGCTGTTCTCCGGGGGGCTCGGGACAGCAATGAAGCCCCGCAGCAACCCAAGGCAAGTGTCTGCGGCATGGCCAGCACCTGCATTCATTTTTGGCGAGCTGGGGTGCAGGCAGGCTGCCCGTTCTTCCTCCCTCGTGTGTGCCTGGCTTTACTGGGATAGCAAAGTGCTGGGGATTAAAGACAGGATTTTACTGAAGGATGGGATTTGCCAGAGACACCAGCCCACGGTGGTCTTGGTTCTTCTCACCCTGCACAAACACCTCCACATAGAGATGTGTGCCACGCAGCAGGTGACATCTTCCCCTGCCGCCAGCCAGCCTGCCCTTCCAGGCAGCAGATCCCATGGGATGCCTGGGGTGGTTCTTTCTAAGGGATGGAAGCGGATGCTCTTTCTTGTGGTCCTCACCAGGTTGTCAATAAAAAGCAGGAGTGTGCAAGGAGGAGGGTCTTCCCAGGAATTTGACTTTCCAGGCTGGTAATGCTGCTGCTGGCACCACTTCAACACAGCGGTGGGCAAGGTCAAGGTCTGTGGCCGGGGCTTTTGTGTGTGCTGAGGGTTTTCACACAGCAGGGTGATCACAAAAGTCACATCCCTCTGCTTTTGGGTCAGCAGCCGCGATGCTCTGCCTTGAATTACTCTCCACCCAGAGGGCATTTGGAAGAGGTGACATGGTCCTTGTCTGAGCTGGTTTGATGCTCTGCAGGACCACCAAGCGCAGGCTTCAGTGCCGGCACTGGTGGCACTGGGACATGCTGGAGGACCGCTCATGGGGGGAAGCAACACGTGCCTCGATTACACCTCCCACGCGGCAGCAGGCAGCCCTGGGAAGAGGCGGCTTGAAAAGCCTGTGCCGTCTCGTACGGGTGAGCTGGCAGCTCCATCTGGCTCCGCTTTGGTGGAGCTCCCTGAGGAGCTGCTGAGGGCGGACGGAGGGGCCTGTGGGTGGTGTGCCAGGAGCGGGCAAGGAGGAGGAGGAGGAGGAGGAGGAGGAAGAGGGGGTGGGATACACGTGCCCCGCACTGCCAAGTTTCTCTTGGAGGGTGCTAACCCTTCATTAAAGCAACTGCCCCATCCCATGTGAGGGATGGTGGGTTCAGGGGCCCATTTACGGTGCGTTGCTGGTGCTCAGCTGGAGGGGAAGGTGCCACGGGGGCTGTGGCTGGCCTGTAAGTGGTGACCCGAGGACACACTGAGCTTCGTGTCCACGAGCTTCAGCGCACAAGTGCTCCGAGCCGCCACGCGCATTTGCCATACGGTAACGTCTCTTTGCAGCTCTGCTCCTTTTCACGGGTCTCACACTTTGCTTTTACTCTCCCAAAAGGCGGCGAATTTTTTTCTTGAAGCTAGCGATGTAACAGCAGAGTCCTCATCGAAACAGGGCAGCTGGAGTATTTGTCAGGGTAAAAGCCTGCGGGGCATCCCTCACCTCTCCGAGCCCAGGCTAATTCGCAGCAAAATTACAGTCCTTATCTCCATCCAAGTTTTTGCAGCAGGGTAACTGTAGCCATTTGGTTATTGGTTTCTTCGTTTCAATCTCTTTCATCATGTGCCACGATTAATCTGATCTCTATGAGGCGGGATGAGTAGGAGTCAGAAGCAAAATTGTAATCGTCTGTGCCTTTGGCATGGGGGAATGGAATAATCCTGTAGTCTCATCTCCGCGCTGGTAGCTCTAGGAAAAGCCTCCATCACTTTAGCAGCTACCAACGCTGCGCGAGGCTAAGGGATACTGATAGAAATGGAAATACTCGCGCCCGGGTACCGTCACTGTTCCTTGTTCACTCATTTTTGCAGGGTGCATGCTGCAAACCACTGTGGTCAATGCCTGCAAGCCAGCTGGCGTCAATGAGCTCCGGACACGAAGGCAAGTCCATGATAAGCTCCCTACAATCTCACCGGTGCTTGCTGTCACCTGCGATACCAGGCAGCTGTTCCCCAGTGTTGGTTCATTGCCTGAGTCAGAGAGATCCATGAGTTTTCAGTGGGCCGGGAGGAAGGGGGTGAGTGGAAGAGGCATGGAGAGGTGACACCGCGCTGCCCAGCCCTGCCCTGGCTCTCCTGGCACTTTTTCCTTGCCAGACCCCACCAGTGCAGTGCTGGCATTGCTTTTTGCTATCCGGATAGCTGGGACAGAGGTGTTTCCCCCGCATCTAGCCCAGAGCACCCTTGCCCCCACTGCAGAGCATTCTGCCTGTTCTGCCTGCACAAACCTGAGGCTCCACCACAGCCCTTTCTGTATTTGAAACATCTCCTCAGCCTTCCCTTTCCTAGACAAAACGATCCCAGTTCCTTTACCGATCCCTCTCGGACCACTTCTCTCACCACCTGATTGCGCAGCTCTCTTCGAGGTTTCTTACCTCTCTTGAAAAGCGCTACCAGCACAGAGCAGAGAGAACCACGCAAGGGAACTGTTTTGCACCATCCAACACGGCATGATTAACCCATGTCATGGATTATGATCAAAAGCACCTTTTCTATAGAAATTCTCCTCTCCATCCTGCATTTGTCCAAATAATTATCCCAGCAAGAACATCTCTCTCCATCCTCCATTTGTCCAACTGATTAATCCTGCCTCACCTCACCCCCACTTCTGTTGAGTTATGTTTGGGGAGGGGTGTTCCAGATTCTTTCTCTGATTTCTCAAGACCATTTTGAATCATAATCCCTTTCAATCCAGGCAGTTCCTCCTGTTTGCTGTTATCTCCAGACTGAGTACCTGAATGGGTTAACAATTATGGGCCCTCTCTGTTTTGACCTGAGCAACCAGTAAATATGCTCTATGCGCTCCTTGTGTAGTGTTTTTCATCTCTACAATCATTCCCCAGACTTACCTATGAGAATGTTTTATCCATAACAATGCCTAAAGTCTTACTAACATCAAAATCTGTTGTCTCCTGCTTTTTCCCTCTCCACAAAGCCGGTGACTCCACCACAAGAGGTGGTCGGATGAGTTTGACACAGCTCACCCTCGACAAATCCCAGTTGGTGGTGGCAGGGGATAGTTTACTCTTGCTCCGCTCGCCAGACCAAAAGCAAGAACCAGGTGGAAGACATGGGAAATGGGGGCTGCTCTCCATCTGATGTTTCGCTGTATGGTCTTGGTTGCATTGGAGAGGAGCCCGGTGTGTCATGCCCGGTCTGACCAGCCTTGCTGACGGTGCATGATAATAAGGAGATCTGCTGTGGATCACATCTCCCTGCAGTCTGCCGTGCACTTCAGTGCAACACCAGCACCTCCCTGCCAGACAGAACTCGTGCGGGATCTCAAAAATAAGCATATCCCATGGGAAGAGTTCAGACAAAGGCTACCCTCCGTTTGGCTGTCTCTCTGGATTTCACCCCAGTCTCTCTGTGGCACCTCTTGCAAGATGCCAGCGATCACCACCCTCATCTCCCCGCTCTGCCCCCAGAGGCTGGCTCTTTTGGAGAAAATCCAGCGCATTTCATCTCGGTACAGTTCCAGGTGCTCAACCCTAGTTTTTAGCCTCCGCAGAGTTTCCCACATGGAGCAGACCTACTTTGCGAAACAGTTTTAGAAGGAAGCCCAGTGAAAAGCAGTTTAGGCTGAGAAGCCTGAATGAGCTCTCATCAAAATACCTTCAGAGGACGACTGGAAGAAAGACCCTGACTCTCAGCTGTGACTCCTGTCTGGCACCAGAAGAAAAATAGGAGGCTGTTAATGCAGGTTTATGGGCAGATGGGTGTTCACAAGTTCCCTGCAGCCCTGTGTGTGTCCCAGGCTGGGCTCAGCCCTTCTCCTGCTTGTCCCCTGCCCTCAGCCTGCCCAAAGGCCCGTGCAAAGACCTGGGGCTGGTCCTCACTGCTCTTGTGTCCACTTCTGCTGTGGGGCGATGGGCTGGAGCAGAGCCACGCTTCCTCCTCCCTGGCACCGTGGGACGTGGATGCTGACTGCCCCGTTCCTGTTTCTGGCTGGGCTGGGGTGCCCAAATACCCCAAAATCATGCTGGCTTCAGGGAATAAGCTTTATTGCCTTATTATGAGTGATGGTGGGCGACTAGCCGGTGTTCAGCAAGGTGCAATTTTGGTGTCCATATCTGGTGTGTGCAGGGTAAACGACAGCACTGGGCACATGCAAACCCCTAATATGCACCTACGCGTTTCTGATCCAGCTTTGACAGCTGATCGCTGTGGGTCTAGGTCCTCGCAGGGATGCAGGGGGGGCTGCTGCCCCACACACCCTTAGGAAGCGAGCAATTCCCTTCCAAAGCCCCATCGGAGGACAGCAGCCGCCAGGGAGGTGGGAAGATGTTGAGACTGGAGGGTCAAGAGACCAAAAGGGCCATTTCTCCACTCAAGCAGTTAAGCCTCAAGAAAAGGCTTGGATGTGTTATCATTGTCCCCAGGTCCCCCTCACAGACCCTGAGGGTTTCTTGGCTGCCCAGGGAAACTCCCAGGTGTTTCTGTTCTGGTGTAATTATGACAGGCAATATCAAATCAGGCGAGAGCTGTATTGACAGTCTCATTTGGAACATAATGGACTAACGGTCCCCTCAGTTTAATTAAGGACTTTTTCAGGGAATTATAAATTAACCTGAATTAAGTGTGTTTATTTCAAATGAGAGTGTATACAAAAAGACTAAATGCTGTTCCAGTAATCTAAATTTGCACTCTTAATTATTTTGGATTCATTTTCCAAGAGCGCACACAACACTTTTATCAGTATAAATACCAGTCGGACGTGTGGCAGGTGTTCTGAAAGTGAAATAGTTTTGTCTTTTAAGGGGCACAACACTTGATATAAACACATCTTTTAAGCATCTTGTACCAGTACCTCCTTTCCAGGCAAGAATAAGTTATGCCGATGTAAAGGATGCTGCTTTAATTTTACAGGGAGAGAGATATATATATTTGTGCAAATAAATGACTGGGAAAGTTGTTCCACATTAATTGCTCCAACGGCTTTAAATCCATGCAACTTCTGAATGCTAACAAGGCTTGAAGCAGTGGCCAGAAGGTGACGGCAGAAGTATCCGGGTGGTTAATGATCTGTTTTTCTTCCCATCCCCTGCCCTCTCCCTCCTCTCTGGGCTGCTCGGTACTCTCTGGCTGCTCAGGATTGATGCACCCATAGCGGAGATGGTGGGAGGGGTTGGGGAACCTCTTCTCGTCCCCACAGCACATTCAACCGGGTTTAGCTTGGTCAGCCATGGTCCTCTCTGAAGTTCCTCCACTGCCCGGCTGGATGCCTTTGGGAAACAGCACCCACAAATCACTTTTCTGCGCAGGGGAAGCACCCCCGGAGCCCCCATCCAGTGCAGCCGCTGGGTCACGTCTTCAAAAGGTGCGTAATTGTATTCATCAGAATCCGCAATGCAAAAAAGGTCTTTAAGGTACTATGTTTTGCTCCACCGTCTTTAACGCCGTTGACGAGACTGGGTGGTTTTGGGTGCAGGTCAGGGCAGTCCCCAGCCCTCTGCACAGCGGAACACGGGGAAACAACCCGCTTGTTGTGTTTGAGTTGTGGTACCACCCAGATGATCAAACAGAAACCACTGCTCCACCGGGGATGTCACCATCCCGGCACGCACCACGAGGGTGACGAGGGGAGGGGTGATGACCTTTGCTTTGGAGAAGAGACGACAGGGCCCCAACCTCAGTTGCGTTTCTGCAATAGAAGGAAACCCGAGGGTGGCTGAGTCAGTCTGTGAACAACACGCCCGGCATCACCCGAGAAATCAGCTGCAGAGCCAGGAGCTGAAGCCTGCTTTTCTGTGTGCAGCTCAGGTGCTTGCAGACACTTGCAGGTGCGTAGGAGTGAGCTCATCCTGGGAAAGAGACATGGGTGGACTTTAGATGGGAGAAGAGCCGTGGCTTGCCATCGCTCCCACGTCCTGCCAGCTCGGGGCAAAGCAGCGTCCAAGCTAGCTTTCAAACCCAAGGCAGCCCCTCTGCCAGGAAGGGCAAGAGGCCGGGAAGAAAGGAGAACTGCCTTTTTAAAAATGTTTGCTCTAGGTAACCCCCCCGCCTCGGGGTCTCGGGGCTGAAAGGCAGAGAGAAAGGGCTTGTTGACCTGATGTTAACCTTCAGCTGTCAGCCCTTCAGCTCCCTGGTCCTCACATGCCGCTGCTTAATCCGGGAGGAAAAAAAACTACAAAGCCTGCCCAGAGCCTGTGCCATCTCATTAACATTTGGCTTAAGCGAGATTTTTATCCTGCGCTGCGAGTGCAGCAGCTCCAGTCTAAATAGTGCTTTCATCTGCCATTGCCTTCCCAGGATGTCCGGACGGTGTAGGGTTTATTACAGCTTCTGCAGCGCCGTGCTCCATGGCTGGGGTCCCTGAGGTGATCGCCGGCTAGCAAAATGTAAGCCAGGCAGAGGCATTGGCATTTTTTGGCTTCATGAGAACTTGAAAAGACCTCTCTGTGAGGTTGCATGGTCCTTCTTTTGGCCAAGATGAGGTGGTCCCCAATAGGCACAAGGCACGAACATGGGTTTGGCGGGTGCCTGCCACCTCTTGATGGGTTTGGTGATCCCACAAGGCCATCAAAGCCAGAACACAGTGTCTGGCTTGCCGTCATGCCCCTCATCGTATGTATCCATGGGAAGGGAATGTCAGAGGGATGGTCAAGGAAGACGTCATATGGGAGGGACAACAAGAAGCACACAGGCATCTTGAGCTTCAGCCTGCCGTCTCCTGCCCCCACGCCTGTGCAGACTTCACTTCATTAAACATTAAAGCTCTGTGGTTGCCTGAGCTAGCAAATATTACATGTGGTTCAGCACACATGAAATTGGCAGGGGGACCCACTGCCCTGGGGGTTGGCATGGGGCTGGCAAAGGTTTCCTCTTCCCAGCTGGGATCTGCCACTGGCGAGAGCGTGTTCCCATCTGACAAGCAGATCGGAGGAGCGGGATGAGTGGCTTTATGCTGTCTAACGTGAGCAGTGTGCTTTTCATGCTGGAGAAACACAACCACAGGCTGAATAGGGTTGCATGAGCTTGGAGATGGAGCTTCAACCCTTTAAGAGAGGGACGATCCTCTATAGCTTTGGTGGGATTCTTCGTTGGAAGGACTTCTGTTTCTGCTGAGTGTAACAAATCACCCTTCAGCAATAAGTCTGTTGAGGCTGCGGCTTGGCTTCTTTGATGTAGGCTACCAGTTGAGGACATGCACTACAGGCAGAAATCACTTGCTGGCAGGCTTTCCTGGTGATAAGCTGTAGGACGGCTCTGATCCTGGGACACCTAATGGGGCAAGACTGGGATCCACGTGGCTGCTTAGTCATGAGTAAGGAGAAACTCCTGTACTAGGTCAGACCAAGGGCCTGAATCGCTGAGCGTCCTCGGGAGCCTTCAGGGAGCAGTAGGAGTTCCCAAGGGCATGTTGCTTAGCACCCCCTCGATTCCCACCCCTTGTCATCTCCTCCAGGAGTGAGGTCCACCTGGGAAGAGTGTGGCCCGTGTGTCCCCTCCAGGAGTGAGGTCCACCTGGGAAGAGTGTGGCCCGTATGTCCCCTCACCGTTCTCCACTATCACAGGTCAAGAGCACAGCCCCACGTGCTTTCTGAAGAGCACGTGTCTGTATTTATTAGTCCAGATGATTTTTTTTCCCCACCAACTTGTCCTGTCTCTTCTTCAGCACATGTAAATGCTCACAACCAACAGCATCCTTGGGCAAAAAGTTACCCAGGTCTGTCTCCCACCACATGGGGACCTGCGTGCTTTGAAATCGGCCACAATTTTTGCACTGGGAAGAGGTAGCAAGGGCAATCCCTATCAGCCTTCTCTGGGCCCCGCATGATTTTGTAGCCCTCTACCGTAACTTCTTCAGTCATGTCTTTTCCAGACTGAGGAGTCCTCGCCTGCGCAAGTCCTTGCTTGCAGGGGAGCTCCTCCAGACCTTTGATCCTCCTTCATCCCCTTCTCTGTGTTGCCCTGTTATGTTTTGGGTTTGAGGCTGCAAAGAGGTGCCTTCTGGGGCACGGGTCAGCACGGTGGCTTGGCGAGCATGCCTGCCCTGCAGCTCTCCCTCCCTCCCTCCAGATGCTGCTGTTTCTTGGCCACAGGCTGTGCCAGTTCCTGTGATCCCGTTTGCTTAAGTAATTGGCACCGCATACCATGCATAACCAGCTTGTTATTATATTTTTATTTTTTTTAATCCAGGACTCTCTCCTCTGAAGGGTAAAGGTGGTGTCTGGGTGTTCTTAGGAGCACCTTAGGGCTGTCTCCTGACCACAGAGCCGTCCTCCCAGTGTTAAATCTGCTTGGTTTTCCTGCAGAGACCCCATGGCACGTAAGGGCCCGTCGGCGAGAGCCTGGTGCCGCCCGAGAGCTGAAGGGAACACACTTAGTGCTGTACCAGCTCCTGCCCTTTGCTTTTATCCCAGGTAAAATGCATTTACAAGACAACGTAGAAAAGCGAAGCAAGCAAACAAACCTCGCTGTGGGCAATTCTCTCCTGGCTTATTTCATGCCGGTAAATCAGTGATGGCCTCAAACTGGAGCTCCAGACTTCTTTGAAGCCATTCAGCCTATTATAGAAACAAGACCTAGCTGCACAGTTTGGGTCCCCAGATGAACTTTGCTGCAGGTGAGGCTGTAATGTGAGTCTGTCTTGAGGAACAATAACTTTTTTTTTTTTCATATTTTTTTTTGCTACAATTTTTCCTTCCTCTTGGCCCCGCCACAAATCTGCTCTCACCACTGAGCTCTAATCTCTTCTTTGGCAGCTAAAACTATTATCTTTATTGTTTCAGGGCTTGGCTTCTTCCTGTTAGATCTCCTAATTGGATTTTTACCCTCCGATCCATTTAGTCTCTTCTGTGCGTTCAGTAAAACCCTTTAACCCTTCAGCAGCCCTCCGCCTCACTAGCCGGTTATCCTCGAAGGTGCTCCTTCTCCCCACGCTGCTCCGATTTATCTCCTCTCCCTGATTTGCGTGGCTACAGCTTTCCTAAGCAACGGCTGTCACCTCCAGTCTCTCTGCCTGTAGGCAGCGTGCTTCATCACCGTCTCCTGCGCTCTTTGCAGGCTGAAAGGACTTGTTGGATTTTAACCAAGAATAAGCCAAACAACTCATATCACCCTTTAAAAAGAGGTCTGAGGTCACTCTAGGCCCAAAATCATCCAGAAACGATGACATTTTAGCCGTGGCTAGCAAAAAGGCTGCTCCTTCGTCCAGATTGTCCTCCCACCTCAGAGGAGGGAGACCATTCTGGCCAGAGCAGGTGTCGGTCACATATTTCTGGCTGTGTCTTAAGAGAATTAGCAGCCACAAGAGAGGTCATACAGCAGTGGGGCTGCCTCCTCTTCTAGCTCTGCCATGGGCATCTGGGCTGACTGTGGGCAGATTGCTCAACCCTTCCGCTCCTCTTTGGAAAATTCAGATCATAAATCGCGCTTTCTTCCACCTCCCATTAATCTTGCCCCTTCCGCTTGCAAGCAACAGGCTCTTGCCTATGCGGTGCCTCACGTAATGGGGTCAGGGTCTTCACCGGAGGCTTTGAGCATGCCAAGAATGATCCGATTGCATTGCAGGTGCTTTCTCTATGGCTGCAATGTTTTCTGTCCTCCATACCAGCAACAATCTCTGTCCTCTCCATGAGTAAATCAGTGCAAGTGGGAAAATTGTGTTTTGATTTATCCAGCCGGGAGGTACGCTTGAAGCTGTCTTATGACCACGGATGAGACGGTGACGGTGTCTGGCATGGAGGGGACTTGAGTACCCCATATCCAAAGAAGGGGCTGTTGAGTTTCATAGCCTGAGCCGTGTGGTTGACCACATGGGAGGAGGATGGAGCTGAGGGAATGGCATCATGCCACTGCTCCGATTTCTCCGTCAGGCCATGCGGTGACGCAGTGCTGTGATTTTCAAGCAGCCGGGATCTTCACTTGTAGCATTTCAGGGCACAGTGAAGCAAGCTCTACTCCAGGTCAATCAAGCCCAGTGGTGGCAGAGGTGGTGGAATAAGACCTCCTCTTAGCAAGATACTGAGAGTACAAAGTTAGGGAAAAGGGAGAGAAGGGGTAGAAACATCCCAACCTGCTCAACCCAGGTCCAGGCACCTGGCTCTTGACAGCCCTTGATCGACCTTGTCCCTCTCCTCCTTTCATGCTTTTTTTCAGCCTTTTTACAAACTCGGTGCCTTTGTGTTTGTAATTCTGGAGCACGTTGCCATGGTTAAAGCTGTTATTCACAGCAGGGTTTGCATCTTACCTGTGAGACAGATAGATATGGAGATGGAGATGTGCATGAATAAGCGTGTTTACCCTCATTCCAGTTTCCACTGGGCACGTGAAAAAACAAATCTGATGGGGAAGGAAAACCCTCCAGGGAGAATGGAGAGAGAGGGAGAACGCTGCCTTGGAGGAGTTTGTCTGAGGAAGGCATAGGCTAAGCCAAAAGTATGGGAAAGAAGAGATGATCAAAGAAAGATGAAGTCATGTGGGGAGGGCAGAGATGGGCATAGGTTTCTTGGAGGTGTTATGGGACCGAGAAAATACGTGTGTTCAAGTTGAGTCTATTCTAAGAGTGCAGTGTCCATGTGGAAAAGCAGGGATCACGGTTCCCTCCCTGTACACTGTTCCCCCACCTTCCTCCTCCCCCCTGGCATTTTTCTGGGCTCTGGTTGCCCCGAGTGCTAAAGCGGGTTGCAAGTTTTCTTTTTTCTATTTTTCAGATGTGCTTATCAAATACATATATATATTCTTAATTTTACTTTATTCTTATTCTTCTTTTATAATATTATTTATTTGAGGTAAGGGGGAGACAGGGAATCAGGTCTTTGGCACGTTCCCATAGAGTATTCTTGTCCAGAGAAAAGTGATAGCAAAAACTTTGGCTTTTAGGCTTTTTGGTTTTGGTGTATCAGGCCAAGATCATTTTATTGTTGTTACTTAGAGACTGATTCGGAATAATGGATCTGCGAGGAAAGATGGACCAAGCTCCTGAGTTTTGTGGCTAATGTTCTTACGCAAGTTTGAATTGATGTGGCAGTTCTGAATTGCTTCACTCAAACACGCATCGAATGAAGAATAGAATCGATAACTGCTGGGCCCTCTTCCAACCCCTCCAGAAGCAGCCAATTTATTTCTCTCCTTCCACCAGCCCACCGGCTCTGCTGGTGGCTAGCTGGGGATTTTCGGCAGCTCGCAAAGGAGTAACCGCTTGAAGGGAAATCGCACTGTGTTGCTGCATCCAGACACCGGCTTATCCCATCGTGCCCCTGCATCAGCGCGTGGGATGTTGTGTGGCTGTGGATGGGACGTCTGTGACAATAACAGGCAGAGAAGATCTTGCTCGGAGAAGCAAGAAGGGGCAGAACTGAGCCACTGGACCCTGGAAAAGACTACCCGCTTGCTGCCCTGGATGGTTAACTGGTGGAGTCCTCTCTGCCCCACCACTGAGTTTAGCACATTTCATTGCTGTCTTTTAGCCCTGTCACAAGATGTGACTCATGGCAACATGGTGGAGGAGGTTTCTGCTGGGACCCAAAGGGTCCGTGGTCAGATGCCCCATCTGCCTGGACAGATGTCCATTGTCCAGCAGCACAACAGCTTTGCTGACAGCTCGGCTGCAGGAGAGCTGTGCAAAAGGGGATTGTGCGCTCCTTCCCCATGCTGCAGCATCTTCAGCTCTGGAAGGAGCTGGTGGGTCCTGGAGCAGGGAGCTGAGCTCAGTCACCCAATCCACCAGTACTGCCCATGCCTGGACAAAATGCGTGCGGCTGGTCAGTGGTGGCTTCTAGCTAAGGAGTGAGGCCCAGGTGCTCTGGAGTATTTTGGTATCTCACATCCTTTGGGTTTGCCTGGAGGCAGGAGTCGTCTCCCACCTAACAGGAGGCACTTGACTATGCCTGGTTATACCTGGCTCCTGCCTGTGTGGAGGAGGGAGATGGCACCTCCAGGGGCTGAGTCAGACGCCTAAGAGAGAAGTCGCTCCCAAGTGTGTTTTTTCCATTGACTGAAAATCTCCCCGGGAGGCTGGGACCCAAGATTAGCTGCCTACGTTAAAACCTCAGATAAGAGACAGTGAATCGGGGGCTGGAAGTTCACTCCTGGCTCAGGTGGGGACGGATGGGTAGAGGATAATGGGGAACACTTCAAAGCGTGTGCAAGAAGTGCAGAAATGGCTCTTTCTCCACCAGAGAAACACTGGTACAACCCCAGCTCGGTGTTTCTGACAGCCTCATCCGCAAGCCCCACTGCTGGCCAGGGCTGGCCGTTTGCCTTTTGCATGGGTGCAACCCTGCAGCTCTCTGCCGTGGGTTGTCACACCACGGCGATGCCCAGCCGGCCGGGTCTGACTGCTTTGCAATTTTGTTCAGCCCTCGTAACTTGCTGTCAAAAGCACTAACAGCACTGGCGGGGGTGCCCTTTCACATCCACCCGGCTCCATGCTGATACGCACCTGCTCTCTTGCCACGTTGCCTCTTCCCTTTGGGAAGATTCACAGAGTCTGTGCGCCAGTTGGGGCTGCAGCCCTGCCTGACAGCTGCCACCCGCCCCGAGCTTTGTAATTGGGATAATGGAGCTAATGAGGGGGTGAAACCCATCCCATTGCTTTCTGTGATTGTCATTCCCCTTCTCCTCCTACATCGAGTCAATGGAGAAATCTGGCATCTGAGCCAAAGCAGGGACGTCTGTAACCGTGGTCCTACCACCACTGGAGGCTGAGGCCATGGATGAGCAGAGCAACCTCAGAGCCACACGGACTCCTCCCTGTGCATTTGCTCCGTAAAGTCACCACAAATTAACTGTAGGTATGTCCTGAAAATGAATGCGTTAAAGTCCTTTAGAGCCCCACGGGAGCCATCTTCTGCAGAAACAGTGCCCTTAATTGAATCATACCCCATTCGTGAGGTGCTGTGTTGAGCCTGAAGGTGAGGAAGATGGTCTGGGTGCCTGGTACTGTACAGGCCGCATGTGGGTCCACTGCGAAAAGGCTGCTACAGCTCATCCACCTCCACCTGTGGAGTGGAGCAGGGTGAGGAGCCGGCCTGGGTTTGTTAATTGTTGCCGGCACTGGGTGGCAAGCAAACCAAGCCCGAGTGCTGGCCGAAGGAGTGGATTGCACCTCAGCGGCGTAGCTAATTAATGGAGTGAAATGAGTGTTTGGGAGGTGGTATAATGGAGAGGTGCGTCAGGCATGGCACCACACGTAGCTGATCCTATGTTTCCTCCCTCCAGCGTGCTCAGACCACATTTCGGGTCTTCTTCTCTTGGGAGCTGGCAAAACTTCAACTGTCTTCTGCTGAGGAGAATAAGCGACAGGCAGCGGGATTAGCAGAAATAAGGTATGCTTATCCAGAGGCTCAGCATCTGCTCTGGGCGCGGAGGATGTTATCCTGCGACTTTGTCCCACGAGCAGGAAGGAGATCCATATAGATGCCTGGGTTGGAGACTCAAAGGGGCTTGAGGGGAGAAGCTCTGCCAGGATACCTGGGTCCCTGTTGTCCATCCCCCTGCCACCACCACAGTAATGCGGAGGTTTCTCTCCAGTATCTGCCCAGGCACCTGGACCTACCCCACCTTGGGAAGGAGGCTGGTGGGTCTAACCCTCCCCAGCTGTGGGCAATCGAAATGCACCGGTTCCCACCAGTGGCACCAAAGGAGCGAAGATGATGCTGTTTCTTTCTCTCAGGTGTGCACCTTGGTAGCAGCTGCACATGTTTGAGCAGAAAAGCCAGCACCGAGGGTGGTCTGTCTGCATCAGGCACCTGAGTGCAGCAGGGGCTGAGGGATCCTGTTCTGGGCTCTGTAGAAAACATCTTGCAGGGCCTGGCTGTGAGAAAACATGCCCTTGCGACTGCATCTGAGCCAGAAAGCACCCCTGAAGCTGGGAGTCTGTGGGTCCATGCCCACGGTGCATGGTCTGGGGCAGAGCTAGGCAGGAGGAAGTGGCCACACTGGGGGCACGAGGGGCACCCTGCCAGTGCTGGGCAAGCTCCATCACTCCTGGGCAGAGGTGACCTGGGCACTGGCTCTCCCTGGTGAAGTGGCCACCAGGGTCTGGGCTGGAGCTGGGAGGTGGAGAGAGAGGACATGCCCAGGCTTTTGAACTCGGTTTTGTCAGTTGGAGGGAAGAGTTTTTCTCCCTTTCCTTCCCTTCTCCGCGGCTCTTTTGTTTTCTGCAGCCCGACAGAAGAGGCTTCCAGCAAGCGGCAGGGGTGGGGGCAGAGCCCACCCGCACAAAGGCAGCTCTCCACGGGCTGTGTGACCGCTGTCACGCTTTTTCGCTCACATAAACGCCGGCGGCGGATGACGTGAGGCTGGTGCTCCCCGGCCCCGGGGCTGATTGGTCCCAGCTCGGGTTTGAACGCCGAGGTGTCCAGGCAACGAGAAGCAGAGGAGACAGACTTTCCCGTTCCCCGCTCCGGGAGCACGACGGGTGCTGGGGAAAGGCAGCGCCGCGGAGTGAGGAACGGCACCCGGGGCCACTGGCCCTCCTCCTCCAGGTACCCCCTGCGCGGTCCCAGCCCTTATCCCAGCCCCAGCTCTGGAGTTGGGATGAGTTTTGCTCCTTTTGCACAGCAGGTGTCTGGTGGCTGCCGCCGGCATTGACTTTGTGCTCCCTCAGCCGGTGCCTGTGGTCCCACACGGTCACGGCAGTGGAGGAGCTCGGCTTAAGTGTAGGGGTGCGGGGGAAATCACTGGGGTTTTTGGGGTCTTGAAAGTGACTTTTCAGTGGGGCTTGCGGGAGGGATGCTCAGCAAGAAGCTATGTGATGGGAGAGGAGTCAAGGGGCCTTCAGACAGTCCTGTGGTCAGCTCGTTTGCCCCAAGAGAACGGAGCAGGTGATTTCTGGTACGTTTGGGTTTTCTTGATTAATGAAACTCATGAAAACCCTGCAGGGCACCCAGGGCTAGGAGCTGTGCTAGAAGAAGGTGGCTTTAAACCGAAAAGAAAGAGCTTTTCCTGCTGATAGAAAGCTGCTCTGCTTTCGCCTCAGCATGACCCAGCTGCATGCCCGTCCCCCCGGAGCCGGGGGGTGAGGAGGGAAGGGCCCCCCAGGGCTCAGCCATTTGCGGGGAAGTGAGGGGCATGGGGGGGAGTGCTGTAAAGAAAGGGCTTTTTCCTCCACCTGGGAGACAGGAGCAGAGATGTGACGAGCTGGCAGGGGGAGGACACTTGCCTGCATGGGAAGGCAACGCTCAGCACGACGCATTTTGAACCCACCAGTCCTGGCAGAGCCACACTTGTGAAACCATGAGCCAGCCGTTAATGACGGGGCAAGTCCGAGCTGTCCAAGATGAGAAACCCCCTCCTGGGATGTTACCCAGGGTAACATCCATCCTAGAGGAGCCTCCTGGCTCAGTGCCAGGTCATGAGCTTGCAGAAGGGCTGGCGTCCTGCGTGGATTCAGTGGCACCCATTGAAAAGTAGAACCACCACTCAGAAAAGCCTTGGTGCCACAAGTGGGGGAAGGAGTGGGCTCGCGATATCAAGACCTTTTGTCTCAGGGCTTGTGTTATTTATCAGGGCACAGGGCTGGGGCTGCCTGAACAAGCCTTTTCCAGAGATACGAGGAGGCACGTATGGACGCAGAGGCACGAGGAGACTTGGAGATCCCTCCTAGCCTCATGCTCGTAGCAGAAGAGCAGTTCCTTGGCATCCTGGTGGCAGGCAGAGGGACATCAGAAAATGAGCAAAGAGAGTTTTGCTGCCAGTGTGTCAAGCAAAGCTGGAGCAGGAGGGGAGGATCCTCTGCTGAGGGGGCATATATGATTTGCCCCATCCCTGAAACAGCACTTGGAGGCTTTGTCCAGAGATCTCTTGGGAGCGCACCTGGCACAGGGCACACACTTCGTCAAAGTGACTACGGCCATCCGGCTGTTTCCCTCCACCCCCCAGCCAGATCACAGCTGGGCCTGTCCCTGGAGTGGGTGATGGAGCGCAGGAGCCATCCCGGACCATTTTACATACAGAGGCAAGGGGACTTTGGGAGCAGGACGCGACAAGGGCTCCTCTGCCAGAGGAGTCCTCAAGCCAATGGTGCAATCACCAAGTAGTCTCGTGAAGGGAAGCAAAGTGCTGGTTATTGCTGACCTGGATTTGCAGTGATGACCTGGAGGTGTGAGATTAGCACAGCCAGCCCGTCCCAGGGCTGGAGGGGGGATTAGAGAGAGGGAAAGGGTCACGCCTGTTACATAGGTAATTTTCCACTGTTTAAATGTGAATGCGTAGCACAAGTTGTCAGTTTTTAAAAAAAAAAAAAAAAAAAAAATACTGCATCTTGCAGTGTTGCCAAAGTTTACGGTTTTACGGGGAGCTGTACAGCAGTATACGCTTTGCCTAGAAGACCCAGTTACTGTATCAGTGAGAATCGATGGTGCTTTTTGTATCTGAATAAAAGTTAAGGGAAAACATCTGTCCCGTGTAGTTAGACAAGGTTTGACCTAGATGAACCTGGAATCCTAAAGGTGAATGAAATTAATTGCGCATTTTATTTATTTTTTTCAACAATCATGGTTTTAGAGTCGTTTTTTAAAGTTCAACAGCTTGGGACTGGGTGATGCCGCTCCTACGCGGACCAACAGCTCTCCCTGCTCCAGTTTGTTCAAATGAGCCTCGTTTCTCTGAAGGGTTAAGCCAAGTACATTCTTCAGGCTTTATTAAACCCATGACCAGTAACGTCGGTCTGAAACCCAAGAGAGAGGAAAACATACTTACACCTTGCAGGCCACAAACAGGAATAAATTCTGCTCTCTCTGTATCTTCCAAACAGTTCTGTTGAGACGCTTTATGAACTGGGAGCACTAGCCCCAGCGAAGCAGGACTTTCCCAGATAGTTATTAAATATCTTGTCTTTTCTGGTGTTTTATGGATAAACACTGCCTGTCGCTCGCAAATAGCGTCTGCTTTTATTTAAGTGGGATCATATTTTATAACAATCCTTCTGCTCAGTTTGCATGTTTGCAATGACCCCAGCAAGGAATCACTCTGTGGCTGGTGGTAAATTCAATCCCAGATGTTTAATGATGGTATTTACTGTTGAGAGTAGGAGCTACCAGTATTAGGGCTGCAGTGGTGAAGTAGTGATTAGGGTGGGTTGATGGGACACAAGGCAGTTGGGTAATTGCTAGCGATGAGCTAGTGAACTCCCAGGTAATTGCACCTTACCAGGAGAGGTGTGTTGTCATGAGCGGCGTTTTAAAAGCAAAGCTGTGAGGTGTATAAAGGACAGTCATTGACTCCATATGACAGCGCTGAATCATGACCAGGAAATTATCACTTCTCCTTACCAAGAAAAATAACGCTTCATCTGTTTTCTTTCTTCTTGCTTTCTTGAAGAAGAGATACTCATGGTAAGACTCGTGAGCCTGTCGTCTGTTCCCCTTCCTTCTCTTCATACCCTTTAAACACTGTAGAGAAGTAGAGATGCTCTGCTGTGGGACACCTACAAGTGTCCCAAAAATGGGTCTTGAGGGTAGGAAAGAGAAAGACAGGCTCACTCACTGCCCCTATGAAGGCCCAGCATAGACCCAACCTCTGTCAGACACCACGGAGTCCTCATAGCAGAGGAACCCTGGCAAAGCACGCTCACCAGAAGGCTTCACGTATGCTCAGATCTTCTTCATAGACACGAGCCCCAAGCAATCTTGGTTCCTAGGAGAGCAGACATCATTAATGAGGTTATTAGAGGGAGACCTTAATTTTACTTTTAATGAATGTGGGATCTGCAGGAGTTCGCGCGGTCACTCACTAGAGCCCCATTGGCCCTTGGGCAAGATTTCCCAAGTCCCGGCCACCTCCGCGCACGTTTGAGCTCCTCAGGGTATTACTCAGCCTGAGCGTCCGTGGAGCTGGTTGTCCTCACCTAGCCCTCGCATCCGGGGCTGTCTCCAGCTCTGCATCACCCCAGTGCCTGCAGTCTCTAGCCGTGGCACTTTGTGTTTGTTTGTCCTGCATAACCATCAGTGAAGAAGACAAAATTGCTTTGCCCTCCCTGTTCATGGAGGAAAGGGCTGGAGACTCGATTCCTATAATTGCCACCCTCTCCTACCCCGGAAAGGAATAATCCCCAAAGCAATGGTGACACTAGAGTCCTCTAATGCTTCTGGAGTCTTTGTCAGCAGGTCCTGGAGGGCTTTGGGAAAGATGCTGTGTGCATTAGGTCTATTTAACAGCTGGGAGAGTGGAGGCAAAGCGGGGGGCAGAGCCTTGGCACACATTGCCAGCAGGAGCGCAAAAGGCAGGTTTAGGTAGGGGCCTTCCCAGCAGAGCCAAGGGGCTGATGGTGGTGCTCTCACCTCACCCAAGGGAGCAGCTCCTCAGGTGGGTCTGGTACTGGGAACGCTCGTTATCTGCTAGAGCCTTTTCATTTTGCCTTATAATTAAGAGACAAGGACGGGGAGTGTGTCCCTTCCCTCCGTTTTAATGAGCTTTCTCTCCCTGTGAGAGAAAAATTGCAGCGAAACCAGCAAAACAGTCTTCAGTACGAGATTGTTCCAGTGATGGGGAGAAAATAAGTAGTTTGTGGGCCCAGGACCACCCAGGAGAGGGGCTGCTCTTGGCTCAACAATGATTTAAGGGGTTTAGCAAGTCAAGAGTGCTGACGGTAAAGCTGCAGCAGGGTTATCAATATATTACGAATTTTGGGCAAGTGGACCAGATAGTTCCAGGTACAGGCCGATACAAACAACAGTGCTGGTCCAGGCTGCTGTAGCTCCATCGACGTGCCTGGAGCTGCTCTACTGCTATGGTTAGCAATGGGAAAAGTGGCTTAAGCTGTTTTCATCCCCCAGCCTGATCCAAGCACTCGCTCTTCCACCTTCTCCTTTGTTGGCACGAGCGTTTCCCTGACTGCCTGACGCAGAGGCTCTGGTCTGGCAGAAAAAAAAAATAACCTTTTTCTCCCCTGGGTTTTTTCTATAGCTGGACCAGTCCTTGATCCAGTTCTCTGCTCTAAGACTAGCGCCAGCATGATGGAGGGGGCAGCACAGGCTGTCGGGGCAGCACAGGCTGTGAGGTCACCACTGCCTGCTTTAACCAGTCCAAAGTATCAGCTGGGATGAGAGGTCACAGATGGATCCTTTCCCTTCCCTTTCCTGTGGTGCTGTTCAGGGAAGCACATGCTGACCATGGTTTTACTAACCACTGCCAGATGTTTGAAATTACTTAGTTTAATCATTGGTCCAGGACCACTCGGTCCAGTGGCTGTGACCACAAGAGTACTGAGCTGAAGCAAATCCCTGGAAATCTGCTCTCTGGTACCAAGGTGAGCATCAGGCTTCACACCACCGGTTTTGAACCTGAAGGTGGTGAGGTACAGGCAAAGATCAGAGCGCGAGAGTCAACAGCAGGAGCTGCTGAGTGTTGATCCTGGCTCTACTGCCGGCACTTTCTGTCCCGGGGCAAATTACTTAGCTTTCCTTTGCCCCGCTCCCCTTCCATCCCCTTTCCAAAACCTTTGTCACATGAGGGCTGGGGAGAAGCTTGCAAAACACCTGCCGAAGTGCTTTGAAGACAGAAAGCAGCATGCACAAATGATAAGTTGTATGGGCAATATAACAACCCTGGCTGTACATCTCCCAGGCTAAATGAGGCAGGAGAAGGGCTTAACTGGTGGGTGGCACCCACCTCCTAATTACAAGGCTTGTCTCTGGATCCCTTCAGTGCAAAGCATCCCCTTGGCTGAAAAACGGCTGACACGGTCACCCCTGAGCAGAGGTAGGGGAGGAAAAACTTGTCACACAGGTGAACCAGAGTGGACGGAAATTTCCTCTGGGAGGAAGGGGGTGTACAGTGAGCACCAACAGTGGGTTGGAGATGGTCTCCTGGACCACTTCCAGACCTACCGGTTCTACTGTGTCTTCTCTTGCTTCTTGTTTGATGAGCTCTTCCAAGTGATTGCTATATGGTCTTGAACGTCCCGTAGGATCTAAGAAAGTCCTTGCTGTAGCTGCCATTAGACTCGATTTATCCTCTCTGACACCTTTTGGGGTGGAACTTCTGGTATTTTAGCACTTTCTTGGTCCCACACCAGTTTGTCAACTCAAAAAGCATCACAGCCCCAAAGTGTAAGATTGAAGAAGTAAATTGTTGGTATGCTTTGCTTTCTGAACCTTTGCAGCTTTTCTGGGTCACGCTTCTAACGTGTCTTCACAACAGCGGGAGTTAAAACCTGATGGTGCGTGTGTATGTGCTAAGAAAAGTGAGATATCCATGTAATCAGCTACTGTTGGGGCGACAAGAAACACAGCAGATGCCGTGAGGGCTCACGGATCTTCTCAGACGAGCCCCAGCCAGGTGTCTTGGTCCTCTTCCACAGTGCCTGTGGCTCTTTCCTCATCGATGCTTCTCGCATTTCACGCGCGCTTATGACCTTGCCCTGAATTCTCAGTTATTCTTGCGGGCGTAGCACCCTCTGAAGAGCACTTGGGATAAGTTTGCAGGTCTGGGCCCTTGTTTTGGCCAGGTTTTCCTGCACAGGCGGGGAAAGTGCATGTTCAGCAGCCGGGGACCAGGGAAAGTGGTTGGGATTCGCACCTCTGCCTTTGACGCTTTGTAGCTTGGGCAAAAATCAGCTGGGACCAGTTGCGTGAGGACGTGCAAGTACCTAAAGATGCAGGCTGGTGTCTGCGTGTTGTTTATTTTGCTTTTAGGCCATCTCGGAGAATTCTGTTCTCCATTTGGGAAATAGGGAGAAGCGCCTTTTCCCCCTCCTTTAATTAGTCTTCTCCAGCCCAAAAGCTTCTGGGTTGGGAGATGTCCCCGTATGTGTGCGAGTGCGTGTTGCGGGCCCTGATCCGAGCTGGAGACTCGTACTGAATCACACAAACCCAGCTCGAACTGAGCAGCCTGAGATGCTCTTTAAGCCTTGCAGAGCTACATGTAGCGGAGGGTATTTTTTCCCCGCTGAGGGTTTGGTTCCCGCGGCGCCACGGGGAGAGGGGGATATCCGCACCACCTGGGTGTTCCCCCACCGCTCGCCGGGGCCAAGCAGCACCCGTTCGCCACCGGTGCTTCGCCTTGGAAAGCCCCGAGGGGTGCCAGATCTATCTGCCGCCTAGTTTCTCTCCTAGTCTGCATGTAACAGCCTGGGAGATTATTGTCCCCACCCATCCCACTTGCCAGACAGATGTTAGAGACGATGATGGATATATCTGCTCTCAGATTAAAAAGCTGTTTAAAATGCAGCCCCAGCCAGCTGTGGCCCTCTGCCCTGTTAACTTGCGAGCGCTCTCTTGAAGAAATCCTCTTTTTTTAACTCACCCCTACCCTTTCCTACAGTTTTCTGCTGCTTTCTGCCTGGCAAAGCCCCAGCAGCAGCCCCCGAGCAACGTGGCACGTGTAGTGGAAACGACTTCGGCTGAATGGGATGCTTTTGCAGGGAGCCCAGGTGCTGTACGCAGTACAGTGAGGAGGAGAAGACGCCTCCGGATGGAAGTTAGAGATCTCCTCCTCTTCCCCCTCCCTTTTTTTCTCCTGTATCCAGCAATTCAGTGGTTGTGTCAGCATAACTCGGCAGCGTGGGGACAGGGAGGAGCTGGAGCCTCTGTAGCATCAAGGAAAAGCCTCACTTTTCTCTCGGTTGCCTGTTGCAGGCACCTATTTACATCTTCTGGTTATAGAGGGAGAAAAGGAACTGCATGGGGAGGATGCCATAGGTCAACCCCTTCACGGGGAGGGTGGACGCTTTCCCCTCTGCAGTGGGCATTTGTGTACCAGCTTGCCCTCTCCCAGTGTCTCCGCATGGGCAAGCTCTCCCTTGGCATGGATTTTCCTGCCTTTCCCCAGGGAGCCTGAGAGCTAACCATCCCTGGGCTGCTTTTCCAGGGCTTTTCATCCTGCCAGAGGCCGTAACAGCATGGGCTGTGGTGCAGGTCTCATTCCTTCCCTGGGTTTGCCCTGCAACAGTGGCAGCAAGGATGTGCTGGTCCCTGCAGTCAGACTAAAGGCTGTTGTTGGCTGCCCTTTTGCCAAGCTGGATTTAAAAGTCTAAGAGCGACAACGCTCAAAAAAAATACCTCCTCCCTTAGTAGGAGATCTGGGCGAGAAATTCTGGCTTGGAGCTGATGTTGCCTTGGGACAGGGATGCTGGGATGGCAGCATTAGTGGGAGATGGCTGTATCTGTGTTACTTGCAGTGGTGGAGGGGAAATCCTTAACCCAGAAAAGGAATATATAAATACTATGTGTTCAATAGACAGATAAAGCATTACTTCTACCAGCACTGTAAATTAAGCCATTTCTCCCCACCCCCTCCTAGATTTTACCAGCCTAAACTGGAATTTTCTGTGCAATATTTTTTTTTTTCCCTACTAAGACTTGAAGGAACTATATTTTCAAGCAGCCGGTGACTTCTGTTTTCTAAAAATCTCAATTTTCCCCTGAAGTCAGCTCAGAACACCTGTCTCTTGGAAAAGCAGGCCCCTTTAAGATGGCTCAGGCTGCTTTGAATCACTAATTGCTTCTGAATAGGCAGGCCAAATGTTTTATCACTTCAAACTCTCATAGCAATGCAAATCTATACAGCTGAGAAGCCTCTTTCCATGCATGGGGGTGATGGGTATAGATAAGGATTAAAAATGGAAACAAATTCAGCCCGGGGGGTCCTCTTTGTTCCTCCCTGCCCTCAGTGGGGTTGCCAGGGCTACGTTTGTTCCCCTGCATCTTTTTTTGGATGGGAGCCAGAGCCCCTTGAATGCAAAGGCAAGAGGTGCAGCGGCTGGAGAGAGCTGGATGAGGTCCTCGGTACATACATATTTCATTGCCCGTGCCCAGCTCTGTATTGTCTGCTCTCTCGGGTTTCACAAAGGTGGTGTTTTCTAAAACTCCCCCTTCTTGAGGGCGATGCGCTCCAGGCTTCGTCCAGTCTGAAGTTTCTGCCTGTTGTGTTGTTTTCCACTTTTCTCTGAATGCCAGGCAGGCATATTTCCCATGCCATGGTGGGAAGAGGGGGGATGCTCGGTAGGAAAAGCAGGACCTGCCGGAGAGCTGTTCGGAGGTGCCAACATCTGCCATGGCATGTCCTTCTCGGGGCTGTTGCGTGTGTTTTGGGACTGTGCTGGCTCACACAAGCTGCAGGAGGTGAGCAGCACTTTGCAGAGCCTCATCAGTGCTGGGTTTCCCCTGACTTCTTTAACCTACCCGCAGCCTGAGGGCAAATCTTGACTACTAAGAGGCGGAAACTCTCGGTGAGCAAGGGCAGCCTAAATCCTGCGTTTTGCTTAGATCACCTGTTATTAGAGCTGCTTGCCGTGTGCTGAGTACTGCTGCGCTCGAAAATTGCCAAGAGCTCAGCGTTATGGAAGCGAAAGACAATTTACTGACTTTCCAATAGAAAGGAAGATACATGCTGAATGTGCATCTGTTGGATGATATTTCTATTTCAGGCGTGCTGCTAACATACAAATGGAAAAGCAACTTTGCATGATTTATGTAGTTACTAGAAAACCTTGGGTTAAGAATACAGCGATACTTTGTGGGCATCGGGTACTATTTATTCTTAGCATAGTAGGTAATAAAATCTGTTTTCTCTCTGGCTTTCCAAGTGAATTCCAGTTGGCTGAGATACATTACCTAACCTACTCAAGTACTCCGGCCATGGAGAACAAATAAAGTCATCTGACAAACAAAATCGTCGTGTAAAATCAATAGCTAATAAAAAGAATCAGTCCCTTGATTAGTCCCTTAATTTATCTTTAAAATTAAAAGACAAACTGCAAAATTCTGTCAAAGAGGGGAAAAAAAAATCTGCTCCTCTTTATTTAGGCATTATTCTTTCTGTGTTTCAGGTGCATATAGGAACCACTTAGGACTTGAAATAGCTAAGGATAACTATTGTTATCCTGCAGGGATTTAAGTCTTTAGTGATGAGCTCCAGCTCAGGTGTAACTGTCTTGCTGAACTGGGCTCTTCATACATAACCGTGGTCTTCCTAGCTAGGGAAAAAAAAGAAAAAAAAAAAAAAGAAGAAAGAAGATGGTTTTGAGCATAAAAATAATACAGGACAATTAGAAACTAGAGAACTTGCCTGTCCTTTGCAGGCTTGTTTATAGAGGTGGTCTTGGATGTCCAAGTCAGTACCCAAAGCAATTTGGGCTTGGGACCCTCCTTGTTTCTGCCCAAGGTCCCCACCTGGGTCCCGCCAAGGCAGAGAGCTGGTGCAGGACTGTGCTGTGCTCTGACACGGGGCACCACCAACGCAGCAGAGCGAGGCCAACAGCGAGGACCTCTGGTTTTGGTGGTGTGAGAGGAATGGGAGGCTGGAGACGTGGGGCAGGCTGGCTGTAACATGGGGGTTTCCGAGAGCGCAGGCTGGCAGGTGGCTTCTGAGGCATGGTGTTGGAAAAGCAATTTGGGATCAATGGGAAAGGCATGGGTAGAGAGCAGGAAAAGGTGTCCCAAAGGGTGGAAGTCACGCTCCTCCCCAGGCTCCGGTGCCCTCCCAGTGTGAAACTGGGAGCCCGGGCAGGGAAGGAGGGGGAAAGGCTGCAGCCAGAACCGGAAAAACCTGCTCGCGCCCAGGCCGGGATTCACATTACTCACACTGGTTTAAAGCAGGTCACGTTTGCTTTGGTTTCAAGGCAGAGATGGCCAAACTGCCAAAAGACTGTTTTCAGCCCAGCTTAGAGCGGGTCCCTGGTCCCGCGCGCCTGTTCGCTGTGTCGCTGCCCCCGTCCTCCCCTAACCCATCGCCAGGGCAAGGTCTTGCCAGAGGGTTAAGTCTTTCTAAGCAAAGGCTGGGCTAGGGGCACGCACCCGGGCATGTTCCCCAGCCTGTCTGAGGGGTGGTAACCGCGAGCAGCAGGACCGCGTCCAGGCACTCGCACCTCCTGACCTGCAGCTGGCTTTGAAGAAGCTGCCCCAGCAAGTTTGCTGGTTGACACTGGACAGGAGTCGGCCTCTGGGGATGCTCCCCATTGCAAAGGAAGAGTCTTCTGCCTCCCCCAGATGCCGTCGCAGGTGAGAAGCTCATGGCAGGTGGTGCCAAGTTGAAGCTGTCCCATTGCAGGTCTCATCCATGCTAGTGCTGGGGGTGGCTGCACCACACTTCTCCTTCCCACCAGAAGCTGGGCCAGATGGGTCATCCCCGTATGATTTATGGGGTTATTATAGTAAAATGGGTGTGAGTAGGGGGGGTGAAACCACGCTCTTGTTGAGAAGAAGGAGGAAAAAAGAAACTAACAGAGTTAGAAATCAGATTATCAGAGGCTAATGGCTGTATCTGCTTATTAGACAGCAATAACAATAATTTACCTTCAAATCGCAATAATTCATCATGACGCTTTGCACCTACCTCATGAATCCCCACTGCTTATCTCACCCCTCTTCTTTCGGGGATCTGAAAGCAACTTCATAAACATTAATTAATTATTCCTCCACACCCCTGCAAGCAAAGTAAACATCACTTCCCCATTTTGCAGCCGGGGAAGCTGAGCTCACCTAAGGAGATAATAACTGAGCAGGGATGCAGGAGCCCAGAGAGCAGGTTCCTACCCCGGCTTCTACCACAAGCACCTTTCTGCAGAGGGCTCTGCAGCGTGGGTGTTGGGGACATACTCCAGGGTAATTCAGGCCCTCAGCCATGCGCATTTCTGTGTTTACCCCCGTTTGTTTTCAGGTGTCAGGAAAGGTGTAAAAAAGGCAAGGCCTTCTCCTGCCTTGGAGATGACTGCAACGACAGGTGCTCATCACTATCTCACCACCTTTTAGCCTCCACCACAGGGACCAGGCACCTGCCAGTGTGAAGCACCTGTCATTATTCACAGTAGGACTCTCCCTTTTTTAATGACTACTTTAATGACCCTGATCTGTCGGTGTGACTGTGGTTAATCCCACAACTCTAAGAACTGGTACTTTTCCTCTCCTGCCTCCTCACACCTCACTTTGCATCCTAACCTGATGCTCCGGCACCGGGATGAGCTGGTGGGACTTGTGCAAAGCAGAAGGCACCAACCCCTGTCCTGGCTTGGAAATCAGGTTGATGTGAGTAACAGGGTACGACAGTAATGAATCGGGGCATCCGTCTCCAACCTCTTGCCTTGGGGAGGTGACACACATAGTGCCATCCAAAACCAAGAGGCTTGAAGTTAAACCTGAGCTCAGGTGCTTTGGTGGATCTTGGTCCTTGAGGAAGAGGAACTCTGGCACTGTGGATGTGTGACAAAGATGTAAATTAAGGGGAGGATGTCCTCTGAAAATAATGAGCCTTGGCAGCAGAGGGGAGGACAAGACACTGAAGTCCGTGCAAGGCCAGCAGTAGCCTGTTGGGAGGGGATTTATATTCTTTTTTCAGAAACCAACAGTTGACTTTTGGAAGCCAAGTGGATGCCAACATCAGAGCGGGAGGAGAGTTGTGTTTCACAGACAAGTCACGGTGGATTAAATGTAAATGAATCTGCGGCTTGATGGACAAATAGGATCAGTGCCGGGAACCCCAGCTCCTGGTGGGGGATGGATTAGTAACGGGTAACGGTGCGTTTGCACGCGGGGAGGGAATGAATGGCAGGGCAGGGAGGTTTCCAGCATTGCCTTGCCTGTAGCACTGCAAGAAAGAGACATCTCCAGGCTCAAAGAAGAGAGGTCAAGCTTAGCTAAACACCAGCTTGGTCCCCCATCAGAGAATCGCTGAGGCATGAAGAAAAACTTTAACAGCTGCAACGCTGCTTTTGAACCTCCTAGTAAAAGGGAGGGTCAGGAGGTCAAAACTTTCAATGCCTCTGGGAAGGAGAGGACTTTTCCCGGCAAGCCTTTGAAAAACCCGAACTAAATTAGCATGACCACACTGCTAAATGCTTGGGAAACCCTGACGGCTCGGGTCACAGGCTCCCCCAGCAGCAGAGTGGCAAAGAGCTGTTGCATTCCCATACTCAACGGCCATAATTAATGGAGCTATTTCCTAGGCGAAAGGCAGATCTTGAGAATCCTACGCAGCACCTGGATGGAAAATAAAAGCCTGTGGGATGTGCCCTGGGCATCCTTTCTCCTCCTGACACCATTGCCCTTTCCCCTTTCTATTTGTCCCATTTTCTCTTTCTTCACTTCCATCCACCGTTGTTTCAGCTGTTTCTTCCTCCCCTGTTCCTGGTGTTGCACGGCTCAACGCGCTGTTGAAGTGGGGAATGACGATGCAGCTGTAATGACCCAGCCATACTCTCCCCTGGGGACACTGGATGGGAACGCAGGAGCTCCAACCTAATTACATCCCTTTTTTTCTACCTTTTATTGCAAAAGGGGCAAGGGAGACCCCCGCTGCGCATTTTGAGTTCTTCACTTCCACTTTGAAGGTAGATTTTGCTGGTTTGGGCCTTTTGCAAGAGCCGGCTCGTTCTAGCAAAGAGCCGGCAATGCAGGTTTCTGGAGGATGTAGGGATCTGTGATTTCTGCCTCTGACCCCATTGTGGGTTTTTACGGTGCTGCCTTTCCACTTGGCTCCCGTTTGTCTGCACCGTGAGTTTCCTGGGCGCCACTCTTCACAAGACCTTTTGCAGGTCATCTCCCTTCACAGCCCCCACCACCATAGGTGTGGAAAGCAGATAGGCACACGCAGACATTGCAGCTGCCCTTAGTGTTTTCGGAAAAGTGCTGTATGCCTACGAGCTGCAATCCAAATACATAAGAAGACCAATACAGCCAAAGTTTACTGTCTGGGGCTGCAATCCTGCAGGCTGCTGTTGAGCATCCCTATTCCTATTGCAGCCACAGGAGACAAGTCCTCAGCAACTTTTGCGGGCTTGCTGCAGAAGCAGAATGAATGCTTCATTGAATAAAGCAGGAGGACGGGAAATATATCAAGTTTCCGAAGCCGGAAGGCCTGCCCCTGAAGGAGAATGGCTAGTCTTCCCACCAGACCAAGGTCTTCCCACCTGACCAAGGTCTCTCCTTTCTGCAAGCCCAAACCCAAGCAGGGCTGTGGGTGGGAATGGTGGGGTATGGTCCATGGTACACTGGCAGTCAGCTACTGCAGTGGCTCTGCGGTACGGAGCCCCAATTCAGCTTTCCTGCGATGCTGCAGCATCTTTTCTTTCTTGTGTCTCTTGTTGTCCTAGAAACAGAGGAAAAAATTCTTCCAGACAAGCCCTTTTGTTACGCTCAAGGCAGCATCTTCTGTCTCTTAGCAAAACAGTGTACGGTTGCGTAATAAAACCCTTGCCAGAGAAACAACGGTGGGTTCAAAACCTTCCCAAGAAACCTGGAAAAACTTCACACCCTCCAAACTTTCCCGAAGTCCCATGAGTGCCGAAAGGGTGAACAGGCACTTCGCAACCCTGCTACAAGTATATGCTGAGCAACAGGAGGCAGTACTCCTGTATATATACTCTCTTTATATATATAAAATATATATTTATACATTTGTAATTATACATATTATTTATATATTTTTATATATATATATATAGATTGCCACTTCTGGCTTTGAGTTACAGCTCTTGAGGTAGGAGGGGTCTGCTGGAAGAGGAAGTCGACATGCCGTGTGGTAACGGCCACGTTTCTCTCCCAGTGGCAGGGCTCCCTTGGAAATGCCGGGGCTGTGGGGACGGTTGTCTTTACTTGAGAGGGAAGCTCGCCTTCTAGGGCGAGCGTGCCCTTCTCTGGGCTGAGCCAGGCGAGGGATGCGCTGGGTAATTTCTCTGTGGCACGTGAAATGTCGCGGCTGCGTCAGGAAAGGAGGTGACTGACATATCTCCTGAGGCTGGCAGGGTCCAGTGGCACATTCCCAAGATCTCAAGCAGTCCACGCTAAGGGGAGAAGAAGAGGAAAGCACCATAGGGCCCATGCAGCCCTTGTCCCCCAGCAGTGCCTGGTGGGAGACGGTAAATTAACAGATGACCTTCAGGCCGGCCAAAAAGTTTGATAGCCATGATGCTGACCGCATCCATCTCCACTGTGGAGACCAGTGCATGTTGGGCACCTCTGAAAATCTGACTTCTCACTCTTTCCTTTTGGAGACAGGCTTGAAAAAGAAACTTCCCTCTACTCTGCTCTCCCAACAACAGCTCAGAGGGCTTTGGCTTTCAGCACAAAGACAAAACCCAACAGCTCTGCAGATTCCAGTCCCTCAAATACCTATTTCCCCTCATCCCCCACCCTGACCATGCAGTGCCATGTTGTAGCACGGGCTAACACTACTGTGCTTGAGTTGGCTTGGGTGGCCGTCTCAGTGGACATGAGCTCTGTTAAGAGAGGCTATAGCTGGTCACCAAATGGTGACCTGCTGGTAGCGCATGGTACTCAAGAGGGGTTTTTTTTTGTGCAAACATATTCTGTACCTTAAGAAGCCTCAGAGCAAGGAGTCTTCTTGTTGCGCTCCTGAGCACATCAGCAAGACAGCATCATCTTCTTTGGAGAAACTCAGATAGGGTTTCTATCTCATCTGCAGTAGGGAGGTGGCTGGAGAGACCAAAGGACCTGCTTGGTTATAATTCAACTGCTCAAGATGCTGAGATAGCTCCGCTCTCCTCCCGAAAGCAGCTTAGCTGCTCAGTGTACAAGGAGCATGCGAGTCTTCAAGACTTTAAGACGCATCTTTAGAAAACCCAGCGAGGAACCAGCAAGCACAACCCCAGAAATCAACTCGCTTGCTATTCCTGCATCAGTCCCTGAAGATGACCTCGGCACCACAGGAGCTTTTGAGCTTCAGGAATAAATCTGGAGGTGGGCTGAGGCACAGCGAGGATTGGAGGAGGTGGTCCGTGAGTAGCTGGTCTGGAAGAGCTCACCAGTATGAAACTATCCCCTGAACACCTTCATCCATCTCGGTTGATCCAAGGTGTGGAGAAGCCTTTGTAAGGCAGGGGATCAAGGGATCACACAGATCTGCGGCTGCAGAGTTAGAAGTTTATTTATTTTTCGCAGTAATAGCTTTACAAGTAAAGAGAGATTTCCAATCTTTTTTACAAGCTGCTAAAGGTAGAAAGATTTAAAACTCAAAATCTTTTTATTAAAAGAAAGACAAGTGTCCTCACTAGTGTCAGATGAACCTCTGCTCAGTTTTTGTCTGATTAGGATCTCAGAAGAGTATCCAAGCTAATAAATAAGATATGTATCTCCTGAGAACAGCTTTTGTTGTTTTCTTATATAGATCTTTGTTCCTCCTGAGCTGTAAGGTCTCCAGGGCATGGCCCGTGTTACGGAGCACCAGATGTATTATCTGATTTTAGGAGATCATAATTATGAGGAATATGTCAGAACAACAGAAAACTTCATTTAAAAACCCAATTAAAGCTGCCGAGTGACAGCTACGTACTTGTGTGTTGCATCACCTCCTAATCCCAGCAGCTCGGATGCGGAGAAACGAGTAGTTAAGGATGTTGCAAACCTGACAAAGTCCACACGAGATGGGGATTTTTCTGACTATAGCTAAAAATTAACACACGTTAATTGTGGTGGAGCAGCAGCCCTCAGTTCTGTTTTAGAGCAGCCACCTGGGGACCCATGGTCTGTTGGGTGGGTTATCCTTTCTCTTGAGCGGTAGGACATTTCACAAGAGCTTCTGAATAAAGAAATAGAAAGGTAACTGCAGGTCTGCCCCACTGCGGGAGATGCTTGGCTCTGGGGTTGCAGCAGCACAGGCATGGCTGGAGCACCCTCACCAGTGGAGACCACCAGGATGGGACGCTGAAGCTGGTGCCACCACAGCTGTCCTCGTTGCTTGGTGGGCCATGGAGGAAGGGCATTGCCATGCAAGGTTGCGCAGGGGGCCTTCAGGTGGGTTTTTTGGGAGCTAGGATGGGAAAAGCAGGCGGAGGGAGGAGGTGAGGAGTTTCCAAAGCCTCCGGCATGGCAGCAGGCACCTGCTTCTTCCCAAACCGGCTGAACCTGTCTCCCTCCCGTCGCCTCTCTGCGGTTTTAGGGTGTTTGAGGCCCCCGGCCGGCTGAAGGGCACGGGGTGTGGGGGGCGCACCCACATCCTGGGCCAGGCCAAGCTCTTCCTCTCCAAAAAGGGGTTGTTTGCTCCATCCCGCTTGGGGACCCACCCGGGCAGGTGGAGCTCCGGGCCCTGCCGTCGGATGGTCACGGGCTGTTAGGTACTGCTGAGCGCTTCCAGACGGAAGGAGCCCGCTCACATGGCCCCGGGAGCCAGGAGCCGGGGACAGAGAAGTGCAGGGCAGTTTTGGTTGTTTGTTTTTACAAAAAGGGAGAATTTAAGACTTCTTTTAAAAAACCTGATAATGATTTAAGACTATTTAAAGAAAAAAAAAAAGGAGAATTTAAAATCTTTTTTTAAAATAAAAGGAGAATTTAATACTTTTTTTAAAAGTGTTTTTGTTTTAAGACTGTGGGGTTTTTAAAGGAGAATTTAAGACTTTATGGGGAAAAAAAAAGGAGAATTTAAGAGTTATTTAAAAAAAAACCAACAAACAAACAGGAGAATTTAAGACTTTTTTTTTAAAAAGGAGAATTTGAGACTTCTTTTTTTAAAACAAAACAAAACAAAACAAGGAAACTGCAAGACTTTGCGGCGCTGGGCGGGGGTGGGGGGGGCGGTGCTCACCTGCCCGGGGGCGGGGGCTCCGGGGGGGGGGCGGTGCTCCGAGGGGGGCGGGGGGGTGCCGGGGGCGGGGCGGGGCGGCGGGGCTGCAGGTCGCCGCGGCTCCGCGCTGCGGAGCGGAGCGGAGTGGCGCGGCGGGAGCGGACTGGAGCGGAGCGGGCGCCGCCGCGGGGAAGAGGAGCTGGGGTCGCGGAGCGGAGCCGAGCCGAGCCGTGCCGTGGCCGGGCCGCTGTGGCCGCGCCGGCGGCAGGTGAGTGCGCGCCGGTGCCGTGGGGCCGGGCCGGGCCTCCCGGCGAGGGGCCGCCGCCGCTTGGCAGCACCGCGGCGCGGCCCTGCCCGCAGCCGGGCCGGCACCCCCGGGAGCAGCCGCGGGGAGGGGGGTGGTGGGGCTGCTGGCCCCGGTCTCCCCGGAGCGAGCCGCCCCCGGGGCAGCCGGCGCCTGGCGGGGCCCACCGGCAGCGGGGGAGACCCCCGTGGTTTCGGGGTGCGAAGCGCAACGACCCTCACGGGCGGCACGGCGTGGGGCGGGGGCGGCGGGGAGGTGACTTGGGGGCACCGCGCCTGCAGAAAACTCGAATTCCGTAAGGAGAGCTCGGGCTGGGATGAGTGGGAGCGGCGCTCGGCACCGGCAAGACCCCGGGCCCCTTTGCCACCTGCCCGGCGCCGCGCTGGTCGTGTCCCGGTTGGTCGAGCGCTGGGTGGCTTTGCCTCCCACCTGCCCGGGCCACCGGCAGCTGGCACCGGCGTCCCCAGCAGCTCCTGCCGCCAGCGTGGCCCACTGGAAGGAGCTGCATCGCGGTCCCACTTTAACACTGGAAACGCTGGGCAGAGCCCACGGCGGAGGGGCAGCCGAGGTGGTGTGGGGTCTCGGCTACCCGTGCCAGCAGCCTCCCGTGGTGGTGTGCATCCACGGGGCAAAGCTGGCTGTCCTTCCTCCCCTCGGAGATGTCTCTGGCTCCCCGAGGAGAGGGGTGAAATTCCTCGATAAGAGCCTGGCTCCTCGCTGCATACTTCTGATCCTTCTGCAAACTCCGCTGGCAGGTTGTTTCGTAACTCCGCTCATGGCCCGCCGAGGGTGGGAGAACAAACTCCTCTCTCCCTGTTTGGTTTTTTTTTTTTCCCTGCCCTGTGACAGCACTTTGGGATTGCACATTAAAAACCCAAATGCAGGTCAAAAAACCCCAAGGTGGGTTTGAGGGCGGTATTGCACGGAGGAAGGGGTCACAGCCACACGCCTCTCGCTCAAACAGAGCGGCTGCCTCCAGCACAGCCCATGGCACTCCCCTTGGGATGGCTGATTTTAGGAGAAATTAGGAAGAGGCAGGTGGAAACGGGTGAGAAATGATCCGAAGAGGCGGGATGGGAGCATTGGCTGCTCCTCGCAGGGAGCCAGGGCCGGCTCCCGGGGATGCCGGTGCTAACGGCGTTCCGGCGGGCCCTGGCTCAGAGCTCTGCCGAGACTTGCCAGGCAGGCGCGGAGCCCCGGGAACGTGTGGCAGCACGAACGACAGAGCTCGGCTGGCACACGGCAGGGTGCTGGATCCGGCCGGGATGGGACAGGGATGCTATGCGCACTGTCCGTTTGCCTCACAGGGTAGTTGTGTGGGATCACGCTCCTCATGCAGCAAGAATTGCAGCTCCTCTTAGGGAGAAAAGAGCAAATTTTTGTGTGCACATGCTGCATCTGCAGTGGTTATGAGCGGGAAGCGTATCCAAATGCTGCTTGCCTTCTTTATCGGGTAGTGCTGGTGGTGTCCGCTCGGGAAGGGGCTGTGGGGAAGGGGGAATGCTCTTACCTTCTGCTGGTGCCACTGGAATGCCAGGAATCCTCCCGCATCCTGGTTATCTGCTGGGAGAGCCTGAGCACGGCGCCTGGCCTCCCTGTCGGCGTAGCTCCGCTGGCTTCCCCACACCCTCTTGAAAGAAATAGCACAGATATCAAGAAGCCCCGCAAGTGCATATGTCTTCCTAAAGCCTTTCTTCCACCTTTTCATGGAAAGGTGCGAGGCCGGGGACTGTGGCTTGCGGCACCTGTGGGTGCCCGGCAGCTTTGAGCACTGTGGTTCCAGGGGGTCCTGGGCTTCAAAATGTCCTCGCAAGGGGATGCTGGTTGATCTGAAAATTAGAACTCTGCAAATGAGTGCGAGAGAGATGTGGGACTTAGCTCTACTCAGGGCTTGAAGGGGGAGACCTGAGCAACAGTCTGACCCTGAGATAACAAAACAACTTAAGATCTAAGTCTGATTTATTTTAAATTTTTTAAATTTTTTTTTTCCACCCTTATGCTTACGAAAAGTGAGTTATGGCTATGCTCAGGCTCTTGGTGGCTTTGGATACCCGCAGGCCCCAGTGAGCGTGCTGGGGAGCTTGCCAGGCTTGACCGAACCCTTTGGCAGCGGGTGGTGGCTGAAGCGGTGCAGTGACGGCCGGTCTGAATCATCCCAGGGTGCTCCCTTCCCCGCTCTTTGAAATATGACTTGACCAAAAAAAGGTAGCATGGAGTGATTGCTGAAGATACAGGGATTTACCGCGCCCGGGCAAACAGAGGAGCTTCTGTGCTGAAGTATTTTGGGGACTGGATGTAAAATGAGGTTGGATGGGAGGTGGTCCTCTCTGGCAACGTATATGCTGTCCACCTTCATAGTGGAGACGTGTGTCATGGCTGCCTTCGCCGTCACCACGTGCTGCAGAGAAATATTGCCTGAATGCGTCTGCTTGGGTCCCCAGAATGTCATCCCGTCCATGTTTTTCAGCACCTCTCTGCCCTGTCCCGTTTGTGTCTTCTGCTGTGGGAAAAATCTCCAGTGGTGTCTTGGAAGTCACCCAGCTGGCATTCTGCTGGCCCCCCGTGTGCTGGGGGAGGTGATGCTTTGGGACCAAATCCAGATAAGGGGTTGATCCTCCCTGGCTGGGAGGCCGTGGTGTGTGTGCCAAGGCTTTGGAGCAGAGTATTTCCTTGAGTTGTGCGATGCCGGGCACTGTGGTGAGCTAGGAAGAAGTCCAGTTGCTGCTCGACGATGGGTTGCTCTGTGCCCGAGTCTAAATAAAGGCGTGAGGGACATCTTAAGCATTAGCTCTGTGTGTATGCGTTGTTTTTTAAGAGCATCTTTTTAAGGGATGTTTCTCGATCTGTCCCAACTTGTCTATGCCCTTGTAAACCTGTGTAGTCAAATTAAGGCATAAGCGTGTCTCCACGGAAGGTTTTTAACAAAATCCTATTATTGTAAATGATTGCTAACAATTTTATGTCCTTCCATTTTTCAGATGCCAAGTTCATGAGCTTCTAAAAGCAGCTGATTATCTGGCTCTTTGTAGACTGGAGTCAGTGCTTTCTTGAGGGCTGGGGTGCTTCCAGCTGCCCTGGGCTAGTCATCTAGAATAACTTGTTGCTTCAAAAAAAAAAAAAAACCCAAAAAAAAAAATCCAAACCCGCAACACGTCTTACCTGAAGACATGGGTGGATCAGCCCTGAGCTGGAAACTTTGGGGCGGTTGAGCACTGCCTGAATTTGGGAAGGCTTCCTCTGCTGCTCCGTAACCCTGCTGCAGCACAGGACCTGCCGGAGCTCTTGGTGTTAGGAGCTGCACGCTCAAACCTCCCACTGTGCCCCCAAGCTGCCTCCTGCAGTCCTGGGAGGACTGGTGATGGGATGCCGCAATACTCTCAGCAGCATTTTGGGGTCCAGCGTCTCTCATGGAGGTCCCCCATGATGTTAGACCTAGCCCTGTGCTCCTGAGCACGGGGACTTTGGAGACACCTGTAGCATCCTATAGGAGGGTGGCTGGGTCAGCAGAGAAGTCTGGCGAGCGGCAGCCTCTCCTTTGCTCCCTGCTTTTCCTGCCAGCCCTAGGAAGCCTTTGGCAAGGGGTGGGAGCACCCAGCTGGTGGTGTGAAGCTGTCCAGGGAGGGCATTTTTTACAGTTCTTGCTGGTTTAATGATTCCTGCTGGGAATATTGTTTTCCCCAGGAGGCGCGAGCGCGCAGCAGGGAGCTGGTCTCTGCCTCTGGATGCTTGCCTGGGGCGGCTGGTGGTGCGCAGGGGGTTGGATAACACCACAGACATATCTAGATAAGAATAAAGATGGGTTGGGTTGGTTTTTTTGGAGGCTTCGTGGTTGCTGTTTTCACTTGCTGGCTTTTATTTGTTTTCTTTTCCAAGTTCTGGCAGTGTTTGGAGGTGGCAGTGCTCCTTTCTGCAAAGAGCCAAACGTGCTCGCGGTGGGAAGGCTGGGTGGGCCGGGCGGTGGGCTTTTACCTCTTTGCATGTCGTGATCAGGGCTGGCTGGTTCCTGTGACATGAACCCACGCTGCTTGTCTGAGGGACAACTTGAGCTGAATTAACTGTCAAAAAGCACCTTGTGGTCTCTCTGGGCTGTTGACCAGTATTCCCAGGTGTTTGCTCAATGGTTTGTGCCTGCAGAAGGTCAGGGGTTTCCCAGGCTTGCTCCAAGGAAGTCTTTCATTCCTTTCCTCCCTTGTCTTGATTTCTCTGGGACAGGGCTTTCTCAGGGCAGCTTGTCAAGTCCTCAGGGTCCCATCCCAAAGGGGTGGCTCTGCGAGGCTTTCCCGGGGCTGACCCAGCCCAGGCACCAGGATGTACCGTGTCATACCTGGTCCAAGGTATTCCCACCTGCTTCACCATCAATCAGTGGGGAAGAAAGCTGTATCTGCACAGGGATTTGCGCCACGGAAAGGATTCCTGTAGGGTTTTGGTTTGTGGGTTGTTTTTTGTTTTTTTTTTAAAAAGTCCTTTTCTATCGCTCTTTCTAGTCTTTTAAAAATCTTACAAACTCAGTATCTTAGGTTGTGAAAGGATGTTTGCTCTCCCGCTCAGACAGGGAAATATCCCTGGGACCTGGGAGTGAATGCGCTAGAAACAACATTGCTTTTTATCTTTGGGACACTGCACGTCAAGGAGTAGTTGTCCCTCAAACCTACTTTGCCTCAAATAATTTTTGGGGTGTTTTAACATGGTTTGAGGATTGCCTAGGCTGTGATAATGGACGTGGTACTGTCTCCTTTGAATTAGTTTGGGTTTCTTCATGACCTGCTGGGAGTATAAGGAAGTTGGGTAGGGGATTCAAAAGGCTGAGTTGCCCCAAAGCGACCCCAAGTTGAGCATGAGTTGCATTAGGATTAAGCTCCTAAATGATTTTGAAAAACCAAGATTTTTTTATTGCATTTTTTGGAGCCCTTTGCTGGCATTGAAACCCTTTCAGCCAGAGGTTTGCCACCTCCCAGGGAGGCAGTTTCAGGGATTAAATTTGGTCATGCAGCCGTGGTCTCCATCACCTGTTGAAGGACAGTGACTGGTTCCCCCTGATGGATGGCCCCTTGTGTTTTAGTGCCAGATAGGGATTGGGTTGCCTCTCAGGAGATGTGCCTCCATTTTAGTGCTTTAAAGAGCTTATTATCTCCGGGTGGGTTCAGGCGGGGATTGATAACACCTCTGCCTAATTAATCATGTGCCAGGTAGCATGAAAACAGAGACTTCTGAAATACCCAAGTGTCTTATCAAAGGTTTCAGCTTGGATTAGTTCTGGGTCTCTTGTTTATTTGACTCTGTCTCTGTATGTGTGTGAGAGAAAGAAAAGAGTGGTTTTTAGCTCTCGGCAAATGGTCATTAAAGGCCTTTTTAATCCTACAAAGTTATAAATAAATATCCCTGGCAGCATGCACCTGCATATTCATCAGTGCATCGCATCCTCTCCTCCAGAGACCCAGCAGTGTGTCCTTGGCGTGTGGCCGCTTTCCGAAGCAGGGTAGGAAACTGTGAGTTATTCTGGAAATGGAAAATAAAATCTGGAAGGTTTATTCCTGGTTTTGCATTTGCTAATTTGTTAATTGCCTTCTCCCCTAGGATGAGAACTGGAGTGGAAAGAGGATTGCTGGTGGCTCTTCTGAAGGAGGCCTGAAGGCAGGTTGGGGGAGAGTATTTGTAGGTCATCTGGCTTTTTCATGTCCCTGGTCCTAGTCAGAGGAGAGGTGCAGAGCCTGAATTTTTCTGTAATCCCATGGAAATGAAGTCCTTGATCGCTTTGAGATGAGACGGGGAGAGTGGTGGGTCACTGCCTGTGTCCACTTGCCGTGTATGTTGCCAAGGTGAATCTCGTCCTCTGGGCTGGACTGGGCAAGCACCACGAGGAAGCTGCCCTTTGAGGCTCATTTCTGGCTCTTCTGGAGGTATTGGGAGAAAGAGCTCGTTGGTTGGATTTTCCCCATTTTGGTCTCACCCTTGGGGAGGAGAAATGGAAATTTGGAGGAAACTGAGACACTTCTCTTCTTTGGCTGGGGAGGAGAAAGCAAGTTCTTTTGGTACTTTGGAGTATTTCCAAGGCTTGAACGGGCTTTTGGATCTCCAGGTTTGCAGCATTCTTCCTGCGTCCCAATGTGATGAGAAATATAAGCTGTTTTCTGGCTTGGGGAATGGGCTGTGTGTAGTAATGGGGGAATGCTCACAAATTGCATCATGCTTTCAGTCGTGACCACTGTGGAAGATGAACGCAGCAGAGGTGCTGTACCTGCTGGCCTACGCGTGCCAGGGTTGTATTTGCATGTGGATGGTCTGGCAAATACCCCTTGGATTCTGGCTTTTAAGAGCTGGATTGTGAGTCATCCCCTGAAGACGATGGGACGGGCGTTTGGGCATCCCGGAGCTGCTGCACTGGGGCTCGCAGCTGGGCAGCGGCTGCAGGTACAGCGGTGCCTCGATAGCTAAAGAGCAAGCACCATGTTTTTTGTATTAAAAATAAAGGCAATAGTGTTAGGGGGAAATTGAGGGGCGGACTCAACCCTGCAAAGGTTTTCAAGTCCAACCCCAAATCCTCAAGGCTGATCTAGGTCAGCCTGAAGCCCAAAGGTACCTAGACCCAGCCTTGCCCCTGTGCTGGGAGCTGGACACCTAAATACTTCCCCAGCTCCTCCTGGGCTTGGCGTCCGGGCAGGTTCAATTGCAGGAGAGAAAAAAGGAGCGTGGCAGTGCAAGAGCCTTTCCTCTTTCCCCTCTAATCTGCATGTTGTTGCTAATTTCGCTTCGCCCCCTTGAGAAGAAACTATGAATTGACTCTCAGCTGCTTTCATGAAGTCACTCTTCGCTCTGGGGTTGATGGTAATGGTTACAGCAATAGCTGCTAATGTTTTCCCTTGCAAGCCTTCATCTTTATGGCAGATTTTACTAGCCAGCCTTGCCAGCTCTTCTGCCCCTGTGGACGGCAACTATTAGTGCTGCAAGGGAGAAATACGATGCATTAAGGTGAGAAAGGTGATCCTTCCCCTTCCAGGCAGAAATGCTGTAACGTGAGTGTGTGCAGTAGGTGGAGGGTGGGTTTTTTTTTTTTTTGCTGCTTTTAATTTATAATGAGTTTTTTGTTGGTTGCTCATCTGTGGAGTGGACTGGCTAGTAAACATCCCTGAAATGTCATTGCTGCCTATGATCCTTGATGTTTCAACACAGCTCTCAACGCTGGCCTGCAATGGCCACAAATCTTGACTTGTTTAAGAAGCGGACAAAAGTTCCCCAGCTCCTTCCCAGTGCTGTTTCTGAAGCCTTCATATGGGTCTGATGCTGTAGCAGACCCAAAAGCTTGGGTGAAAGAAACACAGAGAAATCCCCACAGGTGGAGCCAGGATGGGGTAAGCTTCTTCCACGTCGGCCAGGGCATGAGCCTCCCTGCCCTAAATCCCTGCCGAAGGCCATCACCCCAAGGCCCATCCCCATTCCATGTCTCAGCCCTGGGCAGAATTTGTCCCTGGCTCTTCCCACCCTGCTCAGCATCCCCCAGCCTCAATGGTACACCCCAGGCATGTTAGTCTGGGTCTGTAATTTTGGGGAGGAAGTGGAGGAGAAAATCCCCAAGCCTCTCTTTTGCTCTTAATAGGGGGTTGCTGTCGTGGTGCTTATGGCTCTCCAGAAGTCTGTCTCTTTGGTCAGTTCCTGCAAGATCCTAATGTGTAGGACATACATTGGGGGAGCCGGGGGACTTCAGCGGTGGTCTGTGGCTTCAGGTTCAAGTGTTGCTTCCGCTCTTGAGTGATGCAAGTGCCACGGGGCTTAGTTTTTTTGGTCTTGGTCCTTTGATCCCCTTTGGGTGCAAAAAGCCCTTGAAATGTGGATGTAACTTCTGTAGATGCTGAGTGTGTGTTAATGCATCCTAAGATGCCCCCAGCAGAAGCCACTTGCTATCGAAGCGCGATGCAGCCTGGCGGCGCACGTGGGCTGGGATCCAGCCGCCCATCTCTGGTAAAGCTGCACCTTCAGGGTACGTTTGCAGTGGTTATCCCTGTCCCCAACTGGGGCTTCTCCAGCTGAAGGAGGAGAAAAAAGTGGAGTCTGCAAAGCCCTTGTGCGGTTTTGAAATTAGTGATTTCATTAATTTGTTGATTTTTAGGGCTTGCTCTCAGGCGTGCCATGGCAGAGCAGGGAACTGGACAGGGCATGATGGGTGGACCAAGGATGCAGGAACTATTATGGCCACCCCTAAATAAGCAGCTTGGGTGTGAATTAGAGCCCTGTGCCTGCTGTTTCCTTGCTGCTGGGTGCTTGTGGCCACCTTGCGTAAGAGCTTGTGGCTTTGATAGACCTGAGGGGTGAGTAACGCTTGCACGCCTTCCCTGTGTCTGCAGAAGGATGAAGAGCTGCCTCTCTGGGCTGTGACTGCTCAGGTAGGACTCGTTTGTCACCTCTTGAGCTCATTTAACCCTGTCAGCTATTTGTGCCAGGATGAAGTAACCCATTTGCTGCCCCAGGCTGGAGCCCTGTGCCTCTGTCCTGCCTGCATCCTGCTGGCTCCCACGCTGCAGGAGAGAGTGATGACCTCTTTGGTAGGTGGCCCGCTTGGCTGCTTTGCACCAAGCCAGGAGGTGGTGTCCCTTCAGGATCCCAGGGTCAGCATCCTCGGGACGGTCACGGCACCGTGGAAAGGTCCTGCACCGTGTGGCTACAGGCAGGGCTTTGCCTGGCTCTCCCTGCTGCAGTGCAGTGACCATTGGTGGTTGCCAGAGTCTGCTGCACAGACAACTCATTCAGAGCCATGGATGATCATCCCTACCTAGCATGGGACCTGCCAGCCCAGGAAAAGCCATGGCATCAAGTGTTGCCATGGCTGATCTCCTCCCAGCTGTGGACCTGCCAGCATCGTCAACCCTTGGCCACAGTCTCAACCTTTGACTGCGGCATCACCTTCTGGTCTGGGATGGACATGGCGTGGGAAGCCCCGCAGAGCTGCTCTATACCTGCAACACCCCAGCCGAGGGCAGGTGATGCCACCCCAAAAGAGGGACTTGAGGCAGGAGGACACTGTTGATGGACTGGAGGGGAGCCTAGACTACAGCCTGTCCCCTCCAACCTGCTGCAGGATGAGAGCCATCAGGAGGCTTTGGTTCCTTGTGGGTGACCTGTGTTGGGTCACCTCTCCACACCTGAGTAACAGGGAGGCTTTTGCCCAACCAGGGGGTTTCAGCATGTGGGCAAGTACCATCTCTTTGTGGGCAAGTACCATCTCTTCCCTTCGGTGCCCAGGAGCTGTGCCGGGTGCTTTGGGCAGGGAGGGACCTCAGGAAGCATTAAATAGCTGCTGGATGCGTCACCACAGCAGCTCATCCAGGGCGGTGAGTCACGGCCAGCCTGCCAGCGCTCTGGCATGCAGGATGGCGGCACGGGGCCACTCCTCCCCTCCCCTCCCCACTTGCTGTTTACTCATGTATTGGGTTGGTTTTGGGTTTTTTCACTTGAGTGTCTGCACGCAGCTGGGATGAGCATCCCCCCCAGGAGAGGGGTGAGAGGGTCAGGTTCGGTTTAGAGGGGGAATAAAATGACCAGGAGTACCCCAGCATCCACCTGGAGCACATCCAAAAGGATGCAGAGCTGCCGGTTCCATTGACACCTTGGTCCTTGGATGGTGGGCTCGTCACAGCCTGCTCTCAAGTACAAATACATCTTTATTTACTAATTATGAGTCTTTATAACTCTACCCCCAGCCCAAACCCTGACCTGAAAGGCTAGTCTTCTGGCTTTTTGCCATTTTCATTAGGCTTACTGGGGAGCTCTCCCTGTGCCACTGCTCTGCCCGCCTGGCCCTGGACCCAGCTCTCTGCCACGGGGTGGACATAGCAGGGGAGGAGAGTAAACCCCCCAAAATGGGTGAAGCCACCGTGCTGGTGGGGTGCTCAGCTCAAAACCTTCATGCTGGTCCCAGGGGTGTGCTCGTTAGGAGCTCTGGTAGAGGCGTTTGGGATGCAGCGGGGTTTGGGATGCAGCGGGGTTTGAGATGCAGCTGGCCTTGCTGTCAAGTGCAAAATTGGTGTGATTTTCCTAACTGGGTATTTTGTTTTTTCTTGTGTGTGGCAAAATGTGGGAGAAAGGCACTTGCAAAGTGTTTGCCGTCCTTGGCTGGAAGGTGCCGTGTCAGCTTCTGAGAGCCCCTGTGGGGGACACAGGGGCGTCCTTGCAAATCGGTGGTGGTCCTCGCTTTTGTAAAGAGGGTGACTGGCTGCTTTTCTTGGCTGGCCATGTATTATTTCAGGTCCAGGGATGTCACCCAACCCTTGCGAGTCCTGGCAGCCATCAGGACGATGGTTTGCAGGAGCTGTGCAAAACATGCATCCTCCTGCACCTGCAGAAATGTCCCTTCATCTCCTCTTCCTTTAGCCCGACAGCTTCAGGGAGGCTGGGAGACGGCAATGCCAGGAAACAAAATAAAGCTGCAGGATCTGAGGCTGTTAATTTAAAAAAAAAAAAATTTTTTTTTTTTTTTTAATGTCAGCATTTGAAATTCCAACTCCCAGTTAGGAAATTTGTTGAAATCGTGGTATGAATCATCCCTACCCTCAATTTTAGGACCCATCTCATGGGGAAGGGAGCAGAAAATTAGTCACTTTGTTAATCTGCTTCCAATAAAAGTGATTTGGAAATCCATAGCAGGGGGGAGAAGGGACATAAGAATAAAATGAGAGTGGTTTTGGGGAGTGGCTGTCGTGTGTCCCGGTCCCTGCAGCCACCTGCTCCCTTCCCTGGGCTGTTTTTGGGGCTCAGCAGCTGCCGGCGGTTCTGGTTCATGATCAAAGTGACCTCCGAGGGCAAACACAAACAGAGGCAGCTGGAAACCGGCCTCCTGCTGAGGAGCACTTCTTCCTGAACAAAAGTACTTCTTGCCCCCCCCCCCCCAAAAAAAAGACTTTTTCGCTACCTGGTGGTGTAACAAAGGCAGCCAGTAACTGAAGCAGGGGGTTGGCAGTGAAGCTTGGGGAGAGAGGGGGTCATATCTGTGAGTGGTGCAATGAGACCACCCTCAGCTGCTGATTTTTTAGGAGTGATGATAAGAGCTACAGCGGAGGCGATGCTGGGGACAAGGTGGAGATTTGGAGGTTTATTGCCCAGTGGGGTTTTTTTTGAACCAGGGTGCTGCTGGCACGCTGGGATATTGGGGATGAGATGCTGCCTGTGGGCTGTGATGTTGCCCCCCCCCCCACCCCAAGCAGGCACTGGGGGTTGTGAGAAGCGTTGCTGTTCCCCCCCCATACACAAGATGAGAATGAGCTGCCTTCATCCTGTCAGCTCCTCCATGAGCCCAGGGCTTTGGGGGAAGAGGGGCAGCCAGGCTGGTTTTGGGTGGGCTGGGGGAGCTGACCCTGCCCTGGGAAGGGGCGAGGAGGGAGCAGCCCCCGGCCCTATTTACCACCCTCTTGTAAGGGGGAAGGTAACATCCCATATCCATCAATGAGCTGGGGATGGCCCCCCCAAAAAACCCCAGGGGTTATGGCGAGAGATCGGTTAATGGGGACCCCCTGCGCTTGCAAGGATTTATGGAAATGGTGATAAAACCAACTGGATTTTGGGGTGTGGGGGGGATGCAGCGGGGAGGGATGTGCTGGCTGCTCTTTGGGGTGGGTTTCCCCCATATCAGGGAGAAAAGCCGGCTGCCACCACTCCCAGTTTTTTGGCAGTGGCGCGCGGCGCACTGGTGGCTGGTAAATGATTGCTGAGGCGGGGACGGGGCTTGGTGCCGGGTTTGAACCCGGACGGCTGCCGTGGGGCTGCCGTGCCAGACGCCATCTCGCTCCCGAACCCGGCAGCGTTCCGCAACCGCTGGATTCTTTGGGGCAAGGTGAGGTGGTGCGACGCGACTCAACCGGCTGCGTTATTTTATTTTTTTTTTCTTATTTATTTTAAGCTCCTGGCCTCCCCGTGGGGTCGGGGCAGGGGAAGCTGGGTTCGATGCTAGCGGGGCCCCTGGCTGGGGTGGCGGCAGTGGTCCCCCAAGATGTATTGCCACCACAAATTTAGCATTAGGGTGTCATGGTGCGGGGCGCAGGGGGGGAGGACAACAGGGACAGTGGCTTCGGGGTGAGCTGGGTGGTGCCACGGCGGCGCCTGGACTTTGCTCCACGCCGGGGGACGGTTGCAGCCTTGAATCCACAGCGCTGGGGGGGAGTGGTGCCAAAACCCAGCTTTGACATGAAATCGGGCTAAACATTGCAAATTTTAGTAGTTTCGGGCTCGCAGGGAGGTGAGCTGAGCCCAAGGTGCCCTTCATCCCCACCGGTTTTCCCCGGCTGCCCAGCCAAGGCAAACATGAGCTCAGCGCCAAGGTATTTGTGGCGGCCGCTCCATGCCCACGTTCTGTGCCCACGTTTCGGAGTTTGGCAGGGGGGTGGCACTGATGGGACCTGGCACCCGCAGGGAACAGCCTCGCCAAGCCGTGTCTTCCCTGATTTCTTCTTGCCTTTCTTACACCATGGCTAAAATCCTGTGTCGCCGGAGGTGGGACCCTCTGAGCCCTCCCTTTGATTATTCAAGCAGGCAACAAAAAATAAGCAAGAAGCGGTGTTTAACCCGAGGCTGAGCTTTCCCGCAGCCTGGCTGCAAACCTGGGAGAGCTGGAGCTGAGGGATGGCGACGCTGAGACTAGCTGGGTTAGGTTGGGAAAGCGGTTTGGGACCCTCTGGATGGAGGGACCAGACATTTCCTATTTATGTTCCTCTGCCCGGGGCTTTCAGACAAGCCTGATGCTAGAAAAAACGGTCTTATGGGGGGGGGGGGGGAAGAGACATCTTTGTTTGCACCATGTTTGAAAACACCATAAGCTCAAATATTTGAGTTCTTTACAGCTTGTGCCTAATTTTTTTTTAATTTTTTTTTTTTTTTTAAGACTGTCGCAGTTGTTGAGCTGCTGGAAGAGGCAAGAGCTGGGTGCACCTGGGCTAATGGGTGTTGTTTTAGTGCAGGAGAAATAGCCGCCAGGTGGGAGTTGAGCTGGGCCCCCATGTTGGGCAGAGGATGCCCCGGGAGCCCGGGCTTTGCTGTGGGTGTTCGTGCCTGGCTCCCCCTTCCAAACCCTGCCTTTTGTCATGTTTTGTGGAGAAAGAGTCTTGTCTTTAATTTCTTAATCCCCCTCTGATAAATTGAGATGGAGGTAAATAAATTAAAATGTGCATTATCTGCACCTTTTCTCAGTATCCCCCTGCGAAGGTGGGCAGCCAGTGGTTTCTCTGCCTTTTCCAATATTGTTGGGAAAAACCCCCGGTGCCGCGCTGCCAAATTGTCAGAGAAATCGCAGTGACAGTCCAGCAACCCCATTAAAAGCCGTGCTCTCAGCAGAAATAACCTGTGCCTCTTCTTCGGGGCACCATGCTGGTACACAAACCCCATCATTTCCCACCATGAGAAGATTTGGACCTACTGCCCAGATATGAGGGGGGGGGTGTGGGGGGGGGAAGTTTGTTTTTTTTTTTTCTCTCCAAATGAATATCAATGTTTTAATGATATCAACAAAAATGCAATCTGTGTGCAGGGAGAGAGCGCGAGCCGCAGAGATGGATGGAGGGCAGCAGTGAGCAACTGCTTGGTCTGGGATGCACCTTACGAGATGCTGGCATTAAAGATGACTTAATGATGCCACTTGTAAAGCGTCTTGTATTCCTCATGAGCAGCTTGGGATGGAAACCTGGTTTCTCTTTTCCCTGCAGGCAGCCTGTCCTGCGATGACCCAGCGCGCCTGAGGCCCGGCAGCCGTGGGGATGGAGCTGAAGGTCTGGGTGGATGGGATCCAGAGGGTCGTCTGTGGCGTCTCGGAGCAAACCACCTGCCAAGAAGTGGTCATCGCCTTGGCACGGGCCATCGGTGAGCCATCTCCATTTGCTGGGGGGATGCCCCTTTGCGGGTAAAGGTATCTGCCGAGGGGATGCCCCATCGGCAGATGCTTATCGGGAAGAGGGAGTCCTGCTCTGGGGTGGTGTGGATGTCACCAGCTGCCGCCCGTGGGGCAGCAGCCTTGGCACACCACTGCTGGCTGTGGCTTTCCCCATCTGACATGCTCACCTCCTCCCGACAGGTCAGACGGGCCGCTACGTGCTGGTGCAGAAGCTGCGGGAGAAGGAGCGGCAGCTGCTGCCTCTGGAATGCCCCTTGGAGTCGCTGGCCAAGTGCGGGCAGTATGCCAACGATGTGCAGTTTGTCCTGCGGCGGACGGGCCCCAGCGTGGCTGAGCGGCCCTCCTCAGAGGGCGCTCCCCAAGCCCCCGAGAGGACGTTCATGCGGGCCAGCTTGCCCATCAAGCCCAGGCCTGCCGGCACAGATGGACCCCGTTCCCGGGAGTCAAAAAAATCCATGACCTTCAACTTGGGTCCTGCAGGCTCCAGTGACCCATTTGCCATGAGCCGCTGGAGGCACCAAGCACGGGAAGGGGTGGACTTGGAGGGTGGTGGGGTTGTCCAGCCCTCCAAAGAGGAGCTGTTTAGGAGGGTGCTGCGGCAGCAGGAGCAGCTGCATTCCTTGGAGGCCCATGGGGACACCCTGGAGACGGACCTACGGCTCTGGGAACGCAGCCGGCTTGCCAGTCAGGAGGATGAGATCCTCTACCTGGAGCACCTGGTGCGGAGGAACGAGACAGAGCTGGGCGAGGAGGAGTTCTGGCAGAGTGAGCTCCGGCTGGAGAAGGAGTGTGAGCGGGAGCGGCAGGAGCGGGTTAGGAGCCTGCGGGCCAGCCTGGAGGAGTACACCCAGAGGATCTACGAGCTAAGTGCCCGGACTGAAGCCCTGCAGGAGGAGATACAGTGGGAGATGGCCGAGAGGGCCAAGAGGGGGAAGGAGACCCCTGTGCCCAGCCCCACAGAGCTGGAGGACATGGCTGCCAAGATGAAAAGGGACCTGGAGGCCAAGGTCAAGCAAGGCTCCCAGCTGGAGAGCAACCTAGCCAGCGTGGAGAAGGCCCTGGAGGAAGCTGAAAGGAACCTGCAGGTAGATAGGACCAGGTTGAGCAGCCCCATGGAGTGGTGGGACCTTTGGGAGGGGATGGCGCCAGCTTTCCAGCGGCATGGGGATGATGGGTTGAGTGGGGTTGGTTCTGCCCCACCTGGCTGGTCAGCATGGGGCTGGGTGCATGGAGGTGGTTTAGTGGCTGTGACTGCTGTTGGGGGGACATCACTGCTCTTAGCCAGCTGGCACAGAGTCCCACACCCATCGCTCTCTGTGCTAGTCGTGTCTAGGACGGGGCTCCTAATGGCTAATGTACAGGGAGCATGGCATGGAAGATGGTGCTGAAGCAAATGGTCCATGTGCAGGGTCGGTGGCATTGGTACAGGGGTTGATGTCACCTTGTATGGAGGGAGATAGCTTAGGTCCCCATGGTGCCCGTGCACAAAACCTTTTGACCGTGCAAGCTGTGCAGGGTGGAGATGGCAGCCGTGGGGCCCCCTGGCTTGCCTGTCCAGGTGCTATGTGATGCCTGTCCTCAGCTTGCCGGGCCCCCTTCAGTGGAGGAAAAGGGAGAAGCTTTTGCCCAGCCAGGCGGTGGTAGCTGCTCTTCCCCAGCGCAGCCATGCTTCCAGCATCTCATCTTGAGCATCTTGTTTGCGTTCGGCGTCTCCCAGCACCGCGGCGGCTGCCGTTTGACGGCTGCTCGCACCCTCTTGTGGAGACGCGGCAAATCAGGGCTGTTCCCAAAATACCTTTCTCGTCCCCACTGCCCGGGTACCCCGCTTCCCGCAGGCCCTCGGAGAGGGGTGGCTGAGACGTGGTATCCCTGAGGTCCCCTCTGCTGGCTCCTGCAGGGTGAACAGCTGCTGGGGGAGCAGCCCCGGCGGGGTGTGCCAGTTGGTTTGGGGCATGGAGGGGACATGTGGCTCACCCTGTCCCCCTCGCCTCGGTGTGTGTTTTGCAGGCCCAGACCCAGGAGCTGGAGGAATTAAATAAGGAGCTGAGGCAGTGTAATTTGCAGCAGTTTATTCAGCAGACGGGGGCCACGGTGACCGTCCTGCAGGCCAGGTCCGAGGAGGACGCCCAGCCGGAGCCGAGCCCGCGCGAGCTGCCAGCCTGCCGGAGAAACGGAGGTCAGCACGCTGCCGCCGGCTCGGCCGCGGGGGGCTGCTCCGCGGGACCCCTGCCCGCTACCTGCCTCCCCCTCCAAGGGGATCAGCACCCCCTCCAAGGGGGGCGGCCCCAAAACTGGCCGGTTCTGCCCTGGGTGCTGAGGTTAGACAGCAGGGATGGGGTTTCGGTGTTGGCACAGCAGTCGCTCACCACTCCCGGGGGGGTCTCCAAGGTTTGCCAGCCCCAGGGCTCCTCCCTCCTCCCCAGCGAAGCCTTGGGGCTGCTCGTAGCCATGCTCAAGGATCGGATCACAGTGTTGCTGCTTCTAGGGCTGGGGCGGCTGCAGGGAGCCTTCCTTTGCAGCATTGCTGCATGCCACCACGGCGGCAAAAAGCAGGTGGCCGAGGGCCAGCATCAGCCCCCAGGGGCTGTGGGCTGCTGGGGACAGGCTCCGGCTGCCGATGACCTCTCTGTATTTGGCGAGGGAAGGGCGAGCATGGTGCCTGGGGCCACATCCGCATCCGTGCAGGGATGAGAGGAGGCGGTGGGGGGCTCTTGTGGAAGGGGACCGGGGAAAACAGGGACCCAGTCGTTTCTCCTCCAGAGCACCCAGAGAGGGTGACATGGCTGCCCCATGGCACTGCAGCGGCCGTGCGTGGCGAGCCTGGGAGGCACGAGACCTGCCTGAGCCAGGCGTTTTTCCATATCCCACAGGTTTTCCTCCCACCACTGGCGCCGACTCACCTCCCCGTTCCAGCACCAAGCAGCTCCTCAGCCATCCCAGGACCCTGCCAGAGCCCTTGGTGTCCCGCCTGAACCCCGAGGGTGCGTATGTCCCGGCAGGGCTGCGGGAGTGTGAGCTGTGCTGGAGAGGATGCGTGGGAAGCAGGGGGAGAGGCTTTTGCTGCCCAAAACGGGCAGCAGAGAGCGAGCAAGTGCTGGGAGCGGGAGGCCAGAGCTATTTATAGATGCCATTAGGAAGAGCAGAGCTTACACCCCGGCAGCCTCCACTCCGCTGCCAGGGGCTCACACACTGGTAGTCCGGCTCTCTGCCTTGCCGGGAGCTGCGGAGGATGTTCCTTATCCCCACTCCTACCACCCCCCATCCCCTAGGGCCAAGACCTTGCTAGGGTTAAGATGGGGAGGATTTGGCTCCCATCTTTTACAGGAGTCACTTCTGCTCCATCTTGGGGACCAGTTCAGCCCAAAACCATTTCCACCTCCCATGACCCTTTTTCCAGGGTGCAGCAAACGCAAGCTGTGATGTCCCTGCCCACTGTGGTGATGCTGCTTGCATCCCATTCCCATCCACACCACCATCCGACCTGACTGCCATCCCCCTCACAGCCCAAAATGTCCATCTCGCCATATGCTGCATGTCCATCTCCCAGTCCAGGCTTTGCGCTCGCGTGCGTCCTGTTTTCCATTCCCCTCTTCTTTCCGTGAGTGCTCGCCCACTGTGATGCAGTCGCTCAGGTTGTTTTTGTTTTGTTTTGCAGTTGTATCAACCAGGCAGAGCATCTGGAGGTAGAAGGGCCTGGCCAGCGGAGGATTGATTGCCTTGCAAGTGTAACTGTACAAATAAACCATATTCTATATATAAATATATATATATATTTTTTACTGCTTTATATCGTGAATGGATGTGGATGGCCAGAGAGTATTTTTACAGACTGTAAAATAAAACCAGAGACCCAACAACACAAAGCAGCCCTCTTCCCCTGCGGATGGAAGCCAACCCCCTTCATCTATTTTTTTAAAGTGCTTTCTATATTCATCAGAAAACAGCGGTGCTCCTGTTCTGCATAGCCTCCTCAAAAGACCCATCGAGCATTTGGAAAAGTCCTTGCTGTTTTGACTAGGGGACAAAGCTGTGGTGGACACCTGCCTGGAGACTCGCCTGGATGGAGCAAGTTAATGAGTTTTACAACATCTTGCCGCAGCAAGCAGGGCCGTGACAAAGAGCCTCTTCGCCGGCTGCAGGGGAGGCACAAGAGCAGCTCTAAGACAAATTTCTGCCCCCCTCTTTTTTTATTATTATAAGAAACCTCTAGTAGAAACCCCCTTTCCACAGTGCCAGGGCCCAGGCTTCAAGGGAGCGGGGAACACACGGCAGGGACTTGTCTTTCTTAAACCCACTTAATTTTTCAACTTGTTTTTAAAATAAAAAGTCACAGCATGAGCCCTTCCCTGGTGGCGGTGTGGGTGGGCAGCAGGACCGAAATGCTCTTGATGACACTTCACTGAATATTTTTTTTTTTTTTATTTTTAACTTGATGGCCAGTAGTTACTCGGTTTTTGTTCATCTGTCCCAGTGGGTCACCTTGTATTTTAATTGCAAAACCAAAGCAGTTTGGGGAGGGGATGGGTTTGTCCAAGAAGTCCCTGAGCCTGTTTTCAATGCGTTGTATGCAAAAAAAAAAAAAAAAAAAAAAAAAAGTGACTCGGGCACAGTGTTTGCTGTAAAACCCTGCTTTCCCCGTACAAATGTAATACTGTGTGCCGCGGTTCCAATTTTCAATAAATCTTTGGGAAAGTATTTGAGCAAAGCGAGCGTGAGTGTGCTGTTGTGGCCCAGGCAAGCCATCCCCACGGGTTTCTGGTCCGGTGCCCGACGGGCACATCCGAGTGGTTTGCGTACCCCGCGGCTGCTTCTTTCATTTCTAAGACGTCTCTTTCCATTTGCCAAATTAAAGCTGGAAGTATTTTATGACAGAACGCATCTTATGCATATGCTCCTCTATTTCTTTTTAAATTTTTTTTTCCCTGTTTTTTAAGTCACAAAGTGCTTTACAACCAGCAGACGAAGCTTTTCTCCGGTGAGAGGGTGGATGAAACATGGCAGCATCCCATGGTCTCTGGGATGAAACATGGCAGCATTTTAATAATGCAGAGCAGCAGCTTGGAGCACTTGAGGACAGAAGGCGAAGGGGATGGTGCTGGGCTGCAGATGGGAGCAGGTAAGGGGTGAAACCTCCCATTCGCCTGCAAGCCCCCCCCGTCTGCACCCAGATAACTGCAAGCGAAAACGTCGGCTCTTGCTCGCCATCAGCATCTTCCCCGAGGCCCTGCTGGGCTCTGCTCCCCGGGGACGCGCCCCTCTCAAAGCTGATTTTCGAGGTGCCACCGCTGCTCAGCAGGTTGGTCAAGTGGTACTGAAGGATTCGTTTGCTTCGTTGCAGCTGCATCGCTGGCTACAAAGCCACAGCTGGAGAGCTGTCTTTTTTTTTTTGCGGGGGCGCAGGAGTGGTCCCCTCCTTAAATCACGGATCTCAGGGAAAATGAGTTAAAAATACATTCGCTCCACGCAGCCGCATCAAGGAGTTTCTCCTCTGCTTGCTTTCTGGGCTTCTCGCACTCGTTTTTTGGACTCTCTTGCCTTTAAAATGAGACTCCACCTCACTAAGAAAAAAGTGGAGGGTGATGGAGGTTGTGAAGAGCATTTCAGTGCTGCTGGAGGGGAAAACACCCAAAAAGCAGGTTGAGAAAACCCGCTTGCCTTGGACATGGCCAGATTTTGGGATGTTACATGAAGTCCTTTGCGTGCCCTGAAAAATTGACCTCTGCGGCTTAAAAACTGGATGTTTTGGTTTTGGGGCTACATTTGTAGCATTGCCTTCTACAAAATAAATGGGAATAAAGAGAAGAAAGTCATTGCTTACAGCACCTTCCACTGGGAAAAACAGGGCAGAAAATTAATTTGAATCTCTGATTTTCGCATGGGATTTTTGCCCTGCGCTTCTGCTTATCTGTTATTTGATTATTATTTTTGTGAGTTATCTCTTGCTCAGCCATGATCTGACACGCCAAACCAGCACCAGTCTTTCTTGAGGGGGGAAAGAAATAAGGGTTTAAAAAACCTTGATCGTGGCAGATTTTGGCTCTTCAATTGCTTCCCCTTGGCTGGGATGTAGGATTTGGAACTGCTGCGTGGGATGGGGGACAGTGTGACTTGGCCGTGTCCTCTACTGAGGTCTGAGACTCAGGGGTTAAGGAGAGCACTGTGGCTGGGGCCTAATTCTGCTTTTTCAGCTCATGGCTGTGGCATTTTGCATTTTTTTTTTTTTTTTTTCATTTTACATCCTATATGCCGTGGCGCACACCACGGCAGGGGGAACAGCGTTAATCAAACTCATTTATTACCTTAGGAAATTCCCCACCCGTGGGTGACCTATATTCCTCCTGGCACGGGGAGTGTGCGATGGCAGGGCGAGCACGCCGGTCCCCACGCGTTATTTAACTGAGCAAGGCTCGATACCCGCTCTGGATCCCCCGCCTTTCCGCTTTTATCTGCTCTAAAGGCTGTGTCAATAATACATTTCTGCCATTGAATATTTTATTGATGGTTTGACTTTTTTTCTGCTCACAATTCCCATTTCAAGGCTGCGTGATTGTTCCTAATTAAAATTTTATGCCCTGGGAGAAGCCTTCTTGCTACAGTGGAGATGATGCTGGCCTTTTCTAGGCCACTACAGAGCAGTAGGAAGGAATTACTCATTGTTACGAGATTAAAACAAAGCAAATAAATTATTGGGTTTTTTCTCTTAAAAAACAAACCAAAAGCCCAGCGTACGGCGCGTACTGGAAAGGGAACAACTGGCTCACAGGCAAGGCAGGCATCCAAGCATACCGGGTGGCTCAAGGATGCTGTGCCTGGTGTCGGGGGGGGGGGGAGTTGTGTCCCCCTATCCCTCGGGCACTGTGGTGGGCGGGAACAGGCTTCAGGGCTTCTCCCTCCTTGGATGCTTCTCACTGCCAGCTCCAGCACCACCCAAAAAATCATGAAGCAGAGGATATATCTGTTTTTCACTGGCAAACAGTCCCAGCAGCATCCTTTTTATTTTTTTTTTTTTAGTAAAATAAATCTGGAGCCTAACTCCAGGCTCTTGCAGCACAAGGCACCATTCAGGACAGTAATTCAGCTACCTCCAGCCTCCCTGGGGCTCTCCTCTCTGCACTGCCTGATTTTTTTAAATTTTTCGCTTTAATATTGCATAAGAAAAATGGCTCCCAGCTCCTCATCCATCTACCCTGGACTGTGTCGGCTCGTTAGGCCAGGCATCCTCTGCAGATGGTGGTCAGGGCGCCAGCACTGCCCCAGGCCAGTACAGTTTCTCAAGGGCAGCACAGCTGCAGACACTTGAAACATCCCCAATTCGCAGTCGTGGATTTGTACGAGTTCCTCAGTGTTTGGGATTTGTTTCCCCCCCCCTCTAAATTTTATCTAGAGTGCTAGAAGCATTTCTGCTGCCTCCCAGCCCCTGAATTTTGGCAAGCAGCTTTTAAAGCACACGCTTCACCACCAGTTACATAAGAAAAGGTGTGAATGACTGGAGGAGAAAATGCCTGTTGGTTTTGCTCCCCAAGTGGTGTACAGATGCTCCGCCGCTTGCTCCTGGGCACACAGCTCCTGCAAGGGTAGTTCACTGCAGATGGAGAAGAGGAACTATTTGACCTGGCATGCATGTCCATGCAGGGAGCGTTGTCTGCTCTCCCTATGATGATTTTCCTTTCTCTGTCTCAGGGTAAGGACCGAGTGCATTCTACCTTGCCCTGAAAAAAAAAAATAAATCATAAAGCACTAGAGGAGGCTGGGAAATTTTCTCGTTTATGGATGAGCAAGTTTCTCTCCCAACGGAACCTCTTGCCAGCAGAAATCTTTTTTTTTTTTTTAGGATGTATTATATAAGTCCCTGCTTGCATTTAGCTAACTGACTTCCTCTTAAACAATTTATGTACTCCTCCTATTCCTCACAGGCCAGCTTGCTCCTTCAGCAAGGCTCACCACGTAGGACCTGCCACTGGCACGTGTTATAGACAGAACACGACAGGCACTTCCTAGCGCTGTGCTTGAAGCACTGGGCCTGCTGGCTTCCCTCTGCGAAGCGCTGAAACAAGAGAACAAATCTTTGAGGAACACAAAGAGTCCCTTCAGCTTAACGGGCCCGACATTCAGCATCTTCCCCTCCTGTAAGGCACACCCCTGCCTCACCCCAAAAGTCTTAGAGCATCAGTTCTGAGCAAGAGCTTTCAGCACCCAACTGCTCTTGTTACCAAGCTAAGCATCAGTATTTAGCTACTGAAAAACATGAAATTAAGGGGCATCTTAGCCCTGGTGTATTTTCTCATTGCTCAGGAGTGGTCTGGGGCTCTTGGGCTAGGACAGGGGTGAAGGCAGCGATGCTGGGGTTTCTGCTTGAGGGACAACCAGGTCGCACCCTTCCACTTTCCTTTTCAGGCCACTTTCACTGGCTACAGAGGCAAAATAAGAGATGGGAGGCATGGGGCATGCAGGCACAGCCTTCCTCTTCAGCTGGTCTAACGCTCTGGATTGCAGTAATAAGCACCCAAACACTGGTTTTGCACTATTTATTGAAGATTTCAGGTGACAGTACAGGAGGTTAGTTTTGAGTCATGCCACAAGAATGTTAAAAACATAAATTGAGCTGTATGCTCCCCACACACACACTTACTGGAGAAAGACACAAAAAAAGCAAAAACAAACAAACTTCACTTCAACCCCTTGCCTTTGCTTACTGGAGCTGAACAGGATGGTTCCGTAGGTAGCAGGAAGTCGGAAGCGTTCACACCGCAGTGCTGCTCATGGTAACTGGGACAAGTCTTGCCAGGCGACCTGCGGAGCTGCTTCTGCCAGTGGCATCTCCAGGGGTTAGTCATCAGGCAGCACAGTCCCAAACGCAGGGCTATTTCTTCAAAGAGAAACAGAGTGCCTTCATTTTCAGATACAGGTTTGTTACATGCATGGTCACCTATGAAATGGGGTGGTAGGCGACTGCGGAGCTTCAGTTTCAGCTTGCAGACACACTCACACACAAGCATATTTTGCACCAGGTTCCCCCCTCTCCCTGCTCTCCGAGTAGCTCCGCCGTGCTCTTGCCCACTCGGGACCAGCAGTGGGAAGATGCTGTAGGTGCAGCTGGGGAGGAGGAAAGCTTTCTGGGTCTGAGAAAGCTGTGAACTTGTTCTCCCACCACCCCATCAAAAAAATGCCCATTTGGTTTCTGAAAAAGCGTGAAAGCAACTTTGGTAAATTCAGGCGGTTTTCCTCTCTTTCCAGCGTGTTTGAGCACCCTGGACTCACCCAGTCTGCACGGGGCACAGAGGCAGCTGATTTTTCTTGTGGAAGAGCAGATGCTCCTCCGGGATCCACAGGGACAAACAGCAAATAAGTGCAGGCAGGAGAGATGGGGACAGGCAAAATTTCTCCGTGAGAAACTTCATCTGTGCAGAGAATGTTGCTGTGCCTTCCATGCAATTAACTACTTACTGACCAGAGAACTGCCAATTCCTTCAGATCAAGCTTTTACAACGGTCCAAGGCTACACATGAGGAACGCAAGCAAGAGGGAGCATACCTGAGCCCTCTCAGGGAATCTCAGCAGGCTGTGGTGAACCCTAGCTGGTTATTATGAGCTTAAGCTGCTGATAAAGCTGCACTGCGCTTCAAAAAAAGACACTTTTCAACTACCCAGCTTCTTCACCGGCCCAAAAATTGCAAGAGAGGACATTGTAGGAGAAGCGATCTGCTTCGTCACTTCCTCTGTTTCTAGTGACAGCCACCCTGGGTGGCTGGAGGAGTCCCTGCCCGGCTCGCCTTCCTGCTCCTTGGGGCCATGAAGTCAGAGTCCCCTGCGTGACATCACAGCACGACCGTGCAAAGCAGCTCTGCCAGCGCCCAGACAGGGCTGGGGGGCCGATAGAGCCCTGGCACAAGAAGGGGAAAGTGGCAAGCAAAGGTGAGGGGTGGGATGGGGAACAAAACGGCAACAAAAAGGGAAATCAAGGCATGTTTCTGCTTTTTCTTTAACAGACTAGAGAGTCTCTCTTTAAAGGTGACTCATCCGGGGCAATACCAGGCATGGTTTCTTCTATTAACACACCCTTGGCAATAGCAGTTCAGTTAGTCACTGACTGGGTATCAAGACGTCACCGGCTGGGATGAAGCGTCTCTCTAACTTGGTACAGAGTCCGCTAGCATGCACTTCCTTTGGAGAAGAGCAGGGGACGGGAGAGTGGGGGGCACTCCATCCCTCCTCTGCGACTTTACTACCGACTCTTCGCACCCACTCCCCTCAACTCCACTCGCGCCGGACACAACGAGCGCGGCTAATTGCAGGGTGCTACCGACTGCGGGTCATGGGGCCGCTGGGGCCGAGGATGGGAAGCCACTGGAGGCAGGACAGTGGCGCTGGATGGTGGGGCAGGGGGGGTGACTCCTGTGCACGCCGGAGCCCCTCACCTGGGTGTCGGGGAGTGGTCGCAGGCGTCATGGCATCGAGGCGCAGGTCCGTGGAGGCGAAGCAAGGCGAGGCGGCCGCACAGCGATGTCCGAGGAGCAGGTTAGCCGCTGTCACACGCACAGTGGAGTCGCCGAGAGCACAATGTGCGTTAGTCAGTGGCTCACCTGCTCCTGGAGGGTGACGGGGGGCGGCGGGGCCCACCTGCAGCACAGGAGACACCGGCCAGCGTGAAGGATGGGGCGAGGGGGGGGTCGCGCCGCACCCGGGCTCGGCGCCGCGCCCCGGCACAGAGGGCTGCAGCTCCGTGCACCCACCCCCGGGACAGGCTCCCTGCTGCCGCCCCGGGGCCGCGGCGCCGCACCGTTCCCGGGGTGATGGTGGTGGTGGGGGGTCTCCTCCCGTCACGGCCGCCGCTCACCTGCGCTCCCGCTGCTCCGCGCTCCCCCCCGCCGCCGCCGCCGCCAACTTCTCGCTCTGCCCCGGCCCGGCCCACGCCGCGCGCCGCGGCCCCCCGCCCCGCCCACCGCGCCGCGCCAGCCAATAGCGACGCCGCCCGCCCGCCCGCCAACCCCGCCCCCGCGCTGCGGCGCCCAATGGCGGCTCCGTCACCGCCCGCCGGCAGCAGCGGCGGGGCGGGGCCGGGCGGGAGGCGTGTGTCCCCCCCCCCGCCCGTGACAGCGGCGGGCGCGGCGCGTTCGGTTCTGCACGTCGCTGCTGCGGGGAGGAACCATTTGTACCTGTTGAACCGCCGCCCGCCTCCCGCTCACCCCGCCCCGCCGACCCCCTCCCTTCCCCGCCCTCGCCGCTTCGCCTCACGCCGGCGGCCGCTAGCGGCACCCCCCCACCCCGCCGCCGCCCGCGGGGAGCCCATTCCCCCGCGGGGCCCCGTTGCCCCCCGCCCCCCTCCTGTCCCCCCTTCCCCTCCGTCCCCTTCCCGCCCCCGCCGCAGCCCGGCCCATGGTACGGTCCGCCGGGGCCGTGCCATCAGGGCAGTGTCGGGGCGCACGTAGGCGGCGCGCGCGGGGGGGGGCCGTTGGCCGCCCGCGCACCGCCCAACCGCCACCGCGCGCGCCGCGGGCGGGAACGGCGGGGTGCCGCCAGCGGCGCTCCCTCTCAGCCGCCGCCTTTCACCTTGTTGTGGTCAGTTTTACCTTGTTCTGTTATTTTTTTTACTATATATATTTTTCCCCCGTTGTTCCCCGCCGTGTCGGGCGTGTGGAAAACCCGTGTGCCCTGGCAGTGCCCAGCAGTGGAGACCATTCTTCACACCTAAGGGTGCTGCAGGGAGTCCCTCAGCATGGAGGGACCCGAGGCGGCAGCCTCGAGGGGTAAGCGCCCAGACCCCCGGGGGAGTCCTCTTCCAGTAACTTCTTTCCCTCCCAAAAAAGGAAGGGCAGTTGAAGGCCTTATGGACATTCCAGCCGCACGCCTTCATATTGGGAGAGCTCGCTCTCGCCCATCAACCCGCAAGCCAGCAGCCAAGCAAACGGTTGAAATGCTGAAAATTTTAGGGTGTCTCAACAACGATTTGCTAGGCACTAAAGGTAATGCTTTATGGATGGGCGTAGCACTGTCCTGCAGAGGTGAAGAGCCTTGTTTGGAGACAGAGAGTCAGGCAGGCTGGCTCCCACCTGCCTGAAGCTACGTGGAGGAGTGGGCATGTTTGATGGGACCCCCGCTTCATCCATACTGCTGATGTTCAGGAAAAAACACTTCAGGTGCGAATGTGGCCGCTGACCAAGCAGCGTCCAGACACCACATCCCTGCTGAACTGATACTGCACGCTGTCTAGCAACAAGCACAAGCTCTGCATCCCTCATGAAAACTTCCTTGGCATCCGCTGTCACATCTCTGACGGGTGTTTTGCAATCTGGTACTCTTCCTGCGAGGTGTGGTGCAAGATTTGGAAGCAAAACCCAACACGAGCTCCCTGATGGCTGGTGGTGATTCCCTGCCGAAAGGATTTCCCCATGTGTTTTGCTGGAGCGCTCACCAGTCATCCGTGGCTCTGCTCTCCTGTTGCCAGTGGGGAGGGAAGACGGGGGGACAGCCCCTCTTCTGCGTGACAGCCCGCACAATGACAGCCACTGTTGTCATTCTGTGTGCGTGCTATGTGGGTTTTTTTGTTTTCACCCAGCAGCTGTAGGGAAAAAGTCACGTATTTTATGTTGTCCCCAGCATCAGGGTCGCGCCCAGACTGGAGCGAAATTGGCCATGGAGCTCACTGGTCGCTGTGCCCTCCGGGGTCTGGGGTAAGACAACACAAAAAGTGAGGCACGGCTGTGGAAAATACTTGCTTTGTTTAAAAATAGGTGTTTTGTGCAGAGTAACGTGGGTTTTGTGCAGAGTAACGTGGCTGGGTACTACCCCGACACCTCCCTGGCCAGCACTGCTGCTTCTGCCGCGCTGCTCTGCGGGGCACGCAAGCTGTCGGCTGCTGCGTTCCACCGAATCCCTCTTCTCGTCTTCCAGGCAGTGCATTACATTTCAAGTTTTATTTAAAAATAAATAAATAAAACCCGTCTTCCCCTGACTGTACGCGCACAGGGGAGGAGTGTGTTTCAGAGCGGTGCCTGCCCAGTCAAGCCCTGCACGTTGCTTGGACCTCGCTGGGCGCTGCATTAAAGTGTCCAGCAAGGGGCTGGAGGGCCGCCAGTGGGGATGAAGGACGCATTGGGCACTGGCTCTGGAAGTGCCATCTTCTCTTGTCTTTAAACGAAGGGCCGGACCCCTCGGCTCAGAGGATGGTCTGCCATTGCCCTGGCCAGGCCCCGGGCCTGGGGACTTTGCTGCAATGCTGGTGGGTGCCGTTTGCCCTCAGCCCCGGCTCTCGCTCCAGCTCCCAGTGAGCTGGCGGCTCAGCCCTTAATCTCCGGGATGAAATTTCCTGCTGACACGGCCGGTGCTGCCCCGCCGAGAGCCCCCGCTTGTCCCAGCCCTGCAGCTCTTCCCTTTGTTCCCAGCCGGTGTGGCGCTGCCAGAGCCACCACGTGTGTGGGGACGGGGAACCGCGTCTGCCGATGGCGGGAGCACCGCGGGCTGCCCGCCATCCCTCCCTGCCCGCCTCGGCGCAGCGCCGGTGCCCGCCGGTGCGGGGAAGAAGGCAACAGGGGGCCCACCGCCGTTATAAATTAACGCGCAATTAAAAAGTTGCCCCTGAAGAGCGCAGATCTGGCCTTTCCCACACGCGAGGTGCTCTGCGGTGACCGGCTGCGGCTCCACCAGGGGTTTCTCCCCCGCCCCTCTCCCGACGCCCCGGGCGGGCGGGCAGCGGTGAGCCCGGCGCGGGTTTGGCTCCGCTGCGTGTTTTCAGGAAAAGGGCCTCGATTTCTGCCCCCCCCTCCCCGGCCCCGCTCTGGTTCCCTACAATGACCCGAGTGTCTGCGAGGACGCGCGTTCACTCCCGGTCACGTCCGCCGGCCGGCAGAGACGGGGCCGCGCTCCCCTCCCCGGCCGAGCGCCCAGGTTCGGGCAGCAAACCGCCGCCGATGGAACGAAGGCGGGCGGGGGGAAACAGCCCTTCCCGCGGTACGTGCCGGCCATCACCCGCGGGAACGGGAACATTTGGGCTGGGATCAGACACGCGTACTTAGAGGGGGAAAAAAAACAACAGCCGCGATCCGCGTCGCCTCAGAGCGGTGTTGGAAACGGACCCGTGATCTTCCTGGCGGGCAGCCTGCGCCGGGCCGGGCCTGTCCCACCGCCGGCAGCGGAGAAAGACCCCGCCGACCCCCTCAGTGTCACCGCGGGGCCGGCGAGTCCGAGTCTGCCACCTGACCCATCCCCGCAGACACGGCAGCGCCCAGCCCCCCGCGGGCCTGGCAGCCTCCGCACCCGCACGGCTCGGCGGTCTTTGCGCCCCCCAAGCTTGGGGACACGGGCCGAGGGACGCCCAGCCCCATGGGCATGTCGCCCTGCCCGCCCTGCCCCTCTGGGGCAGCCGGCAGCCACCGGCGCCCTCAGTCCCGCAGCCCCCTTGACGGACCTCCCTCCCCTCGGGGCGGCGCGGCCCCGCCCGCCCGCGGCTCCGCGGTCGTACAGCCCGCCGCACCCCTCCTCCAATGGTTCGGCCCCGCGGCCGTTCTCCCCCCCTTCCCCGAATGGTTCGCCCCGTCGCCTCGCTCCTTCCCACACGCCCCCTGCCGCACGCAGTGGTTCGGTCTTGCGGTCGCGCCGGCACCGCCACCGCCGTGACCTGGAAGTGCTCCCGCACCACTTCCGGGGCGAGGGGGTTTCCGGCCGTGTAGCCCGTTACGCCGGCCTGGCCCGGCCCGGGGATGTGAGCGCCAGGGCCTTCTCCTCGCGTGAGTGCCCGGGGGCAGCGGGTGGCTGCCGGGGCTGCTTGGGCCACGGGGGCGGGGGGAGCGGTGGCGGGCCGCGGGCTGGAGCTGCGCCGAGCGGCCGTCCCCCGACGCGGCGGGCTGACAGCTCCGGAGGGAAACAGCCCCGCCGCGCCAGGGATTGTTTATATTTATTTAATTTTGTTCCTACAAACGTACGTATTTATTGATTTATTCTCTGAGTAATAGCTGGCGGCTGCTGCCGGGCGGCTGTCGGAAGATGCGGCTGAGCGGCGCCGCGGCGGGGGGCTGCCCCCGGCCCGGCCTCCTCCCGGCGGTGTTCCCGGGGCCGGCTTTCTCGTGGAAGCCGTCCCCCGGGGTGTAAAGCAGCCGGCAGGCGGCGACGGCGCCTCTCCGCCGGGAGGACCCGGCCCCGGTGCTGGGAAGCCATGGGGAGCGCCGGAGCAGGCAGCTGCCTTCGCTGCTGCGGAGAAGATTTACTAAATAAAACCAAAAGTGTCTGGTGTCGCCCCACCCCCCCACACCCCCCCCCAGATTTTGTGTTGTTTGTGGTTCACGCGTGAGTTCACTTTGAAGAAGTTACAAGCTATTTTAGCCTTCCACTGTGAAGTCAATGGGCCTCTCGGCTAACAAGTAGAAATGAGATTTTTGTGCAAGCATTTTCTTAATGGAAGCTAGCGTGTTGCAAAAGTGTGTTTAGGCTTAAAAACTCTGCCTTGAGGGACGTGTGCTTACTGACAGGGTTTTAAGCTGTGGAAGCGGTGCCCTTCATTGGGCTCCCCATGTTCAATAACAGTAGGGTGAGTGTTCTTTGTGTATTTTCAGTTTCTGGTTTTCCTGCTGGTTGTTGCATGTATGTGTTGCTGATGTGTTACAGAGGTGTTCGCTGTGTTATTTCCTTTATTGAAGGTCAGTAGGTCTTGGTACCTTTTGTTATGGCTACGCACAAAAAAAAATCATAAAAGTGCAGGTAGTTTTTGTTTGGGTTTTTGTTTTTTTGTTTTTGTTTTGTTTTCCAGCCATGTCCATAAACAGCAGGGGAAGCTGTAGTTAAAGACAGAACTGATGTGAAAGACTGATGCTGAAAGGGAACTCACCAGTAAGGGTGACTCTTCCTAAGAAAAGAAAACTGTTAAGAAAGAGGAGGATGTGCAGGGTTGGTGAGTCTTCAGTTCACAGCTGGAAGCGGAGCTAGCGGCTTCAGGGAATTGCAGGCTGGGAATTGCGTAAAGCTTGGCTGCTGCTTTGAATACAGAGGTACCGAACGCCCAGCTGTTCCTATAAGTAAGATGACACATTTGAAAAGTGCCTTTGCAAAGCCTGTGTGTTGCTTTGTTTTCAGTGTGAACTCCCTGAAGAGTGCAGTGTCAGCCCCTGGGGAAGCTTTTGGTGGATGGCTTTGGTCCTGGAAATTAGGGTGGCTAAATTTGGGGCAGAACCAGGATGGGGGAAAGATAAGTTCTTCCTTACCTACCCCAGGATTAATTTCCTGTGCCTTGTCTGTTAGGTTCTTAGGTGCTTCCGTTATTTAAACTGTTGCATGGGCAGTTCTGATAGTGGTATTTAAGAGTTAATCTTTTTGTAACTTAAACAGGGGAAAGCAGGATCTATATTTAGATTTAGAGGGCTTTTTTAAAGCTCTCTGTGCATGCTAGATTGGTACTGTGTGGCTCTAGGCTGTAGGAGTCTCTCGTTAATCTTAATACTTTCCCTGCCTAGTTCCTCTCACTTTTACCTTTGGAATGTGGTGGTGGCAGATACTAGTCACACCTTTCTGACACCACACATGCTTTCTGATGTGTGATGTTGGTTTTTCAGAGGGGAACTGAACTGTTTAGTTGATTTGGGAAAAAAACAACCCAAACCAAAACAAAAAAACACAACAAATCAAGCAGATGTGCCAATGAGAACTGAAAGCTTATGTGTTTGAATATTTAGTGGACTTTAAATTTAGTTATAAGTGTTCTTCGGCACATGAAGGCTCAATAATTGCCCGTGAAATTAGATCAGCATTCAAAACCACCCTGTGAGAAAATCCAGCTGACTTGTTTTCTTTGCCTGTGTATAATCCTGAATGTTACCCAAGCAGATTAAAATAAATGCCTTGTCTAGTAGCTCTTCTGTTTCTGAAAGCTAGAAACTACTGTAAGAAGTTGGTGATGGAGGAAGTCGGTTGGTGCTAGAAGGGAAGGTGCATATGACTGGAAGGGTCGCTCGCTGTCATACGTGGCTCCGTCGGCTTTGTGTCAGCATGAGGTGGTGCTTGAGTGTGTCTTGCAGATCGTGACTCTTCTGATGGTTAGAAACCTACACTGGCCTTCTAGCTGGAACACACTCAAAATACATTAAAATACTGATTTGTGGTAATACATAAGGATCTTAGTTCAAAACCTAAACATTTACTGAAGTGCTTGTTTGGTAAACACTTGTTTTGGAGGAAACAATCTGCTCTGTTCCTAAAGCCAACAGAAAACCCTGTTGCTAATGCAGCTTAAAGAAAGTATTTGTAATTGCTATTTGATTGTACAATTAAAATGACTTAAGGCAGCTCGATGTAAAAATGTAATCTGTCTTAATAGCAAAGCCTGGGCTTACGATTTATACTGTAGCAGAGCCCATGCTGCCATAGGCACACAGCGCTCGGTGCGAACCCGACTCGGTTGTGCCTTTGTGAAGGGGACCTTGGGCTGGGGAAGAACACTGGTGCGTGTAAAGTGATCAAACACCTGCCATGTGCTCATCGTTTTTGCGGTTTAATGTTTTATTAAAATATTGTGAGGTTCTTCTAAATGAGAATTTGAAAACGGGGGGATGTTAAGGAGGAGTACGGTGTCTGCCTTTAGCAGACCTAGTGTGCAACCTGTAATTCAGATACTGGATGTTCTGTGCGCAGACCGCAAATGTGTGAGTAATGCACATGCCCAGGGAATTGAAATGGGGTTTGCTGTGTGTAGTGACGCCTTGCATTAATGGCATTGAGTCCAAAGACAAGGGATCTCTGTCCAGGTTACCCTGCATTTGCACGCTGCCTGCTGGGGACACATCCTAAATGACTCTGAATAGAGTCTTCAAAGCAGAATGCAGAAGAGCGGATCGGTGGATCTGCTGCTGAAGGGCTGTATGCAGAGTACTACGCACCATGGCATCTCTCAAGTGAGCAAGCAGCGAGGGGTTGGGTACGGCGGTGAGGGCAGGTCTTCGGCACCCCCAGCACTGAAAGCAGCTGTAGTTGCCTCAGTCAAACGGCCTTCAGGGGTAGCAAGTTGCTTTTTAGCACTCCGGGCTTTTATGTTACAGAAACGCATAGTTAAGGTTTGCATCAGAAGAATGGCTACAATCTCCTTCTTAACCAAACTGCTTGGTTTACATAATAATAATAAAAATGCTTCCTGTCTATTTTGTATCTGCTGGTTCCAGCTTGGGGGGGCGGGGGGAGGTTAGAAAAATTCTGGTGTGCGTGGTGCTGGAATGAAAGCTGGGCTTCTATGCAGGTGTGTGAGCTCTCTGAAGTGTATCGTGAATGTATTTGTGTTTCACAACGGTAATTTGTTTGGAATGTCTCCCATAAGAAGAAAACCTGGGAAATGCTGCTTGTTGTTTGTGTACAAAAAAAAAAAAAAAAAAAAGGAGAACAGGCTCTCATTAGGTGTATAGTCAATTTTGGTTTCCTTCTTTTTTTTTTTCTTAAGAGCAGCTGCCCAGTTTGGGAAAGGTTGTTCATAAAGTAATATTTGTGGTGCGCTTAAAATCTCAAATTCATTTCATCTGGCTTGGTTTCTCCTTGTTTGTTCCCAACTATCCCCAAAACAGACTTTTTCTCTACTGACAAGATTTGAGGACTTGATTGTTTGCTGCGATACTACATTTTCCTTAACTCCGAGTTTTGCCTCCGAGCAAAGTACAAGCTTGCGTTTGCAGCATAAATATGTCAGTTTAGATTGTCAAGTAACAAGTGCTGATTTGTTTGCCTCTGCTTAAAGGATATCTCTCCATGGGGTAGCAGGGTGAAAATAACATGGGTAGTTGTTTTATCCCACAGCAGCGAAAAAAAACATGCTGTTTGGAAATGTAGTTAAATATGTGTTGGTCAGAACTGTGGCTTGTGGGAATCGCTTCTGAAAATAAAAAGATCCTTTCCTCACTGTGCTTATTGCTTCACTTTAAGGAGAACTAGGGAGCAGGGGAATGAAGGCCGCTGCGATAACGCAGTGGAGGTTTATCCATGGTTTTACCCCTGCGGTGGCTTTGCTTGGCCTCCATCGTCCTTAGCAGCTTGGGAGTGCCGTAGCTGGCTGGATGTGGCATTGACGGATCAGCAGGAACTTGCTCTGTTCCCACAACCTGCCGATGGAGAAGTGATACAGGCAGAGGTTCTGCATAAAATCTAAATACACCATGTAAATTCCTGCTACACACATAACAAACGGTCCTGCCGCGGGACTGGTGCTGCCGGTCTCTGCCCGTATGTATCCTGGCTGTAATGTCGCCACGAATTTTGCGTTGCTGTAGGTAACACTTAGCTTTTGGAAGGATATTATGTAACTGAATTTCAGTTTGAATAATTCATACATACGCACTGCTGAAACTCGAAAAATTCCTAGTGTTTCTTCCTTTTTTTTTTTCTTACAGTTACATCATGGAGTGACTCGCTTTTGATGAGTCTGCGTGTTTTCAGCCAACATAAATTGTTTTTAAAGACACTCCTGTTAACAGCCACGAATTTAGCTAAAAGTTTAAACCTCTAGTTAGGCAAGATTCTTTCTGAAGTTAGGAGAAATCTTTAGCAAGAACTTGGTTGTGTTGAAGCTCGATCTTTTTTTCTTTTAGCTTTTTTTTTTTTTCCCCTGAACATCAGAGACTACATTTGCAGTTTAGTCTGGTTTAGTGAAGCCTACATTTTTAAGGCTGTTAAGTGCAGAGCTGTGCTACGTGGCTCAAAAAGGGAGTGTGCAAGTAAAGATACGCATCAAGAGCACTTGAATAAAACATAATGTTTTGTTCCAAAAATTCTCTTAATACACAAGGTATGTAATGTGGAGCAGGGAGAGTGGGAGAAGAGCACCTGATTGAAACTTTGCCACACTTGTGGAAGAACTCTTTTTTTTTTTTTATTTTGAGATATGACGTCTAGTTTTATAAGTGTCAATTAATTATATTTTTCCATTACTTGCTTATAGAAGCTTGCAGGGATGTGTCTTTCATAACGCTTTGTAGCCTTATATATTAAAAGCTCTGGTTTGATTGTCACTATGAATTTGGATCATGAGACATCTCTCAGTATCTGTCAGTTTTATTGCCAATCTGTGCTAATGCACAGCAATTAATGTGATTGCATTAATATGCACCAAATCAAGTCTCCTCCTTTCTGTGGAATAATGGTTTGTGAGGTCTGAGACTTCTCTATTTTATGACAGAGCTGTGAGAAGGCCTTTTTTAAAAAAAGACCTAAAATATGCAATCTTTTTGTTTCTTTTCAATTGAGCAAGATAGAGTATTTTGATTTGAAATCATACATTGTCATCCTGTTAGGCCTTTTCAAAGGGCCTTTGCTCCCTTTCTGTTCTGCATTTTACTGCTAGTCCACAGGATGGTTTTGGTGTTCGCGTGTTTTCTATTCCTATTTTCAGTGGGGAGTTCTGGTTATACCTTTTTCTGTCATCCAGGAGCCCAAGACATATCTGAATCTTTCACCGAAACAGAGTTTCAGAAGCAGCTGGTTTCGTCTAGCTCAGTAGGGACGTGAAACTTCGTGTGGTGATAAGTGCTTACCTGCAGCCACCTCTGACTTGAAACCGGAAAAACTAATTAATGGTTTGAGGAGCCTTTGCAGTAGAGTGATGTCCCTTCTGTTCACATCTCCTCACATGCGTTGGATGCTCTTTGCTGGGCTGACGCCTGCTCTACTTGTGTAGGTGGTGCTCTGCCTGACTGAAGTCTGCCTTCTTGCAGGGAGCGGATTCCCAATGTCCTGCCATGGATGATGACAGCCAGGATGAAATGATAAACAAGAGTGCTGCACTAGGCAAGGGCAAAAGACAGAGTCTCGCGTTCCTCAGTGAAACAGGTAAATGTGGCGCCTCTGCATGTGCACGTTTCTGGTTCTAGGTTGGAGGACCTATTGGTTTAACCTCCAAAGAGAAGTAAGGATATATTTGTGACTGGTTTTTTTTTTTTTCCCCCTCTGATAATTTTTTTTTTGCTTTGCTTCTGAAATTCTGTATCTCAAACTGCTGGCATGCTTCCCTGGAGTTTGTTGGAACAGGCAGCTTTGATACCACTGGGGAAATCTGGGGTTTCACTTCATTTATAATGTCCTGAGCAGGAGCTCTGGTGTGTCCTTCACTGTTCTGCCTGTCTGTGTCGGATAGGTATTTACTCTCTTCTTCTCTTTTCTTTTTAAGAAAGCAATGGTGGAAACAGCTGTGATTCAGAAGATGACACTGGAAGTGAGGAGGAAGAAGATGGCACTGAGGAAGAGGGAGGCGAGGAGGACAAGGAGGAAAGTGAAGATGAAGAATTAGAAGGTAGGGCTGTAATATGCATTAACAAGAATTTTTTTAATAATTGAAGGAAGAGTGGGATAAAGACATTTCCTACGAAATTAAATGTAAATCCACGGATGCTGCTGTGTCAGGCTGATACCCAAATCCTACAGTAATAAACGAACACGTAAATTCCCCAGTTTCTAAGTTTTTAAAGTACCTGTGTGTTTGAAGGCTGTCTGCTAGCCAAAGTGGTGTAGTTGTAGTCAGTAGGAGTGAACTCTGCCCCAGCATGAGTAGAAAAAAAAGTCAAAATTGCAGCAATGGCTCATGCTATTTTTTCACTTATGAACAGCGTGTGTGTGTGTTTGCTTTGGCATGGGGCACTAAAGTGAATGTTTTGATTTGGAGTTTTGGCAATAAGTTACTATTGCTGTTAAGCCTAGGGAGGAAGGAAGACGACTTGACTAATTTTTCTTTGAAAAAGGAGTGTGGATGTTACTTGGATTTGTTAATTTTACTGAAAACGTACTCTGTAGATGCATGTACTTCTGAAACTGCTGCACTCAAGTTGTTATTTGGATAGACAAAAATACATGTTTTTATAACATCTTAAAGCTTGTTGGGAAGGCAAGAGCACAGTTTTCCAAGTTACTAGTTAGTGATTTGAACACAGACTAAAAAGTTGATGCCAGGTGCCAAAAAGCTCTATTAATCTGTCATTTAGGGTGTTCTCTGCTATGTCCAGACAGGAGAATTCAATAGAAAAGAAAAAAAGACAAGGGCTCCATTTTCATTATTAAAGAAAGTCAACAAAACAACAGCAGCTGCGTGCTCCCCCCCCACCTCGCCCCTGGCAAAAAAAAAAAAGTGAGAGTGTTTTTTAGGTAGCTTTTTGCCACTGCTTGAAATTGTCAACTTAATTCACAGGTTTTAGGGAAAGACTAACACATGTCTCTGTATTTTGTACTGAAAATAAGAACACCTTTCAACAATGTGTGCTAAGTGTTTAAAATTAATTTTACTCAAAACCAAGCTTCTTTAAGCAGCCTTCAGCTAGGCACCCAGATCCCTTGACTCTCAAAATCATGATTTACTGGAGAAATCTTTCATCTGTTCTGCAGGTGAGAGTATTGCTGCTTCTTGCCCTCTGGGGTGTCTGTTAAAAAAAAAAAAAAAGTTGGATACGTGATAACTCTATTATAACTTTATTTCTTTAACTTCAGTGTTCAGTGGTAGCCTGACATATCTTACTCTCTTGTTGTTTTGATAATCTATTGGTTTCCTACTGTCTGTCCTTTTTAATCTCTCGCAAGACTAGTCATGTTATCAGGCTTTATTTTTGCTTTATTTTTCACCGGAGTAATCCATTGCTGTGAAGGGATTTAGGAAAAAAGAAAACAGCAAAAATTATTGCCTCAATCTGGGGAGGCTGTGCTTTGCTCTGGCAGACCCATAAAATAAGCTTACTTGGAATTTTCTGTGAACTGGTTCCCCATCCTGCCCACCCTCGCTGCTGAAGCCCTGCAGCACACAAGAGTTGTTTTTCTTCTCTCACTTTTTAAGATTGCGAAGACGATGATGAAGAAGAGGAAGAGGAGGAAGAAACTGAGGCCGCTGTGGGGGGAATGACTGATTCTCTGAAATTAGAACCACGTATAAACGGAGCAAGCATTTCCTCTGATGAGGATGGTGAAAACTGCCCCATTTGCCTCAACACATTTAGGGATCAGGCTGTTGGGACTCCTGAGAACTGTTCCCATTACTTCTGCTTGGACTGCATCGTGGAGTGGTCTAAGGTGAGCTGTTTTGTCCCTGGTGTGGCCTTCTAGTGCGCTCTGCGCTCTCCCCTCTGATTGTGCTGCTCTGCTGTAATGAGGACAAAACACTGTAATATTTATATTTGCTTTCTTAAGCTTTTTTTACACACACTTGAGTTACTGTTCCATTTGGCAGGATTCATGTTTGTGAAGCGTGACTCTGTTTTTCTTGTACCCATCCTGATCTGTTCTCTGAAAGCTCTAATGTCACAGGCAAGTGTGTTTCTAGGCATCTAAAAGTCGTCTTTTCAAGTCAAGACACCAGTTATACTGTTTTTCTCTGTGTGTGTATGTGTATATTTCTCTGTATATCTATCTATGTTTATCTCTGGCTGAATTCTGTGTTGTGACCATTGGACGGGTGTTTGTTGTAACAGTGAACATTTAAATGTAGAAAAGATAGAAAAGAATACTGACTAAATCAGCAGTTTGTTCTGAATTCAGTTTTCAGAGTTCCTTGCCACCTAACTGTGTAGTTCCCATAATCATAATCCAGGGTGACAAATTACAACAGAATTTACTGTGCATGCAGCAGTACCAGTGATAATTAAATTAAAAAAAAAAAAAAATCACTCTTACTGAGTGTATTTGTAAGCCACTTCCAGTTGCTCCTTCGTCCAAAAGAAAGAAAATACCCTAAGACATGAGCACTATTTCAAGGGAATGTTTGGAAGAACTTTGATGTTGCTTTGGCAGTTGAATAATAATTAAATGACTTTGGTGTAATAAATGCTTTTCTAAAAATGCATGTTTTCCCTGATACAATAGGTTGGTTGTAAACCACATAAGTCAGATTTAAGTACTTAAAATGTCAAGACCAATAGCTGTTAAAATGATTACTACATTGATTTAATGCTTATTACATTAATAATTGAAGATTTCCTTTTTAAAAATTGAATGAAGAGATGTGCTTATTAACTGTATGGGAAAATATTTTTTTCTTTCTAGAATGCAAACTCCTGTCCAGTGGATCGAATCCTCTTTAAGTACATTAGCATTCGGGCACGTTTTGGTGGTAAAATCTTAAAAAAGGTGAGCTTTCTACTGTAGCAAACAGGCCAGTTGCCACAAAATAGCTGTTCAAAGCTTTAGCATTTTTGTCTGATATTTGTAATCTGGATGAATTATTTCGCTCCTATGTTGAGATTGCCTTTTAAGGAACTGTTATTATTTTTCTTCCTCCTTAACCACGTTTCCTGCAATATTGTGTATGGATTGAAGTCTGGCATCTATTTGATGTAAAAAAAAAAAAAAAAAAAAAAAAAAAAAAGGTGATTTTCATAACTGCCTCTTTTGCATAATGGACATTTGACTCTTAAGCTGTTCTGTATTGTTAAGCCTGTCCACATAGGGAAAATGCCTCATGTACTGCAGGTGCTATTATAAAATGAATAGGAATAATTGAGGCTATACATGATCTCTTATGTTTTGCTACCAGCTATACTGTGTAGCAGTTGGGTTTGTAAGGGAAGACAGACACAAGGCAATAGTAGAGCTTTTAAAAGCACAGGTTGAGTCTCTCACAAAAGAGTATCGAAGATCTGTCATTACTCTTTATTAATATCAGAAACATGGTGCTTTTCAGGGGACATTGAGGAGTTTGACGTTGTTTTCATAAACTGATGGTTTATTATTAAGTGTTTGCATTTAACAGAAGTGTGAATTAACATTTAAATGATATGTTTCGGGAGGGGAAAAAAGCTAAGTTCGCTCTCTTTTGTTTCTGGGTTTGTTTTGGTTTTTTTTTTTTGTTTCTTTGACTACTTTTGATCTTATTTGGGAACTTTGGTTTCTACCGTTATTACAGTGTGGTTTTCTATAGTTGTTGGTGTCTGACAGTAGACAAGTTTGGTAGATGTTTCCAAGCATTTGATCGTGTCCTGGATGTGTTGAATGAGTTAATTGAAAGTTCTGGTATGTAACAGCGGTTTTGGTTCATTCACTTTTAGGTTTTTAGGTGACAATTGATTTTAAAAAGCGTCACATTCGGCATAAAATGTGAATCCCTCTTTTATTTAGATTCCTGTTGAGAACACGAAAACTCAGGGTAATGATGGAGAGGATGATCCAACCTTCTGTGAGGTGTGTGGCAGAAGTGACCGCGAGGATCGCCTGCTGCTGTGTGATGGCTGTGATGCAGGGTAAGAAAGGTAGCACTGTACCACATGTGTGATTGTAGTGCTGCAGGGCTGGCAAGTGTTTGGTCCACAGTCACTATCTGGTTTGTAGGCTGCCCCTTGCTGCTTTCTTCAGGCTCATCATGTGGCCAGACTTGTATCCATGTGCTTATAGTGTAGACATCCCCAGGATGTGATGCATGCTTTTCTGGTCATGGAACCACATATGTGTGGAGAGTCCTGCATACATCAGTGCTGCAGACCACCCAAACAGGTGACCATACCTTCAAGTGATGAAGCTGGTTTTGCTCATCCATGCAACACCTACATGCATGGAGGGTAAAAAACATGTATTTTTTTTATGTCTCCTTGAGAGGATGCACGACTTGACCCAACGGATTGGGCATTAGTGCTGTGCAGGACAAATGCTGAAGATTCACAGTTTTGTGAAATTTTGAAGTCTTTTCTTTGTAGCCATAGCTATTAAATAATTCCCTTACTCTTGCTTACTTCTTTCTCTGCCTAACTTTTTTTCCCTCCTTTATTAATAAAATAAGGGTTTAAGTAGAGGCATCAAGATACTTCAACACAACTTTGGCCCTACAGTCGTCTTCTAGAATTTAAAGCTCTTATACTGTTTAGTCAGTCTTGCAACATTGTCAGTTTAATGATTTCAAAAGTTACCCATTGAACGAAGAGAGTTACTTGCTTGCGATGAATATGTAGAATAATTTTTCCAAAATTACTTCTAGCAATCTAACTAGACATCTGGTAAGTCTGGTTTTGTCTTTGTGTTCTGTAGTGTCCATATACACTGATTCATCTTCTGGAGAAGAGACAAAATCAGAAATGCTAAACATTGTTAAGCATGTCATTAGAAAACTGAGTTTAAAATACTTGGTCAAGACCAGTGTTTCATAGGTCTTATCAGAAGTCACGTCTTTCAGTTCTTTCTGAACTTTCATAATCCTTACCTGATCTCAGAGTATGCTTCACATTTTCCTTTGTGATATCTCAATAGTTCCTCTGATTCTTATTTTTTTTCCAAGTCTGATACAGTCCCTAATTATTTTTTTTCATCTTATTTTCCTAAAATAAGTTCTTCATAAAATGCTTGACTTGTAGAGTTGGCACTTTGGGAAGCAATTCCTGAAGAAAGAACTTGCAGTCTTTACTAGCTCACCATGGCTGAGATTAACTCTAGAAAAATGCAAAATAGCTTGCTTCAAATCGTAGTTTTATTCCTCTGCATTCTCCGATCTGACAACAGAGTGAAAATTTCATCAGTTATTTTTGCTAACAGTTCTAAAGCCAGTGGAGTCATCCTGTCTTTCCATTGCTTGTAGCTAGATGTGGCTTTCCACAATGTTTAAACTGTGTGATATAATGCTATTATGTTGTGAATGTAAGTTATGGTTTAAGTAATCAAATCTTTTTCCATTGAAACCATTTTTCGGGTAAGACTTGATGGAAAGTGACAACCTGACTTTCTGAACTGTGTCACAATACCATTAAGACCAGTATGAATACAAAAGTGCACATCTCTAGGCACTTGAACAACCAGTAGAAAAAGGGTTAATTGCATTAACAGTGTGACACACTGATGTGTGACTTCATTCAGGTTACCAAGTAGCAAGAAGAGATTAACACTGATAGAGAGATAGGTGTCAAGAAGATGAAGAACAGGGCTACATCCGCAACCAAAAGTCCTTAATTTCATAGATCTCTTTTCTTACAGTTTGTGAGGACTGTGACAAAACAATGAGGCCGAAAGTCCCCAAAAGCATACATTCATTCCTTAAAGGTACAAGAAAGAAGTCCGAAATTAGTTTTTCTCTGCCAGTCACAGAGCCAGTAATGTGTTGAGGACTTGCTGGCCAGTGTCTCTTGCCCTCTGCTTTGCACACAAATAATCCTGGTCAGACTACATATGGGCACATGGAGTCTTTGTGCTTGTGAGTGGGTGGGTACAAGAGTGCAAGTCAATGAACCTGAGAAAATAAGTGTGGGTAAAATCAATTTACTTCAAGTTTTTCTGTGAAAACTTCTATAAGATCTGGCATTGAGTTTTGTTATGATGATTTTGTGAGTGATGAGGTTCTTTCCCTATCCAGGGGACTCTAGATAGCTGTTACAACAGGTTCTCCAGTGTTCGGTTTTAAGGCCAAAAGTCTTTGCATGTTAAGTGGGTCATAATGTGACTTCAGAACTCCCAGAGTTAATTTGAAAACTATGTAATGAATTTCTTGCTACAAGTGCTTTTGTTATGACTTTGGCCTGAACCTAACAATATTACTTGTCAGAATACTACTTTGGGGAAATGATCTCATTCCTGGTAGCTGGCAGTTGGGAACGAACTCTACTTTCCCAGAGAAGGAGAGTAGTTTGGTACTATGTTTTTGAAGTAATGATTTATTCCAAACATCATTTTTCAACTTCCATCTTCTTAAGCCTCTGAAAGAGTGTAAAATCTCATCTGCTAAGGTGTACTCTTTCATGCAAGCAGGACATGATATTCCATTTTGTATTGACAATATATTTTAATATAAACATAATATTGGCGGTTTGGGCAGTTTCGCTGCAAATTGAGTTTATCACAACGTGGTTGGGAACAGGTTTGAAAGACACAATCCGAAGTCGGACTGAGGGGTGTGAGGTAGACTAACACCTTAGTCTGTCTGTGATTTTTTTTTCTTTTTTTTTTTTTTTTTATTCCTATGAAATGGCATTAGACTGTCAGATGGATGTCCCTTCCCTTTCCTTACTCTATGGCCAGGCACTGAGATATGTTATCGGGCAGTGAATTTTGGCACAGGAAGGTGAAACAGAGAGCTTCAGTCTTTTTCCTTTACTTATTTCAGAGCTAAACACTGTACTACATCATGAATAACAGTAGAGTTTCCCCTTATAGAAAAAGGATAAAGTCGGTCATAGAAATTTTACTAGTTTGAAGCTGAAGGTCTTACCTGAAGGCCGTGGTCTCCCCACGTTCCTTGTCTAGGGAACTTGGTCTAAGCACTCGGTTTTCATGGGAAACATCTCATTTACTTGGGAAATCTGTTTTAATTCTTTTTAGCAGTGTAGCTTGAAAATGAGTTGCTTCAAAAATTCTGTGTTACTAACGACTGTCACTTTGGCTCAGTTTTAATTGCGGAAAATGGAATTGGAACAAATTACAGAACCCAAGTTGGGTAATGTTGAAAGGCTTTCCTGGGTAGCTTCTCTGTAAGTGGTGGTGAGACCGTTCAGTCTAGCTGCTCAGCCTGTTGTGTAGAGAACATTTCAAAAGGCCTACCTAAGGGAGCATCATGCACTCTTCTTTCCCTTTGAGATTTCATAGGGATGAACACGGTTCTCAGTCAGATGGTGTTTGGAAGTCAGCGTGATTAGTCTGCAGTCCTGCAAGCAGCCGTATGAAGCCAGTGCTCTGCAACCCAGCTTGTGTAGCTACGCAGAAATCCTTATCACCAGTTCTCTTAATGATGCCAGGATTACGTGGGATGCAATGCTTTTATTTAACATAACAAGGCATTGCAGTTGACCTGTGTCTAGTCATGCAGATAAAATGTTCATTCGTACCAGTAACGTTCATACTATGTCAGTTTGCAGGAAACTGATGTTGTTTCCTGATTTCTGGGGAGACATCCCCAGCATGTCAATACTTCTCTCCTTTCTCTTTGCCACCATCAATTTTGGCTCTGCACATTTCTTCCAGCTTGGGTTCAAATGGCAAGCGATACACCACACAGTGAGGGGAAAAACGCTCACTTTTCTGAGCTTTTTGAGCCTGAAGTGATCAAAATGCCATCTAGAACTGAAGACCCTTATATAACTATCAGGTAGCATTGTTCCTCTGGACACTGGTAGAAGCAGATGCCTAGACCATAGTTTCAACCTTAAGAAAATGTGTCCACCTTATGTAGCATGTGGACGGAGGAAAAAGGCTCTCTTGGTAAGGAGCACATTGTTTGATTTTTCTTTTTTATTTTTCTTTTACTCTTTTCTCAAGGTATCACATGGAATGCCTTAATCCACCTCTCAGTGAAGTCCCTGTAGATGAGTGGTTCTGTCCAGCCTGTGCTCCCATGGGTGCCAGTGCTGCTGCAGGTAAGGGTTTTGTGGTATTCAGTCAAAGTAAATATTTTTCTTCTGACTTAAATGATGTGAAGCATGTCCTGTTATGAAGAGGTGTTTAACCCCTGGTTTTATCTGTTTTAAATAATTTTTTTGGATAGGCATTCTCTCTTGAACCTAAAGAGTTGATTTGAACTCTTGCCTGATAAGAGAATCTTGTTTATTAAGATTTTCATCTGCCGTTACAACCTCCGAAGCTACTTCTTACAAGCATTCGTTAACCTTCCTGAGGCAAGCCCAGCACTGTAGCGCAACTACACTGTATTACATTGGAAAGAATTTATTGGTAACCTGACCTCAGATTGCCAAGGTAGCAGCAATTTCGGTTACCTAGAAAATCATCTTTCTGTGTAACAGTCTGAAGCAGTGGTCTCTGTGGTCATTTCCTTCTGAGAGGATAATGTCTGCCTTTGGAGGTGGTCGTTGTAAGAAAGGGAATACTGTTGTTTGGGGCTTTTTTGTCCAAAATTCTTGAAATGCTTTCACCTGTAGAAAGACAAGTCACCTGGGCGTCTTTTTTTTTCAAGATACAGATCATGTCAGCGAAGAAGAGGTTGCTGCCCTCGTGGCTGATGTTATTCCTACCACCAGTCGACTGCGCCCTCAAGTCCGAACCCGAGCTATAGCCAGAACTCGGCAGAGCGAACGAGTTAGGGCAACAGTGAACAGAAACCGGATAACAACAGCGCAACAAATTCAGGTATTTAGGAGTATTTGCTAATGAGCGTCTGGCAGAACCTTGTGGAAGAGATGAAGTAAGTTCCCCCTTAAGTAGCTCAGCTGTCTGTGTGGACTGTCCATAGCACAATGGTTAGTAGTTGTGGAGTTCTTTTAAATTGAGACGTAGAACACGTGCAAACTGAGTGCAGCACATGACCAAGAGTCTCTATTTTGGAATCTGTGGTAGCTTCCTCTCTTAGTCTGCATTTTATCACCTCAGCTGTGAGCAAAATTGTACTTTTATTCCTAGTTAATGCAGTTTGTGCACTACTTCTGTTTTTTTAGCATGCTTTTTTGCTGAGACAGGGCATGTTTGTGTATTTGCCTGTTTGTCCTCCTGCCCCCTTCCCTGTAGCAGTAGAATCTGTTGGCCACCTTCAGCGAAACTGAAGAGAAAAATTTAGTATTTTTAAGGTTTCTATGTTTTTGAAAATCAGCTTCTTATTGAAGAGAAGAAACCCAGGTGCTAGTGTCCTCAATGATGTGTCAGTGTGAGTTCAACCACATTAACAGGAAGCAGAGAATCTATGCAAGAAAGTATCCCAAATACCCAAGGTTCCTCAAATCCTTTACTCACTGAACTGTTTACTGAAGATGACTGCAGCTGAGATGTTTCTGTTGGCAGGGATAATTACAATCCTTTAGGTAACAATTAATATGCTGCAAGCTGAGAACTTTCAAACTTGGGGATCTCCTGTCTGCCTTGCCCTCTGGCTTTAGCCAAAGCACTCTACTACTTGGATAAAAATAAAAAGCCTTAAATTGCACAGGAGCATATGGTGAGTTAGTGTGGAAGCTGTGCCTGTAAATAACCTCCATGGGACTAGTGGTATGTTAATTGATTCTTCATTAACACTACTTTTGAATTTGGTAGAAATATGTGAAATTCTAAAACTTTTGAAAGGAAGAGGAGGATCTGACTTGTCTTTCCCCTGAGGATGGTCAGCCATGGCAACAGGTTGCTTGGACAGTTCTTGAAACCTTTAGTGGCGGTCAGTACCCATCTGAAGAAAGGCTTAACTGACCTGGATTGAATTCAGTGTTGACCAGTGACCAGAAAGGTCGGACCCTTCTGAGGGACACCCCAAGATCCTGTCCAACCTGAATTACTCCATGATTCTATGAAAATAAACTTCATTTAATCTGACAATAACATGCCATTTTGGTTTTGATTGTATAAGTCAGGTTTTTTTCCAAAGATAGGAAAATGTAGAAAAGAAGGAGAAGGGAAGAGTAAATAAAGTATTTCTTCAAGCCCTTCCAACCCAAGCCATTCTATGATTTTGTGATGTTTTAGGAACATGGTCGGTGTGGGCGTGGCCAACTTAACATAGCTATTGAGAGAAACCTGCTCTTAACATCTTTGCAACCAAAGGAAGCAACAAACGTGTGCTATGTTTGCCCAGCAAAGAAGGCTTTGAATTCACATTCTGAGGCTGGTGGTTCAGTGTCCATACACTTCAAATCTGTTTGCTTCAATGTGGTTGACCCTTGAGTAAAGAGAGGAAGAGGAATTTGAACCTTGTAGGAGCAGCCCCTGCTTTATCGCAATGAAGTAATGCTCTGGAGGGGGGGACTCTCACCTGCCATTTCAGTGAGTTCCCTGAGGTGTGTGTTTGAAATGCTGCCTCTGGACACGTTTCACGGCATTAGGTAAATCTGACCTAAAGAATGAGGAGTTTAAGACAGGGGACCTGTACTGTGTTGGCTTTTCAGTCTTAGCTCGTCTGACTTTGCTGTGTGATGAGCCAGAGGTCAGATAGGTGGATTTGGGAAAGTTCTTAAGTGAACTTTTTCATTAAGGAAATGTCAGTCTCGGGGATTGTTCTAATTTTAAAGAGTCAGACTAGCCATGACCTGTAATACCAAGGGAGGCCGAAGAGCCAAGGTTATGTTCTCCTTACTATGGCATCAATAGGTGAGAAAGGTGACGTAATTGCTTAACCGGCAGCTTGGTGACATGAGTGCTTCTCATTCACATCTCAAATCCATTTTTCATCAAATGCTTTTATAACTAACTTGTTGCTGACCTTTAGATACCTGTATAGTGTAACTTCTTAATCCCCCATGCAGCACGTGCCAAGGTACCTCATGTCCTCTGTTCTGGATGAAACAATTGAAGCAGTTGTAGCAGGCCTAAACACAGCCATCTACCAGCGTCCTCTTACGCCGCGGGCTCCTACTAGGCAGAAAAGAAAAACAGGTAAGGGCATCGCACACCTTCTGTGGTTCCCATCTGCAAGAATAAAAGGTTTGGCAAGATAAGCCTGAATCATAAAAATACTCTTAGCTGTATGCTGTCACACCAGCTACAGGAGTATACCACATGCATTTTCTTCTTTCTCCATATCGCCTCTGCCCAGAAGTGTCTTGAAGGCTGCTTTTAAATAAATCCTAATGATTTCACTTTTTCTGCTCTGCTGTTTTATATGGTTGCAGTACCCTGTAGGTCTCTCTTAACTGCTTTGTGTGCCATGGGGGAGTGAAAAGGGGAGTACAGGGTATAATGCAGTGCCAGCACTTAGCCAGGTACTTGGTTGTCTTTTGTCCCATCAGGTAGGAGGAAGAAAGCAGGAGGCAAAAAAAGAACTCAGACAAAATCTGCTGGGAAGAAGAGTTCAGGGGGACAGCTGAAGAGACGCAAGCGTCTGATAAAGAAGAGAAGGGGCAAAAAGATGAGAGTAAGGTCACATGTGAGTTTCTGCCAGTGTCAGTATCTGACGTTTTTCTGCCATCTGTAAAAGCGCTATAACATGGAATTCAATGGAAAAAATACTGTCTTATAGTGATAGCAGATAACTTTTTTTTTCTGGTACAAGTATGTGCAGGATATGTCCAGTGTACTCCAGAAAGATGCTGTATGTGGAAATGAATTGCTACTTTCAGACAGGCCTGCTGGGTTTGCTGACAAATCCTGTTACCTGAACTGCAGGGCTCTCACTGTAAAGCACGTCCTGCAGGCTTTGTGTTACGCCTTGCCGTTCAGCTGTAGTGTTTACTTGGTACTGATGCAAGCTCAGTTAAAATTACCACCACCTATTCTTTTTAATAGGCTATGGATGTTTGTGTCTGTGTTGCAAACCCAGTTAATCAGCTGTTAAGGGCTCTCAAAATCCCTTTCAGTTGCGGATAGTGTTCTCATGTGAACTATAATGAATACTCTGCCCCAGTTGACTTTTGTCCTCAGCTACCTTAACTAGAGTTTACATCGTCAGCCACAACTGTCCCTCCAGCCTTTGATATGGAATTGACAATTTTGAATGACATTATTAAAGATTTTTAGAAACTTACCTGGCTACTTAAAGCTGATACGTGCAGTCTCTGTATGAAGTGACATATAGGCCATAGTTAGAAGTTTAATAAATGCTTTAAAACAAATATAGACAATAAATGCACACTACTTCTGCTCCTGATGGTAGTAACCTGCTGACTGTACTTAGCCTAAGTGAAGAATTTGGGGCTTTATAACCCAGGGTACATACCTGCCCTAACATACAAATAACCTAATCTGTTGTCTGTGCAGGTGAAAAATGAGGCTACTGCGCGCTCCCGTATTGCAAGAACTCTTGGTCTTAGTAAACCTTTGCGTGGGGCCTCGCTTCCTTCCATGTACAAACCAATGGAGCCCTCACTTGGTCTGATGAGAGCAGATATCGGTGCAGCTTCTCTGTCTGTGTTTGGAGATCCATATGAGTTGGATCCTTATGAAAGGTAAGATATCTCTGGACTGTGATCAGGGACCTGATAATCTTGCAAGTGTCAGGTTGTTTGTAAATGTGACTTTTTGCTGAGTGTAGACCTTGTGTCTGAAGATGGCTTTGGATACACAGCTCATAATGACACGTTGGCCTGTTCTTTCTTTCCTTCTTGTCTGACTTGCTGAGCTCGTAAAGAGTTAGGCTTTTTTAAAGAGGTTTGCTGAAATAATAAGCCTTGTGAAACCTTTAATAACACCTATGGGGTTATTCAAAGGCTAGAATCTGAAGGAGTCAGATCCTAATCAGTCATTTTCTATATATTTATTTCAAGTGGAGGTAGCGTATTTGGTATACAATAAACAATGACTTCACGTAGAATTAAATGGACCTGTGGAATATTCCGTGTTTCTCTTTTTCCCATCTTCACTTTTCCAGACACTTTAAGTTCAGGAGGAATCTTACTATGCCATAGTGTGTGTCACTCTTAAGCTTTGGATTTTGGTTGCGGGGGCATGTGAAATTATTGTTGGTAAAAGTTAATTTTCAACTGAATAAGTCTTTTTGATCCTTTCATAAAAGGAAATTACCCATTTAATATTTTTAAAATAAAAATCTGCATTTCGATCTGTGCTGGCTGAGATGTGCGGTTCTATTTATGTAGCCACAGAAAATAAGTATATTGCACAAATCTTTTTTTCATGTATCATAATAAAACAAATGATGCTCTTAACACCACTAGGGTAGATATGGTTAATCTACTTCATCTATTTGATGTGAAAAACATTCAGAAAATTTCAGGGTTCGTGTGTGTGTTTTACCCACAGTAATGAAGAGGTTCCAGCAAATCCAGATTCACCGGTGAGTGCCAAAAGGAGAGTTCTCTCCCAGTCAGCACTGAGGTCTCACCGTCCTGTAGCTAGACCTATTTCTGTGGGACTTCCCAGGTAAAAATCCATAAAGTTATTTATTTTATTTTTTTTCTTAATTGTCTAATGACTGTAACAAAAGAGTAAACTGGGTCATCATCCTAGTTTAGCTCTTTTCTTACCCTGTGTATTTTGAAAGAGTGTGTGAGTGCATGTGTGCCTGCACATGTATAGATAAATAACCACAGCATTTTATGCAAGAATTCTTTTTTTTATGTTGAAGGACCTACGCCTACTCCTTCATAATAGCTTTAACTGTTGCACTGAAATTTAAAATTGGTATTTCCACCCTAATGTGGCTCTTCTTATTTTGGGGTTGTTTAGTTAACCCCATTAGTATGTTCTAAATCCCAGTCTCGTAGAATCATTTAGGCTGGAAAAGACCCTTGGGATCATCGAGTCCAACCATCAGCCCCACTCTACAAAGTTCTCCCCTACACCATATCCCTTAACACCACATCTAAACGAGTCTTAAACACATCCAGGGATGGTGACTCCACCACCTCCCCAGGCAGCCTATTCCACCGTCTGACCACTCTTTCTGTGAAAAATTTTTTCTTAATGTCCGGCCTAAACCTACCCTGTTGTAGCCTGAAGCCATTCCCTCTTGTTCTATTGCTAATGACCTGTGAGAAGAGACCAGCACCAACCTCTCTACAATGTCCTTTCAAGTAATTGTAGAGGGCGATGAGGTCTCCCCTCAGCCTCCTCTTCCTCAAACGGAACAGTCCCAGCTCCTTCAATGGCTCCTCACAAGATTTATTCTGCAGGCCCTTCACCAGCTTCGTTGCCCTCCTCTGCACTTGCTCCAGCACCTCGATATCGCTCTCGTATTGAGATGCCCAGAACTGGACACAATACTCAAGGTGTGGCCTCACCAGTGTTGAGTACACGGGGGACGATCACCTCCCTCCTTCTGCTGGTCACACTGTTTCTAATACAAGCCAGGATGGCATTGGCCCTCTCGGCCACCTGGGCACACTGCTGGCTCATGTTCAGCCGCTTGTCAATTAGAACCCCCAGGTCCTTTTCTGCCAGGCAGCTCTCCAGCCACACTTCCCCAAGCCTGTAGCGATGCATGGGGTTGTTGTGGCCCAAGTGCAGGACCCGGCACTTGGCCTTGTTGAATCTCATTGCATTAGCATTGGCCCATCGATCCAATCTATCCAAGTCTCTCTGTAGATCCTCCCTATCCTCATGCAGATCAACACTCCCGCTTAACTTGGTGTCATCTGCAAACTTGCTGATGATACACTCTATGTCCTTATCAAGATCATAAAGAAAGACGTTAAACAGAAATGGTCCCAACACTGAGCCCTGAGGAGCACCACTTGTGACTGGCCACCAGCTGGATTTAACTCCATTGACAGCCACTCTTTGGGACCAGCCAGCCAGCCAGTGCTTGATCCAGCAGATCATATGCTCATCCCGGCCATGAGCCGCCAGTTTTTCCATGAGAATTCTCTGGGGAACAGAGTCAAATGCTTTTCGAAAGTCTAGGTAGACAATATCCACAGCCTTTCCCTCATCCAGTAATCGGGTCATCTTGTCATAGAAGGAGATCAGGTTCGTCAGGCAGGACCTGCCTTTCATAAACCCATGCTGACTAGGCCTGATCCCCTGCTTGTCCATTTTATGACTTGTAATGGCACTCAAGATGATCTGCTCCATGACCTCCCCTGCTACCAAGGTCAGACTGACAGGCCTATATTTTCCTGGATCCTCCTTTCTGCCTTTCTTGTGGATGGGTGCTACATTTGCTACCCTCCAGTCCATTGGGACCTCCCCAGTTAGTCATGACTTCAGGTAGATCATGGAAAGTGGCTTGGCAAGCACATCTGCCAGCTCTTTAAGCACTCTTCCGTGGGAGGTGTGAGAAGTTTACATGGATGTCCTCTAATGCATGGCGAAGGTTGGTTTCTCAGGATTAAGATAGTATATTTTTATGATAACTTGGAATATTTCTCTACCTTTCCCATCTCAATCCTGAAGGAAGCCTTTCAGGAAGCTTTCCATGTCCTCCGAGTTAGTTGAGTAACGCATTGTTTAGAAGGTAGAACTGTTTAACTGAAATTCAGTATTTCTAAAGGCTTGATTTGCCTGGACTACAGCAAGTTTCCTGGTCTGGCCTGGGCAGCCAATTCTTTTAGCCTTCCCATTTTGTCTTTGTTGTATGTTATCACAGGGTTTTGGTGTACATTATATTTGGAAAGTTTGCATACAGAAATGAGATGTAGCTCCCTCGAAGAGCTGGGTCTTTTGGTCCCTTTTGAAGTTGTGGTTTGTTGTGGTGGCTTTTTTTTTTTTAACCCAAACAAAGAAAACCCCAAAATTCCACCACCAAAAAGCAAAGAAAGAAAAACAAAAAAGCCACACCCCAGCACCAAAAACACTCAAACCTTTTCAGTCCGTATTTCAAGAACAGAGAACTTAGTTAAACCATTTTAATAACACTGAGTAATGCATAAAGGGGAGTGTTTGTGTTGTCCCGTGTGTGTGAGTTGTTTTTCAGTGTAATTCCTCCTATGCCATGCTCTTAGCTACCCTACCTGTAGGCACCTGTGTGTATTCTGACTAGTGCTAAACACTGGTTCAAGCTGCATCAGCTTTTTTAGATAGCAGTGTAGGGCTGAGGAATACACTTGTGATCCTGATTTGGTGAAGGGAAGAGAGGCAGCTGGGATGGAAATATCTCTGAAGTGCTGAACAGTGGTTTATGCTTCAAAAATGCATCTTAAATGCACTGGAAAGTCAATCTTGATGCACTACACAGTGAGCACCACTCTTACATAAGATTAAAAGCATACGCTTACCAAATGTCTCTGGTATGATTACATGCCTTCCGATCCTGTGGTGTTCCTGTAGGCAGTCAGTAAAAGCTTCACCTTCTGTTTGTCAGAGGGAGATGGGGGATGAATGACTCTAGTGAAGCCAAAACTACAAGTGACCTTCCCTGGCTGACCTCTGTTTATGCCCTTGGTTTTGGTTTCTTTTTAATGTAATGTGTGTGTATAGAACAAGTGCTGTAAGAGTAAAGGAAATATAACCCCTCTGAAACATGCAGAAGCAGTGTACCTGCCTTGAGTCCCGATCAAGAAGCAGAAGCTGCCCCTGTGCCTGATCTATTGGGAAGTATCCTGTCTGGACAGAGCTTTCTCATGATGAGTAGTTCGGATGTGGTCATCAACAGAGATGGTTCGCTGACAGCGAAGAAGGCAGGTAAGGGTTTGGCACTTCATAGTGCGATTAGTCTCTTTGTTTCATCCGCGTCTGCCCTGGTCCTACAGGCTGCATGGTTTCAAACATAGGGGTATCCTTATTGAGCGTTTGGATACGTAGGGTAGATTTGGTAGTTGCCAGCAGTAATCCGTCTAATAAGATTCTTACGTATGCTCTGAAACTGTGTTACTTGTCTCTGTTTTAATTGCAGAGCTGAGGTGTTACTGGAGGATTTTGGTTTTAATGGGTAGTTTTCTTCTTTCAGAAGTACTGCACTGTAGTTTCATGCTTTGTTATAAAAAACAGAGGACTGGATAGAGCAGAGATACCTTAATATCCAATTCTTCTGGCATTTGTCATGCATTGCTGCCATGCCTGTGAACTGTACTTCAGTTTGAAGAGCAGTGATGAGGACCTTGGCAAGAAGTTTCTTTTCAAAAGTAAAGCTCTAGAATCCGTGCTGGCATGTTCAGCTGTGTCTTCCTTTGGCATGGTGTTATCTGGAAAGAATCTCTTCAGATTGAAACTTAGAGCTTTATTCTTAAAATAAGTACCTGTAAAGTCCTCTGTTACAGTAAGTTTTATCAATCAGCAACTACAGGATAATAAACACGAATCTGGTGATATCTACAGAACAGAATAATTTATTTCCTAAACATTAGTGTTTACTTCAAAGATGCAGTTGTCTGGCATTAAACCCAGAGCATCTGACCAAAAGAACTATTATACCACCTTATTACCGTGTAGCATGTCTGCAAACCAAAGTGGAACTTAACATAATTAGCTCAGTACTTCCTTTGATGTTGGGGGAAAATGTCCAGATACGTACCGAAAAGCTTAATTGTTTGCTTGTGTGCCATAGCTCCACTTCACAGAAAATCAGCGAATGACTTGCGAGTGGATGATGGTTCAGGACATAACACCCAACCGAGTACAGTGCACTCAGGGACCACAGCAAGCAGCTCCATTGCTGGACCTTCAGTTTCCTCTGGGCTGAGTACTTACACCAGACCCTCCTCCTCAAGCTTGTTTTCATCCCCTTCACCCTCGCTGAGCAGGACTGAGCCTGCAGCAAACCCTGCACAGACTACATCAGAAAAGGCAACTGTAAAATCAGAATATTCAATGACACCCAGGTCTGTTCAGACTCAGAATATAGCTACTCTGAGCAGGCATGGCTCCAAGTTAGATGATATGCCCAGATTTAATGGAAACTCTAAAAACTTTGCACCCAGTGACTCATCTTCAAAGCCTCTGAGCTGTAACTTGGATTCTGGCTCAAAAGCTGTAACTGTGAGGCAGCCATTAAAACCACCTCCCAAGAGAATTGACATCTTTGAGCTTCCCAGGATACCAAAGATTAAAAAGGAAACCAGCAGCAAGCAGGTGGAGCCGAAACCAGCAGGAAGCCAAAGCTGTGACATCCCCAGCTCCTGTATAACCCAGCTGACTGGCAAAGAGAGCACTAATCAGCCGGGAAGGGGTAGCAAGATGGAAAGCCAGAAGTCAAATGCCAAGGAATCTCAGCAACAAACCCGTACAAGTGGGGTGTCTTTTTCTACCAATACGGGCACATATAGCAGTTCATCACTACTGGGCCCTTCGAGGAGCAAGGGCCCAAGCTCTTTTGAGAGTTTTAAAATCAATATTCCTGGAAACGCCGGACATCCCAGCAGACTGTCTAACCCAGGATTTTGTAACACCTTCCGCCCTGTGGATGACAAAGTGCAACAGAAAGAGAGTCCTTCACCTCTTTTCTCAGTTAAGAAAAAGCAGGTTAAAAGTGAAATATATGATCCCTTTGAGCCAACAGGATCGGACTCGAGTTCAGCAAGCAGCAGTCCTGAAAGGCTTGGCTCAGGGATCCCGCTAACTAATATTACCAGGACTATTTCTATTGAAAATCCAAAAGTTCAAACGTTTCAAACTGTCCGTCGTTTCACTCCTTACCTGGTAGAAAATGTATTTGGATCTGGGGCTGACTCTGACGTAGCATCTAGTAACACAGAGTCTCATGATGACGTGACGGTAAAAAGCAGGATTGTGGAACAGATCTCTGATACAGAGGAACGAGATAATATGGATGACGAAGACTTTCTAAGCAGTCCTTGCACTTCGTCTGCTGTTAAGCAAATTTCTAGTGCGGAGTGTTTGAAGGAGGAAAGCAGAGAGGGTCCTAATGTGTTCTTTAATGCTGAAGAATTGATTAGATCTAATATTAATGTGAAAGTAGAACCAGATAGTCCCTCAGAAAACGATGGGCAGCAGAAAGTCCAAAAGGTAGAACACACAGAGCGGCGATCGCGTTCCAGATCCTGTTCAAACTCCAGCTCCCGAAGCAAGAAGAAGATGAAAAGGAAAAAGGCACTTGTCAAAGAGCGTAAGAGATCCCGGTCAGGGTCTAGGGACAGAGCACACTCAAGGGACCGAAGCTCCAGATCTACCTCGTGGTCAGGTGGAGAAGAGCATAGCAAAACACACACATTGAAACCCAGGAGCAGGAGGTCTTCTACTGATGGTTCTAGCAGTCACGAACGATCCAAAAAAAAGAAAATGAAGGATAAAACCAAGGATAAAAAGGCAAAAACTTCTTGGTCTAGGGAGAGAAGGAAATCTAGGTCACGTTCAGGTAGTCCTGGAAGTACTTCTGAGTTTTATGAAAACAGGAAAAAGAAAAGACGGTCTCGATCAAGATCAAGACGGAGGGAACATTCCCGGTCAAATAGCATTGAGAGGACTAAGAGGCGGAAACACAGGAGAGACAAAAGCTATGAGAGGTATGATAAAGATAGTAGCTTGAGGTCAAGAGACAGAAAGAGATCGAGATCCAGATCTCGGGAGAGGAGAAAGTGGAGGTCTCGGTCTCGGTCCGCATCTCGATCTCGGGAACACAAAAGCAGCAAATCAAAGGAAAAAAGACCAAGATCAAGATCGCGTTCCAAAGAAAGAAAACACAGATCAAAAGAGACCTCACTTCCTCCTCCACCAGAAAAGGATCAAAAGCCTCCAGTTGAAAATGTGTCCAGGTGTCTGGAGCAACACCATTCCTTCAAACAAGAGCCAAAGGAGGAGCTAGTACTAGAAGAGCTTTCCATAACCATCCAACCAAATGTCAAACTTGAGGAAGTACAGGCTGAGACCCCGGTTCAGTTGAGAGAGGTTCAAGAAACTGTAAAGGTAGAGCCTATCTGTGAGGAAGTGACCGGTGAAACTGCATTCCCTGTGCCAGAGATCACAAACATTTGCGTTCCAATTGGCAATGTGGATTCTTTTGCTGAAACAGAATTAATGAGAAGTAGCGATCCAGCAGTGCTTGGCAGCTGTAGCAATACAAACCTTGAGATTACAGTTAAAATAGAAAATACTGCATTATGTCCATCTCTGGTGGAACCACCCCCAAAGAAGGAAGTTATGCACGCTCCCACTGAGGCTGCACCAATTCAAAGCTCATCCAAAAGCAAAATAACGGATTGTGTGAAGGAGGTCAAAGATGAGTGCCTTGTGTCAAATGAGAAAACCGGTAATTTCAATAAGCCTGAACTAGAGGTGGTACCTCAGGGCCCTGCGTTGAAATCAAAAGCACCAGTGAAAAGAGTTACCTGGAATCTTCAAGAGGAAGAAAGCGGCACGTTGTCTGCTGGAAAAGCTCCAAGTAAGTCTCTCTTTTGGAAAATAAATGGCAGTTGAAGTATTCTGTATGAGGCTTAGGGTTGTGGTGCCTGGCTAAAACTGGTTGTGGTGTAGCAGCTCTGTCACCTGAGCTGGGGTGATCCTGTGGTTTCCAATCCTAAGAGCTGGCATTTGGCACTTGTTGAAATCCTGAGGTGAGTTGTGTTAATGAATGGGAGAGGACATGCTGTCAGCACGGCTCAGCTAGCCAGCGGCAGCTTGTTCAGCCGTGAAGCACGTATTGCAACCCGATCTCTGAACTGGCAGCCCGTGTTCCACCCTTTCTGCAGTTAACTAGAATGGTTGTTTTGCCTTCAGAATTTATAATATTTCTCAGAACTGAGGAGCGTGACAAATCTCTGTAGCTCGCTTCTGCGAGCTTTGCTAAGCCAAAGCTGCTAGGAACAGTTTGGCCTGGGCCCCTCTGCCATGTGCATTGACAGAGTTGCTTGTGTGGCCCTTGTTGGTTACTCTCATGGAAACCCAGTAAAAAGCAATTGCTTAAGGGGATGATAAGTCCTCTATTATCAGAAGCTTTAAAATGTTGGTGACTGCTAAGCAAAATCCTTTTATAGCTAGCTTTGTTGTTAGATCCTTTTTATTTTAATTTTTTAAAATATAATTAGCTTTGAATCTTTTAACCATTAGGTTTATTTTCTTCTGAAATGTTTTCTTTTCCTTCTCTTGTGAAACCTAGGGGTGCCATTTTACAAACTTCAGCGAGCAAAAGAAGGGGCCTGGAAAGCAGAGGACTTGAACCAAACGTTAAATCAGGTGCAGTTAAATGAGCCTCCTCCAACCAATTATATGATTCCTGAGCCTATGTTTCCTGATCTAGATTCCTCTCAGGTTGGTTCCTATTCTGGCACCCAAGTGTCATGGAAGGCATCCCACTTCATCTGTGCCCTCGTTGTGCAACACCCTCCTCTCATGGCAGAGTTCGCCTTCCTCTGCGTGTGGTACATTTCATGTAGCCCATACACCTCAGCAGTCTAACCATTTAATCTCTCAGGTGGCCCTTACGGGTGAAGAAGCACATTTTCTTTTAATTCCGCTCTATGCGTGCAGCTTCTGTTTTCAGCAGTGACTTGTGGAAAGACGGTGCTGTTTGAGAAGCTGTGAGCTTCTCCCTTGTTGTGATCAGGCTGTAAAAATTGGCCTGGTGGTATCCATCTGTGCCACCAGCCTGTGCAGCCCACCAGTTAAAAAATGAATGGGGCTGGTGCTAGCTCCGTGTGCACAGAGACCTAGTTGAGGGCTGGGATGTTAGCCTCCCAGACTTAAACCAGTAATTAAGTGCCTCTTTGAGTGGATAAAAGGTGCTCTGAAAACCCTGATCTGATGCTCTGTCTTGTACTTACAACAAGCATTTACAAAATTCTATGTTTCACAGGTGTACTGTCAAAATATACCTTTGACGCCACCTCTGCCCTCAAGCCTCCCCCCCTATGCCCCCGTCAGCCAGCCCACGGTTCAGTTTATCATGCAGGGTAGTCTTCCAGCGCTTGGCTGCATGGCGGGACAGAGCCTGACTCCGGAGCCAGGCAGCCTGGCATCTGAACCAGGAATCCAAGCTGCTTCTGTTGGAAATGCGGAAGAAAAGATTAAAGCACCCAAACCTCCAGTGGATAAAACGAAGAACGAGGAAGTGAGTGAATGCTATCAAGTGGCAAATGCATAAAAATCAATGAGCTGTTTATTTGAACTTTGAAAGTTTGGGGGTTTTTAACTCTCCGTACTGTATTTTCCTCGCCCCTGTTGTCAGTGTTTTTGGTGACTGACCCTGCTAACACAGGAGTGGCAGGCAGTCCTTTCTTTGATTGGGATTTACTCCATTTGATGATTCCACTGTCTGCCGCTTCGTCGCAGTAAGACAGAGAGGGATGAAAGCATCTAACATGCATTCTTGAAGCTCTGAAACTTTCTTGCGTGAACATTTGGAAGGGGCTTTTCAGAAGCCAGAATCTCCTAACTTCTTTAAACACCTGGTCTTCTCCTTTCCCCTCCAGCTCTGAAATTAATGTCAGTTCTCATAACAGTCCTGTAGAGAGGTAGGACTGTATCTTGCTGCTTATCAGCACTGAAAACGCAGAAGCAGTAAAATACCTCGGAGATTTTGTAGTGCAAGTCCCTTGCTGCTGAGTTTTGGGTTTCTTGTACAGACCATCTCCTCTAAGCATAGTGGATGTTAACAGAAGAACAAAAACTTCTTAGCCGATTATTTTACCTTGTACCACAAAACAAAACAGTAAGATGCTTTTCCCACCAAACTTCTGTTTATAAGCAGCAATTTTTATGAACTTGTTTAGATAGAATATGTTCTGATGTCTTCTGTAACCCTTAATTTATAGGCAGCTCTGCGATTTTCAGAACGCCTTTAGAGCTACCTGTAGCTTTATATTCACAGATATGACTTGCTGCTTTTAGAATCTGATGCCTTTCAGTGGGTGTATGTTTACTTCAGAGCTGTTGGAAGGGAAGGAGGAGACCAAAATTAATAAGTGGACATTGTAGTCGCTTGGTTAAAACACATTCTCTAAGACATAGAATGTGTGTTACATAAAACAAGGGTTCCTCATAGCACAAACTGGTTTGAAGGCTGCAATTTACAGTAAAGGAAATCTGCTTTGGGGCTAGCTCTTACTTGGGTCGTTGAAATTGTGAAATTTTCATTGTTAGAGCATTTCTAAGAAAAATAGATTCAGAAGCCGTTCCCGAGATAGCACAAGGTAGTGAGTGAACTTCTCTTTGCTGTGCAGTACATGAAGAAGCTTCACATGCAGGAAAGGGCTGTGGAAGAAGTGAAACTTGCTATTAAACCTTTTTACCAGAAGAGGGAGATTACAAAGGAGGAGTACAAGAACATTCTTCGGAAAGCAGTGCAAAAGGTAAGGTGGACAGTGCATGTCACCGTGAAGAGGAGGAGCTGGGGCAGGTCGTTAAATAAGTGGCAGTACTTTGGGTTGCATTTACCAGCTTCAGCAATTACATGCTGTAACTCAGTAGCCGATCTTTGACTCATAATCTGCAGTCTTGCGGTGAAGCAATAGTGGCTTTACGTAGGACCGAGTGGTGCCGTTGGGAGCTGTCAGACTGTTGCTTTTAGAAGATTGTGTTTTCAGTGGTCCGGAGCATTGCTAAGCTTAAGCTGCCTGAGATGAAATGTTACATAGTACGTGCTTTGGGTGAGAATGGTCAAATCTCTCATTACGAACTTCGACCAGAATTGTCAAGCTGTTTCTGATAAAGTGAGAAAATACTTTGTGCGTTAATTCCATCTGTGGTGTCCCTGAACTTTGGAAGAGGGCCTTGCAAATTGACTGATGTTGACTTTTGTCTCAGATCTTAGTGCTGACCAGATTGTGGCTAAAAAAGGTGCGATCAGCAGGTAAATGTTGTCTTGTGAGAGCAAGTAATGCTCTTGTGGTCAAGGCAGTTAAATGATACCCTGGCAACTGTATTCTCTCCCTGCTCTGCATTCTTGCTGTCACTGAGAAATTCCATCATAAATCAAAATTCCTGAGATAACGGCTGCAATTTCACCTCTTCTACGTGACCCATATGAACCTCAAGTGTGGTTTGTAGGAGAGCTGAGCAACACCGATTGCTGCAGAAGTCACTGCAAACTCTTCTCTGAACACTGATAAAATTCTTTGTAGCGTCTGTTTTTTCTCCCATATCTGAAAATGGTCCCTCAAAACTGCCAGATTCTTTTAATCTGAGGATCACTTCCTCAAAATCATCAGAAAAATGGGAAATCAGCACTTCCGTGATTACCAGATATTGTGTAAAACTGGCTGGCCAGAAAAGCCTGTAGTAAAAATGAATAATTCCGCTTTCAGAGATGCCTCTGGATTCAGTTGGTGCTCAGTAGATTATCCCTGGGCCACTTCTGAAATGCTTGAAGTAAAATATTACTCTTATCCTTTTTGAGTTTTCGGCTTTATGTATCCTGCTGTGAGACCCGAGGGCCTATGCAGGAAGCTTAGGGCTGCTTTACCATTTGTCTGTTGCCTGCCTGAACTGCTGTTAATACCGTTAATTGACCAAATGCCTTTTCTGATCCCTTGCAGATCTGCCACAGCAAAAGTGGAGAGATCAACCCCATGAAGGTAGCTAATCTGGTGAAGGCATACGTGGAAAAATACAAACATATGAGAAAACATAAGAAATCCGATGGTGAAGATACCCGTGAAGTGGAAAATTGAGAGCAAGCCGCAGCCAGCATGACTTGGAGTGAACTTATTCTGGCTGTCAACACTGTGCCAGAGGGAATAACAGATCTGCGGTTGCATCTCATTGAAAATAAGCAAGATTATAATAGGATTTATCTGCGGAACCTTCTTTTGAATTGTTTCCATATGGGAATGAATTTGGGGTTTGCTTTTTTTTTTTTTTGGATTACCTACAGATGTAGAACTAAATAACAATCAAATGCCTCAGACCAGCAGAGTAATTCGAGGGGAAACACAGAAGAGATTAATGTTTGGGACTCCCGGATTGCTACCGTTTTCAGGGTTACTTTGATTACATTTTTGGGCTGTGCACCTGTCTTGCTGAAGGTTTGAAACTGGACACCACTTTTCATACGCAGTATATTGAGAGCTGTATACTGTTTCCCTTGTGTTTATTTATCAAAATACAGATTGTCTTTAGAAATTTCTGATTTAATACTTGAAATGTTGTATTTTTAGCCCATTCGATGGTGAGCGAAGCTTTACTCGCTCTGTCATTTGGGGATTGCGGAAATGAGGTGACCTTTATAAACTGACTTCAGAAACACTGCTCAAGCCGTGGTGTTTATTTACATTCTGTTGGAAGTATCTTGTTAGTGAAAAGTTTAATTTTGGGGTGGGAGACTGTGTTGCACTTCTGTAAATAATGCACTGATGGCTGGTTTTGTGTCTGCCTTTCAGGAAAAAAACGAAACAAAAAGCAAGCATTGTGAATTTTCAGTAACAAGCTGGAGGGTTAAGGCTGAACTGATGTACAAAAGCAGAAACGTGACAGAATTTATAAAGTTATTTTGAACGGTTTTAGTCCTATAGCAGGTGTCATTTGTTTGTCTTACAGCTGCCTCTTCACAGAATCACAGAATGGCAGGGGTTGGAAGGCACCTCTGGAGATCATCTAGTCCAACCCCCCTGCCAGAGCAGGGTCACCCAGAGCAGGTTGCACAGGAACGCGTCCAGGTGGGTTTGGAATGTCTCCAGAGATGGAGACTCCACCACCTCTCTGGGCAGCCTGTGCCAGTGCTCTGCCACCCTCAAAGTAAAGAAGTTCCTCCTCATGTTTAGGTGGAACTTCCTGTGCTCAAGTTTGTGCCCATTACCTCTTGTCCTGTCCCTGGGCACCGCTGAAAAGAGCCTGGCCCCATCCTCCTGACACCCACCCTTCTTTAAGTATTTATAAGTGTTGATAAGGTCCCCCCTCAGCTGTCTTTTTTTTTTCCCAGACTGAAGAGACCCAAATCCCTCAGCCTTTCTTCATAAGAGAGGTGTTCCGGTCCCCTAATCATCTTGGTAGACCTTTGCTGCACCCTCTCCAGCAGTTCCCTGTCCCTCTTGAACCGGGGAGCCCAGAACTGGAGACACTACTCCAGGTGCGGCCTCACCAAGGCAGAGTAGAGGGGGAGGATGACCTCCCTCGACCTGCTGGCCACACTCTTCCTGATACACCCCAGGCTGCCATTGGCCTTTTTGGCCACGAGGGCACATTGCTGGCTCGTGGTCATCCTGTTGTCCACCAGGACTCCCAGGTCTCTTTCCACTGAGCTGCTCTCCAGCAGGTCAGCCCCCAACCTGTACTGGTGCATGGGGTTATTCCTCCCCAGGTGCAGCACCCTACACTTGCCCTTGTTGAATTCATAAGGTCTTGGCCTGGCTCTTCTGTATAAACCTGCATGCTTGGCTCTTGTGTAAGGAATACGGTGTCTCTAGATGGGGATTGGAGTTGGATAAGTAATTGTTCCTCCTCTGTAGGAGGACTGGTTTTCCTATCAAGAAGCAAAGGTGTCCAACGCACGTACCGATTTCATCTCACTTTCTCTGCATGTACTGCAGAGCCACCCATCTTCTAAGCCATCACCTGAAATACAGTCACTTAACAAATATATTCAGCGCTCTTGGACCTGACAAAAAGCATCATTCCCCATCTAACTTGTGTTAGGGAGAAAACATGTAACAGGGAAGCTGAAGAGAAAACCAGTAGGTTACAACTTAGAAACTGGCTTTCCCTTCAACGGGAACTGAATGTACGTGGCCTGTTGGACCAGATGGCAGCAACACGTTGTACTTGAGGGTTCTCCAACCTTTTAGAGTGCACTTGGAAACTGCCCTCGTCAAGGATAGTCTTGCTGTTTGTCTTCAAAGAGAAAACAATAAGGCGCTCTGGGATTAATTTTATAAAGCAAAAAAAAAAAATGCAGCTTTTATTTTTTTTTTCCCTGGTCAGCGTAGGAAAACTCAGAAACAGTAAGACCTTTGATCCCTTGCTGGCATTCCTAACTTTTCAGTGAACTCCAATCCTAAGAAATTTTGGCTGTGGTTTGGCGGACTTTTTTTTAATTTTATTTAAAAAAAAAAGACAAAACAAGCTGATATACCAGTACCATCTGGACTGGTGAAACGCTTCGCTCCCATCATTCACCATCCTCCAGAAGCGTTTGTGGATGAGCCCTGAACATTTATGAGTTGATGTTCTTTGTCTCTGTTTGCTTCCTGTGTGAAAGTGCAGCCTGAATGGTGTATAAGGAATTGGTAAACTTGGGCTTTCTTTGCAGATTTTGGAACAAAGGCTTGCTAAGAGTGCAAAAGAGTAGCTGGAAGAGATGCTTTAGTTTTAAAGCTAAACATGTAGCTTGAATGTATACCTAGCAGATGGGGGTGGGGTTGTAAATACAGACACTGCTGATAGATTGACAAAATAAAGTTCAGAAACTTTGATGGCACTGTTGCGACAAGAAGGGGAGAATGCGATCTGGTTGTGAATACCCTTAGGCTGGAAATCGGCCACCTTTGGATGTATCAGAGGAACAATTCTGGAATAACTTGCCTGCATGAGTGGGGAAAAAAAGGAAGGTGGTATGAAAAACAAAGCTTGACCAAATATTAGAAGCAATTACGCTGTTAACCAGGAAGACAATGTCAGTCTGTTTTGTTCCTCGGACTGATTCACTGCTTTAAATTCTTGGTGTCAGCCTTGAATTAGCAGTAAAGATACCAGCCTCTTGCAAGATCTATTAGGAATGCATGTACTGTGAGGACTGTTAAATTTCAGTCACCTCTGCACCTGCCGCTGCCCGGAGGAGTGATAGGGCTGAAAACTGTACGTTCTGCATGTGCTTCCCCCTGAAGTTATGCGAACAAGAACACTGGTTCTTTTATTCTGTCTACCACTAAAAATAAATCCATCAAATTGTAAGCTGCCCCTTGGGAGAGGTGAGGAGTAACATACCTAAAAATGCCTCTTCTGGCACACTCTAGAAAACAATTTTTCTGGTGTACATGTATACTACCTGCATTTTTTTATTTTTTAATTTTTTTTTTCTTTCTGGTTTACCCTCTTGGATCAGATGCTGCCACCTGTTTAAGGGAAGGAATCTTGATTTATTCAACACGTGCAGTAGTTTGGTAGCAGTATAGTCTCTTGTCAGCGTCCTTTCCCACCTCTGCAGCAGTGGTAACACCAAAAGCTCCTTTAGCAAAGGCCGGGACAGTGCTGGAAGAAGTTGACTCAGGAGCTGCTCTGCCCCTGTCTTCTGCAGGTGATCTCCAAAGCTGCTTTCGGGACATAGACACGGCCCTGGTGTTTGGCCAGAGGTGCTTGGGTTGTTGGGAGCTCCTCCGAGGATGGACGGAGAAAGAGAGGGTGGGGTTCCTGGGCAGAGCTCGGGGAGGCGGGGAGAGAAATGAGATTAGGAAACAAAAGGGGGAGGCTGAGCGCCGGGGAGGATGCAGCGGGTGCCACGCTGCAGGGCCATGACCCAGCCCAGAGCCTGTGAGTAGCTGCCCCAGCTCTTCGCGGCTCTGGTTCAGAGCGGTGGTGGGAGCCCTTCGGCTTGTCTCGCTGATGGCGCTGGAGGAGAGACCGTGCATTTGGGAGAGGGGGAAAGCTTTGCACTCCTGCCGGGCTCATTGCACATCCCAGCTGTAGGTTGTGATGCTGAGAAGTGGTGATGAGTCGGTCCTTGCGCAAGGGGATGCCGTGCTCCGTGTTATCTGGGGAGGAAGTGAAATGAGGGAGAGGAAAGCAAATCTGTCTGTGTTTTCTTCTAGTGTCGTGTGATCCCACATCCCCCTGGCACTCTTCTCGCCTGCAAACCTCTCTGCTCTAAACACCCTCCTTTTGGAGATGTTCTCGGCCATCACCGAGTCCTTTCTTGTGCGCCCTGTCATGGAGGGGACCCCACTGTCCCTGCGTTATTCCCTAGTCTCTCGGGTCTGGGAGCATTTCTGCAGGGAACCGCAGCGTGCATCTGGAGTGGGGGGAGGATGTGAGAGAGGAAGTGTCTGCACTTGCTGGCCTTGGCCCCAGCCCATCTCCCTCGCTGTGGTCGAGAGCTGCGGGCGGGCTGAGCGAGTTCTTTGTAGAGCAGGTCTCCTCCTCATGTCGGCTCTTTTCCTGCCAGCCCAGCTTGCTGCTGGGATTAGAAACCTGCTGGTTTCGGGGTAGATGCATCTGTGGCTGGAGCTCTCGCAGTGCTTTAATGAGAGCAAAGCTGTTAATGTGACGCTTGGCCTACAGGTCAACGTCTAGTGGGCACCTCTTCTTATGTCTTCAGGCCCAGCCAAGGTCCTTGTGCCTTGGCTTTGGTTCCTCTCTTGAGAGGACACAGGAGCTGCTCGAGCTGGAGCTGTGGTCACGCTGTTCAACCAGCTCCTGCGTTTTGCCTCTGCTTTGCCTTCATGGCCAAAACGGTCCCAAAGGGTGACAGTGTCTCTTAACCACCTTCCCTGTCCCGTGCGTCCAGGTCAGGAGCAGGAGGACAGTTTGCGTGAAGTGACTCTCTCTACCCAGAGGCTGCGTGTGCTGCCTCCAGCAGTCCTGAGCAACCCCATGCTGGAGAGCCTTGACCTCGACAGGAACAAGCTCAGGAGCGTCACCGGCATTTCTAAGCTTTGCAACCTGAAGAAGTTAATACTGTCCAAGAACGAAATTGTGGACTTTCCCAATGAAATCCAGAGCCTGGTCTGTTTAGAGAAGCTTGAGCTGAATCAGAACCAAATCCGAGTCATCCCAGAGGGGATATTCTCCCATCTCCCCAGGCTTAAACACTTGCGGCTGAACAACAACCGTCTTGGTGCCCTCCCCAGGGACCTGGCAGCTTGTCGAGGCAGCCTCCAGTACCTCAACATCTCCAACAACCTGTTCCGGACCTTCCCCCAGCCTGTCCTGCAGCTGGACCACTTACAGGAACTCCACATGCAGAATAATGCCCTTCGCCAGCTCCCCAGGGAACTCTTCCAGGGGCAATCCCTGAAAACGTTCAAGGCCAATGGGAACCCCCTCCGAGAGCCACCCAGTGAAGTGTGCGCTGGTGGCATCCAGCAGATCCGGAATTACTTCAACCAGCTTCAACACAATTCAGGGCAGGAGGACAAGAGGGTCAAGACCATGTTCCTGGGGGCCTCACTTGCAGGGAAGTCCACCATCTGCAAAAGTCTGAAGCAAGGGCAAACCAAACTGGTGCCCAAGGAAGAGCGAACGGTTGGGATAGAGATCAGTGAGTTCCGGATTGAGGACTTCACGTTTCTCTTCTGGGACTTCGCTGGCCAGCTGGAGTACTACATGACTCACCACGTGTTCATCACCCCACAGGCACTCGTTGTCCTTGTCATCAATCTCCACATGTAAGTGCTGAGCTGGTTTGGATTCAAAGTGGAGTGGGATAAAAAAGGGGATGGGGAAGCCATTCCCACACCATTTCTGCTGGACCTTGATGCCTGGTTTTCTCACCACTGGAGTAGCTAGCACTCCCTCTCCCCCTTTTTGCAGATCACTTTTAATTAGGCCACTAGATCTGTCATCGCCAAAGTAAGTCAGTCCTCTGTTTTGAGGGGTTAGATGACCATTAACTTTTTCTGTGACAATTGATTCCCAGCTAAAGGGCTTTGCTTTCTGCCTTGGAAATATCTCTATGAGCCTTCCTGCATCTTGTGGTGCTCCCTGAACATGGAGGGAGCATCAGGCTTGGGCTTTGTTGTACAGAGGGGTGCTCCCATCCACAGCAGGGACGGACTCTGCTACACCCTGTAGCTTTAACTAGTTTAGTTAAGGACGAGTTTGGATACAGCCCATGACAGTTGGAGATCCGAGCTCTTCTCCAGTAAGCCCCTGGGCCAGCACCGGGTGCATGGTCAGGCCTGTGCTGGTAGAAGTTGGCTGGAGATCCGGAAGGTTAGATATGAATTTGGGATTTTCTTTTTCTCCTTCCCCAGGTACCAAACTAACGACAAGGCTTTCAAGGACCTCGTCGGTTTCTGGATCAACAACCTGTCCATGCGAGTTCCAAACTCGGTGGTGCTTCCTGTGGGAACCCATGTGGACTGCTGTCGGGAGGAGGAGGTGGAGGAGAAGAGGCGCGACATCATGGCCAAGATCACGGCCATGCTGATGGAGAGAAAAAGCAACCTTGCTCACTTCATCAACAACCTGGAGGGCAGTGAGGAGCCTGAGTTCTACATGGACCAGTGGGAGAGGCTGAAGGAGATGGAGAACTGCACGTTAACCGTAGGGCTGAGATTATCATGGTTCCTTGCTGTCTCTGGTCACCCCTGTCGCCTCTGGCAGCATGGGGTGCTACAGGTGATGGTGACCCAGTGCTAATGAATCAGGCTGCTACTGCGGCCATTCCCCAGGGCTGGGGTGGACGTGGTAACCCCTGGCTCTGACCTGGTGGGTCCTTGTCACTGCTCAATGACAGGCATCTCCTCCTGTGGTTTATAGCAAGTGCTTGGGGAGGGGTGTGAGGGGGCATTTACCATCCCCACATGATTTTTCCGGGAACTGCTGCAGAGCAAATGTGTGAAGGAAGTGCCCTCTGAAGCTGAGCCAGCAGTGTGTCCCATCCTTGGTGACCTCCTTGGCATTAGGTCCCGCCCTTACCTCGCAGGCAAAAAGACTCCTCTGGGTGTGCTTTTGGCAGGCGTGTGCTTTCTCTCTTCCAGATCTTAAACTTAGTTGCTGTCAACTGCACGGATCACCGTGATATCAAAAAGCTCGAGGCCACTATTCTGGAGCATGTGAAGAATGAGGAGCTCTTCCCTGAGGTTGTCCGAGTGCTGCCACCCGTCTACAGGCAGGTGGAAGCTGCCATCACAGATATTGCGCAGAGTGAGGAGATGGCAGATCATGGTGAGTGGTCCATCACCCCCACTGCACTGTCCTGGGAGGACTTGCTGTCCTGCGGCTGAGACGGGCTCTCTGGTGCTTGCTGCACCTTCTGACCCGGCTCATGTGGTAGTGGGGTTGCTGCTGAACACCTTGCAGTGTTATTGCTGGAGCATTAATTGCTGTTACCCAGCTCTGTCACTATGGGCATCTGCCCCAAGGCAGGTATCTAGGCGAAAGCATAGGAAAAGGCCAAGTGAGCCTTCACCAGAAGGCTCTGCCAACATCTACCAACCTGTGGCTGCAGGTACCCTCAGCTGGCCACGTTGTCTGGTTTGTTTCTTTCTGGTAACATTATTTTTTCTCCCCTTTGCCCTTTATAAGCAATTAAAAAATCTTGCAGGAAGGAGCTCCACAGCTTTAATGCTTCTGCACGGTTTCCAAACTTATGTCCTGCTAACTTTATTTAATGGCCTCTACCACTCCCTAGCTCTTTCTCCGTGTCCCCTGTGACTTAGCAGGCAGCCTCGGCTCCTCGCTTACGTACCTAAAGGAGGTATGAATGCCACCGGCCCCCGGTGTCATCTCTGGCTCCCCTGGCCACTGTAGGATCAGTGGATGAGGAGCAAATGCTTTTCTTTTCTGGAGATAAGCCAGGTTTTGTTGCCTGTCTTGCTGCATGAATAAATGACAATCTGAGGTTTAACTGCCAATCTGAGGTTTTATGGTCTGAAACAAACCTGCTCTCTCAAACAATGAAAAAAATCCAGTATTAGCCTCATTTTTCAGATGCTTCGTTGAGGTCCTGACAGGCTGTTGGCACCGCTGAGGTGAGGCAAGACCATGGGAGATGCAGCGTGACAGTGGGACAGCTGAGGATGGGCTTTTTGGGCCACAGACATCGAGCATTGCGTTGGTCCCACCTGCTTCCCCAGGGGTGGCAGGGGGGACATGGGGTGCTGCTGGTGTTTGTTGTCTCTCTAAAGCACCTGCCTTGGAATGCTGGTGTCCGAGAGATGTGTGCTGAGCTCCCATGTCTCCCTCTAGGCATGATGGACCTCCAGTACCTGCTCAGCAAACTCTCCCGCTACAAGCACCTGGCCAACTTGGGCAGAGAGCTTCTGCAGGACATCTTGCGCTACCTTCACCGCATCGGGCTTGTCGTGTGGTACGAGGAAATCAAGCACCTGGAAAGTACTGTTTTTCTCCAGCCTACGTTTCTAATAACTATGTTCAAGGTGAGCGTGGGGATCAGGACCGTCTTCTCTTCAAGGCCCAAGCTCTGCAACTTTGCTGGGCTCCTCTCAGTGCCACCTCTTCTCTCCTTCTCTTCCCACCCAGCTCCTGGTGAGGTACCGCCTAGTCCAACAGCTCGAGAGCATCTCTGTGGACACACTGATCGGTGAACATGCCACCATCAGAGACAGGTCCAACTGGGTGTGGACCTTTAAGTCAAAGGCCATGCTGTGCCACCGGGCCGTGCGTGCCTTGGTGAAACACCAGCTCTGTTTGGAAGGGATGCGGGAGGTCTTTGAGGAAATCATGGGACATGGGCCCCACAGAGGTAGAGGGAAGCTCTTCAGCCTCCTGGAGCACTTTGAGCTCTGCCTGGAGGTGCGTCACACTGAAGCGCTCAACCCACAGGCCACTGAGTTTGTGCCCGGGAAGCTGTGGGAGACAACGCGGGGCCAAGGCGAATCCTGGTACTTGTTCCCAACCTATCTGAACCAGACCGATGAGGTCTCTGAGGTGTGGGGAGGAGATCACCCTGAGGACCTCCACATCCGTGCCTACTTCTCACCCGAAATACCTGAGGGTTTCTTCCAGAGGTAAGGAGTGGTTTCCAGCCCTCGATGAGGTTGCGCGGTTTGGGGTTTGCTCGGTGCAGCAGCAGTATGTCTGTCAGCAAGTCCTCACCTGTTGAGTCTGTATCAGCTGAGGCATGAGGCCCAGACCCAGGAGACCAGGGCAGCTTCTCAGCTCTGCCACAGACATGTAGAGCTCTGGATGAACCATTTTGATGTTCGCTGCCTGGATGTGAACAAGGATCACGCTCCTTCTCGTTCACCTGTCATCTGGGGTGGGTTTTGGCTAGTCTGTGCCCATCCAGGCAGTCAGAGGTCTCCCAGTCCCACCTGAGGACGGTCCAGTTTCTACAGGCACTGGGACTGTTCCAGTTTCTGGAAGGTCTCCTGTCCTTGTGGGGTTCTCAACTTGTGTCCAGGGTTTTATCTGATGGCCAACTCTGGAAGCAGCTCTTGGCTTAAAATGCTGCTCCTGCTGCTTGAGCTTTCAGTAGGGCAGGGTCCTCACTTGGTGTCTGCCTCTGTTTCTGCTGAAATTGGGTTCATATTTTTCACGTCAACCTAGTGATGTGCTTTCTTCCGGTGTTAGAGCTATGCAGGTAGGAGGGTGGTGAAAGCCATGGGTGATCTCCTTGCAGGTTCCTAGTAAAAGCTTGCTCCTTCTACTCCACACACTGGGTGGCCAAGGCAACCTGTCTGCTCGTATGCAATGGCAAACCTCTGCTGATCAAAGAGAACAACCAGAGGGCCTACAGCTACCTGGAGCTCCGGTACAGAAAGCCGGGAGGAAGGACAAGTAAGGACCCCTGATCTTTATTTCATGACTCCCAGCCACACGTCTCTCCTTAGCTCCCCCCTGACACCTCCACCCTTCTGGTCAGAGTGTCCCAGAAGCGTCTGCCACATGTCCTAGTCTGGCAACCTGGTCAGGAGTCCTCTCAAGGTATCACATGAAAGTGGGAAGTCAAGTTTTCTGTCTTCTCATGGAGGGAATGGGTCATCCTTCCCCATAAGGTCCCAGCAGAGTACAGTCTCGGGCTGGGTCTCCAAGTGATAAGCAAAAAGGCCATCCAAGTTGGGGAAACTCTTCCAACAGCTCTTTAAATTCCTTTGAAAGCTGATGGGCCTTGGTTAACTTGAGAAACAGAACTGGTCCAACCGTTTTGGCTATGGTCTGGCAGGCTCGAAGTGATGCATACATCCCCACAGCATCTCCCGGGCTGCCATGGTTGGGTGGCCATGAGTAAGTGAGACATTCTCCTTTTGCCTGGAAGGTTTCCAATTCGCCTGGGACTTCCTCATGGCAGTTGTGTTCATCGTCCAGAAGCTCGCCGAGGAGTGGCCGGGGCTGCATATGTGTGTGAAGACCCCCTGCCGAACGGCTGGCTGTCCTGCTGAGCTCATCTGGCCAGACATGGATGGCACAAACACCATGTACGTACACACTGCACCCCTCCAATTCACGGGCTGGAGCTGGGTGGTTGCTGCTGCAATGGTGGTGGTCAGCATTCTGGTCAGCTTCTAAAAGGTGTGGGAAATTAGTTGCAAAACTCACCAGGCACTATGTTGCCCTTCTCCTGACCGTAGCAGCCCATGTCCCACGTGGTGTTAGCATTGACTTGTGTGGGAAATTCGAGCATGGAAAGAAAGGTGAAAAAGTTGAGACTCTGAGGCTCAGGCACATAATGTCCACTCTTGCCAGGTGCCCACGTGTCCCCTCTTTAATGAAGAGCTGAAGATGCTCAGGCACCTGGTAAGGCAGCAGCCGTCCCACCAACAGCAGAACCTCAGGTCAGGGTCGAAAGAGGGAGCCCCTTGCCATCGCCTTGCCATCATCTTCCATAGGAATTGCTGAAGGCAGCTCCTGCTCCTTCCACTTCTCAGGGCTTTTTCCTCCACAGGACGAAGGAAGATGTTAAAACCTGTGGGACGTGCGGGCACCGCTTTGGCGCAGAGCTGCTCCTGCCCAAAGGTGAGCCCAATGGTCCTGCGTTTGTGCCACAGCTCTGCTCGAGGGGGAAGAGGGGAAGGCTGAGGGCTTCATTAAGCTGAGGTGCTGATGGTGTCCCCCCTTCCCCGCAGTGCCCAGGCAGCTGGAGGAGCCCCCAGCCCAGCCGTCTGCTCACTATTACGTGACAAGCTACGGGACCACCACCTTCGGGACCAGCAGCATCCACGTCAATAAGCAGGTAAGGAGGCTGCCACCTCCCCTTGCCCAGGGTCCAACACTGATGGCCAGGCTCATCCTCTCCCCTCATGCCTGAAATGAGGGGATGCAGCTGCTTCCAGCCTGGGGAGAGGACATCCCATCTTTGGGCAGCACTCTGGTTACCACCAGAGATACCTGAGTAACCACCTGAGATACCTGAGTAACCACCTCTGCACCTCAGAGCTGAGCTCTTGGTGCTTCGTGTCATAGTTACTGCCTTATTTTTCCAGAACATCTCAAATGAGTAACCCCGGGCCAGCAGGGAGGCGCTCGCCGAAGAAGGAATTATATTTGTTTAGCCAAAGCCAAGCTGTCCTCAACGCATTTTGCTTGCAAGTCATGTTTGGGACCTTAATGCGTGGAAATAAACGCATCAGTAAATGCATCCCTTCATGCATGGGAAGTCCCCTCATTTACACAAATGGAAGGGGGAGAAGCGTTCAGAGGCTTTGCTGGGACAAGGCTGGCCACAGATCCCCACGGTTTTAGGGGATGGACAGGGGGGTGAAGGTCTTGGACTGATAGTGGGGGCAGATGTCTGGGCAACATCAGCAAGCAGGAAACACCTTTCTATACATATATATTTAAACTTAGAAAACTTAAGAAAATAAATCTGTAAATGACCCCACTCCACAAAAAAGCACACAGTAGCAGCTGACAGTGCGGGAAAAGCAACGTTTCAGCTCCAGGACCGGCCAGTGATGCTGTCCTTGGGGTGGGGGGAGCGGAAGAGGAAAGGTCTCCACCACAGGCATCCCACCGTGGCGTTCCTGGGGGAATGCCGGTTCGAACGGCCCCCGATGCCCGGTAGTCCCCCGCCGGCTGATGCCTGTCCCGGGGAGGGCCATGGGGAGCGTGGTGGGTGAAGGTCAGTCCATCTGCATGGTGTACTGCTCGATGAGCTCAAAGAGGCTGAAGGAGTCGGAGAGCTGCAGGCTGACGGTGCCGCTGTCGAGGGAGGAGGCTCCTTCCCGCTGCACCTGCTCATACCAATACTCGCAGAACTTGGGCACCAGCTGCGGCAGCAAACCATCAGGGATAGGGGCAGGGTTAGGGGCAGCTGCCTGATGTGGCTGCAAGGCCCTGCATGGCCCCCATCCTCCTGGAGCAAAGGAAGGAGGTGTGCAGGGCCCCTCTATGTCTCCCCCAACGCCTGAGGGTCCCATCCCTGGGCAGCTGCCTCCCACCCCATCCTGCCCAGCCCCCAAGGCGGCCCTCCCTGGACTCCTGGCCCCCCCCTGAGGGTCCCCTCCCCAGGCACCTGCCTCCCCATATTTCCCCTGCTCCTCAAGGGTTCCCCTACTTGGGCACACACTTCCCCACCGCCACCAAGGGACCCACTCCTTGGGCACCCAGCCCCACCCACCCCCATCTCCCCTGGTCTCTAAGGACCCCCCCCGTCCCCTCTCACTCAGTTCCCCATCTCTCCCAGCCCCCAGGGTATCCCCTCGCTGGGTACACAGATTCCCATCTGCCCCAGACCCTGACAGTCTCCCTCCTCGGGCACCCAGACACTCACCTTCCCTGGACACTGAGGGTCCCCCTCCCTGGATCCCAAGGAACTTCCATCTCCCCTGGACCCCAAAGATCCCCCTCCCTGGGCACCCAGACACCCACCTTCCCCTGCCCTTGAAGGTCCCCCTCCTTGGGCAGCCAGACCACGTCTCCCCTGGACCCCAGAAGTCCCCCTCCTTGGCCACCCAGAGCTCCATCTCTCCCGGACCCCAAGAGTCCCCACGTACTCAGACCCCCATTTCCCCTGGACCCTGAGGGTACCCCTCCTCGGGCACCCAGAGCCCCATTTCCCACAGACCTCCAAGGTCCCCCTCCTCAGACATCCCCCATCTCCCCTGGTCCCCAAGATCCTCCCCCTCCCTGGGCAGCAGTGGGGCAGAGGTGAGTGTTGGCCCCTGCACCTTGACCAGGATGAGTCTGGACTCCTTGGGCTTGTCCTTGGAGAAGAATTGCCCGAAGCAGAGGTAGATGGTGAAGTCAGGGGACCGCTGCCTTTGGCCATTGCGGAAGTCCCTCAGCTCTGTAAGGGGAGACAGGACTCAGTTTTGAGGTGAACCGGGGGAACATGGAGGGGCTGTGAGGGTTCAGATGTTTGTGGCATCCTGGAGCTGGCTCCCATAAGCCCCAAAACCAGGAAGGGAGGAGTGAGTTGGAGTTGGTGGATAGACACACCCTTGCCCACCTGTGCAAAACTCATTGAAGTCAAAGATGGGGGTTGCCTGGTCCCGGCAGAGCATGTTGGGCGGGGGATCCTTGACGCCCTCGAGCTGGTGGGACAGGGCCCAGAAGACCTTGCACTTCTTCAGGCGGGTGGCAAAGAGCTTGCTGGCGCGTTGCTCCAGCTGCAGCCCCGCAACGCCCAGCAGCTGCTCAGTCAACTCCCGCTGCTTGCTGTCGGCCAGCTCGGTGGGGCTGGGGAAGCGGACCAGGTGCCCAGGGCGCTGGGCCACCGCCGGGTCGCAGGGCTGGTACACCAGCAGGCACTGCCTGCCCCCCACCTCCTCCTGGTGGAAGAGCTTCCCCCGGTAGTAGATGCTGACATCCAGGATGCTGACATCTGCACCAGACGTCCAGGGATCAGGAATGTCATTCCCCAAAACCCAAATGATACCCCTCCCCAAAACCCCCCACTGAGCATTAATAAATATTAATAATTACATATAATATTTATTAGTAGTAACTGCAATACTTATAGCTATTAATAACACACTGAGCAGTAATAAATATTAATAATTCTATATAATATATAGTACTGATTATAATAATTACTTAAAGCTATTAATAATTAATAATCCTCACCTGTGTTATCCTCTGGCGGCGGCGGTGGTGGTGGCACAGGGTGGGTGGGGGTGAAGAGCATCGCCTCCCCTGGGGACAGCACGGGGACCGTGCCCTCCGGTGGGTGGCATGGCAGTGGCATGGGTGCTGCGGCGGGAGACGGGCAGCATTGGCGTCGCGATTCGGGGTGCAGCAGGGCAGGGGTTGCTTTGGCATGGAGGGCACATGCCAGCACCCCAGTCTCTTCCCACCCCTGTATGGCATCTCCACGCCTGGGACTTGCTCCTGCCCCACAGCACCCACCTTGGTGCTCCAGCAGCATGGGGTCCAGGGGGCTGTAGGCGCCCAAGGCGGGCTGCTGTGTTGCAGGCACCCACTGCTGACACGCCGGCGGCGGGAGGCAGTTGTTTTGGCTGGGGTCTGGGTGATGCTGGAGCAGGATGTCCTGGTGGGGGGCATCTACTACAGAGAAATCACCGATGGGAAGGGGCTGGGGTCACCCACACGTTGGGTCACCCGCACGTGGTGTCACACAGTCTGCAAACAGGGGTGGTCTCACCTGCAGATGGCCAGGATGGGGCCAGGGGGCCAGGGTCACGGGAGATGTTGCAAAGCTGCAGCACCCACTGCAGCTTATCCACGTCCTCCAGCACTGAGGGCTGTGCGGGGTTGGTGCTGCCTGGGGTGGGGGACAGCAGGTGGGAGGTCTCACAACCCCAAAACCAGCCCTGTCTGAGCCTACCGAGGTGTCCTCCCAAAAAAACTGGGGGACTAGCACCTACCTGGGAGGGTGATTTCTGGGGCCATCTCTTGCAGAGCAGGTTCCAGCTGCAAAGGGAAGCAGGATGGGGTCTTACTGCTGTGGATGGGGGACACCCAGCCTCACCCTGCCCTGCATTTCAGCTGGCTGCTGGGCTGCAGCTCAGGAGCACCCCAAGGACACAGGGGTGCAATGCCTGAGCAGTAGCAGTGGGGATGCCCCCACCTGCAGTGCCAGCCCCATTACCGGCGGCTGCTGGTGCTGTGGCTGCTGGTCCACCGCAGGGTCAGGGCTGCCAAAATCTCCCTCCTCGCCATGCCCAAGGGCTGATGGAAGGAGAGTGGCATGAGCGGGGCACCCTGAGATCGCCTGCCCCACCCCCAACACAGCCCCCCATGAGGCTAGGCTCACCTGGGTTGATGGCAAAGACCTTGTGTGGGTCGTCACCACATTTGGAGTGGTCCTCCCGCATTGTGAACATGCGGGTGCTCCTCAGGGCACAGCGGAAGTTGGTCTTCCACTTGGCTGGGTCCTCGGGATACCCTTCATATCGCCCACTCGCCTTTGCCCAGGCCTGGTGGGTGTGGGGGGATAAGCATGGGGACCCTGGCTCCATGAACATGGAGACTTCAGGGAAGACTTCAAAGTCGCTGTTGGTCACGCCCCAAGTCCCATCAACCTTGAATACCATGAACTCGCCACTGGTCAGCTCCCATTCCATCCACCTTGAAGCCCTCAAGGTTGCTGCTAGTGACAGTCCATCCTTCCCACCTTGAAGACTTCAAGTTGCTGCTGGTCACCTTCCCCGCACCACCCCCTTTGAAGATCCTGAGGTCGCTGCTGGGCAGCTCCCATCCCACCCACCTTGATGACCTCAAGGTTTTTGCTGGTGACATCCCATCCCACCCACCTTGAAGAACTTGAGTTCATTCCTGGTCAACCCCATCCCACCCAACCTGAAGACCTTGAAGTCGCTGTTGGGTAGCTGCCATCCCACCCACCTTGATGACCTCAAAATTGCTGCCAGTGACACCCCGTTCCACCCACCTTGAAGACCTCGACCTCACCGACAGTGACCCCCATCCCACCCACCTTGAAGACCCTGAGTTCATTCCTGGTCAACCCCATCCTTCCCACCTTGAAGACCTTGAGGTCGCCGCTGGGCAGCTCCCACCCCACCCACCTTGATGACCTCAAGGTTGCTGCCGGTGACCCCCATCCCACCCACCTTGAAGATCTCCACGTCGCTGCTGGTGACATCCTTCCTGGCATTGTGCTTCCAGGGGACGCGGAAGACGCTGTGGTCCTGGTCGATCCAGCAGAGTCCGGGGTAGTTCCCGCTGCTGATGGCGCTCAGCAGCCAGGGCCCGAACCGCAGCTTTTGGGCCTCCCTGCGGACGCAGGGCCGTCACCGGGGGAGTTCCGGGGCCACCTGGGGCCGGTGAGCCGGGGAGGGCGGGGAGGGAGGTGCCGGGGTGGCGCTTACCCCTCGCTCTGCAGCGCTGCCATGGTGCCGCGGGGTCCCCGGTCCTGCGGGGCCGGTGGGTGACTACGCGGCCACCTCCCGCCCGGCCCTTTTATCCGCCCCTTCCACCCGCGCCCGGCTTCCTGGAAAACACGTGACCCTTTCGAAAGTGAAAGTGTCGCCGGTGGCCACCCCCGCCGCGGGGGTTGGGGGTGGTGGGGTACCACCCACACCGGTCCCCTCCGGGTGCCAGCGATGCGCCCGGGGATGATGCTCTGGCGTCCTCCCGTCCCCGCCCCCCCGCACCGGGGGATGCATCTGCAAAGCCCTGAGCAACCCCCTCGCCAAATTAGTAATAATTAAAAAAATAATAATACCGCTTTAGACCTTGTCCTGCACCGCGGCGGGACGCAGACCTGGGTGGGCACCGGGCAGGATCAGCCCCTGAACTGGGAGGGCCGGGGGGGGGGGAGCAAAACACCCGTGCCCCCGTGCTGGGGTTGCTCCCCACGGGCTGTTGTGACCCCCAAAGGGCTGGTGCGGGACGGCTGCGCCCCGAAACTAAACCACGCGGGTTTGCGGGGGGCAAAGGGCAGGTGGAGACACCTCGAAACACTCGGACTCAGCCCAAAAGCAGCCGTGCCCACAGCCGGCGGGGCTTTCCAGGGTGCAGCGGCCACGCAGCCAGGGCTGGCAGGGCTCGGCCTCAGGGCTGGAAACCCCCGTGCCATTTATTTATTTATTATATTTATTTTAATCCTTCTCTTTCAGGCTGCCTTGGTTTGCATGCTAAGGGCATGCTATTAAAAAAAAACAAAACCACAACAAACCAACAAAAAAATAAAAGCAAAACCCAGGAGGGCAGTGGGCCCGGGCCACTGAAACCAGGAGCCGGTTCTCCTGGCACTCCCTTTTCCCATAAAGCTGGGGTGCTCCCAGGCCTGGCACGGCGCCCGGAATGCCAGGTTGAACACCCACACAGATCAGTGTTGGAGCACCAGACCGCGGCAGGAGAGGGGCCGGGAGCTGCCTCGGTGGGATGTGGGGACTTCTCGGGACGCTACACGGGCATCAGGAGCATCTCCGGCCCCGCTGTCCGGCCTGGTGGCACCGCCAGTTTACGCAAAAAAAAAAAAAAAAAAAAAAGTTTAAAAAAGGAGGAAAGTCAACCCTGGGTGGTTCAGGGCCAGCATCACCCTTGCAGGGTGCACCCCACCCCCCCCGTGGGGCTCCCCCCCCGCCCTGCCGGCCCCCAAAAGCAAGGCAGGGGGGAAGCAGGCAGCGGGGGGAGGGGGGTCCCGGTGGCCAGTGTATGGCAGCAGCATGTCCCCCCCCACCCACAAAGGGGAAGCAGCACCCAGCTGGGGCTACAGCTGGTTTCCAGTAAGTCGGGTCCTGGGCACGGCCGACTGTGATGGAAAATGGTCCCCCTGGACCTCAGACCATCGCAGTGCGGGTTATGTCAGTTTTTTTGCATTAAATTAGAAGAGAATTAGGGAATAAGCATGATACGAGGCAGGTCACCTGCGGCACAAGCACTCGCCCTCGTTGCTCATCCTTGAGCTGATCTGAGCTCTGCAGGGAGCAGTAAAACAAACCAAAATCCTCCAAGATTTGCAGTTTTTACAAATTTATTACCTAAAGCCTAAAGTGATGGTCATCGGGGCTGAAGCATGGGATTTCGGCCTTCTTCCCTCTACACTTCTTGCTTTTGAAGAAATTTCGCCCTCTTTCCACGAACATCTCCCTACTGCTTACTAGGAACTCCTGCGTGGTTTTCCAGGACCTTGCCCTTTGTTTTTCAGGAAATTTCCCCCTTCCTTCCTAGGAAATCCCCCTATTGCTTACCAGGAAATTTCCCTGTCAGGTGGCAGGGTATTTCCCTCTCATTGCTTTCTAGGAAATTCCTCCTTACTTCCTGGGAAATGGCGTTTTTGCTTTCTAGGAATTTTCTCTCTGCTTATAGGACTTCTATTGCTTTCTAGGAAGTTTCCCTATGACTGGTGCTCCCCAGGAAGCAAGAAATTATTCCCCAAGAAATCTCATTCTTCCTGCCCAGGAAGTTTCCCTTTTGATTTCCAGCAATTTGCTTTTTTTGCTTTCTGGGAAATTTCCCCCTCTAGGAAATATCACAGTTACTTTCTTAAGAAATGTCACTTTTGCTTTACAGGAATTTCCTCCTTGCTTTCTAGGAATTTTCCTCCTTTGATTTCTAGGCTATCCCCCCTCTGGCCTTCAAGGAAGTTCCCTCATTGCTTTTGACAAGTTCCCAGAATCTTTTCCTCTTTGCTTTCAAGGAATTCCCCCTGGCGCTCTCAGGGAAATTCCTCCATCGTCTTGCTGTAAATTTCCCCTTCATTTTCCATGATATTTTACTGTAGCTTTCTAGGAATTCCCCTATTGGCTTCCACAAAATTTCCCTTTTGCTTCATAGGAAGTTTCCCCCAGGGCTTTAGGAAATTTCCTCATTGTGTTCTAGGAAATTCCATCATTCCATGAAGCCATGACAGGGGTGTATGGCACCACCACCAAAATGTATTTAAGGGCAATAAACACCACAATGCCCAAAGAAACTGGAGCCGCAAGAGCCAGGGTTGGGACAGGGCTGACATGGGACAAGGTACAACAGAAAAGGGGCTGGGGGGGTGGAGGACCCTATGCCAGAGGGACCAGGTAGGACACACAAGGAGTTAAGCCCATGCTGGTTGTTGTCCCCTGCCCAAGGGACAAGTGGCACCGGCAGGGAGGGGAGCAGAGGTGTGTTTCTGTGTATTTGTTTACTTTCATTTCTCAATACTGCAATCAATACTTATAGGTTTCTGTTAATCGGTGATTAATTAAGTTGATGGGAATTCTCCCATTTTAAACTCTTTATTTTTTTGGCCAGCTGCACCCTGCCTGGGGGACTCCCGCGGGGCCACAGTCACTACCCCCTGCCACCTCCCCATGCCCTCCTGACTCACGGACTTCTCCGAGCAGCTAGAAATCAGCCCCTGAGGGCACCAGCTCCAACGTGGTGGAAGAAGAGCTGGAGGTTTCATGAGGAAGAGTCAGTTTTACAAAGAGGTTTTTAAAAGCAGCCAAAAGGACAAGGAGAGCTTTCTCTCAACCTCAGCCCTTCACTGCACCACATTTTCCTCCAAATGTAACCCCAGAATACAAACCTGCACACACACACCCCCCCGCCCCCCACATCCCAGCTGCAAGCCACCCAGCTTCAGGAGGCCATCCTTGCAGGCAGAAGGGCAAGCAGAAACCCCACTACTTCTATCATCAAGGTTTCTTTTGAGGACCCTCCTTGTAAATCACAAAGCAGCAAGGAACGGGGCACCTTAAAAAAAAAAAAAAAAAAAAAAAAGAATCTTTCTCTTTTAATCCACCCAAGGGAAATCCAGAGCAAGAGCAGCATCACAGCACTACACACAGCACAGACATCTACCATCATCTTTGCACAGATTCCTTCCCAGATACACAGAGAAGTCATTAAGGAAAAAAGAAAAATAAAGAAAATTATTCACATATGCAAAGTGACAAGTAACAAAAGAGCTACAGAACAACTTTTTTGAAGAGAAAAAGGACACATCAAGGAAGAAGGCCCTCAACAGACAGATTTTGCAAAAACCTAACCCAAGAACATTAAAACAGAGGTGGTTTTCTTTTAAACATTAAAAACAGGGATTTTTTTTTTAATTAATTTAAATATACATTTGAAACATAAACACCAAGCAAGCGCCTGGAGAACAAAGCAAAAAGGAGGAATGAAAAGTGAATTCGACCAGTTTCATTTAAACACCAAAGTCGGGTGGATTGCACCAAGTGGAATAAATAATGGAGAAGATCACACTGGGTTGGTAGATCTCACACTTAAGATCGTTTAAACTAGAATTAATTACACAGCCCAAGAGAGTACTGAAAGGGGAAGTCCTCTGACAAGTGATGTCAGCCAGGGCAGCGTCCCTTTGACAGAGCAGGTTGTAGGTGTGGATTTGGCCCCTGGCACCCAGCAACAATCACCACCCCGGAAGCGAGCGGGATGACAAGTTTTTGTGATCTAGAGGACTCGACCCCATAATCATCAACACACACACAGCTCCTCGCTCGGGGTGGAGGAACCCTCTGCCTCTTCCACACCGTCCGGCTCCAAAAACATCCAAGTCAAACATCAAAGCACAACTAGACCTCGTGTTTTCACCCTGCAAGGTGAGCACACAGGCGCGGCATTTCTAATGCAGCCTCCCGAGGCGGGGCACCGCAGAAGCGGAGCAGGCACCTCCTTTCACACACCTGAGGCCAGGCTGGAAAAAAAACTAAAAAAAAAAAAAAAAATTAAAAAAAAAAAATAAAATCAGCTAATCTATACCTGCGGCCACCATTTTATCACCCCAGGTGTGGGCAGCAGGCTGAAGGAATGTAAGTGGTTTCTTGTTGTTTGGTTTTCTCTCCCCACAATCCCTGCATTAAAAAACAAAACAAAGCAAAACCCCAACCAAAAAAAAACCCGAACGAAAATAACTTGATCCCAAGTTCCTCTCCCTCCCCTGCCTGTAGCCAAGCAGTGAAGCACCTTCGGACACTTGTGTGATCCCACAGACATGTTCCCTACAGAGCAGATATCTCACCTCTGCACCGCACCTGGATGTGCCTGTGACAACTAGTTAGGAGGGACATCCCTTTGCTTTAAAACAAAAATAATTACAAAAATCAATAGTAACAATCCCCTTTCCCTTCCTCTGATTTCCAAGAAGTTCTTTTAAGTCCAATTTGGTTTTGAGAAAGGGAGATGTGAGAGTTTCCAGGCCAAGGAACTTGCCAGATCCAGCATCACCCCTGCTGTGTCTCCGGCGGCGATGAGATGAGCCCCTTTTGTGCAGTGCCTGCTCTTGACCCGGGGCCAGCAGAGCCGAGGAGGGGCTGAGGGGACACAGCTGCCCCTCCAGCTCCTCCTCAGATAGCTGGCTACTCCAGGACAAAAGAGGGGGACTGGGGCGGATGGAGGAGGGTTGTTATTTCTTTCCCATCCCTCTTCCTCCTCGAGGCTGGGAGGAGATTTCTGGGTCTGCAAGCCCAGTCTGTGCTTACCAGTGTCCTTAAGAATGACAATTTTTTTTTTTTTTTTAAAAAAAAGGGGAAAGAGAAAACAAAAAGATATGCATAATTAGGTGTTGTCCGTGGAAGGAGCGGGAGGGGGCAGGCTCCAGACTGAGACAGAAAAGGGACTCTCTCCCTCCCTGCGTTTGCTCGTCTGGAGACCACATCCCCTCGGCATCTCTGCACGAACTCTTTGTGCTGTTGCTCTGACATCAGTTGACACAGATGATGAACACGGGGAGGAATTCAGCGCTGCAGAGGGCAGGAGGGCACACGCAGGCGCGCCAGGGCTAGGCCCGGTGCTTGGGGAGCATGTCCAGCAGGAACTCCGCAATGCCGATGAAGTAGACAACTTGTGCAATGCCGAAGAGAGGAGCAATGACCAGGGCTCGGCAGTACGCCCCTTTCAGGAAGGCCATGGGCCCTTCCTTCTGCCAGATCTTCCTGGGGGGAAATGGATAAGACAGGTAAGTGCCCATCCCACCCCTCCACCACACCAAGAGAGCCTCTGGCCATGCCCTGGCTTTCTGCCTCCCTCCAGAGACTAAATCCAGGCAAGCACTGTCACCTGGCACTGCCTCCACAGCAGATCATCCTCCATCCCTCATGTTCTCCGTGAATGGCCATGCAGCAACATGCCCCATCCCTATGTCTGGCCAGGAGTGTCTGCCTGGGTCTGGATGTCCAGCTAAGACAACCCCATGCTTGCATCAAAAGGTGCCCCCTGTTCAAAAGCTGAGGCCAACTCCACCCTCAGTACGGGACACAGCCAGATGGCAAGAGACTCTGGCTATAACAGCAATACAGAAGCACAGCACCAGTGGTTTGAAACTCCCTTCATGTTCTGAAGCAGCCAGACCACAGTTTAGTAAGGGGTCAGAGGAGAGCGCGGCTGGGGACAGCCCACTCAGTGCTCCTGCAGCCGCTGTTCAGAGCGGCCCCGGGAGGGCTACGAGACTTAATGCTGTAGGATTTTCAGACAAGGCCTTGGGAAATACAACCACAGCATTGCCTCCCTTTGCAGAAATAAAATCTCAGCGTTATGACTGTTCGGGTTTGGACAGATGCATTTAAATATAAATACTATATTTACCTTGCTCAAAATAGGAGGAAGTTCCTCTTTTATATACCTATATATATGAACGGTATATATCTGGTCATAGATCTATAAATCTATATCCCTACAGATAGATAGATAGATAGATAGATAAAAGCACAGGTTTGGAGGGAACCCAAAACAGATAATCTGCTAGTTGGATCTAGAAGCTGCACTGACTGCCTGGCAGCAGCAGATATTGTACATCTGATGTGGTGGCCTGCTCCACAAGGAGTCTTACTTGGTGCAGTCCAGGATTCCTGAGTAGGTGTCCTCATTCACTCCTCTCTGCAAGGACTGCAGCCGCGTTTTGATCACTAGGGAGACAGGGAGACAGTGGTGAGCATTGGGAATGTAGCACACTCTTCAGTAGGCAAGAGCCACCCTGAGAATAAGGTCTTTGAAACACAGTCAAAATGAGACCACCAAGAACACGGACCATTTTCACGTATATATCAGCAAAATAGGGGAAAACAAACAAATGGATAAAGGAAAAACACAGCCACTCAAAACTTACACCTTCCCCTCACTGTGACCAAGGTTTCCAAGGCTGACTTAAGCTTTAAACGCTTCTAAATTCAGACAGCTTTCTGCAAAGTGGGAACTGATTTTCAAATACTCAACTCCTTCTGGAAGAAGTATCTAAAATATACAATGCTGCCTGTACATTTCTTCACACCTTGGAGCATGTGCAATGTTGGGGAGAGAGGAGTTACTTCCTGGTGTTTTTCACAGCAGAGAAACCAAGGTGGTATTTAAGGCAGATGCTGTGGAGCGGAAGAAAAGGCCGCAGATTTGAGGCTCCCCCTGGTTGTCCATGACCGTATGCATGTAAGTGGTCTGCATACTATCACTCCACATGGAAACATGCCTTTTCAGGAGCATGTTCACAGACTTTCCCACGAAGAATGACTGAAATGAATGACACCCTCTTCCTGATTTACCTAACAAGTACTGCAAACCTCTGTGCAAGCTGTGGCCAAAGGTATAGCTCAGCTACAGGAAACATTGTCTGAGCTGGAGTGAGCTCAGACAGCAGTGTACCTCCCGTACCTCCCTGTGTGCTCATGCTGCAAAGAGGCTGGCATGGTCACCCTCCTCCTCACCTAGCCCACTCATGGGCCTCTGACTCCTGTCACTTGGCACCAGGCCACCAGCACAGGCTACTTGGGACTTACCGTCACACGGATTGACAGCCACCGCAGCCGTACTGCCAGCCACACATCCGGAGAGGAAAGACACGTAAAACGGAGCCTTGACATTGGGGTCTTTCTGGCCCAGTTTGTTCAGGTTTGCAAACAGTGGGAAGTAAACAATGGAGAATGGGACATCCCTGCAGTGGGGAGGGAGGAAGGGGAAGAAAGAAGAACAAAGTCAGATGAGCAAAGTCAGAGCATGACACCAACAAACTGAGCATCAAAGGAAGGGCTGCAAGCATCACGCGTTGGCAGCACAGTCACAAGTGCAACCCAGACATCCCTGCTCTGCAATTACAAGGCAGACAGGAGCCGAAATGCAGCAGGGGCAAAACACACTCCACAAAGGACAACAGGCCCACGGGAGGCATACAGCCCCGCAGGGCCAATGGCCCCCCCCTCATCTTTCAACACTCAATCCCAGGACATTCAGAGGTCAATCGTTTTGTCCATTTTTGTTAATTACAAGAGGTTCATATTCTGTCCCCCATCCCACTAGGCATTTTTTTAGCTCTGCCTTTGTTAAAGCTGGAGGGAGGTCACTGTGTGAAAACCCAGGTAAAGAGTGACAAAGCAGGCACCAGTCCTTGCATCCAATATGCTCAACGGGCCAGAACCCGTTTCACACTCTGGAGACTCAGGCTGACAGTTCTGCTTTGCTAGCTCACAAGGACTTCTCTACAGTGTTAAAATATGGACCATGGGGGAGACAAAAACCTTCCACAGAACGCAGCAGAATTAAATCTTCCAGGAACAAAAAGGCAGCCTCCCTTGCTTCCCTGACCTTCCCTTCTTTAATGTGCAAAACCTGTGCATGGGAACCAAACCAAATCAAACACAGACCCCCTGAAGCCAATACACCCCTTTTGCAGGCTCATCCCCTGGATGGCTGGTGCTTTAGGTTCAAGACTAGGAACATGAGTGCCCTGTGCTCAAGCCCACGCCATCCTACCTTAGCAGCGTGGCTCCTAGGCCTTTGTAGAGTCCTGCGATGCCTTTGCTCCGCAGCAGCTCCCTTGTTATCTGTGTTGCCGTGGTGCGCGTTTCCACTGCTGGCTCCGCCGCCCCCGCCACAGAGGAAGAGGAGAGCTGGGCCTGCGCTGCCATCAGCTTCTTCTGTGCCGCTGGGGAGAAGCAGAGAGCGCACTGGTCTGCAAAATGCTCAACAGCAGCCTCTTGCTGCCCAGTGCCACGGGACGAGGAGGAAGAGGCACATCTCTAGCTGCACCAAAATATGCAGACTAAGGACAGCCAGGTGCCCTGCAAGGTTTTCCTCCCAGTCTACCCATCTCCCTCAGACTAAGACAACCCAGCTTGTCCCAGTCTCGGCTGCTGCCACACCACAACACTGTCTGCTGCACTCTCCTACCAACTGGTTTTACCTAAGCAGAAGCAGCCTGTCACACACAACCTCTGTGCTGCAGAGAAAAGGAGCAGGCAGATGACAGTACCTGCTTCCAGCTACGTCCCGGAGGCCCCGATAGGACAAACCAAATAGACATAATAAACAAGAGACCTTCAACAGTTCTGTTCTTTGCTTCCTTCCCTTGAAAGCAATCATTAACCTGGGGAGTTCCTCAGCCACATTTATAAACGCAACCTGGTTTCTCCCAGCCTTTTTCAAACCGATGCATTTCTGCTCTTTGGCCAGAAGATGGAGAGCACATCAACCTGTAGGCAATGCTCTGGCTGCCACAGGCACACCACGCAGAGAACAGGCTGTTCACAGCACCAAAAACCTCTTCTGAACCCTCAAACCATGGCTTAATTCCTTCAAGCATTTTAAAATAATACGCACAAAGGGGATAAGGTCTGCATTAAAAACAGCAAAGAGAGGAAAGAAAAAGTAAATCCATGATTATTCATGAATGCTACATCAAAGGAGAGATTAAAGGACAAATTGGCCCGTTTTCCAGGAAGGGCCACAAACATGGTATCTAACAGTGTCATGCCAGGCTCGTGGGGAACGAGGCCATACCCTGGGCTGACCTCTGGAAGAGATTAAGGCGACAGCAAACAGCTCTTTTCCCCAGTCTCCACACCAGACTGGTCTCTGTTCTGACCAGAAACGGCACATGGTGTTTCAGCCAGAGGGCTTGCACTCCCTCCTGTCTCTGCCTGCCAGCTCGTGCCCACCGCCCTGAAAGCCTGACCCCAAACCTCTTCCAAATCTAGTATGCCAGGAGAATTTTATTTACTGCTTCAGCTGAGACAACTACTGCTTTTGTCAGGAGGAAAAAAAACAACTAAAAAGCAGAGAGTAACAAGGGAGACAAGTCAATTGGAAAGGACACATCCCCTTGGGAAGCTGTTAGGCAGGTGCTTCAGAGCGGCAGAAGACAGAGAACAGACATCAGAAAACATGGAGATGGAGGAAGCACTACAGGAAAAGCACTGGCGGATGCTAATCTGTTCTTGGGTGCACAGTAACTAACAAGTTTTAATCCTCACAAGCTGACCACCCAGTCATCTTTCCTCTGTCTCTCCATCCACAGCATTTGCTGTTTCACTTGCCAAGCCTATTGCCTTGAGCAAAAAAAAAAAAAAAAAAAAAAATCCATCACCTTTTGTAACTGCAAAGCCAGATGAGCAAAGAGTGGGGGGAAATGAGCTGGGAAGAGGAGAAAATTCCGCTACAGCCTGAGATACCTCTGACTTGGGAGACCAGGTGGAAGGTTTTCTCCACTCATTCCCTCCCCTCTGCCTTGACAGCCCAGTCCCACCCCCTTTCCCCCGCCCGCTCAGTCCACAGGGAAGAGAAGCCCACGTACCAATTCGCCCCGCATCCTGCAGCTGGATTTTGAGCATCTCCATGGGAGTGGTGACAATCACCTGGCAGGTACCTGCACCGCAGCCCGCCAGCATCTCCCTCAGCAGTGTCAGCTTTTTCCTGCCCGAAGAAAAGAGAGAGAGAGTCAGTCAGAGGAGGTGGCCTGGAGTAACACTGGAGCAACTGGATTCAGGGACTCGGGGCACACTTCTGACCCTGGGGGTTACAGGACAAGCAGGCTGGGGGAACCTGCTAGGCTTGACAGTTCAGCATAGCCCAAGCTTGTCACCTCTGCCAGAATCACCTGGTTTGCAGGAAAAGACCCATTTTTCCCCCAGAAACAAAACATTCAGAAAAAGTCCCAAGCCCACCCAGAACAGCCCCAGACAAGAGCACACAACCACCTCCATCCCCAGGGAGAGAACGGCAGCGCTCTTCCATCCCAGCATTGCCCCCAGTCAGGGCACAGCCTTCAGAAAGAATATCGCTTCAGAGGGCAGCAGAGGACCCGAGTATTAACGGGGATAAGCAGCTTTCCTTCTGCCAGCCTAGTCCTTTAAACACATTCAACAACCCCATAAACAAGCAAACAGAGACCACAGGGCAAGGAGGCAAAGGGGAAAAATATTCAAGTTGCTGCTTTGGAGTTCTCAGACAAAAGTAAAATAAATAAACAGCAAACATGAGAGTCAGTGAGGCAGTTCCACTGCAGCTCGGAACTTCTTTACCTCATCAGCCTTTCCAAACCTGAAAAAAGTGGCCATTGCACTAAACTGGTCTTGCCTAAGGGATGGGATGGACCCCCGGCACTGCATCATTGTGCATCCTTGGCACTAGAGAGCAGGTATTATCAGCAACATGTTCTTGCCTAACAAAACGCAGCAATTCATAGGTCCCTCCATCCCAAAGCCACGAAACAGCCCAGCTAAGACTAAAAAGAGGAACTCAGGATGCAAATGCTCAGAAAGCCTCAATTTTTAGAAACTGATGAGATTTTAACCTGTAAAAAATCTCACCCTTCAGCACCAGAAAACACTGACTTGATAAAAAAAAAAAGCCTCTGATCTTGTCTTTTCTAAAAGGTGGGGCGGGGGGGAGCGTATATAAATCACACAGCCAGAGGCAAAGAGCCTCCTCTTATTTCTGTTTTAAATACAAGTACTATTTTTACTCTACCCAGCCCTGCTCCTGCAGCAATACCTCATCTTAACCTACTCAAGGCGAGCCCCCAGACTGTGGCAAAAGCAGTCCCACAATGATAAGCCCTATTCCCTTGCAAAACCAAGCCACACTCCCTTACTGGGGGGTTCACAAGCACGCACACCCAGCAGAGCTGTGGCACTGTGGGCCAGCAAAGAAGTTTCAGTGCCAACCCTATAGGAAAGGGAGAGGAGATATGCTGTAATCCTGCTGGCCCACCATGTCAGCTGGGCTGATTTCTCCACCTCTCATCTTCTCCAGGGAGGGTATCAGAGCAGGGGATTAGAGGCGCAGAGCCACAACGGAGATTACCAGCAACTAAATATAGAGCTCTCCTGATAGTCTGAAGGGAGGAACGTTTCACGCTCTCCCCTTTCCAAATTCCCCTATAGATGAGAAGCTGTAAGGAACAATCCCTCACGTGGAGTGACGGACACTGAAGCATGCACGGCAAGCTTTTCTGGAGATATGCAGGTATCAGGGTGTGCAAATCCAGAGGTCCCCCCCAGCACTGATACCTGGAGGTGGCCAACTTGTGGCTCTTGGGTGGCCCGAAGCACAGTGCTAGTCTCTGTGCTGCTGAATGCGGTCAGCAGGAAGGCTGCACAACTCCTAGCCCAGCCATGGGAGGATGTAAACCTCCCAAAGGAGCTAGCTCCCAGTCCCCCTCTACGGCACAACAGAGCATCTCCCACTCTACCAAGAGCCCTGGAGCATCCCTGGAGTACCTGCCTCCTGGCTGTCATCCAGAGTGACCACTTCGATACTCAGGTCAAAAGATGAAGATGACCTGCCCTATGTGTTCATATGTGGACCATTACCCCAGCCAACAAAAGTCAGCCTGGACTCCATGGAGCTATGCCAGTGTGACCCAGCGAAGGACTTATGTGCGTGGGTGTATTTTAGGGATGTCAAACAGGTACATCAAAAGCATCTAGAACAAGGGCTCTCAGCTTTTGGTTTGCATATTCTAGGAATTAGGGGGAGGCCAAGAAAAAAAATAGCTTAAGATAAGCAAACCTTTTGTCAGAAGGTTTAAAATTTGCCATACAGAGCAAATTCCCTTTTCAAACTCCCTTTGTAAAACCTTACCTGCACATGTGCAAAACCTGCACATAAAAGGAGTTTGAAAATGGTTCATCTCCAGATGACAAAGGGGTTTAAATATTTAAGGCACCACAGGCCTTATCCTCTGGTTTAAAAACTGGCATAGCTCAACTAATTTCAAAAGCTGGAACACCATCAAGGATCTGGTCCTACAAACGCAGAAACCACCTTTTATCACAGCAAGAAGGTGTTAAATATAACATAGACACAATAGCCCCAAATTCTGCACTGGCAGAAATCAGTCATTACACTTTTTAAACTGACATACAATTAATTACTGACAAATCAACGTCAAATGGGAAGGGGAGAACATTCATGCTCAATCTAAGAGTTTCAAACTAGAGCTGAAAAATAAGCAAGTTAAAAAGGAGGAAGCAGAGGTTTATGGAGAGCTTTTCAAGAGCAATGCATCAGTCCAAAGTTAGGATCTCTGAAAGCACTGGTATATTGATGTCACATGGGAGCAGAGTAGGACTTTTTTCAAGTTTATGAAAAATCTCAACCATGTAGAAGTTGACTGTGTTTGGGCAGGAACCAAAACCAGACATTCTGGAATAAGGATGACAAGATTTCCAAAGACAGGAAATCATTGACCTAAGGAAACATCCATATGAAGCAGTGTGTTCCCATTTACTACCCAAGAGGCTACTGTCCCCAGCTTGGACATCTCACTCAAAATAACCTCTGCCTCTAGTCTGTCAACCCAACAGATTGTAGAAAGTTCCCCAGGTTTCAAACCAGAGAGAGTCAGTTGCTTTCAAACAATTTAAATAGTGGGTCTTTGATACGGATTAGGGGAGCAACACGCAGGAGGTGTCCTTCAAAGGGAGGGCAACCTGTCTGCCACAGCCACACGGGGACATGCACACAAACTGCCAGTCAGTCCCTTTAACCCAACCCCTGATCTTCCAAGAGGGAACAACAAGCTCCTGCAACCACACTTCAGAAAAGCTGGAGCTATGATGCTGAGAAACACAAAAGAAAGTAAGTTCCCATTACAAGTTCCCTCTCGCTTCTAGTGCCAGCGAAAAATGCTTCAGACAAGCAAAACAAAACACAGATGTGGGACAGATCTGCCTCAAAGTAATGCCACCAGCAACCCGATCTAGTGGGAGGTGTCCCTGCCCGTGGCAGGGAGGTTGGAGCTAGATGATCTTTAAGGTTCCTTCCAACTCTAACCATTCTACGATTCTATGAGATGTTGCTCTGGCAGACATTACTCCAGGTATGGTACAACCTGCCTCTGGCTGCAGGAGCTCTGTGTTGCATGTTTGGACTAAGTCAAGAGAAAGGCGATTCTGTGTCTGCACCCATTATATCAGGTTTGCCCTGGCAGGAGATCCCAAGTGTTTTTTTTCCAATACAAATGTCTGTGGAAGTGAACAATGGACAGGGCAACACGGCTGGGCATGCTGAACACGGACATAACCCGTTTTTTGTCCCAAGACACATGCCTGGAATACACCCTCCTGGGTCTATTCTGTGATTAAACAGCCCATCTCTAGCTCCATCTAGATTAACAGCTGAACGTGCATTTACTTTCTGGCTGACCTTTGATATCTGTAACTTCAATCCACTATAATTCCCTGAGCCTCTGTGTGCTAAATAAAAGATTCCCCCCCAGACAGCTATCCCTGAATAGGCACAGTGAGATTATCAGCTCTTAACTGGCTCTTTCTCTAGGGGAAGGGTTGGATTCCCCCACCTACAAGTCCCAGTGGGTTGGATGAGGGTTATCTGCATTGAAGAAGTGTCTGGATATCCAGTAGATAACTACAGGAGATGCTGTGTTGGCCCAGAGAAAAGACCAAAGCACACCGTATGCAAGGAGACACTGCAGCTCAGCATCAGGACTAGCGGCAGCATCCCTCCTTCCTAAATCAAGAACCTCCCTTTACAGACTGTCTATGAGCATTTTGCAGCTAAAGGATCAACCAGGCCATGCAATGGCTACTTAAACAGATGCCACTGAAGAGATGGTCCACGTATTTTAGGAGAGCCTGAAAGAGGAGAAGATGAAGGAAGGAGCCCTGGAGAGACGTATCAGCTGGGACGGCAATGGAGAACAAGCTCAAGTCTCCCCATCTGCATAGTAGAGAAGGAAAAGTGCCTTCCTTGTCTCAGGATTTCAGTTGGCTATTTCTCTTCTCTGAGCAAAGCTACAAGGCAGGGGGAAGCATAAAGGAAGAAAATTTGTTGGCATCAGCAAAAACACAATTAACGCAATCGTGCTGGTCTTCTGAGCTGCTAAGTCAGCAGATTGCCAGCCTTTGCTCCAGAACAGCAAACAAAATGAAGGTCAAGATCAAAGAGGACAGGAAAAGCAAGGGCATAACACACCTTGGACAGGAGCAGCAGGAAACTCATCCAGGGACACTACAGAGTTTTTATGAGCCAGAAATCGCTTTTATAAGAAGCCATGAGACACTTTTTACCACAGCCAAGGCAGAGTATTTAACCAAGAACCTGAAAAATTAACAGCAAAACCTGGGAAACCCATGCCAAACACAACAGCTATCTGGCACTCAACACTTTGGAGATAAACGTGAAACCTTGTAGGACACTTTAAAGGGACTGGTTTTTTATGAAGTGTTTAATACCCAATTTAAAGAGGACATAAGAAGTAGGCAATACTTACATCTATCAAAGAGGCTTCACACACTGAGCACCCAAAAATTCAACAATGTACTTTAAACGCATGCTGATGTACTACCGATTTAAATCACTTTCTTAGCTTCATACCCAAGTGCTTCACATTCAAGTGCTTCACTTAACCCCCATGACTCCTCACATCCTCTGCTCTATTTTAACAGCAGCTGTGAGATCACGGGTCTCTCAACACATCCAGCTTCAGAAATCCAGAGGAGAAAAAAAATCCCATCTGTTTCCAGCCGCCTGAAGGTTCGAAGTTCCCCCTCTCTCGCGTCCTGCCTTCCCCAGCCACGTGGTCCAGCCAGCACAGAGTGCCACAGGAACAAGGACCTAGCTGAAGACTCTTCTATGGGTCACATCTTTTACTACTTCTCCTGAGAACTGCATGGGCCACCAGGCCAAAATCGTCACAAAATAATGTTTGATCTTTATTGCCTTTCTCTATCAGGGTCATGAGGTGCCCTTCAGGTTTTTCTGTATCCTGGTTTTCCTCCTTTCCTCCATGGCATAGCAAGGGGATTTCCATCACTCACACAACTCACCCCAGGCCTCCCTTGTTCCTAAAATGACCGGGACACCTTGGGAGGACCAACACAGTTTTGTTTCCTCATGAAACAAGAAGCTGCAGCAGTAGGCTGTCATAATGGTCTTGACATCAAAATAGAAACAGGCAAAGAAGCAGAAATCAAGCCCCATTAGCCTGTAAGCACGCATCCTTCCTGCATCAAAAGGAGGGGAAAAACATTGTACAGGCAGGAGTGACCCCCTGAGCTAGTCCCATGGGGGAGAGGGCTGCAGGAACAGACATCTCCAGACTCAAGGAGATGGGTGCACCAACAAGGGCATGAGATCCCACTGCCACAATATGCTACCTCCAGCAGCATCCAAGATCACGGCCAGGGAAAAGGGAGTCTAGCACAATTCTACAGTGATACATCCCCAAAATAGCCTCCCAGCAATTTGCAGCCAGGAGCTTCCTACCACACAGGTGTTGTTTTCAGTCAGGCCTTTCAAAAACAGGCTTTATGCCACTTTTTTTCCTAGCATTTTAAAAGCAAGTTCATTTCAACACTAAGTTTCTCAAAGGATAAAAAAAATAAAAATAATGCACACTAAAAGTTGTGTAACTTGAGGCTGTTTTGGGTCATGCTGGATTTGCCACACTCTCTCTGGTCCACGCGTGCTTCTTCCACTTGCACACAGAAGACACGCTCAGCATATTTTAATCAGCAAATACTGACAGAACATGCACGTTTTATCAGACAGGGATCTCCAATTCATGCAACACATCTCGAGCAAAGCACTAGAAGCTTGGCAACAAAGGCATTCAATGTCAAACAGGTCTAGAAGACTCTTCCAGCTCCGAGCCAGAAAAGCACCAGAGCATCCTTTGGGATGCTGGCCTAAGAGCACAGCATAGTATGAATGTATAGCAGATAGTTTGGCTTGTGCAAAAAGGACTTTGGTCCTTTTTTCAGTATCATGTTGCTGCTCCAGGTCACTGTAGTGCCAGTCCCATCAGCGCATGTGTTTTAGGAGAACAGAGTGTCTCACTCCTGGCAAAACTCTCTAGCTCTTTATTCTGAATCAAGCACAGCACAACATCCATGTCACGTGTGGATCTGCCAGGAACCCAGAAGTCAAACGGGAAGAGGTCTGGTGAAGACCTCAGCTGCTCATGGAAACAGCTGCATCCCACTTACCCAAACACCCGCTCAAAGCCCACCTCAGCACTGAGAGGCAGACACACACATTTGTCCCATGAGGAAGTCTTTACCTCTCATAGTGTGTGGCAGCTTGGCACCCTTTCATCTTCCCTGTACAACATACTAAGCCCTCACTTCATAAGTGGTGGCAAAGAGCTAGCTGTGCTCCTGTCTACTGCAGTATGCCAAGGCCCGCCACGTTGTCTGCTGCACGGATCAGACCCACATCTTGGTAGAAGTGAGGAGCAATGAGGACATCACCACCTCCCACTGTCTGAGCAGAGCGCAGAAGAGACACTATTTGAAGAGACAGAAAATCACAAACAGCTGCGAGCTGATGAGTCACACAGACATATGTTCGCTGCTACTTTAAAAGACTCCAGAACAAAAAAAATTAGGTACATGAAAAAGAGATCCTCAATCTGTGTCAGTCCACAATCTCCACTGAAGTTGTCAAGCTACTGATCTGCAGCAGTTGTGACTGACGTGGTATGTTATGGAAAGTTGTTAAACCAAGTAATTGTGGGATAGTCTTGCATTTTCAGTGAGGCTTTGCCCCATCACTGCTGATGGGAAGAGTCAGGATCATAACCCAAGCAGGCTGTTTTCTAACTACTATCACTGAGGAATGGAGAGAGTGCCCTTCACTGTCTGTCTCTGGAGAAAGGTCTTGGTCTGAAGGGAGACACAAGCGTTCTCCAATTTGCAAGGGAAATATCTTGGTGAAAACAGCATGAAATATTCGAGGTCCAGCCCCTCTCAACTGCTTAGCTATCAGCTTTTACTCACATTTAATTCACTTGCAAGCTAAACAGATAGTTTTATTCCTTCAGCATTTATTTGAAGGTCAGCTGCAAGTGCCCTTTGTCAATTCAGATTCACCATCTCTCTAAAACTATTTTCAAGCTGCAAAAGGACAAAAGGGATGCCAAGTTTGGGGTCTACAGAACTTGACTTGCCATCTGTTCAAGCCAGAAAGAGCATAACAGCATCCAATAGGGTGCTGAGGACAAGGGTCCTCCCAGCAGCTGTCTGAGCAGTGATCAGTGCCATTGGGTTCCTCTCAAATATTCTGCGTACAAATTCTGGATCTGCTAACCTTGGCTTAGATCTGGGACTATTTTTAGGAGCTCAAATAAAAAGCAATCATGCAGTGGAGTGCTTTTCACTTCCCATTTTAGACATTACATCCTTAGCCCGAATGTCATCACCAGCTAAGCTGTTCAAGGTCAACTCATATTTCAGTCATCACATCACCCCATTCCACCTTTGCCCTGATAACTCATCAGACTTGTCTCAAGAGCCGGTGTCTTTTAAGTGGAACGTGAAAGGTCTGCACCTCCTACTCACCCGTCTTTGGAGAGGTGATGCCGGAAGAAGTCATTGGCTGCCAGTTTGATAGCCTTTTCTGGTGTCACTAGAGTCAGGTTCACTGCAGCCCCTGGGTAAGGAAAAGAGGAAGAGAACATTCTTTATTCTCGTTGGAGAACGAGAGGAAAGAAACCACTAACTGGATCTTTCAGGAACGTGTTGTAAACTCCTGCTCAAAACCAAAGACTGATGAAGGAGAGCTCCCAATGCCCCAAAGGGGTTTAGAAACATGAAACACCACTGGAAATTAATGGGATTTCTGCTTTCCAACACTTTGGGTTTTTTAAAACATCCCCTGACGTGTTTCTACTCCATTTGCAATATGATTTTTGTAATTTCTTCAGCTTCACTACTACCTCCCACCATGCATACACGCATCCTCCTCTCTCATCCAAGGATGCATTCCTATGAATCCAGAAGGATGCAGATCAGACCTTCCAGATAGGAGTACAAGTTGGATTAATAACCAGTCCCAAGACTTTTGCAAATATTCTGTGATGCTGAGAAGCAAAAGCCCCACACCCCACCTTCTTGCTAGTGTCCCTGACCCACCACCACCAAAAGCAGAGCAGCTTGTTTACCAGGCAGCCCAGAAGAGGCAGAGACACTGAAAGTCCTGGAAGCTGGTTGAAGTCAACTGGCTCATCTGCACAGAAGCCAGCCAGCTCTTGACCAATCCCTGGAGTTAACTGGCTTCCCTTGTATATCACCACTGGGTGTCACCCTCAGAACAGCCACCGTTGAAGAGGCTTTTGGTCCAGCACAAGCTGCAGCGTGCAGAAATTCCCCTCTGAGCACCATGGCAAGGCTTGCTGGGGGACCTGGGGTGTAAACAAGCCATGGCTCCCCCACCACACGCTGGGATGCCCTTTTGTCAGGAGCAACAAACAGCAAATCCCTGTATTGTGCTTGCTACAATGAAAAGGTCTACGTGTCCTGGCTGGCTGCTGTGGGCCATGGACATCGGCATTAGTGTGATGCAGTGGCTGGGAAGGCAGCTTTCAAGCTGCCCTGGGGGAAATGGGGTGAGGGGAGGACCAGTCCCTTCTGAGCATACTGGGCTTTGCACCATTAGATTAATGGTCCAGAATATTCTCCTCCCTTTAAATCTTATGGCTCAAAATGTCCTCCAGTAGATGACCACAAGCTCTCCCTGCCTGCACTGAAGCATGCTGAGCTCAAAGCCGTCCAGAGGAGCTTTGCTTGAGACTTGCTAATGGCCTCTGAACACCTTTGCAAGGACAAAAGGTGTATCTTTGCATTTATGCTTGCTATAGAGATTTAAACAACTTGTCCCAAAGCTCCATTTTCCAAAGAGAAGCAGACAGAGAAGCCTGTGCTCCCACTAGGCTCTGAAGACCTGCTGGGGTTCATTTTCAGGAGGTTTGAACACAAGTTGACCGGAGCTATAAAGGCTCAACACACCTAAAGAAGAGCAACTCAGTCCTCTCTTGCTGAGGATGGACTCCCTTTTCTCTAAAAATTACTAAAGAATTCCTAAATTACCCATGGAAAGACATAGGTTTAGGGGGACTTTCCTCAGATTAGGAAGCAAAGTCACAACTGGGACTTCTCGGACCAACACAACTGGGACCAGGACACGGGAATCCTTGGCTCTACATCCTCTGCTCAGAGGACACAGCTCCATCATGAAGGAAATTTCAGCAAGAAAGAGATAGCCTTTGCTGGGCTGGGCACTTTTCCCCCCGCTTCCAACTGCCATGTTCAGGTTTTGCAGAAAATAGAGAGTACCACTGCCTTGTAGCAAGCTAAGCCAATGCATTCATTCCACACTGGCCATGACATCCAACAAATGCCATTATCTTCTACAGGAGCCAAATTAACTAGCCAGGGAGCAGGGCAACGTGCTCACACTCCTGGGTTTTTGCAAATTTAAGTGTACCAGTGATTGTGCTGCTTCATTTCATGTGCTTCCTACACACCATGTTCCTCCACCATGGCTCTTGCATGTGATGAGAAGCCACACAGACATGACCCTCATGCTCTACCTCCACCTTTTAGTGTCAATAATATCAGGATCTACAAAGCAAACCCACACAGCCTGATTTTTAAGTGGAAGTGGTTACCCGTGAAGTGGTTCCTCGAGTGCCAAGTTGTTGACAACTTTAACCCCACTTCTAATGGCTAGAAATTAAAACACCTGTACATTACTGACATGCAGCGTGAATAACCATTTCCTTGGAAAAATAAGGAGAGAAAAGAAAAAGAATAAACCCGCTACTTTAAGAAAACAAACTCCAAAACTTCAAGCAAGAAAGGTAAGGGAGAAGTATGTTTCTACACGCTGACCTCTTCCAGGAACCAAGAGGCTTTCACAGCAATTGCTCCTTCAGTTGAAAATAAAGTAGAGGGTAAACACACACAATATACAGAGAAAAGTTAATGAACCTGGGTTTTCTCCTACTTCTTTGATATTTTCAGTAAAGCTGCTTAGCAGAGAATGGATAATCCCTGTCCTCAATAATCCATAACAGCTTCAATTCACCGGAGGAGGAGAAATTAGATACTTCAGCTGCTGGCTGTATGTTTTCCACAGCGTTTTCCACCTTTTTACAAAATCTCACAGCTCTTCAATTCTAGCTATGCTAATGACGATTTCCCTAATTAAAGCTAACCTTTGCCTATAGGCAACGCTACGTGTACCAGAAGTAATGACAGACAAACAGAATGCAAAAACAAATTGCAATTATTAAAAAATAGAAAATATTTTGAAAAGAAGTACAGAAGCACTACAAATCAAATAGAGGCAAAACCAGTTGTTTGCCAACTGAACTTGTAAGTGCTCTCTTCTCACTGAGCCTTGGGTTTTATATATATACACCACCAGCAACCTACATAACAGGGGAATTGAGTCATCCCCAGTGCCGCACTGGTACACGTGGGAGGTATTATTAGCAGAGGCCAGGGAAGGCTGCCACACTACTGCAGCTACCCTCCAAACGTCATCAACAGCAAAGGACACTTCCCCAGCCCGATCTAGGCCTTCGGCTCCCACCAGGGCGGCTAAATGGCCGGTCTGCAAACAGCAGTGGGACTTTCCAGGACACAATCCGGTCGGACTGTAGCAAGGAGCAGAGACAGCACTTCTCCAAGGTTTTGTTCCTCTGGTGTCCACATGGTCCAGGAGCCCACAGGCACCACGGATTCATTTGCTTGACATTATGTCTGAAGGCAACATGAAGTCATCCCTTGAGCACGGACAGGGCTAGACAGCACCACCCAGCTTTGAGGCAGTGCTGCTACCTAGATGTTACGGAAAAAAACATGAGGAAAAAAACTTCCTCTGCTTCCTCCCCCAAAATAAACCCAAGAATCCCTGTAACTTTTGGGGAAGAACTTGCGAGAAACGTTGGGATTGCCTTATACGTCATACAACTCACTATGGGCTACTCGTACAGAGCAAGGACTGTCTGCCCACACACACCCCTTAAGAGATGATTTGCAGGAAAGCATCCTACCAGCTCAAGCCTCTCGCCTGTCCACACTGAGGAGCTTTGACTCACACATGAAGGAAACCTGAAGTCACACAGTGGGGATGGCTGCGCCCAAGCAGACCCTTTCTGTCCTCCAACGGAGGCCAAGTGTCCTGCAGAGATGACTTATGTGCTTGTGACTCCTCCATGGGGCACAGCAACTGCCACTTTAGCACACATTAACATATAATCCTCCCAATTTCGGCTTAAAGGCTGAAAATAAGAGCTTGTGAGTCACACAGCAACTTCTGCTGGGGAGCTGGGACAGATGGAGGGAGCAGGAACCAATCCCACCACCTGATTTCCATCTTCCCCTGTCTGCAAGGCTGAGCAATCTCTTTACCTTTTTCCCAGAAAAGTACTCACATTCTTCACAATCTTGGATGTATTTTACCCACCCCCCACCTCCCCCAACCTTTCCCCAACAAGGAGGGAAAGGCTGTTAATGTCAGCTCACAAAATTGAGGCACAGAGACCAGGACTGCTGTACTTGGAAGACTCACCTTTGCACTCTGGCTATGCCGAAATATCTATGAATTTCTGGAAGGAGCTGGAGCTATTCACAAAAGCCCTCTCCAAACCCAGCTCCCCATTTAATAGTCAGAGATGACAAGTAAATTCAAGCCACTATCAGCTCCCTGAACAGAGGTTGTACAAAGTTAGAGGGACACAGACCAAGCTGACCAGACTCAGTATGGCTGGGAAAAGCAAGAGCTATACAAAACCCTCTGCACCCTTTGAGATTTCTGCTTGGGAGTGAAAAGTGACCTGGAGATGCACATCCCCTCCACCACCCTGCGCCTTACAGGACTGAGCTGTCTCTCCCAAAAGCCCTGACGGGTCCTACAGTCTCCCCTGTAAGTTTCCAGGAACAGCTTCTTCCTTCTGCTCCCCAGCAAGCAGCCTGCCACTGCATATTTACAGCCAAAGTTAATGCAGGCTCCTTTCTAGCTAGCAACACAGAAGCAGCCAGCTTCTGGGAAAAATCTAGGGGGAACACGTCACTGCTAGCATTGAAGATGGTGCTTGCCAGTGTTCCTCGGGGTTATTTGTCTTGTTGCCTGCTCCCAGGAAAGCTGGCGTGAAGCAGCCAATCCATCCCCGGCATTCACCCCACTCCCCCGAAACGCCCACCAGCAAGTTGGGCAAGAGACGCTGCCTCAACAGCCAGTGCCTGCTCCCAGTCCTGCCAGCCGCAGTGTCTGTGTTTCCTTAGAAGCTATGGTAGAAGTGGCAAAAGATGCTACTGCTGCCAACAGCAAGGCGCCAGCATCTCCGGACTCCCACTTGAAAAAACAGAGCAAGGACTCACATAATCAAAACAGTACTTCAGTCAGGCTTTATCAGTGAATGAGTGCCACAAAGAATGCTATCTGAACGTCTCAGAGATAAAAACTGCATATTCAGGCAATTGAATACCAGTATATAAAATGTACCAGAGTTCAGTGTCAACTAAGCCAGTGGGACTGTGCTGAAAGCCAAAAAGGTATTCCACTCTGCTACGAGTAAAGTCAGAATTTGGCCTGCTGTTCCCCTCTCCTCAAAATCTTTAAAAAACTTTCAAGGATTTTGTGTTTAAACTAGAAAAGGTGTAATGTCAATTGAGGAACTCATTGCTGCATCAGACAGCCTAAGCCAAGGAGCCAGGAGATTTCTTGCACATTAGCAGACAAAGACCAAACAGCTGAAGCTCCACCACGAGCCCACCTCCGATTTTCTTGCCACCCCAAAGAAGTTTTTTTCTGGGGGCAGGTTATTTTTCCATTTTTTTTTTAAATTGCAGCTTGTCTTAATGCTTGAACAGAGCACTCAGGCACACTTGAGAGACAGCTAGTTTTGGAGACAAGCTACTAACTAAATGGGACAGCAGGCCTGACTATGTTGGTGGTGGGCTTTGACATAAATTCAGTCATCAACACCAAAGTAAGACACTTCAAAAGGTTTGCTACTGCCTCTCTGACAAAAGTTACAGTGCCCAAGCTGGGAAACACACACATACGGTCCTGAAACAGAGTCCATCAGCTTCATCAGATGAACTTCAGTAAACAGTAAGGTTTAACACCAAAACAGCCATGGGGAGGACTCAAGCTCTCAATGGCGGAGAGCTGGGCAGACACCTGGTGTGGAGGAGTTTATTTTCAGAAACAGCTGCATCTTTCAACATCTTAGGGTATCGCTAGGTTATTGCTTTATATGACAGAAAATATTGGCTTTTCCTCCCACTTACGCACCAGCGCTTCCAACGCAAAAGCTGCGCTGTGCCTGACTCAGCTTTACTTACCTCTGTACATGCCAAAGTAACCTTCCGACCGAATTGTTTTAATGAGGCAGTCAGACCTGCAAACAAAACAGAGAGAGATAAACCACAGGAGCTCAAAGGTGGGCGAGAGCAGAGAAAAAACAAAACAAATCTCTTGGAGTGGTTTTCATTTACGACCTGTCAGCAAAACCCTGAGCTGAGAAGGTCAGCCATTGAATGCACCATTGTTCAGGCCTGAGTCCAGTTTCAGCCCTTAATACACCGGGGCTTTGAAACCCCCAGCTCACCCGGCACGCGCTGTCTGCTTTCTAGCAACACAAAAAGGAAAAGTGTCACTGCAAGGGCTGTTTATCCAGGGTGCCCTGTGGCAAACATGCATGAGATACTGTAACAAGCAGATCCTGATGCGCATATTTTTATTTCCCTTCCAGAACTGGATTTAAAGGGGGCCAAACCCCCAACACTGACTTGCTTGACTTACTCTGTGAAATTCGACACAAGGCACATAAACACTAGATGACCTGAACACTCGGTCATCTGTGACCTCCCACGCAGATTAAAGCACTTACTTTTAACACATCGGGTCCCACAGCAGGCAATGAGCACTCAGGCTCTTGCCCTGGGAAGAGTGCGGCAGGGTGCCATGGAGGCCCGCTCCAAGGGGAAAACTGTCACCTCCTTTTTTTCAACTACATTTACTGCAAATCGGAAAACTGTGCAGGGTGCCGGAATTGTCCAAAGCCTTTCAAAGGCACAGACACACACCTAACAAATCCAGAGCGGCAGTTCAGGAAGGCAGCGCAGATCCCCTGGCAGAGTTTCCCTCTCTGGACTAAAGGTTGCTTTGGGGTCTTTGGGAAGGGACAGGTACTTGCCATGGCCACAGGGGAAGGGAGAGGTGGACATGTACGCATGCATACATAATTAAGGAACAAAAGGCTCTTTTAAGTAGTAATAACGGAAGCATAGCTGGAAAACAAGAATACATTTCTAAGAGATTTGGCAACACAAGAAGTGAACTTCATCTCCGCTTTGTAGTAGGGCTGAGGCGGGAGAGAAGGAAACAGAGAGTTCCCTCGAGGGTTTTATGGCCCTACTTAGGTCAAGACTGTTCTAGGGTACCCTGCGTTATTTGTGAAGAGCCCATCCTGCATTGCTGCCAGTCACAGCAGCAAGTTTCCCCTCTCTGCTGGGACCCCCTGCAACTTTTGGGACTCTGTCTTTCACGCACCCCACCCCAGCTCCTGCAGCTTGCACACACCCATCTTGTTCTTGGGAGCAGCCCCCCCCAACACATTTGCAAGCCTCAGAAATCCTGGGATACCTTTCTCTTATCGCTTCCATCAAGCTCTTCCACCACAATACTGGAAGCAAGGCATTTCCCCCGAGCCAGCTGTGCTGCTTTGAATAAGCCACAGCAGAGGGGAGCGGGAAGAGCTGCTCCCCGCCACACTCTGCTGCCTCACCTTAAGGCTTACACGTCACTCCCAGCCCCCCGAGCTGCAGCAGAGAGAGACTGAGCCGAGGCCATGCCCAGCTCCCTTCTCTCCCTGGAAAACAGAAACCAACAGCCAACTAAAGTTATAGATAACACACCCAGAGCAGCATGGCCCAAAAGCCCAGCTCTCTCCAGCCCCCAGGGCTGCTCCAAAGTGTCTCTGGCTCTTTCAAGGGAAAGGCTCCCCTGACGCCAAAGGTCTCTCAAGCTGAGCAGAAGCAAGGCATGCTGTCTTAAAGCAAGACAGCCAAGATTTTACATGAACTTGCTCCCCCTGAACTGGAGAGCTCAGACAAGCCCTCCCAAATCCCTAGCTAACCTAACGGTGTCTCTGAAGACGTGCTCCATGCATGGTAACAGCACCCTCTTAGTGCCTTTCCCTTGCTTAGGTAGGACACAGGATGGCCTGATGTTATCTAGAGGATGCGTTATCCCCATTACTTCCTTGTCCCTGCTGGTCCCTCAGCCCCTAAAAGACCCTTTCACTTATCCCCACCAGCCCAAGCTCGCTTTGCCTACAGATGCTGCCAATGCCAGAGGACCACCTCCAGCATTACTTGCTCACATCCAGGCTTTGTCTCAGACTCTTAGGAGGAGCCAGCTCAAATATACAGGGTAAATCCTGTGTATTCATTAACAGCGTCTCATCAACAACTCCTGGATATGGAGTAGATCTGCACTCAACTGCTGGATGTTAAAAGCCTCTCCTGCTGAGCCCCACTCCAGAGAGGAGGCATCCTGGCATGCGCTCCCAAGGGGAGCCTACAAATCCTCTATCCTGGCCAAACTCCTGTTGTTGTCACCTATCACGTCAGGGGGACGACGGATCCTCAGGGAGGAGAAGCAATCTGCAGCAGGAGCAGGGCACAACAAAAAGGAGAGGCAAGGCGACACGGGAGGCTACGTCCTGCCAGCACGCCTGGGCACACAAACAATGCAGGGAGCAGAGAGCGCTGTAACTGTCAAGGGTAGCACCAGTCTGACACAGCACGTCAGAGCCTATAACCGAAGCATAACCTCATGCATAATTACATGCCATCAGCTAGAGCAAGGAGGCCCGGAGACTAAAAACATCAACATACAGTGCATTTCCTTCCTATCCCTCTCTGCCTCAAATTCTCCTCGTCAGGAAAGAGGAAAATATTGGTGTGGAGGAGCAGGTAACACTACTTCTGAACAAAGCGTCAGGAGGACAGGACATACATCATGAGTCCCAGTCCCTTCTCCCCCCTCGATGACACCAGTACTTTTGGAAAACTAAGGCCTGACTCCAGTTCCTAGGATAAAGCATCTTGTGCTGAGTGTGGTGCACCTTCTTACAGCAGATACACAGCCCTAAGCATCCCACACAAACGCCAGGTGAATTTGGTGGGCTAGATACATTCACACCTTCTTTTCCTACAGCCTGCAGCACTTGATTCTTTTGGACGTAGGACTGCTGGGGTAACTACAGCATATGTCAACCTGTGATCCATCAAAAGGTCTGCATGCAGTGCTCTAGACAGGGAATGGGTGGCTTCTTCCTCTTTTCAAAAATGACATAGCAAAGGAAAGGATAGTAACCTCCAATATGAGAGTCGTGGAAAGAGAAGAGAGGTAGAAATTCCCTCATGCACCTGATTGTGGCCCAGCAGAGAACCGAATGGGGCTCCTTGTGTTTTGGTCCTGAGCCCTGACAGCAGCGAACATGCTGCTCCCAAGCAAGGGATGCAAACAGATGTTCCCTCTGCAGAGATCTTGCCTGCTGGGCTCAGCAGCCTGAATAGCTGCTTTATTCACTTTATCTGCTGTAGCACAGCTTGGCTCAAGATCGTCCCCTGGCTTTCTTGCGGACAGCCCAGTTGCTAGAAATGCTGAACACTCCTGAAAGACGTAAGAAAGTGGAAGGACTCCCTGCTGAAAGCCCCAGGGGATGTTGCCCGTGCAGGTGCTACTCACATGCTGGTGTACATCCGCTGGCCATTCTGCTGGTTCTGCAGGCGTGTTTTTGCCAGGTCAATGGGAAATACACAGGTGACCCCGATCAGCCCAGCTATACCACCATTGATCAGCTTGGCAGGTAAACTGTAAGGGGACAAGATGCAGAGAAACAGATGTCTTAGCACTGGGATAACGTCAGTGGAGAGAAAGAGGAAAGAATGGAGCTCTTTCGCATGACCAAAGTTAACACATCGCTGTGCAACAAGGCTGTCACCCCCCAGCATGAAGGGAGCTCTGCCTCAAGGCAAAGCTTGGCCCTTGCTGTACAGAGGGCGGGGGAGGAGAAAGCAGCACAAAGCATCAGGAAAAACCACTGATGAGTGGAGTGGAGCCAAACAGCTAAGCCAAACATCACTAAGAGCAAGGAAAAACCCTCTTTCCAGGACCCCAAGGGCTTCTGTTGTCCCTAGAGGAGCAAAGACAGAGTGCTGGACCATCTACCACATGGACGGTTAGGGCCTGATGGTATTTAAGCCAGCAGGTTTACTAGCAAATGCTTTTCAGCACTGCAATCAGATATGCATCTAATGAGAGGTTCGTGACACATCAGCTGCTACCATCATGTGGGAACAAGCCCAGCAGAAGTGCCCAGCTGGCGAGCAGACAACTGCAGTTCCAGGAAACTGTTTCCAGACCCACTGCCGGGGGCGTGGGGAATACACACAAACCAACAGCCTGGCAAAACCACTGGACTGGCAGCCTGCATGGCTGCAGATACAGAGACGTGAGCTCATACCTCTCAGGGAAATCAAAACCTGGCTGGCTCATGTGCTTCCAAAACACAGGGCTTTTTCCACTCACCTTTGTGTTCCCACAGGGAATTCTTGCAAGTGGTGCTGAGTGAAAGCCAGCTCAGCTAAACGTGGGTTCCCGGAAAATTCAATTATGAAAAATGTCCAGCACTTATGTGCTTGATAAACCACTACACAGAGACAAAGGAAGCCCGTTTGAGTCATCTCCCTCCAATAAAGCACAGGATATGGCTCTCTGAACACAGGACGTGTCGGATATTAAACTGACAGCTGACAGCAGTCCTAGATTGCAGCTGGGTGAGCTGGCAAGGCCAAGTCCTCCCACAAGGGGAACAGGCACGCTGTCTTTCATGATGGTGACGTAACGCTCTGGATGGGGGCACAGACTGCATTTCCCACTGGAAATAGCAGCGGTGAGGCTGGCCATGGCATGGTCAAGTGAAGCTCTGCAAACACATTCACCCCCAGCAGCATTATAGAGCATTCTGCCAGTATGGCCCCCTACTGGAGGGGCAATTGCAGAGAGGATCAGTAAGCTGCCATGCTGAAAGAGCTGCCTCTCAGCTCCAGGCTTGAGGGAAAGGCAGGATATGGAGACTCAGGGTTTCAACTTGAGGTCTCCCTAGGGGAAGCAGATAAAAGAGGGATGGAAAAAAAATTTTAAGAGTCTGCCCACAAATGCTAAGCAAACTCCTTTCAGCCTCTGCTCTCCTGCAGCCAGAGCTCCTTCCTCCTCAACACCTGTACCGATACAACACACACACACAGCCCCAGAGCTGGCACAGCTGAAAGAAGAGGTGCCAAGGACAGGCGGACCGACCTGACCTCAGCCCACATCCCCAAACAAGACAGTGCTGACCAAGATTAAATCACATTAAGAAGGCAGGCCCAAATCAATGGATGAGCTCAGCGCAGGGCCAGACTGCAAGATCTCACCAGCTCAAGACTGTTGCCTCAAGGATCTTTGCACTACAGTCTGAGGAGGGAACGAATAGGTTTATGGGCAAACTCCTATGCTCAACTTGTTCTCAGGACATGGGAAAATTTCAAACAGCAAGATTCACATCATGGCACTCTCCTTATTTAACCAATAGTCACACTGAAAGAGGAAGTTAGAGACCAGATAAAAGCTGGTCTCTAACCTGGTGTCAAGATGGAGGCACCACTGGGAAGGAGGGTGTTTCAAGACAGGATCGCATCAGCCTCCCCAAATTCAGCTCGGAAGTCACTGCTGGCAGGTCGCAGACTGCAAGGCACAACCCCTTCCCGGCTTCAGCACTGTCATCGCTTCTCTAAGTGTCCTGAAACACCCAGGGCAGGCAGACACTTGCCTCTCTCAACCTGTTCCAACAGTGAAATCATCACAGGGTTTACATCAGGTGGGACTGAGAGACAGACACGTGGCAAACATCTTGCCTGCTGGCACCACAAGTGCAAAAGATTCCCCAATTTCAGCACAGACCCCAGCAATAAAGGGGAATAGTCTGATGTGCCTGGGCAAGCCAAAAATTTGGGCAACATCAGCTGCAGAGAGTTTGTCATTCTGTGGGTGAGAAACCCTTACTCAACACCCCATCACACCTGAACCCAACCAGGTTCGCCCATGCGTGCTGCGGAGGAAGACTAGTACAGACAGACTATGCAGCACTATTCGGCGAGACACAGAGATCAAGTTCCGGGTGCACTGCTGCAGAAATGCAGTGCCCTTGATCTCACCTTGCAGCAAAATACTGCTGTGGATTCTAGTCTTTTGGTATCAATCTCATTTTGCAAAGGGATGACAGATGCACACTGCAAGGGAGGAGGGATTTGGGACTTGGCTGCCTGTGACCACTACAGACTTGTGGTCACATAGATGGGAGAGATGACCTAAGTGGGAGAGGTGAGGGATTTGGGGCACAGAGAAGAACCTGAGACAGAAGGCACTGCACCTCAATCAAGAGCTTTTTCCCTTATGACTAAGTCATCCTGCTTTTCACCTCAGTGCGCTCGTATAGAATGAGAATCTGCTGTGCCTAGTCTCTCTGTCCCCTTTAGCTTCTGCATGGTGGATAAGGGAAGAGAAACTGATATCATCTACTTGGACTTGTGCAAAGCATTTGACACTGTCCCACACGACAACCTTGTCTCTAAATTGGAGAGACATGGACTTGACGGATGGACCACTAGGTGGATAAGGAATTGGCTGGATGTCCACACTCAAAGAGTTTTGGTCAACAGCTCAATGTCCAAGTGGAGACCAGTGACGAGTGGTGTTTCTCAGTGGTCAGAACTGGGACTGGCACTGTTTAATGTCTTTGTCAGTGACACGGACAGTGGGATTGAGTACACCCTCAACAAGTTGGCTGACAACACCAAGCTGTATGGAGCAGTCGACACACTGGAGGGAAGGGATGCCATCCAGAGGGACCTGGACAAGCTTGAGATGTGGGCCTATGCAAACCTCGTGAAGTTCAACAAGGCCAAGTGCAAGGTCCTGCATGTAGGTCAGGGCTATCCCAAGCACAAATACAGGCTGGGTGGAGAATGGATTGAGAGCGGCCCGGAGGAGGAGGAGTCGGGCGTGATGAGAAGCTCAACATGAGCCAGCAATGTGCTTGCAGCCCAGAAGGCCAACCATATCCTGGGCTGCGTCAAAAGAAGCGCGGCCAGCTGGTCAAGGGAGCTGTTTCTGCCCTTCTGCTCTGCTCTGGTGAGACCCCACCTGGAGTATTGCATCAGCTTTGGGACCCCCCAACATAAGAAGGACATGGACCTGTTGGAGCGAGTCCAGAGGAGGGCCGTGAAGATGATCAGAGGGCTGGAACACCTCTCCTGTGAAGACAGGCTGAGAGAGTTGGCATTCAGGGAGACCTTATAGCAGCCTTCCAGTACTTGTAGGGGGCCTACAGGAAAGGTGGGGAAGGACTCTTTATCAGGGAGTGTAGCAATAGGATGAGGGGTAACGTTTTTAAACTGAAAAAAGGTAGATTTACATTAGACATTAGGAAGAAATTCTTTACTGTGAGGGCGGTGAGACAGGGGAGCAGGTTGCCCAGAGAAGTTGTGGATGCCCCATCCCTGGAAGTGTTCAAGGCCAGGCTGGATGAGGCTTTGAGCAATCTGGTCTAGTGGAAGGTGTCCCTGCCCATGGCAGGGGGGTTGGAACTAGATGATCTTTATGGTCCCTTTCAACCCAAACAATTCTATAATTCTATGCACAGCTACTGACTCTCACTATCTAGGTGCACAGGGCTCAGTGAAATTGAGACAACACAGGCCAGCATACAAATTTGCCATTTGTTCAGTTTAACACAAGAAGGGATATAAAGGCATCCCAGTTCTCCCAGTGCTCCTCCTCAGCCCTTTTAACTAGTCCCTGTAGCCAGTAAACTCCTGTTCACATTGCCAAGAGCACATCAGGCTGGGGGAGATCTCAGGGGACGGGTCTCCCCTTCCTTCAAAATACCAAGCTTCGAATGGCCATGGACATCTGGCCCTTTTGCTCTGCTGAGGCTATCAGAGACATACACTTGTCAAGCTCCATGGAGGTGAATCTCAGCATGTCCTTCATGGGCGTAAGAGAAGAGTGCCAAGTGCTCTCCAAATTGGGTGACTGACGATGGTCAAATCTAGGCACATAAACACTCCACAATGTTGTCTTGTTATCAGTGCAGCTCAGGACTGTTTTGATTTGCAGAAGGCAGGCACACAGGAAGATAACCTAATCATGGCAAATGCTAAGAAGGGGCAGCCCTTTTGCCTGCAGCATTCAGGCATTGCCAAGCTCAGGCCCTCTGTCACCAGGTTTCATTCACCCACTGACTCCTCCTGTCCTGAGCTGGTACCTTGGACAAGTAGATGTTAGAAGAGGACCACAAGAAACCACCCTATGGGAATCCCACCGCATGCAGGAGCCATTTATCTGGGGCAACTTCACAAGCAGCAGAAAGTTAAACCCACATGCAGGACTGTGCAGATCCATCTGACGCAGCTCTTAGGAAGTTAAGGGTACAAGGGTACAACTGTATCTTTCCAGAAAACGCATCCCTATTCATTTCCAGGGAGGAATCAAATCCAGACTTTGCATATGCCAGGACCAACACTCTTAAGTTCCTGCTGTGCACTTAAGTGTCACTAATTATTGTTGGTACTTCATGTTCCTGCAATCACTCAAGCATCGATTGGCTTTAGAAGAAAGGCACAAGGCTGCATCTATGTGGACTTTGTAATTACAAGCACTGCATCCTTGGCTGGTCAAGGAGCTGGCTTTGCTCCCTTAATGTCAGCAAGCTGAAGTCAGCAGGTTGAGCTGACCTTTGAAAGGGGAAGCAAAAAGGAACAGACTCAGGAAGGGTAAAAAACAGATGTCAGAAAGAAAAAGGCAGTGAGGAAAAAAGAACTGAAGAAAGCAGAGATGTGACAACATGGCAAAGACAGAAAATAACAGAAGGTTGAAAAAAAGCAGGTAAGAAGGGAGAAGAGAAGGAATCAGAACTGTTTAAGACCAAAAGAGATGATCACGTGATTTCCTCCAGCCTCCTGTATCACAAAAGGGATTAAGGCTTTGAAAGACTTCAAAAGAAAAATTTGAAAGCACAACTAACAGCTCAAAAATTTTTTAAAAAGTTACCTGATCTGTTTATCAGCCATTTAATTCAAACTTGATCTTGTTAAGAAATGAATCTGCTCCTTCAAATCGTTCCTTAATTTCTTTTTCAGTGACTTCTTTCTCTCTTCAGTTTCTTCCTGGGAAAGGAGAGAAAGACACCAAGGAGACAAAGTTGAGACACATACTCTTCCTGTTGCTCAGGTCCTACTGGGCAGGCTGCAGCGTGGGACCAGCCAAGGAATGAGTGACTTAAGGGACCACCTGGTCTCCTCAAAGAGAAGACTGAGCTTCAGAGAAAGCCTTATAAACATGTGTTTGTGTATAATATACAAAATATAAATATACAAGCAGGTATAGAGGGAAGAGCTGCCAGACTCATCATGCTCCAGCAGCACATGAGGAAGGGCCAGGCAGCGCACAAGCTCTGCCCAGCATCCCACACAGCAGTGCCCATCACCAGCTCTCTTGAACTCCAGGGAGCGTTTCACGCTACACCATGTGGATCTCCAACCCTCTGCAGGTCCACCCAGCCACCCCAAGACAATCACGTGTCATTGCAAGACCCATTCAGCACCTCCCTCCAACAACTAAGTGCTGTTTCTAAAGGACAGTCTTCAAAAAACTGCTCCTCCAGTGGTTACAATTCTTCCTCTATTTCCCAGTCCAAAAGGACAGTCCATGCTCAGTCTCGTGCCAACACTGTCTTTTAAGTAGCGCCTCTTCCTCTCCAAGCTATTGATGTGACTTTGCCCTTTGGACCACTCCTTTCAGCAGGAGTGCCTACTGGCACAGCACTGAAGCTCCAAGTCTGCAGGCAACAGTTCTCTCTAAGACTCCTAATTGCTACTGTTTAACGAGAGCTGGTAGAAGCCACCACACAAAAAAATCTGGAAACGGGAGAAAATTTCAGAAGCGGCCACAACCTTCAGCTTTCTGGAGGTGTCCTTGTCTTCTCCTTACCTCCAACCTGGGAATCAGGTGCCCCATGCTTTTCATCAAGCGTTTCAGCAGCACTCAGCCACTCTCCTCCCTCTCACCTTCCAGCTGCTACCTAGGTGGCAAGCCAGAAGTGTAGGAGATATCTTTGCCCTTTGCCTCTGGAATGAAATTTGCCCCTTAATTGCAGATTTCCTAAGCCACACAGAATCTCACATCCAACAAGTTATCTTTCAGGCTGACATTTCTGCTCTGGAGATACAGCCTGAGGGCCAGAGGTGTTCCTGAGAATAAAAGGTCCCTGAAAGTGTAAAGAGCTGGTGATGGTGCAAACAAGTATGGGAAAGGGAAGGGGTGAGGTTACACACGTTCAGCACTGGCCCGCTCCCCTCCCTGTTGCACCAAGTGCCAAGGACAGGGCAGCATGAAAGCATTTGCACAGTCCCATGCTTGGATGACAAGAGACTAAAACTGCCTTTTCTGGAGTCCCACATTCAGCCAAAGCCAGGAGAGACCAGCACATAAAGCTCACTGAGGAAAGAGGCTCCTCTCCAAAACACTGCGCACAAACCTTACCCACTACACTAGACTATTGTACCTCCCATCCCTTCCATAATCCCACTTCAGACAGGTTACCTGTTTTCGACTAATCCATGGAAGCGGACCTTAAAAATGCCCAGATCAGCTAAGTCTGCACTTTCTGAGTGAAAATCGCTTACACCTTTTGCTGCACATCCAGAGAGTAGTTTGTTCCAGGTTAATCTAATTCTCTATCAATTTAACAAGAATAAGACCAAAATATAAATATATAGGGAGACCAGTCGCCGAAAGCCTGTAACCCAGGCATAAATAAGCCCTGAACCATGAAAACTCACTTGATAACATCTATACCCTCAACAGGATATTTGTGTTTATTGAGGCAGCAGCTCTGAAAAAATACATGCACCGAGCAGTCCTGACACCCTGCTCCAAGCCCTGGCAAACCTCCCCATTGTTGCCCCTGTTGCACCCTTCCCCGTGGAAGGGCATCCAGAAAGTCAGGCACTCATCGCAAAGGACAATGTGAGAGAAGACAGCGGGGCTGCTCATATTCACCACTGACAGGTAGTGGGAGACCAAGATGGACACACAAATGTACCACAGGACTGTCTCTTACCTGCTAACACAAGTAGGGTGATGAGAGTGGGAAAATACGCTACCGCATCAAGAGGTACTTGGGACAGCTGAGTTTAGCTCTCTCCTCTCTTTTGACTCTTGGCTTCAGCTCTCCACCTGCTCAGTAACTGCAGACCCCTTCCCCGCTGTCTGACCCATCTGGAAAAATGCTGCTGGTCCCAGCAGGGAACAGATGCTCCTGCTGCAGCCACACAGCAGGAAGAGGACAAAACAATCTTCCTGGGTTTAAAATTGGGCAAAGTTACAGGTTTCCTTGGTGCTGGCTGTAGAGCCAGCAAATGCCAGGACTAGTATCATCTCCCGTAACAAAAGCTACTCAACCCACGGATGAGCAAGGGGAAGCGAACAATGTGATCATTTTACAGCAGACACCAGCACTTGATAACTGTTTATACAGCACATGGCACAGCGGAGGCCTGAATGTCCGTGGCCAGGGGATTTTAATGCATTAAGGGATTTTAATGCACTGAAATGGAAAGCTTTTTTGAGCTCTCTTTGTTTAAACAGAGCTCCAGCAAATGACCATTTGCAAAACAAACCCAAAGTCACTACAAAGTCTATCTGAGCACTTTGCTGTAATCCACAGAATTCCCTGAGTCCCTTAAAAGATGGTGAATGATGAAGACTCCAGTGCCCTGGCAAGGGAGTTCCTGGGGAAAGCCGGACCCCATTCCCTCCAAGGGCAGCAAAATAGCTGCTGCAGTCCTGCAGTGTGAGAGGAGGAAAAACACAGGCTGGGAAGAGAATGCCAGTAATTTTATAGAATATTTAAAAAACAAACTCAGAACAACATTATGCATTTAACCCAGAAAGGAAAGAGATTAAATAAAGACCTAAGTCTATCTCCCCAGGAACACAGTGCTCTCAGGAGCCAAAAAATGCAGATAAAAGCAGGCAAGCAAAGCTTCTGCAGCCAAGCAGGTGTGTGGCTCCAGGGCTTCCTATGGGAGCAGTATCAGGCAGCAGGGCTTGCATCTTCCCAGGAAACCTCCCACCAGCACCTGCACTGGGGAAGCAGACAAGCCAGTAGCACCAAAAAGGTGCTGATGCCTCAGAAAAAGTCATCATATAGTTAAACTTCACAGCCAGGCAGACAATAGCGCTGCTGGAACTGGGAACCTGCATGGCACAAGGAGCAGAGGAGCCGGGGAAAAAACTGATAGCGTGTGGGCAGCGGAAGCAAGAGCTGCCAGAGACCCACCTCAAAGCTGAAGAGGCAGAGCAGCCCTCACATAAGGCGGGGGGGTTTCCTAAATTGAACATCCTGTAATTAAGAGAGCAAGAGGTGCACGGGCGATTAATTATGTGGTGTTAATTCCTTCCTAGAGTGCTATTAACACAGCTAGGCATGGATTAATGCCCCATTACTTGCACACTGGGACGTCCCTTCTACATTTATTAAAATGATCAAGCAAATTAGTTTCGGAGCAATGTGCACACCACAGCACAGGGAATCACCTCAATGCTAGATGCAGAAGCAGTGCAAATGCCTGAAGCTCACGCTGCCACGCACAGATTGCCCAGGAGCCTCCTCAACACAGCTTCTCCCTTTTCCCAGCTCCCAAAATCCAGCTCCAGAGAGCGACAGAGCAGCCAGATTGGGGTACCACAATGCAAACCTAGCCAGCGTTGGATGTATCTGGTCCCCACAGCCTCAGCGACTGGCAAAATGGTGCTATTTTGCTTCCCTGCCCTGCCACACACGCTCAGACTGTAAGGTTTTCTCCAGGATTGCCAACCCTTGCGTACTGCGGACCTGCTGTACTTCTGATCAGCCTGGGGCATGGGGCTTGACTCTTAACCTTTGGTTCTCACCTTATCACCTGAAGGAAAAGTGCTTATCAGAAAATCACAGCCCAACCTAGGGCATGAAGGGGAGCACACAGTTTCATCACATGCCACGTGTGCTGCCAGCAAGCTTGGATAGAGATACAGGCACCCAACACCTCCACAAGCCAAGACATCATGGGAGAAGGAACAGGTTAAGCTTACCCACACCTCTTTGACCACACTCGTAGCATTTATTGCCACCGCACTGCCCTATGGCTGTGGGTTGCCACCTCTACACCCAGATGCCACTGCTCTGCCCACAGTCTGACCCTGGTGGTCCCCACAGCTCAGCACCCTCCTTCTTACTCTGCTCTCCCTCTGCCAGCTGCTAGAGCCACTGCTGGCATCCTCCAAGCCATCTGCAGGCTCCCAGTCCACCAGCTCCCCCAGTCCTGCCATCAGCCCCTCCACAGAGGCCGTCTTTTCCCCAGCCCTCCCATCTCCAGCCTCTCCCCTCCCCAGCAGCCCCACTCTGCAGCTGAGCGCAGCCCTCTTGGGTGCAGACTGTCGGACATGCCGATTTATCTGAGGGCACACAGGCTGCTGTTTTGACAGAAGACCTTTAGCAAACGTCAGCTGGCACTGCGGCCGAAGGAAACAAGCCCATCCTCTCCCTATGCCCGAACATGCGTTCCCATCCCCGTTTTCATGCCAGCGCAAACATTTGTGCAGAGCAGTCAGGCAGGGATGAGGCAGAACTGGAGGCCAGCACATGCTAGAGCTGTCACTGAAAGCAAACATTCAGACTACAACCTTGACTTGAAAATAAACAGCAGAAGGGGAAGACAGGACTCCCTTCCACATATTTCCATTTGTCTTGGGAATAGGCAAACTCAGTGCCCCAGCCAGAGAGGCCAACATCAAGAAGCAGGGCTCAGAGGGTGGGAGCAGGGAGCAAAGCTGTGCCAGCATCCACTGTGTTGAGAGGACACAGCCATGCGACCTCTCACAGTCAGAGAAGGGGTGTGGGGGGGGAGCAAGCAGCAACTAGTACCTGCTAGGAGAGGAGAAACCCTCTGGGATCAGCACACTGCTTTCCTTCACAGTACAAAAGCATTTGACGGTGTGGACACCCTGCCAAGTTTTGCTAACGACTGAAGCAAAGCTGCCATCGCAACAATAAGGTTGTTAAGGAGTGCAAACTGAACTGCAAAAACTTTCTGAGAGAAGCTGCTTTCTAGATGCATGCTGGGCACAAACGGCACCAGGAAATCTACCTGGGGAGAAGCTGCCATCTTGGCTCTTGCCTGCTCAGGACATTTTGGGATAGAGGGGATGGAGGGAATCAGTAGCAGCATCATCTCTGCTGCCTGCTTGCCCCTAGGCTCTCAAAAGCAGGAACTGCCATGAATTTCCTTGCAGCACCAGGCAGGGCATTAGTCTCAATAAAACAAAGCAGCCCTCGAACAAGGCTGGTGGACACTCCCCCACAATCACAGACTGTCACCTCTCCAGCTGCGCAGTGGGACAGTGCAGCAGCCCCTTCCTACCCTTCTGCCACCAGGCAGAAGCCCCGGGTCTGCAGACGCAAACTCACCTGCCTCACGGTCAGCACCCAACTGTCCCCGTACGATGCTGGGCTTTGAAAGCACCAAGCCCAGGGCAGGTCCCCCTCTTGCCTCAGGTGCAAAAAGGCCAAAGTCCCAGCGGGGAGGTGCCATGCCAGCTGCCTGCACCATTGGCTGCTCGCAGGCCCGTGGGGACAGGCTCAGTGGCACAGTGCCCACTCAGCTTGCAAGACAGCAGGGATGCTGAGCCCCAGCACACAGGGCGCTCGCTCCTCCTTCCTGATCCTGACAGCCCCCTGCAAGAGCCCTCAACTGCTGCAGCCCCATCTGTCCTCCACGACTTACCTCTGTCTTGTGCGGCTTCCCTCCCTCTGGCTGCTTGGGATGGGCGTCCTCAGGCACCCTCCTATCTACAGCCAAAAAGGCCAGAGCACATTCACAGTGAAAACAGTCAGGCTGGCACCCTTGCAAAACAGCAGGCAAACTTTGCCCCCATATCTGGCCTTCACACTCCTTGCAAACTGGGCTCAGTCTGGGAAGCCTTAACCTATTCACGCTGCGAGACCTTGTGATGGTAGAAGAACGCCTCTAAACATCTCCCTTATGCCACAAGGAAACAGGCAAGTTCCCTGGCAGCACAGGACAGTGCCCAGGCTGAGAGCACATTTTAGAAGCGTTTGGCTTTGCAAACACAGGTGGTGGCAGTACAGATTTACCTGGATGCCCACCAAGGGGAAAAAAAGGACCAAAAATCCCGATTAGCAGCAAAGGCTCCTGAGCTCTCATTCCAGGTCCATCGCTGACTTGCCCCTTACCTTCAGACAGGATTTCCAACCACAACTGTCAGTCTGAGGAACTCCCTGCTCCCATGACAACATTCCAACTTAGGAAAAAACAAAAACAGTCCAACATCTTAGCAGAGGTACTTGCCCACCACACCCTTTACCCATCCAGATCAGTGTAGTTACCCATATTGTTGTGACGGGAGAGGAGCCACAACAGGCCCATGGTGGAAATATCACAGGGGACAACATGCAAGCCCCTAGAACTACAGTAATGTCCTATATTCTGGTACTGCATGCAGTGTTGCAACTATCCTCTCCCCTGGGATTTATTTGAGATAACAGGAAATTCAGAGACATCATTTACCTTCACACAATAGCAGTCGAGAAGACCAAAAAGACAGCAAAGACTGGCCTTGGAAATGCAGCCACCTCCACCACTCTCCAAGGAGGGAGAGTGCTCAGCACTCAAGAGCTTCTTTTGAGTGGTCCAACCAACCCTCCCATCTCAGGGATAAAAGTCCCACCACGTACTGGAGGCAGCTTTCTCTCCAGATCCGTCTGCTGGCCTCAGTCACCAGGGCCACGTCAATACAAAGCAAATGAGTTACTGAAGACACCAGACAGACACTTTACTGCACCCACCAACCAGTCCCTCTGTCTGCTTGGCCTCAGCCACACCGGGAAAAGCCAATCTAGCTGCCAACTCCAAAGCAAGGATCAGAGCAAGTGGAGCAGCAGGTATTACTGGAAAGGAGGGGAGGAAAAAAAAAAAAAAAAAAAAAAAAAGAGAGAGAAAAAAGAGTAGGGAAGGAGGTAGGGATCCTCCTGCCTCCAGGCAGTAGTAGCAGGAGGAACACACCCAATGTTCCAACGCTTTCCCCTCTGGGCTCTCCATCCCGCTGGAAGCAATAGGTTGGCCATTGACTCCTAGTACAACATCATGCAACTTTATCTGTTTTGCTGAGAAACCTTAAGCAATAAGTCCAGACAACAAGCATCTTCCATTACCTCTATGAGAGCTAAGTCTTGGAGAAAGGCCTCCAAAAAACACTGTAAGCAGCAAGAGCAGTGCCCTCCTGACCTGGAGAGCTTCTCCAGGCCGAACAACCAGCAACTTGCTTAGATTAGGGCAGAAGCTGTTTGCCCTGTTGCTTAACATGGAGGCCTCTTCTTGCATCAACATGATCTCTCTCCCAGACATGTCTCCTACCCCTCAGCTCTACTTCAGGGCAGCTCAGGAAACAAGAGTCCACTTCATAGTTCCTAACACCAGATCACCCTCCAGTTACCAGAGCACATCCCACTTCAGTCAGACAGAAACGTTTGCAAAGGACAACTGTTCAATGCCAAGCCATCTGCATTCAAGTCAGACAGAAAGACTCGAGAAGCAGGCCTGTGACAATCTGGAACAAGTGTCAGATACGCCCTTTGACTTTGCATGTCTTGGGAAACTGCCATGGATCAAGAGCCGGAAAGTGAAGCTGGGCTTGGGTATCAGCACTGCAGGACAAGAGGCCCCAGTGGAGATCTGGGACCTGTTATTTTAGGGGCTGCACAGACCTTCAGTCAAGGACAGTCCCTGTCCTGGAGGTTTTGCTGCTGAACTGCAAGACAAGTTGAGTGAGGACAGCCATTAAAAGGAGAAGTGACTCACGCAGGGCTCACATTGTCATGCTGTCCAAGATATTGGGGCTGCCAAATTGAAGGAACCAGAGGGAAGGTTTCAGCAAGACAAATGACCTTGCAGTCATCTCCCCAAGAACACATACCAGAGTCCTGCTCCATAGGAGGGCAATGCATTAAAACACTCCCTAAATGCAGTGCCTTCTCTCACAGGAGAGAGACAACAGGTCTAAAAGTGCTCACAGCACCCCAGGAAGACTGAGGGGAGAAAAGGAAACCCACAGGAGCTGTTGGCACTCTTCCCATCTCAACCCGCCTCCTCTCCAACTTCTCAAAAAGGCAATTGGGTCTAGTGGATGAGTCTCAAAAGACCAGGTTCCTCTGCTCTGCACAAATGCCACATCAAGCGTGCTACAGCCCTGCTTCTCTCTCATTCCTCTGAACATTTACAGCACAAGTAACAAGCCTCTAAATTACAAACTCGTGCTCAAAGGCAAACTCAGTCTTGTCTCTCCACGGCTTCTAAAGAAACATGGACCAAGAAGCATAGAAGCCAGAGGGCCAAAAAGCCTTTCCACACATCTCCTAACATAAAATCTTCAGTGATGTGGTGATATGAGGTCAGAGCACAGCCACAGCAGAAATTCAGGCCCAGCATTTTGCTTGAAAATAGCCTTTGGTCTGTAGAGACCTGCAAGTCCCTGCACCAACCCAAAGGGATCTGTAAAATGTAGCTACAGAACAACTAATCCATATGCAAATGCAATGAAATATATGTGTATATATATGTGTGAACTTCTAGAAAAAAATATTATTTAAATTAAATTTATAATGGCCTACATTATTTTGCAGCTGAAGAGCCAACAGTGAAAGCACAAGCTAACTGACAGATAGTAAAATTGTCCACACATGATCATGCTGATGCACAAGCAAGTTTGCAGCTTGGACATCTTTGGACAACATAAGCATGTGCTTATTACCAGTGATGCCTCTTTCCAAGTGCCACTTGAGAAACCACGTAGTCACACATTGAATTGGTGTGATTCTAACTATTTTTAACCCACCTTCCTCTGGATCAGTTCTCCATACCAGTTTTTATGAAATTACAGCTTCAGAGACATGCAGCAGTAGCTGGAGAAAGAGAACAGCTTCACTGAGAAGCTGAAGTCGGGCAGATGGGAGACAGCTGGGAAAACAAACAAGAACTTATACATAGCGTTTCCTCTTCAATAATCTGTGGTGGTCAAGAAAAGGCAGAGCCAACTGACAGTGACAGACAGACCAACCCTTTGATCTGGAAGGACTTACCATTGAGAAACTAAATGGTATAAATCCCTTGCTCAGGTGCTCTCTCAAGAGACCAGCAGATTAGAAGAAAGGCTCCCCCCTTACAATTTAAAATAATCACTGTCTACAAAACAGTAATTAAAAACAGCCAACCAAAAAGTCCGAGGGAAAGCGAGGGTCGGATTCTAGCTCATTTGGTAGGAATGAGGCAGAGCACTGAGTTGAGGTCCTGGGGCATGAAAGGGACCATTCATTCTCCACCAGCAACAAAACCAGGGCTCCTGGCTCTCAGCAGACCGATCTCCTCTGTAAGAAAGGGGTACCAGTGGCCCTGCTGGGAGGCATAAGTGTCTCTTTGGGCCAAATTGCAGCAGTATCTCATTAGAGCAACACCCAAACACCCACAGAGCTGTTCCTGTTAGATGCCTTGAAGTGCGTCCTCCTGGGACGCAGAAGGGATGGACTGACAACGCAGGTCAGTGCTGTGCCTGCTGCGGACCCCCTGCTGAGAGCTGGCAGTCCTGGTGTTTCTCCGAGCACTGCATGCAGCCCCAGAAAAGGCTTTTTCTCCTTGAAAAGGGGGGAGGGGGATAAAAACTCTTTTTCTTTTGAAGAGAAAGAAAAACAGGCCACAAATCCAATCTTGTTTCCCCTACATCGTGTTCTTCCAGACAGGTGTTGAGCAAGACCTGTGCCAGAAATAGCTCCAACTTCAGCTATTCCAGGGCTATAAATTAAGCTCCATCCCTTCCAGCCCAGCAACCAGCAAAGGGCCTGCAGAGCTGGCTCTGACACATGGCTGCTCCCACAGCACAAGGGAAGACCAATGAAGCCACTGGGTTAAACACCATATCAAGGCTGCTCCTTCCTTCTCCAAGCTCATCCAAGCCAGTGAGCAGACAGAGAGAAGAGGGGAGGGGGGAGGGAGGGAGGGAAATCCTCACTGCCTAAAAAAGCTGGCCTGGAAAATGCCCCATCTCAGTGTGTGCCAGGCAGCCCACAGCTCTGAGTCAGCAGGCTGCTATGATCCTGCACAGAAAGCCGCCCACCCACCAAGCCAAGCAGTGTCCCTTCCTGCCCCTGAAGCAGAGAAAAGAAAAAAAGAGAAAAAAAAATAAATTACCGCCTCTGTCCAGCACCTGAGGTATCCCAGCAACCATTTCTCTTCCCGCAGACTTTTTCATTTTTTATTAATCTTTTCCCTGCAAGGCACCCATTCAGAGCTGCACATGGGTACCTCCATATCACCAGTACGGCATATACCATCACAGCTCCTCACCCCACCAACCTTCATCCATGTGTTGGGCTGTCCCCGGAACAGGCTCTAAGGAAGGAAAAATAAACTTATCTGCTCCAACCTGCTGCAGACAGACTCATGTGCATCCCCTGTCACTCCACGGAGATCTCAGAGACTTTTATTTTCCTACTGTGCCTCCCAGGAGGACCAGGTCCTCATCAGACTCAAGCCAGAAGAGCTCATCATTTCTGCTGGAGCCTGGGCACTTGGTCCCCCGCCAGCTGCAGTGAGAGGGCACATTATTACAAGCACACTGTCCAATTTCATGGGGTTTCCTTGCCCGTCTGCTTGTAACAGCCTCATCTTCTCAATGATGCTCCTGCACAAGCTCATGATGACTGGGAACAGTTCAGGCCTTGACAGCCCAAGCTTACTTGGCAAGGGGGAGAAACAGCAAATAAGAACAGTAACGAGACGGAGTGGGAGCAGGCAGGCTACCTGCCTCTCACACCAACAGCTACTTGCAGACAACCTGACCAAAACTGTGCAAGCCCATCAGCTGCTTTCCAGCACCACTCTTCTTGCTCTTCCTTCCAGATCACGCTCACCACAAAGAGCATGACCTGTGATTACTGCAGGAAGGGGAAGAAGAAAAGAAATGCAGGAAGCCTCCTTTGCACACGTAGTGATCTGAAGAGAGGCCCAAAAACGCTTAACTCACTAGTTTTAGAAGCAGTGCAGGACCTTACTATTTCACATGTTCTGCATGGAGAGAGACACGTACCACCATCCTGGGCTTGCAGGCTGCATCATGCCACGGTGGTGGAGCACAAACTAGCATTCACACCCATAATCTGCATCTTCTGGGGGCGGGAGGAAGTGGTGGAAAGAATACCAAAAAACTGGTGGCAAGCATCCTGACAGCATCCCATGGGACCCAGCTAAGCTCTGTGCATGGCAAGACCCAGACCAGCAAAAGGGACTGAGGACCACAGCACTGCAGAGAATAAAATTTCTTGCAACTATTTTTTGTCCTTTCACGAGAAACTTGCCCTTTCGCAGTCTCAGTTTTGAGCAGTGCCAGAATACACCAGCCACTTCCTCTGCCCCAGGATTCACCAAGGGGAAACAGAGAAACCAAGGGGACAACAAAGCAAAATTGCTAACAGTACCTAGTTCAGAACCCGATTAGAGCAGAGTTCAAGTGCGGGTTGCTAAAGTTTATTTCTGTATATTTCTGCCTCCCAGCCTGTGTCATATCACGCTGATTTATTCTATAGATCCTTTCCTACAGACAGTGTAGAGCATAGGAAATATCCAGGGCTAGCTGTTTAGCAAACCTGCACTGAAAGCTTCCTTCTGTCTACTGAGCCTGCTGCTAATTCCCTTCACAGCTCTGCTCATTAACAAAAATACAACACAATAAAAAGAGAACCGCATACATATACACCTTGCCCAAATTCCCTCCATACTGGCTGATCCTGAGTCACCACCAGCGATTAACTGTTGCCACGCACTGAGGAGGACACGGTTATTAAATTAATAGGGGCTGCTTAACCTGGCTACAAATATACATGAGTTCTTTGTGCCTTAGTGAGCTAATAAGGCATGTGCTAATTACATTAATTCAAACAAGCCCAGCATGCCCTGAGGGCAAAGGGAGAGAAGGGCGCATCAAACCCAGGCTCTTTCATAATAGCTGTGCGAGAGCGGAAAGTACTTGCCTTGACACGGCTTTCAGAGGAGAAGCATAGGAGCGCTGCGGCTTGCACCCTACTGCTCGCTCAGCCCAGCTGCCTGGTTAACATGCAAAAAGCCTTGCTCATTCACCCAGCCCTTGATGACGCGACAGACACGGGATCCCCTCTCCAAAGGGCCAGACGGCTTGTCCCTTCCTACCTCCATAGCCCAGAGCACATCACAAGCCTCGGGATGACACCCTGCTGCTTTGGGGCCATGAGCCTGGGACCCTGCAGGCAGCCCCTTTCCCACAGGGACCACATGGTACTGGCAGCCCCCAGCCATGGAGCAGCACCAGAGACTGCAATTCTCCCAGCACCCTGACACATGCTGCTCCTCACACGGACCTGTCTCCTCCACATCCACAAAGGCAGCCAGAGACAGCTTGGCCGGACAGGCACCACACGGAAGTTGCAGTGTGAGCTCAACCCAACCGGCTCCCTAAACCTATCTGGCAATGGGGGCAAGCGGCGTCACCACGTGCCACCTCCCATGTCAAAACACAAACAGAGCCTTCAGAAACGGGAAGGGGAAGGGACAGCCTGTGGCAGAGAGGCGAAAGGACAGCAGGAAAGAGAGACACACAATCCCAGCAAGGTTCAGATACGCTCAGAGAGGAGCCTCCCCGTCTCTCCAGACCAAGGGTAACCAGATCCCTCACCTCTGCCACCCCTGGCAAGGAGCCTTCCTCAGCATCAGCTGGGCTCACACTAAGGGTGTCTGCTAGGCACTGCCACCACCTCCTGGAATGCAAGGGAGAGAGAGGAAGAGGAAGAAGAGAGGAAGTTGGTCGTATTTCTTTGCATCTCCAAGGACACGTGCTCACCCAGCGCTTTCTGAAAGTGCGCTTGTTCCTGTGAACACTAGGGGACTGTGCCAGAGCAAAGCAAAGGCGTGGGGGTTTTTCCCCACGCTGTTCCCCACTTCTTCCTATACTATGTGCATCTGGCAGTATGCAGGGCCATCCCCAGGAGGCCTGAAAAGCAACCACCTTTCTCTGGCAGCAAGGGCTATGCCATGCAAATTGCAGGGTGTTTCAAAGACGTGATGCTGACTCTCCCCCTCAAAAAAAGAATCTCCAATCGGGCACCAGGCCAGACCCAGGGCTGCAGAAGGGTAGCACAACAGGGTTTGTCCTGCACAGAGGCAGCAGTACAGGCTCGATGAAGTCTTGACAGCGGGTTGGCAGAGAAGATGCAAATATTTTCATGAAGGAAACCATACTAGGCATTTTTAGCGCCTGAAAAGCACATCTCTCTTAAGCCACGTGATTCTCTTTCCCAGCAGAGGCTGTAGTTGCTCAACCACTAGTCCAGCTTAAGTTCAGGTTACTGCCAAAAAGGAGGGAGCTCTTCCTTCCCTCAGCAACTAGAGGAACTCATTTCGGACTAGATCTTATTCCCGGGACAATGCATAGATGTGAACACATAAATGCTTGCACTGGCACAAAAACAGAGAGGCAGGAGTAAGAAGCAGGGCTGCCCCTCTCAGTAGCAGCCTGCAGCCTGGCTGATGTGCGCACTGGAAAAAAACCACAATAAACAACAATAAAATAGAATAAGAATCCTACCAGGGCAGCCTGGGAGATAAGGGCTTCTGGGCCCTGAACAAAATTATTTAAAAGACCTAGAAATCTAGAGTCCTGCAGAGCTATGCATCAACTGATAGCTGTCACTCAGAGTCCTGAAGAGGGACTGTACGAGCCTGGCTGGAACAGCAATGCGTCCAGCAAACCCCACGCCCTGCCCCTGTAGCAAAGCCACAGTGCCCCGAGAGAGCCAGCCACCAACATGGGTGCCAATGCTAAAATATTGTAGGTTAACAAAACAGGACCCCAGGCTGACCCCAGCGTCAGCCTTCCTATGTCACCCTCTGGAGGTAGGAGCCGGGCTCCACCTAAGGCAAAGTGACAGAGAAGCACTGAGCAGGAGCCACCATGTAAGCATGCAAACACTGACGTACACGCCGCAAGCTCAGCTGCTCGCTAGAGTCAAGACTTTTATTTCAGATGCCTTTTACGCAAGAGACCAGACATGGAGAGCACACGAGATAACAAAAGGACACCTCCCAGTCTCTCAAACACTTTGCAACAGCAGGTAGAGACCTTTCCAAAGAAGGAAGCTTACCTTATTACTTTCCACAGCTGAAGACAGAATTTGACTAATACTCCCAGTACACAAGAAGAAATGCCAGTTAACTGTCACGTTAATCAATATTCCTTGCTTCTCAGCCACAGGAATGGTGATACAGGACACTGCTGCTGCCAGTCCCTTTGCTGTGGGTGTACATGAACATACCTGCTCCACTCCTGCATCACAAACAGCATTTCTCTCCTCCCACCTCAGCTGTTTGCTTACGCCAAAGCCATTCAGATCACAGCAAAATGGTTCCATGCTAAACTCACATCAGCAGCCCCACATGGGTCACGTTCCTCCTAAAGAGGTTAGCAGCTCCTCCAGGGAAATTCATACGTGCTCTGTGACAAGCAGAGGAACTGTCAAGGGGACTGCAACCACCGCCTGATGGCTTGGGAATCTGTGGCATAATCCATCCGCCAGCTCCCTGCTCACCTAGAGTGCTATGAATCAGCAGGCTGCAAGGCAGACAAGGCGTTCCCATCAGGAAGACAATATATTTAGGAGGCTACAGGCAAATGAAAACACAGGCAGTCCTGCTCACCTAAACAGAGCAGAAGGACATGGGTAACACAAGAAAGGAAAAAGAGTGAGAGGAAAAAAGTGAAATAAGTCGAACTTGGAAAGTCATTCTCTGGACGTTAAGTGTCTTACCTGGCTACTCCATGTGCACAGTGCAATGCTGCTACCTGCCAGGTGTATCCACAAGAATTTACCTGACACATTAAGCATCCTCAGTAAAGTGATTCACCTTGCATTGCTTAAGAATTAGACCTGTTTTCAGAAAGTTTCAAAATAAAAAATCACCCCCGAAGCACACCTCACAGCCCTGCTCTAACTACCGACCAATGCTGTCTTGCCAAAGACTGCATGGCACCAACAACAGATATCATTAGACACAACGAATTGTCACGCCAGTGAGGAGCGTAACAGGCACGTTGCGTTGGGAGGCTAACAACGGTTTGGCAATGCAGGAACCAGACACACTGCTCTGCTCCAGAGTTCCTCAGGCAAGGACATCTGGGCTCCAATCCACGATCCTCATCGGAGCCAGCTGTGCCTATTGACGTGGGAACCTGCCTGCCACTGCCACACAAGAGGTGGCGCAGCACTCTGCTGCTGCCACAGTTGGTGTCAGGACCCCAGGCCTGGTACCAGCTGGGGAAACCATGTTCTCCTTTCCCTGCAAGAGGAGTAACCTCATCAGGGGAGAGGAGAGGTTGGCCACAGCAGCCAGCTCCGCCAGAGTTCATCAGGGTCCCCAACTACGACATGTAAACTCCCTCCCATCCCAGGCTACCAACAAGTTTGTCAGCTCACCTGTATACACAGGTGTGTCCAAACAGCACATGCCCCTTGCCACGACTGATCTGTTTGCTTCCAGCTCCAGACCACCTCAATTTGCACTGCCACAGGTCCAGGTAACTGCACCAGCATGAGAGACAATCTGGTGTCAGATCACACTGTGGCCTTCCCACAATCTCACCCGCATGCCAAACAACATCTCACAAGCTGTACGGCAGCTCCGCAGCCTCTCTCCATGAGCTGACCCCACACCTCTGCAAACTGGTCACAGCTCACCTCCACCAGAACAGCCCAGCAAGCGGGCACAGCCGAACCTCACCGCAGGGGAAGCGGGAGCTCGCTTCACGCCAGGGACCTGGCAGAGCCGCAGACCCTGAGTCAGCGGTGCGCAGATGCCTCCCAAGCACATAGGGGCTGCGGGAGCCGCCTGCTCAGCCTCCCCGGGAGCATGCTGGCAGGCAGCACGCCGCACGGCACACTCAGGCACGCGCCCACACACAGCTCAGCAGTGGCCTGGCATTTCTTCCCCCCCTTCAAAAAGCCAAATTCAGACCATCTGTTGAAGTATTTCTGCAAATCATCCCTCGTTCAGGAAGGGCCAGGGGCTGAGTTTAGTTGTTTATATAGCGTCTGGCATTTCTGTAGTGCTTATCGCTTCAGCATCCAAGCTATTTCCTTCAAGCTCTCCGTTAGTTTTGAAGAACCAGAGTGGGGCACCAATGAGCCTTCATTTTAAGTTTCTGGAAAAAAAAAAAAAAAGCACCAAAAAGACAACAGCTGCTCAGGACATACACACTTGTAGCTGCTAAAAAAGCAAGCAGAAGAGTTCAGGGGAAGGGGGTCAGGCCAACACAATGTGTTTTATGTCTTTTAAAGAAACTACTACTACCCTTAGCCTTCATAAACAACAGCTGCTCCCAAAGGATGAGACAAACCAACAAGTGCTCCTGCTGCCTTACAGAGAAGAGCTCAGCTTACCCAGGGCATAGAAAAGGAAGCTACCCCCATCCTTGAGAAAGTCAACACAAAATGAAAAAGGAAAACAAAGCAGCCAGAAGGAGAGACCGTTTACTACATCAGATCATACCTTCTGCAACAGCTGCCATTGTTATTGCATATGAGTGGCAAAACCATGGAAGTGTTGCTGTCCCTATTTGATTGTAGGGAACGTGTTCAGAGACAGACATTTTACTGCTTATCCAAGCTCATGCTCTGAATTTGTGGCAAAGGAGAAAGCAGTACCCAAATTCACAGTTAGCCCCTGACATGTCCTGTCCCTAAAACATGCTTCCTTCTTTTTTCTTTTTTTTATAAATCCCTAACTATCACAGAGCAAAGAGCACAGCACTGAACGGGGCACCAAAGAAGCTCCCAGTGCACGTGGCCTTGGAGAAGGTGTTTCCATCCCACCCAACCTGGCAGGCAACAGGGAACTGCCCTCATCTCCGCTGTCAAGGCGTGCAGGCAGCACACCCATTAAAGGCAGTAAGGGGTCAGACACCGCAGTGACAAGGACACAGTACTCGGTAGCAACAGAAGTGACAGATGTGCTGGTCCAGACTAAGCACACCACGTGCTACCGCCTCCTTCCACACGTTTATCTGTGCAAAGCTCTCACATCACACAGCACAGCCTCTTGTTGAAACAAGAAGGATTCACTGGAAGCTGTGGTTAAATTCAGAAATGAAGGATCACGGCTACTGGCCTGGCTTCCGGCTTGGCCAAACTAAGAGCTCACCCGCACAGCATCTCCTACTATAACAACTTGCAGAAAGTCCCATATCTTTGTGCTCTAATTAAAAAAGAAAAGCACACGCCACCTCTCTTCCCAAAGGCCTCCTCCAAGACAGTGAGTCACTCAGTGCAGCAGCACTGCTGTCCTTTGTAAGAGGGGATGTTTTCCTTCTCCTTCGCTCTCCCTACCTTGTCCACGAAGCTCTTCATAGCTGGGACAGCCTTTAAATTGAGAGTACGATCCCCAGCATGGAGCCAAACTCCAGGTGGGGCAGGCACAGTCTTTGATGGGACTTCATTCACCTCCAGCTGCTAAAATTCATGCCATTCTGGAAAAATCAGCTGGACCAAAATCAATCTCTCTCCTTCTGGCCTCTGAATAAATGCTGCAGACCCAGGAAAGAAAAAAACCTCAGACAGCTCTCTTGATAAGCCACACACCATTAGCAGCACCAAAGGAAGGAGCAGGGCACTGGGAGGTTTGACAAGGCGTAGCCACCCACCACCAAAACGAGAACAAGAACCGGTTATGAAAAGGTTTAACAAAATAAACATAAGACTGCATTCCTGTGAGCAGCTCACCACAGGCTGCATTAAGTCAGGATCAATAGAGACCCCACAAATTAAATAAATGGTATCCTATCACATTTCTCCTGATACAGAACAGGCATTGCTGCCTGGCTGCCCTTCCCTTCCCCAAGCAAATAATCTCCATGTGGGCAGTCCTCCTAAGACAGGAAGTATTCAAAGCTTTCATATTTGAAGATGTGTAAGAGGAAACTGACAGACAGAAATCCAAACCACCCAGAGTGACAAGGTCTTTTCACTGGGTTTGTCTGGGGTTTTGCCGTGTTTTCTAAACCTTTTGTACCCCCTGTTACTTTATCTTCACAAAAACTGAACTACCCAGCAATCAATACTGCAAGGTTAAAGCAACACTCAATTTTGCACTGGACAGCTCAATCCGCCCCCTCCTTCCCACTATCTTTGTGCTGGAAGGCAAACAGAAGACGACAGGAAAAAATTATTTATCTGCTGTTAGGATTAGCTGGAGCAACACAGCGTCAGCTCCAGCAGCACACTGTGCAGTTAGCTGGATATGGCCAAATGACGGTCCCCACTCCAATCAGGCACAAGCCACAGGACTCAGCCTTGCAGAAGAAGGAAGGCTTCAACAAATCAGGGCACCAGGGAAGCCAAAACACACTGTCCTGTTAGACCTCAGGCACCTCTTCAGCAGAGAAAGAAGAGGTACTTGCAGCCACATCCCGCTGTCTCACTGCAGAGAGACACGGCAACTGGCTCCAGCAAGGCTAGCGTCCACGCAGACATTTATGAGAAACGCACAATGAAACATACGCAGTAGGTATGATATGTTCAAGAGTGAAAAATAAAAACAATGCACTAGCTCACATAGGCAGCATCCTTAGCTCGTTTGCTACGGATAAGTAATCGATAATTCAAACTCTCCTAACTTTCTGGTAGTGCAGATGTTTGGGTACTTCTAAGAAAGCCCGAATGTGCAAACATGGGCATCAAAGCAGACTTTTGCATTTCCTGAAAACCCAGTTAAGGATTTAGGTGAACATATACACAGATGTAAAAGGCATAATAACCAGTCCTTATGTACCAGCAGTAGCAGAAGGCAGGATGCTGTGACCAGGCAGATCCTTCCCCATCTTGCACGGCTGCTGTTGAAGGAGCAGCACAGGCACTTGCCCTTACACAATATTGCAGATTTAAACAGAGGAGCAGAGGCAGCTGGGAGGTAAGTGTGTCCAACTGGAAGCCTAATAGGATGTTAACAAACTTGTAAGTGACAGGCTAAAGAGGCCGCGTGCCCAAGCTCTTCCTGTAGCTCGAGGGCTCCCACATGATGGCCCAGCCCCAGCTGGTGCAAACCAGATTTGCTCCGCTGACTCTGCCAGAGCTACATCAACATATTCCAGTCAAGGGCCAAGGTGCACGGCTCTGGGACATGACTGACCTGCCAGCAGATGTGTAGAAACTTCATTCTGGGGAAAAACAAAACAAACAAATAAACAAAACAAAAAAAACCAAAACAAAACAAAAAAAACCATAACCAAAACCCAACAAAAACCAAGGGGAAAAAACACTCTGAAAAAGGACAGCCAGGAATAAGGCAGGCTTAGGAGAAATACCTGTCTGTTCCGAAACAGCCTAGAAAAGGGGGAACTGCAGAAAGTCCCATCATAGGACATTGGCATCCTACCGTAATACACATGAACTGCAGCACTCAGGACCACAAGGAAACTCATTTGTCCCAGCCATTCCAAACCCAGTTTGGTTACATATCACCTCCCCAGGGCAGGATCTCCGAACAAAAATATTTTGCATTTTTCCACCCCTTTTCCTTCCCCCCTGGGGCCTAGTTCAAAGCTCTTTTATGTCATTCTGGCACTACAATACGATTTTAGGCAGACAAAACCAGCTCATTAAGAGATACACCCTGCACAGGGCATCTTGCTGGCACTGGAAAGTTGGCAGTGCAAAACACTTGCAGTTCCCTGCCCCCAAGTGAGCCCAGGGATCAAGTGACAAAAGAAAGCATCGTGCTGGAACAAGGCAGACATGCTGCAAGATGGCACCAGGGGACACGAATCCTTCTGCGGCTATGCTCAATGCTGCTAAACTTTTCTTCTCTCCACACAAGCCTTTCACCTCCCAAATTTTACAAGGACATACCACCTTCCAGCAGCCACCATGAATTTGGCAGTTGCCCTCCAAGAGCATTTTATTTCCACAGTGGGGTGAAAGAGAATCCAGAGGTTTGTGAATACCTGTAAAACAACCCTCAGTCCAGCAGCAAACCCAAAGCCCAGCCCTTTGGAAGGCCAGAGATGGATACCACACAGCTCTACAAAACACCTAGGCACTCCTTGATGAAGAAGGAGCAACTCATCAGTCACTCCTCTTACAGCCTCCTAGCTGCAAATTATTCAGACAAAACCCAGAGTGCCAGGGATAATTAACTATTTTTTACAGCACTGCATGATCATCATGTACGCTGCAACAAGGGTGTTCTGTAGATCAGGCTTTACCCCTCATTGAAAAGCTGTTCTTAGGAGAATCTGCAAAACTGGGCCGCCAGTCAAGGATGCTGGATCTAGATGTGTTTTACTCTAGCTAAACACAGCACAATGTTTCCCCACCTAAAAACGCTGCTGCCCTACTCCAGAAAACCTCTCCCTCCTACTATTTCACAATTCTCAACATGACAACGGTTATGCAAGAACAACTGTATAGGCATACGAAACGTTTACAGCTCCTAAGCGATACTTTCCCCATTTTAACACCCTCATCAGAGCACAGCTCCAAATCCTCACGGTTCCCAGGCTTTGAGGCACACCAAAGTTCAGGCATGGCATCTCGGTCCCCTTCTTTCCATCACACCTTTGCCCTTCTAGAGACCTACAACATACAATGTGATGCACAAGCGAGCATAGGGGGCTGCTTCCACGCCTACATACTGCTGTCACCTTAGCCCGCCAGGGGGGTATTTCCCCCTGTCTTGCCCACTAATTTAAATCTTGTTAGGAATAGAGGAGTGAATAGCCCTGACAGGCTGTCAGTGATTTCTACCTCCTAGTAACTTAATACAGCACGCTACCCCTTCTTAAAACGGCAGCAGGAGGATCTTCTAGGGCCCTGGCATCTTAGTAAGACATTAACAAGATTGCTGGGTAACAAACAAGACCGCAGACTTTCCTTCAGAGCAGTGCCAGGCTCCAATTTCTGACACAGATTTGCTCCCTGTTCCAACTCAGCCATCCCTCTCTGCCACTGATCACCATCATCCTCAAAATATAGCGCTCCTTACTACGACAAGCACTCGGTGAAGAAATGAGCCTAAGGCACAGCACCAGGAGAAAAATCGTATCTGTGTGAATGACAAGAAGTAGTAGCGCACAGTTAAAAACCCTACAGGCAAGGCATTCAAAGGGGCAAATCCTCATTAAATACTGCTGTTTATTTTCTGGTGAAGAGGTTAGAGTAACTCCTCCTATTTGACCCCATCTATACCGCTCTTTGTAACAGCCTGGAAAGCAAAACACAAGCCGAGGACAAGAAGACAACCGCCATCCGAGTCCCACACGATATGTTGTTATCAGCCGAGTTCCACTCTAGTTTGATTGCCTTTTGCTCGCCATTGCCAAAAAACAAGTTATTGAAAGGAGAAGCCACAGTGACTTGCAGTGATCAAAATCACTGCAGATACAATCCCAACAGCAGCAGCCACACCACAGGAGATCCTAATGGCAGCGAGACTCTCAGAGATGAATGCGCTATAGTAAAAACACATAGTCTTTTAACTGTAAAGACCTAATATTTAAAATATATTAGGCCAAATAAATATAGCTCGGATCCTGCTCTGACGTTTGTTACTCTGACAGTCTGGCAAGATGTAGAAACTAAAAGCTGAGAAGCCCTGCAGTAGAGAGGCCTGGGGCACTGGAAAATCTGATTTCCATGACTGTGCCCTCGCCCAGCAGGAGCCCGGCAGCTCCAGAGGGTGCAGCGAGAGAGGAGAGGATGCTTGGGGTCCAATTCCCAGGATGACCTTGAGGAAATCCCACAGCCTATCCAAATTGCCACGTTCCCCATCCACGGGAAGAAGAGCACAGTAACCTTGACCTACCTCAAAGAGGTGCAGATCTGGCTTAGGAGAGCCTGGAAGGAGCTCGGGAGGGGCTTAGACGCAGGACCCTGCGCTGCGACCGGGGCAGCCAGAAGCTACAATCCTACAGATCACCTTGGAAATCAGAACCCCCAGAAAAACGTGCAAATCGCTTTCAATATGAAAAGCAGCAGCTCTGAGGCACTAAAGGGGACGATCAAAACCACACACGTGTCACCCACAATTTCCCCAGCACAGGCAGGGAGAAGAAGGGGACGCCGATACAGCCCCCAAGGCCTGGCAAGGGCAACCCCAGCACCATGGGGAGCACGGGGCGATCTCCCCCAGGCTCGGCTTAGACACACAGGCACCTGCGGCCCCAAATTCAGGCAGCAGGACTCCCACCCCCTAGGATGAGGGGAACGGTTGGGGGGGCTGGCACTTCCCAGAGTGAGGGGAGCAGGTGGGGTACGAGCTTACAACCCCGCGGGTACCGAGGGGGTACATGGGGGGCCAGGGGAGCCCGCTGACCCCGGCGGTGAGGGGGTACATATAGGGTCCAGGGGAGCCCGCTGACCCTGGCGGTGAGGGGGTACATATAGGGTCCAGGGGAGCCCACACCCCCCGGGGTAAGGAGGGTGCATGGGGGGAGCCAGGGGAGCTCGCAGCCGCCGGGGCGAGGGGCCGGCCCCCCAGGGACCAGGGGTGCAGGAAGGGGGCCCGGCACACCCCTGAGGTGAGGGGCCGGGGCGAGGGACGATAGGGCCGGTGCAGCAGGGGCCAGGCCGGGGGAGGCAGGCCGCGGCCCGGCGGCAGGAGGGTAGTCGGGTCCCCCAGCGGCGCCTCCCGAGGGCCGGGGAGGGGCCGCGCCCGCACTTACCGATCCGGGGCGGCGGCGGGTTCCCGCCGGGGCCGGAGGCCAGTGCGGCGCGGGGTGCGGAGCTCCTCGGCGCGGCGCGACTCGGCTCAGCTCTGCCCCCTCTGGCCGCGCTCGACGCAGGAAAAGCCGCTGCCGCCGCCGCCGCCGCCGCCGGGCCCTCCCCGCCGGGGCGGCCGCCGCGTCGCCATGGCAACGCGGGCCGGGGCGGCTGGGCCTCGCCGCGGCCTCCCCCGGCCCGGGCCCACCCCGGGGCTCAGCGTCCCCGGGCGACGGCATCCGCGGCGGGAAAGGGGGTGCCCTGCCGTGCCCGTAGCCCTGCCCTCCCCTCCGACAGCGGCACCCCTCGCCCCGCCGCAGGGCGAGGTGCGCTCTCCCTCACCCCTCCCGTCAGCCATCTTGCAGCCACCTGGCGAGCGGCACAAGCGAAAAAGGGGGGGGGGGGAATAATAAATCTGTCATTCCCTTCAAAATAAAGACCGAGCCAGTTGTGGTCGGTTGGATCACCGTGCTGTGCCACCTGCTGCCCCCCTGGAAAGTCTCCAGGCCACAGGCGGACATTGGTTTTGGGTTTAACAGGCTCCATTGTGGTTTCAGGAGTGTAACGGGGCCTGAGTCCTTGCACAAAAACATCCACGGAAGCCACTTCAGTGGGCTTTGGAAACTAAGCAAGAAGGCGAGGAGGACATCAGTAGCCAGCCAGATCTCTGTGCCCCTCGGGATGATGCCCATGGGTTTGACTCCACCAAGGAAAGAGGGAAAGATCTCCAGGAGAATACGAGAGCATCCCCCACCACTCACGTGCACCGGGCGCTACGCTATAACAGCCACATCGAGCGTGGGGTCACCAGCTCTGCACCAAAAGCTCAGGGGAACCATCAGAGCACGAGTACACAGGCTGTGCAATGAATCAGAGATGATCAGAGAAGAGCAGCTACAAGGATGGTGGAGCGTGCCAGGCTAATGAGGACATTGTGCACACGGAAGAAGCAACAATTATATGGAGTCATGATGAAGAGCTCAGAAACATCAGAGTTGTGCACGCACCTGAAAGCAAGAGGACCTTGTTATCACAGTCAGGGACCTGTAACCCAAGGTGAGAAGAAGATGTAAACCAGAGGTCGGTGAAGCATCAGAAGCCAATACTGATGAGTTGGATGTAGGTGAAAAAGGGAGCAGCTCGTGCACTTCTCAACCTGCGCTGGGCAGGAGATGAGGAGATACAGCACAAGAGGTGACAAAGCTCACTCCAGAAAGGTAGTGCCTGACCAAAGAAGGAGACCTGTGCACCATGGACATTTTTTTGGTGTGTATTGGATAGGCACGTGGCCAGGGAGCTGCTGGCATCGTCTGTCCAACCCTGCTGCTGTCTCTGCACTGTGTCCTTGGGAAAACGCTGGTGGGCACTGACGAGGGGCTCCCCCAGTTTGGGGAACAGGAAAACATAGTGGGGGGAAGTTGCAGTCACCCCTTCCCACTCCCCAGGTGTGAAACTCCTTCTCACTCCCTTCCTTGGTGGTGATGGGTCCTCGCTCTGCCATGTTTTACAAAGGCTTTGGAGCTTTTGTACAACTGCGCTGTACCACCTCAGACAAAAGCTGAACTGAACTCGGCTTGGATTGAGGGGGATAGATTTTACCATTTATCATAACATGCCATCCCATAGATGTGCTGGTAGGAGAGTACCATACCCTGGCAAAGAAGAGGTTAATGCTGTCCGGCTTTGTGCTGAGTTTTAAGAAGACTGCAATCACCCGTTTTTATTTTTGGTTCTGCTGCATAAAAACAACTGCTTTTTGCAATGTGCATGGCACAAGGGACCCGTTTCTTCCGGCAGTCTTTAGGAGAGTGGATAAAAAAAAGCAGAGGAAGAAAGTTCACATTCAGTGAGTGCCAGGTTGTCAAGGTTTCCTCTGCTCTCAGAGATAAATTTTTTCTTCTGACAGACAATAAAGAAATTTAAAACCATTTGGTACAAAGTGGAGCTTCAAAAGCAGCAAGGTCTGCAGCTGATACAAGGTGAAGAGCAGAGCTCAGGACCTCCTGTACGAGGCAACATCGTCATCATGTCACACATGCAAGCATTATAGCAGGTTTGTTCTCAGCTTGTCACAAAGCTCCCCCTGCATGAGTCTCAAAATCCTGCGCTACTTTCAGCCCGGCTGCCAGAGGGGCCGTGGGCTGGCTTAGCCATGCCAAGGACATGGGTCAAGTTCAGTCTGCTGGCAAAGAAAGAGGCTTTCACGAGGTGGCGTTTTTCAGCTTCCTATCCCATTTGCATTGCTTTCTGTTTTAATAAATCATGGACTGCTCCTGAAATCCCCAAGCGCCTGATGAATGTGGCCGTTAAACCAACGCTTTAAAAAGCCAAATCAGGCAAGCTTGGGCATTGCTCCCTTGGCCATGTGGCCATCCCGGATGTGATTATCAGAGCGCTGGTAGATGATTTGACTGATAAAGATTGAAGCAGCAGTAACGGATAATTAGCACTGGTCAACATCATTTTCTGGAAAAATCAATCTCAACTGAGCCTGATCTCATTCTCCATTGGGACCACAGGATGGGTTGCCAAAGGTAACAGCACAGAGGTGATAGAGGAGGCATCCAGCATCCAACTGGTGAGATTACAGCCAAACAGTATGAATAAAATGAACAGATTCACAGCTGTTTGTCAGTTTGGATGCCAGGAATAGCTTACAAACCATTCACCCAGCAAATCTGGTTTCATCTTCTGTGTGGACACTTGACATTATAGAAGTGAGAGGGGATGTGGATGCAGCCAGAAAGTGGGGAAAGTGGGAAAAGGACAGCTCTACCCCAAGCTCAGCTCTGTTGTCCCTGAGAGAGAGTTCAAGGCTGCAAGACCACTCAGGTGAACCAACATACATGGTCTGTCTGTTCCCTCTGGCCATCGCTCCTTGGAAGGAGGCTGCAGACATTCTCTTAATAGCTATTTGATTCAAATGTCTAACAAATACCAGAAGGAAAGTCCCTGATGCTCAAGGCACACAAGTGTTCCTCATTTCCCATCAGTAAACTCTCCAGCCACTTTTCTCCAGCAAAAGTAAGGAAATCAAGGCTTGGCAATGTTAGTCTCTGAATAAAAACAAGCAAAAAGCTTTCAGGCTTCAATCATTGATCATCAAGAAGCCAAAAAAGCATAAAAGTAGAGTTTTCTCCCCTTTATAAGTGACTTTTAGAGCCGCAGGGTTGACCCAAGAGTGCTAACAAGTAATGTGTCACAATCTGGCTCGCAAAGTCACCCAGCTCCTGCAACACGCCCCACAGGGCTGGCAACCTCCAGTAAGCACCAGCATCTCGCCATGCCTAGCACCCGTGGGGCTCTGGCCTTAGGGCTGCCTGACACGCAGCAGACCCCGTTCCTGCACGCCTTTCTGCAGCGTGCCCCACAGCAGCAGTGCCCTGGCTCCTTTGGTAGCCAATGCAGGCTCCCACGCTCAGCACAGAGAGCGCAAGGGAAAGCAATCTCATGCCCTGCATGCTTATCTCCCAGATAAAACAGCAAGGCACTTTTGTTTATTGAGTGCTGATGAATGGCGCTCTCTTGGCTGTGAGATTGGCCTCCAGATCCCACTCTGGGCACAGCTGCTGGCAAGGAGCCTGCAGCTGCAGCCGCCTATTGCCACAGGAGCCTTTTGGCAGGGCTTACCCCCTCATCCCAGGTAGAAATTGCCCCACAGCGTCCCGCCATGTGCATCTGCCCCCACGCAGAAGTGGCATCTGATTTCTGGGGCGTTGCAGGATAGGGAGCATCACGCTTTCCCTGGGGTGTGCAGCCAAGCAATGCCAAATGGTGCTGTTTGCTCTGTGATGACACAAAACTGGGAGGGGTGGCTGGTACACTAGAAGGCTGTGCCGCCATACAGCGAGACCTGGACAGGCTGGAGAGTTGAGTGGAGAGGAACCTAACGAAGGGCAACAAGGGCAAGTGTAGGAGGGACCTACACCTAGGGAGGAATAACCCCATGCACCAGTAAAGGTTAGGGGTTGACCTGCTGGAAAGCAGCTCTGCAGAGAGGGACCTGGGAGTCCTGGTGGACAACAAGTTGACCGTGAGCCAGCAATGTGCTCCTGTGGCCAAGAAGGCAAATGGTCTCCTGGGGTGCATTAAAAAGAGCGTGGCCAGCAGATTGAGGGAGGTCATCCTCCCTTTCTACTCTGCCCTGGTGAGGACACATCTGGAGTAGTGTATCCAGTTCTGGGCTCCCCAGTTCAAGAAAGACAAGGAACTACTGGAAGGAGTCCAGCGGAGAGCGACGAAGATCATCAAGGGGCTTCAGCACCTCTCTTATGAGGAAAGGCTGAGACCCGTGTCTGTTTAGTCTGGAGAAGAGAAGACTGTGAGGGGTTCTCATCAATGCTTATCAATAGCTAAAGGGCAGGTGTCAAGAGGATGGGGACAGACTCTTTTCAGTGGTGCCCAGTGACAGGACAAGAGGTAATGGGCACAAACTGGAACAGAGGAATTTCTGTCTGAACATGAGGAAAAACTTCTTTACTTTGAGGGTGGCAGAGCACTGGAACAGGCTGCCCAGGGAGGTGGTGGAGTCTCCTCCTCTGGGGACATTCAAAACCCACCTGGATGCGTACCTGTGCAGCCTGCTCTGGGTGACCCTGCTCTGGCAGGGGGGTTGCACTGGATGATCTCTGAAGGTCCCTTCCAACCCCTACCATTCTGTGATTCTGTGAAAGCTGTAGCTACGTTAACCCGCTTTGCTGTTTCTTGGGGGCAGAAACGTGAGATGGCTCTGTGCTGCCAGGCTAGATGGTGAAGTGGACACCAAGGACACTACCGTCCTGCCATGCGTGAAAATGAAACAGCTTGGCCCACAGGGATAGTCGCGGCTTCCCGGGCTTGCTGCCTCGCCAAGAGCTGCTGCCAGCTCCTCTAGGGCCATGTTATTTTGGGACCCCAAAAAGCTGATAGATCCATTTGTGACTGCCTCTGCCCTCCAGCCATTGTTGATGCAAAGCAGTTGTCACAAAATATCCTGTTTAAGCAGCAGGATCTTCTTTTCCCTGCCCGGGCTGCAACCAAATCATCTGTTGTAAGGGATTTTTGAGGGGGACATTGTGTTGTCTTGCTCCTCTCAGTGCACCAGGATGAAAGCCTTGCTGGGATTGTCACTCAGCCTGATGCTCCTGCAGCACACAAAGGATGTGCCAGGCCCCAGAAGCCAAGTAACCTGCAGTCTTGGGAGGGAGCAGCTACAACCAGCATCACAACCTGTTCTTGTTCTCAGCTCTGGCCTTGGGGAGAAGTTAAGAATCACAAAGATTTCCTTTTTCTCCAACCTGGAGGGAAGAAAACTGAAAACATTTGTCCCGAGCCATTGCTGCTTCCAGAGGGAGTGAAATCCTCTGAGGACTAGGCTGAAGAAGCAGCAAGGTGAAGATTCATACCTAAGTTCATATCCTCCCCCAGCTATCCTGTCACCACTTCCCTCAGCCAGCTCTCCTGTCCTGCTTCTCACTGTAATCTAAAGCTTTTCTTCATCACACCAACAAAGCATAATTAGAAGCCTAACCACCCATCAGCCAGGTCCCTTCTTCACAGGGTGTGGAGAGATGGGTGTCTCCGTAGGGACTGCAGCCACCCCCTGCATGAGCCCCACTCCTGGACACGCAGATTTGCTGTTTCAAAACCTGGTGATGCTAAACACCTCCAGAAGACCAGGTCTGGCCTGTGGCAGAGACCTGGCAGAGGCGGCATGGCTGGGACATATCTGGAGTTACTTAAATCACTGTGTATTGCCACCTCCTGTTCATACCCAAAGCTTTGACCTCTTGGTGCTGCCTTGGAGCCATCCCACAGGTGGACCTGCAGCACCCTGGTGCCTTTTTTTATCAGGAAAAAAGGTTTTCTGCATTAAGAAGGAAGAAAACTTGAAAATTTCTCAAGCTATTGGTGTTTTTATTATAAATACCAAGGTTTACCCTTGCTGTTTCAAGCAGAGCACTGAGAGGGTGGTGAATGCCTGGAAACTTACAGCAGCTTGAGCAACTAAAAGATGAAGAATGTTAGCTTAATGTTTTCCCAAGTCACTCACTAAATGTCTGCAGACAGCATCCCTCAAGCTCTCATGTCCCATTAGCTAAATCAGACCTGCCCAACTTCTCTGTGACATGTGACTCTGTCTGGTGTCCCGTCTGTCTGACCTATATTCCCCGGTGGCCTCCTGCAACCCAGCATCTGATGGCCACACAGGGCCTGCCCCAGTATGTGGCTCCACCTGGTGACCCAGTGCATGGGAGCAGTGACCCAGTGCGTGGGATTTTGTGAGCCCAGTCAGGAGATGCCTGGAGAGATACCTCCAGCTGCAGCTCTCTGCTGAAGACGCAGTGAAAACAAGGCAGAGCTGACGTTTTCAAGCTTAACATGTTCAGGGTAGAAATCCCATCTCTCCCTTTGGGCAGTGCTGCCTGCTTTGTTACGGGTCACCACTGAAATTCTCAATCCGGGAGTGAAGCTCGGCCAGATGGCTCCAAGGAAGGGTCCAGGCAACAGCTGCCTCCAACCCATGCAAGCGTGGTCCCCCCTTATCCACAGGGCAGCTTCAGCAGAAACAAGACTTGCAACTGTCTTGCCTTTCTAGAGAAAGCAAGTAGAGATGTCTGATCTGCCTCCTCTGGCTGCTTTGTTTCTCCACATACGCTATTGCTGCTGCTTTGTTCATCTCCTGCCTAAGAAAGGCAGCCCCAGTCTCTCACTCCTTCCATGTGGGAATGCATTCAGCTTTCTGTATTCGTTTACTTTTTAGAGGATCTTTTTCCCAACAATTTAACCAAGTACTTTCTGAGCACAACTTTTATATTTTGGCCTTAAACATCTCATAGCAATGACTCAGCATTAGAATGATGCACAGTGGGGAAAAAAAGTACCTTCTTTTGCTTGTTTGCAGGTGATGTTGGATTATTTCATTTGGTGCCACCTAGTTGAGAAACAGTGGATGGCAACCATCTATTCACGGTCTTCATCCTTTCCCAGGAGATGTAATAGTCTGTTGTAAAAAGAATTAAAAATACTCTGTAGTACTCATCTCCGAGCATCCTTCCTGCCCCTTGCACATTTTCCAGTTCCATTATCTCCTGTCTGGAAAAGACAAGAACTGCACTGGTGTTCAATGAGCAAACCAAGCAGAAGGATCTTAGTCCCAGCCTCCCAAAGCAACCTTCTGCATGGGTTCAACCTACAGACCTACTGCGAGGCAGGAAGGGTAGAGGCTGAATTTTCCATTGTGATGGTGTCTACCCGTTTTCTACATTTCCCAGTCACTGAGTTCCTTCAAGGTAGCTGAGAACTGGAACAAGCATCAAACTCTCCCCGTGGATTTTCAAGCCACACAGATGTACAGAAAAATAGTGCTTTAAGAACATACAGTTTATTTCTGCAGAGTTCAGGAAATGGACACACGCTTAATTGTAGCAAAGGCTGTTTTCTTCATACATACAACACAAACTGATAAGCATGGTGGGTTCACTTCGAGACAGCCCTGGGCTGGGGCTCTGATGCACCAGTGTCTGAATACCGGCCCCACACCTTTACCAGTGAAAGCTACTCTTGGCTTTAAAGGCTGAAAAAAGGCTGTGATTCTCCTTTTGGGGGAAAACAGTGAATTTAAGGCTCATCAGATTTCCTTTCCCTTTTAAAAGCAACAGCAGCATGACACTGTCAAGTACGGACACTGTGGGGTACCAAACAGCAGGAAATCTTATCAGTTGGCAGGGTATCTTCTAATGCTCCCTCAGTTTTGTATCAAGCGTGGTAGGTTCATGGCTGAACCATTCAGTCCCCAGTGCACCACAGGTATCTCCTTTCCCTTATCAGATCAATCCTATGGATGTGCTGAATTTTACAGTATTGCTGTCTGGCCACAGTAAACAGACAAACCGAACACAGCTCCTGTGGGCTCCCTCCCACCTTCATATTTCCTTCAGGTCTTTTACTGGGAATTATACAGCATTTTACTGCCGGGATCATGTAAACAGTTTAACCCCGTGCAGGATATAGCCAGGCTTTGCCTTGTGTTTTTTACAGAATTAATAAATGGATTTGAGCTTGGCCAGGGCTTTCATTTCTCAGCAATTTCTTTTATTAATCTTTCCAGGGGCTGGAAGCATCTTACCTGAATCTGTCTCCTGGCAGCTAGAGGACTGTTGTGATTAGCAAAACCTGGAAATGGAGGGTGGTATGTGGGAAACACTCTGTTCACCTCCCAGGGCCACTTGGTCATTCTACTGGCAATCTGCAAATTTATGAAGCAAAAAAGGCTTTAATTATGAGAGTTAAAGAGATATTGAGGTTACAGTCAAAAAAAGGAGAAGAAAAAATGTTTCCAGTCACGAATAATTTCTCCTTTTATTTTTAAATTTTTTTTGTGAGGAGGCTTTTCCTGGTTGAAATTTATTTAGGGGAATTTTGGACACATCCGGATCATGCACAGTAAAAACCACAAAGTCTGCTTAGATCATCAATAGGACACTGTAACGTGCCTAACAGGCACCAGAAAAATCCAGAGAGCTGGAAAGGGAAAGAGACTAGCCCAGTATGTGATGACTTAATTAAAGGAGCCAGAAAGAAAAGCAATCTTTTGACTCAAAAGATAAATGCCACGTTGGGGTTTTTTTTTCTGCTTCAACCATCTACTGCAACTGTGATCAGCATTTCCTGGCCATAGCAACTACAGGCTTACGAAGGAATTACTGTGCCTTAGAGAGATTGTTGATAAAGGTAACACACCTGAAAATAACATGCTTTCCGTTGACCCTCATCCAACTCAAATATTTGCTGCGAAGTCAGCTGAAGGAAAGAGCGGTCGGACCGTTGCTCTGATTTTCCGCCAGCACCTCCGTATCCTCAGCTGGGTGCTTGCTTCAGTGTCACTGCAAGGAGAAAACCAGATGCCAGTGAGGCAGCCCAGCCCAGCGACTGCCATTCGGCAGTGAAAGACTGGAGAAAACAATAATTGTCTGGGGTGGTTACTTAACCTTCCTTAGGTTATCGGCCCAAATCCTGATCAGTTTTTCTACTGATGATGCCGTCTAGGGTTTGGTATCTCCTGTCGCCTGTCGTGGTTGTAGCCCATACGTACAGTAACGTAAACACCTGGCACTCGCCTCCCTCTCTTCTAGCTCAATCTATCTGTTATCTGGAAAAGTTGTAGCTCTGCTGAAGCCTGGATGAGCCCTCCTTAGAGTTCAGCCTACCCAACCCTTATTTTGGCATTGCCTGACTCAGCTGTTGCCTGGCCACCACAAACGGAAAGCTAAATGCATCCCATCGTAGCTGTGGATGCTATGCCTAGCTTTGCCTAGCCAAAAGCCTCCCGCACCTTCACTGGAGGCCAGGCTAAGCCTATGCACTGTCCCCTCTAGACTAGCCTTGTTGCTCCCTAGACCTGCTTCACCTGAGCCCTAGTCATATGCTCAGCTAGTCAAACCCATGCCCAAATGTTGTGTTTCCCGGCTTAGCCCCGCTGCAGCAAAGCCAAGCTACAGGGATGCCATTAACTGTCCTGCGCTTTGCAGCCAGGAATACCCAAACACAAGCTCTTCTCCCATTTCTGTGCAGCATGGACAAGCTCACCTGTGTCTTTCTGCCAGCAGGTTTAAGGGACGTGGCTCTAACACCTTGAGGCATTAATGGATTGTCAGACCATGCTGTGAAACAGTTAAGTGCTTATTTTATTTCCAGTGAGAGCAATATGCCCAAATGCATCTCTCCAAAACTGGAGGAAAGAACAAATACCTCATCAGTATACATCAAAATTACAGACAAAAACATATGACACAGACTACCAGAGAAAACATACATTCAAAAGAGAACTGCTGACTTGAGCCGAACATGAGACTGGAGGGGCAGCATGGCCGAAGAAATCAGATCTGAGGAAGGCCTTAGGCCCAAGGCAACAACTCAAGTCTACGAGTCCTTGTCCAGTGCTCTGGACTGGATACTAATCACTCTGTGGCCTAAGATGTTAGAATGGCCTCAAAAGAAAAAAAAAAAAGGCAGAACTATTTTATGCCTCTCTTTCAATAGTACTGATGGCAGGTGTGAAACACAGCATCAGGGAAACCATCGATGATTCTCCACAGGGGGAAGAAAACACCAGGATTTCTCAGACCTGCAGCTCCAGGTTGACTTTGGGTGTTGCAACCTGGCATTTTTATACAGACTTCTATTTTTCAGACTGAGAACAGCCCTTTAAATATTGCTCAGAGGCTGGGATATGCTGAATCCAAAGCTGTCTTGAAAGAGCTGAATTTACACAGATGACAGTAGTCTTTCAAAAAGCTTGCACGAAATTTCCCACTGTCATTAGTGGGTCATTAGTTGAGATGGGGAACAGGAAGAGAAGGGCACCTCAGAAGCCAGTGGCTGAGCAGTTAAAAAGCAGTAAACACTTCCAGTCTTATACAAGATGTTCAGACTGCAAAACTGGGAGGTTAGCTCAGCACAGTTCATGCCAATGCACAACAGTGCCCATTTCACAGCTGGTCAGACCAGTTTTTAAAATGCAAATTTAAGTCACGCTTTTCACCAAGTTTCATGAGGGGTCACACCTTCACTGCTACACAGGCATACTTCACTGGGAGGATGTGAGGAATATCCCTTTGAAACTGCAAGGGAAATTTTACTTTGACTTAAATTAGAGTCTCTCCCAGACCAGCAGGGTTATGGATTTTTACATATTTGTAAAATAAAACTGGAAATCTGTCGAAGACTGGCAGCATGTAGGTCTCATCTAAAAAGCCTGACAGGTGTAGCAGCTTAGGCATAATGTGAAATGTTATTTGTTCCAAAATAACTTTTGGAGCAAAGCCAAAAAATAAGAGCAATTTTGCTAGAAATTAGTTTCTTTTCTTTTCCCCACAAATACTTAGGTTTTGTTTTGGGCTTGAGGAAACTGGAAGAGATTTGGCAGAAAATAGAAAATATTTTCATGTGGAATACAGTTCACGTTTTCATGTGAGCAAAACACATCATTAACATAAATAGCTGAACAGTCCCAAACCCACCACAGACCTTCATAACACAGCTGCACTTCCACTTTCCCATCAAGCACTGGAGCACAAACAGACGCAAATGCTCACACCCAATGTTTCCAGCAGAACACAGTTTTGGGAATAAGTTATAAATAAATATACATAACATGAGTATTAATTCATTAAAGGCTACTTTAGCCACTGCTCAACTGACAGACACTTCAGTCTCTGAATTTCTCCATGTTTCTGAAATCTAGAGCTCAAAGTCAAGAAGTGGAAGTACAGAAAAGGCTCAATCATGCACTCTAAACTGCCTGGGATTGGCAGAAGTAAGCATAAACCCAAGAGAGCTCAGTAGTCTGCTCGCAAGTAAATCAACATCCAGCTCCTCAGGAAGACGCTGGCCCTTGAGGTGGGAGCTGCCCCAAGACATTGTCATTCCAGATACGCAGAGGGACCCCAGAAAAAAAGCCAGTTCTTTGTGCTAGGTGCTACATCATGGCTATCGCAGAGTCCTCAGTGCTGCTCTCCTGCTCCAAGCCCACTCTGCGGATGGACTCCCTGTATTTCTGCCGTCCCAGCTCAATGATGGTTTCAACCTCATCAGCAATGTCCTGGCGGCCACTCTCTTTCATGGCTGTAATCAACTTGCTCACACAGTCAGGATCCTCCGAGTTTTGCTGAGCCCATGAGAAAAGCATGTCCAGGATCTGCTTATCAAGGTCCTCTCTGAAGAAAAGGAGAAGCACAGAAGTAACCAACACACTCTCCTGACTGGCAACCCAAGCAGGCCTTACCTGAGTCCTAGCCCATGACTGGAGCCCCAAAGAAGCCACCCAGACACACAAAGCACTCAGTGGGCCTGCCTTTTTCCTACCCATCATACAGGAGTTGCAGTTCTTGCACTAAAATCTCTCTAGAAATTGTTTTCCTAATGGAAATACCAAATTAAAGCATTCTGCTTTTGAATGTAAATTCATGACAGGAACAGTAGTTTGGTCATAACAAGTCTCATTCTCTCCTACTGCTCTGGCTTTTTGGTCAGACTGCATATCCCATGACATACCACAAGCTCTTTTTGAATAAAGATGATATTGACAATTAATGCCATAGACCACTGCTCATTGTCAGGGATGGAGTCTGGCCAGGAATCCAGATGACAGAACAAAAAAGGAATGTGACTCATCTGAACTACAAAGCTCATCAGGTTTGTTATTTCTCAATTTTGTTTTTCAAACATAAAGCTCTGTCTTATAATGGCAAGAGAAAATAGTCAGTTTTTCCATTAAAAAGGTAACGTTTTGAGAAGAACCATTAGTTAACCCATGTCTTATCCAGTGAAACAATTCCAGTGGGAAAACTTTCAACCAGCCGAGCATTAATTTATACTATTACACTGCAGATAGACAGATAGGCAGACAGACAGACAGACAGACAGATAGACAGACAGACAGATGGATATAATACATCACTGTTGATCACGGTATCCTATCTTACCTGTTATTGTATCCTATGCGCTCAATCTGCTGATAGGTCAAGCCCAGGTTCAGGCCGATGGTCTGCCAGTCAGCTCCCACGCGCCTGGCAATGCTCAGCAGGTTTGCCTGTGTCAGGTAGCCAGTCTCGGCGTTGCCCAGGTTCAAGGGAGGGAAAGAGAAGCCATTCAGGGGACCGGGGTTCTCACCCCAGCGGGGTTTCAATCGCTGTGTCACAGAGAAGAGAGAGAACATGCTGAACAAATTGTTTCTGTAGAGGACAGTGTCTGGCCACTCAGTCTCCACAACAAAGTTTCCTTCCTCCTAGCGGGGAGGAAGGAAAACTGTGGGGCTGAAGAGTCAGGCTGTCAGAAGCAAGGAGCACTCACACTGGCAATGACCAGCAACGCTCACTGCCTCTGAAAACTACCAAATCATAGTGTTCACAGTCATACCTCACACTGAAATTTTCCGTTCCTGTCTTTACAGATCATTTTTCAATGAACCATCTCCCCAAAGCATACTCGCCTCAGATGTAAGAGAGCACTTCATCTAGATTTGTATTTGAGGTTGCATGTGTCAGACAGGGATGTGAGATCATGGTGCATGATCTGAAGGGAAGCATTCATCCAAAAAGGTATTTATTGTTTTAAGCTTCTCAAAAATCAATTAAATTCCATAAGCAAAAGTTGCATTTCTCACTGTGACATACAGCCTAGCCTTTAAAGGCCAGTGGCTCACACCAGAATATTTATACTCAAGGCCTGTGTTCAAATCCATCCTACCTACCTCATCCAAGACCTTTATTTCTTCCTGCTGTGTCAGCTGCATGACTGAGAAATTTATAAACAAAACAGACACTTCCCTTAATTACAGTGAGCTTCCTCCTGTTCTACATCCCTCATTCATACATAGGATCCACCTTCCCTGAGCACCCATCCAACAAGCCTGTGCTTGACAGGCAAGACAAGCAGGAGAGATAGAGACCACTCCCAGTTATTCATGTTTCTCCTTTCAGAAGAGCTCACGGGGAGTGGGAAATCTCCACCATAACATGGTTGAGCACCCCCCTCTTGCAAGTCATTCATTGCATCCGTTCTCATGCGGGAAGACAAAATTAGCTGAGCAGGAAGGCCGTGCTCTTGCCCCATTGAGATTAATTTTCTTGTAGGAGACAAAACAACTCACAGGCAATTTGATGGGCAGAGTAGCGAGCCAGAGGGAGTCTGGTCCTTTCCTGCTCCTGCTGGCATCTTCAGGGATGCTCTCAGGGATTGCCCCTCGATAGAAAGAGACCTTTACAAACAGAAAGCATGCAGTGAGGCTCAGATTCAATCACAGGGCCAAGCCTGTTTGCATCATGTCTCTTCTGTCTGGGAAAGAATGCATTCAGCATTTCTCACCTATCCTCAGTCCATAAATATGGCCTCCCAATTAAGTGCAACTGGGAGGAGCACTGAGGTTCTGCCATAAAGGCTGGACTCACTGCCAACACCCCAAGAGTTAATGGCAGGAATGTTAAGTCAGAGAGCTAAGTGATGAGTGATCCTTCCAGACTACTCTTCTTGTTTATTCAGGGTTTAGTCACTAAAATGCAAAGCCAAGGGAAAGAGGGGAGGAAAAGAGTCCTGCCCAGCATTCAGAGATTATTATGAGGAGCCTTGTAAAAGCAATGATGATGATGAAGGAGGAAATAAAATGTCAGCGTAACTGGTTGCTCACCTGGCCTTTTACAGCTTGGCCTTTCCTGTCTACAGGGGAAGTCACATAGATTTCCTTCATGTTCTTCAAGTGGGAGTAAAAAATAAACGAGAGACGTCCATCCACGCAGTCAGGGCGATCTGTGCAGAGAAGCAGCAAACACTCAACTCGTGCAGAAAAGTGTGCAGCTTTTCAAGCCTGGCCAACTGCCCATCATCCGCTAGCAGTCTCCATGCTACTATCTACTCCTTCTACTCATGCCTGAAAGAATTTTAACTTCCCTTCCTCGCTGGGTGACACGGAAAGCTGGCTGTGGAGAAAGCAGGTCCTACAGGTGAAAAAGGAGAATGGCCACAAGGTGGAGATCAAGTTCAAGAATGGAAGGCAAGGAAGGGTAAAACATTCATGGAGTCAAGTCCATCCTTGGCACTTCCCTCCCATGCTTGGTCCATTCTACCCCTTCGAGGGTAGAATCAGCTGCAATAGCATCCTGTAATGCACAAAAATAGGTCACCTATCTCTTCACCATTTCTGCAATGAGTGCAGAAATAGGAATAGAGCTAAAGGGAAAAAAATATAATCAGGTGTAACATTCATGTACGTTAATTATCTAGAAATTAAGTTAGAGTCCAGCCTAAATCAGAACAGAGGGACAGACTCAGGCCTCATGAACTCCACTGAAAGACCAGTGCATTTTATTATTCTTCATAGAGCTGCGCTTAATTTACACCAATGAAACCGAGCTGTACGTTCAGGTTTTGCAGAAAATGGCTCAGTTTGCAACTTTAACAGGTCCAGACAAATTGGGGCATAAAAATTTAGTTTGAGTTTTGTCCTGATCCCTCTTTCCTTCTCTTCTAATGGCTCCATTAGGGGGAATTCTTTGCTCTGATTATTTCAGAAATACCTTCTCCAAAAAAAATATCTTTATACGTGTTCTCTCAGAAATGGGCAACATTAATTTGATCACCATGGCCATTCCAGTGTGGTGTCTAAGATGCCAGGAAAAGGGCACAGCTGGCTGCAGAAGCAGATCACTCATCAATTAAACAAACCCGGCTATTGCCCTCTGCAGGCTACAAGAGCATGAGAGAAAATTAAAGCCTGCAAACAGCATTTTAATAAGGAAAAGTAGACACAAAAGTTGGGTGATCAGAGAGCACGACAAGCTCAATGTCCACGGGCTGGCTGCTGTGAGTCATGGGCAAGCTGGAGACAGAGAGGAATGCCATGGAGGAGTACAGCCCCCAGCAGAGACATGCCTAGGAGCAGAGCAGCACAAGAGGTAGGAGCAGAAAGGAGCCCAGTATTACCATACCCATATCGATGCTGATGCCTCGTTCGAAAGCTGCAAAAAATTGCTCTCCCTCAAACATCTCCACCATGTCAGATGGCTCAGGTCCTCGATAGCGGTCCTGCAGCTTCTTCAGCACTGGGTCAACCTGACAAGGATGACAACACAGGACCCATGTTTGGTCTGAAGCACGTCTGTCCCCTGACCCATGTCCTATCGAGGTACACTGACTACAGACAAGGAAGTGGTGCTCTGAGTTTTGTGGTTTCCCTATTTCTCTTCCCAAGTAAAAAGCAGAAAAGCCTATGTGGACTAACAAAGACAAGCCATCCCAAAGCTGCCATTAAAAAAGCATTTTCAGCAATGTTTCTGTCTTTTTAACAGGTCAGTAATCTTCAAATTAGAGAGGGATTTACTTGCTACCTTATCCCCCTCACAGTGTGCTATTAAAAGACATTTTCTCTGCAAAAAGCCACATGCTACAATATCACACAGCTGAGGACATCAGAAAGCTAATTTTGGCAGTGATCACACTGTCAGACCTGGGGTCTCAGAGGCAGTGCAAGAATCAGCCTAGAGCTAAGGTGTCTATTCTTCTTCCTATTTGTAACAGCAAACCTTCTCTCTCACCCCATGACCATCCCTGGCAGGAATACAGACACCCCCAAACCCCAGTCTCACTGTGAGTGCCATTGCTGCCTCCTTTGGAAACAATTTTAGCCCAGTACACAAGATATAAAGAACCCTTACAGACCTTTATGCCCACAGGTCATTTCAATACAGGAGAACAAATAAAGAAAAAGAAGAGCAACAAGACCAGAGGATAATGCAGAATTGGATACGCAGCCCAGTTCTGCCAAGGCGGATAAAATAACCCTCACCGCACTGAGCTGCACTGTCTGTCAAAGCACACGCTCTACAAACACAGATGCACACTTACTTTGCTAACATCTGAAGCAACACTGCTGAGGGCTGATATCCCCAGGGCAGAGGCAGCAGACGAGAATGCGTGAGCACTTCCCATCTTCTTTCCATCTCCATCCGTACAAAGTTAGCCAGATTAGCTCAAACTAATGGCATAAACTAACCTGATGTTGCATTGGAGCAGATTAAGGAGGGCTCATATGTTCTGTTCCACTGCTTGAACTGTAAACAGCAAGGAACGTTGGGAAAAGTACCATTTCTAACCACTCCAGCTGAAACCAAAGCAGTGCTGCTGCCCACGCTACTAGCCTGTGTCAGACAACTTTGCCCATGTGAGACAACTTTAATACCTTTGACTGAAGTTTAAGCCAACATCTTTTGCCTCATGTTTGCCGGATGTTAATAGCATGCACATGGCCAGTTACTGTGGCTCGGCCTTTGTAGCAGCCCTGTCCTCAAGGTTCGCCGGGGTGGAAATCACTGCACGGCATCCACCGCTGCATAGAATGAGTTTTCCTTCTTTCCCCAGCTCCCAGTGAGCCCGTATCACGCTACCACCACAGTGTGGTAATAGCATACACCAGCAATGACTTAGAAGCAGTGAACAGGACCATGTGGTGCACTGCTGCCCTTACACCCTAGAAGAGAGGCCCAGGAAGCTCAGGAGCAGTGCAATGCAACCCAGGTCAGACCTTGTGCTTGGGGACACACTGTAGCAGGACTTGCTCGGGGTCCTTCTTCCTCTGCAGAGCAATGAAGTTCACCTGGTACATACGCAGCCGCTCATAGACTTTCTTGGCAATGCCTCCAATGTAGGTCTTGGTGGTGTACCACAGCCAGTACCTGGCAGACAAGGAATTAAGAAAAAGGAAGGATCCTGCCTAGAAAAAGAAGCCAGTGTCACACCCATGAGACGGTAAAAAATGATGGGTAGAGACGAAGTGCTAAGCTGGGCCTGACTTGCAAAGGGAAAAGGGAACAGGTAGGGTTAATGGTATGACCCCTGGTCAGAGAGTGGGAAGAGCAAGGCAGAGGAACATCCCATCTTATCCTCAGGACGAATCCTGCACTTACCAGGAGAAGTGGGTGACTTCAAACACTGCATAAAGATGGGTGAATTCCAGCACCACCTGACTGGTAATGTCATCCCAGGTTTGGCCCTCCAGGTCGCTATGGAGAAGATGCAGCCTTGACCGATCCAAATTTAGCCCTAAAGACAACAATGATCAAGCAATGCTATATGCAGCAGAAGCCTTTACTCATGGCTTTACAAACCCAGCCACAGTTTTGGGTGATCCTCTTTTTAAAAGCCCCAAATTAATACTCTGAGCCTTCTCTTCAGCATCCGGGACTGAACTTTGGTCAAAGAAGAGCAGCAATAAAAGGATGAGGCTACCCCAAAGCTTCCAGGATATTCTGGCAGAATATAGAAACTTAAACTGATAGTGTGTTGATTTCCAGCAACAGATTCCCATCTGTCCCTGACAGATAATTCCCATCACAAATTATCTAGGGTTATTAATTAAGTTATATCTCTTTCTAAACACACATCCCACAGACTTTTCAATCCTGATGCACTTCAGACATACAAATACCAGGTAGTGTTACAATGAAGGCCAAGCTGCACGCAAAAAGATTTTACTTCTTCACAAGAGAGCCAAGGAAAGGTCAAAAAAAATAGGCATTAGGAGACAAAGGGTAGTCAGCATGCAAACAGAAGAATCTCTGGCAAGGCTGAGGCTGTTTATAGCAGTATTCAGAGTGGGAGATGGCTTAGTGTATGATCGTACACTTAAAACTGCACTGGCTAAGCACCTGATTCATGAGCAAGGAAGTAAAAGAGAAGGCAGACCCCTGGAGGCAGCACATTCATTATCTGCTTCAAGCTATTCCCAGTCATGAATCAAAGTCCTTTTACAAAACATCTCCTCAGTTGGCAGGAGTGCCCCTCCAACCCATCACACCAAACCCAGCAGTCTAAATACACATGCAATTTGGCAGAGAAATCCATCTGCCAAGGCCATTCTCCCAGCTCGTGCTGCTGGTCTGTGAAGCCCAGCGCTGGCCTGCTGGATCTGAATTACCTTCATCTCCCACAACCCTGCACCACCACTCACTCACTCAGCAGACACACCTTGCTGTTCCTGCAGGAGAAGCAGCAAGCTTTATTAGTTACAGGAGAGCAAATAAAATTCCCAGATTTCCATTTGTGGTTTTCCATATATGGAATTTCTCTGTGCCAATTTTGGGAATAAACTGACCTGTGACCCCAGGCGGGAGGGGCAGCTGAATTCTCACCGGCCTGAGAAAATCCATCAGGGAGTCCTGGGAGAGGCAGAGCAGGGGACTGGCTCTGCACCCTGCATCGGCCGTGATTTCCTCCATCTCTTCTGCAGAGACCGGCAGCACCTGGACGTGGAAGACATCACGATGAGCGAAGCAGTCAGGAACCCAAATTCCCGTATCGCTCACTCAGTTTACCCCAGCACAAAGCAGTCAAATGCTGCTCTTGGCTCAGGGCCTGGTGAGAAATGGAAGCACAGTGAACTTTGTCTAAAGTCTGCTATAATACTGGTGTCAGCCTGGCGAGCTGGGACAGACCAAGGTATTACAAGAGCATTTAGCACTATCTAGCTACTCTACAGAACAATTCATTTTAGTGGGGTAACTTTAAAATTAAATCTTCATAAATAATCCCCCCTCCCCCCAGTCTCGCTCACTGAGCTGTTCTGCCAGGCTCAGTATGTTTTTCAAGGGAACAAGAAGCAAAATCTCCTTGTGTTCCCTTCACAGCAGTGACCTGCTGACCTACAGGACAAACCACTGGCAGAGCTGTGAGGAGATCCCTTTCCCACACAGGGCAGCTTGGAGCACAACCCTTTTTGCAGGCAGGGAAGAAAAGACAGACGGTGATCTGAGATGGGTCAGTCCATGAAGCATCCATGTCAGACACGAATTACCCTAGGGTGGACATCTCACATTCAGCTCCCCTACTTGGTATGGGACAACAGCTGCATTAGGGCTTACCAAAGCTTGTTTTTTAGAGTGTGCATACCTGCAGCTTGACACTGCGAGTCTCTTCAGTGACTCCAGGAGGAAAGGTCACTTTGATGTTTGGATCCACACTGGAAAAGAGCAATGTCCCCTCCGTTGGCACTTTGCATTCATTTTGCACAAGTCGAGACACAACGAGGAACCAGGAGAAGTGAAGGACACTACAGTGAGCCACGTGCTTCTGTAACAGAAGACAAGGAAGAATCATAGAGTCATAGCATGGTTAGAGTTGGAAGGAACCTTGAAGATCATCTAGTTCCAACCCCCCACTAGACCAGGTTGCTCAAAGCCCCATCAACCTGCCCTTGAACACTTCCAGGGATGCGGCATCCACAACTTCTCTGGGCAACCTGTTCCAGTGTCTCACTACCCTCACAGCAAAGAACTTCTTCCTAATATCTAATCTAAATCTGCCCTTTTTCAGTTTAAAACCATTATCCCTTGTCCTATCACTACACTCACTGATAAAGAGTCCCTCCTCATCTCTTCTATAGGTCCCTTTCAGGTACTGGAAGGCCATTATAAGGTCTCCCCAGAGCCTTCTCTTCTCCAGGCTGAACAACTGTTGAAGAGTACGGGAGGACCCTCCCCTCTTGAGTTGCGAGGTTTAGACTGGACCTCCTTACTTTGTAAACAACCTCTCAGAGATGAGCCTAGCTGTGGCTGGATCCAGTCTTAGCCTCCGACAGTAGGAAAAAAGTTCAGACCCTAGGTTCTGTCACAGAGTCGGTTTAATACAGCTTGAGCTGAGTGCCTCTGAACTCTGAACTCTCTGAGCCTGTCTTCATAGGAGAGGTGTTCCAGCCCCCTGATCATTTTCATGGCCCTGCTCTGGACTTGCTTCAACAGGTCCATGTCCTTCTTATGTTGGGAGCCCCAAAGCTGGACACAGTACTCCAGGTGGGGTCTCACGAGAGCGGAGAAGAGGGACAGAATCACCTCCCTCGACCAGCTGGCCATGCTTCTTCTGAAGCAGCCCAGGATACAGTTGGCTTTCTGGGCTTCAAGCACACATTGCCGGATCATGTTGAGCTTCTCATCAACCAATACCCTCAAGTCCTTCTCCTCAGGGCTGCTCTCAATCTATTCTCTGCCCAGTCTGTATTTGTGTTTGGGATTGTCCCAACCCAGGTGCAGGACCTTGCACTTGGCCTTGTTAAACTTCACACAGGGTTCACACGGGCCCACCTCTCAAGCCTCTCCAGGTCCCTCTGGATGGCATCCCTTCCCTCCAGTGTGTCGACTGCTCTGCACAGCTTGGTGTCATGGGCAAACTTGCTGAGGGCGCACTCAATCCCACAGTCCACGTCTCTGACAAAGATGTTAAACAGCACCAGTGCCAGTATTGACCCCTGAGGAACGCCACTTGTCACTGGTCACCACTTGGACTCTTTGAGTGCTGCCATCCAACCAATCCACCATCCATCCTTATCCAACGAGTTGTCCATCTGTCAAATCTGTGTCTCTCCAATTTAGAGACCAGGATGTCATGCATGACAGTGTCAAATGCTTTGCACAAGTCCAGGTAGATGATGTCAGTTTCTCTCCCCTTATCTACCAGTGCTGTAATGCCATCGTAGAAGGCCACCAGATTTGTCAGGTGCAATTTGCCCTTAGTGAAGCCATGTTGGCTTTCACCATTCACCTCCTTATTTTCCATGTGCTTTAGCAGAGTTTCCAGAAGGATCTGCTCCGTGATCTTCCCAGGCACAGAGGTGAGACTGACTGGCCTGTAGTTCCCTGGGTCTTCCTTTTTCCCTTTTTAAAAATGGAGGTTATGATTTCCCCTTTTCCAGTCTGCAGGAAGACTTGCTGGTGAAGACCGAGGCAAAAAAGTCATTGAGTATCTCAGCCTTCTCCATATCCCGGGTGACCAGGTCTCCTGTTTCCTTCTGGAGAGGGCCCACATCTTCCGTAGTCCTCCTTTTATCATTGACATACTTACAGAAGTTTTTCTTGTTGCCCTTGACCTCCCTGGCCAGATTTAATTCTATCAGGGCTTTAGCTTTCCTAACGTGATCCCTGGCTGCTCGGACAATTTCTCTGTATTCCTCCCAGGCTACCTGTCCTTGCTTCCCTCTGTAGGCTTCCTTTTTGAGTGAGTTTCTCCAGGAGCTCCTTGTTCATCCATGCAGGCCTCCTGGCATTTTTGCCCAACTTCCACTTTGCTGGAAGGCATCATTCCTGAGCTTAGAGGAGATGGTCCTTGAATATCAGAGAGCTTTCTCAGGCCCTCTTCCTTCCAGGTCTTTATCCCACAGTACTCTACCAAGCAGAACCTTGAAGAGGCCAAAGTCTGCTCTCCTGAAGTCCAGGGCAGTGAGCTTTCTGTGCGCCCTCCTCGCTGTGCTAAAGATCTTGAGCTCCACCATCACACAGTCACTGCAGCCAAGGCTACCCCTGAGTTTCACATTCCCCACCAGCCCCTCCTTGTTGGTGAGAACAAGGTCCAGCATGGCACCTCTCATAGAAGAGAAAACATATAGGCATATAACATAATACAATAAAGGCAGGAAAGTAAGTGCCAGTAACAGCCAAGCAGATGAAAGCACTAGAACAGGGATGAAGCATGGCAGGCTGCAACGCATCACCCTCCGGAGACACACCTCCATGAGAGAGGAAACCTGGAGCTGCCATTTTATAGCAGCTGGTCAAAACACTGCTCATGAGATGTTTCCAATGGGCTCACTCTTGGCTGGGCAAAACCAAAGAGGGGAACAGGAACAACGTATGTCACTGGTCATTCCAATCTGCTTACCTTTGATTTTCTCTTCTGCTCCACTCTTGTTCTCAGATCACTCCAGCTCTGCCCACTGAAGGTCCGAACTACCACTTCACGCTGGTGAAGGGTTTGAGGGGAGGCATATGGCATCCTGATCTGCACCTCCTGGCAAAAAAGCATTCCTGTGAGACATCAATACAAAGGATAAAACCAGACCTAGCTCTGCTCTGTGCCTTCCTTCGCAGACAAGAAGGGGGAGGGCAAAGCACAGCCTGTATAAAGAGAGTGGAGGCAGAGATAGGAACCTGCTCTGTCTTGCAGCCTCCAGGTAGGTGACAGGAGATGTTGGGTCTGCTATGTAGTGTTACAGCAGAAAAAGTTCATCAGCCTGTGAGCAGAAAGGGCAAAGCAACTTTTGAAGTGAGTTGCTGTCAGCCATGATGGGGCTGGTGGTGTAAGTACTCACCAGCTTGAACGAAAACCACACAGTTAGACTTTTAGGGAAGGATGCAAACCATTCTTGTTGCAGGCTAAGGCCAAATCCTGGAACAGCACTTATCCTCTGGCACAGGAGGGTTGTGAGTGAGGAAGGTTATAGCTCAGCTCAAGCAGGAACAATGGGGAAGGCAAAGAAGCCAGACCAGCATAGTGCCAGAGAAGCTGCCACTTCTCCTATGTCTCCTATGAAGACAGGCTGAGACAGCTGGGGTTGTTCAGCCTGGAGAAGAGAAGGGAGACTTTATAGCGGCCTTACAGTACCTAAAGGGGGCCTGCAAGAAAGCTGGGGAGGGACTTTATGAGGGAGCATAGTGATAGGATGAGGGGTAATGGTTTTAAACTGAAAGAGGGGAGATTTAGATTAGACATTAGGAAGAAATTCTTTACTGTGAGGGTGGTGAGACACTGGAACAGGTTGCCCAGAGAAGTCGTGGACGCCCCATCCCTGGAAGTGTTCAAGGCCAGGTTGGATGGGGCTTTGAGCAGCCTGGTCTAGTGGGAGGTGTCCCTACCTATGGCAGGGGAGTTGGAACTAGATGATCTTCAAGGTCCCTTCCAACTCTAACCATTCTATGTATCTATGATTCTTTGCGGCAGGGCTCCTTTGAAAGGCAGTTCTGCAGATATTAAAAGCAGCAGTTATGGAGGCACCTGTCTCAAAAGTCCCAAAAGACTCTCTCAGAAGACTCTGACAAGCTACTGCAGAGGCAGATTGATCAGGAGGTGGCCTGGACGTGTCCTCACCTGCTGGAATTTGACCCCATGAGGCTGCAGCTCCAGGACTCCACTTAGCAGGACATCATGGTGTCTCAGCTTTACCCACTGAGGGTCTGGTGCAAGGGTTCGGAAGTAGATCCGCAGAGGGTCAGAGGCAGCCCCCGGTGGAAAGTAGAAATGGATGCCACAGGCCAGAACCACTTTGCAGCCTTCAGAGGTGACAGAAAAGCTTCCAGAAGAAATACATGAATGTATGACACCATGCAATGACTTCAGCCCTCCAAAAATCAACAGAAGAATCTCCTACCTTCTGTTTGACTGGCCTACTGAGGCCATAAGCTCCTATACACACATGCAATACCAACCATGCACCAATCTTGTTTGGGACCTTGTTACACCACTGTAATATAAATTCTTAATAACAGAGGCTTACCTGTCCTCTCCTGATGCAAGGAACAGTTTTCGTAGCCCTCTGGCACTGGATTCATCTGCAGCAACAAAAAGGTTTGGATAGGAGGAGGTAACAGAGGTTACTTAAAACCAGGTAGACAAGAAAGGCTGAACCTGCATTTCAGTTTTGACTTATTCCTAAACTGACAGAAGTGGCTAGCGGAACCCTGCTCACACTGCAGCGGGCTTCAGATCAAGCAGCAGCAGGAGAATGGGAAGAGGTCTAGAGGTCCCAAGACGTACTGGAAATGCTGACTCTCCCCCAGGAAAACTCAGAAAAAGGGGGAATTAGAAAATATTTTAATCTACCACTCCTGCAGCTCTCAGGGCCATGTTTGATTGCTTGGGCCCACCCCTAGGAATCAGCGCTTGCTCTTGTGAACACTGGCACCATTGGGAAACCCTGCACAGATTCCTGCTCATTCGTCACCTTCATCTTGGACAAAGACCTGCTCCTCTGCAGCCTGGGAACCACAAGAAAGCAGGAGGTAACTACACAGCAGAATGACCTCTTATTGCCCTCTGGGCTTCTATCATCATGAGCCACCACAGACTTAGGGCTATGCAGCAAGTTCAAGAACTGGTGCTCACCTCTGCTAAAAAGGCTGGACCCCTTTAGGGGCCTCTCCTGGTCTGTCTCCTGTGAATTCCATTTTCATTTCCACTGTAAGACCTTTCCTAGCAAGCCCAATTCCAGGGACCACTGGGCCCTTCAGACCAGGCTTGGATTTGTAAAAACAGAAATCATACTGTCTGTATCCTTACAATCTAATAATTATTCCAGACAAATAAATACTGATCTGATTCCCCCCTGCTTGTCTTGTCTAATCCAAATCCATCCTCGCCATGCTGGGCTGAGTGAGGGAACAGCTGGGCAGAACCCACAGCAGCAGAACCCTTGCAATTACCGGCCTGCGGGGATGGCTCAGTTTCTCCTAAGGGATTGCCTCGGAGGTGCACAAATGGCAAGGTCTGGATCTCAGGGGGGACAGCACGGAGGCAATTGTTCTGCAGATCAAGTCTGGACAAGTTGGGCAGGCTGGCAAGCGAGGCAGGGACTGTCACCAGGAGATTGCTGTGGAGATGCAGTCGCCGCAGAGACTTCAAATTGGCTGCAGGTTAGAACAAGAAGTGCCCCCCCATCCATGCTGTTAATTGCATTGCACATCAGCTCTAACAGCCCCCCCCACCGCTCTCCTCATCACGTGTACACACACACACACACACAATAAGGGAAAAGCATAAGAGCCCAACATCTCTTTAGCTCACAAAATAAAGGGGCGTAGGGAATTAGCTGAGAGGCAACACAGCCTCCTCTGTCCTCTGCTTTTCAGCACCCAGCTATGAGCACGGATGTAAGATGCTTCTGTAACAGCATCAATGACAACCCCAGGCACAAAGTGATGCAGGAGTCAGGAAGATGGGCAGCAGAAGTCAGAGCCCAGTTCTGTGGACTGGTCCGCGCTGGACAGCCCCATTTCAAGCCCAGATTTGCATCCTGTTAAACCCCAACTCTTCTGTTTCCAGTCCTGGGCGCTACCCAAAACCAGCCAGGCCAAATCCTCTGCTATTGTAAAGTGTATTGAAATCTTAGTAGTTTTGATGATCCACAGAAGCAGAAAGCGTGGTCCAGAGAGTCATTAATGCTCAAAAGGGATGACTGAACCAAGCATGTTTCTTCTGGATATCTATCCCATTTGACTCTAACGTAACAGATGGTTTGTGCTAACGACTCTGGGGACAGAGACCAAGGGCCTCAGGGGTCCTAGACTGTATCAAAAGCTCAGCAAGCCCATGTCCTTCTTTTCCCCTAGAAATACTTACCTAAGGAGTCCGGGATGCTCGATAAGCGATTCCCGGAGAGATCCAGCTCTGTGCAGTTGTGCAGATTCCCAACTTCTTCAGGGAGGAATTCCAAAGCATTTTCTGAGAGATACAGGTCCTGCAGAACTGCCAGTTCCCCAATGCTCTGAGGTAAGTCCTTCAGCTGATTTTTCATAGCAGAGAAGAAAGTCAGCTTGCTCAGAGAGCCGAAGTCCTCAGGGAGTGCCACCAGGCTGTTGTGGCTCACCAGGAGCACACGGAGGCTGGGGAGGTGGAGGATGCAGCTGGGCAAGGTGGAGAGATTGTTGAAGCTGAGATCCAGGTGGGTGAGACACCTCAGGTTCCCAATGTTTGTTGGCAAGTTTGTCAAGGACCCATGCTGACATGAACCAAACTCATCCCTGGCATGGCCACCTGGTTGTGGAGGAAAGTGGAGAAAGAGGTCAATATGCTGCAGGGTTACCTCACTAGCCTCACGTGAGACTCCTTAGCACAGAGACACAGAAGACAGGGAGTTACTGATCACAATGAGCAGCACTGATTACAAACTACTCAGAGAGAAGTGGGTTTTCTGCTCCTTGCCTCAGTTTCCTGGTCAGTGAAAGGGGTATAATGGTGAAGACCTGTTAAGAAATCAAAAGGTGCCACAGTCAACCATAGAGCTCTGCTAAACACATCTGGAGTTGAAGCTCAGAAAGAGCCAGGCCACTCCACACATCTACCACCCTTCAGCAGGGTGGCCCATATCCCTCCAAGCCTCCCACTCTCCCTCCCCACCTCTTCCCCACCAGCACCAGTGGCCAACGCACAACGCTTCATGGACTAAGGAGACATTCCTCGCTCTCTGAACTGTGCCTGTGCTGTTAAGGGACAAACAGCCCTGAGGACTGAGATCTGCCCTTGCAAGGCTGGAGAGCAGACATGAGGAAAGCAGTGAAAATGTGGAAAAAAAGGCAGGTAGTTCAGTATTGTGTAGGCTAGACAATGCAGAGAGGGAAGGACCCAGCCATTACCCCAGCCTCAACTGTTACTCCAGTTGAGTGACACTCAAACTGGAGAAGGACTGCAGCCACAGAAATTAAGTCGAGCAAACAAAAGGAAACTTCCAAAACTCTCCATTTCTTCATCGTTTCCTACTCTCCCTCCCGTTGTCTATTTGTATACGGATACAGCAGAGGGCACCAAATACTTTTTATGCTGCATAATGTTGAGAAATGAGAACAATCAAACTAACAGACATATTGCACTTTGTACATAATAAAATCTTAGTGAACTATTTTATTGCACTTCAGGATGCTCAGGGTGTGTGTACATCTCACAAAACAAGCCTGATAAAAGGTATTGCCATTATCCTCACCTTACTAAAGGGGGAAGAGACAAATTAAATTATTCACATGAGAAATCTGTGGCAGATATAGAAACAAACCTCAGCCTTTTCAGTTTTCAACTAGAACCCTGAATTCTGGCAACAACATCCCCTTTTTTCTCTCATTTCTTTTTAAAATTCCACCTCCCAAAGAGTAAATCATTCAGTCAATACAGAAATTATACCGTTTGTATTGAGATCCTCCTACAATAAAGAGATGAGAAAGTCAAAGAATGATCTCATATTTATAGGTTACTACTATATTATTTATAGGTTATTACAGCTTGCCAAATTACGTGCATGCCCTGAGTCATACTTTTGATAAATTGTTGAACAGCCTCTTCTGGTCTGTCTTGAACTCTGCTAAACCTACACTCACTGACACTAAGCAAGTATTAAGCTAGGATCGATTCAGATGGAAACACAGCAAAGACAGCTCATTATATTCCCAAAAATAAAAGAGGGGTTGAACATTTACCAAAAAATCCAGCACCTTTCAATGCCCCTCTCCTTGCATAACTGTGCAAAAAACGCTCCTCTTCTAGAGGATGGCTACAGAAAATGTTGTAGCATCAACCCAAACAGACTCTAAAAACCGGTCTCCAGGCAGCTGTAGAAACAAAGGAAGGAAATAAGAGTCTAGAAACCGTACCTTGTTGAAATCTGCATGCAGCTCTGAGCAAGGCTAAAAGCCAAAGCTGTAGTAAGCGGCACTAGAACAAAACAGTTCCAAGGGTAGTTTGTCCTGTAGATGTGGAGAGAATGATAAAAAAAATAGCTGAGCCTAGAAAAGTTGAATGCTGACTGGCCCAGGAATTTACCTTTGAGCACCAAGGATTTCAGGTGCTTCAGATGAGGAAGGATGCCCAGCGTGGTGCCAAGGAGGCGATCATTGCTGCTGAGCCGGAGGAACTCCACCTGGACCACCTCTCCCCTTCGCCCCTTGAACAGCTGAAGGAACCGGCGGCAGCCGTCAGGATAAACATCCAGGTTCAGCCTGTTGTCTGCAAGGCAGGAGCCAGCAAGTGCAGAAGCCCCCGAAGCCCCCTCCCTGCACTCGTCCCCAAGCCCCAGCAGCTCTGCCATCTTCTGTGTCTCGTCCACGGGGTCCGGACATGCTCTGACTTGCCAGGCAGGCAGGCACCGGCAGCACCACGAGGCAGCCGGGACTAGGAGGAGGAGGAAAGATGGCTCTGAAAGAGAACATAAGTGCAAGATGAAGGCCTCCTGCCCCAACCCAGCGCGGCTGGAAACAGTTTATAACCACAGCAAGAAGGCAGGAGAGATTACACGCGTGTTACTGAAAGCTCTGTGGGCAGAGAGCACAAAAATGCAGGGTGATGGATGCCATGGAGGCTTCTCCTCCAAGGGAAACCCTCTGAGTTTTTGCAGCTGACATCCCAGCAGGGAATGGAGCAATTACCCACCATCAGAATAAACAGCAATATCAACTTTAAAAGACATAAATGTAAATGCCTATGCCTTATGCGGATTTCAAAGTGCCTAAATGGGAAGCTTTACAAGTGGAGGTGGAAACCGGGGCAGGGAGAGCTGAGCCAGGAGCAGAGCCCAGAGGCTGCTCGCAGGCTGCGATGAGTCTTCATCGAACCCAGTTGTGAAACCGGGTGCCAACGGGATAAAAGTGAGCATCGATGAATATGGGCAAAGGGCAGCAGAGCAAATGTGGCAGGGCCAAGGGGGGGTTAGAAAAGGCGTGTCCGTGGCACAGGAGCACTGGACTCTGTAGCGGGACTGGAGCTCTTGCAGATTTGCCTCCACAGGGATGCTCTAATGCAGCAAACTGGGCATGAAGCCATGGCCGGCTAGTTACCAGCTAGTCCTTGTTTCCTCCCCTCACAGCACCCTCCACAAACAAAGAGAAAGGGGAAAAGTCAGTATCATATAGTGCATGCTAAGAAGGATTTAAACCTAAAGGAGCAGAGGTATGACATGTATTAATTAACAAATCAATTATTCCTCTGTCGCCTTAGTGTGAAGAAGCCTTCATCCACCTAGGACTTTCAAAATCAGCCACTATCATCATAGCACACTGGTAACGCAAAGATGAGCAGAGGCACCACACTGGTTTTTATACCAGTAGTCACATACTTCCAAGTCCCCCATTTCCTGCCCTTTCCACTTCCTTTATCTTTTGCAACTCCTCCTGAGCTTGGCAATTAGACTAGTTTATGGTATGACTATCAGGAGTTCTTTTTAAGCCCTGCCATGGATGGAATAGGCAAATAGAAGTTTCTTTTCAATGAGTGATGCAGAACTACAAAAAACTTGTAACAGCTTTAACATCCAAGGCCAGGAGAAGCAAGCTAATGCCCCAGCCACACCCTGAGGAGCAGTGCTTTTTACTATTAACCTGTGGGACATGGCAGCACTGATGTTCCCAAGGCACAGCCTGAGGGGAGGCATCACAGCCGGCTCCCTGGAAGAGCAGAACAGGTAAATGGAAACTACTGCTTTAGTAAAAAGGTATTTCTTACAAAAAGGCTGAACACAACACATACACAGCTCTCTTACAGATATGCGTAAGCAAAAAGACCATCTGCTATAGCTTTGTTAAGTTATTGATGGTGAAGGAACCAGAGGGCAGCTCTGAACTGGTCAGGCGGGAGAGGCTCGGAGACCACAAATGCAGCCTCAGGAGCATGTACAGGACACAGGCAGGCACCCTTGTGCACAGGCACACGGGTACGCACACGTGCACATACACGCACGTGTGCACGTGCACACACACGCAAACACTCACCCCGGGCTGTCCTTGCTCCAGCAGCACCAAGCCCCCATTACCCCACACCCCACAGGGCCCCGGAGCCAAGGCTCAGCCCCCAGGGATCCCCCCAGCAGGACCTACAGCCGAGCAGCCAGGCCAGAGCAACGCTTTTCTCACCCCCTCTGCACCCGGTCTCTGGCACACAAAACCCAGGTCCCGAAAGGCCGGCCGTGCGCGGTTTGGCTCGGCTCAGCCCGGCACAGCTTGGCTCAGCTCAGGCACTTCCTGCAAAGTTTGCAGGCGAGCAGCACTGCCGGGGCGGGACGAGCCGGAGGAGGTGCCAGATGCAGCGGGACAAGGGGCAGGAGGCTGTGGGGAACCAGGCCCAGGCATCCTGCTGTCACGAAAATGTCACCAAATGAGATTTTCCTAACACCGCCACTGCCTCGGCAGCCCAGCTGGTGGTCCCGCCGCGGCTCCCCTGGGCTCAAACATGAGCTCAGCCTGCAGGCAACGGGAGGCACGGGCAGCTCCTGGGGCTGTGCTCATTCATTGTGAATTCAGGGAGAGAAACGTAGCGCGAGCTGGGGCTGCGAGCTTGGCAGGGCACAGGGCTGGGTGCTGCAGAGCCAGCCCTCGGTCTGCCCAGAGCCATGGGGCTCTGCCATGGCTGGGCCTTGTCTGCCCTGTTGTTGCCCTCCGGGAAGGCGCCTGCCTTCAGCTGGCTGTCCCGCAGCGAGGGATGCCATTTGGTCTAACACCGCATCCTGGCGAGGACCTGCTGCGTTTGTCCTGCTCCCCATGTCTCTCAGAGGGGCAAAGATGGGTTTTTCTATCAGTTTCCGCCTGGTGCCTCGATGCTGTGATACATCAGTGCTGCTGGGTTAATGCCCTGGGAAAAGAGCCCCTTGCTCAAAGCTGAACACAAGCTGCAAACTTCTCTTCCCACAGGGGGTAAACGCTAACCACTGACTGCTTCGCTGAAGAGCTTCCTCAGTTATAAAACTGGGAGCACCAGAAGTACCAGAGAAGCGGGGAGCGCTCACACCCGCGTGGCGGGGGGACCTCCAGGGCAGCAAGGCAGGGATAGCCAAAGCCTCCTCACAGCCCTGCTGCCGCAGCGGTTCAGCTTTATTCAGGTCCAGTGGATTTTGGCACATTAACTTTTCACTTTTATTCATTTCCTTAATCCAGGAAGAAATCAAGCGAACCAAGCCTGGGCAGTAACTCGCAATCCCACGGCGAGCCCTTCCCACTGTGTTTCTCGCTCCCGGCCCCCCCGGAAAAGTACAGGGCGCCCGCCTCCTCCTGTGGGCAGCTTTTCCTCAGCGGAGGGGCCTGCACTTCCCGGGAGGCCAGGCCAGACCGGCGTCGCCCAGACCGCTGTGCCCTGCCTTTGAGGGGCAAAAGAAAAGCCCTGCAGGCGTAAAATTAGTAGCCGCGGTCCCGTGCTGAGCCGGCGCCCAGCCGCCCCGCTCTGCGCATGCGCCCTCGTCTGCGCGGCAGCCCTCAGTGCGGCAGCAAGGCCCGCGGCTCCCCATTGGCCTGCCCGCTCTCTGCCCGCCTAGCCCAATAGCAGCGCGCGTTGTTGAGGGGTCACGGGAAGAAGGCGTGGCCGAGGCACCGCCCCTTCCCTTTCGCCGCCGGGCTGCCATCGCGAGCGCACGTCCCAGGCCTGTCTCCCGCGCCGCCGCCGCGTCCCAAGTAAGCGCGCGGCGGCCGCTTCCCCCTCCTCCCCCGCGGGAATGGGCGCTCCCGCCCCTGCCCGCGGCCGGCCGTGGGGCTTGGGCGAGACCACTGCGGGCGGGACGGTGCGGGGAAATGGCGGCCATGTGCTCTCCCGGCCTGGGCCTGTTGGAAGGACGGGGCGGGCTGAGGCGAACGCCGCGGGCAGCCGGGGTGGGGATGCCGTCCGAGGGGCAAAGAGGTGTTACGGAGGCTGCGGTGGCGCTTTCTTTCGGGGGAAGTGTGGGGTGCCGGCAGGGTTAGGCCGGGCCGGCTGCTGGGGCCTTCGGGCGGCAGCGCCCCGGAGCCGGCGCGGGGCGGGAGCAGCTGCGGCTCCGCGGTGTTTCACGGGCTGCTTTGTGCGGGGCCCTGTGCTGGCGGGAGACCGGTACGCGGCCTCGCCTGTCCTGGGCTTTCATCTGATAGTAGATTTAAACAGTTGTAGCCGGGAGGGTGAGGTTTGCTTCCCCCGGTGAAAAAATAAACTTTCTCCGAGTGTGTAGTGATCATCCGCCCTGAAGGCCCCGTTCTCTTGTTTTGCAGGATGCGTTACGTTGCAGCTTATCTTCTAGCAGTCCTCGGTGGCAATGAGTCTCCTACTTCAAAGGACTTGAAAAAGATCCTCGACAGTGTTGGCATTGAGACTGATGATGAACGGATGAACAAGGTGGCATTGCCTCTTAATTCCAGATGGTCCTGTCCCTATGAGCGTCAGGCATTGGAGCTGTTCCTTTGGCTTCAGTGTTTCTTTAGTTGCCAGGCTGTTTATCTAGTCTTATTTTGTTTAGGTGTTTGATGATCATTACATATGTGATTTCTGAAACACTGCTTAACTAATCAGAACTATTTTTATGACGTTTTTGTAGAAGTCTTGCTTTCCTATTTAACACCTGTCCTCTGCAAAGATCTCTGTCAGTTGTTGCTGACTTCCGGCCGTTCGATCTAATAATTTTAAATGGGATGGTGGCTACAGATAAGTATGTATTGAAAACAAGTTCTGTTCTGACACAATGTATAGTTTGCAGTTCATGTTTAATTTTGGCTTTTGGTCAGTACTGATTCAAAGCTAACCCTTTTGAAGGCCTGATATTCAATAATAAATTCTTATTTAGTGTACAGTAAAGAAGCATTTGTGCCTTCACCAAGAAACATAGGCAAATTACAACATGGACGTTAAAAGTATTCGGTAACAATATGTTGGAAGATTTTGGAAATTAATGCTGAAATGGTTGTGTTGAAAAACAAGCTTTTTAAGAAGATAATATCTTAATTAGAGTGTTTCTTGTGATATAATAGACTTTCAGTCTTGTGGACTTAAATGGCCATGGAAATAAAGAACTGAATATGGTCTTATCACCTGGCCCATACTTGTATGTGGAGTGTTTCTAGAGAGGTGGAAGAAAAAACAAGCTACTTTCCCAGTTGGAGACAGTGTTTTACCATTGGCCCAACCAAACGATGTGTTGACTGAGGTGACAGCATCCTTTTTACAGTTTGGGATGTTGGATTGAACTTGTACTCCTGTTTAAACACCAGGTTTTTTGGCTTTGGCTTGTTTACATTTGTTTAATACTTTTATAGATTAGTTGTTTTCTTTGATCCTCCAATATCCAGAAAGCTTCTCTGGAATTTGTTTTGGTTGTGATTAATTAATCCCCTTCTATTGGCTGTATCTTAAGCCAGTGTAAATCTGGTGAAGTCTTTTAAAAACACCTTCCTTCTGGATGAAGCAAGCACACAGGCACTGCATTTCACAGATCGCACGCTCTGTGTAAGCAGGAGTTGCCTGTTGAAAAACTCTTGGTTATAGTCCTCGGGCTTGGGTGACTCTGCAGTGCTCAGCACTCACTCCTGGTAGAGGGACTCACCAGTAAGGTTTGTGGTCTTCTTTTTTTTTTTTTTAAAGTGCTTGCTTGCATTACCAATTTCTGGGTTTGTATTTTGCTTTCCTCATCCCTGGTTGTACACCAATGGTGGTAAAATTGAAGTTGGGACTCTCTGTTCCCGTGCAAGGGTACAATGGCCAGCTCGGCTATAACATTTGGTAACGCTGGGAACAGGGCTCTGTGGTTTTTGGTCTAGGGCCCGGTGCTTCAGAGCCTCCCAGTGGGTATTAAGCAAGATACGTTAACAGTCCCTCAGTGACTAACAGGCCATTAGTGGGATTTCCTAATTGGCTCCACAACTTTTGTGTATTCTTTCTGCAAGGTCCTTGGATTCATTATGAATTTATTGTAACAGATTTCATGAAAAAGCTTTCACAGAAAAGTATGAAAGGCTTAGCTGGAGTTTTCATTTCAGTGTACTGTTCCTTCCACTGAGAAATAAGGAACGTTGGGGCTGTATAAGCACCAGGATGGAGGCATTGCACACGATGATTAATCAGTACTGGTTTAAACATAGCTTATACTCATGCTGTTTTGAAACTATTAACATTCTAAACTTAATTTACACAGGTTATTAGTGAGCTGAATGGAAAAAACATCGAGGATGTCATTGCTCAGGGTAAGTACCATCTCTTAAGTGTCACAGGTAATTGCCTCTACTACTTTGGTAACTTAGACCCGAGAGCGTAGAATTGCTGCCAACTCCCTGATTATTCATCAGTTTAGCTTTGTGGTTGAGGACTTCCATGCTGGATCTCAGCTGAAATGACTGAAATCCAGGTCCATTCTAATTCCCTGCAGGTCGGTGCCAGTACCTGCTGGGTTTCGCTTGTGGACCACATTAAGCTGGAAAACTTGTGCATGTATGAGCTTACTGGTAGTCTGCTCGTTACATAGTTTTCTGGACATGTTGATTGCAGAAAGAATTAGCTGTCCTTCTGAGTTCTCTGGGGGACTTTTTCTTTGCGTTTACCCACTTCTATGCACCAATTATGTAAAACAGGAAGAACAGACTGTTAAATGTGAATAAGTGTCAGTTCACATTAAGGGTACAGTTACACCTTCTGCTGTTAATGCAAACCTCTCCAGTACATACACATCTCTTTTTGAGCTTCCCCAAGTCTGGCATTTCCTTTTCTCTAAGATAGGACTCTTGAGTGCTGGCTTCTATAGAAGCTTGTGATTTTACCAAAGCTGGAACTTTTAACATTAATTGACTGGGTCATAGGGCTGAAATAAAGTAGAGCTGAGGTGTAGCGCAAAGGTTCCTGATTAATTAGTGTCTGTTTTTTTGTGCATAGGCACAAGGGAACTTTTAGGCATATATTTGCTTAAAGGTTGCCAGGGCTTTGCTTGCCCTTGCTGTTACAAGCAGTAACTGGACATTTCTGTCCATGTGGTCTGAAGACCTAAGAGAGCCATTATGCGTGTGCTTACAACACACCTATAATACTGTAATACTTTAAATAAATTCTTTCCTAGAACATACTGACATGCATATGAAACATGTTTGTTTACTTAGCTAGTTTATTAGAGCTTGAAGTAACAGGGGATTATTTAGAAACTGATTCCCAGAAATTGGAATACAGGCAAACATATTTTGTATGCAACCTCTGAATGCCAAGGGAGCCTTGGTATGTGAAGGGCAGATGCCAGAGAACTAACTAGCTTGCCAAAGACAGGCATAAATCAGAAATCAGTTTACTGATCTCAAAGGAGATGCAATAGGGTTCACAGAGTGCTGGAGAACTTGTTTAAAATACTGTACTCTTTGCCATAAATACATCTTTCCCCCTTTCTCTCCTGTAAGTGTGATCCAGTCATGCCCTCACAGTTCTCTATCCTGTTAAAAAAAAGGGGCGTTGTCATGGTTCAACCCCAGCCAGCAACTAGGACCACGCAGCCACTCGCTTACTGTCTCCCCATTCCCCGCAACCAGTATGGTAGGAAGAAAAGGAGGGGGAAGAAAACGCTCACGCGTTGAGATAAAGACAGTTTAATGGAACAATAATGAAAAAGGAAAATAACAATAATAATAGTAATGGAAAAAGAATGTACAAAATAAAGTGATACAACACCAGTTGCTCTTACCACCTGATGATCAGTTCCCCAGCCTGTCCTGAGCAGCCATCACGGATTCCTGCTCTGTGCCTAACCCCCATTTATATACTGAGCATGACATCTATGGTAAACATCACTGAGCACCAACTAAAACAATATGTGTTAGCAACATTATTCTCACACTAAATAATAAACAGACTAGCTACTAGAAAGAAATTCTATCGCAGTTGAAACCAGGACAGGATGGGCAGGAAGGGGGGAAGCCAGTGCATTATTTTTGAGGCATATTGAAATTAATGATTTTTGGGCTATTATGCTGTATTCAGAAGACATACAATTTTTCTGTACATGTGAAATTGGATGTGTTTTGCCATATTTTTATATGAAAGGTTTGTGGGGGAAAAAAAATAGGGGACTTTGTCTATAGAAGAGAACTTACTAATAATGTGCTTTTTTGGGGGGAAAAGTCTTTGAGTCTTAAACTCTGAAGGTTTTTTTCACAACATAGTTTATACTTTCTTATTGTGGATGCAGCCTCTTGTTCCTTTCAGCTAATAGTGACAGGTTCAGTCCATGAGACATGTATCTGTGTTTTCTGCACTCTGATTTCTCTTCCTTTTCACCTTACCTCTGTGCTTGCAATGAGCATTTAAATAACTCTTCTGTCCCACTCAGGTAATGGAAAACTTGCCAGCATGCCGGTTGGGGGAGCTGTGGCAGTCTCTGCTGGAGGGGGCTCTGCTGCTCCTGCTGCAGCTGCTGCCCCTGCTGCCGGTGAGTATGGGCAGAGAGGTGTTGTTACAGGGCAGCTCTGTTTTGCTCTGTTAAAATCTTAAAAGTCGAGTTGAAATTTCAAGGCTTTTCCATTTTGGTAGTTCACTCTGTGATTGAAGTGTAAACCTGAACAGTTACTTTTCCCTTGGGCTGTCACAAGCATTTTCTCTTATCCACCTTAAGATTGGTCTGGCTTAGAACCAAGAATCAGACCGACTTCACTGTCTAAAGTACGTCCCTTCAGTAATAGTGTCTGTGTCCCCTTGGTGTTTATATGTGGCTACTGAGAGGGAATGAGGTGAACCTTGGAGCTTGAAATACCAAAATACAGAAGCTGAGAACACCAAAACATGTACCTTGAAAATCTGTGGTGCAAAAAATGTAAATACTGACCATTGGCTTGGTCTTTTCTTTCTTTCAGCTGAGGAGAAGAAAGAAGAGAAGAAGGAGGAATCTGAAGAATCTGACGATGACATGGGATTCGGCCTATTTGATTAATTATTTGTTTTAGAGAAATTATTAAAATTCTTTGTTTTAAATGGGGTTTTTTTGAGTTTATTACTACAACCGTACAAGTGCTGTGGGATTCAGACAGCTGTTCTTAATATAGCTCTGACAAAGCTTTGATTTTTGTCTCTTTGAAACAGGTATGTGAATTTTATGACACTCCTGTTTCTTAAGCAGCATGTGTAAGCTGAATCTACCTGATGTTAACTCAATTTCACCTTCTCCACGCTATTTTGCTATCCCAGTTATGCAGGAAAGACTCCCTGTCTATTCATCAATAAAAGTATTTTATTTTCCAGGATCTGTTTAATCCATTCCAAAACACGTGAAACTCAATGGACAGCAGGTCTGAATTAGTCCAGAAACATTTCAGACCTAATTATAGGAATTAGCTTTTGTAAATATCTAAAAGCACCAATTTCATTGCTCTGTCGGGTTCCCAAGATCTAGGGACATCACCAATAAAATGCTTCACTATGCTTGGATTTCATGTTATATCCTTATGCTTCACATAGAAACTGTAACAAAAAAAACAAACCAACGCATCCTGCTCTTGATGAGACAGAGATCAATGCAAAGGTGCTTTTCATACTGAATAGTTGTTCTGGGGGTATCTGAAATACCAGGCTGTGAAGCACCTTGATCTGAACAGAAGGGAACTATTTATGAGGAGAATGGTATTTTTGAAAAACAAACTGATCTCTGCTGTGCCCAGAAGAACGCATCAGCTTGGGAGGACAGTAAATTTTGCTTTTATAAAGTATCTTCCAGGATACAGTTCGGGCAGGCAACTTACCCTGACTACTAGGTCTTTGGCTGCCACTGTAAGTAGGTAGAGTACGAGTAGCACATGTGATGATCTTCCCATGCCAGGTCTCCACAGGTTGTGTCAAAAAGAGCTGTCGTGGAGCAGTCTATACCATGAAGCTTTTCTAACATAGTTGTTTTGGAGAAAAAAAAAAACACTAGTTGATAGGGCTATGTTGGTTATGAGTCATTGAACAAAGCATGGCAAGTACTTCTGAGGAAAGATGGGTGAAATCCAAGTAGGAAAAACTATTTTATCTCCCTGTGGTGTACTGAGAGAAAGCGCCCATTACTTCACAGCAGCCAAGGGAGAGAGCAGTGGAAAGATCCTCAGACTCAAAATGGCCATGATTCAAGCTGCCCTTCTGTGCCTGCTGCAAGAAAAGAGTTACAGGAGGTAACAGTGCCAGTACCTTTCATCTGCTTTGTCTCTTAAGTCCTCGCATGGGTGGTAGGACTGAAAACTGCTCATGTTCACTCATTCTCTGTCAGACTTGTGATGACTGTGGTTTGGCACTGGAAGGGGTGTAGGTATATCTGCATTTCTTGCTGATTTCTCCACGTCAGATCACTGAAAAAGACTGTTCTTGGATCTGGTTTTACTGAGAGGTAACTCCCCCACACCCTGCAATGTTGCCCTGCTGAGCTGCTGCAAGAGCAAAGTCAATGTTTTCACAGGAAGGAACTGCCCTGTCGCACCACTCAGCAGGGTGTTTCCATGCCCACAGGAATTTGTTTTAGTGGCACTGAGCTATTCCAAGAGGTTTGCTGTGCCCAGGCTTGTGGGGTGAGATTGAAACCTGTGGTGCCAGCTGCTGGCTACTGTGATGAGGGGGGACTACAGCTACATCTGGACTAACTTCTTTCTTCTCCCTATGACCTGTTAAACCTTGAGTTATGGACCTGGTCCTGTGCTGGGTGTCCTCTTACCACCTTTAAATTCCTTCCTGAAAGTGCATCATTTTGATGAAAACTTGTCACTCAATCTACTTTGAGAGAGAAGGACAGCTCATTTGGTAAACCGTTTAGAGAAGAAACTTTGGTGGGGAGCTCTCGGAGAAAGCACTGAAAGTACAGCATTCGTTACACTGGCACAGGGAGACAATGTATTTTATGTAATGACCCTCCTTGTGAAGGTCAGGGGACAGGTCTAGTCCAAGATTTCAAAAACATATTTTACAAAATTTCCTAAAAACTCTGCACGGTGAACATTTCTTCCGAATGCAAAATCAAAGCATTTTAAGCTTTCTTCCCCTGTAACTGTTTATGAAGCCTGTATATGAGCAGTGATGTGCCCGGAAATTGCAGACGTGTTTGGTGCTCTGGATGGACTTCACCACTTTTTGCTGATCTCAGTGGGCTTCAGCTTCAGGAATTGGTCTCCCTGCTCCTGCTCTGTGGACACTGTTCTGAATTTTGAAGTGTCACTGATGCCTTTTCAGACTTAGCAGTAATTTTGAAAGGCAAGGGTAGCGGTGGTGTGGATGCATTGTATTCCGTGACGCTCTCCGAGAAAACCAGTGCCTGCAAACACTTGGGGTGGTGGCCTAGTCTGTCCCCTTGCAGAATCAATTTTAGCTAGAACAGATCTTTCCTGACTTTATAAAGAAAGGCTCAAAGGCATTGAAGGGAAAGGAAAGGATGTCTTTGTGCCTAGGGATTACAGTGGTAACTGATCATTACTAAATTGACAGTAGGGGAGAGTGATTTAGTCATAGGCCTGACGTTGAAACATGTGAGCTCTCCTCACTGGGACACAAATGCTGTGCCATCTCAAATCAGCTCTGACTGAAAATCGTTCCTTACAAACACCATGGGTCAGGGAGAGTGACATGACATCTTCACTACTTGGAAAGCGGGGAGAACATCTTGGACACTACTGGAAAGTAATAAGCAATGGCTCCCTGGGGCCACTGTCAAATTAACTGGTTTCACTCTTACTACTAAGGCCCAGTTTTGCAAGCTGCTACATGCCAGCAGCCCTGCTGAACTCAGTAGGTTTGACTTACGTAGGGCAGAGATATCTGTAGCAGCTTTCCTGGAAGGAAAATTCAGTCCCAAGAGAGCATGACAAGGGGACTGCTCCGTTGCCTGAGGAGATGCTCCTATGAAATAAGACCCAAGTGTTTGTCATGGAATTGTCCGATATACGCGAAGATCACAGGTAAGAAAAAGACATCAAAGTCAGGCTTTCCAGTGACGTTAACAATACTCGGACTGGGCTTCACAACCAGTACCCCAGTCCTGCTGACTACACGCAACAATACTAAAGTAACATGCTGAAGATAACAGTATAACAGACTGCCTCTCAGCTTCCCTTTAAAATTAATTCCCATTGGCCACCAAAAACCAAGGTCTTACTTGAAAAAACAAACAGAGGCTGTTTACTGGTACATTATTATCTCATAAGTACTAACTACTCACCATTCATTAGACTAGAAAACAAACGCAACAAAGACAGATTGCATGAGAATCTGTCTCAGTGGCATTGCAACGTGTAAGGGCATGAGTGAACTTGCAGTGTTCTGATAGGAGTTTGATACGCATGAAAATTTTGCTGGCCTCGTTTATCGCAGCATTATGAGCAATTCCAGGATTACAGCAGTACTTTCTTATTGAGGAGAAAAAGATTAGTGTTGGGGGATAATTTATTTTTGAGAATAACACAGTTGTTTGCCGGCCTGCTAGTGCCAGTACCTAGGCAGCACTCTGCAAAGGATTACTGGTCACACGGTTTATTTCATTAACCAGTTTCAATAGGGCAGCATTAACCTCCTCAAATAGGTAACCTTGAGGGCCAAGGCAGAGCGATATAAACAACTCAGGATGAGATTGCTATTGAGAAATCAAGTGAAACTAACCCTAGCATTGTCATTTCTATTTTCCAGATATAGTAGGAACTTTAAGGTTTGTGAAATACTGAAAAAAGAGGAAGCAGCGTTAGCTTGAGAAGCTGTTCTTGTGGTTACAAGTGTTAGGGAGGTATCTGTAAACAAGGTTCAGTATTCAGCTTTGCCACAGATTTCCGCTAATGTCACAGCTCATTGACTAGCTCTTCTGCAACACAATCCCTGTTCTGGAAATTGCAAGACACAATGTTTTCTTTGGGTTTGGCTACATGGAAATACCTTTCCATGTCACCAGAAGCACAGGATGAAAACCCTATGATTGTGTTTGTGTTAAGGGCCTTTAAGAGGGTCAAGGCTCAGGTGTGCCAATGCTCACCTCTTCAGATGGAGGAGATGAGGACTGACAAGGGCTATGTAACCACATCAAATGCAAGGGAGGAAGGAAATTACAAAAGCAAGCAGAGGGATGAGAGGAAGAGAAAGAAGGGTGGGTATAGGGCATAAACAGAGGACTTGAGATAAGTGGGGTTAATTCTTTAAGTGCTCCAGGATGGAGCTAATATGTATCAAGGGTACTTCCTGACAGCTAGGTGAGGTGGTGGGCTCTGGGAGAAAGATAAGGCTGGACTCCTGCTCGTCTGATGGAAGGCAAGCACAAACATTTAATGAAAAAGCACTCTGTAGGGGCTGGAGTATGAGACCCGACTTGAGCTCAAATATTGGACTTATACAAGGGTTACCTGCTGAATTTGGTTGCTTCAGACAGCTGACTGTGGGGCAGTGGGCAGCTGTTCTTACAACCTGGATGGCCCCTCTATGGGAAGGGCACCAGACTCCCTAGTATCCTTTGAAAGCATATTTGGAGTAGAAGGAACAGGAGAGGGGCTACTTGGATGACCTCCACCAGCACAGTTGGTGAAATTCCTGTGGGGAGGAAGGCCTAGCTTTGCTTAGTCTGAGAGCTGTTAAGGACAGGTATTGGTGCCCCAAATGAGAAACTCCAGACCAGTTATAAGAAAACTAATGCAAATAGATTTATGCCAAGATGAACTAAGTCTTTTTCATTTATTTTTTTTTAAACTTTGGTAGTTGTTTTGCCCCATGTTGATTCTATTAAAAAACTACTTACACATTTTGTTTTGTACCCCCTCAAAACCTCCCTCTGGCTGATCTTGCTTCCTTGCTTTGAGTTGAGCAAGCTTCTCTTGCTATGCTGATCCTTTTGATGTCCCTGTAAGCTTTCACGCTTATCTAATTGTGTGAATGGCTACAGTCTGTATTGTTTATGACAAGGGGATGTTTCCAGCCTCTGAACCCTGTTTTGTTCTTCCAATAGCACTGGCCTCTTACCCAGTGCTGCTGTGGCGAGCTGACATGCCATGGGCTTGCCTGCGCTAAGAGCTTGTGCAGAAGCACTACTGAGAATTGCAGTTGTCCTGACCAAAGGTAAGCATTTTGGTGAGCTTAGGGGTACGTGGAGAAAACTTTTAAGATGAAGTTAGCAAAGATAAGCAACTGTGCGTGTTTTGGTGAGTTTAGAGGCAGAGAGAGGGGTTGCCTCTCTCCTTGCTGTTACGCTGTGTCTGTGCTGAGCATCACCTCCCTTCAGCTCCTCAGCTTTTTATGAAAGAGGAAAGCTTTTCCCTTCCTCTCATCTCCCTAAAAATAAACAATTGCTTGCAGGAAACTCCAAGAACTTGGAGCGGAGGCCTCCAAAAAACAGCACATTCTGTGAGGGGAAGACAGCCTCCTGCGAGAAGCCGTAATCCTCTCCTTCCTCCCCTCCCTCTTCTGCCTTACCCTCTGCCACTTCAGGGAGGCGCCGGTACGGCTGCCCCGGTTCAACAGGCGGCGAACAACCGCAATTCCCGCGGGGACCGGCCTCGCCGGGCTGAGAGAGGGGGTTCACCGGAGGAAGGGTTGGAAGGAGGGGCCGGGCTGTTCCCGCCCAAGGCCGGGGCCTGCGGAGGGGCCGAGCTGAGGGGAGGCGGCACGGCCGCCTCCCCTCAGCTCGGCCCCTCCGCAGGCCGAGGGCGGGCCCGAGGGCCGGGCCGCCTCATATAAGCTCGGCGGCCGCTGCTGGCAACCCAGCGGCAAAACTCGCCGTGATACCGATTCCTTCATTCGGCAGCGGTGTCTCCCGGCTCTCGTCCTTTGTCCCCGCCCGTCAAGGAGCGGTGTGAACTGAGAGGAGCCCCGCAGCTTCCCCTCCCCGTCGCGACTGCTTCTTCCCCTTCAGCTGCCCCCGCCGCCTTCAGCGGGGCGCGGAGGCCATGTTCCCCCTGGACTCCACCTGGAATATCTCCTTCGCCGGCTGCGGCTTCCTGGGGGTCTACCACATCGGGGTAGCCAGCTGCCTGCAGGAACATGCCCCCTTTCTCGTCGCCAACGCCAGGAAGGTCTACGGCGCCTCAGCCGGGGCGCTCACCGCCACCGCGCTGGTCAGCGGCGCCTGTCTCGGTAAGCGCGGGCCGGGAGCGGAGCCCTCGGGGCCGGCCTGAGGTGCCGGCGCTGTCACGGCCAGGCCAGCCGGCTGCCGGAGCCGAGCGCTCCTTCGAGTCTTCCCTTCGCTGTTACTAATTTTTTTTTTTTTTAATTACAACAGCGTCGGAGTGGGTGGGGGTGGAAATCGCGCTCCGCCTTCCTCCTCCTCCTCCTTCCTAAATGCCTGCGGCGCTTTGTTTTTAAGGCCTTTACCTCAGTATTCCTTTGCCCTGATTCCTCGCCGGTGGCTGCGCGCCTCAGGCTGGGCTCTGGGGGGGGAGAGGCGGGTGTCGGAGACACTTCAGCCCCGTAAGGCGGTGAAGCATCGTCCAAAATGGGCGCCTGGCCCCCATGGGGTGGAGGGCGGTGCCCTACAGAGCAGGTGTCCGCAGCGGGGACCGGCACCACGCGTCAAGAAGGCCCCTGATGGTAGGAAGTCACGAACAGGGTTTTGACCCCCACCACAGCAACGTGGGCTTGTGAGGGCTTGGTTCTTGGGTTTGGCTGGCTTGAATGTAGATCCGGTGGGGCTGTCGATGAGGAGAGGAGCCGACCTCTCACCATGTGGCTGCGAACAGGAGGCAAAGCAGCTGCAGATGGAGACATCAAGCAGCATGTATGGATTAGAGTTGAACAGCATCTCCGAGTAACTAGGAAACCTCTCTTTATTCTTTCTTAGCATCTTTATTTCTGGAAAAGGGTTATTCCCGGGGGTGTAGGGCACTGGGGAATTTTCTCTGCAAGAGCTAGATCTCCAGTTTAGCTAGATATTATCTCGGTTTCCAAGTTACAGAAGAAACCTTAAAAATTTATCTCTGAAGCAGGCACACTGTGCAGTCTGTCCCTGCTTAGGGCATGTCTGGAGAACAGCTGAAGAGAATGTTGTGTGGTGCCTACCTTTTTTTGCTGTTTTGAAGTTCAGCTGTTTGGCATATGGAGGGGGAAAGTCAAAAAACACATGCTAGAGTCTGTACTTGGAAGCTTCTATTTTGAGAATAACAAATGCAGAAAAGTGTCTTAAACTTGAAAGGGGAGTGTGGTGTGAGAGAATCAGGTATATCTATTTAGTCTCAGAGAATTACAAGCCTCTCCTAAAGTCAAGTGAAACCAGAGGTGTTTAGTGCTTGAACTCCGCTCACCTTGATCACAGGTGTCTTTCCATGGCACTCCCTGTTCTTTGGGGAAAGATAGAGTTTTGAGATGTAGCCTTCGTGCAGCAAAAGCTAGCTTTTTCTGTGCAGTGAGGTTTGAAGTTTCCACCTCCTTAGCATTTTGTTTACATAAATGCCCAATGAAGTGTAACCGTCGCTTCTGGAGTTTAATGGGAAGCTCTTACCAGCTGTTCAAACCCCTGTCTGGGATCTCAAAAGGCTGTAGTCATGCCATGGTGCCAGCTTTTATTGTGGACAAGGGAAAAGGCCTCCTCTAATCCCTTTTCCTGCAGGGATCCATTTGCTGATAGCTGCCAGGGATTTGGTTGCTTTACTTGCTGTTGCTTCTGTTGAAGAGGTGGCTGCCCAATTAGTTCCCTAACTGGGGTGGTCCCTGTGGTACTCGGAGGTGTGTCACGAACATGAGACAGGCTGGCACTATTGCCCAAATCCTTTGCCTTGCTCAGATGCCATTATAGTGCTGAGCAAGGCTGTTTTCATGTCTGCTGTGTTCTTGCTGTTTATGTGTCCAGACTTCCATGGTGTGCTAGGCGTTGCCCTCAGGGAGTTATCCAGCCTGGTAAGGGAGTTTTTTGTGAATCAGAATTAGAATAGTTTCTCCTGCTCCCTAGCAGGTATAAGGGGAGGCATGATAAAGAGGACTGAGTTAGGAGCCACCACCTAGGCAGCATTTGTCTCCCTCCCGAAAGAGAACAAACCATGCTGTTTAAAGCCAGCCAAGGCTTGAGTGTTCAAATTCTGTCTTAAGTTTGGCATCTCTGGGATAGTTTTCTTTTGACTCTGCCTGTGTGGCTGGCATATATCTCGGGTAGAGAGCATCTCTAAGGCAACAGAGATGACTTATGAAAGTAAAAGCAAACAGGTTGCTGTATCGCTGTACTTCGTCCCTGTCGTAAACCCTCCTGACAGTACAGATTCCAGGCTGAGGTCCAGGGGTTAGAATGAAATCATAGGGAAGAAGGGGACAGGGCAGAAGGTACAGCTGCAGCCTGTACTAGAGGAGCAGTTGTAGGATCCCAAGTATCTGTATTTGCTGTGCAACTGGTTTCTGTCTGAGAGTAGGTGTAATAGCCTGTGGTCTTTTAAGCTTATGGCAACTGCTACTCTGTACTGTCTGTTGCCCTGTCCATCAAATTGGCATGCTATATGGTGTCTCTTGATAGACGACAAGCAGAAGGGAATTTTGCAGAAGTGTTGCTTATTTGGCTATATGTAAATAAGGTTAGTTAGTGCCTTCATGCACCTGTAGCTGGCTCTGAACTCAATGAGACTCTATTGTGCAAAGATAAATATGTCCTGGGGAGGAGTGAAAAAAGCTCTTCCTTTGGGGTTTTTCTTTGGTTCCAATCCTTTCAGACCCTAATCAGAGAGAACAGAAATTTTCCTGGACTTTAGAGTGTAAGATCCCACTTAGTTGTATCTTTTCCAGCTTTTCCTTCTGGCCTTTGTGTCTGTTCAGCTTGCCTCTAAGCTCTTCTGCCTTCTCCCTGAATTAAGACCACGCCATCATCATTTGTGTAGGGCAGTAAGGCTTCGCTGTGGGCTAACACTGAACTGAAAGCCCTGACCAAATGATCTGCATCCTTGAGAGCTCACTGTGGACTTCAAGGGTACATTTGAGAATACTAAATAAAACGACATTGGGCATCCATATTAGCTAGGCAGAGGGCCTTATTTCTAAATAAGTGGCTAGGAGGTATTTATGGTCTGATATGACCTCGCCTAGCTCTTGTTAAGCACTTTACCATTAAGTTGTAGGGATCTTGGATTTATTCTCCAGGGCTACAACAGTGATATTGTCCCACATCTGAAGTGCTCTTTCCAGCTTTCAGATTATTCAGTTCACTGGCATGAAAAAGCCTTGCTATTTTTCCACTAGAATAGTCTGTGTGGCTATCAAGGTGCATCAGACGAAATCTTGCGTGTTTAAAAGTTACTTGATTGTGCATACTGCAGTGTTGTAGCATGAATCACTTCTTGTCCTGAGGGTTTTCTGGGAAATGGCCTTGTGTCATGCCTGTGTCTTCTCTTGGGATTGTTGGAGTCCAGCACACCAGGAAATGCACCTTTGTATGCCAGGCAAATGAGAAGTCCTTTTGTGCTGGCTCTGCGGTCTCCTGCTTATACATACCTCAAATCTTGCAGTTTTTCACAAACTCTACGTCTGGACCTCTGAGGATGCTTACCTGTCTGAATAAATCCTTAAGTCGTGGGCCTGGATAAGTAAAACTGGCTTACGTGACATGACAAGACTGTCCTTTTTTCAGTGATGAGTAATGCTAAAATTCAGCTGCTGTCAGATTCTTAAATCTTTAATACAGAGTAGGGGATATATTTTTGTTAAGGGTCTTGAATCATCTCACTCTGGTGAGCTGTATGGGATTTGGTGTGCCCGCTTTGGAAGTGTAGCAGTCTGAACGGATGATGGGATGTGAACCTGTATTCACTGAAAAGCTGTTTTTGAGCTGATGCTAAGGTCCCAGACTGCTTGTGACTCATAGTTAACCAACAGCATCTCAGTTGTCTGCATAGCATGTGAATACAGTCCTATACAGCTCTCACATGAGGGTGGGTTGGAACTGCTGAATTGCTTCTTTTTTTGGGGAAAGAGGTGGGCTCTGCTGTCAGAGGCAAAGCTGGCTATCAAACCCCATCTGTGGGTGTTAGCTGTTCTCTTAAAGCATGACAATGTCAGCAGAAAAAGATAAAGCAAGATGAGGGGGTGGTTCTAGTACTAAGAATACAGAAAGGAGGCCATATATTTGCTAGATTGAGCAGCGTTGTTTGAGGTGTTCTTTGGAGAGCAATCCCCGAGTTGTTTACAGGACTTTATTTATTTATTTAAACTAGTATCTTAGCCAGGACTCTGTCTCAGGCTCAACTTGAGATGAAGTAACAGTTATTTGACATTCAGGTTTGCTTGTCAGCTGTCACCATGTGACCACCAGGAAATATGCTGCTGAACTGGAGAGACTTTTTCCATTGGGTAGCAGGGGGAAAAACAAACCAACCTTCTTTTACATTTTGAAATTGAGATAATGAATGATAGCAGCACCTTCAATGTTGTGTTCCTGAAATTTGATTATGTGCATGCGAAGGCTTAAGGGCTGGTCACGGAGGTTATTTTCTCTGTGTGTGTGGAGTCTAACACCAAATCCCAGATTGAGAGAGGGAAATAAATCAGCTTAGTCTCTATGGAGTCCTCAGAGCAATGCCAGTTTATGCTAGCCAAAGCGTGAATCGTGAAGCTTATCCTCAAGGAAATATATGTGATGCTGTCTTGTGTATCTGTGTGAAGAGATCTACAGATCTCTTCAGGTACACGAAGGAAAGCTTCATAGCATCTGCGGCCTCTCAAAGCTCGAGTCCCTCCCTGCACAGGAGGTAGTCATTTGTATCTCCTGCAAAGGCCCTAGCTGGCGAAAAAGTTGAGCTCAGCAGCCCCAGCCCGGTCAACGGAAGGAGAGGCACCCCTATGTACATCCACGGGGACGTGGAGGTAATTCACGGAGAACCTCCTGGTGCTCCCTGGCAGCGGTAAAACTGCTGCTTCTTTCTCTGGTGGACAATAGAGGTGGGTGGAGGGATGTTCTGTGCTGACATAGTTGGAAATGTTCACTGGCATGGTGGAGAAGCTGCTGTGCCTGGATCAGTGCCATCAGTGGTCACCGGACTGCAGGCTTGGGTGTCCAAATGAGTAAGCTGGCAGCCAAGCAGCTGGAGCACCCTGCAATACCTTTTGCTCGGAGGGAAGGAATTTGTTCCTGCTGTCTGCCTGGCTGTAATAAGAAAGTTCCCATGAGGAAAGGTGCTCTTGCATGCGTCTCGTTGGTTGAGTACAAGGGAAGCCAAGCAGCCACTTTTAACGAAAAACATAGTCATAGCGGTGCATGTGTTTATTTTGCTGTCATCCCACATAGACAGTAGGTGTGCAGAGCAGCTTGGTGCCCAGCGTTGCTGTCAGCTGCAGCAGCAGCTGTGCAGTGTCAGTGGCAACAGTGCAAGCAGTATTTGCATGATTGTTCTTCTGGACCGTAATTTTAGCATCTCTCTTGAGCTTGTAGCATGTCCAGGCTGTTCCACTTCTTTCTGCCTCTTATCTCCCAAAACTCTTCAAGGCACCTGCAAATTCTCCCTATAAAATATAAGAAGTTGTCATGTGTTCTTCAGGGTACTATGTCTGGTTATTGATGAAGTTTGAAAGTTAAGTCAAAAATATTTGATAAATCAAAATCCTTCCTCAGATTCCTTGCCCTGTCTTCCAGTTCCAAACTTCTGCTGCTGTGGTGATTACAGCAGCTCTGCCTGCACATCCAGTAGCTGATAGTGTTTGTTTCTTGTCTGCCTTCCAGCACGGTGGGCTTGGGAGTGACTGTACTCCGATGCTAGCCCTCTGCTTACGCTGGACTTCTCTGTGCTTCCTTTGTGCTGTGCTTGCTTTGTACTGAACTTGAAGAGGGCTATGCAAGGGAGAAATGGTAATTTGGTCAGCATTCCTTCTTTCTGGAGTTGAAAATGGACAAGCCTCCTTTGCAAAAGCTCAGAAATCTCCTACTCCAAGGAGCAGTGTGAGTGGGTGACTCCCATCCACCTTCCTCTCCAGGAGGCAAGGCCTCTTATTGGTTGGATTCCAAACTGGCCACCACTTTCCCATTAAATTCCCTCTGCACTCCTTCACTTCTGTTGCCCAGTTTTAATACTCAGCCTCCTTCCTTCTGGGACCTGAGGTGAAAGTTAGGATGTGCCTTCAAGAATCTAGATACGTCTATGTCCTTGGGAAAAGGCAGAATGTGTCCTGGAAGTGATAGGGTCTGGGGCAGTAGAAAATCCCTTCCAAGGAGCACAGAGAAGGGAGGGAACTGGTGAGCCTGTGAGTGTAGAAAAGGTGCTGGAAATTGTTGTAGCTCTGCCTGTTTTAGCTACAAAGGCCAGGGGAAGGGAGGAGAGAGTTTGGCACTTGTGATACAATAGCTGCTTGTGACAATAGCTGCTGATCTTGACCCTGGGGTTGTGCTGATTTGCAGTAGAGTGCATCTGGGAGAGCTGCTCTCAGTGTTCCTGGAGAAAGGGACTCTTCCCCAGCTGAAGGGCTCAGAACAAGCCAAGCTCCATGTGATCCCAGTGGTGACAAGTCCAGGCAGGTGGTGTACGCTTTTTTCTTGGTGCTTGGGATATGCCAGATGTGGAAGCTGGTAGTTCTAGTAGAACCCAGGGCTTTGTGCTGACCTCTGGTGCTTGCCCAGAACTGTAGCTGTAGCGCTTTCTAGTGTAGATAAAGGCCAAATCTACACTGATGGCTTCTGGCTGACAAGTCCTCTGGAATCAGCAAGCTTTATGAAGCGTCTTCTGTAGCTGTTTCCCAGGCTCTTGGCTTCTTGGCTTCTTCTGGAGAATCTCTTCTGAGAATGAACCTTTCTCTTCCTTTTCATACGTTGCAGTTCGTTTGGATGGATAATGGTTTTGCAAGCCTTTTGGGTTAGGATTTAAAGGATTGAGTACCATCTTAGTGTTGGAGGCTCTGGCAGCATCTCTGAGCTGCCACTCCTGTGGATTATCTAGTTTAGCATCCCGAAGTAGAGGAGGTGGCATCTGTGGGTGTAAATTAATAGGGGAGCCCTTTACATATGTTAATTACAAGACCTGCTCTTGCCAGCTTCATTGAACACTGCTGATTCAGGGATAGACCTGGCAAGAAAGTTATTCCAGTGTATCATGGAGGCAGGGTGTGGATTCAGGCTTCCATAGTTAATGTCATGCATGGAGAAGGTCAGAGCCCTGTTTGAGGGTGGGCTGTCAGTGCAGGAGGTGTTACATTGATTTATCTAGCACAGCGTTCTTATAGTGGGATTGGTAAAAACTTTATGGGAACAAACTAACCATTTAACTACTAGCTATACTACTGCACACAGAAGAGTTCATTCTGTGCATGTGAGCTTCAGGTGGACATTGCTACATCTGTCTTGCAGCTCTCCTTGCTTGTGCACTGCTCAGCCTTGCAGGAAGGGTTCAGTAGAGGCTCTTCCCTTGCAGAGGTCTGTGCAGTTCTCTGTGAGCAGCTCCTGTCCTGCTCACGTGACTGCTTTCAGAGAACCCAAATCATCTCAGTGCCCAGGAGTTGTGCTTGGGGGACTGCTGCTGACGTCCATGGAAGAAAGGTAATCCAGATATTCTTGTGTCATGGCTCCCAAGGAACGCAGCCTAGCTTGTGGTCTGACTGAAGATCCTTCCCAAATAAGCTTTATCATCAAAATGAGATTCCTTCTAGAACAAAATGTCCGTGCCTCTTCTGAGGACTGCTTTGGAACGAAGCTTCTCATTCTCAGTTCCTTGCTGGTAGCAGGCTCTGCTCAAACCATGGCTAGTGGGGAAAAGTTCAGGGGTGTAAGGTGACACTTAACATGCCTGTGTGAGATGGAAGGGCAAAGGGGGCACAGCAAGCAGCGTGCTCACAGGTGCACAGGGAGGTACTTGGCATGGATTGGAGCAGTTGGCTAGCGGTGCAAGCATGAGGGAGCTGGGCAGGATGCAGGCTGAGGGCCAGCAGAGGACTGCAGAGTTATTCCTTTCATTCTGTGTCAGGGTGAGGCAGCACTCTAGCAGCTGCACAGGTGTATAGTGAGAAAGGACAGGGGAGAAGGGAGCTGCCCTTTTCTGTTTGACAGAGCCAGCCATGTCTCTGGTAACATCCCTGGTGACGTCTCAGGTGAACACAAAACAATTGTCACCTGCAAGCATGCAGGAGAGCATTTAGCAGGCATTAGACTGAAAGCCACCAAAAGCTGTGTGTGGGCCCTGCTTTGGTGTTGGTGAGCCACCTGAGGGTAATGGCTAGTGTGTGATAAAGCTGAAGTGATACTGGCATGGCAGCTATTTCTTCAGGCTCTGGAAACAGAAACAATGACTGCTTGCTCTGCTTTGTCTTCATCAGTCTGTGGTGCAGGTGCCTGGCAAAGTTATCTACTGTCCTGTAGCACTGGTCTCTCTTCCTCCAGAGCATCTCACCTCTAGTGATACCTCCACTGTGAAGTGGAAGCTGCGCTCTTTCTCTAGGTGTGTAATGCCATCCTGCAAACTGGCCCTGAGAAATGAGTATGGAGGGTGTGTGTGTGTAATATTGTGCATGTGGGTGAGACTTGATCCCTCTGCACCAGTTCCTGTTCAGAATAACAGCTACTGGGGGCTTTGCATTACTGGTTTTCACTTGGATGAATAAAGCAAGAGTTTGATGTGGTTCCACTTCTGCTTCTCTGCAGGGCAGAGTAAAAAGGCAATTTTGTATTGTTACCTCATGTTTTTTGGTCCATTTCTCCCCTCTGCTAGCTTTTTCTTGCTGAATACTTGCTTCTAAAAAGTGACCCAAACCCCAGCATTGCTCTGCCTCGGAGTGAGCAGCAGGGATCTGGGCTGCACCTTCTCTTACTCTGTGAATCCCCTTTTCTTGTCATCCCATGGAATTTGAGTTGCACTGTAGAATTGGCAGGGATTGATGGATGAGGACAGGACATGGTTTTCAGTACAGCTTGCAACTTTTCATATCCTGAGCAACTTTTCCTTGTCATGTGCTGTTATACCATTTAATTTCTGTTTAACGTGGTGAACAGAAATGCAGCATTAAGCCTCGTATTAGGGAATTACAGTGGAGAAAGATTAGGCTAGTGGGGATTGCTGTTGGGGGTTGTGACAGAGAAAGAATCCTGGCTGCCTGCATGAACAGCGCTGCCTCTTGGCCTTCCTATTGATTGTTTCGCAGTAGCAGCTGCACTGTTTTCCGATCTGTGTTGCAAGAGTAAATGCTACAGTCCTGGCCGCAGAAACAAAGCAAGCCTCAGCTTGCAGAACAACAGTCGCCTGGTGAGGCTTTGGTGTGCCAACACTACAGTAAGTCCGGTGCAAAGGTTTAGCTTAGAGACATAATCAAGCCTGGCAGCTCTTGTGCCCGTTCTCCCAAAGCCTTTTTGCTTCTGTACAAAGTGGACAAACCTGCCTTAAGGTGAGATGGGGCATGAATTGTGCATTTGCACTTTGGCTTGCACGAGGGTCCTACCCTGTAGGTACTGGTGGGTGGACAGGCAGGAAATAGTCACTGTGGGTTGCCTGGTGAGCTGCTCTGTGCAAGAGGAAAAAACAGGGGCAACTTAAAATCAGATCTTCTCCTTGTACTCCCCATATCCAGGACATGGCAGTAGTTCTGGTTCATCTATTAACTGGTATCCAGAGCACACCAAATAACTGTCTCTTCTGGCTCAAAGAGGAAAAATGTTTCCTTTTGGTTTGGCTTTATTTGAATAGATAAAGTAACCAACAGCTTTTTGCTTTTTTTTCCCCCAATCTTAACTTGAAATAGAAAAGTAAACATCTTGGGGAACAAACGTATTAAGAGGGAAGCTTCTGGCTCTGAAGCAGTTGCAGGTGATCTGGATTTACTTAGTCCTCCTGCCGCAGGCTGTATTTTGGCACTGTTTGTGTCTAGACTTTGCAATGCTGAGCACTGAGAATCTGAGCCAGAAAGTGTTGTGGGCTGAGCCCTTCCTTCAGCTTCTGCTTCTGGCTGCGAGAGCTGGCCCTACTTGAAAAGCTGTCTCTTCCTCTCGGTGTTTCCACCTGCTCCACCTGTAAGGTCAGAATAGATGTTGCTTACCGTAGCCTGATAGGGATCTCTAGGAGTGACTCCAATAGGGTATGTAATCAGTGCCCCTCACCCTTGAGCAAAGGGGGAGAAAGACCATTATTTTCAACCAGTGGTAAGGCTTTCTAAGAAATCTCCTTTGCAAAATGACTTCCTTGTTGAGCTCAGGTTGAATCCCTGCATGGAGCCCCTGATAGGAAGTGTTCCCTGCCACAGGAACAGCTGGTCAAGCAGTAGGGTTACCTGCAGACTGAGTGTGTGTTGGGGGAGTTGTGTTTGCTACCTATGTATCACCAAAAAAAACCTCCAAAACCCAGAAAGCTTCCTTCCTGTATCTCTTATCTGGAGCCAGGTCAGCTGAGCTATGTTTTTATCTGATGGCAAAATAGTAGGAGAGAAGAATTGAATGAAGACCTTAAACCAAATATAAATATACCGCAGAACAAAAAAAATTAGGGAAGTCCCAGAAGAACAGCTTGTTTTGGTACATGGTGTTTCTCAATATTACTTGCTCGCAGGAAGATGTGTACAGATGTGAGAAGAATTAGTGCCTTTAGAGGCTCCACTGCTAGCTGCCATCCCCCAGCCTCAAATATTTTAATAATGGGCATTTTTCCTTTGTGCTTAAATAGTGCTTCAGCGTGAGTGTGGGAAGAGGAACAGAATTCCAGCTGAGCAGTGGGATCTTTCACAAACTGAGATTACTGCCCACTGTCCTTGGGTCACTGGTGCATTGCTATGCACTGGTGGCAGGCACTTTCTGGCAGTCTGAGCTACCTGTGAGGACAGAGCCAATAAAGTTCTCTGCTAATTATTTTCTAGATGTCAGCTTGCAGACTCTTGTTTCGGTGCCTCTTGTTTACAGCTTTATCTTTTTGGGCTGGTGACAGGACTGTGTTATAATTAGGACTGTATCATCTCCTAGGAGAGGGCAGGCAGGAAAAGCATGTGCATTGCTTACTCTCAGTATTCAGAGACGAGGCAGCTGCAGGACCTATGTGTGCTGAGCTGGAGCAACTTGAGGATTTGTGCCCAGGAAGGACACAGGACAGCTCTCCCAAAACTCATGCTCATCCCTAGAGACAGGCTTTTAGCTCTTCCATGGATGAGGTACAGGAACAGCTGAAATAGCAAGGGACAGGCAACCAAGGTAAATTAACCTGGAGGAAGATCATGCTAGTAAATTCCTTCAGTCTTATCCTATTCCTAAATTCAAGTCTGGACTGGGAACTACCAATGGGAAACATGAGAACTCCAGTGATGCTCAGCAGCTATCTGAATTGAAAGCAAAGTGTGAAGATCATAGCTGGGGACTGTTGCAGGGAGCATTTGTGCTGAGCATCACACAAACATTGCTCCAACAGATAGCTAAGAACATAGGCAGCTCCAGAATGAGGTGCCTGGTTATGGTACACAGGAGCTGGCTCCCGTCCTGAAAATTGTGCAGTCAAAATAGCTTGGTCATGCCATCCCAAAGTAACAAGGTGTTGGGCTCTCCAGGTGCTGGAGGAATGTCAAGAGCACCCGCCCTTCCGTCTGCTAGCTGTTTTCCTTTCAAAGCTTTTGGTATTGGTGTGTCTGGCCGGCCTGGAGCCTTAGCTGGGTAATGGGACTGAGAAGAGAGGAGCAGTGCCTCGCCTATTAGCTGATGTGTAGGAAGGAGTCCATTTGAGTTCTTGTTCGTGCTGAATAAGAAGCAGGTTTAGCAGGGATCTGCGCAATTCCCTGCTTGCTCCATTAGTCCAGACGAGGTATATGGCATCTGCAGTCTGGGGTGTGACCTCCTGTGCATGCCTCCTACCAGCAGGGACAGGAGGTGCTGTCCCTGCATCCATCCATTGTCTGTGCTGTCCTCTCTTCTCCACTGCTGTTGGAGAGCCTTTCCTTTAAGCTTGCATCCTGTTTACCGCTGCACTAGCCAGGGAGCAGGAATGTCCCTGGCGCAGAGGGTGATCTTTGTGCCGATGTGGAGCTTTTCCAGAAAGAGCTGCAGTGTCACGGGTGAGACACAGTCACGGGAGCTGCTGGGCGGAATGTCCAGAATGCCCCTCTCCCTCTTCAGCCTGCTCTCCTCCTATTTTTATTTGTATCGTAGCCTTTTTTTTCCACTTGAAATACTTCACGGGTCAGCTGTCCTCTTGCTGGCTGGCAAATGGTTATCAATGTGATCTAGCATCAACAGGTGAGCATCATGGTGCCCTTGGTGCAAAAGCTCTGCTGCTGAAGATGCAGGTCTGAAGAGGCCCTTCTTCCCCACTCATCACCCTTCCTCCCATGGGGTGTTGCGATGGTCCTCATCCTTATGCATTGCACGGACTCGAAGTAGCCTTTCTGTTTCATCTCGGAGCTCTTAGCTGTGGTTAAGAGTCTTCCCAGCAGCCTGGCTAACATCTGTTTTAGGTGATTGATCTCCAGCTCCTCTCCTTTTCCAGAGACAGAGTATCAGCAGGCTGCTGTGGCTGGAGATGTTTGTATACAGTTATAAATAGCACATGCTGCTTGAATGCTTTTCAGGTTAGAGAATGGTAGTTTAGGGCATGCAAGGCAGGAGAGACTTAGAGACTGGGTTATTTTGGAGTTGAGCGTGACTGGTGCGAGTGAAAGTCAGTGTGACTGGTGGGGGTGAAAGCCATTTCTTTAAGGGAACGATCTTGCTATGTCAGTAAGCTAACGTGAAGCTGGCTTAACGTAGCTTAAAAATGAAATGCAAACTGGCAGCTGCCTTCAGGTCTTTTCACATTGGTAACAGTAACTTGCTCCTTGTAGCCGCTGCAGAAAAATCACAGGATGAACCAGCAGAGTGGATCAGCTGGCCTCCTGGTCTGGCAAGGGACACGTTGGGGTGTTTCAGGACACGACTGTCTGACGCTCCTTTGCGTCATCACAACTGAAATTCAGATAAGGACGATGGCCCTGCAGTACTCGGATTCACGTATAACAACACCCCCTGGAGCAGTGGTTGGGGCAGGGGAGGAGGCAGATATGTCTTTTCTAGTGAAAATGGAATATTCCACATATATTAATATACTTTTTAGAGGAATATTGTCATAGTAAATCTGTACAGGGAAAACTGAATTAATTGGTTGGTGGGAGAAGAATGAAATGTCTTCCCAGCAAGCAATACCAACTATTAGGGATTGTCTCTGCCCCTCGGTACGTACCTCAAGAAGGGAGGAGGAACTTAATTTAGCTTTTTCGCGTGACCCTGTGTCCTGAGTCACCAGATCCATCAAAAACCATGGGAAACTTTTCTGTGAACTGGAATTGGCACTGGACTAGTCTTAGTAATAATTGACAGCTTGTGGCTGACCTCTGTAGAACTTGTCTCTCTTGACCACCCCTCATTCAGCTGCTCCCTCTGGCAGGCTGCGAGCAGAATTTGAGATGGTTTTCCTGGAATAGCGCTTCTGGTAGTAACGGGATTAAAACACTGTCACCTCTTCTCTCTCCTCCTAAAAGTTTTTCCAAGAGGGCACTTCATCTGTGATGGATCTAACTACGTAAACCTGATTCCTTTGGCTGAACCCTCAGCTAACCTTATTTCCAGGAAAGCTGGTGGTGCTGCAGAGCACCCTGTCCTTGTCTCTTCCCACAGAGCTGTTCTACACTCTGCTTTGATGGGAGCCAGCAAGTCCAACAGAATCACAGGTGCCCTTAAATTGAAATGCCTCAGAAGCTCCTACGTGTATGCATGTATGCACACATGTATAAAAAAAACATGCAAAACAACAAGCAGAAAGTACTCAAAGAATGAAATTGCTAATAAGCAATAACACTTATTTCATCCTCTGTTCTTCTCTGTCCCCCCCGCCCCATTTGGCTGTGAAATGCTGATGGAGCAGCTGCAACTGAAGTCTGCCTTCAAATGCTGAGACACTGTTTCCTGGCATAGTTGGGACTTTGCTGTTTTGTTTTTCTTAAGCAACTTCCAGCTCAATGTAGTTGCGGTTGTTTTCAGTGTTGCTATCAAATCTTTCTGCACACTGAGATGCCAAGTCTGAAAGCATCATTCTCTAAGCACCATCTCTTGGGTGACACACGCACTCCGCCACCCCCCCAGCGTGGCCTTTGCACACAGGGTGTCTCCCCATGGCAGCACACTCAACACCCACCCTCCCACTGTTGTTTTTTTTTTTTTTTTCAGCTAAGCTAGCAACTCCCTGCAATGTGCTCAGTGCAGTGGAGTTTCCTGGGGTCGTGTGGCTGAGGTGCTGGCCTGGGCTTCGTTCAGTTTTTGGCTCTGTTGTCATTTCTTTTTGTGTCTTTCCTCCCCTTGCCAGATGTGAAGGCATCTTAGGGAGCGTTATGAGTGCTAATGTCATGGTGCTGATAAAATGTAATTTCTATGAGGCTGACTTCCTTCATGTTGGGAAGGATGTTGAACCATGCGGCTACTATCTGGAACAGGCTGGGCTCAATGGCTTACTGCTAATTGAGTAAGTAAGATCAGAATTAGACTGCTAAACATTGCTCTAGGACAGAGCAAAAGACTGGGATTATAGTGCTAAAAATTGCTTCAGAGGGGGTAACTTGGATTTTCTGCTAAGTTGCTACCTCACAGTGCCTAAAATCCTGACCCCAGAGTCTCTGGTCATGTTCAAGGGTCCAGTTCTCGACGTGCTTGAGCTATTGGTGTTGATGGGTTTCCTAAGCACAAAATCACATTCCCCTGCTGTGTTGGTGGAAAACGTGTTGCTGGCACACGTGTATTGCAAAAGACTGGGATGTGTCAACATAGCTTTGAGGGTGTTGTTGATCTTACCTCCATTATATTTATTAACCTGGGTCTAACTTGGGTTCTTTCATTCTGCTGCCTCCTTTCTGCAATTGCAAGACTGGGTGGGAGAGCAAAATGGAGGGATTTCCAGTTGGCTTGAACTGATAGTCTTTCACCTTTCTCCAGGAACTGAACTTCTAGTCATTCATAGCATTGAGGTGTGGACTTGGAGGGTCTCTTAAGTACCTGATCAGAATTAAAGACAAATTTCACTTAATGTTGGTGCTGTTGGTCTTCGCTTTTATTAATGTCCCCACAGCTCCCTCATGGTTGGGAGCTCTGAATCATATTTTTTTTCTAGTCTCGAAAACTTTTTTTTTTTTCCCCAAGGAGAGGCCACATTTAAAAGTTAATTAGTTTCCTCACAAATGTGCCAGTCATTAAATTTGGTTGGAGAGAAGTCTTAATTTGTGAAAGCATGCCTCTTTTCTCCTAGCTTCTTTATTTCTCTCACATTCGTCTCGTGTGTATATTCCCAGTGCCCCTGGGAATGTAGTGATTGGGTGGTATTTAGAGGAACTGTTGTCTTGTATCTCACCATGGCGAGGAGATGTTTGTGGAAGCTGCAGACAGTTTGTGCAAAGGGCAGCATGGTGGTTGCTGAGGGTTTGGCTTGGGTTTATGTTTTTGGTTTGTTTTCTCCCATCCCTCCTTTCCCACTGGAGAGCTCTGATGCTCTTGCCAGATCGGGCTTCTAGTGACTGTGAGATAATGGGCTTAGCAGATGCCTTTCCTTTTGTGCAGATGGGATGTCTCCTCTCCTCCAAACCCAGCTCTGTCACTGTGTGAAAGGGTAAAGGAGGCATGCCTTCCTGAGCCCTGCTTGCCGTCAGGGCCTAGTGTAGTGCTGTGGAATGTGACACGGAAGGGACGGGACACCAAAGACTGCAGATGGCACTAAGTCACTGATTCCCTAATGGACCATAGTGTCTGTCTCGCTCACTTGAGATGTGGCTGACATTCGCAGCAGAGCTGACATCACTGAGCTGGAAAGCACCAATATTCCCATTTACTGGCACTTTCGCTTACAGGCAGATAACTTTTTCATGTCAGAAAAAAGATGATGTTTACTAGAAAAGTTTTAGTGGAAGATGTTTTGAAGTGGATTTAGCCATAAGCTCAAAGCTGTTAAACCATCTCCCTTGTTTTCTTTGTTAGTCTGTGTTTTTACTAGCCCTGTGTTGTCCAGTGAAATAGGATTTAAGAAAAAATGTGAGGCCTCAGCCAGATGCATGTGATCTTCCTTGACTTTATAAAATGTATGTAAGATGAGGGTAGCTCTTTACAATGGGGGAGTGTGAGGGCCTAGACAGCAAACTTCCATGACTTCTCTAACGCTGCCCCATAGTAGCCTCTTGTCTTGAGTTGTGTATCAGCCATTGGGGAGAAACCTCTGAGTAAAGCTGTGAATGAGGCTTTTCTGTGCCTTACTTTGTGCAGGAGAAGGCTGGTTTTGCTAGGATTTCATGATGCATTTTTCTTTCTCCCATTGCAGGTGAGGCTGGCGCCAGCATTATTCGAGTATCAAAAGAAGCCCGGAAGAGGTTCTTAGGCCCACTCCACCCATCTTTCAACTTGGTGAAGACCATTCGGATCTGCCTGTCCAAGACTGTGCCAGAGAATGGGCATGAGATTGTAGCAGGACGTTTGGGTATTTCCCTGACACGGGTTTCTGATGGAGAAAATGTGATACTGTCAGACTTCAATTCCAAGGAGGAGCTGATTCAGGTGAATGAAAACTTACTGCAGAGGGCTAGGCAGGAACTGCATTCAGTTCTGGTTTGCCTTGTTCTCAAATGTCGTTAGTACTGGAGTATAATTGTCAGCACAAGCCAGTGTGGTGTTCTGAGAAGAGTAATAGGTTCAGTAGGCTTTGATCTGCCTCTCACATTCTGAATCTCTTTCCCCCTCAGGCCTGTGTCTGCAGCACCTTTATCCCTGTCTACTGTGGGCTGATACCTCCAACCTTGCGTGGAGTGGTAAGTAAGATTCTAAGATGCTCCTTCATTAAATCATGTACTAATGAATAAGACAACAGAACTGGTACTCAATTTTGGCAGTTCTATTGCCTGTCTGATGGCAGCAATTAGCCTGAAGAGGCATGAGAAATTCTCAAATAAATAGCTTCCAACAGTGGATGTGCCTTCATCCCACTGCTGCCTGTAAATGCTGGCTGTAAGTGTCCTGAAGACTAGAGGATTTACCATGGTAGTAATATATAGCAATCTGGACAAGTGATGGCTGACATAGCAGATAGTTCTTCTGCCTGCTTGGTACAGGGCTTTCCATCACTGAGGCTCCAACCCTCTGCATGTGGAAAGAACTTGGGTCCAGGATAGAAATCATGAGTGTAGTCCCTCTCCCATGTGCCTGACGCTTTCTGTGGGGTTTTAACTAGTGGTGCTGATACCAAACCTCTTTTCCATGGAGTTCTTCCTGAACTTCCTCACCTTCCTCTGACAATAGTGTTCTGCTGCCTGCAAGAGCTTTCTTTAATATCCTGCCCAAGGCTGTCTAGAGCAATTTCTCTCTTCTGTGTTTGCATATTAGAAATGAAAACATTTGAAAGCTGTGCAGAGCTGGAGCACCTCTGAATATTGCAGTCGTGCTTAAGGGCCTCAGTTGAGCTTGGACTCCCCTTGTGCTACATAGGTTAATGCACACGTTAAAAAGCTGTTTGTTTGCAAACTAAGTGGTCAAAATGGAGAGGGAGGACTGCTATTAATGTATGTGTGCCCTGGTTTCCCATAAGTGACCTGACCAAGATGCCTTAGTCTGTCAGAGCACAGCATCAGATCTGCTCCCACTGCTACCTGTGTCCTAAATGTGAGGTCAGTTTTGCTCCTGCATAATATACAACTTGGCTGGTTTTTGTCTTGTGCAAGCATGTTGGGTAGGGAAATGACCTAGAAGAAATGTACAATGTCCAACACTTCAGAGAAGCGACAGAATCAGAATGGCTTGGCATTTGCTCAGAAACTGCAGGCAGAGGTTTTGTCCCACTGATGGTGGGAGCATAGCAGTGGCTCTTGCCTGGCACCTCTTTGGGGCTAGTTGAGGTCAGTGTGAATCGGGCAAAATCTCAAAATTCCAAAGCTGCGTACAGCATGAGCGTTTCTGGAATGTGCAGCTGCCCTGGCACACTGAAGGGTGACTTCTCATGTCAAGATTCCTCATGGGGAAAGGTGGGGAGGGAATATATGAGATGAGGAAATTAATTCCTACCTCTTCCCCAGAAAATTATGGCCCTTTCTGTCTCTGAAGGGGGAGCTGGCAAGGGAAGAGGTTAAATTAGATTGGGTATGAGCCTGGCAAAAGGTTTTGAAACAGAACTGCATGGTTTCTAGCATGCCTTTGATTATTGTATTTGCCACAGGACAGACTGACAGGCCCTGGCATGAGGACAAGTTTGCAAGGCAGTATGGTTTTGTGCAAAGTGTAAAATCCATATTCTGTCTTCCTCCTGATCTTTTTGCAGTGTTCTTGTCTCTGAGCTCTAGTAGTCCCATGGAGTGGATGATGAAGATGGGTGGGGGGAGGAAAAAAAAGAATTCTCAAATAGAGAGAAATGGAAGGGTCAATAACTGACCTGTCAACACACGCTCTCCCTGTGAACTGTCTATGGCACATGGGTGAGATGAATCCCTAACAAGAGTCGAAAAGCAAATTATCAGCTCATATGAGTGAGGGGCCCTGTGCACGGGAGGACACAATAAGGGAATGGAACTGGGCACCCCAGAAATTACCCCAGTCCATGAATGATTCCCAAAAGCTGCTGCTCACACCTGCAGGCAACTGGGGGCTCCAGCCTGCGGCTCTGTGCTGTTAGGGGCTTTGCAGGAGGTTGGAGAGTGATTAGGCTGGGTTTACTGGAGGTTCACGCAAATCCAAAGAAGTGGCAGCTGGTATTGAGTAAGGAATCCTAATCGGCATTGCTTGGGGAACCAAAGAGTGGGGTTTGCACGTGTATTCCTGGATTTCCATGCAGTGAGAAGGCTTTACCTGTCAGCCTTACTGTAGTTAAGCCTTCTTCCTAACGGCATCTGTGCACTCATGCTGCCACCCTCAGGGAAACGTATGTTTCTGCATCCTTACTGCAAAACTATTGTCTTGGTTAAGTGGCTAAAACACTTACCTCGGTCTTCAAACAAAGTGTGTGCTGCCTGCTTTGCTCTGTCCTCTTCCCACTTAGCCTGTCATGATCTCATCCTTGCAGAGGGAGTCAGCCAGATGTCTCCAACTCTAGCTGTGCCTAGTCTGGCTTTCAGTGGAGCAGCTTTGGGGACATGATGACAATTAACAGTTTGCTATAGTTGCTTTTGGCTTAGGGAAGACTGATGCCCACTTTAAAAGGGGGTGAGGGTTCGATTGATTTTGGCACCTCTGTTGTCCAGAAAGCATCCTGTAAGCAAGCTGAGTGTTCCTGTTTCCAAGAGGGTGTACTTCTCCTTGAGTTTAATCTATCCCATCCTTCCACTTTCTTCACTGCCCAAACCCAGGTGGTGCAGGAGCCTCTAACTGTCTCTCTTGATACTGTGTTTGGTGAACAAGGCCTGACATGAGGATAAAATGCCCTGTGCTACAAGTTAGTGCTGCTGTAGCCTACAACTGTAATCACAAACCATCTCCCTTGAACCTGTAGGCTGTATGCAGAGGTAGTCTTGAGATTTAGTTTGCTCCCAAGAAACCCACTGTGCAGTCCACCCTCACCCTGCCACCTCGATGGGAGCTGGATTCCTATAGCTGAATTTGACTGCTTTCAGCCCAAAAGCCTATGAACTGTTCCCCAGGCTCAGGGGAGCTTCTTGAAGAGGTCTGTGCCTGTCTGCCATGTAAAGCAAGGGAGAACAGAATGCAAAGCACTCTCCAGGCAAAGCAGCCAGCATTTTCCTAGACATTGTGCGGCAAAAGACTGATGTTGGTGGTCAGTCTGCCTGTGAGACAAGGCAAAGCATGACACAGATCCTCTTCTGATCAGCATTTCCATGCTCTGCCTGAGTTCAGTCTCTGCCAGCTCAGCTCCTAACCCAGCAGAGAGCTGAAAGATGTTACAGGTGCTGCTTATGGGGGTGTGTAGCTTCTGTATGATGATTTGCTTTTGAACACATCCAAAGGGAAGGGTTCCAGGCAGCAAATAGCACGATCAACCCTGATACAAAATCAGTAGGCCTCTTCTCTAACTGAGACTCACAAGAGCTTGAGTTTTTGCTCTGCAAAGTCTCAAACTTGCTGCTCTTTTGGTATGACCAACATCCCTTTCCTTTTATCTTCTGCGTGTTGCTTGCTCTGCCAAAGGCCTGTGATAGGGATTGTCTTGCTCAGCTCTTTGTGCAATTATGGTACTGCAACAAATACTTTGAATTGAGTATATGCTACTGGGGTTGCTCTTACTGCAAGGGTAGCACAAATGTGTTTATGGTACATAGGTACAGGACGTTCTCTGATAAGAGGGTGCCTGTTAGGAGCAAACCCCAAGTCCCTCGTACTCTGTTATCACACCACAGCAAGTAGATTCCAAATGTGTATGCGTGTGTTGGTATTGCTGCTTGATAAGCCTGCTAGCAACAAATCATGTGGTTTTGCTCTTAGGTAACAACCCTTCTGCCAGTGGGGACTCGTGTCTGAGCGTATTCATTTTAAACACAAGTGAAAAATGGCACAATGTCACAGTGTGACAGCTTAGATCAGTGCTAATTTGCACTGCAGGTGGTCATTGGTGTGTCGTGTTATTTAATTGGACAGCGGTCAAACCCCATAGGAGATGTAAGTCAGCAGTCACACAAGTGAATATGCCTTTCAACACACTTGACCGTAGGAGGAAAGGCACTTAGCAAAAGGAGATTACAGACAAGACAGCTGTGCTGTCCCTGGTTTTGACTCCTCCAGTGCTGGTGGATATACTCCATTCTCTTCCCAAATTGTTGGCACAAATATGAACATTTGATCAGTTAAAAGAATGAACATTTGATCAGTTACAAGAATGAAGAGTGCTTCCTCTGTCTTGATTTCAGAGATACGTTGACGGAGGGATTTCTGACAACTTGCCACGATATGAGCTGAAGAATACAATCACGGTGTCTCCATTCTCTGGAGAGAGTGATATCTGTCCACGGGATGGTTCCACAAACATCCATGAGCTGAGAGTCACCAATACAAGCATCCAGTTCAACCTTCGCAACCTCTATCGCCTCTCAAAGGCTCTGTTTCCTCCAGAGCCACAGGTGAGTTTCCTGGCAGTACCAGAACTTGGGGACAGTAGATAGGCACTGGCTATACTGTGCACTTCCGCAGAAGATTCCAGACACTGTTAGTTTTGTATCTCTTGTTTGTCTGGTTTTTAACCTTGACATTATCAACCTAGTGACTTGGAAAGCCTTGACCATCTGCACAAGGTTGTATATGTGGCTTGGCTTTCTTTTGCTACTGAGAGATCTGGAATTTAGGTGGTAGCAGTTTCTTGGAAAGTATTCCCATGTTGCTCTCTCTAGAGTGGTGTTTGCCAGGAACTTAGGCTCACTTGTAAACAAGGTTGTATCGGCCATGAGAACCAATGTGCTCTTCAGTGTTCTAAGGTCAGGATGGAGCTGCCAGCCTGCAGCCAGTGACTGTCTCCTAAAAAGTGCAAGTGGAGCAGGTGGCCCTGAAAACAGCTTTGCACGCTTCTGAGCAAATGCAGCCTCAGATAGCCCTGGCATTTGGGCATAACAAGTGTGCATTCGTGCGCTGAACTACTGATGCCGTGAAATGCCGAAGTTAAGACTCAGTAGCCTTGGTGACTATTAAGCAGGTATTCTTTATTGCAGCGCCGGGCGCACAGGGGATTGGACAAGTTTTTTCCTGCCCCCTCTCTAGTCTTAGCTGGTTTTATCTGCAAACACAGTGGCCTTTCCTGGCATCTGCTGGGAAATATTTTGGGCTGCTTCTCAGAGTGACTCGCTGAAGACTGCTCAGTGCAGCATCAGCTGTAGATGAGGAAATGAGGTGGCTGCAACTCTAAGCCTGTACTTAAGTGGGATTCCAGGTGTCCCTTCCAATCTGGATTATCCTGTGATTCCCATCTCCAATGTATTCATGTTAAACCTCCCATTCCTGCTCAAAGCCTGGGAAGAGCTGGCAAGGATGAGACATGTCCTTGGGGTAGCTCAGGAATCAGCAGAATTCCTCTAAAGCCAGCATTGAGCTGGGTGTTTGCTCTGCTTATACAGCCAATATCTAAATTACTTGGTCTTGCCTTCCTCTGCCCACAGGTGCTGCGGGACATGTGCAAGCAGGGCTATCGGGATGCACTGCACTTCCTGAAGAAGAATGGTAAGGAACTGGGTGTTTTTTAGGTGTTTGCCTCTTTTATGCCAGTCTTGGTCACTTGGCTTTGAGGATAGCCAATGGTGCATATGAAAGGTGGAAGGGCAGAATTGAGCTGTGCCTCAGATATCAGAATATGGAATTTCCATTAAGACGTCTATGCTAGCACTTCAGGAAGCAGAGGTGGAGTGGACACCTTTCCAGTGCAATGCAGAAGGACTGTAACCACTCTGATACCAGGGCAGTGGTTTTGGCACAACTGAGTGTTGAAGCTACTTAGCATGTGCTCAGTGCTACACCAAAACAGTTGTTAGGTGCCATTTGGGTCTCCTGCAGATATCCTCCTCCTTTTTATGTGCAGCTAGGGTACGTCTAATGTGGCAGAGCAGTGCAGAGTGCAGGCATGACCTCAGCAGCCCCCAGCGCCTGGCAGTTTGACACTACTCTTTCACTCTCTTCTACATACAAGCACTGAGCTTTCTTTCCTCCATCTGTTATAATAGGTTGAGTGTGTGTTTGATGCCACCTAGTGTCAATTTACAGCAGATCAAGTACATTTGTTTGCTCTGTGATGTATACCTTACTGGGATAAGAGCAGTCATGCAGCTGTGTTTGTGGATTGAGCTGCAGGAGGGAAATCTTGCCTGCAAGATTGGTTACTGGTAGATTATAGCAACAAAACACTGCCAAACAGCACGCTGGAATACTTAAAGGGGAAAAGTTAGAATTTATGCTCGGGAAAGAGAGGATGATACTAAAGCAGCAAGATTTCTAACTCATTGTGGTAAGCATTGCAATAGATGTAAGCTAAAGAGGCTAGGTGTGTTGTCTGTCTGAGGGATGTTAGGGTGAAGTGAGGACTCACACTGTAAAGGCCAGGCAAGGCAGTGTGGCTAGTTTTTATCATCCTTATGGTATGACTTCTCTTCTCAGGTCTCCTTCATCGTCCAAGTCCTGGCCGTCCTCTGCTTGCCATAGAAGCCCCCCCAGGAGAGAAGAAAGACGAAGAAACAGAAGCTGAGGACCAACTAGAGGACAATACTGCCCTTGCTGTTGTTGAAGAGCACATCTTCGAACACTTGCCTCCCAGACTGAACCAAGGTATGATCCAAAGTGAGAGAGCCCAGGCAATCTTCCTGTGCTGCCTGGTCCACTTCAGAGGATTACTGGGATCTGAGGGTATTGCTTGTGGCTGGGCTTGGCCATACCCAGGGATTGAACTGGCACCCGCTGATGTTTAGATGGAGTTGGGGCCTCTTAGATAAAGTTGTGGCTTGCCCTGGGGAGGCTGCATTGGGAGAGGTTGACTCATTTGACAGTATTCTGCATGGTAAGGAGGGGAGGGGATCTTGTTGCTCACTCCTTTGGGAGTCTGATAAAGCTAAGAGCTGCTGTTCTCTTCTGTGCTCAGAGAAGTACTACCCTGAGCAAGACTTCCTTAAGAAGTGGAAGGTGGAGAGGGGAGACCTCAGGCTGGGTAACTTCTGGGGTGTGGCAAGGAAAGGGATATAGTCCCATTGCTGGGATTCAGCCATGTTCTCTTCTGTCTTCAGCTCTTCTGGAGGCTTGTGCTGAAAGAAGAAGTTTCTTGACTGGTATTACCAACATGCTGCCTATACGTGTGGCCACAGCAATGATGGTCCCCTATATGCTGCCTCTGGAGTCTGCAGTTTCCTTCACTGTCAGGTAGGTCTTTGGCTGGTTCCTTCAGTGATGTTCTTCACAGTGCAGCTGCATCCAGCGATGTAGCTGGTGGAGCATGAATGGACAGAGAGTAGGATCCTCTCTAACACTGCAGTGCCAGAGTTCTGGGGAAAGAGTTCCTGCTGCTTACCGGACATGAGGGGGGAAAAAAAATCAACCCAAAACTTTTCCTACCTTCATGTGTCATTTAGCTACAGCCAATATTTGAAGCTTGCAGGAAGACGTCTGTGTGCTGGAACTTTGCCCTAGAAAATGGTGGTAAATTTTGGAGCCTTAAGAGAGACTTCTGAACTGGGAGTGCAGCGATGAAAGTAGAAACCACAGAAGAGGTGGAACCACTGGGGTGAGAGGTAGTGTAGTCCCAGCCATTTCCAGCCTCTACACTTACATGGCTGGGAAGGCAAGTCTGTCAGACTTGTTCTTAGTGTGAAGTACCCTATGAAGAGTTTCTGGAAGGAGGTAGTTCGTGATAGAAAGGCTTAGGGAAAAACCTTTCCAAATCGGAAAATGGATGGAAAATACGGAAAGTGCAGACACAAAATGTGAAGAATAAGTTCCTGGCCTGTCTCATCCTTCACAGCTTCTTCCCCTTAATTCTTTGAATGGTAGTGTAAATGGCTCTTAATGCATTTGTCACTAAAAATAATGACTAGTCATTGATAGGAGGCAAAACTGGCATTCTTTCCATCCTGTTCTTTTTCTGGCCCAACTGATGGTTATCTCCTGCCTTTTCCCAGGTTGTTTGAATGGCTTCCTGATATCCCTGAGGATATTAGATGGATGAGGGAGCAGATGACTCAAATCTGCAACTATCTTGTGAAGAAAGCCAAGAAGAAACTGGGCAGCCATCTTTCAGCCAGGTATGGCCGGTGTCCTCCATGGCGCTGTTCTGGAGAACCCCTCCATTTCCCTTTTCACCTTTGACTTCTACAGACTACTCCATTGGAGCAGAGCAAGTAAGGCACAAATGGACCAGAAGGATTTACTGCCCACTCTAAAATGCAAATCTGGTCCATGGTCTCTTGGCTTCCTTAACTGTTGGGTAGACTCAACACATGGTCTCCTTCCTTCTTCCCATTGCAGGGCAGACCCTGTAATGAAGCTGTTCCTATAGCAATAGGGCAGAAGATGTAGGTCTAATTAAAACAATATGCCAGCTTATTCTGTGCTCTCTGTAGAAGACAGAGGTGCTTGTCTGTGTGGCGTTTGCTGGCCCAGGGTCCCCTGGGCTTCCAAGAGCTACTTGTGTTCAAATGACATTTTCTGCCTCAAGATCTAGGCCTGGTTTGGGGTGGGGAGGCACTAGGGCGGCCAGCAAACACTAGAGGGTTTCAAAATAAGACACGGCGCTTTGGGTCTGTGTGTGTGCCTCTGCTTCTGAATTTAACTCCCTGCAGTGAGCTGTGGCTTGGGGCTGAGGTAAGACTGTTGCGTGAATGAGGATAGGAAACTGCATGTTACAGTAGCAGGCAGAGGGTCCCAGCTGTGATGCAGATCCTAGTATGAAGGAGTGATTCTTACCCACAAGAGCTCATGATCTGAATAATCAAGAGATGTGAGGGGGGGAAAACAGGCATGCACACAGACTTCTGACTAAAATCATTTGGTAAAACAAACTATCTGTATGGTTCTGGAGCTCTGGTCTGGTGACGTGTTCAAGTCTTCCCAATGTACTGATTCTTTGCATGTGTTTGCCTTTCAGGCTTTACTATCATCTCGAGCTTGGAGGGCCGCAGAGCCTGCCAATTTCTTCCACATCAGCTTGTGGTGAAGCACTGCCTGTGTGGTTGAGAAGCAACCGTTCTGTGTCTGATGTCATGATGAAGTGGGAGGAGTACCAGCGCCAGCTCTTGCTGGGCTTACTCTGCATCAACGTGGACATGCAGGCTTCCCTCTTCCCTCGGGAAGGGTTTCAGATAAAGCTTCCACCTCTAGACTGTGCAAAAGAGTGCCTGCCACTCTTCTGAGCCTGCTGCCATGAGGGGATGAGGGTGGGTGGGAAGGGGAGTGGACGTAGGGTGGGACCAGTCTCATCCCTCAGCAGCAGGCTGCCCTGTGCTCCTGAATATGCTGCGAAGGGGATTTCCCCAGGATGGAGACTGGTGGAATTGACTGTAGCCATTTGTTGCCCACTGGGCCAAGCAAAGGATCTCTGTGTTCAAAGACACACACGGGCTGATACCTTGCTCCAGACTGGTGTTGAGGCCTGGCCATTGCCCATGGCCAGGCTGATGCTGATCCAGCTGGGCTCTTCCAAATAACGCACTTTGAATTGACGTTGGCTTTTTACCGCCAAATAATCAGGACGTAGATGACGCTCTCAAGTTCATACAGTTTTAGCTTCCTTTGTTTTTTAGAGCGTGAATCTTGGTTTTTCTTAAATCATCTGACATCCCTTAGCTCTTTGTGCTACTGAAAGATGAAGTAGCCTCTTGCCAAACTGATTTTTCTCATGGCTTCCAAATCTCCTCTTGACTTTCTTCTTTGCTGAAGCCACATCCCTTCCTCTGTCCCTTAACTGCATCCCCCCTGGAAGCCAGAACTGGCCTTGCTGCAGACTGCACTGGGACTGCAGAAATGTAGAAGAGTTATGTATTTGTGATTCATGTTGTTGTGGTCTCTCCTGTTTTGATTTTTTGTCCTCGTGGAACTGTTGCAGCTTGAACTCTGACTGTCAAGTAAGTCATTGAGCTTATTTTAAAGAAGTAATTTTGACTGAATTTTTTTCCAGGGAAACGTGTAATTTGAGGCCCCATTCTTGTCACTGTGAATGGAATTAGTGTGGGGTTGCCCTGGAAAAGCTCAGCCTGACTATCTTGGGATCAGCTTAGCAGCTGAAGCAATGTGAAGTGCTTGTAGGAAGGTGAGATTGTGCAGGGCATGTTATTTTTGAGTGGCTTGTGGTGGAGTGCCACAGCAAGTGCTGGGGAAGCGGCCACATCTGACAGCGGCAGCTCCTTAAGGGACCGTACAACTGAAGGAAATTCCAAGTGGATGGTACAGAAGGGATCTCCTGCCAAGCTGGAGCTTAGCTCTATTTGCTGCTTGAAGAGTTTGGATGTTGAGGCTCTGGAGTGAGAAGGATTTAGGCTTGTAGCTATACCAGCATCACAGCTTGCCTGTCTTGCGTTGTGGCTCACAGGTACAGCTCTGCAGCTGGCCATAGCAGGAGCATGAGAAGTGGAAGTGAAGTTAGGAGTGTTGGTGCACATGCAGCCTGCTTGGAACTGGTTGCTTTTGTCTTGTCCGTTCAAGGACCAGAGCTAGTGGGTCTGTAGCTTGGCAGGACTCTGCCTTGTAAGGTACTGCCTTCTCAGTGGTGGTCTGGTTGTGACTTGCAGTGCAGAAGCGTGAACTCTGTTCCTCACAGGGTAAGATGTGGCTTCCTGTGGGGATTGCATGTACTTAAACTTAAGTCCTCGCACTATGACACAAAACCAGCTCCTGGTATCTTTTTCTGCAGCGTGTCTAGCTGCATGAGGCATCTTCTACCTCTCCTAGCACAAACAGTATGCAACTGGCCAAAGCAAACATATGCTGTCTTTGTTGAGGGGCAGGACAAGGTATCTGAAGCCGATTACATAGCGTATACGTGGAATAGTGATTTATAATAGACTCTCTTTTGCACCTTTGATTTAGAAAGGGAAAATAATCCCAGAAGTTCTACTAATAGCCGGACAAAGTAGTGAATCTGCTCAATCACATCTGCACAAGCAGTGTGGGTGAGGTGGTGGGTGCTGTTTCCTACCAGCACAATTGTGCACTGGGTGTGGGTTTGAGGGTTTGTGGTGGAGACTGTGATAAGCATCAGGACTTTTCTGCAGTGGCCATTGCAAGCTGGGAGGCAACAGACTGCGGTGTGGTGCTAACCGACTGTCTGGGAGACACCAGTGCAAATATGAACTTCTGACTTAGAATATCACCCCACTGCCCTTCCTGGATGTAACCTAACAAGGGCCTGCATAGCTTATGAAGTGGGCCTGCACTTATGCAGTCAGATTTAGTCTTAAGCTTCACATATTTAAGGCAATTAGGGAACAGGGAAGTCGCTACAGGAAGAGGAAAAAAATGGAGGATTCTGAAACCAGAATAGGAATACTGGGTTATAAAACAAGTCAGTCTTACGATTCTCTAAAGCTTGCAGAAAAAGCTTACTGCTAGATGGATATAACTCTAATCAAAGTGAACCAGCAACAAGCTAATGTCAGTTAGTGGGAACAGGATGAATTTGATGAAAATTGGGATTGAGAAAAGGTGTTCATTTTGTGGTTTGGTGTGGGATTTCTTTTCTTCCACTGCTTTGGGCTACCTTCTTTGGGGGAATGGCAGATACACAGCTGCTTAGTTTGCCAAATGCACGTCTCTTGTCCCTAATGCACAGAGAGCAATTGGCAGGAACATACAGATCTTTAGTGGCAAGAATGAAGGCATTTCATCCAGAAGCAAAACATCTGTGAGGGGCAAAGCTGGATAAGGAAAATCCTGTGCTTAGAAGCTGCTGCCCTTTTGACTCTGCCTTGTTTGTGTTAATATATGGGTGGAGAAAATGATGCAACTATTTTTATTTTTTTTATCCCTTCTTCCTGGACTAGTAAAACCACTGAGTGATTATGTAAACCACTAAACTATGAAATAAAACTGTCTTGGCAACAGAGTGCACTCAGAAACTGCAGCTTGGCACCCTTATCCCCTGGATCTCCTCTGTTCTCCTTTTGCATCAGAACTGACTGGGCCGGTTCCACTGTCTTCCAGTGCTCTGATCCAGAAGGCGTGCTGATTCTGGTCTGTGCATTTCAAGACATAACTGCTGTGCCTGGTAAAAGGCCTGAGTTTCATCCTGTCTTTTACTTCATCTGTCGTTTAGCTTATTATGTTAATCACTCATAGAGAAGCTTTTGTACACTTCAAACTGTAACCACAAACCAAAGCCTGGCTTTAAATATAAAGGTCTAACTCTTCAGGGAGGAAACTCCTGTTTTCCCTATGCTAATTTGCAGGGTGTGAACGGATACTGGGAAAGCACCACTCTGTATTAATCCTTTCTTTGTCTGTGTTTATTCACCAAGTGATGCAATGGCTGTTGTGTGATAGCTTGTTGGCTTTATAGATTTAAGCTCTGATAAAGGAACTGCAGATCTGTCAAAAATATCCCAAACTACCCTATTCTTCCTTAAGAGAAGTTTCATGCATTTGTTTGAAATTCTTGCCGCTCATTCATCACAGATTACAAAGGATGAAGAAAGTAGGGAAGATCTTGCCTGCTGATGCAGGAAAAGACCTGTGGCTACTTTTGAAGCATAGCTTTTTGTTATGCAATGCTACCTTGTCTAGATCAGACCCCATTTCTTAGAAATCCCTGGAAACCTTGTGATAGGATATGGAGGGGTTTATTGTGATAGTGCTAACTGGAATTCTTCAAGCCTTTGTTCTACATGTACCTCCTGGCACGCATTACCTTCTGGGTAGCAGTTGCTGATTAACCTACACTTGTCAAGTTCATAGGAACAAGATTACCATCTGTAGCAGTCAGTCCCTTCTTCAGCAAAATGTGTGGCTAGACATCCCAGTGGGTAGTTGCCAGGGCCTGTCTTTTCTCCATTATACAGTGGTTGAGAGGTCAGGTTCCTGGACCAAAAGTTCATCTTGCAGTCCATGTCCAATTGTCCTTACAGCATTCACTTGAACTCTGCAAGAGTCACAACCCTTGCTGTTTCTGCTGTTTCACATAAAGGGTCTGTGCATTCACGAATCCACCTTTTTTTTTTTTTTTTTTCCTCCTTCCTGTGACACAGATACTACCTGCTGCTTTTAACAAGACTAATGGTGAACTTCTTGTGCATCTAACCAGCCCCTAACCTGTACAACACTGTAGAGTTGTGTTATGTTGTGCACAACAGTCCGTGTCTATGGCATGCTCTGTAAGCCACGACGTGTGTGTGGTATGTTGGGTTTGATTTGCTGCCTGCCCTGCTGTTAATACTGTTGCAAGCTGATTTTCAAGGGGTAGGAGAAAATACTTCACTCCTGACCACTATCTATAGGACCTAAGTTGTTTGCTTGTGACTTGGAGGGCTGTGTACCTGCAACACTCAGACCAGAGAATAGAAGAGGATCTGTTATCTGCCAGCACTGGGGTGTCCCTAGTACTTACTGTATATTCCCCAGTGGTTTTGTCCATTTTAAAAAATGAATCTAGTAATTCACTCCTTCCTCTGAGAGAAGAGCTCTCACTTTCTCCAAAGCGGGCGTGGGAGAAATACCTGAAACTCCGCGTGTTTCCCTTGGGGGCCCATTTCTGCTAAACACTTGCCAGATCTGGTGGGTGGCAGGGCTCAGCATTGCCAAAGTCAGAGGACCTTGCCAACAGTTTCCTCAAGCTTTGTTTCCGTCTTTCCCCTTAAATGATTGAGAGAGTGGACCACCTCACCTGGCTGCCACATCTGCCAGTTTGTTTGTGCCAAACACAGCTTGTGCCTTTACAGTAGTGGGCTCTGGCCGGCCAGCCTGCCCTCCGTGTCCCTGCAGTGCCTGCCTTTGAGTGCAGCAGCACTTGCTCCCCTCTCCGCTCCCTCCTTCCCCTTGCCTATCAGTGGCACATTGCTCTGTTTCCAATCTGCAGGCAGCTGCACTGGGACAGTCTAACTGCATCCATCCCACTCTGTGGATCCACATTATCCCTTCTGCACAGCGAGGGGAAACCTCTACTTCCAAACATAAGACTGAGAAATGTAACTGAAATAAATACCTCTCTTTTCTGGGGTTTTCTCTGGCTCTTGAAAACAGCACCTAAAGCAGCTCTTTGAGCTCAAAGGGTCCTGGGACTCGGCTGCTGTCGCTGAGTTTGAGAAGACCCTTAAGCACACAACGCACATGGAGATCCTGTGGAAGTTACTGATGTCAGAGCAGCAACTACACCAGCAATAGCATACACAAGTCATGTATTTACATGGCAATGTCACTAAGTAGTGTTCACAGTCACTTTAAAAGTTCAGTATTAAATTGTTGATGCTTTTTTTTTTCTCCTGTTTCTTTTTTCTAATGTTTTGCTGAAGAAAATGTAACTATTTATTTTGGCAGAAATATACCTTCTAATAAAAAAAATTCTCAATATATTTACCTGTCTGTGGTAGGTTGCTTGCCTTGCCATTTAAAGGTTTATTAAATATTTTTTGAAAGTACTGTGTGGTGTGGGTCTGTTTTGCTGAGCCCTATCCTGTTCAAAATCCTCTCAGGGTAAACATGCATCAGCATGTGATGAATGGGGCATTGACCTAGAGGTAAAAAATGGTGCGTTTTGGCCCAGTTCTGACTTCCTCAAGCCAAAATACCCAAATTACGTTAGTCCCTGTTTCGTTGGAGCTTCCGGATAGACCCTGGTTTCCAAGAAGAATTAAGCACCATCTTGTGGGAACTGCAGGTGCTTGGCACCTCTCAAAGGGTTAGTGAAAAATTATTCACAAATTTGAAACTCTCCCATTCGGGGGCATCCCCTGGGGGAAATTGAACCCTGTTTCTTAACACCTCTGCTTACCAGTTGGTGGGAGAGATGACCCTGGCTGTTTTGGGTCTGTCTATTTCGGTTAGGTACCAAGGGATGCCCTGGCTGTTGCGTATGTCTATTTCGGTTAGGGACCAGGGGATGCCCTGGTGAGGCTCCAGCTGGGGTGCAGGGGAACCGGCGGCCCTTGGGCTCCGGGAAAGCCCCGGGAGCCGCACACCTCTCCTCCGGGACAGCAGGCACCGGCATCCCCAGGGACGGGGAGAACACCACCACAGAGGCTGGGGTTTGTTACTGCAGGTCTCTGGTAGGTCCTGCGGGGCTCGGGCTCTTCTTCTTTTCCTAGTCTTTTGACCGCAGTAAACTGTAGAAAGATGCTTTGTTATGTGCTATCACAGGACGGGCGCAAGTGCTGTAATCAACTATTTAGCATGCATCTGATAAAACAAACAGCTTTTTTCAGCCCTAAAGACAGGGAAAAAACAAACATCCCAACTCGGTGCCGTTAATCGCCGAAGTTGCTCTTTCTTCCACACACCAGCCGGGGCGCCGGGCGATGCCTGCGGCTCTGCCGGGGCAGCGGCTGCCCGCAGGGACCGGCTTTCGTGTCCTGGGGGCGGTTTAGGGTCGGGGCTGGGGGTGGCTGCGGCTAGCTGCTTCTCCCGGGGGGCGGGAGGAGGCGGCCGGCGGGGGGAGCCGGCCCCGGCGGCGGCCGCCCCGCTCCCCGGCCCGGCGCGGCCCGGCCGTGCGGCGGGGTTTCCCTCCCTCATTTCCGGGTCGGGGCCGCCTCCAGCGCTAACGGCGGCTCCGCTCGCCCGCTCCCCCGGGCAGGGCGGCCGCAGGTGCCCGCTCCGCTCCGCTCCGCTCCCCCTTTACCGGATCAGGTAAGCGGTGTGAGGGGCTCCTCGGGGCGGGCAGCGCCGGCAGCGGCGCCGGCAGCAGCGGGGCGAGCGGGCGGGCTGAGGGCGCTTTGCCCCAGGGGACGGGTCCCCTCACTGTGGGGAGGGTTTCCCCTATGGCGGCTGCCCCCCGCCATGTTGTACGGCCGAGGTCGCCCGGCCCGGCGGGCGGGACCCCCTCAGCGGCCCGAGCCCGCGGCGGGAGCCGGCGACGAGGCGGAGGGCGAGGTGTTGGGGAGCGGCCGCCCCAGCGAAGGGGCCCCCCGGCGCCTCCGCCTCCGCCTGGTCGGTCTCCCCCGTCCCTCCCCTGCAGTGTGGGGAGAGGGCAGCGGAGGGCTGGGGGGCTCTGAGGGAGTCCTTGCCGGTGCAGAGCGACACACCTGCCTAGTCTCTAGCTGTCGGTGGTCCCTTGCCGGCAAAGGACGGGTATGGAGGATCCACGTTCCGGTGCAAAGCCGCCTTCTCTGCCACATGCCGCTCCTCAGGCGTAGCAGCAGCTGTGGCCCTGGGATGGGGAGAGCTGCCCTGGTGGGGTCCGGGCTGGGGGGCTGCCGTCCCTTCCACTTTCTCCCCTCTTCTGTTGCTTTGAAGTCTGCAGGCTCCTGTGGGATGGATTTCAGGGGCTTTGGTCTTGTGTGCTGCATCCGCATGGAGATCTTTTATTTTCTTGGGTTTTTTTCAGCCTCCTCTGTTCAGGGAGCGTTTTTTCTTGCCGTGATCCGGGTGCAGGTGACACTGCCGTGGATCCCTATGGCAGCTGCATTAGTGCTGCTTCCCCTTCTCTTTGAAAGGAAAAAATACCAGAGCTTTCCCTCTCCTAAGACTGCAGCGTCTTTCTCTTTAACATCCCGTGCGCATGGGATGCACTTTGGTGAACTTCTGTGTTGATCCTCAGGTCCTTCCTGTAGGACTTCCTGAAAACAGCCAAGGGGAAAAGAGGCCAGCGATTGCCTGCCTCGGACACTGGGACATGACCGTGCTCAGGAATATCCTGAGGAGGCAGGATAATCCAAACACAGCTTGCTTGTTTAGACCCGTTGAGTCTTTGCTTATTCTGTTGGAGATGATGGCTGTTGTGCATCAAGGGGCTATCAGAGTACCAGTAACTTCTAGCCTTGACTTGTTCAGGGGCAATTGCATCTTATTTTTTGTGTTCTAGAGCTGTATTTATTTCTGAGGATCATATAAGCAGGTATATACAGATATGTATACACACATCTCCTGAGGGCTACAGAAATCGCTTTTCTAGATCAACAGTCAGTCAGTCTAGTCTGTCCTTCCACTGGCCAATTCAGGTGGTCCAGAGGAGGTTCTGAGAAACTGCGATGGGTTGGAGTAGAAGAATCCTGTCTTTGCTTGGGCATCTTGCCGCACAGAGACTGATGCGAGGCCTGAGGCATAACATTTTAGGATCCTTCATAAGACAGTATAAAATCTCTCTGAAGCTACCTTGCTGGGAAAACAATGTTGTTCTCATTCTCCAGAGCATCGCTTTTCTCGTGGTCCCTCTGCTGTAGCAAGCTAAGCTGGTAGTAAAAACTGTCTGATTGGCAAGTCTGCTTGGCTGTTTTGTCACCATTAAATAGGAAAATTTCTCCCTCCACCACAATTCGATGCATCCAGTGAACGAAGACCCTACCATCTACTGATCTGAAGATTGTATTGCAAAGGAGGACTCTATGTGGGGCTGTCTTTGGCAGCACACAGACAGTGCTGGGGATCTGCTGTTACTCATGGTTTTGTCAGGCGGCCTCAGAGAATAAACTAATGCAATGAGGACAATTGTCAGTAACGTTAAACATATGGGCACAGCTCCATGCACAATGTTCTTCATGGTCAGAGAGCTTTACAGATATTGATCCTTATGTACAATAAACTAGGTTTGGTTTCCATAATAGAGCCCACATGTTACTCACTGTCTAAATCTTTTTGATTTGATAAGGCTGCTTTGAGGACTGAATCCTCCCATCTCTCCTCCCCTGCTTGCAGGAGCTCATCTCGCATTTAAAGACGGTGTCAAGAAACTTCAACTGTAGCAAATGCATTGTCTTCCACTGAGCGGAGCAGCGTCTTCTCTGTTCCTGCCAGACACCTTTGCTTGCTGTCCATATAAAATCTGAGGTAGAAATACTTGGTTTACTTTGAGCGTCTGAATCTTGAATGGTCTGTTTTGTTGTTGCATCAAAATAGCGGAATTGCAACGGTTAGTAAGGCTTTCTGTGCTTTGTCACTGTGTATCCGTTGAGGTATGGGTAGCCCAGTAGCTTGAAAGGGAGATGCTGCTGTTCTGATTACCCCCTCTAATATTTGTCTAGCGATGTTCTCTTTTCCCCATCCTGCATCCTAAAGCTTTAGTTTCTTGACTGATGCTGAGAAGGATTTCCCTATGCATGAACCTAATTGCACATTCTGCTAAGCAAACCCTACCTCTGCAGCTGTGCAAGCGGCACTGGGGTGGATTCACTAAGTATTCCCTGCCTGCTTCTGCTGTGGCAACGAGCATGATGTGCTCTTCTCAGGCCATGCGTTCAAAAGGTTTGCCAGCCCTAAGCTTTTAAAAACCATCAGCCAGACATTTAAAAAAAAAAAAAAGTGCCATGGAATTACATATGTGGAGGGTTTTTTTGAAAATCGTGTTCTTAATTTGAATTTTTATGCTGATTTCTGATTGTCTTGGAGATTTCTGCATGTCTGTATAAGCTGCCAAGAACACTTGAATCTCAGTATTTCACTTGACTGCAGACTTAGGGGCCTCAAATGGAATAACAAATATTGTGAGCTTTGTGAGACAATGATGCCAAACCTCAGGTTAATGTCTGTTGTGGGTTGTACGTAAGTTGTGGTACTGTGAACTTTAAAATGAAGTCTGGAGCCATGGTGGGCTTTCCTGTGGTTTGTTGGGGTTGGGGTGACATGATTGAGAAGCCCTGCGGACTTTTTAACCAAGTGTTTTTCTCTTAGCCATGTGTCACAGAGCACTAAAGCAGGAACAAATACTGTCTTGTGCTCTTAGAGACTGTGACTTTAATTGCCGGTTTGTTTTGGAGGAAATGGGGTATGGTACAATGCTCTGGAAGGGTACAGTGCTCTCCTCTGGTTGGCATAACTGGAAGAAAATCTGTCAAGTAGTAAGACTGAGAGCAGAGAGGCTTGTAACATCCCTGCTTTCTTTCTGTCTAGTGAAGTGTGTGATTGCAGTTAATTTAGCAGAGATGCCATATGAAGGAGGACCTGTTGTCCCTTCGTCTCTAGTTTTAATCTCAAGACTTCATATCACTTTTCTGCACCAGTTAATGCCCCCATCTATGTGGAAGGGACTACTTGGATCAGAAGGATGTTTGAGCATTACATACACCTGAAAGCCCCACAGGAAAAGTTTGTGTTGTTCTGAGGATGGCAGGAGACCTCTAAAAATGTGACTCGGAGCCCTGAACCTCCTGACACCTGCTGTGGTGGTCCAGTGCTGTCTGGGCATGGGGCTGTCCCAAGCTTGTGATGCTGGTAAGATCCTGGCAGAATGCAAGGATGTCACCATTCACAGCAGATGATGCATCATGGGCTGAAACAACCTGCGTTTCTGAAGACGAGATGAGAGTATGAGTAAGGGGAGAGCTCTTAAGACCTCTTCTACAGCTTTTTGAAAGAATTAGCCTTTAGCACATGTGCTGGATGAAGGCTAAAGCAATGCAGTGACAGCTTGAAAAACGTCAAGTCCAGTTGTAGCTCTGCGATTGAGGTAACAGTAGCTGTTTATTCCTTCCTATCTCAAGCTCTTCAAAAGAATAACCAGCAGGATATCTGCAGACTTTTGGAGGAGTAGGACTGGTAGCTGTGGTGTTAAAAATAAATTCGTGGAATGTCTAAATATGTTATTTAGGCTATGGGAAGCAAACCTTTTTGGGGAAAAAAATCCAGCTATGTCTAGGCATAGCTAGGTGACTCCAGCCTCTGGAAAAGGAGAGTTAGAAGCAGATTGCAGACTCGCAGGCTAGCTGTAAGCCCTTGGCTGGGTGTAGTGGGAGCTTGGGAGAGGTGCAGGTGTGGGGAGGCACATCTAACACATAATACAGGAGAACTTGGTGGCCCTCACTGTTGTAATAGCTGAATACCTCTCTATCGCATTCAGCAAAACATCTCTGAGTAAGAGTCATGCCTTTATCTGCCTCAGTTTCCCCTCTATGAAATGAAAAGGGGGAAACTGAGCTGGGAATTTAAGCTGTAGGTGACCTGTAGGTCGACAGCATGACGGATGTTGAAGTCTTCTCTCTGGACAAATGTTCTGAATTCCTGTAAAATAAAATCGACTGGCTTATCTATTGGCAAGGACTGGCGTGGCTGTCCTGTGTATAGGGAAGGTGAGCTGTATGCCTGTGCTAGCAGCTGAGGTGAAGGCGAGATGTGTAAATATTGCTGAGCCTTATTTTCCCCATAACTCTTGCTTGTGGACTAAACGTACGGTCACTTGTGTGGTGGGACAGGCAGGCCAGCAGAGCCATCCTGCTCTGGTGTGAATCACTGCAGGCTGAAGCTCCTGGCCGCTGCCCAGCTCCCCTCCTTGGCAGATGCAGAGCTGCTGAGCTTTGCCCAAGAAGGAAGACAAGCCACATCACTGCTTAGATAAGATAAAGCCTGACGAAATCCTTGTTACCCTTGGCAGGTGTGGCTAGATACCGGCTGGGATTTGTGCAGCTCTGAGGAATAGCCAGGCATTGCGGCTGGGGGGAGGGTTGCAAAGCCTCTTTAAAACATGGAGACTTGATGCTGGAGCCCAAAAGGGAAGGTAGGTGCATGCCAAGGGACAGCAAAGCAAGGGCCTGAGGGGTGTGAGTGAACAAGCAGCCACCAAGTAACCTGTGGGCAGAAGGACTTCTGTGTGTTCTTGTGCCTGCATCTTGCAACAGACTCTGGGGTTGGTGTGGCGCCATGAGCAGCTCCATCAGCTCGGTGTCGTCTGAGCAGGGCTGTGCGGGTGCCCTGGTGTCTGTCAGGGCTGAGGACCTCTTCAGAGCAGCGCTGCCAGAGCCTCTCTCTTCACCTACAAGGTTTTGGAAGTTCATAGATGTCTGTTGTCCTGAACTGTGCCCTTCTGTCTGAGATCATGGCATCTAGGAAAAGAATTCAGATTTATCAAGGGGAAAAAGGACACGTGTGGATGCCCCCACAAATGCACACGTTTTTTCCATTGCACACTTTGCTCCCGTGCTTGAGAGCTGCCTTCCCTCTTACTCACCCTCTTTGCCACTTAAAGGAGTTTGCAAGATCTCTGCTTTACCTTTCCTTCCTCCCAAACACGTAGCCAGAGCTACGTAAAGTAAAGCATCTGCTTTAGTACAGATGCACAAACCCCTTTGATTTAATGCATTTCCTATGGCACAAAAAGAGTCCTTTGCTCCCCATGCAAATCTGGTTGCTCAGTCAAAGCTGCTAAATGCAAATGGACCACTTATAGCTGTTCCCTCTGGGAAGAGTGGTGTGGGCTTTATGTAAAGCATGAAGATAAGACCTCAGGAGCTCGGAGAGCAGAGCAATACACAGATTTGTGCTGGAGAGAGGTCAGCATGGCTGTAGTTCATTCACAACCTGTTTCCGGACTCATGAGGTGGGATACTAGGCAGGGGGATATCTCAAGCTGTCAGTATCAAAGAAATAAGCATTTATAGAAATGGATTAACATTTACTAGTTGTGAGTGTGTGGGGGCTGGTCGGTTATTCTCTCCCCTCTGTCCTTGCCACCGCCCTGCTGCATCCAAGTGCAGAAGCGGTGCCGACTGTGATTTGGTGACTCAACCTGTTCTGACGCCTGGATCCCTTTCCTCTGTTCAGGTTGGGCAAATAATGTTCAGTCTGTAATCATGCTTGAGAGCTCTTGCTATTGCCCTAGATATGGGGAGCTGTAATGATGCTTACATTGGATTAATCCAATTCGATCTGAAAATCCACTTCTCTGAATAATAAACGTTGCATATGGAGGGTGGTATTCAAGTGTCTGTACTAAATCAAACCCCTTTTTGGCATTGGTGGATGAAGCCTTTTTCTTTTCACCATGTATCACTAAATACACAGGATGTGCAGAATGGTTGAATTAGCATTACTATGGGAACGGTAACTTTTTGTATTTCCTGACCTTTATCCATGTAATGCTAAGGATTCATTAATATACCTCCAAAATGCTATTTATTTTTTTGTGTTCAATAAGCTTTTTTGTTCTGGTCAGTACTAAAAGAAGCTTTATAAAGGACACCAGGAGGAGATTAGAGGCAGGACAGGCTGCGAGGTGCAGAAAAGCGGTTTGCTCCTCTTTTTTGTGCTGTTCTAGCAGCATCCCAGCTGAGACCATGGTTCAATGTTAAGCATCACCCCTGCAGCAACGGTAAACAAAATGGTGAGTAAACTCTCCTGCTCAGAGGCAGGTACTTCACTTGGTCTGGGTTTGTTTGGGGTTTTTCTGCTAGAGCCTGCCCCTCTCCTGGGGGTGAGGCAAAGCTGAACCTGTGAGGAGTGGAGAAATTATGGTCCTGGTCGGACAGGAGCAGGGCTGCCCTCTGGCTGTCCCCCAGATGGCTCGGGGGAGCTCACCGGCCCAGTTAAACCTGTATTAAAGACAAATACGGTTTGTAGTAGTCTCCATGTCCATCTTTTAGTCTGGGTTTTGAAATAACCGTCTTAAAACCCATGGGGAAGGACCCGCCTTTACCTTTGCTTTCTGCAGGTCCCATCATCACTTGCTACTGTGAGGATGGGGCTATTTGGAGCTCCTCTGTTTGCAGGTTGATGAAGTCTCTGCTGTTCAGATACCAGCTGGAGTCTTCTCTGTAGGAATCTGTGGAAGAGTGAGTTTTGCTCTCTGTAGAGAGTGAGCGTGCCCTCTTGTGACTTGTATGGCAAAGCTTGTTTGCTGGGCAAATATTGTCCTTGAGGGCTGACACAAAGAGGCTTTGGGGGCAGGGTTGAGCAAAGGGGATAAAACCGTACCAGCTTGCCAGGGTCTCAATGCGCTCTTTAGTCACCTTCCATGAAGTCCTCAGGCTTAGCTAGTGGGAGCTGACACAGCTCAGGGCAACTTCACGCTGCCTGGAGGCCCTGGATCTGCCATTGAGCAACAAGTCCCCGTCAACATCTCCAACTGTCAGTGGGCAGGGGTGGCTTTGCTTCTTTTTGGGGGTGCTGTGGTATATCGGAGCACTTTGGGCAGTGGCAGGATAGAGGGCGGCATCTCTGGCTGCTTTAGTGAGAAAGTCCTGGAATGTGCACCCCACCTCTGGGGTGTATTTTATGGTGCTTTGGAAAGATGCTCCTTGCACTGTTGTCTTATGCTTTACCTTTGTTTTTTCTTAAGCTCTCTGTGCTTCTCTTTGTGAAACAGGTTGCCAGCTATGTAAAAGAAGTGGAATTAAACTTGAGGCAGGATTCACAGGGGTAGTTTCCAGCCTTGCCCTTGTTGAAATTGGTTGGGAGGTAGGCAGCGAGCTACCTACAAGCACAGTAAGAGTTTCTCACGGAACAGTTTCTAAGTTCAGCGTGAGACAAGGGATCATCTGCTTTCCTACCACTTCTTCCCCTCTTGCCTAAGGCAGTGCAGAAACAAGCCCTTCTCCTTCACAGCTGTGTGTGAGGCAGGATTACAAGGAATGTAACTTGGGAGCTTAATGGCAGGTTTTCTTATGCTGCTTTCTGAACCGATGGCTACTAGCCTATATTGGGAAGGGGATGAGATGCCTAGGGAGCATTGCAAACCACACCTCCTAGCTTGGACCTGCTCCGAAACTTTATTTACAGTGGCAGTGTTTGTTCTCTGCTAGCTTTTTGCTGTGGAGTATACTGCCGGTTCCAGGGAAGGGGAGTGATACTGTCCTGCCGCTCAAGGTATTTGGGGACACCTGCAGAGAGAGAAAATGAGGTTGTTCAACGGGGTGGAGGGGGGGGGAAGAAAGTCTCTCTCATTTGGGCAAGGAATTATTTGAGTAGAGGGAAGTCTGAACGAGTTTGCAAATTGCTGTGTCTCAGCACAGTTTTTCCCTGGGAACTTTCTATTCCGACTTCCTGCTTTTGCTTTAAAGCAGCAGAGTGCAGTGGCATTGCATATCACTGCAGAAAACGGTCGTTATTCCCATGATGGAGGAAGGAAAATTTATTGATTGGTTTTCAAGAGCTGGAGGTGCTTAATTAACAGATGATTAATGCTTCAGTTTGGATCACCCAAGGTCTTTGCAAATGTTGAACTGAAGAAGCTTGCTCTGAGTTCTGATGTGGTTCTGCAGGTGCCTTAACTAATTCTAGTGACTCACTGATTTGGGAAACTGCTGATTTAGAGTAATAGCTGGAATAGTTATATTTTAAAAAGGGGGAAAAGTACGTGCTTAGAATACGTGGGATTGTGATGTTTTCTTATGAAATGGATGTCTCGAGCTGATTAGATTAAAAACTAAGGATTTTCTGCTGCGTACTTTCTGAAGACTTAGAAATTTTTCTTTAACAACATTTGTCAGGAAACTTTCCACTATATCTCATAAGCATACCTATTCCCCGATTTTCTGTAATCCTACATCAGTGTTGCTGCTGTGGGCTTCTGACTCAGTGACAGCCTTTGTCATAGGGGAATATTTCCCCACCCCTAGTAATTTCACCTTTCCCAGAACAAGTTGAACAAAAACACCTCTCAGACAGCATCTGCTTCCAAGTTTGCTTCAAACGCTGTTCCATGCTTTGATTGCTTCTTGCACTAAGCTGTGCCTGGTATGCAGGGAACGTGTGCCCTTCAGTTGCGTGTGTTATCCTGCTTTGTGGGCAAGCATTTCAGGGCTTGTAGCTCCTCAAAACATTCTTTAGTTTTCTGTCTTGTAGAAATCTGAGGCTTTTAGTATTTTGTGGTGCTTGTCCCCCCTGAATGAGAAAGGGATAGGATATTTCTGGTACCTTGTACGAGATCCTGAAATTCTTGGACATTCAGATCAATCCTGTCTTCTTTATGGAGAGGGAGTGGTGACTCCCTGGATCCGAGACTTCACCTGTGACCCCCTCAATGGTCTGACAGCCAAGAGGTGTCAGGGCATGGATTTCATCCTTTTCCAGTGCACAGATTACACTGGCATTTCAGGAAAGGTGTTTTGTATAGCGCAGCCGGGACCTCCTTAGCTCACAGGAAGGGGTGAATCTTTACCTTTATGACCACTATTGTCAGGGTGGATCCTTACGATCAGGGTGGAACCAAGTGTTAGGCATCTGTGCGTATGGCCATTTTCATCTCTGTGAGGCAGAGAATGGGTTTAACCATCTTCATGGAAATTGGCTTCACCCAGCTGCCTCGGCTCTGTTTGTTGTTTTAATAGCATTTGCAGAAAGGTCAAACTGTCCACAAGTCCCATACATCGCTCCTGGGCAAAACCAATACAGCAGCAGCCATGGAGAGGCTTCTCCAGGGAGTTGTGGTGCCTAGAAATCCTCTCCATACTCATTCCTACTTGTTAATCTTTGCAAACCATTTTTGTTCTTTAAGTGCACCTTGCAGATTGAGAGTAGTGAGGTAAAGCTGTTCCCCCTGGTCCCGTTGCTAACATGCAGCCCAGAAAAGATTATGGGGGTGAGATCACTGTGTCCAGTTCTCAAGAGACTGGAGGTGAATTTTCTGGGATGAGGAAAAGGTGGTTGAACTTCATGCATCCCCTCGCAGTTGTAGCCCTCTTGATAAGGAGGTTTCAAGGCTGCAGAGAGCTTGCCGGCTCAGCTGGAGAAGAAATCACTGTCTATGACATGTATTCAGTAAGCAGTGTGACTGGGGGCTTTACCAAAAATAATTTTCTCCCCTGAAAGGGGATTGGGTGGTCTGACGTTCTGGTTTGATGTTTTATGTGTGCATGTGAGTGGTGGGGGAGCTATCTGAAGACAACATAAAGCTATGAGGTTTTGTTTGTATGAGGCTGATTTCAGGATCAAGGATCTTGATCAACAAAGATTAGGCACTTGCCCACTACTGTGAGTTTACACTGTGGTACTTCAGGTGAGATGGCATTGTCACAGGATTACTAGCCTTTGCACAAAGAGGGCACTGACATGGCTGGGGAAAACTTGCAGCTGGCCAGGAGGGGCTTGAGCTCAGGACAGTGGGTGGCTGTTGGGAAATTTAATGAAGAAGTGACAGAACAAGATTGGGAACCAACCAGAGGCAGCAGTCAACGCCTTTCTCATTCATCATCCCAAGGTTGAATGGCAGAAAGATGAAGCTAATACTGTTTGTTTCTCTCTCTTACAACAGAGGTGAGAACTAGTGAAAGGATGCCTAGAGAGGGTGACTGACTTAAACAGTGACTCTGCTGGACAAATGTGCATAGGTAACAGCAGCCCAGGAGTGTTCCTGCTGAGGTCAGACAAGGTGTCTGGCTGTCATAGAAAGATTCAGCTTCTTGTTGGAAAGAAAACTCTTCGTTCTGTTATTACTAGACACCTAGAATCTGAGGACTCAAAGGGAGGTCTGAGTTGAGTTTGATACACACATTATAGGTCTGATGGCAGTGATAGTTGCGGGGAGGAGCCTGACCTTTGGCTGTTGGAGTACCAACTCCAGTTCATAGGACTGTCCTTGGTGAAAATGCAGCAAATGCTGTGGTCCTCTTGGCAGAAGACTCCCTGTACTTCGAGGGTGATTCCTGCTGATGAGAAAGCAGCCTCTATTCATGCTGAGGAATAGCCAACTGAACCAGCACTATGTCTCCAGCAGCAGCTAATGGCAGATACCCTCGTCTTCCCAGCATAAATGTGTAACAATACTTCCCTAATACACTCTTTTGGCGGTTTGTGGCTCAGAAAATTTTCACCGAAACAGATGTTTTGTGTAATGGTCCTTTATGGACAAACTCTGGGAAGAAAAAACCAGACACGTCTGCAGTCCATGAATGCCTGTGATATCCTCAGCATCCCATGTCGGTGAGTCCCATGCTTTAATGGTTTGCAGAGGAGTGCTTCCTCCTGTCTGATGTTCATCTGCCACCACCCGGTTTTGTCTGAGGCTCCTGGATTCTTTTCTTAAAGACGACAGTGACTGGGGAAAATTCTTCACCATCTCTGCTATTCGGGAATTAGTTATACAGGCAACTCCACAAAAAGCAATTTTTTGCATTTAAAGCTTTGTGTATCTATTAGAACTTTTATCCACTTATTCAACAAAAGGCTGTTTCTGCGTAATATAATTTTGCTCTTGAAGTACTTCAAGGACGCTGGCAGAGTGGGTCTAGCATTCCGCCAGCACAGATGTGCTGTGCTTTCAGCTTGAATTTTCTCTACGGGACACCTAGTGTGGTTGCCTTCCTGAGGGCAGGGGAAGGGCCTTGTGTACCAGGCTCTTCCTTGTGCCTCCACTGCTCTCAGGGTATGAAAGAAGTCTCCACAGCAGCATTTCTGCTGACGTGTCCTTGCTGAGCTGCAGCAGCCAAGGTGGTGCTCATCATGTGTCGAGTTTTCCTGGATGACACCTTAGCTGTTCAATAACTAGTGGCATGAACCCCACAGTAGCGCGATGACTTTTGGTTGTTGTCTCTGGCACAAGCTGCTCTGCATGCAAGTGCTCCCTTTGCTAAAGGGGCAGGTAAGGGAGGAGGAAATTGCCAGTGATGTTCATTTAAACAAGCTGAGGAGCTGCCTTGGATTTATGTAATTTCCTGTAAAGACTATTTGAAGAGCTTTGAATGCCAGCTTAGATCTGGAGCTTGTCTTCCTTATGGAGTGTTCCTGTCTGCCACACCAGCCCCTGGAAAAGAGGAGCAGAAGGGAGAAGGGGTCTCCTTTGCTTGGGCTCCCAGTGCTCGGTTTTCACTTTGAATCAAAAATGATACAGCGTGTCTGATGTCAAGTGCCAAGTCCTCTGTCTTCTTGCTTTCTTTTCCCACATCTAGACTGGCAAAGAAAGTTTGTTTGCATCCCGCCTGCCTGCCTTGCCAGTAGGTATCACCAGCAGAGCAGAGCACCGACTCTGTGGTCAACGTGCTTGGTGTTATGCAGGTGTAATCTACCTACTGATTGCTGAGCCCAAAGCAGCATCTACCTTCAACTTCACGACACTGTTAGCAGTGTTCAGCTAACATGAATAAAGGCTATATTATCTCTTTGCAGCTAAAATATCCTGTCTTTCTCAATTATGTTCTTGAGCTGCTTGTCCCTGTCCTCTAACAACCGCATATTTGTGGTAGAACATGAACAACAGCGGCAGCAGTGGGGAACTTGAGCAGGAGCTCAGGGCCTTTTCTACTTGACTAAGTGAATGATATTTACTTACTGTTGGCTAACCATGTCCTTTGTGGATGTGCTGCGTGATCTCCAGCCTATGAAAATACAATGAATTCTTCTTCTTGAAGCCAAAGGGTATGTTTTTTTCATTCCTCAGCCACTGTGGTATATAATCCTTATGTTGTATTGTATGGAATGTTGCAATGTTTCTGTCCTGTCTTTTTAAAAAAAAAGGTTTCGGGAAACCTGTAAGCCTTTATAAAAAGTGAAAGAATTTGTAAAAATTAGTTGTTTTTAAACTAGCTGTCGGTATTTGTCATGTCTTATTGCAGGCACGCTCTTTATTTTCTGAAAAATCAGCTGCGTGCTAGCTATATTGTCAGATCCAAGACCCATTAGCTGTTTATGGAAAAAATGTGGCTTGGATTTTGGTTTTAATTGCTGAGAATTAACTCTTGGCCCAAATATTGTTAGAGGAAAAACTGATGCTTTCTCTCTCCGCTCCCCAAGCAAAACAACCCAACAAAGCCAAAATCCCGATTAGTAGGAGCAGTTCCAGTGCAAACATGCGCCCTCAGTGTTTGTAGTGCCAACACCGTGACGCTGTGCCAGTGTGCGAGAGCTGTGAAGTGTCACTGGCTTGCGATGGGTATAGCTGGGAAGCAGCGTGCAGGTGTGATGATTTGTGGCAATTTCTGGGGGAAAGAATATTGTTTTGGTGTCTTGCGGGTACCTGTCTGTGTTTCTCCAGGGGAAATGTTTTTAGCAAAGATCAAGAAGTTGGTGTGGTAAGTGATAAAGAAGCGTTCTTCTTTGATGAACTTCAGTGAGGGAAACGATGAATTGCAGCAGGGCACCTTTTTTATGACGTTATTCAGAATGATGGAGCCCCTTGCAGCTGTCTGTGTTTCTGGGATATACCTCTGTGGTGTACTGGCATATCCCATGATGAAGTCATCCATCGATATTGCAGCATGAGTTAGCTCAGGGCTATCAAGCTGGGCTAATCTCCTGCTGAGTAAACAACACAAAGGTTCCTGGATTTGTTCCTGTTTCCTTAAAGGGATACAATCAAGTGCAGGCAATTAAAAGAGAGGGTGAGTGAAGTGTAGCTCTAGATATTACACCTGATTTCAGGCTCTCTGCCCAGGGTGTGTGTGGGTTTTCTTATTTTTTTTTAAAGAAAAAAAACCCTTGCAAAACAATTGATGTTTTTATAATTTTTCAGTGTATTTCTTTTCCTGACGTTCCCTTTGGGAAGGGAGAGCCCAACAACCACCCAAACAATTTCCAAACAATGGAAACAAATTTCCTAGAGAAGGGAAAGAGCAAAATTAATTTTGAACAAAGTACACTGAGAAATAACTTTCCCTCTTTCTGCTTTTTTCTCAGCCTTTTCAGGCACTGTGGCAGAGCCTTTTAAAACAAATTTCCATCAAATGGGTGCCCATTTCCTTTGAGCAGATGTGTAGATGTGACTGTGTCCTGCAAGGAGCACTTTTTTATAGTAATCATTGGCTTTCAAAATATTGGGAGAGAAAGGAAGGTAGAACAAACAGAGCAAGTGGCATATGTTTGATATAAAATGGTATAACAACCCGGGAAGCTTTTATTGCCCTCTTCTTTTAAAACATACCTGTTACTCAGCTGCTCCTGAGTAATGCTCCCATTCCATGAGCAACCAACAAATACTTTGTACTGACACATTTTGGCATGCTTCTCCTGTGTGTTTGTAATTTTCTGAAGCAGCAGGCTTCTGCTGCAGGGACGCCTTACCCCAGCCCTTCATCTTCTCTTTGTGCAATGTCTTCTCGTGCATGGGATCAAACCTGTCTCATCCAGCATATGCGTCAAGAGCATGATCAATGCACACTAAACACCTGGTGAATTCCTTCCTTTAAAGTTGTAAGACTTTTTCTGCACCGGGAGTAGAAAGGAAAGGGTGTGTGTTCTTCTGATCTGTTTAAATAAATGGTTTAAATATTTAGCTTTAGTATGGGGGTGTTTTTGTTGTTTCTAATAATATTGTCTTAGGCAGAGATACAGGAGGATGTCTTTTTGGGAAACTTCCCAACAAGTATCTAAGCACTTCAGTTTGTGGTACATCTTGAACACCTACTATGTACCTATAGCGACTCTTCTTCAATATGCCCTTCTACCACCATGTCATCAAAAATGTAGTGGTACGGGAAAGCAAAAACCTACCTTCCCTTATAGCTCTACAAGACCTAAACAGCGGACTTGCTCTGTAATCCTGGGTAAGCCACTTAAGCCAGTTATGCTTAGCTTTTCCTCCTTCTTTAACTGTTGATTCATTGTCTTGCATTGGGGCAGGACTGCTAGGAATGCTGTGTATTCAGTGCCTGTACAATGCCCTGCAGCGACGGGGGTCATCTGAGGACCAGCTGTGGAAAATTTGGCTGTGCTCCCCACTTTCCTCCTTGTCATTGGGCTGTGGAAAAAAAAAAAAAAAACACAACAAAAAACCCCCAAAGTTGTCACATGCACACAGTGGTCACGGTCACATAGATAAGGACTTGGCTGTTGATTGCATTTTAGCCATGACTTTTCTTTACCTTTTTAACGCTGGTTATGCTACAAGAAGAAGCTTTTGGAGACAGTGATTGGAAACCATGACGCTGCAATGCTACCTTGAAAGTAGTATCTCCCCTTTCCAGGAAGAGCACCTTGGGTCTGTTCTATTTGTTGAAATTTGCAGTTTCTCCAAGTTCTGTGTTCAAGTTTTTCATTTTTCAGCTTTGAGTCTTTGAAACTATTTTGATTCTTGAGTTTCACATGTAATTATCAGTCTCCAGGAACTGAGTCTTAAAATAAAGTGCCAGCTGTCACAAGCATCAGAATCAAATTGGAGGAGCTGACAATCTATAAGCATAGGCAGGTGATGTGACTTACCCAGGGCCATATGGCAAGCTGAGTCAGGATTAAAATTCAGGTCTTGTGATTTCCCCAAAGAATGCCATGCCCATGGGATCCAGCTGACTTCCTGGCACACCTTTGCACAGGACAAACTACAGTCTATGCCTCAGGTAGTTAAAATATGCACTTAACGACTATAGACCTGGTGTTAGCCGTCTTTACTGGCAGTCAAATTTCCCATTCTGTGCTGTGTCTGAGAAGATCTGTGTTTGCTTTCTGGGCTCTGGAAAAGTTGTCTTGCAGGAGCAGCTGAATTTTAGCTTGCTGGGCCCCAGCACACACCATGGCAGGAGATATGTGGTGTAATCACAGGTCCTGAAGGCTGGCCTTCTCTCAAGCTCTGTATCAGGTTGTTCAGATGTTGGATGCTGCCCAAATGTGGACTGTGCAGTATCAGAGCTGACCTTGAATGCAGGCAGACAAACCCCTGGGCGGGGGGAAGAGGGGGCTGTAGAAGAACATTACACGCTGAGGCTGGCCAGGGCAATTTGAGCCCATTGGTGACCCCGTATCCCTGGCACTTCCATCTTCCTGGTAGATCCTCCATGCTCTGGGAGAGGAATTTTTGGTCTCTGTCACAGTTCCCAGATGTGAAGGTGGCAGAAGCACTTGTTTGAGCTGAAGCTGGGACTCTCTCTCTTGTGGAGTGGCTGCTGGTCAAACCATGTACCCAGAAAACTGGAATAGGCTCGTGAAGTTTTGTCAGCACCCACTGATTGCAGCAGGCACCCTGTTTCTATCAGCATGTTCACGTGAACAGTGAATGTTTTTGTATGTATTCAAAGGGAGGCTGGACAAGTGTCTTGGAAGATGCGGGAGGAACTATGTGGCTCAGGAATTAACCCAGGCTGACAGTGGCTACAGGCTAGCAGATCTTTTCAGAGAAGCCTTCTCTGTGCTGCCCTGCTGTTAGTCTTCCCTCACCAGCCATTCATGGCCGCTGTTGAGAGTAAGATGCTGGGCTAGGTGAACTCTGCTGTTGACGTTTTTATGATGGAGATCAACAGCCCAAGATACAGACATTGTCCTGGCTCCAGGCTAGGTCTGGAAATTAATTCTTAACTGGTGCTGACTCAATAACTACCTTGTCCTGCCAGAAGAGACCTGGAAAAATTAATCCTCTCAGGAAGTTTTGGTAACGACCCCTGGCTTTGTTACTGGAGGTGGCTTGGCTACATCTCACTGGGGAAGCCAGGCTGGTTTGACTTAGGAAAAGCATAAGATGACCATGCCTGTCTTCTCTACTTGTGTTAGGCAAGCATGGCTCTTCCTAAGCTGATCTTTCTGCACCCAAGCCAGCTCTGTTTGCCTCACTTTTGGGTACCAGTCCCCAGTTCTAGTACTCTAATGACCTCAGCTTCTTTCAAAGTTGTTCTTCAGTGATGTTCTGCATCTTGCTGATGAGGCTGCTTCCCCAGTAGTTTGCAGTGCTGATCTGTAACTGAGGAAGGTATGACAGCACTTGTTAGACTGAGATCTGCTTTGTGCCTCATCCACATTTATACCATGCAATGCCCTTACAGATGGGGATGGAGACAAAAAGGCTTCTCAAAGGCCTCTGAGAGAGAAGTCCATCAGATCGGCAGTGTATTTTGTTTATTGGGGCTCTCCCTTATTTGCCACTTTGTGCAGCAAGTGCTACAAGTGCTATCTCACCATTGCCAGAGCCACATCTGGCTTGAAGCCGCTTGAAGCAGCTTGAACGAGAGACTCTGCACTCAAAACATTGAATTAATGGGCTTGGTCTTTTACACGTGAGTGAAATCCTTTCAGACTCTTGTCCATGTCAGGCTCCCAACTCTTCTAATTAAGAGGCTTTTAGCTCAGCCAATGTTTGAGAGCTACAGTACAGCTGGGCTTTTGATAAATGAGGAGATGCTAGAGGTAGGGATGTAATGGGTCCAATTTCAGCTTGGCAAATGTGTCTTCAAGAGAGAACAGAACATCCTCATACAACCTTTTGTTTGCTGCAGCAGAGCTGAGGAGACGTCGTCTGCGTGGGCTGCTCTGGGTTTTGAAATAGAAACGACAAAGCTGCTAACAAGAAAGTAAGATCTTCTGGGGATCTCAGTGTTTCTTAGGCAGCTAGACGGATGTTTTAGAAAACGTTTTGCTTATTTGCACTCTTTCTTCTTGTGGCTGTTTTCTGCAATCCTGTTGTGGCTTTTGCTTTGAACTCCCATTTCGTTTCCCCCATGCTGCCGCCTGCACTCACCATCTAGTTCAGGGTGCTGCTTGTGCTGAGACTGTGTCTTCACGGAAGGAAAGGATCTGGCAAAAAGCTTCAGCAAGGTGGCCTGTAGCAGCCAATAATTATCATTCATCAGTTGGGCTATATGATTCCTTACTGTAATCACCTGTAAAATCTACGCAGCATATTTGCATCTTTTTTTTTTTTTTTTTCCTTTCAAGGCCATCTTTGCAACTTTTACTTGAATGTGAAAAGTAAGCTGGGGTTCTTTCCAACTTCTTTACTACTAACTCATACAGACTTGCCATCAGAAGCAAGCTGACTGTCCAGCTAATGGAGAGAATCAAGCTTTAGTCTCCAAATTTTGCTGTGTTGGCTCCATAACACAAAAAAAAGCTTGGTAGGAGGATTTGTTTGAAAAAGAGCAAGAAAGAAAGACACCCCCGTGCCTTCTCACTTTTCATGCTTTCTTCCCTCCTTTCCTCTGCAGTATGCGCCAAAGTTTGTGTCCACCTCTGTGTCTAGTGCTTGACAGGAGTATCTACTTGACTAGAAACATATATAATAGGTAGTGTTATTTATAGGTAGTTTTCTGCAGAGTTTCAAATAAGTATCTTCTCAGGTGCCGCTAGACGGAGGTGCCCTGAAAAAACACTGATTTGAAAGGGGGAGTGAAGCGTTCTGCTTGTTCTTTGAAGCAGAACCACCCTCTGGCTCACGAACCAGCAGTAATAAACAGAGTCAAATAGCGTGGTGCGTAATTGCCTTCTCCTTTTGTGTCAGCTTCATATAGTTCTCGCATGTGACACTCTTACGGGCCATCATGCTCTTTATCCTCCCATTGTACTAAGAGTGCAAACAGAATTAACTTGTTTGTTATCACGGCATCTGTACGTGGCTTTGAATTTCTTGGAGATTAAAAAAAAAAGAAAAAAAAAAAAACAAACCAACCTTCAAGCGTTCTTTGTCTAGTACTGTTTAAATCTGCTCTCAGCCTGCTTGCACAGCTCACTGCTGCCCTGCAATGCAGAACGCAGATCTGCAGAAGGAGAAGTCTAAAGCAATCAGTGCAACAAGGCTTAAAAAATGCAGTGATGTTGCTGAAGAAAAGCTGTCTGGAAGGCGTTACACAGCATCAGTAAGTCGGGAGGTGGGTTGGGGTAGGGATGTGTTGTATGCATCTTTACAATCACAGAGCTGTGCTTAAGGGGGTGCTCTCATTCCTAGCCTTTTTGGTTTAGGTATTTGTAAGTAATGGGAATTATTTTCTTTGGCCTCTGAAATGTCTCCATAGTCGTGTAGTTTCCTTCCTATAAAGGTGAACATTTCAGATTAAAATTCTGTTTGGCAGCTTACGAGCTCTCATAACAGAGGCTGGAAGGCAAAGGGGACAGGAGTTCCCAGCTAATTAAATTTTTCCCAGTGTAGGAATTGTCTGACCTTTATTTGTGCTGTAATACCATGAAAGGAGATGGAGTTACTATTTGGGAAGTGTTAACAAGAAAATGTCGGAGGTGGAAGGCCAGCTAGGGGACCTGGGCAGGAGAGGGCTGGGAGAGACATTCCTTCTTCTCTTTCCTCTGTCAGTTGCACAGATCTTCTTCCTCTCTGCCTTTGTCCAGCTCTGGATGTTCTTGCAGTTGTGGTGCAAGTTTGGTGTTCAAAGGTGCAGAAAAGCAACAGGAGGAGGAAAAGCACAAGTTATGACCAGAGGAACCAAGTCTAGAGAGAAGCATTGTGCTCAGGGTATCCAGGGAGCTGTGCGAGAGCTGGGAGGTGGCCCTGCTCACGGTGTTCGAACCCCCGTCTCGGGTCACAAGACTGTCACCGTGCTCCCATGTGGATTTACCTGTGTACTTTAGTATTCCCTTCCCATCCTCTAATTTCCCCTGAAACCTTCCCTTGGCACCTGGGTTTCAACAGCAGAGACCTCTGACTGGCCTGTAGGTCTGAACCTGAGGAGGAGAGATGGCAAAAGAGCATCCTTGCTCACTGTAGGGTCTGGACCCCCTCACAGTGTGGAGGGTTACAGCTGTGTGGTAGGTTTGGTTATGCCCATGTTGTGCACAGTGTGTACCTATGTATGGTGTGTACCTCTCACGCAAATTCTCTGCACACTGTCTGTCTTCCCCCCCCACCTTCCCTCAGTAACAGATATGGGGGCTGGGTATTCTTCTTTCAAATCAAAAAGGCATATAACTAGATGATGCGTGGGATGGAAGTGGAGGGTCGTGTTTGACTGGGATTTCTCTGTTTCCTGCACTGCAGTTCTTCTATTTGCTCCTGACCTGGGCAAAAAGACTTTGAGAAGATGGAGAACCAGAGGGGAGCGCTCCTGGGATACGTCCGCTGGGAAGGAGAAGAGGAAGGGGATGAGGAGGATGGGGTGGCTGCTGGTGCCTCTCCCTCCAACCAAATGAGCGAATTGGAAGATGTGCAGGTGGAGATGCTCGAGAAGGCAAGGGAGCTCTTCCAGCTGTGTGACAAGGACGAGAAGGGTTTTATCACCAAGGTGGACATGCAGGTGAGGGAAAAAATCCTTCCCCTTTCCTGGGAGGAGCTGTAAAGTCATGAGTGGCAGAAGAGGGGAGAATGTGACAAGTCTTTCTTTTTGGCAAGCGTGGGTGTGCATGTGGACTCTGTCACATTCAGATTTCTGGTAGGCAAATTCTGCCACAGCCAGCTGCTAGGAACCAAAAATCCCAGAAGCACCTTGGACCTCCAGGGAATTCTTGGAATAAGTAGGACTGCAATTCCAAATTTTTAAGGAATGCATAAAATAAAAAAATTCGCAAGAGTTCCTACAAACATTAAGCATGCAGTGGATGGGTAATCTGGGGAGAAAAAAATCTTTGGTTTAATTAAAAAAAAAACAAAACAAAACAACTACCACCACCCCAAAACACAGTCAACAGTGAAAAAAAAATTCACCAGCTTCTTAACAAAAAAAGATGTATAACTGTTTTGTCTCAATCATAGCTAAAGCCTGATCTCAAAAACTCACTGTAGGCCTGAACTTCAACTTTGCTCTAGTATAATGCATTTTGCTGCTTTCTGTTAGAAACAGTATTTATTAACAGAATCTCTGTAGTTCTTTGTGAGTTTTGTTTTAATGATTTATCAGGAAGGTTACATGCAGATTTGTTTTCTTCTGTCTCATCTCTTCTTCCATCTGTAATTAACACTTGGCAGGTCTATGCTGGTTTAATTATTGACTCACTTTGTTTTGGGTTGTGTGATGCCTAATTTTGTATGGTTACATTAATAAATATTTATTAAGCTTTTATCTAAACCTGCACGTTTAACAGGCAATAGTGAGGTTTTAGTCCACACCACTTGTTATTTGGAAGCTTCTTTGGGTGCCCTTCATGCTAGGTGCTCTACACACGTATTATGAAGGGAAGTCTCTCTGCTCCTTGCCTGTGCTGTGGGAATAGTGATACTGTCCCAAGAGGTGGAAGATGACAGAAGAAAGTTAACTCTCTGTTATGGACTGAATGTTTTGTTTATGATCTGCGAGATTTCCTGCAAGAGCTGTGAACTGAATCCAGACACCCACAAGTCTGTCCTCTCTCTCTGGTCGAAGAGGTGGAGCTGGTACCTGATGGGCCCATAGAGAGCTCTCCTGGGAGCAGCAGTGGTCACAGGAAGCTGTCAGTGCCCTGGGGGCAGCCACCTTTGGGCAGGGCTTGGGCAGGGGTGGAGAGAGGCAGGCAGTGAACTAGAGGCAATGGTTCTGAAGTCAGGGAGGAAGAGGGTTGAGCTCCCTCCAAACAAAATAACCTGAAGCTCCTTCTCTGCAGTCCTGGTTGAATCATCCAGTAGTGGAAAGCATTGCCGTATCAGTGGGCCCAAACAGGTATTTGTGTCATTGCTCATCTGTACTTGCAGACGGTCGCTTACTCACCAGGATGCAGTGCTGAAAGGGCACATCACTGTGGGCCAAAGCTGAGGACAGCAGGGACAGGAGCTAGTCACAGGGAAGACTTGAGTCATCTCTTAATTTTGTTCATTCTTTTGTCTCTGCAGCGGCTTCAGAGTGAGCTCCCCCTAACCCTTGAACAGCTGGAGGCTGTTTTTGACAGCCTGGAACAGAACAATAATGGATATCTGACACCCGTGGAGTTCAGCATGGGACTAGGTAAGGACTGCACAGAGGCAGAGGAATGAAAAAGCCCATCTGTGGCACGATGTTTTACATTGGTAAGACAGAAAGTGCAGTGCTTCTGCTGAAGCTGTACCAGCAATGCCTCATGCTTATGTGAATAACATTGGAGAAGGTGTGTGTGCAATGGTGCTGTCCCCCTTCCTGAGCCTTTGCGTTGCCACCTTCTACAACTGTTACCTGCCTACCTGGTAGAGCCAGCTTCTGAACATCTCCTACTGGAGATGGTACATACTGCAGTCTGTATCTAGCCATGTGATCCACAGTTGTCCATCTGGATAAGGACCTTCATTAGGTGAGGGGACAGAAATATGCCTCTCAGCAACTGTCTCCAGTTGCCTTTGCCAGAAATGAGTCATCTCTGGAGTGTGGGCTTTTCTGCCCAGTGCTGGATCGGAAGAAACCTTAAAAGATCATCTAGTTCCAACCCCACTGCCCTGGGCAGGGACACCTCCCACTAGACCAGGTTGCTCAAAGCCCCATCCAGCCTGGCCTTGAACACTTCCAAGGATGGGGCAGCCACAGCTTCTCTGGGCAACCTGTTCCAGTGCCTCACCACCCTTACAGTAAAGAATTTCTTCCTAATACCTCATCTAAATCTGCCCTCTTTCAGCTTAAAACTGTTACACCTTTTCCTATCGCTACACTCCCTGATAAAGAGTCCCTCCCCATCTTTCCTGTAGGCCCCCTTTAAGTACTGAAAGCCTGCTATAAGGTCTCCCCGGAGGCTTCTCTTCTCCAGGCTGAACAACCCCAACTCTCTCAGCCTGTCTTCATAGGAGAAGTGCTCCAGCCCTCTGGTCATCTTTGTGGCCCTCCTCTGGACCTGCTCCAGCAGGTCCATGTCCTTCTTATGTTGGGGGCCCCAGAGCTGGATGCAGTACTCCAGGTGGGATCTCACCAGAGCAGAGTAGAGAGCAGAGTAGACGGTGAATGGGTGCCATTTGGCCACCTTGACATAGACGGCGCCCTCTGTGTTATGACTTGGTTATTCCCAAATCTTATTGAGGCATTTGTCCCAGCCATAGCCATAGATGGACATCATGAGGGTACCTGCTTCAGTGCCATTGCTGGCAGAGGTAGGCAAGATTTCTCTTCGTGTTAGCCACCAGTTGTCAAGGACCACCCTCTGTTGGTAGCCTGGCTCTGTGGCACTTGTTCCAGCAAAACACTTCATTTCTGTGTTTCTTTTCTTTATGGTTGTTCTTTGTGTCTGGCTTTATTGAAATCCTTTTCAGACTTTGCCCCTAACTGAAGAGTTTAGTCTGGCATATTGCCGTCTTCCTTCTGGAGTGTGCAGGGGGGAAATCAAGGGAAGCAGTTCAAGCTGCAATCAACTCTGCTTCTTGAGAGGGCTCCTCGCATGGCGTCTGAGAGGTTACAGGGTGCATCTGCACAACTGACAAAAGAGCATACTTTAAAATGTTCAATTTCAAGCAATCTGAGGTCCTTCTACAGTGTCAAAACAATCTTCAGCTAATTCTCTAGCTCAATTTTCCCAGCTATAAAAGAGAGATAATGAGAGATAATGACTCTTTCTTTAAAGCAGACACCCAAAGTGCCTAATCTAAGACCATCTTCTTAATTAACTGCCTGATCCTCAGGTTTTAAGCTGAATAGGACCTGTATCTCCACACTGCAAGTTTTTTTACTGCAAGTTCTTTTACAGCACATCTTAAGAGTGGCAGAGAAGTGTCTAGGTTCTGGACATACGGAGCTAAGAAGCGGTCAAGTGAAGTGACTCTAGGTACACAAATAGTAGATATTTTTCCCCTTAAAGCAGCTTAATATTCTCATCCATGCTCTGAACATCCTTGGCTCCTGGCCCTGTAGCTGGGATGTCATTTCTGCCTTTTGAACCAAGCAGATGTGTTTTGGAAAGGATGAGTAGCCGCTAATGGAGGTCTGACCTCTGTATACAGGATGGAGGCCTGAGTTATGGATAGGATTGCTTGATTTGTTTCTTTGAGAAGAATTTGTTCCCAGCACCAGTATTTGTCACATGCCTTGCATAGCATGAAGTTCTCATGGTGTTATTGTCTCAGCATGAAACAGGATCCAGATAGCTGGAAGCCATCTGTACGTGGGATGGGGCAGGAGGGGTTGTTTGGAAGGTAAGTTTGTTTTGTTCAGAGATTCTACACAATCCTAGCAAGAGGCGGTCCTTGTCCCATAGCACTTAAATCAGAACAGACATAGCACATGAGAAAGGAAGAGTATTGATCTCCTCACTTTTTTTTAAGCTGTGTGACTGAGGCATGGTGTTATTCAGTGCCGGGCTTGCAGTCCCGGAGGGAGCTTGTGGGATCATCGGCAACTGAACCCACAGTGCTGCTCTATGGGAGTGAAGTGACCTAAAGCCGCATGCTTCGCATGTTGAGAATCCAAGGCCGTGGGTGGTAGGTCATCTTCACACAGATGTGAGCAGAGCCCTAACAGCCAGGGCTGGGAGCCAGTTTCAGTCCCAGCATTGCAGACTGGATGCTGACATCACTCAGGACATCAGAACGGAGGCTCTTTACTGACCAGGAGCTGTATTCCACACCAGCAGCGTGCAGGCAGCTTCTCATGGAGCTCTGTTGGGCTGCCATTTAAATAGCAGCTTATTAAATGACATCCAATTTTACTTTACTCTCCTTCTTCCTCTCTCCTTACACCAGGAAAGTTAATAGGGATTGAATTGTGTCAAGGGGCTGGGAGAATGGATCACTCCAGACACGAGGAAACCTTTGAGTCAGGCTGGTCAGATGACTTGGACCCAGCAGATGATGATGAAGAGAAACGATTCTGTTCTATGATGGAGCAGCTCGGAGCAGCCCACATGTTTGACGAGTAAGTAGGGGAGTCGCATGGCATTACTTCTACCCTGTTTTGATATTGCGATACCAAAACTTTAAAGTACCAGCAAAGACCAAAGAGGTGAACTGTGCCGCTTGCTCTCTGAAGAACTGCTTGGACTTTCTCTACTGCTGTCTTGGATTTTCAGATGCTTGGTAACAAATGCAGTGAAGTCTGAGTGTTCTCATCAGTTTACAATTACTTTTAGTGCAGTGCTTTTCACAAAGAGTTTCCCAAACTAAAGTTCATATTACAGCTGTAAAATGTAGCAGTTGGTGGAAGCCCATCTGCGTGCAGCAAATGAAAAGAGGCATGTGAGGGTTAGACAAGGTAAGGAGGATGAGTGTGCTCTCTGTTCCAAAATGGTGTTTGAGTGTTCACACATGTTGAGGAAATCTTAGTCCTAAGAATCTCTGTGAAAGATGTGTGCTCAAGGGGCTGTTTGGGACTGGGCTGATCTTGAAGAGTGTGAAAGGCTAACCTGGGCAAGGGATGCTCACCGGAACCTTGAAATTTGATATTAATGCCCTTGCATGTGGCCCCAGTAGAGTTTGTTGTCCCTAGTGTCATCCAGTCGTTTTTTTAGAGCCTTCCCAAGTGAAGCATTATGCGTAGAAGATGTGGTTCTTACTGATGCACATCTGCTGGGGCTGGGGTGCCCAACAGCATCTGTGGCAACCCTTTTTTTCAGGCATCGTAGTCCAACAGTGTTGCCAGTTTGCAGGGAGCAGTCCGGGTAGCGGCAGGAGACAAACAGCATTGGAGACAGAAGCTGAGAATGAAGGAGTTTGCTGCTTTCAGAGCTGCATCTGTTGTGAAACAGATTTTTTTGTTGTTGTTGCTCTTGTTTGCACTGTTATGTGGAACACCTGCATGGTTGGTTGGTTTTTGTTTTTTTTTTTTAATGCTAAACAATTTCCCTTGTCCTGAAAAATTCTGGAAAGCTGTTATGCCCCAAATACTGGAATGACACTGTGAAAGTGTCATTTTCTAGACATTTTCTAGAACATATTACTGTTCTAGAAAAATAGCCTCTGGTGTTTATAATTCTTCTGTGAGAAGCATCAAGTCTTAAAGTGGAATTATCCTATGTTTTATTTTGAACGCTTACTTGCAGTTTTATGCAATGAGTTCAGTAGCTACTTCATGTCGTGCCTTTGTGCCAAGCCAGCTGTTGTAAAGTAGTAATATAAACCAGAAGCTAATTGGGATTGGAGCAGGAATCTGAACTATCTATCTTCACTGGTTTTGCTAGAAAGAAATGGCTTTTTTATTAATGGGAATTAGTATGTTCTGTTATCTTAAAACACTGATTTTGATGAAGTGCTAGTAACTTTTTCAACTTGGGACAGAACAAGGAGGCTATGATGCAATGGTGGCAGGGGAATCAAGAGCTTTTTGGTTGTTCTTTTAGTTTGTTTTCTCACAAAAAATATTAAGGGAGACAAATACATAGATAAAGAAAAATGCCTACTTTGATAATGTCTATAGGTTTAATTATTCTGTACGTTTCAAAGTAGTTCCTCCAAAGCATTTAATGGATTTAAAACATGAAGTGATGTCTGGAAGCTTATAAGACTGTTTTGGGAAGAGTCAGTTTGTAAGTGCTGTGTTCAAGTTACAATGAATTAAATGCCAAAACAGTGTAATCAATATTGAAGGTTCAGAAAAATAAGACTTTCCAGGGCTTCCTCCGTTATTATCCTGATGTGACACCTGGGCAAACTTGCTTCTTTTTTTTGTGCCTCAGTTTCCAAACCTGTAAAATAAATAAATAACAGGGATGGTGGCATCCACCAGTACAGTTCTGGTGTGAGAGCAACACCCGTGAGATGTATGCTAAAATCCCTGGGCTGTAACAGTTTGCTGCTTGACCATAGCTCACAGCAAATTTGCTGAATGTTCATTTCTTCGAGGCTTGGGTTAGACAACAAATCTATTATTGCTGAATACTTGAAAAATAATCATTCCAGGTTTGCCTCCTAGAATTTCCTTTGCCTCTTTCAGATGACTTCCTTTATTTTAACCTTGCATTAGATCTCACTGCACATGCATGCTCCGTCACTGTCCAACTCCCCTCTTTCCTATGATGATGTAATGGAGGTCATCACAGGAGAAGGGCAGTTTGTCTGTCCCGAGTGCATGTTGGAGTTGGAATAACATTCCATAAGATGACACAGAAACTCATTTGCTTTCCTTCTCTCTTGTATGCTTGCTCCAGTCCACGTGAGATTCGGGAACTCTGGGCTCGGCTACGAAAGGAGCGTCCAGAGCTCTTATCCAATTTTGAAGAGTTTCTGTTGCATGTTTCGTCATACATAAGGGAGGTGAATCATGAGAAGGAGTCTATGGAACAGGCATTGAAACGGTAAGGACAACACCATGGTTGTTTGCTGGATGCTGCCTCAAATGCGAGGAGAGACTGGGTTACAGGATGCAGAGATTTTTCTTGCTGTGATAAAATTACTCTTTATCTTGACCGGATCCCCATGGGTTTGTTTTGCGTTAGTGCCTGTGCATAACATTTGGTCTGGTTAAAATCCCACACAATGCCACATAACTGTTAATGAGAATCTGTTTCCACCCTCCTCTCCTGTTTTCTTTCTGTATTCTCCTCCTCCCTCCTGACCTGCGTGCACCTTGCCTTTTGTAGGAAGGAGACGGACCATGACCGAGAAGTCAGGTGCCTTTATGAAGAAATGGAGCAACAGATCAAAGCAGAAAGGGAGAGACTGATCTGCCAGGTACTTCATCTCTCTTGGCTGAAGCCAGACTTTCTCTGGTCTGAAGTAGAGGTGGTGGCTCATCTGGCCAAGGAACAGCTCTTACTGTGCTGAGTGTTGTATGCACAGGTGTGTATCTTTACCTCTGCAGGAAGCACTGAGACATGACAGGAGTAATCTGCTCCAGAAGGAACTGCGCAGCAAAGAGCAGGAGCTGGAGAAAATCCTCTACCGCCAGAATAAGGTAACAGGACCCAAATCCTTCTTAAAGAAGCATGTCCCCTTCTATTGTCTTTCTGATCAGACCTTTTCTGACTGAGAATCATTTTTATCTGCTGAGGGTTGGTACTAGCTAGTCTACTAGTCTAGTTCTCTCCTGTCTCTGAAGGTGTTGAAGTGGTTTTTCAAGTGATTGGTTTGTCTTCAACTGTAATGTCTTCCTGTGAATGTTTTGTCCACACGTTTTCTTATCTGTTTTGTTTTCTTTTGGCACAATCTTCCTATCAGTTGTACAATAACTATTTGGCAAGGAAGACAGAGTAAAAATTTGGAAGTTACCAGTCTGGAGCCTTTCCTGGTGTGAAAGCAAGCTGTGTATGGACATACAAGAGCCGAATTTCTCTAGTTCGTGTTTTCTGGTTGCTCCAGAATAACCCAGAGTGAACAGTTCTGTGACGCTTAAGGGCTGTACGTACTCTATATGCGCATTTCAGCACCTAATGACGTACTGATTAATCAATCACAGAAAAGATCAAAGGAGCGTGCCGGCCCTGGCATGGACATTTGAATGGGATGGTCCATTCTGGATATCTTTTTCCTTTTTGTCTGGAGAACTGAAACATGACACCCGCCCAGAAACAAGCACAGGAAGTACCTGTAAGATGCCGGCGACCAGGGGTATGCAAGTTGGATACCTATCTGCGATGTGAATGAAACAGCACTTCTCTGAAATCATCAACTCGTTGTGCAGCAGCTGCAAAATCCAGCAAAACTTAGGTGCGATCAGGAAGGATATTGAGAATAAGATAGGGGACATCATTTTCCTGCTGCCCACACCCTTGATGTGCCTCAATGGGTGTGTGCAGTTCTAGTCTCCTCTAACTCCACTATGTCCTTCTTAAGTATGAAGGTAACGGAGCATCTGCCTTAGGAAGAGAAACTAGGACAGCCTAGACTTGATTTTGGAGAGGAGGAGACTGAGAGAGGAAGATAGAAGTGAGCTTTATGGACTCAGGAAGGTGGTGGATAATATCCATGTAGAATCGTTATCCTCTAAATCCTGCAACAGCAGAGGTGAGGGACACTCAGTGAGACCAGTATGAATTCGATTTAGAAGAACCTACTCCTTTACACAGAGATTAGTGAACTTTTGGATTTTTTGCTGCAGGAGGCAGGCTGTATCAGCAGTTCAAAAATGGATTGGACAAACAAATGGACAACAGGCTCGTAAATGTTTATTAAAAGGAGGAATAGCCAGGTATGTGGCCTCTAACATCCCTAGTCCAGGGACTATAGATGCTCATACTCCAGGGGGTGTATGTGGGGAATGGACCATAGTTAGGGGTCTAGGCATGCTCTTCCCAGGTAGCATCCCCTCTTGCTATGGGGTCAAGGCAGAGTACTGGGCTATATGGACACTTATTCTTACTCGAATGGTCATTTCTGATGCTCGTTGCTTAGTACAAGCCTGAGAGTTATGTGGTTAATCAGGTCCCCCTTGTGGTGTAAGACCAGTATTGTAATCGTGCTATTCTATGGTGTCGCTTCCAAGTACAGACAACATAAACGGGAGAGTTGTGTGTGAGAGAGATTTCTTAGGGAGGGGCAGGTGCTTTGCTTAAAGCCTGTCCCCTGGCTTATTGAAAGATCCAAAGGCTGTAGGCTGCGGCTGCTGTGTCTTAGTCTCAACTCCACTGCTCAATATATGTGGTCATGCTCAAATTTCCCTTGAGGTCCAAAGGACTGGAAGTCTCCAGACAAAGCTAGGTGTGACTTGCGCTTGTAGCCCCAGCGGGGAGAGATGTGGGGCTTGAGTTTCAAGGAACCAAGGAAAGGTCAGCTCTGTTCACTCCTGCTCACGACTGTTGTATGTGTGTTGCTGGCAGAGAGCAGGGTCACAAGAAAAAAGCACTTTATCTTGTGCCACAGTGTGCTGCTTTACTTTCCCTTTGAGAGGGGGAGAAGGTGGGCTGAGAGAAAAGGTAAGTTGAAGGTATAAATGTAGAGGCTGACACACTGGCCACACTGGTCAGAACTGGTTCCTGGTGTTCTTCTCTGGTTGCAAGCATGGATTGTATAATTTTATTTTGGGGCTGTAAGTTCTCAGATGGGTACCACAATTTCTGCATGGCACCAGCTTCAGCAGAGCGCCCTGTTTAGCTGGTACGGCTGGCTAAATACTGAAGTGTCAGTCTGATTCTTCTTGCGATGCCCTACTTGTCATCTGAGATGGGTGGATTTGACTGCTGTATCTGTCTTGTGACTCTTTCCCAGACTATGCCAGCCACTTGTGAGGAATCACATCACTGGTTGAATATGTGACAGCAGGCTTTAAACTTCCCAAATCAGGTTTATTAGTTGTGCTGGGGTCTTACGCTGCCTAGAGTGCATCTGTGCCCCAGTGGCATTTAAGCAACATCTCTAGCCTTGAGGCCCTGTCTCCAACAGTAGTAAAGGCTACCCAATCACTCGACTTTCCAGGTGTAGCGTGAGATACCCCTAGCACCTTGATACATCTCCCTTTCAGCAGCCATGGGCCCAGGAAGCCCCCAAACTAGAGGATGCATTTCAACAATTGTGTTTAATAAGTCCCAACAGACACACTCCTGCTTCTGCCCAAATTTTTCCAGTCCTCCTTTGACCCTCATTTGCACTCTGATTTTCTACAATGCCAGACAGCAACAAGTTCCTCATGCTGCCTGAAGCGCTTCCTCAGCTATGCCTGACTAATTGCATTGCTTGCTCCCCAGTGCTGGCATGATGAGAAATAATTGCTTCCGATTTTGCCTTCTCTGTGCCACTGGTGGTCCTGTAGACCTAAGTAGTGTTGACCTCCCTTCCGCCTTGTTGTTTACATTTGCTTTTTCAGCCTGTTTTTACAGGCATGATTGTACAAAACCCTTCCTCTCTGTGTCCAACCCCTCCTTCTCTCTCATTGCAGCTGGAACATCAGCTACAGTCTCTGAACTCGGAGCAGTTGGAGACCCGTGTGCAGAATGAAAGGCTACGGCACCTGAATGAAAACCTGCTGGAAGAGCTGGAGAAAAGCAAATGGGAGCTGGAAGCGGTGAAGGGGCAATTACACAAGCTCCAAAAAGAGGCTCAGCTTGAACAAGAGCAGAAGGACAGGTGGGAATGGGCAGGGAAGGGGGTGTCAGGGCAGGCACCCAGGCAGAGAAGGAAGGGTGGGCAAATAGTTAAAAAACACCTCTAATTAGAAGCTGTGGCCTCATCAGAGGATTGCCTGTCTCTTCTTGAGGAAAAGAAGTAACATTCTAGTGGTCTTATGGGCCTAAACAGGGAGTGATACTGCCTGCTCCTGCCTGTGTTTAGTGGGAAATGAATACGCTCATTGATGTTTGTCTAGAAAAGCACTGTAAAAAATACAGACGTTCCTGGGCCTAAAGGAGGCTTCTCCTCTGCGTATTTTCCAGCTCACCATCGCCTCTACAAAATTCCTACAGATCCTCTTCTAATCACTTGTGTTTCTGTTTCTGGGTTTAATCTAATAATACTGAACTAAAACATTGGGATGTTTCAGATCCAGATGGCAGTGAGCATCCTTCCCATCTCTAGCAGCTGAGGAAACTGGGGTGTGAAAGGAGAAAATGGGATGCCTGCTCTCGCATTGAAGGAGAGTGGGAGAGCTGGGGTATAACCCAGCCATCCCAACTTCTGTGGCAGTGCTGCTTCCTCTGAGTCATAGAATCATAGAATGGTTCAGGTTGGAAGGGACCTTAAAGATTACCTAGTTCCAACCCCACTTCCACGGGCAGGGACACCTCCCACTAGACCAGGTTGTAGGTCCATGTGTCATAAAAAGCTATTTAACGTTTACTTTATAAATGAGAAGTATGGCAATCTTATCTGTTGTGTGGGGGCACAGTAAAAAAAAACATTAAATGTAAAGTTTGCTGGAACAATGAACTGTGCTTATATTCAAACGTAAATCTGAAAAATGGAAAGCTGTTCAAAGCTTAGATTAGTGCTCAGATTGACACCTAGTTGGTCTTTAATCCTCTATCATTGCAGAAAATAGGAAAATTACAGTGTTGCTAGACCCCAGGAGTGTGGAAGCTTCTCAAAAAAACACTGAAGGGATCTGAGTTATGCCAGTTTTGTCATTAATTTGTCTAACCTGATTTGTTTTGAAGAATCTTCTCACAATAAAAGCAAAGCAAAACAAGGAAAAAGTTTTAAGACAGAACATTGCTACTATAGGACATACCAGCTTTTGTTTTTGCAGATGTCCTACCATATGCAGTTAATGTGCAAATTTAGTTACCCATAATCAATGAGGTACCAGATTTTGTATACTATAAAACCTTAGTAATAGAATAGAAGTATAGTCAGACACCCTGGCTACAAAATTCAGTACTCTATAGGATACCGAATTGCATCCAGTACCGAACCCAGAGGCAAAAAAAATCCTTCCAATGTCACAGGAAAAGAGTGATATAATTTTTTTGGGGGGGGTGGAACGGGAATCCTCCTAGCATAGGGCAGGCCCTTATCTTTGAGAATACCATGAGTGTCCCTGAGAAAGGGATCTTTGTATCCCGTTAACTTATTTCCCCTTTTAAAATCCCCTACACCCAGGGATGTGTTTAGAGTCTCCAAGAATATGCAGAAAGAGAAACAAAGCCTCCTTCGGCAGCTGGAGCTCCTCAGGTAAGAACAGGGCAGGGGGGAATCCTGACTTCTCATAAGTGTAAGGGGATGAGGTTTCAGCACTGTGCTCTTTTCTCCCACAGAATGCAGAATCCCACAGAATACGCTCCACTGGGAGCATATTCAAGCAGTGCCCAGACATTGCTTGTTTTTCTAGGTCCAGACAGAGTTGTGAGATCTGTCGAGCTCTGGCAGAGCACAGGCTGTGTTATATCACCAAGTAATCCCTCCACTGAAGGAATTTAGTCTTTCCTGCTGACTAAGGGGACCATGTGGAGCCCATTACTTGAGCTGGGATACATGGAAATCCCAACGCGCCTGGCAATAAATAACACCTTTATCTGTGTCCCAAGCTCCCTTTCTGTTCTAGCTTTCAAATGTTGATTTTTGCTCCATTTTTGATGAGTGCTTCATTGTGTCTCTCCTGTGTCTTACTTTGGAGCAGAGAGATGAACAAGAAACTTCGAGATGAGCGAGACGCTTTTGAAGCCAAGAAGCTGGTTAGTCTAAGAAAGAAAATCCCAATTCCCAACCACCCTCCTTTCACCTGCTGCTGTTGCTGTCGCCACTCGGGGGCCTGTCACTTCCACGGGGGACAATGACCTGAGCTCATGAGGCCTGGTGTGGTGCTTAATACAGACTTCGCAGCACCTCTCTGCCCGTGCTGGAGACGAGCTCTGCTGGTTGCAGTTGCCAACTGCCCAGGTTTAACCCAAGGCGTGTTAGCTTGTGACTGTCACACAGCCCCGTGCAGGGCTGCAGTGGGTGGCTGCCTGCTGCACACATGAGGTCTATGTGTTGTGACAGGCACTGGGCACGTGCAAGGAGGGGAGTGAAGCTGGACGCATCCCTGGTGGTGAGGAAGAAGATGGATTCCCAGATGTGCTGCTGGCTGACTGGGGGTGGAGGGGCATGGGAAGGTTTTGGAGTTTCTCTGACCCCTTGAGTTTGTAGCAGATGTTTTCAGATGTTCCTCTGGGGCAGCTCCCCATTCCTGTGAACTCTGCTGGGGTGGAGGTGCAGTAGTGAGCCTTGTGTCAGAGAGCTAGGAGAAAGAACGGGGCCTCTAACATCTGGAGAAGTCCATTCCATGTCTGGCCTTTCCCAGTCTCCCAGATAAGTACGAATATGTGACCTGTTTTTAATTCTTACTATTTTTTTTGTGAAAAAAAGTCTTTGTGTTCCCAAATGTCCTGGCAAGGCTGCTCTGTGCTCTTCTTGGACCCATCCCTGCCACCATGTGTCTTTGCCGGCTCTGCCACCATGCTCCACTTGAAGATCTGGAAGTACCTGTCTTGCCATGAGGACAGGCAGTGGTAGGCTGAGAGACTTCCTGGCTGGTGTGTAAATGGAAGCACAGGGATCATGCCCGGATAGGGGACGAGATGCCCTGCTGGGGAGAGGCTGGATTTTTTTCTCCAAGTGGAGCAGTAGATGCATAAAATAACTTCATTAGCTGTTTTGGATGGAGGTGAGGTGTCTGCCTTTGTGTATGTGTTTCTGGAATCTGAAAGAAGATTTTTTTTTTTTTTCTTCTCCATTTTTAAAGCTGCTAAGTATGTGTGTGTGCACCAGAGCTTCCTCCTCACTCTTGGAGAAGTAATAAACACAGTCACTCTGTAGCAGAGTCCAGTGCAAGTAGGCAAAGAGAATGGTTTGTTCTCCTCTTTTCATGCGTAGTGCTTCATCAGTTTCTGGGTTCCTGTGGGTGGGGCAGGTGGCCCATGGAGACCACAGTTCAGGTATGTACCTCTCTGTGTGCAAAGCTTGTCCGCTTCTACTCTGTTTTCTTCTCCTTTTCCCCCACTAGGACCTGCTTAGGGCTGCTCTGAAAAATGACAGTTGCAGGTGAACCTAAGAAAGAGCCTATCAGAGAGAGTCATAGTACAGAGGAGTCGCTTTCTCCCTTCTCCCTGTGCTGCCAGTAGGGATGGGGCAGCAGAGTGAACTCCTCCTACCACCATTGCTCATCCGGCAAGGCTGTGTCATGCTGGACAGATGACGCCTGTACTGGAGTAAGGTTTTTTCCTTTGTCAGACAGGACATCTTGCTGGCCATTCTTGTTTTAGTGTGCAGGAAAGCAGGGCTCCAGGGGATTGCAGAGATGCTGCTATCATCACACACCTGCAGAAGATCTGCTGTCCAGCCCGTCCCACAGTAAGGGGGAGAGACAATAGCAATACTTCCCTGCAGCAGCAGAAAGGAGATTCCAGCCTTCTGATGGAGATCCCTAGTGCGTGACACTCTCTCTGCCAGAGACTATCAATGCTTTTACAGGCTAAAAAGAAACCCAAGGCTTTAATGCCCTCTGTTAGTGCTGGGAAGGGTTGTGTTATTTCTGTGAAATTAAGGTGTGGTGAACAGTGGTTCTTTCACAGCAAAGACTTTGAAGTGGTTGGAAGGAGGAGTTGGGCTGTACATGGCTGATAGCAACCCAGCTGCTACTCCTTTGCACTTCTCAGTGCCCAGCTTAATACTTTGCTCTTCATAAGAGTTTCTGGCCTTGTCAGGGTAGGCAGACCCTGGCCCACCGGCACTGTGGGGCACTGTTTTGCCCCAGTGGCTATAGGTCACAGATAGCAATGTGTGGCTATTTCTGCCTGTATGCAAACCACTCTTGGGTGCTTTTAAGACCCAGGAGTTGCGGGTTCAGTTTCACACCCATGACCCATCTGGCTATGGAGTTACGCTTGCATGCTGTATGTTGACAGAGCGATTTTCATGTCTGCTCATGGTGAAGAGTGTTTTGGGACTTTGACTACATTGGACACATATTTGTATTTCACTAATAAACCAGAATTTTTCCTATCCCACTGATAAACCAGAATCTTTCCCATCCAAAATGCTTGTACGTGTGCTGCTGTTGTTGTGGAATTCTTGCCATCGTGTGTTGTACAGCTGTGACGTTGCGTCTGTCCCTTTACCATCCCGGTGAAAAGTCAAATGTTACCCAAACCTGGCAGGCCAATAAAGCATGGCAGAGCCAACGGCAAGCGTGCCCCGTTGTTTCTCCTTTCTTACCCAGGTACGTACTCTGCGGGCTGTTTCCTCTCCAGGTAGGGTGGTGCCATAGCAGATTGCCTGGGAGTCCCTTTGCTCCGCAGGTGACTTGAAGGTTGCAACTTGGCTCCAGTGGGCGGTAACGTGATTTCCTTGTTTCTGTGCATCTAGAGAGTGCCCATGAGCAAACCAGCCCAAACCCTGAAAACTTCCTCCTCCTTCCCCACTGGAGAACAACTGGTTGGCTGAACCACAGCCTGGTATCAGTGATGACCGAAGGGTCGTTATGCACTTGGGTGTCCTTTACCTTGGAAGATATGCACTCTGCAGTTGTGAGCCTTTCCGTGCTGGATTGTTGCTGTGGCTGGAGCTTCTCTTGAACACCAGTTTTATACGTAAAAAGTGTTTTGGGGTGGTTGGGTTTTTTTGCCCTCAAAGGTCCTAGTTGGGTGAGGTCCTCTGTGGAGTCCAGAGTGTCTCCTTTTGTTGGACCGCTTTGCAGTAAAGGTGTCCTGGGAGTTCTGGCCAACAGAGCAGCTTCTTATTTTTTTGCCTTTTAAAATAAGCCGGGGTTATTGAAGAAATAATCTTTGTAGTCCTTCCCTGGGCTGTGGGCTGCATGAAGGAAGGCCTGTCTGGAGCTGCCTGCAGGTAGTTTGGTCAGTTCAAAACTAGTGACAGAGGCAGATCTGGCAGGTTGCAAACTTCTTTCCCCACCTTTACTCCTAGAAATAACTTGTAAGGACATGTCAGAAATCGCCAGAATTACAGAGTGAGTACATCTCCCTTCCCGTCAGTGCGGAGGCGGTGGGCACCTTGCCACGCTGTCTCTCACTTTGTGTTTTCTGTGTGTAGCCAGAGCAGTTAGCCAGTCTGTTCGGGGGTGGGAGGGCTAGGCTTTGGCATGGCATTTGGGGGAGCTGTCAGGTCGTTCCTCTCTCTGCCACAGGCTTTCCTGTATGATCTCAGGCAAGTTGCTCATCTCTGACTCTGCTGAGGATGACAAAGCTGCCACGTGGGGGGGAAGAGGGTTGCAAGAGTTGTCCTGCTTTCCCCTTCTCTAGGGAGCTGGTAAACACTGGCTGTAGGAAGTGTGTAGTCTGAGGTAAGTAGGTGGAAAGCATGGAGAGGGACGTTTGTATAAGGCAGAGTATGTGCATAATCCTTTGCAGAACGATCCCCTTCCTTTGCTATGGTGCATGTGCAGTTCTGGGTGAGTACCATGCAGGAGGGGTACTAGTGCCTTCTGAGGAAGGGGCAACTGGTCTGTCCCACAAAACATCAGCATAATAAAAAGGGAGGTGGGGAAAGAGAGATTCAGCTGTGAGACCAAGTGGAGAACAAGCCACAGAAATGAAAGCTCAGGGTGGCTAGAGGAAGAGTTCAGTTCGGGGCACCACTATTTCTGATGGATTTTGTTGCAAAGGGGAAAGCAGCAACAGTGATGCCTTCTTGTATGAGTTAAATGAGCTGAACTGAGAAAAGCAAGCCCTGTGCTCACCTCTGTTCAAGCCTGCCAGCGGGCACTACCACGGCATGGTGCGGGGCTGCAAGGGCTCCAGCCTTGCTTCCCCAAAGCGGTCTGTGGAGGTGGTGAGTGGTTGAACTGGGTCTGGTCAGGTTCCTGGCTCCTAATCGCATTCTTCATCCCTTCTCTTTTCAACTTCCAGGTGCCTCAGAGCAAAAAGCTCCTGTTGAAGAAAGGGTCAGTGCTAGGCAGTTACCTGCTGGACGACAAGCCAGTCAAACGGTTAGACGGGCATCTGTGTTGTGTTCGTGGTGTCAATCTGTCTGTGCCCACTGGAGTACCTGTCAGTCAAGCTGTGTCTTGTGTCTAGTTCTCCCACCTTGGTGCTGGCTGTTTTGGGGAGCGTGTGGGGGGTGTACCTTGACTGTGGCTCGAGCTGCCTCTTGTCATCAGGTGGTGAAGCTGAGGATGCTGTTAGCTGATTCCCACAGGGGGGTGGCTGCTCTCTGGGCTGCTTCTACATGCAGCAATGGGGGGGCAAACCTAAATGCTGTCAGAAGCTATCGAGTGGTCATGAGATGGGAGTCACAAGTCACAAAAGCTGTCTCTGACCAAGTCAGGCAGCTTCATTAAAATGACTGGATCATCTCCCAAGTGTGCCAGTTCCTCCTCAGGCAGAAATCCTGTCCACGGGCTCTGCATGCCAGAGCCCATATCCTCGGGGCATGGGAGAGGGCAGGAGTTGCACAAGGCTTGTGTTCTCTCTGGCAGATGAAAGCCCCGAGGAGAGGGCCCAGCTCCAGGTGGGTTCATCCTGCCCATCTCCCTCCACACCTTTGCAGATGCTCACCTGGCACACCAGGCCTCCCCCTGAGCCAGGACAGGTTGAACATGTCTGTGTGGCTGAGGCCTTTTTTTTTTCTTTTTTTTTTTTTTCCACTCTACATGCAAACTATACAGTGGTTTCAATACCCACATGCTCCTGCTGGCCTGAACAGTGCTAGCATTAAGCATCAGCCCTTGCCAACGAGCTGTGTGACCAGCATACTGGTATTGGCCAAAAGCCAGCTGCTTCTGAGAGGCAGGGGAGGCCAGCCCAGCCCTGACCTGGTTTGGAGCTGGATCTCCCCTGCAACTGCTGGCCCCAAACAGGTCTTAAAGGTGGCGTGTTTCCCTGTTTCCTACCAGGTCTCTGCAGGTTCCACCGCTTCCCAGTTTCTCCTGGTGCCAACCAGAGACATAGGTCTAGGCTCAGAGTTTCTTCCAGCTTCAACTCACCCTTAATGCTTGCAATTCTGGTAGTGGCATTTAAGAATTGAGCTTCAGGTTCCTGGGCTCATGGACTGGTGGAAAACCACATGAACAGGGCTGATTCGAGCCCAGGCTGGGAGGTTGTTTAGATAGGTCTGAGGCAGAGCTCTTTCATGGCTGTGTGATTGCCAGACATGCTATCCATGGGATCAGACACACAAGTTCTCCCATCCTCCTCCTCAGCTATTCTTGCAAAGATCCTGCTAGCTGCTGCTGGCATAAGCCCACTGGAAAGGCTTAACAGGTGGAGGAGTCTGGCAGTGAGGGTGATGTGAGAATGGGAGAAGTATTTGTTGGTCCTGTCTCTGTCACAGTGCTGTGTCACACCATGTTGCTTGAGAAACACGAATAAAACCCATTAGATCTGGAGTCGCTGTTAAGAAAGCTTTGTGTTTGTCCCTTTCACCACTGCCCCCCACCCCAAAGAGGCTTTTGAGTCTCAGCCTATCATTGCTGCTACTCCTGCTAGCCCTGGGAGGTGGCGGCTGTTCTCCTGAGCCTGGGAGGATAGGAAGAGGTTCCAGCTGGCCTGGCTCTGGGCTAGCATTTGGGGCAGATGCAGAGAAGAAAACCAGCAATGTGAACGCCCTTTCACAGAACAAGTGTAGACATTGCAGCAGGTGAATTTTGCAGCCCTGATGCTTTCCATAGAGTGCAAGAGCTCTTGATCCCCCGGTGTAAGAAATCGGGAAAGGAAGGCAAGAGACCAGCATGGCTGAGTCAAGACCTGCTGGTCAAACTAAAGGGCAAGAAGGAAATGGACAGGTATCCTGGGAAGAGCATAGGGATGCTGCCCAGCTGTGTAGGGATGCGGTCAGGAAGGCCAAGACGCACCTGAAGTTGAATGTGGCAAGGGACACAAAGAATAATAAAAAGGGCTTCTACAGGTATTTCAGCCAGAAAAGGGAGGTCAAAGAAAGCGTACCCCACCTGATGAACAAGATGGGCAAACTGATAGCAACGGACCAGGAGAAGGCTGAGGTACTCAACAAGTTTTTTGTCTCAGTCTTCATTAGCAACCTCTATCCCCACACCTCTTGAGTGGATAGACCTCAAGGCAGGCACCGGGGGAGAAAATTCCTTCCTACTGTAAGAGAAGATCAGGTTTGTGACCACCTGAGGAACCTGAACATACAGAATTCTATGGGACCTGACAAGATGCATCCCAGAGTCCTGAGGGAAATGGCTGATGTAGTTGCAAATCCACTGTCCATGATATCTGAAAAGTCATGGCAGTGAGGTGAAGACCCCGGTGAGTGGGAAAAAGGGAAACATTGCACCTATTTTTAAAAAGGGTAAAAAGGAGGACCCAGGGAACTACCAACCTGTCAGCCTCACCTCTGGGCCTGGGAAGATCATGGAACTGATCCTCCTAGAAGCTATGCTAAGGCACATGGAGGAGAGGGAGGTGATTCAAGACAGCCACCGTGGCTTCACGAAGGACAAGTCCTGTCTGACCAACTTAGTGGCCTTCTATGATGGAATGACTACATCAGTGGACAGGGACAAAGTGCATCAGCCTGCTCTTTTGTAGGCACAGTGGGTGCAACACCTATTCCCCACTACCAGAGCTTGGGAAGGGGTCCTGGGGATTTCTTGCAGTAGAGAGCGCAGCTTTATACGTTGGAAGCTCTATAAAACAAACATCTCTTGGGTCCTGGCTCCTTTACCTCGGGCCAGGTGTGGATGCAGGCCAGAGCAGAGCCAACACCAGGCAAAGTGACCCTCCTGTGAGCATCTTCACTGCAATTTGCACACCTGTGGCAGGTTTCTGCTGCCTGAATTCGGTAAGACTCTCCTACAGCAGTGTCTGGAAGTGATGGACTTGTTTCCTGGAGCAGGGCTGGGTGCCTTCAGCAGAGGGCAGTAACATACGTGCACACCGCATGCGGCCTCCCAAGGACAATCAGCCAGCCCTCGCCCAACTGCTGCCTGCAGTTGAAACCCTTTTCACTAACCTCGAAACCTTTGTTACTTCTTTTTTTTTGTATTTGGTAATAAAAATAGAGGGGGGGTTGTTGCTTTTTTTAAAAAAAAAGAAAAAATATTTCCTGTTGCTACCTTTGTATGCTTTGCCTCATTTTTCAGTACCAGGGGAAGTGGGAGGCAAAGAATTCTTGAAAAATCTGGAAGGTGGGAATTTTTATTAAAATTAATGAAAGATATGTCAGCACATATGACTACAGTGTAGCTCAGGTGAACTGTTGCTCTTTCCCTAGGGGTGCCACTGATGCCTTAGTCACAGGGGCTATGGGGAGTGTATGTATGAAGTAGAGTTCCTGCAAGCATTGCATATGCGCTAATTGGATCTCATTGGCTGTTTTGGGAATTTGCAATCTCCTCTCTCTCCCCTTTCCCCCTCCTTCCCCTTTCCCTTTGTCATGCCTGTGGGCTTTAATACAGACAACTGGCCTCTGCGGACCTTCCCTTCACCTTCCCTGTGGATACGGCGGGGGAAGAACCCAACAAAAAGAACTGTAAATACTTCCCAGGCAACGGGACATGGCTGAAGACAGGAGAAGGAGATAGCACAAACTCCGGAGAGAAGAGCAGAGACAAGGAGAGATGGTCATTGGCAACAGATGCTGAGTGGTTGAAGATGACTTTGAAGGGTGATGCTGACTGTAGAAAAAGTGCAGATGGATTAGATGATGCTCCATTGCCTCCTAGAGGGCAGCCTGTTGGCACTGAAAGCAGGGTGAGTGTAATTACTCAGGGTTCTTCCCCAAACACCTAGGGACTTGAGGGTTTCTGACTCTCTTCCCCTGTAACTCCAGCTCCATATGTGCAGGGGTCCAATGCCTAAATCAACGCACAGTCTGCAGCTGGGCTTTTCAAAACTGCATCCCTTTCTTCCATTGTAGCTCCAGGCACTGGAACCAGCCAGCTGTTCCCCAGACCGCATCTTTAAAGTGGTGTTTGTAGGGAACTCTGGCGTTGGGAAGAGTTCCTTCATCCACCGCTTCTGCTATGACAGGTTTTTGGCTGAGCTCAATGCAACCATCGGTAAGTAATAGGGTTCCTGACTCATCCGGCTAAGAAGGGTGGGAAAGTCAGCCTCGACACATGCTTTTTCCTCATATTTTAGCCCAAATAAAGGTAAAGGTGGTCCCTCGCTCAATTTCTAATCAATCTTGCAATTTCTCTGAACTAAATGTGTAGATCTTGGCCATTGGCAGTCGCTCTCTCTCCATCCTATCTTATGATCATTGGTACCTTCCTGACAGGTATCGATTACCAGGTGAAGAGTCTGATGGTGGATAACACCCAAGTTGCCTTACAGCTGTGGGATACAGCTGGGCAAGAAAGGTAAGCAATTTCTGTGAGGATGCCCCACTGCCAGTCTCAGTGTAGGAAAACAGGAAGAAAGGGAAAGAGTGTGTGCATCTGGTTTCTGTCTCTGGGAAAACTGTTAGCTTCAGAAGGACCAGAGAGGTCGCGTCAGCGAAAATCTGTTTTGTAGATTTCTAGAAGCTGTGGCTGCGAAGCGGGGCCCAGGGAGATCACTATGAGGACTGATGGAAAAGTAGCTTTCCATAAGTCTGACCTGCATCCTTGTGGTTCAGGTAGTTTATCCATAAATCATTGTATGGTGCGGGGTTTGAAGTTCCTCTCGGCCTCAAGGGTCTCCTACATCAGCCTGCTTCTGGGAAAAGCTGCAGGACAGGGCTGCAGATTAGGATAGAAATGAAGGCTCTGGATAGACATCCTGTTCTCAGATTCAGTTGTGCCACTGCTGTCCTCAGCTGCTCACCACCACTTGCTATTCAGAGGGTGGAGAGGAGCGTGTGAACCTTTCCAGACCTGATTCAGACAGAGCCAGCTGAATTAGCTTGACCTAAGGGAAAGGACCTAAGGTGATTTGAACTACCCCGCTGGACTCTGTCAGTCAGGTTATTGGCCCCTTTCAAAGTCCCTTCTGCTGATAGACTCGTGGAAGTGATAATCCTTGGTAGAGGGGCAGTGTAGCTTTTTGTGGCAGTGAATACAGGTTCTCCACTTGAAGGCCTCTAGTTTCAAAAGCATGGGCCATGACTAGATGTTACTAGCACTGTTGGTGAGGATCAGAGTAGTAGAGACACACTTGATCCTCATCTCCTACTAGAGATATAGGCCCACCACTACCTTCATGTAAATTAGACTTTATTTAGGATGCACTTTGAAGCTGAAGATGAAAAGTTATTTCAAGGGGGCCATTAACCTCAAGAGCCTGGCAAACATAAGTACTGGGTATTTTGGGATAAATATGTTACGGGGGCAGGCCTTCAGGAGGCAGCTGAGGTCATGGGAATATTATAATCCCGAGCTGTGCCAACAGAGTAACAATGCTGTCTACCTCAGTCTGCTAGACCATGCAGACCTGGTGGGAATGTACTAAGCAGGAGTATCTCTGAAAAGCAAACTATTTCTTACAGAATCAAGCTTTATACTGAAGAAATAATGATTTTTGAGGGACTCCTGTGGTTATTTCAGTGCTGGAGCTGAGCAGTAAAGGACGTTGTTATGACATGAAGTGTGATATTTTACCCAGGACAGATTGCATCAGAGGCCAAATTCAAGGTATTGTCTCTGCAGGAGGACCTTTAGGGTAGGCTCCTGCAGCATTAGCAGGTCTTAGACGTGTATCATAGAATCATTTAGGTTGGAAAAGACCCTTGGGATCATCAAGTCCAACCATCATCTCCACTCTACAAAGTTCTCCCTTACACCATATCCGTTAACACCACATCTAAACGAGTCTTAAACACATCCAGGGATGGTGACTCCACCACCTCCCTGGGCAGCCTATTCCAGTGTCTGACCACTCTTTCTGTGAAAAATTTTTTCTTAATGTCCAGTCTAAACCTACCCTGTTGCACTTAATTCCATCAGTTTGCAATCAATGTGGTTATATCACGGCCCTGTCACAAACTGCTTGTAGATTTTAAGGTTTGGGTTTCTTTTTTGTTGGAGTTTATTCTCAAAATACAAGTCTGTGGTTCTGACTGGTACCCCCAGGACAAAGTAGATGTCTGGAGGGAGTTTCTCCCTGAAATTGTGTCTGCTGATTTTTATGTATGATGGCATTGCTTTATAGATTCAAAACTGGAAACAGATTGTACTGATGCTGAGATCTTAATTGCTGTTTTGGCAGCACTGGGGCAGACATTACGCACACCTAGTTTATACTGTGGTACAGCTTAGTCTGCAGATTCTTCTGGACTCTAGGGAAAGGTCGTGGTTTTTTCATCCATTTCCCTTTTCATAGGCAATTGACTTTTCCTTCCCTTTCCCTGTCCCACCTAAACAGATTCTTCTGTTTCTTTCCTCCTGACCTGCAAAGGTCTTCCTTCCTGCTTTGTCAGCACCATGCTTTTGGAAAGACTCCTGCTTACCTAAGGCTGTTGGCCTGCTTCAAAGGTGCACGGATCTGACCTGCCTGTCACCGGTCTGTACACACCAGCCCCAGAGGACACATCTCACACACAGGGGCTGCCAGGCCTTGCAGAGAGCCTGCACTAAAAGACAGATAATCCCATTCTGTTTCTTGTCATTACACAGCCATGCCTCTGAGAGTGCCTTTGATTTCATTTGGGCTCAGGTTTCGGAGCATTACCAAGCAGTATTTCCGGAAGGCGGATGGGATTCTGGTGATGTACGACGTTACAGCCGAGTGCTCCTTCACGGCAGTGCGGAACTGGATGAGCAGTGTCCAGGTGAGAGCGGAGCTTCAGCTCTCTAATGCTGATGGTGCTGCTGCAGCCTTGCTCTAGACCAGCTCCAACAGTCTGTCTGGAAGCAATGTTCTCTGATGCCCTAGGAGGTCCTATTGACCATGGGAAGATGAGTTATCAAAGCAGATGCTACAGGTACTGCCTGTGCTAATTAATTTGGGACCAGGGGCTTCTTGTTAAAGATACCAAAGCCAGTGGTAGAGAGGGAGGGCTGTTTCTATGCAGAAGGTGGTGGGACCTGCCAAAACAATAGTGTGTGTTTGTAAGCAGCCCATGTGCATTGGCAACATCTCCTAAACATGGTCACATTACACCTGTGCTCAGGCCAGGAGGTCTCCTGATGTTCAGTCTATGCCCAGGAAAAGGCGACAGCCCCGGTGCATTTAGGCTAAGACCTGCAGCATGCATGCACAGTGCTTCACACGATCGCATCCTGACTCTACTTTGAGATTTCTAGATGAGACTGTAATATTAGTAATAGCTTAGTTTTTTCCTCATTTGCTTCAACTTTAATAGTTGATTATTTTTTTTAAATTTTATTTTTTATTTGGTGACTGTGTAGTAATACTGTAGTCTGCCCCCCTGCTTTTTATTTCCAAACTCTCAATAAAAGCATTAATCTGTGGCTTGTATCTGCTAGCGGAGACAAAAATACCTGTCTCTATAATTTAAATAAATTGTGTGTACGTGACTCAGAGCCGAAGGGAAATTGTCAAGGGTTGTTTTGTTTTGATTGTGCTGAGTCTCAAAACCCAAGATCTATGTGAAATGAATAAGCATAGGTTGGAGGTTTCTAATATCATTAACTTCCACAGGCCTGTGGGGGGGAAAACAAACCAAACCATTTAGTAGTTTCTTTGGACTCTAAAAGATCAAAGGTTAAGATTTTCAAAAATAACAAGCCGCTGAAAATCAGGGTCCTTTCAGGAAGGTTATACTGAGCACACAGAAAATCAAAGCACCCGAAATTTGTAACTTTTAAGGATCTCTCTTCTTTTTCTTTCCCCATCTTAGTATTTATCTTGCTTTGAAGGTGTTCAGGTACTGTAAGTCATCCAGGGCAGTCAAGTTTGGAAATGAAGCCCTATTCTGCAGTCCTTATTCTGGTGATGTTCTCGTGAGCCAGTGGACTTAGAGGGAGTTTTACCAAAGGTAATGGGCTCCAGGAATTGCCTAGGGAGTAACAGTTGCTACAGAGACTCTATACAAGAGTTGAAAGTTGCTTGGCCAGTGAATTTTCAGCAAGTGATGGCTGAGTTTAGGATAGCACATACAACAAAAATTATTGAACTTAATAAGAAGCTCTGCCTGAACTTCAGTTCCGGGCAGACTGCTTTTCTTCAGGCTTGTTATTTCCCAGAGCAGAACTTATGTCCTGTCTGCCGTTTCTGAGCATCCCAGATAAACATACCGAATATCTGAAATACATCCCCGTAGTTCAAGCTTTCTTCCACAAATCCCTGGGGCTATTTGAGGAATGGCCCTTTAATGAATTAAAGGGCCTGATCCTGCTGCTACTGAAGGTCTTGTTTGCATGAGCTGGAACAGGATCTGCTCCAAGATATTTCCCTCCCTTGGCTGAGTCTCTAGGGTGCTTTACACTGTTTCTTTTGCAGGAAGGTATTGAGGATGGAGCTGTGGTCTTTCTGCTTGGAAATAAAATGGATGCTGCGCAGAGAGAGACACGGAATGTGCCCAAGGTGGAGGGGGAAAGGCTGGCGAAGGTGTGAGACTGTGCTCTGCTGCTGACCTGCTCTGCAGCCTCCCTCCAGCTGTGAGCAGGGCAGCCTGACTGGCAGGATGCCCTTCTTGGAGCCATTTCCCAGTATGGTACCTTCCCTCTCCCCCCGACTCCACCCCCATTTCTCCAATGCAAACATGTACTGAGGTCCCTCTGGTACCACGGAGGGTGAGGTGGTGGCCAGCATGTGGCAGACAATGGCCCTTGAGGCTTGATGCCTCCTTACAGTGATGCTCAGTCTTTCTGAGGGGAGCATGCGCGGCTGGTTTACCATTTGAGGACTCCCCTAATGCATACTCTGCAAAATCATCCTTCCTCACTCCTTTCATCCGCATGCCCACTGGTACCTTGGTCCCTGGGAGGTGGGAGGCAGGGTTTCAGAGGTGTTCCCCATCTTCTGGATTTGGCAACACAAAGGTAAGGGAATCCAAGTACCCTGGGTAGATGTTTTCTCTTCCCGAATAACTCCCCCAGTGTTCCCTTTTGGACACTCTGGCTAGGCCCCCAGATGCTGAAAAAGCATCTCCTTTTCCTGGGTTGGTGAGCAGGGTGTGTGCCAACAGCCACCTTCCTGGCCCCAGCTGCTCTCGGCAGAGTTCCCAGTGGTGAGGGTGGGCCAGCTCCCAGGGGGGTGGGCGAGTGGTGGGGGAGAGCTGGCAGCCAACATATGTGCTTGCTGTGCAGGAATACAAGGCTGTCTTCTACGAGTGCAGCGCGATGACTGGCTATAACATCATGGAGCCCATGCTGCACATGGCCAGGTCAGTGAACAGGAACAGTCACCCTGGGATATTTCGCCAGCTGTAGGTGATTGGTGTGGGCTGTCCTGGGGAACGGGCAAGAAGAGGGGGTTGTCAGAGACTGACTTTGTCAAATGTCACAAAAAAGACCGGGAGCGATGTGCTCTTCCCCCTGACTCCAGGTCCTTGTCTTCTGTGCCTGTAGAGCACCAAGTGTAGACTGGACGTTATCACATGCAAAGCTTCATCTGGCAGAGCTGCTATTGAAAGACTGGGAGTTTAATTTGCATACTTCATCACAAAAACCTTGTGTACTATCCCAGATTTTAAGTTGGCATTTTCAGTTTGAAGTCTGCCTGCATCTCTAAGGGTTTCTTCTTCCTTACGTTATTAAGCGTTACACAGAACGTGATATTTTGGTGGCAAAGAGAGCTAAGACACTTTGTAAGCCTGAAAGAAGTTTGCTTTAAGTTTTTTTAGTTTTTAAAAAAGGAAATAGTTTTGAAAAAAGTCTTTGAAATCTTGCAAGAAAATATCCTTTTCTTTTCTTTTATCCCTTCACCTCCTGCCGCATCATCTCTGTTAAATCCACAGCAGGACTTAGCTGTTCATTAACTGGGATGATTTACTTACTAGCTAGGTAAATCTCGTCTCCCATAGCATGTGCCTCCAGCGTGCTTTATTACCATGCTGCTGCCCAAGACAGCCCAGACAGGTGAGGCAAACAGCCTGGGATTCTGTCATCAATGAGGGAGCTTGGAATAAGATACAAACCACTCAGGCCCAGGTCTAGTGCTGTGACTACTAAGCCATGCTGTCCCCTCTTGTATGTGTTGAGTTTCTTTCCCCGTTCCCTGGAAATTCATGCTCATTTTCTGTGTGTGGCTTATCTAGCCCAGCTTTCAGAGAAGTCCGGTGTTTGGGCCGGTCACTTTTTACAATCCTAAATGTCCCTGGCTGATGGGGAGCAAAGGGCAGAGCCAAATGCCTTGGCAGGAAGATGTCACTAACTAGGTTGTGTTCTTGATGTGTGCTGCTTGTTCCAGGTTGCTGACAGCACAAGAAGACAGGCAGAGGGAGAATGCCCTGCAGCTGGAAGATGTCAGCAGGAGGAAAGGGTGCTGCACATAAGGCACATCAATGTGTCAGCAAGAGACCTGCGCCAGCACTGTTTCATGAAACTGCGGTTCCTTTCAAGCAAGCCAAATCTGATGGTATCAGCTCTGCAGAGACTTGGGGAAGCTGCAGCTTTTCCCCATCTGGGAATTTCAAGGCACTAAATCAGGCCAAAATGTGCATATGATCTGTACTGTTCCATTTCCCAACTCTGCATGCAGCCCTGGTCTCTGGAGGCCTCTGCTTCATTGGGGAAATTCAGCGTGTCTGGGCTAAAAGCACAAACTAGGCCTTCTGTCTGGAGAGGTCACTTCCCCGTAAAAGGATGAAGTTTTGTTCCTTTTCTTTTTGGGAAAGAAGTGGCCTAGCAGCAGAAAGTGGAGGACACAGTGGGTGCTGTGTTAAACAGAATTTTAGTGTAAGAGATAAAGAAATTATTTTAAATTTGGGCTAGCTCTAGGTAGTGATCCATTCCTCTCAAAGAGCAGCATCTTCTCTTGGTTCTTTAACAGCAGAGCCCGGCTGAAAGCCTGCTTCAGTCAGCAAGGAAACCTCCATCAGTTCCTGTAAGATCTGGATCAGGCCCTGTATTTACTGCGAAATTTGGTTTGACTTGCCAATATTGTAGGTAAATGATTCCATATGTGGATATAGTATGAACTGATAAAATGGGTCATCCCGATGGCTTTCTCCCCTTTGTCACCCTAATGGACCTTGTCACTGTCCCTCTCTTACTGTTTACAGAACACAGAGCGGTTGCCCTGGGACTCGCAGGCGCTGGCACATGCTGCTGATTCACAACCCATTGCAGGAGCTGTGCCGTACGTAGTAGGGGGGCCATATATAGCCTGTTTTAAGGCTGAGCGCTGCTTGTTTCCTCCCATTCTCTTACCCTTTCCTGAAGAACCTCCCAGCAACCAGGAACAGACGTATCTGCAGGACTGAAAGATCCCACCCCACTAGCTTGACCACAGTGCTTGCAAATGTACCTGGGCTGGAAGCACAAGGCAGCCGCCTGCGTGAAAGGTACCTACTGAAGCTTTTTCTCTTGCAGACACTTTGTGCAATAACCTCACTTCCCCGGTGAAAGACCTAAGAAAGAGCAGGACCGAACCTGTTCCTGTTGTCACTAAGGATTTGGGCAAAGCAGGGCGAGGGGAATGACGGGCTAAGGTACGACCTGGCCCCAAAACTGCACCTCTCAGCATGGCTGACACTGTGCCTGGGCATGAAGCCCCTGGTGTTCTCTGGGGCATGATGCTTTCTGTTTTGTAGCTCAGTCACTCTTAAAGCCTTGTGGGACTAAGTGATCTTTTTTTTTTTTTTCGTAACGCCCTGTTCCCTTTCTTCTTTAAGCCTATTTCTGTATGTGACTTTGACATTTTAGGAGCAAGATGCGATAATACAATTGTGACGCGGTCCCTCCAAGTTTGCAGCATAGGGAAGGCCTATATTTATCCAGTGCCCTTCCTCTCTTGGGATAAGGCAATTACTCTGAATGTCTGTTTGTTGAACAAATTTCTCTGGGAATATGCCATGCAGGAAGAGTGCTCTGAGTCATCTACAGCCCATCGCTGTTACAAAGAATTTCCATGATTCCTCCCAGTGTCCTTTACTCCTGATAGGAAAGAGGAAGTTTTTTGTCCAGAAGAGTGGGATTCCTGACTAAAAGGAATAGCTAAAAGTAATACACTTCTGTTCTAGTCCTTACTGCTGGCTGGCTGTGGTTTGTGCTGTGCTTCGTTGCAGTAATGCCTTCCAGAGACTGGGAAGCAGACAGTTAGGAAAGGTCCAGAAGGAACCAGGTCCGGAGTCTGTAGAGTAACACCAGCAGCGCTGCCAGTGGAACTGCTTGTGTTTGCAAGAAACAGTGTTTGGGAAGGGAAATCCTCTCTGTTTTCAGAAAGCACCTGTAATCTGAACACAGATGTGGCTTTCTGGCCGATGTGGGTGTGAAGGAGTGCAGATTCTTATCTCCTGATGAATAGGTCAAACCCACTACCTGAATGGGGGGAGCTGATTCCTCTGCATCATGCTCCAGTTGCAGGTTAATAAGGAGTGGCACTGACTAAGAACCGGCATCTTTGGTCGGGACACATCAGTAATGCTAACATTTACTTACCTGCAGTAGCAGGATTTGGAAAGTTGCTGCAGAAGGAAGAGAGCCGTAGCCAGTTTGCTAACATGGCCTGAATGCACACCTCCCACACTGTGTACAGAGCACATGACAGACAAAGGCGTGAAATACAGCTCACACACAAACGCGGGCCAGTCTATGAATTACCTTTATCAGTGTTGTCATATTGCAATGGCAAGAACTACCACGTGGGTGTTTTTAATGTACAACCTTAAGCATGTTTTCTTAGTGCGCAAGCAGAGTACAGGCAATAAAGAAAAGTTGTCTTAGAAAGGGTTGTGTTGAGAGATTTTTTTTCAGCCTCCCTTCTTCTGTCGCCAATTGTAGCGTGACCTCCCCTTCTTGCTGCTCGGGAAGTGCTGAGAAGCTTGTCCCCCGTCGTGGTACAAACGGGAGGTTTTTAAGTAGGGAGAGAGTTGATCAGGAACCCGTGTCTTGGAGGCAGCACAGGAGCAATTCATCTCCAGCCTGATTTTTTTTACCTCTTTCAAGCAGCCAGAGTGCAGCTGATCAGGGAAGGCAGAGCAGGGAGGAGAAAAAGGGGATCTGGGGGCAATGTAATGCTTTCAGAGAGGACACATTCCCACTTTGTGCCTATATTTGTAGAACTAAACATTTATTTTAATAATGTCCCATGCATCCTTTTCACTGGAGATAGGAATTCGGTTGCTTTTAATCCTTGTGCCCTGGCATGGCTCCAGCTGGATGTTTGTGCATTACAGAACTAATCCCTCTGCAGCTTTGACCAAAGAAATTATTACTCATTTCCCCCGCTATAAATTGATAGCAGGAACAGGGTAGACTTTTGTTTCAACCACGACAAAGTGGCACAGAGTTTGAGCCGGTTGCACTTGGACAACAGTAAGCACCAGGGTGGGTTTTATTACTGGATGGTCTTTTGTTGTCTCTCGGCACAATGTTTAAATGTCCTGTCGGAAGACCCAGATGCAGCCTAGAGGCTGTAAGTTTTGTTAGTTTTTAAACCTGTCTGATACCAGACCCAAACTAGATGAGACTTTAAAAAAAATTCCTAATTTTACTACATCCCCCTGTTTTTGTCAGAATCTCTCCTGCCTCTGAATGGAAGCCCTGGGAGCAGCCACCCTTTGCAAGTGACCGCTTGAAACTGCAGTGTAAACAAAAAGCAAATAATGGGGATATCCTGAGGTGGCATGAGATGAGGGAGGATGCAAAATAGACTCTGCCTGGGGGCTTATTCCTGCGCTGCATTGGCTGCAGTCTCTTAGTGGACAGGTGACATTTTGCACATAATCTGTAAGGCATTTTGGAATCATATCACAAGAAAGTACTCTTCTTACAGCCAGGGAAGCTTATGCTGGCACATGCAACACTGCAGCTGCATATACAATCAGATCTAGAGGCAAAGGTGAAAAAACCATCTGCTCTGATAAGTGGTCACAGTCCCACAAAGCTCTGCACGCAGGCAGAGGGACCCCACTCTGCCTTGCATTTCACTTGTCTGTTTCATGTTAATATGCTAAGGATAAGCATAACAGGATTAGACTGACAGCATCTCTTTGAAAAGGCAAAACAGGGCTGAAGAGAGAGCATTAAGACAGTGTTAACGTTAAAGCTTTCCCACAGGACAAATGCAGGAATTGCAAAGGTTTGGGATGTTGTTTTCTGCCACCTTCTCTATTCCAGCAGTCTCAACTCCGGAGGACAGTTACCATTTACACACATTTAATCAGTTCCTGCTATGGGAATCATGCTCTCGCATGTTATTTTCTGTCCTGTCACCTTCTGTTTGGGTCTTTTTGTGCTCTTTTTACTTGTTAATTGGTTAGTCCATATATATAGAGAGAGAGACCAGGTACTTAAGCTCCAAGTATAAATGTATCTCATAGCTCACGCTATACACCTTTTAATGCTCTATTTGGAAATCTGCTCAGCGCCAATAGATCCACAGTCCTGCAGTTCAGAACTTCGTTAGCTCTTTGAGCCGCTGTCAGTCTGCTCATTACTTTTCTGGCTGTTTATGAGTCACACGGAAATTTCAGTTGGCGCAGCTATAATAATGTAGCTCCAGACTCTGCAGGCCTGCAAGGCATGCTTTATATGCTTATCAAGCCGTGCAGTTTAATAAGGCCCTGATCCTGCAAACACAAGTGTAGCTGTCTGCTTCTTCTGAAATGACTAGTCCACAGGAGACCTGACCAGGCAAAATTAGTTTTCTCAAGGTAAACACGTATCTCCAGTAAATATACATTATGCCAGTAATAAGCTGAGAACTGGGCGGTGGGGGGTCCTGTGTCTCGCCTTTACCTGCAGGCTTTCCCAAGCACACGACTGCCATGCAGGCAGCTGTTATGCATAATCATGCCCATTTGCTGACCCAGATCTGCCCGGGGGGAGGTTACGTTCTTTCCTGTTTGTACATAAAATCTCTGGACACGGCAAGAAGGCAGTGGGCCAGTGTGGCAGAGGAGGGGCCGGCGTCTCTTGTTGCCTCTTGGCTCTGCCGCAGTCTCCGTGTAAGAAATCTCCCAATGTGTAAGTGTGAGCTGGTCCCCTAATGCTCTATTTAATCACTGGGCTCTCCAGGAGCTCCAAGCTAAAGCTTAGGTAGGATCCCCATGGGCTGAGGAGAGAGGAGTTTGTTTATTCCTTGGGAAGGATGAAGTGATTTTTGAGTTGGGCACACGGGCAGGAGAGCTTAAGTGTCACAGTCAAGGCAAACACGCACGAGGTCCTAAACTGGCCTTTTCCCTCCCTCCCTGCTCCAATCTCTGCTGCATCATAAGAAGCATGGCCAGTAGCCCCTCTACTCCGCTCTGGTGAGACCCCACCTGGAGTACTGCGTCCAGCTCTGGAGCCCTCAGCACAAGAAGAACATGGACCTGTTGGAACAGGTCCAGAGGAGGGTGATGATCAGGGAGCTGGAACACCTCTCCTATGAGGACAGGCTGAGAGAGCTGGGGTTGTTCAGCCTGGAAAAGAGATGGCTCCGGGGGAGACCTTATAGCAGCCTTCCTGTATCTGTATAGAGGGACCGACTTTTTAGCAGGGCCTGTAGCAGTAGGAGAAGGGGCAATGGTTTTAAACTGAAAGAGGGTAGATTTAGACTAGATACAAGGAAGAAACTTTTTACTCTGAGGGTGGTGAAACACTGGAAGATGTCGCCCAGAGAGGTGGTAGATGCCCCATCCCTGGAAGTGTCCAAGGTCAGGTTGGATGGGGCTCTGAGCAGCCTGCTCTAGTTGAAGATGTCCCTGCTTATTGTAGGGGGGGTTGGATGAGATGATGTTTAAAGGTCCCTTCCAACCCAAATTATTGATTCTATGAACTTCTCTCTTCCCACCCAACCCTAAAAACCCGTGCGAGGCCACTCAGCCCCCCAGGGGAGTGGGCGAGGGTCTTTCCTCCGAGAGCAGCCCCTGTGGGGGCCTGTCGCTCAGCGCAGAGGCCTTTGGGCTGAAGTTGAAATGAGGTAATGGAAGGATGAGGGGATGTGCCAGTCAGGGCTTGATCTTGATTTACAGGATGCTTCATGGTAAACTCTTTAACAAGCAGCTCTGACTCCTTAAAAAAAAAAAAAAAATTAATAAAAATAAAAGAGAAAACAGCTGCAGCTCGACTTTGCTGTAGCGTGTTGCCTGTGGCAATGGATGCGGGTGGCGAGGGCCAGGGGGTCACTGCTACCAGAGACACGGCTTGCCAGCCTTGCGCAGCGCCGGCACCTCGACACCGCCGGATTTCGGGACGTTTTATTTCGCAGGAAACGAAAACTGACGAGGCCCCTCCGGCCCGTGCCGTGCCGGAGGCCCCGGGTGCCGGGGGGAGACGCCCCCCGAGGAGGTACCGCCCCGCCGGGTCTGGGCGGTGGCGCCCGCGGGGCTTCCCGGGCCGGGCTGGGCCGGGCCGGCCGCACCGCCCTCCCGCCCTCCCTCTGTGTGTGCCTTCCCTCCCTCACAGCGCGGCAGGTCGGGGCGTGAGGCGGCGCGGAGCGCTCCGAGCCGGCGCGGCTCGCTGCGGAGGGGTGAGGCGCGGCGCCCCCGAAATGGCGGCCGCCTGGGGAGGGAGGGAAGGAGGGAAGGCGGGCGGGAAGCGGGACGGGGTGGGAGCGGGCGGGGGGCGGCGTGGGGAGGCCGGGAGGGCGGCGGGGGCTGCCTGCAGCAGCCCCTGACAGCCCAGCCTGTCTGCCGCTCCCTCCCGAGCGGGGCCGCCGGGCCCTGAGGGGCCCCGTCTGTACCTGGCGGCGGTCACCGGCGGCCGGCTCGGTGGCAGCACGGCTTTGCTTCCCCGTCAGCGCCCGCTGGCACTGTGCAACTTCACGGGGGCTTGGCTTTTGCCTTTTTTTTTTTTTTTTTTTACAGTGTTTTAACCTGTTGCAGAGTGTGTATGTGTGTTCAGAAGCTTTGCACAGCCCGCGCGTTAGCAAAGGTGTTGTGAATGTTGCCATAATCTTGTGAAACAGTATTTATCTCCCTCTGCCTTTTGTTCAGTGAAGTCTCCCTGTTGTATAAATAAGACTTGGTCTCTCTGTTGAGCTTGTAGGACCCTTGGAGGAGAGGGAGGGTGAGCCCTTGTTTACCGCAAAATCCAGGCGATCTTCCATTTCTTTAATTATCTGGAAGCTGAAGCTGGTGGCAATGGGTTATTGTTGCATTGCTGTGTTGCTTGCCATGAGGAATCTTTCCCAGTAGCCTTTGCTCCATATCATCTCATGAAGAACGTAAATTGCTGTGAAATTAGAAAAAATCTTGACTTCCTGAGGGCTTTTGTAATCAACCTGTTGCAGTATCCTGCTGAATTTTAGCAAAGGCATATCCTCATTTCAGGCTACTGTATAGCATCCCTTAAATTACGCTGCTTCATTTCCTTTGTCTCCCTGCAGCACTTCCTGGCTTGCTCTGAGAGCTCACAAGGTGTCTGCTAGAACAAGGGTTTATTAAAATGGCATCACCCATCAGAGGTGATGCCCAGTGGTGGCCATTTTGTTGAAACAGTTTTGAAACAAGTCCCTTTTGCCAAAATGGGTTTCCTTTGCCATCTGCGAGGCCATTGCCTAGGTTCTTAAGAACCTAACAAAAGCTAAGTTCTTAAGCTTTTGGTGTGACGGCATATCTACCACCTGGTATTGTTGAGGCTGAAGAGTCTCTTAGCATGTCATCAGTCCAACAAAGGTCCATCCCAGCCCTTCCGTGGAGCTCTCACTGCTACCAAAGATGACTGCCTGTGATGGAGAGAGCAGAGCATCTGTCTCTTCTGAGCTGTTGCCAAGTTCAACATAAACTAGAAAAGAAGATGCAAAAGTTTCAGTGTATTTAGATTCTCTGGAGGAGTTTGTGTGCCTAGGACAGGCAGTCCCCGATCTGCAAATTGTTGGAAGCTGGGCAATGTTTGGGGCAAAATCACTTATGCTTTATCCGAGGCGTCTGGTGACAGGTCCCTGTCAAAGGCATAACACTGGCTTGCGTATGTGGATCTTGGCTCCGGTTTGCTACAGCTGCTTTTAGGTACCGTCTGACTTTGAGTCAGATGTCCTTGCTGAAAGCTTGGGTTGTGAGTCGGAGGAGTTGTCAGCTTTTGAGCTCTTCCATATAACTATCCTGAGATCACATCCTTGCTCTGTAGTTTCCTGATGATGTCTTTGAGTTCCTGGCCTGAACGTCTTTCTATCCATACACTGTATTTCTGCAAAAGGCATGTTTTATTCCAAACTGATCCATATATTGATTGGCCTATGGCTTTCTTTAAATTATGGCTTACCTTCTTTGTGGAGTCCTTCTGCAGTGGAGGAGAATGACTCGCCCAGTTGCCTGGTAAAAGTCCTGGCAGTCCTTGCTGTATGTTGACTCCAGTAAACAATAAGAACATGCCTTTTCTCTGTGCTTGAGATAATGTCCCATGTATGACATCTCATTTTGTTCTGGAGTCTGAGGTGCTTAGTCCATCCTGCGGTACGTTTTGTGGGAGCTTAACAGTCAAGTTTTCTTTCTCCTGTGTGTTAAAGAAGGGTTTGTTCTTAGTGCAGAGAGCAGAGCACTGAGTAAGAGGAACTTCGACAGCCCAGTTGGGCTGTCTTGGATCTAATACAAAAGCCATCTTCTGAGTTAGCAGAGACCCAAGAAGATTTTTCTCTGATGCTTTAGCTTCCCAGCCCCCTTGTGCAGAAGGGAAGTCCTATGCCAGTTTGTAAGTGGGCAGGAGTCTGAGACTTCTCTTCAAGTACAGTCAGGCACGCACAGCTGAAATCTTGGCTCTGTGAAGGATATTTTCAGTGTAGCCTCTGAAAGTTTGTGTCGGTGGGTGTGAGAGATTCTTCAGCAAGAGGGTGGAAGAAAGCTGCTTGTATTCCCTTGTCAAGCAAAAATGCTAGGTGGGAGTGGCTGATGGAGTGCTATCTAGCCTCTTTAGGAAGTTTCCAGCAGGCGTATTGCATTATTCCCAGCGTAGCTCTAGCTGTTCCCATTGCACATACACAGACCAGGCAACAACTCCCTTGCTCTTGGAACAGCCCTGAAGGGCTTGACTGGTGAGCTGTGTCTCCTCTAGTTATCCCGCAGGTAAATTCACTCATTGCTTCTACAAAGTTTGGTTTCTACTCTAAGGAGTGTGTTGGGCTACTACTTATGCATAGGAGGAAAATACATTCTTTACATGTATTTGTACCTGTAACATCTCTGTCACCTATACCTATATGTGGCAAACTAGCCTGTCTGATGCTTCCAGGTGATTTGGTCACTTATGAAGGAATTATGCTGTCCGTGTGTTTTTTCTTTTAAGACAGAAGTTTAGAAAGATAAAAGGTGGATGGACTAACTGAAAAACAAACAGGGGGAGCTTTGCTTTTCCATGTCCTAATCTATTACTGCTGTCCCCAGTGGCCTCCTCAGTCTTGCTCTTGAAGCCTCCTGAGAAGATGCTCTCCTACCTCTGCTCGTGGGCTCGATGCTGGGTTATCTCCTGAGCGTGTGCACTAACAGCTGAGATCATGGAAAGCCTGAGGGAGGGTGACTCCTGGAAATTACAGCTCATCTCAGCTTCCCTGGCTGTGAGGAACAGAATTCTTAGTCTCCTTGTTTGCTTAAACACCTTTAAGATTCTGAAAGTGAGGACCAGGTCTCCTTCCGTCTCACTTGCCTATCCTTCCTTTCAGGCCCTGAACACGATTTTGCTTTTGCCACAGCAAAGCCAAAATGAAATGAACGGTGTCATTGTTTGTAAAATCACCCTCTTTTCCCATTCTCTTCTGCGCGTGCACTTTGGCAGAGGTTTCTCCCAGGATGGTGACCATATTCCCAGCCTGCGAGAAATGTGCTTTTCCCTGCCACCCCGTGCCTGAAGCCAGGGTGTGGAGGGAGAAATGAGAAACGGCAGTGCTGCAGGGTGGAGATGAGGTGTTTTGTCAGTTCTGCAGAGAGCTCCTCACACCATCCCTCCCCACGGCACAAAACCCATTTGCTGCCAAGCCCTCCGGGCAAGGATCAACACTGTAATAGCAGCACTGATGATGAGCATCTCTCTTGCCAGTGCTCTGCTCTGTCCCGCCTGCCAGACTCCTCTGCTTGTGATCTCAACGGCCTGGCATGCCGGGGAATGAATTCAATCAGTCCTATTAGCCCTGCGTCCTGGCTGCTGCGCAGTAATAAAACTCTTGGCAGTGTGAGCAGGAGGATAATTACTATTTTGGACTCCTGATACTGCATGGCAGAATAAGAGGTGTGTTTTGGGATCTGCGGCACATTCTCGTACAGCTGTCTCAGTCCATGTTTCTAACCTTAGTTCTTCTTGCTGGTCAGGTGCTTACAGCTCTCCAGTCTGAGCTGAAAATGTGTATCCAGCTCAGTAGGTGTATTTCAGGCAGTAGTGAAATAAGCTTGGTATGGGACTGAAGGTGTAGCTGGCTCCTTAGAAGGGTCTAAGTATAAGTAGCTTCCATGACAGATGCCAGCTGGGGTCTTCAGAAAGTCATTGATACTGATATTTGTGTGTTATGTATATACATTTGTGTGTATTTCATGCATAGTTTTGATAGCAGCAGTGCTGGACACTTGGAGAGGCAGGATACTGGTTTAGTGAGATAAGGAAGGACATCAGGAATTACGTCCTGTGAGGTTAACAGAAGGGCCCTTGACGGCTATTTAAATTCATTTGGGTGTTGACGCACAGCTGCTGTCTGCAGGGTACAGCCAAGCAAATGCAGTTTTAATTGTGCAGTGTGGATTGCCTGCATCCGCGTGGGTTGCTGCAGAGCCGCTTTTTGTACTTACTGACCGTGTGTGTAAGAGGTGAGTGCATCTCAGTGAGGGAGCCTGGAGGATGTGCGATGTGGCATGGCCTCTGAAGAGAGGTGGAAATGAGATGTGTGGGAGGTCTGCAAGGGGATGTTGCTCATACCCACGGCTTGTTCCTGGCAGCAGTAATGAGGCTTCCTGAGGAAAAACAAGCCAGAAGTAGGTGACATAAAATGTTTGGCATTGACCATTGTTTCTTATCTATTGCTGGTACCAAATCTGAATGCAAAGGAGCGAAGTTCACTTTTCCAATCCAGGTTCTTGTTCCTTTTGTAGGAAAGAAAACAGAGCAGTGGGGGTCTGGGGCAGTGGAAAGAGCTGTGAGGCTCCATCTCAGTGCCTGTGTTTTGGTGGAGTTTGTCCCAGTAGCTGCAAAGTGGAAGGTGCACGCTCCGAAGAATCTGTGCAGCTGGGCTGAAATCTGCAGCATGTTTCCCAGATGGCTTTCCCCCTGTAGGAGAGGGACGGGTTGAGAGGAACAAACACCACCGGGAGGTGCAGTGGGAGAAAGATTTGTCTGTGCTGTACAAATGGGTAAAGTGAAAGTATGTCTGATACCTCACCCTGGAACATTTCTGCCCCTAAGGGGGAGAAGAAGGCAGGAGAAAGAACAAGCAGATAATTACTGTTTTGCACTCCTGATACTGCATGGCAGAATAAGAGGTGTGTTTTGGGATCTGCGGCACATTCTCGTACAGCTGTCTCAGTCCATGTTTCTAACCTTCGTTCTTCTTGCTGGCTGGGTGCTTATGGCTCTTCAGTCTGAGCTGCAAAAGTGCTGTAGAGCTCGGTAGGTGCATTTCAGGCAATAGTGAAATAAGCTTGATACAGGACTGAAAGTGTAGCCAGCTCTCATAGAAGGATGTAGGTGCCTCATCCCTGGAAACATTGAAGGTCAGGTTGGATGGGGCTCTGAGCAACCTGCTCTAGTAGAAGATGTCCCTGTTCGTTGCAGGGGTTTTGGACTAGATGGCCTTTAAAGGTCCCTTCCAACCCAAACTATTCTATGATGTAAGAATGAGTAGCTGCTAGTGGGGCAGGATGCTCATCTAGTGGGAGAAGGAGGGGCAGTCGGGAATCATGCTCTGTGGAGGTTAACGGAGGGTCCTTGGCAGCTCTCTCCATACAATCGTATGACTTATCAGCATAGCCGGAGTACAAACAACAGATTCTTTGGCTCTTTCAATGATGCAGTGCAGTTAAAACTGGGACCAAGAGTGTCTGAGGTAGGACTTTTTGGGGGAGAAGTTTCTGTTTTGTGGGAAGTGGATCATGTTTTGAGCCTCACTGAACTGTCACCTACTAGAGCAGCAGATGCCTGCATGGTTGTGTTTTCAGGGAGTGCTCTGGTCGTCAGTGACGACCACACTGCAACAATAAAGAAAATAAAAAGGAAGGATGGTTTTGATCAAATCTATACGCTAACAGAGGCAGCTGGCAGATGCCAGCCATGCTGGCATTTCTGGCATGCCATCCAGTGAGGGGATTTCTGGAGTGCCGGACGAAGCAGGCGTGAGTCATGACTTGTGAACGTCGGTATTTCTTCCTAGTTTTGGTGGAATCCAGAAGGGAGGAATTCATATCCCGTATCTCCCCCTCGCATTGCCCTGGAAACAGAGGTGATTTGTTATTTTTTTTTGGTGTTTGCTGTAAGCTGCATGCAGAGCTCCCGGGGCGGTGGTGGGGAGCTGCGTGTGCAGTCACAGTGGTAAGTCAGGCACACAGACATGTGCGTGGCAGGCACTGCCTCGGGGAAGCCGGCTCTGGAGCAAGAAGTGGTCTCAGGTGTGTGTGTCAAGTGCTGTGCGGAAAGAACGTGTGTATGGGACAGTGTTGGCTTCATGCCTGTGGGTTCAGCTGTTGTAGCATAGAAAGGATGAGTCCAGTCCTTTGTGGAAGAACAGCTTGCTAAGGAGTTGGGCTGCCAGCGAGCTGGAAGCTGTGGTTAGTTGCAAGTCCCCCCTTGCTATATGGAGCACCCCTCTTCCATCCTTGTGGGAGACTTCGCTTAGGTGAGAGGTCTGCCAGAGGTGAGAGGGTAGATTTGATGTAGTCTCCAATTTACCTTGTCCACTCGGAGGGTTTTTGGCAGGACAAATTTCCTGTTATCAGGAGGACCCCTTTCTGTATTTGGAGAGGAGGAGCTGTCAGGCTGATTTCTGCACCTTTGAGTCCCAGTTTGCTGGTTTTAACTCCTCCTGAGCGGGGAAAGAATACCAGTGTCCCACTGAGCTCCTGTGCTGTGTGTGGGGAATGAAGCTGCACTCCACCTTGCAGATGGGCTCTGGAGAGCGTAATAAAAGACGCTCTGTCCATTATGTGCTCCCCGGGGCTTACCTCTGCTATGTGCAATGTGTCCCGAGGCAGGAAAAAAGGGGATTTAAAGCACTGTGCTTACACCAGGAAAAAGTCCTGGTTGCCGACTTCCCTGGGCCATTTGCCGTTAGAATTGGTCAGGCACTGGGGAAGCGTGGATCCTCACAGCCTTGCTGTAAGAAGCCTGGAGGTGGGGAAAAGCAGACACAGTTGCAGAGGAAAAACTGCTTTCACTGATGTCACGAGCTTTACTTTGGCTGCATCCATCTCCATGCGGAAGAAAACACCTTATTAGAAAAAAAGGGTTTTATTGTTTGCTACTTCATCAGGATTTTTAGCAAGTTTTTAGGAAAAAAAGAAGGGAGGATGAAGCCAACTTAGAAGAGAGCAGTGAGAGTATCCAAATTAAATTATTGTAGTTATATCAGTGTAATTCTTATCAACAGTATATTTACAGGTGTCTACGTGGGAAGCTGTTTTCCCTGTGTACGAAGGGCACAACTGTTGCAGATCAGCAGTATCCTCCCAATTTTTGACATGGATAACCACGTCTGGCCAGCATCTCTCTCTGCATCACCCTGACCAGATAGTCTCTTGTTGTCCTGTGTCTGTGCATACAGTAGTGGTTATCAATGATGCAGACGCTGCTGCCGTATACACATATACCACTGCAGTGAGGATTTTCTGAGTGGCAGGAAGGTGGCCCTGATGCCAGAGCGGTCAGTACTAAAACCCCTTCATCTGTGGTCGGTAATAGGATTATTTTCTGTGCCACAATTGCCCTGGTTACTTCCAGCGTGAATTTGAGAGTTTTATCTAAATTCTTCAAAAGCAAGAAGTGACATTTGTTTTCTGTGTTCCTCTATCCCTTGATATCCTAGAGGGACCTCATTTTCACAGTGGGCATTTAGTACTGACTGAAACTCAGATCACAGTGAAGCTAGTTACTCAGTTTCTTCAGAAACTTTTGTCTGTGTTGTTCCCAGGTTTTCTCTGGTATTTTTTGCTTTTAATGGTTAAGGCCTTACTGAGCACCTTAACCTACAAGTGAACCATGCTGAGGACTGCTTTACCCCTCCTGCTCGCTAATGGCAGGGGGTGCATTGAGAGACAGATAATGAGTCTGCCTAATGCCGGATGTTTGCCCGTGTTCCTGTCTCTTAGATGCAGTGGGAAATGCTCTGCTGCTTTCTGCTGAGCTCAAAGACTTAGTCTGAATGGTGAATATGTGCAAGTAACGTTTGGAGAGGCTCCCAAGGGAGTAAAGTATGTGGTTTCTCCCATCTCCTGAAGTCTTCTTGAGCATTCTTGGTATTTGTAGCGTCAATCTGGGCTGTCCCAGAGTTGTAAAACAGACTGCTTTTAGCCTTGAAAATCTTAACCTTTAAAATAGCAGGAGATCAAATGAGGTGAAACAGTCCCTCTTGACTTGAAAATCAACCTCCAAGGAGGAAGGGCTCGGGGGGGGGGGGGGGGGGGGGGGGGGGGGGGGAGGGAGGGGGAGGGATTAGGTTTCAGACTCCTTTTAGGCTTTCCTTTAATGAAGCTTGTTCATATAGGGCTAGGGTAACCTGAGGGTGGGCTGGTGGAGAAATCCCTTGCAGGATTTCTTGGCTTCATTTGAAGTCCGTCCGTTTGTGCTGGCATCTGTTTGAGGAACCCTTTTCCAGTTACTTATTCCTGCCAGCTCTAAATGAAGTGGATGATACACTGAGACGGACTTGCCAAAGTTTCTGTACTGATTATAGCTCTGTACCCTTCATGGAGAGCTGCCCCTTGCCCATGTGTTTATTTGAAGCAGCAGAGAGGACCGGAGGAAGCCCAGTTCCTGCTGCCTCTGCGGGCAGGTCTGTATGCAAACTGGTGGAGTGAGGCGTTTCAGGGACATGGTTGATGGTGTTGGGCTGGGAGGTTTCTTTAGAGCTTGTTGGCGTGTGTTCTAGGGACATCTTTTTTTTTTCTTTTCCCCTGCCCCCAGCCTTGGCGAAGGGCCAGCAAGTAATTGCCGTGAGGACAGCCCGTGCCTCCCAGTTATTTATTCACATGCTGGTGCCTCCCTGTCAAGTTTGCAGGCTGGTCTAAAAACAGCTGCGTAAATGGTTTTGGTGGAGTCATTAAAAGCCGCTACACAAGAGGGAGGCGGAAGGGGGAGGAATGTTTTATTTTTGGCTGGGGGTTGTTCAATTTCTACTGGAAGAATGGTCCTTTTCAAGGCAGCCTCAAGCAGCGTGCGTTGAGCATTGTTTCCAGCACTGCTCCTATAGCAACAGGAGAGAGACAGCTCCTATGGACTGGACTTACAGCTTCGGGAAATGAAATGTCATTTAATTTGCCCTTGACTGTGCTTGATATTTGATCTGACTGTAGTAAGAGTGTTTTTAGCTCTGGAGGGGAACATAACTCCTCAAAGCATTTAATGATCACTCCAAAACACCCCCGGAGACACGGACGTCAGAGATATATAAGGACTGATGGTCAGAAGAGACTTCTTGGCCATTCCTGGTGTTACTGTTAGTGAAGTGGCTAATTCCAGGTGCGAGAGTGTTCCTGCGTGAGTTGACTGTCCTGGATAGGAAGGGAAGCTCCTGAAGATGTCACCGCTATCTCTCTAGATGCCATGCTGAGGTGAGAGCTGCTGTTGCCCTGTTCTGTGGCTGCATGATGGTCTCTTTTCTGTTGGCGCACTGGGCTGCTGCAGGGTGCGTTCCCTCATTCCTAAGACCACAGGTACCAGCTTTGTTCACTGAGAGGTTTTCTCTGGCATGGCTGGCACCAGTCCTGAGCTAATCAGCAACATGGGTGAAGCGATAAGACCGTTAACCTTAGTTTCCACTGTCAAATTGCTTCTCAGCTGCTTTTAAAATATGATCTTTGTGGAGTTGAAACTGAGGCAGGCTGCCTGGGAGAAACCTGTGGGCTGACTCCAGAGACTTTTGCTTTACTTGTTTACACCGCAGGAAGTGCGAACAGGAACAGCCCACTCAAACCAAAACAAGTTTTGTACAAAAGCCAAAGCTGGTGCCAGCTTTTCGTGGACTTCTTGCTTTGTGCTGTCTGCAGTGAGGTGTCTCAGGCGCAGGCAGGACTGTGCTAACAAGTAGCTTGACAACTTCGCAGTTTACAGCTTTGTGTTCTGCAGTGCTCTTCCAGAGGACAGAACAGCTGGGCAAATGGAGGATGGACGTCGAGATGAGAGGAAAGCAAATCCACCCCTTCTTTCTGCTGGGAGAGTCACTTGATCTCTCTGTGCTCCTATTATATCATGCTACCTTTTTGTCTTTGGTGGGTTGCTTTGAGGAGGCGAAGGGTCTTTCAGGCAGTGAAATTATAGAACATTGTGTCATTGAGAGGCTAGAAATGCACCCTGTGGTGACACACCAGCTGCCTGTCCTCTTTCCTAAAAACTGCTGCACGTATTTTTGACAGTGGGATTTAAAGTCCCACGATTTGTTTGTGGGCTTGGTGAGGTGAAGATGATTGCCTGCCATGGGATGTGCACCTGATACTGTGGGTAGGTGGAAAATCTCTTGGCTTTTAGCTAGTCACCTTTGCACTGCAGAGATTTGTAGGGAATGAAACTGACAGTACCTCTGCAATGAGACTGATGCCAAATTTTGAGTGACTGTGCACTAGCTACAACACAGCACATGTTCTTAGGTTAGTCTTTGCTCTGAGTTCAAACCACAGCGTAAAAACACAGCTATTTGTAAAGAGTGAACAAATGGTTATCATCGCTGCATTATTTGGTGATTGTTTTGAATTCACATATAGAATTGCGTGAATAAGCTTTGTAGGGCCTGGGAGGATTTTTACTCTCACAGGATTTTTAGTGCTTGTTGGCTCAGTCATAATACTGGCATGGCTACAGGGCAGGGAGGTTTTGTGAGCACTCCCTGAAAGCAGTGGGGACCCAGTGGCTTCGCTTCTGAGAGCGGAGCTGAAAATGAATGTAATGAATAGGATGGGATCAGGCAGAAAGCTGATTCTGCACAAACTATTTTGTTTAGAAATGTGGCTTAATGCTACTGGTAAGTTCTTCAGTGCAGGCAAAGCCCTGCTTTCAAAACAAACAAAACAAAAACCCCCACAAACCCCACAATGCCTGTGAACAGAATTGGGAAAACAGAATTTAAAATATCAATAGCAGGCTGCAGTGAAGAGTTTGTCTTGTCTATTGGCTAACCCTGACCTATCTGAACTATTGTTCCTTGTCCTGGCAAACCCTCATTGCTGTGAGCTCTCTGCAAACACACGCCAGACACTGATTTCTGGCACTTCGTGTGAGAGAAAAGAGACGGTTATTGTTCCTCTCCCCAGTTCAATGACTAGTGAAGTGGTTCCTGTGTATAAATAGCCTAAAGTGCTTCGGGATCCTTCAGGATAAAGGAGGCCTTATGAGATACAAGAGGATGTTGTTCGACGCAGAAGGAGTTCCCATTGGTTGTGCAGTGTGTGCTGGTCTCTGGCCTGCCTTCCAGCTCCCCATGAGAACTGGGCCTTGAGGGGCCATTTGCTTCCCCATTTATCCACTTCTGGGAGCAGCAGACGGGTGCTTTCTGCTCTCAGGATGTGGCTGGTTGCGTATGTTTCGTTAGGACCAGAAAGCCCTATGAAGGGGGTTTTGTTTGCTTTGTAGTGGAACAGTGCTAGAGCACAGACACATGTAGTCCTGGGCATGCTTGATCACTCTTTCTTTCTCTCATGCTTTCTTTTTCTTAATGGTTGTGAAATTGGGTTTACGCTAAGGTCCCTTTTATCCTTAAGGATCCTGAAACCAGCCATTACTTCACACAGGTTTGATTAACCCCTCACAAAACAGTGAATTGGCAGGTACGTGTGTGGTGCTGCACATGTAAATCCTTGCTGAGTTTGAAATTTATGCTGGTTGTTATTTGTGCTTCAGTAAGTCCCTTCCCTGGGGAGTAAACAGTCTCAAAAAAATGAGCGGAAGGGCTAAGTGCTTCTCCCCTGAGAGACAGCTCTTGCCTTGAAGAGTAGGCAGCTCCTAAGGTGTATTAGGCACACAATTCCTCGCTGGATAGCTGACTCTCATCAAAAATTAGCAGGAGTTAAGGGTCTGCATCTCTCTTGGGGTCTATTCAAAACGCAGCAACTAGAGCCAGAGTAGAAGGAAAGGAGGGATTTGGCGAGCGACCCAAGGGGTGGCAGCAGGGCTCTGATGTGCCTTGTGGAGGTGATGCCTAGACCCAAAGGGTGTTGAGGTGAGATTCTCCCAAACTCCCAGGTGGGATCTTGCTTATCCTCTCAAGTTCCTGAGGAAGGTGCTCTCCCAGTTGAGAAGTAGGGCCAAGCAGGATCTGACAAAGATGGCCAAGAGATCTTACTTTGTGTTGAATGTAGGTGGCTTTCTAAGTTGTCTCCACCTCTCCCAGAGTCACTGTGCACATTCCTGGTAAAGCAGGTGGTGTGGCTGGAAAACATCACTTTGTATTCCTCACTGCTCAGCAGCCCCTGAGGCTCAGGGAGGAGTGGGGAGATTCTTTCGTGCTGGGTACTGTACAGTCAAGGAAGATGACTCTGGAGGATGTAATCAGTTTAGACAACAGGCAGGAGTAGATAAAGGTAATTTCCAAGCTGTGGTCTGGGGAATCTCATTCAGCAGTGCCAAATGAGTTCAGCTTCCATGTAAAGGGTCAGTGAGGAGGGTTTTGGACCAAAATCTGTTCTGCGTGCCTGTCGCCCCAGCCCCCAAAATAAATGACAGCTCCTGAGAAGGAGCTTCTTTGCCTCACTGGATGTCTGGCTTGTGTTTTGCCTTCTCTCCAGCCCTAGAGGCACAAATACTTTGACTTTCCAGCATGTTCCAACACGCTGAGATGGAAAACAAAGGATTCAGCTTTGCATCCTGGGTTGGCTTTCTCTTCTGAAAGGGCAGGAGTGTGGGAGCATCATGAAGCAGATGGATAAATGGTAGGGCACAAGGGCTGCTTGAGGAGAGTTTGGGCCCAGCCTTGGGACTGAGGATGCTTCAGAGCTATTGCTTGCTTTGCAGGTGACTGCACTGCCTGTGCCTTCCTTCCTCTCCCCAGTTCCTCAGAAAGCTCCCTTGTCTGATCTTTAATTAGTGATTCCAGGGCCTTTTTTGGCCTGCTTCTCAATGGCTCTAGTGCTGGGATTTCCACTGTTTCTCTCAAGGGATGTTTTTGTGGTCTAGAGGCTGTAATGTGAATCAACTAGTTTCTAGCTCTTAGCAGAGCATTCCTTTTCATAGGGAATGGAAGCAGGGGTAATCCAAGCTGATTATAAATAAAGGTGTGTCACCCATACTATGCTGGGTAAAGGCCTGCAGGAACCTCCCCTTGAAGATAATAGGAAATTTAAAATGGTTATGAACTGTGTTAAATTTGATCCGCTAATAAAAACTAACTTTTTTCGCTTCCCAGGTGGTTTGCAAACACTCCATTATGCCGCCTAGGCAAGTCAGGAAGCATTACTGCTTCCATATCCTGGTATGGGCAATAGATAAGAGCTTAAGCCTTAGGCTGTGAAGTAAGTTAGTGTCAGGGTGTAGATCAAAGGATTGTTAATTCAGTATCCAGACAGGTTAGGGAGGAAGAATTGCTATTCTCTTCCCCTCTCCGTCCTGCTGCCTGCAATGCCAATGGAAACAGATTGCAGGGAGAATTGAACCAGCTTGCTGTGGGATGAGGGTGAGTTGGCTGAGGTTGTGGCACTACAAATGATTGCAAAAAGTTTGGGACCCTCTATCTTAGAAAAGCAGGGGACAGAGGGGATGCTGGAGGCCATTTTCCAGTACAGCAGCCTAGCTGCCTCTGTAGAAATGTCAAGCCATGGGAGGACACACCAAGCTTAGAGGGATGGGGTGCTAGTAAGGGCCTTTAACCTGTGGCTCTGCAATATGCTAGGTACGCTGGAGCACACTTGAAGTCTTACAGAGAGAAGCCAGGGGCTCCTGAGGTAATAGGAGCCAACAGGGAAACACCAGTGAAATACCTCAAAGGAATTAAGGTGTGTTCCTCTAAAAAGGTGGCAAAGGCAACAGCCCAGCTGAAGTGCCTTGCACCACTGCACACAGCATGATTAACAAACAGGAGGAGTTGGAAGCCACTGTGCTGCTAGAAAGCTACAGCCTAGTTGCCATTACTGAAACTTGCTAGCATGAATCCCATGACTGAAGCGCTGCTATCGATGACTACAAGCTGGTCACAAGGGACAGGCAAGGAAGGAGAGGCAGAGGGGTTGCCCTCTATGTCAAGAAATGGATAGATTGTGAAGAGCTGTCTCTGAAGAACAGCCATGAGCTGGTGGAAAGCTTATGGGTAAGAACTGGAGACCGAGGCAACAAAGGGGACCCTGTGGCTGGTGTCAACTACAGACTGCCTGATCAAGGGGAGCCTATTGACAAAGCATTCTTACTCCAGCTACAGAAAGCATCACGCTCACAGGCTCCTGTCCTGCTGGGGGACTTAAGCCACCCCAACATCTGCTGGAGAAATAGAATGGCGAGCTGTAGGCAATCCAGGAGACTCCTGGAGTGCATTGAGGATAACTCCTTAAACCAGATAATAAACAGCCCTACCAAAGGGGATGTGATACTGGACCTGCCGGTCACCAAGGCAAGTGAGCTGATTGGTGATGTCAAGATTGGAGGCAGCCTGGGCTGCAGTGATCATGCACTGGTGGAGTTCACAGGCCTGAGAGATATGGGTCAGGCGAAGAGTAAAGTCAGGACCCTGAATTTGAGGAAAGCAAACTTCCAACTCTTCAAGGAGTTAGTTAATAGGACCCCTGGGAAACTGCCCTCAGGGACAAGGGAGCAAAATAGAGCTGGCAGATCTTTAAGGGCGCTTTCCATAGAGCACAAGAGCTCTCCATCCCCAAGTGTAAGAAATCTATGTTAAATGTAGTAAGGTTGTAGAGAAATAACTCCTTTAAGTTTGAAAGCACCTTCCTGTGGCTTCTTGATTATCTGAGAGAGTTACTATGCATTTACACTGGGAGGTTTAAGTCTCGCTCTAGGAGGGCTGGCCATGGCAGATGAGTTCAGGGGAGCTGTTTTCCAGCAGAGCCTGCTGTAGTGCTTAGGACCTGTGTCTTGATTATGCTTCAGCAGGGATAGAGGCTGAAGAAAGTGGTGGCTTCCTAACGTGCTTTTTCTCCGCAGGGGCCCTGCTTTGGTTTGTGCTCTGTATCCTAGGGCTTGTAAGCCCTGCGAGCAGAGGATGGGCACATGCAATGAGTTCTCTACTGTCTGCCCACCTCTTTCCTCTTCCCATGTAGTTCCCATGAGTGGGCTAGAAGCAATGATCACTTTGAGGCAATAACACCAGCTAGGGCTTCACACTGCACAGAAGGGTCTTCTTCCGGAGCTTTCTCATGGAGTTACTTTTGGGCCTTTTAGCACCAGAATAAGCTGTCCTTGTGCTGTGTACACAGCCTTGACAGAAACAATAGCAGTATTTACAGGATGCAGCAGTGAATATAAACCTGTTCTGACAGCTTCCTACCATCAGGTGGTCTTCACACTCCCCACTGCCACAGTTTGCCTCTCCCCTGTTACGCAGTGCACGCTTTCGAGTTTAAGCAAATGCGTTCAGAAGGTGTATTCTGAAATCATGCGCTTTCTATTAAAAGGAGGGCTTGATGGTGAAGCATATTATCAAATATTGATTCCCAGAATAATCTTTGACATAGTTCATGAGGCTCTGCATCTCTCTCTTCTTTTTCAGCTTTCTGCTTTACTGAATACAGCAGAGGACCAGAGCCAGCAAGAAGAGAGGGTGTGGAAGAAAGCACTTGAAGAGGACTGAACATTTGCACTGGTGCTGTGAGCTGCTTTGGTGGTGAAAGGTCAGCGTTAAGACTGTTGACTCATGTTAGCTATTGGTTTGGGGTGGATAACGGCACTTGGTAGTTGTGTAAATAGGAGCTCTTCACCTGCAAGCTTTAGAGTTCCTGTCCTGAGAAGCTTTACTCAATGACTTCTGGCTGCTTTCTGGGCTGTAGAGATGTGCTGGCAAGTTGATAAGCAGCTGGAGGCTTTTTCTGAGGATGTTCAGTGGGGTAGGTAAAGCAGTGGTGCTTGTAATATTTTCATCTTACAGAGGGGAAACTTAGAGAGGTCATGCTTTCAGAGGGTGGAGTTTAGCCTTGCTGGAGAATGAGGTCTTCAGTCAGTTTGCTGAAGATAATAGGTTATTGGCCCACACCTGCATTGCACATACCAAGGGGAGGACGGCTCTGAAGATAATAGGTTATTGGCCCACACCTGCATTGCACATACCAAGGGGAGGACGGCGGCATTGTTTGCTAAGAGCTGCCTTAGGGTCAGGGTTATCTGGCCCAGCTCGGATAGACTACAGGGTAGCCGAACCTTGCCCTTCACACAAGCAAGGTGCCCACTGGGTGCATAAGGTGACTCTATTGACAGGGGGCTGATGATGTTGGACTTGCAGCCCTTTCAGAGCTGCACTTTCATAGCAGCATAGGTGCAGCAGAATTTCCTGCAGCAAGTCTTTCTTGTATGTGTTGGCAAAGATGTTAGAAGTTATCTAACTTCTGGCATTCAGGTTATCTATGAAACAGACGTCACTGATGCGTTGGATACCAATTTTCTTGCTATCATTCAAAAATCAATACTTAAAAATTACGGTGCTTTTAATGGCCTGGGAGCTATTTCATTTGCTTTGGCGTTGTTTCTTCCCTATCTGTCAGAGCTGCTTTGGGGCAGGTTGTGCAGTAAAAGCCTGCAGGCCTGGTTTTCTTTGCTGTTTAATTAAGTACAGTTACCGTGCAAGTTGAGGCAAATGTACCAAGCAATGTCTGTGATGACTAAATGAATGTCTAGCCAGGAGGAGAGTGTGTGTGTGTGCGTGCGTGTCACGTGCTTTCTGAGCTGGGATGTGGGTGCGTGCCTGTATGTGCCTTTGGGCTGGCAAATAAAAATACAGTGGTCTGATGTGGGATACTAGAGCAAGTCCTGCCATTGAGATTTTAGGTGGCTCAGCGCAACAAAACAGCTGTTGGTGCAGTGTTTGTGTTCCCAGGTGCTCAGCACCTGGAACTGGAGCCAAACTGCTCAACTTCTGGTGCATTCTTGTTGTCCAGTTTGTCTTAAGGGTTCAGTCTCAGTAGGATGAGAGCCCAAGAAAATCACACCATGGAATGGTTTCACTTTTGAAGTGACCCCCTGCCATGCCTGGCAGTCATGCACCTTGTGTTTTTTCACAGCTGGGAGGTTGTGGTTTGCCATCAGACAGGGCAGGATGAGCTCACTCTCTTTTTCTTCTGTCTTTTTTTGAGATGTTTGTATAGTTGGCTCATCCTTTCCTTCTTGCTCTTCATGTAGGTGCTTCGCTATTGCTCCATTCTCTTGTACTTCATTACTAGCATCTTGCAATCTTTGATGTATTTGAGCCAGCATGCCTCATGAATGGTTGCCAAAATTGCTTTACCAGACAGTTCTCTCATTTATAAGTATGGATTTTACTGACCCCAGAAGAGTTTGTTCTGGTTCACTGGCCAAAGTAGCCTATACTGGCAAAAACACTTTTGAGGCAGTGAAATTGTGTTGCTGTAGGGCTTTTGCCAATACACCAACTCACCTGGAGCTTGTCATGCCTCCCAGCTGGCATTCGTCTGTCAGCAGAGGTTCTCAGTGCAGATCTTTACAGCATTGGTGGGTTTAGAGAAATATGAGCGTCCTGCGCTGGGGAGGAAGAGCAGAGGTGAGGGACAGACTAAGGCACTTCCCCAAGGCCATGCAGAAAGTCTGTATTGGAGCAGAGCATTGGATTCAAGCTGTTCATCTCCCAGTTTCTTGAATTAATCTTCAAGCCATTACCCCTCCCTTTCATGTACAAGTTCTGTCGCACTGAGTTTGTCCTTGCTTTTTCCTCCCATCTTAGCGTATCTAGTTTTAGTTAGAGCATTATTTCTCCTTGTCACTTACATGGCAGTGTGTGTAGGCAGAGTAGGAACCTGTTGTTGATTTCTGGTGAATTACATAAAAATATATCTCTTCATTGTATGACTAAACTTCACAGCCTGTGTCCCATTGTTGCTTGCTTAAATTTAACTTGCTGATGAAGCTACTCTCTATTGTACTGGACTGAGTGAATTTCACTATGGAAATGCTTTTGGTTTTCTAACCACCTTTTCAGTTAGCGAAGCGCTTCCCATTATGAAGCTCACGTCTAATTAATATGTTTTTATGCATTTGTACATGTACCCCTGTGGCACAGCTCGCCATTTTCTGTCCACTGGAGAGCTCATTCGTAGTTATCGATGTGATTCAGAATAGACCTTTGCCTCTGTGTTTTAAAATAAAATATAACTGTGTGTGTTAATTAATGTTGCTTGTTCTTGCCTGGTTTCAAGAGTGATTCGTGTCACTTCTGAGGGTCTGTTAGAAAAACGATTGGAGCCAAGAGACCCTGGTCACACCAGTGAATTCAGGATGAGGCCCCCCATGTTCATCCCGGTGCTGTGGTGCAGATCAACACCTCTGTGCTTTTTGGAACCATGAGGCTCAGAGCCCAAAGTCACCCTTAGCCTGTGAGGCAGATGGTGGCTTATCTCTCCGCTGCTTGGGCTCTTTGGGAAAGGCATTTCACCGGCATCTCCTGCCTTCACGTGCTTTCCCTGAAGACGAGCATAGCTCCCTAAAGCCTGACCCAGTCTTTGCAGGCAACGGGAGGCGACAGGCCCTCCTGTGTGAGACAAGGAGCACAAACACATGACTTCCAAAAAGTCTGGAGTGGTCTGCCTTTCCCTGAATAGCCTGCTGGGTGAGGCAGCCAGTGCCATCAGCTCTGCTCCTGGCTAGGATGGATAGATCACATAGGAGACAGCCCTGATTGCTTTCTGATTCATGGCCTGTCATCCCTGCGTGAATCACTGTGCTTTATAAACCTGCAGCTGTTCCCTGCCAGCTTTTTGGAAATAGACGGATCCTCTCTTGCCAATGGTGAAGCCAAGCCGCCTGAAAGACCTGTATGCGATGCTCAGTGGAGCAAGACGTGCAGTCTTAAGGGGAATTTCAGACTGTCTGTCATCTGAGCGCAAGTGTGGTCTCAGCTTTGTGTCTGCCCAGTCTTCACACAGAGCAAGATGCAGCTCGGTCTGGGATTTATGAGCTCTCAGATCAGAAGGAGGGACAAATTAGTATCCCTTGCTAGGGCCCAGCACCAACTGTGTGCTGATACTTGGGAATACCTGTAGTGGCATTTTTTTTTGCCGGGGACGTACTTTGAGGGGAAGGGGCAAAGGTTCCTGAAATCCTCTGGAGCAAGAGGGGAGCTGGGCCAAGGTGCTGGCCCAAGGACAGTAAATGTTGTTACTGTCCCCTGGCTATCAGTAATATGAACCAGGGTCAGTCTCAGCAAACCTGCGGTGAATTTTCCTCTACATATGGTCTGATGTTAGCAGGGGTGGGCAAAAAGCCAAGCACAACCCTTAGATTCTGTTACTGGAGGGCATCTTTTGGGTCTGGGCTGAGGTACCTGTTTTGGGTTGTGCAGGTGTGTGTGGCTGTGGGAGCCTGTCTCACTGCTGCCATTCCTGTTCTGTGGCTAAATGAAGCCTCTGGGAGCTGTAAATCTGTCACCTTCCATGAACGTTGCATTCACGGGGCGTCTTCTCATTGAGAACTTACAAGTCTGTTCAGCGCATAGGGTGCCACCAGCATCCATTCCTCCCCGTTGCCCCAGGCCTTTTTGTGCTGCAACATGGTAATTAATCTGTGCATTGCTGGAGGTTCTGATCTCTTCTGAAGATAACTTTGAAGAGTTATTTTCCTTGATATGTGCCACTGTCTCAGAGCTGCTCCCTTTGCCAGTGAAACAGCTTTCTGCTGCCAACTGTTGTTGCCAGATGTTATTCTAGAGAAAAATGTTTTCTTGTGAAATGGTGATGGTGGACAGGCATGGGTGGGACTGCTGGCATGTTCTCAGCTTGCCTTCCCTGTTAAGCTTCATTTATTAGTTTCTAAAGCACAGGCCTGGCTGGGGTTTTTGAGTGGGCTGGCGTGAAGCAAAAGGAAGCAGTTCCCTGCAAATAAAATGCAGTTATGCTGCAGGGTGGGCAGCTGCTGTTGCCAGCCATGGTTCATCTGGCTCTAAAGCCAGATGTTAGCAATGTAGTAGCAAAGATAATACTGACCCAGCCTGATAGCCACTTGATGTGCAGCCTGGCTGTGCGTATCCAGCGCTCACTTTCTCTACTGTCAGGTGTTTTGCAGTGGGCTTGCCAACGCAGGTGAGTGTCTGTACTGCATGGCTGGGTCGCAGCTGCAGTGGGTCCCCCAAGGAAGCTCGCACGTCCTGTGAGAAGAGGTTTTGTAACTTAAGCGAGCATGAACCCCATGCCTGTGGAAAAGGGGAGAGGCTGTTTGCCCGTCTGCTTCCAGGGAAATTGCTGCTTTAGGAAGGCATTTTGCTCTGATATGAGTGCAAGATGTTTGCATCATTCCCTGCTGGCTGGTACAAGAGGAAAGGGGTAATTTTTTAATTGCATGCAGGAGAGGTGTGGATTTGGTTGTACTTCTGCAAACCACCTCACATGGATGATGCTGGCAGTGATGCTCTGGGCAGTGCCTTTGTCCTGTTTTGTTTGCCCGGTCAGGCAGTGGTGAGAATACTTTTTTTCAAGAGGTTCATACGTTCTGGCATCAACAGGAGCCAGTGAAGTAAAGTGGGGCTGCACTTGCTGCAGACCTACTTGTGAGAAATCTGCTCAAGAGTGTAGCAGATCTGTAACTCTGCACTGGGAGTGACCCACAATGAACTGCCATTCGTTAGTTTCTGCGGTGGTGTTTTGTGCTGTCAGATCATCTGAAGCCAATGGTTATGTTTCTTCCTCTTAGTAGCAGGGACAGTTGTCCTAGGAGACATCTGGCTGGTGAGAAGGGCTATGAGAAATAAGCAGAGTAAAGAAGAGAATTAATTACTCCAACATATTACTGAGGTTCAAAAAGGATAGGGCATTTGAGTGGATAATGAAATATGTTCCCAGTTACAGCTGCAAAGATTAAAAATACCCCAAACTTAGCGAGGGATCTATTTAAGGCAGTTGTAACTAATGCCAGTGAGGAAAGAATATTCTTTGGAGACAGATTATTCCATAAATGTCAAAGACAGAGGTTTCTGTCACTGCCTTCAGAAGCAGCAGTTACAGGCTGTAGTAAGGAGGCAGATACTGGGATTTTCTGGATAACAGGTCTGGGATTTCAGTTCAAATAGGAAGAAGTAAGCAAGAACTATATGGAAGCTTCCTCACTGTAACGTTGATCAAAATTCATGGTTTTGGCTTGACCATTTGCACAACGGTAGGTCTGATCCCTCCACTGCAAGTATTGATCTAAAGGAAAAGGAGTCTTCAGAAGTGACAGCAGGACGGGGAGAGAGAAGGAAGATAAAGGCAGTACAGGAAGGCCACATGCTGGTACCATCTGCCTCCCCTTCACACTATGCGAGGTCTTGTGCTGTGTAGGTCACCCAAATGGATACAAGAGCTCTTTAAGCAAGCACTGTTGAGCATCCCTGAAGTCACTTGAATGGTTTGCTTGCTGACTTACTTCAGCAAAAGGTCAGAAGTATGAGTTGTTGCTGGAGGAGAGTAGTGATGCTGGCCTTTTGGGAAAAGGGGTGTGATGACCGACTGACTCAAGCTTTTCTGATTGTTTTTTCAGGAACTTGCTGAGCCAGAAAAATGCGTGAGTATACAGAAAAGAAGGAAACATGTGGGACCATCTGTCTCAAGTACCTGCTCTTCATCTTCAACTTTTTTTTCTGGGTAAGAAGCTTCAGTGTACTTCAGAGGCATTGAGATGGCACTGCAGTTTTGGTGTCAGGAGCACAGAAATCTTGGGCTTGATGAAGTCTTTGGCAAAAAGCACTGACATCAGTAGGACACAGATTTAATCCTGTGGGGTGAAATCCCATCCCTTGGGCTTGCCCACCCAGGCTGCAGAAGTTATGGCATGACACTGTAGTCTCTGTCTGTTTCTAGGTCATGTTACTAAGTATGGAGAACAACAGGGAGCCTGAAAACATGCTGTCTCTGCCTTGTTTTTTCACCTGGATTGCTTTTTCAGGGAGCTTGAGGACTCCACAGTCCTGCCGTTCCTCCTCCTCAAAATGCAGAGGGAGTCCTGGCAGTGGAGTGGGATGGCTAGAGCAAGGATAACAAACACACACCGTATTGCATCTGGTTCCACAGTAGAGCTTCCTAGGGTCGTGCTTTCCACCAGAAAGTTACTGATACCAAAGGATTGTTTTTTCCTTTGCTGCCTGGGACAGAGCATTGGAGCATCCACGTCAGACCTTTAGGGAAAACTCTGTCTGAGCTACTGGAAGCTGCGTAAACCCTTCCATAAACACAAAGCTTGCAAAGAGAGAAGGGACTGTTAGGAGTCTGGTTGGCATTCTCCACGTTTGTTTGCTGCAAGTGTTGGGAGTTTCACCAGCCGGGCTGTTTAGCTCCTTGACTGCTTTCTCCCCAGGTGTATAGTCTATGAAGGAGATATTGAGCGTGGTTGTCATTTTTTGATAGTCTTGCTCCCTGACAAACAGTGTAAAGCTTGCTGATGTAAAGGTATTTTTTTTTTTGCCTTCTCCTGCTGGGTAGCACCCCAATAGATTTGACATTTTTTCATATTTGCACAGGTAACAGTGTGGCTACATTTGTGAAGGCTCTGGTCCAAGTATGAACTGCTGTGCACAGGTGGATGCTCCAGATAGCTTGCATCTTAGACTTCCTGGGGTGCAAAACTGGCTACCTTGAAGCCCAGCCCCTCACAGTGCACTGGGGCCTGCTCCTGGTCCCAATGAGACCCCTGGGATTCCGTCCTTTAGCGTAGATCACCTTTGTGTCAGCTTATGGAGCTGAGGCATATCCTGGTATCCCAGTCTAGTTGCTCTGGGAGGTGAGGAAGTTTGTGCATCGGAGGCCTCTTATTTGCTTGCTTCTCTCTCTACCCAGCTGGCTGGCGGAGCTGTGATGGCAGTGGGTACCTGGACCCTAGCTGAGAAGAGTGACTACATCAGCCTGCTCTCCTCCAGCACGTATTCGGCAACTGCTTATATTCTGGTAGTGGCTGGGGTGGTTGTCATGGTTACTGGCATCCTTGGTTGCTGTGCCACCTTCAAAGAGCGTCGGAATTTGCTAAGAGTGGTAAGTTTTGCTTGTTTTTTTCATTTGGGGGAGGATTCACCCCATTTTATCTTGAACCATACTGGGAAGGAGGGAAACACCTTGGTTGTGTTCTGCCCCAACATGATTTGTTAGTCTTAGAGCAAATACCACTAAGGCCTCCAGTTCCTCACAGAAGTGCTGTCCTTGTCCTAGGGAGCAGTTTCTACTGCAGAGCATTTCCTTTCATCCACCCAAAGAATATGACCACTGCATGGTTCGAAAGTACAAAGTATAGTCATAATACCAATACTTTGTGTAAGAATGTCTATTTGAAACTATTCAAAACAAAATCTTCTGGCTTTTGTCTCTGCCGCTTTCTCTGCTCGTCCCATATTCTGTTTTGGAAAGTGGGGAGAGGAAGATAAGAGAGACCTGTAACAAAACTGGCTTTTAATGACATTAGGTTTAAGCCAAATTGACATGTTTTTTCACTTGGTTGTCGAAAATCAGAACACTTCCAATTAATGTTTTCTCTAGTTGCAAAAAAAAAATTATTTTACTTTTGATTCCATAAAAAAATGCCATGGTCTTGATAATCTGCTGCTGCTTTTACACCTTTCCTTGTATTACTTCCTGAGCTCCCTGCTCACCCATCTACACTGAAGTTTTTGACCAGCTCTAAGGTTTCTATTCTGCTTCTTCCCTCTCAGATCTCACATTAAGTCTGGAGTGTGACAGCAGTCCTTTTTAGTACCTGGGCTACACTGGTGAGTGTAGTGAGTGAAATAACAATCAGTGGCTCTTTGGTTTCACAGTTACAGAAAAGGATGCTTGAACCACCAGCTCCTTTCTTTGCAAATCCTCCTTCACCTGACTGTCCAATTTCCCCTCTTTCATTTGGATAGAGGAGCAGAAATAGGAGTCGTGAGCAAGCCTCATGCTTGTACCACTGCTTTGAAGGCCTGGCAATCCCTGTGAGAGGCAGAGTGTGGCCAGGAAGGGAGAATAAAACAGAGGAGGACACAGCGCATGCATTGCTGGTGCTCGTTCATTAGGCTTCTGGTCTGTAGCAGTCCGTTTTGGTCTTGCTTCACTTACTTTCCATGCCAAAGAGATCTCCCTTTGTCTTTTTGCCTCAGCCAGAAGCTACAGATAAAAATCCGGTGGGGTTTTCTTTGTTATTCTGCCACAGAAAACTAATAATTGTCTCTTGGGAACAAAAGGTCACTCTATGTCCTTACACCACGCGTCCTTTCAGAGTGGCTGGTCGCGACAGGCCTATTGTCTCTTCTTTCTTGTACTCTGCTTTGGTTGCCGGTGAGTAATCTGCACAAGAGACAGGGCTGTGCTTGCCAGGGCTGGGTGAGCCTGGCTGGGGGCCTTTGCCAGCTCTGAGCTCAGACAGTAATCCTGACAGCTTCACAGTCAGTGCCCCGGGGTCTGTGCCAGCCTCTCCCAATTTCTCTGTACCAGAGACCCATGCAAATATGGGAGGGAGTGCTGTAAGTGGCACTCTCCACTCTCCCAGTGCCCCCTTGGTGCTTTTAAAAATCAATTATTGACAGCTTTGGGTGCTCTTTGTAAAATGCATATCTGATTTTTAGTTTTATTTCTGTAGAAGACTCAGGAACCTGTGAATTTTTTTGCTGCCTTTCTACCTAACCGTGAGTTTTATGGGCCCACTTCAAGGCTTTTCATAGAATTTCATTGCTCATGAGTCACATCTGTGCTACCTTTTTTATGTCATTGTTTATTTGACTTCCTTGTGACCCTTCTTAGCCAGGTGATGTGCTACGGCTTGGGCAGCAGATGTGGAGTTTCTCTGGTTCCGTGAGCAGGCATGGTAGTGCATCTGCAGCCTGGCTGGCCATGATGCCGCAGTCCAGCTCTTTACAAGCGCACAAACCACTACTATATTATACTTCAGTTGAGATGCACACTTTCATACACAAAAGTATGCAAGCAGGAGTCTCAGGAAGGGACCCATCAAATAGAAGATCTTGCATGTAAAGAAAGAAGGTGGCTTTCTTGAGGCTTCGCCCCTCACACTGCCACGTCTAGTTAGCTATTTTGGATAAGGAGAAGGGAACGCGTTGGTTATGGTTTCTGTTCCTGCTGTATTTCAGCCTGGAGCCCTCCCACTGAAGTGAGATTGCTGATTTAGGAGTACAGTTGCTATATATCTCTTCTTCCTGTAGTGGAAAGATCTCTCCAGAGAGTGATTTGGATTGTAAGTGGGTTGAACCATTCTTTGGGTTATTCAGAGAAAGTACACTAAAGCTTGGGGCTTCACTCAAATGCTTGAAGCTGGATGGAGGAAATCTGGATCCTGTAGATCTTGAGGAGACACCAGGCAGCCCTGACTCTGGCTTGGAGCCAGAGTAACAGTAAATTTTTTACCCAGAGCTCACCCAGGTCCAGGCATGTGTCTATTATAGGCCTTTGGGTGATCCCTTGTTTCTGATTTGTTCCGCAGCCTGTTGGGAAGCCAGTAGGGCATGTCCCTGCAGCTTCATGCTGGAGCTGACCTACTCCTCCCAGAGCAGACCTATGTAAGAAAGCCCTGCAATTCCTGATAAAGAGCAAGGAGAGCAGCCCTGTGCCCTGTGTGTGTCCACAGTGAAAGCTGCTGCTCCCCTATTTCAACATGATACTTGGAAGTGGCCCTGAGGGAATGATGAGACTGAGATAAGGGTAATGATGCAGTGTATCAGCAGAGACAGCTTGGATGCCTGGGTGGCAGATGCACTAACCTCCCTTACAAGATTTTACAAAGGCCTCACGACTCAGATTTTTTTAAGGTCTGCTGGCTACATGGTTGTTTCTATCCACCATAAACCAGCACAACGAGCCGAGATGTGGTGACACAACTCAGCTTTACCTGAATGCCTCTGACATGATGACACAGAGCAGGGAAAATAAATAAAAGAAACTTTCCAGTTCATGGGTTGTTCTCAGCATCCTCCCACCCTTCTGCCCCCTCCTTGACAGAGAGGTGATGTCAGAGCAGTTAGGGCATAACTAGGTCCCAACAAAAGAAAGCCAGCCTTTGTCTCAAGGCATGCCAGTCCTTTCTTGCCCCCTTTCAACCTCCTGGGAGTGTTGGGACCAGCCTTTAGCTATCCCACACTCCGCTGGGTGACTCATTCTCCTGGTATGAATGGGTACCTTGTACAAGCTTCTGCAGAGATGGTCAGTGTTTGGCTGCTGGGGGGGGGGAGAGTGTGGGGCTGGGGAGTGAAAGCCTGAGATTGTGTGCTCAGATTAAAGCCCAGTCTGCAGATAAAACCCAGCTGTCTGTCCTTTGCAGCTGCTGAATCCCAACAGGGGCGAAAGAGGAAGCCTGAGTGTTTGTGTCTGTGTCTTTTTACTCCTGCAAAAGGACTCGCACGTACCTGGTGAAGGAGGGTGCACTGTGGGAGTGTAACCCTCATGCAAGAAAGGCATCCGTGCTGTGTAGGTCAGCCTGCTGTGTCCAGGTTTTTGCTGTTCTTCTTTGTGCCAGGGAGAGATGGTTTCATGTCCAGTTACAGTTGTAGGGAGCCATTTGCTTAGTCCTTTGGGGAAAGCTGTTTTTTAAGCTCAGGGGTAAAGCAGGAAATGGTGATATTTTGTTTATTCTGTCCTGGGGAGGTCAGCTTTTACAGGGACTTAACATGAGGTCCTTATTATGGCTGGAACTGGTGTCTCTTCGGCTTTATCTACGGAAAGATGAATTTAGTAATAGTCATAGAACAGCCTGGATCTGTAAAGAAACTGTTAATTGCTGACTAGGAGCAAGGCAGGGGCTATGTGTCAGGACAGGGGGTCTCCCTGAAAAGCTCTCTTTGACCCTAAGGAGGGAGAGGCCACATCAGTCTCTGTCTTCAGGCCTGCCCAGTCCTTTTAATCTAGTACACATGTTCCTCCTCATAGATTTGTGTATAGCAACTGTTTGTGTATAGGAATAGCGCTCCCAAACAGTTTTCCGTACTGTCCGTTTGATTCTCCTTGTGATAAGCAGGGCACATCCCTTTCCATTTCACTGCCATTAAGACCTTTTAAGAAATAGCCATGTTCTCCTCTTAGTCTTCAGTAAGAAGAGTGTTCTCCTCTTAGTCTTCAGTAAGAAGTCTTCTCCTCTTACTCTTCTTAGTCTTCTCCCTCTAGTTTTGAGATTCTGAGCTTTTCCCTCTAGATCCTAGTTCAGCAGAATGTATAGTCGCAGTCCTGACTGAATCAGGGCTAGAGTCCATCTGCTTCAATAGTGCCCTTCAGCCTGTGGTGCAGCCCCGCAGAAGTCAACAGGAACATAAATCTATGGTTTATGCTTAGGTGGTCTGCCTTGGTGAAACGGGCCATTTGTTGCTTTATTGAATCATCGTTACAACATACATTGCTTCTTAGTAACTTGGTGACATGCCCTAAACAATATCAAAACAAGCAAAATTTCAATTTTTTTTTGTATTGATGTCAGAATCAGATGTTTCCTATGATATTGAATGTAGTCATCAGGTTATCCAGCAATCACTTTCTTTTGTGCAGTGATCTTATCTCTGTTGCCTGCACTTTTCCATTCTCTATATCCCTCTGGCTGTGTGTTAAACTCACACTTGCTGCTACTTGTATTTAGTTATCCTGTGGTATGGTTTTGGTTTTTTTAATGATGTGTGGGATTCTTCCTTTCCTACCCTATTGAGGTATTAATCCCAGCCCCTGACTTTCAACAGGGCTGCAGAAAAGCATGGATGAAGACAGGGTCCTGCATTTTACCAGCTAATGAAAAGCTATCTCCCAGCATCTCCTTGCATTCAGTTCTAATATCCTGCTATTCCCATTATTTTACAGTACTTCATACTGTTGCTGTGCATCTTTCTCCTGGAGATCATTGCTGGAATCCTGGCCTATATCTACTACCAGCAGGTGAGTGGGCATTAGTCCTTAGGCACTCAAACCAGAGAGAGAAAACAACCATTTATCATCCCATTTCTCCATCCAGAATTGGGCTCGGAAGCTTGGGACCTAGGACCTGGTTGTGGTTCACATTTCCACATGTCCATACTCGCTCCCCATCCCATACAGAAGACCCTGGATTATTTACTGTTCTTGACAAAGTGGTGGTGGGTACTCTAGGGAGGCTGCTCAGCCTTGCTGCTCAGCTCCTTCCTGTGGTTCACCTTTGTGTGCTGTTTTTCTGTGGAGCCTTGTAGAAGACAATTTTTGAGGCTGTGTAGATCTAGGAACTCTCCTAGCACCCTTCAAGGCGTAGTGCAAGCAACTGAAATCACATTAGTGCCACTTAGTATTTTCAGGACATGGGAACAGTTCCTGCTGCATCCAGCAAGCTAGCTGGCATGCTTTTGAACTGGTCCAGCTGGGAGGTCCTTTCAGGTCAAGAAGTTTTTGAGAGCTTTACTTAACAAGCCCAGCTGAGGGGCTGTAGAACAGCACAGGCTCCCAACAGCTGCAGTTCTAGCTTGGCACTTTTTGCAGTTGCAGAGGGCAGAGGCTTAAGTCATAGCTTTGTTTTCAAAGGGAGTTTAGCCACTAAGGCACAAACAGCCTGTGAAGTTGCTCTCATGTCTGGAAATTGATTGTAAACAGCAAATGAGGATTGTTGTCAAGTGGCTGTCTGAAAAGCAGATGGACATCTAATCTTGGCTTCACTGCCAGGATTCCTTGTCATTCCTTTTTCTCTTGGGCTTTCTGTGGTTTGTCTCACTAAGATGGGTACTGGTGGTGTGTGAGGAGCCAAGGAACTGTGCTGGCTCCTACCAGGAGGGATCAGTGGCATGAGTGTGCACATTTAACAGGGAAAGATCAATCCTGGCAGGCATGGCAAGAAGCCGAGGTCCATCCATCCATCCATGCAAAGGCACGAGGTTTAGATACAACAGTGGTTGAAGAGGAGCTAATCCTTAGGTTGAAATAAGGGGTGACATATTCGGAGCTGTACCCTTGAATGCTTTAGATCAGTTGCGGGCATCTCTGATAAATAGCTGCACTTCCCCTTGCACTCTGGCTGGTAACTTCCCCTTCTTTCCCGGTTGCAGGCTGCTTGCTCTGTTTGCCACTGTTTTTATTTCAGCCCTTGCTTTGGTGTCTAAAGGCTTGCATGTGTGTGTCTAATCTGTTTCTTTTGTTATCTCTATTCCATGCTGCAGTACTTCCCTCTGAGCCTGCAGGTAACTGCTTTTCTGCCAAGTAATAATTCTGCTAATGGACTCTCCTCTTTATTTGGCTCGGATGCCTTCCGGCTGCTGAATGTTTTCCTTTCTTTTTATTACACTAAGTCCTTTGCACCCCTGTAGAGCTTCCCAGCCCAGGATCTCAAAGCATTTTGCAAATATTAATGAATGAAGCCTCTTACCATCTCTGTGAGGTAGGTGTTGTCCCTATTTGACACATGGGGTTGGAAAAAACAATGTTTCAAAGCGAGAATAAACTGCAGGCTGCATTTTGCATGGTTCAGCATAACCAGATATTTGACCTCTCATTTACTGCTTACTGTGTAGAATAAAAGGTGTGTAGAGAGGATACCCACCTGTTTCATTCATTGACTCCATCTAAATGCATGTTGATGTTGTTTATTGGTATAGGAAACTTAGAAATTCACAGGTGTCGGCCTAAAGCAGTGTTGCTGTATGAACCAGGATGACAAAAAAAAAAAGATGCAGCTCCTTGGCACTTTTTGGCTGCGACCTGGATATGTGAGAAGAATTCGGATTAAAAGAGGCTCCACAGGAATAAATGTTTGAATCCAATCACCTGAACGTGCCGGTGGTTTATGATGATGCTTTCAGAAATTCCAAAATCAGACTTCAGCTCTCTTTCACTGTTACCAAGAAAGGCCTTGCAGTACTTTCGCAATCTCACACTTAAATCCCCTCCTGTGGCATCCTTTCTGATGCCGATACAAGAGCTTTTCAGAGTACATGGCTCCAGTTCAGCATTCCCAGGACTCCGATTTCTTCCTGCTCCTGGACAGAGTGATTTGGTTTTTAGTATTTTTTCACAGGCTTCAGAGCGAGAAAACTGCGTGGTCTCATAGGCATATTCATATTTCAGCAGGCACGGTTTTGTATTCTCTTTTGATGCGGACATGTCTGGGCACCCTTACATATTCAAGATGAGGACCCATATGGTGATGTGTAGCGCAAGCTGAAATTTGGTCCAGAAGCACCTCCTTCCAGTTATTAAATGGAGGCATGATTTGTAATCAATTGGAAATAAGCCTGTCCAGTCGAACCTTGGAGGATGATCTTGAAGGAAGCTGTAGCTTACACTAAGCTCTCTGCTTTTCTCTTGGTGGAAGGGAAATTAAATCTATGCAGGGCTCTGGGTTGCTCTGAGGGGTGAGTTTGCCTTGTGATTTTATCCTGCTTGTCTCTTCCATTCAGCTGAGCATGGAACTGAAGCAAAATTTGAAGAACACCATGACCCAGAAGTACCGGAAGGAGGGAGAAGAGAGTGTTACCAGTGCGGTAGACAAACTGCAGCAGGAGGTAGGTATCTATAAAGGCAGGGAGACTTAATGCAATTGCAGGGCTTAAAGTCAAACACATAAAAGGCATTGTGGGCTCTTGACATCCAACATACAGATGTTTCTTCTGTATGGTGCGTGTATGTTCTGCTGCTTCTGATTCAAGACAAGGTTGGGTGGGGTGCAGGGCCTGGGCCATGCAATTCTGCCAATTGGGGATCTGTGGGATCTGTGAATTGTGTGCCCAGTAGCACTGGGGAAACAACATCCGAATTGCTCCCAGAGTGAACTGGAGCTGCCGAGTCACTCTGACAGCTGTTTCTACTTCCCACTTCAAAGCTTTGGAGAAATTGCTGACATTTTTCATTAAGCTGCTCAGTACCCTAGAGAGCAAGATAAAATGAAAGAAGAGGCTTCCTGCCGCTGTTGCTTGCTGTGCTTGGCTCGGGGGTGGTTCAGGTTAGGGCTGCCACAGTTCTGACAGGCTTTCCTACAGAAAGGACCCTTGTGCACAGGCACTTTCAAAGCATGGGGCCTATTATGTGCATACTGCCATCGCAGGTGAATTTGCAATAGTAACTGGTGATTAAACTTACCCTGTTATTGCCGTTAACACTCTCCAGTCCAGTAGTTAAGAGCTGAGGCAGCTGCAGGTAAGCTCTGGTTACAGTTCATGCCAGCAGTAACCAAAAGTCACAGCTGCTGAAAGATGGATATTTAATGGCCATTTTGGGGACTCTTAATACAAAAGTCACTAGTAATTATAGTAGCCTTAAATTTAAAAAACAAAACAAAGCAAAAAAACCAAACCAAAACAAAAAAACAGATAGCTGGAATCTCTCTGCAAAGGAGGGTGAAGCTGAGGGCTTGGTGTGGGAGGCTGGAGGGAAAAGGAGGTGCAGTGCTTGCAGGCTCAGCCTTTGCTCTGTGTACATACAGTTCAAGTGCTGTGGGAGCAACAACTACACAGACTGGGCTGACAGCCTGTGGATCAAATCTCCGGAGTCCAATGGACGGAAAGTCCCAGACAGTTGCTGTAAGACAATAACCGACCTGTGTGGCCGAAGAGACCATCCTTCCAACATCTACAAGGAGGTAAAGGCAAAAGGGCTTCAGAGCCAACTGTCACAAAGTATGTAAAGGAGGTGGGCAGGGAGTGAGGGTGTTGACTTGATGCTGCAAACTGTTGGTAGGCTTCAAAGCCAGTAGGGTTCCATAGAAAGCAGAATTCATGTATCTAGGTTAGCATTCAGCAATCTAGGCTATTATTTTATATGTAGATATAGAAAAAAATAATAAATTATAGTACGAAGTATGCTAGTGAGAGGGGGAAGTGGGAGAGGTTGTTGGTTCTGGCAAGAGACTTGGATGTGAGCCCTGCATTTGACACAGCTTCCTGTCATTGGAATTACTCAGTGAGGTGCAAATGGTCCTTGACTGAGATAGTGGGATTTGACCTGCAGAGTGAAGAAACAGTGTATGGGGAAGAAAGAGGACCCTGTGGCAGACAAATTAGGCCAGTTCCTGTGGGCTGCAGTTTGGGCTGAAGAGAAGGCTGGACACAGGGGAGGTTGTCTCTTTTCTAGAAGCAACAAACTGAATCCCAGACTAGCTGAATAAGTAAACAGGTAGCTCTCAGACCATTTACTCATCCAGTTGCATAATGCTGGTAAAAGTTCTTGCATTTATTTGGGCACCCTCCAGTCCTGTCACCTGGCTTTAACTTGCTCATTGTGACATTCTTCTATGGGGTAGCATAATCCTGTTTCTCATCAGAGGAACCAGCACCTTTGCTGGCTGCATTGAGCCTCAGGAGCAGCAGCTGGAGCATTTTTCTTGTTTCTATTCCCCTGACAGTTAAGGAGGGCTGTGGATGAAGAGTTGTCCCCTTCAGAGCAGGTATTTCTTCTCACAGTCTGTGCAGGACTCAGAAGAGGAGCGTGAATAACATCTGCCATTAAGACAAGCAACTCAGCTAAAAGGAAACCAACCATCCATCTTTGGGGAATGAACAAGGAATCTTTCTGATTTACCAAAGCCCCTCTTATGTTCAGCTGCTTGACTGGGTTTTGCTCTTTGGGAAGAAGACTTTCCCATTAGTTTTGTGCCTTGCAGGAAAGATCCAACAAGGAAGTGCAGAAGAGAGTGCAAGGGCTGAAGAAGTGTTTCCAAGAGGGGAAACCCACAGCTGTTTTGAGGGTTAGGGCTGGCAATTCCCATCCTCTCTCTGTGCTGTGTGAAACTGGAGGTGGCTGCCCAGCTGCATTATTAAGAGAGGCCCTGTAGGCTGCCAAATGTGTTGAGCTAGCTCTACAGGAGAAAAAGCTGTAAGGGGAGGTTTGGATCTACAGTCAGGTGCTGCATATTGTGTTATGAGGTCTCAGTCAGAGTTCAGAAAGATTTTAGTGGTTTTGGGAAGAAAAACGTAGAAAAGGGTCGGATCAGGGAACAGGAGTTCATATCAGGGCAGCTGGGGCTGACTCAAAAACGTAATGCTGGCATGGGAGAAGCGAGGCCTTTGCCATCCCTCCCTGGAGGGCTGCATGCTCACTCCTTCCCTCTCCCTGTGTGTGTGCGTAGGTGTCTGTGTTCGCTGTGAACTCCTGGGGCAGGAGGGCGCTGCTGTAGCCTACACAATGTATCCCCACAATGTTACCATGGAAAACCTGCCTCAACAGATTAAACAGTTTAATTATATACAGGGAAGTCTTCCAAAAAAAACCCAACCCAAAACAAAAATACCCAACCCAACCCCAGAGAACGTTCTTACTGCTTTATTTTTGCCTTATGACAACAAAAACTTGTGTTTGAAACAGGGAGGGAAAGGTCACACTGCCAGGCAAGGATGCAGTTGGAAGGCAGAGGCAGAGCTTGGCTTTCCAGGTCCATGCTGAAACTCACTGCTGTCATAAATAGCAGTGGGAGGAATTTACTCTTAAAAGGCTCCTGTCATGTTACAGGTCTTGAATCCTGAATCCACTCAGCGTTTCCCTGGCTTTTTGACCTGATGGGAGTAAACACCCTTTCCAGGTGTGTGCTAGGCAGTGAGAGAGGGAACCTTTCTCCACATATCTTTGAGAAAAATGACCCTCTCCCTCTCTGTGATGTGGCCAGTTCTTCTGCATTTCTCTGGCCCAGCTAGTGACTGACTGCCTTGGGTTTGTTCAGCAGTTCCCGAGCCAGTAGGTCCAGAGCAATACAAAACATGATGCAGTTTACATCATTGGTGTAGCTTTTCCAGTTGTGTCGGGGGAAGAGGTTGCTCACAGGCACTGCTTTTTGTAGTGTTGCTTTCAAGGGTTGCAGCCATTGGATTAAAGTGAAAAAGACGTTAAAATGAAGCTGATTTTCCATGTCCCTCCTCTCACCCTGCAGAGCGGTTGCATTACCAAGCTGGAAAACTTCATTCAAGAGCATCTGAAAATTATCGGGGCAGTGGGGATCAGTATTGCTTGCGTGCAGGTAAAAGGGATGAGTGGAGTTTTGGGGGTGCTGGACAGAAGTTAAAGCAACCCTAGAGCTGAGGGATGCTAAAAATTGGATATTTTAGGCTTTTCCCTGCCTGGCAAGGAGAAGCTGCCAGGTACTTTGGGAACCTGAGGATTCACTAGCTCCCAAAAAAAACCCTATTCTGCCGGTCTGTAAAATTTGCTTCTGGTGAAGGATTGCAACCATCTGGGCAAGGGGGGAGCGACTTCTGCTCCAGGGCTTTGGGAAAGGCGGTGGTGGCCATGGCAGGCGTTTGGCAGCCTGAGAGAGACCTCTTGTGGGGATGTGCTGTGGTTGCCCGTGCAGCTGAAGAGCAGCCCATCTGGAGGAGTTTCCTGCCCCGGTTCATTAGGATTATTTTAAGTCATCCATAATTTTCTCCCTCAGTTGTGTCATATTGACACTGTGGGTCTGCAGATGATTTGAGAGAGGGTGATGAATAAAGGGGTAGAATATGGATGTCCCGCACTCCCATTTTAGAGGGGAGGGCACAGGATTTCTTTTCTTCCAGATGCAGACGTCTCTGGGAGTTCCTCATCTTCCCCTTTAGCCTGGCAAGTAGTCAAATTACACCCCAGAGAAGCTGCTGCTGATTAATTACGAGGATTTGCACAGATTATGTTCTCTCCTGCTGCTTATTGCAAGCTGGAGTGCAGTATCCCCGGGCGGGAGCTGGCTGCCACTCCAGTCTGGGTCCAGGCTGTTAGTTTGCAAGCTGCTGCCTCCACTACATCCATTCTTTTTTTTTTTTTTTCATGCATTTCTCTCTTCCCTTTACACCCTGTAGATCTTTGGGATGATTTTCACCTGCTGCTTGTACAAGAGTTTAAAGCCAGAACCATATTAATAGCTGCGGGAACTCTGTTGCTCCCCCTCTGCCACTTCCCTTAGCCCCTGCCAACCTGACCACTCTCCACCACCGCCACAGAAGTGTCTGTAACCTGAGGACTTGGCTCTGTAATTAAACGCCTCTCAAACCATGCACCGGCTTACCTGCCCCCTTGGGGGGAAGTCACCCTCCTTGTTGTGTACAAGGCAGCCAGGAGTTCAGCGGGTCCTCTTCATTGTCAAGAAACAAAAGAGCTGTGGATCTTCTGCTAGAAGCTTTAGCGAAACAGTCCCTTGATATAACTACGAAGCAAGATTTATCCAGGACCATTTCTCTTGAGGCTTTTCCTGAGCCAACATGAAGGTATCGGGATGCTATACAGGAACCATGGTTTGCTCTCTGAGAAGTGCCTCAGCAGCACCAGGCATTGACTGTGAGGACAGATGATGTTTCTGCGCTGAGTTGGAGCCAGAGCTGAGTCTCTCATACATGGAAGATTTCTCTTCCTCCTCCCGAGCGTGCACCGATGTCCTACCACAGCCGTTCTCTGCCTGAGAGGATGCCTGCCTGTTTGCTTGGGGCAGGAGCTTCTCTCCCTGCTGATCAGGAGCACAACTTGATGCAGTTGAAATCTTGTCGTGACTCTGATGTTGCCAAGATGTGGGTGCCTTAGGATTTCTCAGCAATCCTTCCTCCTCTTCCTTGAAGCTTCCCCCAGTACTGTGCATCAGGAGCCACAAGAGGCCTTTTGCCTCCTAGCAATTCTGGAGCAAAGACAACGGACTGCTTTCCAGTTCCTTTGGGTCTAGTCTGTTCTACTGAGTGAGAAAATTTTGTTTCCTCCTGCCTATCCCTTGCTGAGGTTTGGTGAAAAACTGGTCTGTTACTGGAGCTGGCATATCTTGCTACCCTTTGGCCTGTTTGGTTAGTGGAAATACCTTCTCACATCTCTTAGGTGTTGAGAGATGCCCTCGGCTTGATTTTTTCGGATTAAAACCTCCAGGTTTGTCTCTCTTGGGCAGGAAATGAATATATACAGATATTCTATCAGCCTCCAAACAGCTCATTAATCAGCTGAGGTTTTTCTGGCTGTAATGAGATCTGGAATCCCACTTTACTGGCTGCTGCCTCAAACCAGGACAGAAGGACTGGGAGAGCCAGCTTCAACCAGTCGCCCCAGTGTACTTGATAAGTCGGTAGTGCTGGGTTAACTGTCTGTCTGCTGCAGAGGAATAGGTTTAATTATATATTCTTTCTGCACTGGGATCCTGGATACATACAGGACATAGACATCACTGCTGCCATGGACTTGGTGCCATCGTGATGCCAGCAGGGTCTTAGCCTGAATTGATAGGATCTTGTGTGCCTCCTGTCTTGTTCTCACCTTCCTGGTATGCCTGTTACACCCGTGAAGCAGAAAGGGCTGCGGGGTTTTGGTGTTTCTAAGCAGTGAAGACAAGCCCTTTTATAAACAAATGAATTTATTCCCTTTCCTGGCATTTTAGCGGTGCCGGCTGAGCCCTGTCTCTTGGCAGCAGACAGTTAACATGAGCAAAATCACCCAGAACCCTAAACGGTCTTGCAGCATCGTGGGGTTTTTAGTTCACAAAGCAGAAATCTTGTACTGGCGCTAAAGGGCGACAAGTTAAAATTCAGAGCAGGTCAATCTGAAACTCCCCCATCAACATCAGCCCCATGAAATAGTCCTTAACTAATGCAGAAAGAGAGGTGGAGGACCTGAGCTGTATCCTTGGTTCCACAGCAGTAGGAAAGAGGGGAAAGAAATCTAAATTATTGTGTAATGATCTAAAGGAGAAATCTCTAAATTATTTCTTGTTTTATAATCAAGTTCCTGACAAGTATTGACTACTAACTAAGAGGAAAATATTGAGCATGTTGCTTGAAGCAATATTTCTAGTTTTTTAAGTGTATCTTTATAGCTGCCTTCACCCATTCCCTTCAAATACAAGTACAGGGTTGGGAGAGGCCAGGAAGAATGAGATATGAACAGTAAGTTGGCTTGTGTCCATTGAGTTGTTTTATACTTTTTCTCTGTGTAATAATATTCATTGCTTTTTTTTTTAACCTAGTTTAAGTTGCTGGCCAATAGAAAAATAAAGCTTAAGATTCTGTACTGATTCTGTGTAGCAAAACTGAAGGAAGTACCCCGCCATGAGCCAGAGGGGTTACATGGATTCCTCAGATCCTTGAGGAACTGGCTCCTGAGCAGCAGAAGCAGCTGGTCTGAGGGACCAGGTTGAGAAGGAAGCTGGGGAAGAATCTGCTTTGCTTTGCTGATCTTGCTCGCCTGGTTGTGATCTGCTGCCGTGGGGTGCTGTGGACCGTCTTGCATGTGGTGCCCTGAGAGCTGAAGTTGCAGGACATCAGGGTACCAGGAACTGCACATCAGCTGCGGTCCGTGCATGGAGGTGCACACCCAGCACTGCTCCAGGGTGTGTGGTCCATCTAATTGTGTTCGTTAGGGTACTTAGTGACCTCTCAGCCTTGTCACACAGGCTGCACTTTATCGTCATGTGCAGAGCACCGAGGTGGACAGAACAGGTGCTTTGCCATCGGGTAACTGACGTTCACCTTGCTGGCCCAGCTGCTGCGCAGTCAGCTCTGCTTAAGACCACCAGTTGAGGGTACAAATTGGCCTGGGGCTCTGCTGTGCTCTCCTACACCCTGTTTCCGCTTACCCCAAAGACAGTGGAAATCTTTCCCCTTTCCATCTTGACTGTAAGGACACGGGTGGGCTACTGCAGCAGGGCTGCCCCTTCCTACCACTGTGGGACAACAGGGGCTCTGTGGGTGCTACATGCTGGTGTGTGCTGCATATTTGCTCTAGGTGCTGTGGAGTAGCTCGTAGCCACCTTACATCACAGACATGTCAAAAAGCGGGAGCAGTTGTGTGCCCTTTTTTATTACCCTTTGGGATTCAATGCTGAAAATTGCACAATACAAGTTTCAAATGTGCCTATATCTGGCCAGGTGGGAACACCTGCCTGCAGCTAACAGGCACGGCCACTCGGTGGCTCTCGGGGCTCAGTGCAGTGCGCTGTGAATTCAGCTCCTCTAATTCAAGTGAGTCTAATTCAAGCTGTTTGGCTTTGTGGGCAGCAGGGCCATGGTGTCACCAAACCCCAGGGAAGTGCCGCACAGGTCACACTGGTGTTCCCTCGCCTGGAAGGGGAAGGTGGCTCCTTCCAGCCCTGCCAATGTGTCTGATTTTCATGCTGCAGCAAGGCACTGGTCATGCAAGACAGAGGCTGGGGGCTTGACCTGGCCTGCACTCAGCTCAGAGCAGGGACTTCGGCTAAAACAAACCCACAAATGTGTTAGCATATGCCAAGGAGACAGACCTGGGTGGCTCAGTGGGAGTGAGATGACCCAGCACCACTGCTACAGTACCGCTGTGGGGAAGGCAGATGCGCTCCTGAGATGCGTTGGGTAAGACAGGGATGTGGTCACATCCATTTATGAGACCTTGTCCCAGGACTTGTGTGCAGCTCCGGCTGCCTGTTGCAGGAGAGCTGAGTTGAAGGTGGAGCATGAATGAAGAAGGGAGAGCTCGTCCTGGCGGGCTGTTTGCTGAGGTGGGGCTGGGGGAGCAGGACGGGCTGGGCTCCTGCCTGCATGCTTACAGTGGGGGCACAGAAGGTGGTGTGGATGGCTCCGTGTTAACGGTGTCTCCCAGACAGCTGCTGGGACACCTTGGCTGTTCTGCCATAGCAGGAAGAGAAATGCACAAAACTCCACTCCTTGGGCCTCATCTCGTTCCCATCTGTGTCCTCGGGGTGCAGTGTGGCTTCAGTCACCCTTTTCCCCCCACCGAAGGGAAACTGGCCCGCTTTCTGCAAGACCAGCATGGGGTGGCATCTGTGAAGCCTGTAGCACAGCGTCTTTCAGCATGAAGCAGTTGCTTAAAAGCAATTTCTCTTCTTTGAAGTGGCTGCTGCTGCAGTGTCTGTGATCAGGGTGCAATTACCATCTCGCAGCATCCCGGCGGGCCGCACAGCCTCAGGTCTCTGGGTGCTGCTGCCTCTCTTGGGCTGGGAGTGGGGATTTCTCCCCCTCCGGATCTGGAGATTTGGGCTGTGCTAATTGCCCTTTGCAGCTATTGGCTCAGCTGGTGGTTTGCTCTGTCAGGGTACCCAGGTGGTTGGTACAATTTGCTCAGGAATAAAAGGGAAAACAGGTGCAGCAGTTAATAATTCTGCAAGGGTCCAGCTTTGGGGCAGTCACCCTGTTCCCACAGTTTCAAAGAAGACACAAGTATTTCATGCTCCACTTCAGGGCTGCTTCTAACCCCGAACCAGTTCACCAACGTGCCCTTTCTGCCTCTGCTGTTTAACTGGGAGGAACTTTCCCCTCAGGGAGGCCTTGGTGCCCCTTTCTTTGGCCATTTATAAAGCCTCCCTTCGACGGTGGTTGTAATGGCCTTTTCCTGCTGGGCTGGGGCTGAGCAGGGCTGCGACAGTGGAGAGAAAGACGAGGAGCAGGCAGCAATACACTCCTACCTGGTGAGATGTGACGAACACACCCTGCTTGGGAAATGGTAAAAGGGAATGCTCCATCCTTTCCTACTGTGAAACCTCCCCAGGTTTCCTATGTACTTGTGTGCCTGCGTCCCTGGGAGAAGATGCTGAGTGCTCTGTGCTGCTCCTTATCACGCAGCACCAAGCAGCAACAAGAGATGCCTCAAGCATCACCATGAGCAGAGACCCAACAGCTTCTCCTGGCGTGGCTGGGTTTGCTGTGGGGTCCTGGGCTGACTCCCATGCTATTAACGAGCAGCTCTGTCTCCCTGTTGAGCTGCTTCTCCAGGAGGAGCCTGTTTGCCCGCTGCTTCCCTGCACCAAAGTCTGGTGCGGAGGAGATGTGGCGGTTATGCTGGTGGCACCACCCGGCCAGCCAAGGAGGCAACGGGGAAGAGATTCGTGTGGTGCATTCAGAAATTACAATTCCTTGTGGGGAGGGGGCATGATGCCCTCAAATGATGTGTAATCACGTGAACAGCGGGGATGCAGGTGCCCACCACATTCATCCAGTGACTCATTCCGGCACAGCAGATTGTCAGGCACACTGGGGTTTTGAAGTCCTCTTGCTCCCTGTAAAGGAGCCTGCTCCTCCTGCTTTCTCGGCTGCCTGCATTAGCAGAAAGGATGCTGCACGCGCTGAGGCCATCAGGATCAGCAGCCTTCTCTCTTCTGATTACTGCTCCCGCCTGCAGAAAAGGAGCTGCTGAGCATTACACATTTCCAGGCTTCATTTTTTTCGAGTAGCGAATTATCTTGCTGACAAGGAAAGAGCCGTTTCTGCCTGCAGAGAGGGTGGAGAGAGCCTGGTGCCCCAGCAGGGCCTGGTCCTGCTCACGGCTGCTGTGTCCACCCCATTGGGACAGCAAACCCCACCCCCCCGCTGTTCCAGAGGTGGCTTCGATAGCCGCAGCACGTGTCTCTGGGGACTATGGGGGGCTAGAGGCATTGGCCCTGGGGTGCGGTGTGTGTGGAGATGACGCATACACGCATATCTATCTATCTATCTCCTCCTGCCATGCTGGAGGATTTCCACTGCCCACAGGAGCTTTTACAGGTGAGGTTTATATTCCTTATTTTGCTCAGAAATGCTGGAACCCCTTTACCCCAGAAGCCTGTCACCATAGAAATGTGCTCTGTCCTTCCAGAGTCATGGTCCCCCTCTCCCTTCCCAGCAGAGGGACGTCCTCTCCCCTGGTGCGTCAGCCGGCAGCCAGGGATGCTCCCTACCTGCCAGCAGTCACAGCCTCAGCCTCCCCTCTTCTAAAGGGCTCCCCAGCCTGGGATTAGCGAGGGACCAAAGTGAATTATTGTACCACACAGCAAACGGCTTTCTCATTAACCCAGCGGTGCCCCGTCAACGTTTGGCTGCAGGTCTCCTGCCTGCCACTGCCTTGTAAATCGAATAGGCATCTGCCTAACGGCACCTCGCTGATGGCAGGCGCCTGCACGGCCATCATCCTCAGGGGAACGCAGGGCAGTACCAAAAAGCTTAAGTTTGCTTTGTTTCACAGGAGAAACTGAGGCAAGCGTTTCACCCACGCTCACACAGCAAGTACATGATGGATGCTGGGGGACCCACGGTGTGGGGGTGCCTGTGCAGAGAGGTGCCTGCGACGCTCAGTAGCATGCCGTACTCCTAGAGCGTGTTTTAAATATTGGGAAAGCCTCCTCTTTCCTGGGAGACCTGCCTAGTAATCGCCTTCTAATCCTCCCAAGGAGTCTTCCCAGGTTGTTTTACCCACTTTGATTTCTTGCTGCCCGTTCTGGGATGCAGCGTTAAGCAATGATGGCCTGAGATGTGGGGCAGCAGGCTCTGGTTTGGGGACTGGGACTGCAGCCACTGTCTCCGCTCCGGGGGGATGTGAGCTCAGTTCCCCCAGGACAGAAAGAGCAGCTAATATCACTACAAGACGACATCTGAAGGCACATCCCTCTGTGCCCAGCTCTTACGGCTTCTCTCTTGCACATTATCCCTCTGTTATATGCTGAGCATTTTCAGGTACTATTTTATATTTACCTAGATTAAATCTTGTCCCATTCAAACGTGCCCAACTCTCTAAGCTATCCCAGGCTAATTCCCGTTTTGTTCTTGTGTTTTCCATCCCTCCTCCTCTGTCAATCCACAAACGTAATCAATGTTACAATTTATTTCTTTTTCCTCCTTTCTCCGTCTCCCGCCACTCGCTTCCAGGACTTTAATGAAAGTTTTTAATAGAAGTCAATTGACCTGCCCTTTCCTTAGCCGAATGCCTCATGTTCCGTGGACGGGCTCATGAATGATTCAGCTGTTTGGGCTGTAGCTGGCAGCTGTGGCAGAATTACTCAAAAGAAACGTTTCTGAGGTTTGTCCACACTTCCAAATTGCACAATCCTGAACCCCAGAGCAGGGAGTGGAGCCCTAAATCATAGGACAGCAAAGACGCCTGCATATGTATTAAATATGTTTTTCAACAACAAAACAACACCAAAAACCAAACACAAATGTTATTCAAATGTATTTTACAATTCACTTACCATAGTTAATGGCGCTGGATGGGGCTATTAAAATAACAGTCCCTACAAACATGGGTCTTGATGCCCTTTTCACCAAAAAAACCCCAATGCTGCCTTCTGGAAGTGATCTGAATTTAAGTGAACGTGGGCGAGAAGAGGCAGCGTTTCACAAGCAGAGCAGTGGGGATGCGGTTAAGGTGCTGACTGGGAACACAGGAGCTTGGTATTGCATCCCCAGTTTGCCTGGAGGCTTGAGGACACCTCTTGCACTGAGGTTTTTGGTGGAACACAACGACCCCTTTAGCGAAGTGACCAGATATCCAGATGTTTTCGGTGCTGGATGGGAGCGGACGGGTGTGCGGCACCACAGGAGAGGTCTGTCCTGCCCCCCCCGCGTGGGAGCTGAGCTCCTCTGCAGCCGGAGCCTGCTCTGCACGCCGGACAAATCCATTCCTATCAGTTTCTTTTTCCGTTCTAATCGTATTTCCTTTTCCTTGTCCCCTTAGATTGAAAACTTCCTTTCGGTGTCTGTACAAGCTGTGCCAAGCCCCACACAGCCCCGGTTGCACTGAAGTGCTGCCTGTAATCTAAGTAACAATAAAAAAACGGCCCCAAAGGAGTTATGACCCTACAAAACTACTGAACTCTGGTGGCACTCCTCTTCTGAAACCAACAATGGGAAATGCAGGTCAGCATCAAACTGCAGCCTCTGGTTTAGCATCAGCAATTTCTTCTAGTTTTGTGTAGCCAGGAGCTTTGGGTAAACTCCATCCTGCTCTTGCAGGCAGAGGTTTCCGGAACGGGAATGCAAATAACTTCTGCTCTCCATGCACCACTGGAGAGATGCTCTTGTTTCTCTGCTTTAGGATTCAGAGTCCTTCCCGGAGACAGGGTCCAAGGATACTTGTCATCTCCCGGGGGGGGCACATGCCACCAGACTGCTGATTTTCCCCAGGAAAGGGCCCTGGAGGGGGAGGACAGTGAGCTGCAGCCCCCTCGGGCACTTCCTTCCACCTGCCCTGTGCAGGGACCCAGCGGGCAGGGGCAACCCCGCTGACACCACCTCCTGGGCACCAGTCAGAAAGGACGGGCTATAATTAAGGCAATTATGCCTTTAATTAGGGATAATTGAGCTAATGGCTTTTTTTTCCAGTCTACATCCCCTCTCTCAGATAACCTATGAGCTAAGCTCTGAGCTCCCTTTCAGAGCTTGTAGGAGGCAAATGTTCATCCCTGGTTTCCTGTAACTAATTAATCCTGTCCCCAGTCACACTAGAGGTGTCAGGAGATGCCCCCAGTTGCTCTTAACGAAGCCAGTGGGTGCATGAGGGTCATTTGAAGGCCTGAAGGGGCTCCTAGGCAGTGCTTTGCAGGGCTGGTCGTCCCCTCTGTACCTCTAGCCCAGGAAAGGGACTGTGGCACCAGCCAAAACAGACGTGCTGGGACTGAGCCCAGCAGCGCTGCCCGAGGCACGGGGGCTGAGCTGTGGGCAGAGGAGATGCGCTTTGATCAAAGAGCAGTCTGGAACCAGGGCTGGGCGCTGACGGAGAGGCTGCAGGATGGAAGAAATGAAGCTGCATGTTTTGTTTTCATTACAGCCCCTCCCACACTGCAGAAGGTCTAGGAGAAAACCAGTGACACGTCTCTCATGTGCCACCACCATCAGGTGGCTCAAACAGCCGAGGGCAGGAGCAGCCTCTTCCCCAGTGCCCTGCCTGGCAAGATGCATGTCTGGCCCTGCCTGGCACATCCCAACCATCACACCATCCCTGTCCCTGCCTGGGAGGAATGCAGCAGCTGCCACAGCCCTTTTCAGCAGGGGATTTAGTTTTGGGGGGCTGCAGGTGGCCTGAGCTCTTACCCTCTGCGTTGCAGAGGGCAAGGAGCAGCAGTGGAATGGCCGCATCCCTGGCTTTAGCTCCAGCAGCTCCACAACGAGCTTTTTCCTTTGCAGGAGCTGTGAGATGATCCGGGGATGGGGGCTGTATCGTGCGCACTGGGAGCAAGAGTTAAATAAACCCTGCAGCAAACAAAACAAATATTGCATCCTCTCAGCTGTGGCCTGCTCCAGTTTTTATTCCCAAAAGCAAACCCAACCCCACTGTTACGCAGGTAAGTGCTAATTTGGGTGTCTCTGACACCAGAGTGAGAGGAGCAAGAGATGGTCCCAGGGCCAGAGTAAACACTGCTCCTGCTGGGTAAGTGATACAGGAGTGCAGGGAGAGGAAACATGGAGATGGTTTTTGCTTCAGCCTTTTCGCAGATCTGTCCCCGTCTCTGTGATGACTTCTTACAGCTGGCCTCTTCTGCAGCTGCGCTGAAACGTCCACTTGAACTTGCTGTTGAACATTTGCCTGTTGAGGAGACTCATTCTTCCCACCACACCCAATGAAGAGAAAATCTCTGATGTCTCCTGCAGAGAGGGGACCTTGTCTCGATCTGTTCTCACACGGTGAGGGATGCCGCCTCTAACAGGTCACGGGAAAGTGGATTGGAAAAGGGCAAATGGAAAAAGGGGCTGCAAAGGGGGCAACCACACTGGGGCGAGAGTGGAGTCGCCTCCCAAAGGGGAGCGGTGCTGCCCCCTCCCTGCTTTTCATAGAATCATAGAATAGAATCGTAGAATGTCTTGGGTTGGAAGGGACCTTTAAAGGTCATCTAGTCCAACCCCCCTGCAGTAAGCAGGGACATCTTCAACTAGATCAGGTTGCTCAGAGCCTCATCAAGCCTGGCCTTGAATGTCTCCAGGGATGGGGCCTCCACCACCTCTCTGGGCAACCTGTTCCGGTGTCTCACCCTCCTGTCAGTGCTGGAATACCTTGGGGACCACCTGTTCTGCATCCTGGGCTGCAGCAGCCCAAAATTAGGGGCAGGAATAAGCCATCAAAAATAGGTGGTATCCAGGTAGCAAGAGTGTGAGCAAGACTTAAAGTGCAAATAGGTCCTGGTAGTGCCCTTCGGTACAGTTGGCTATGAAGTTGGGTGGCACACTCTGTATCTCTGACCTCTTCTAAGCCAGAAGACCTCACCAAGGCCAAGCGTGTAGTTAGGCGCAGGCAGACATCTCTGTGTTTTCAGCCAAGCCCCTTGAAAACATCCACTCCTGGCTTTGGAGAGGTCACCCAACCTCCTGAAGCTGGGAAGATGCCTTCTTCCTCACCACAGGTGCTGGTGTGTTGATTTTATACGTGCATACACCCTGCAACTCACACCCACTGCCAACTGCCCGTCTCGACACCAGGTTGCTCCCTGCTGCCTCAGCATGTGGTGGGAGGTGGGCAACCGCCATCCTTCCCAGCCACTGGAGTCCCACTGATTGGGCTAGCCTGCAGACTGAGGTCCATGCTGATAGAGGCTGAGGAGCCCAGTTGGCAGGTTTAATTTGGGGCTGCCGTTTGGTGCACTGACAAAGCTAAGGCTGAGGAGTCACTCACAAGCGAGGTCGACCTTAGACCCCATGCTGCCAACTCAGCTCTTTGAGGCAGCCCTAAGCTTGGTGGGCATGCTGGCATCTTCCCACCAGTACGCTGGCTGCACTCTCTCGCAAGCCCGCTTGCACCAGTTGCAGTGGCAGCTCGCTGGTGGCCCTCTGGGAGGCTCCTGACCAAGGCTGGGGGTGAGCAGCAGAGCCAGGATCAGGCACTTGGCATCTCATCCAGCACCTATTCACAAGCTGTCCCTGTTCGTTGCTGAGGAGCACCATGGCTGCACTCTCCTGCCCTCACGGGAAGCTCTCAAAAGTATCTCACCGCTTTCTAGGTATCCGGCCCCAGTCATCTGGTGGGATTAAATCCAGCCTGTATCACATCTGCCTAAAAGTTTCCTGGGGAACCTGGGGCTCAGCTGCTCCCTGGAGTAGCATCTCACGTTGCCTCTGTAACTCCGGTGCTGACACGACTTTAATACAACTTTTTAAAGTATGCATTTGTATCTAGTAAGCCCTTGAGTACAGCAGAGTCCTTTTTATATTGAAATTCAGGCTTCTCAATAACATTTTATTATGAGGCTTGCTATTTTTGGAATTGCTGTTACTCTGTTATGAGCAAGGCACCTAACATCCTTTGATATGAAATCATTAAGGGCACAGCAGAGTTCATTACAGGGGCATTTCTCTGGATTAAGAACAAATCAATACTACATACTAATATCACAGCCTGGTACCTGGCTTCGGTTGCAAATAGCACATCCAGGGAGGCAGATACTCTTCTCCTGGCCTCTTGTGCTCTTCTTCCAATATCTTATTTACTGTTTTCCCCCAAGCTGTTGTGATGGATTTATGATCAGAGAAAATCCAAAGGTTGTTTTTCCTTGAGCTACCTGAATATTGTAGCTTTTAAAACAGAGAAGAAAGAAATAACCAGCTTAAGTTTGTAATACTGCAGTGACCTCACATGCTATATGACTTCTCTGCTTCTGCTGGCAAAGCCCCCTTGAAGCAGACGTGCAAAAGGGAGCAAAGGCCTCAGGCTCTCTCTGGTTGCATTTAGCTGATCACATTCAGAGTTTAGAATAAGTTTCAGATGTTTTGAGTTGGGAAAATGCCTGGGGGAGGTGGGTTGGGAGGGAAAAAGGATGAACATAAATTATAAGAAGCCTCCAATAGAAGGAAGAGTTCTGCTGACCAAGTATCCCCTGGAGGAGTTACCTTCTCTTGTGAAAATCTGCCCTTGGTTGAGATGTGGAAAGAGCTGGAGTTTGTTGGCCTAGTGGGTATGTTGCCCTGGCAGGGAGCAAGGGTAAACACCGATGTCTTGGTGGGTCAGGGGCAGTATGGCCACAGCCTCCATAAAGGACCTTCACTCAGGCAGTGCGTGACCAGCTTGACCTTGGGTGGAGGCTCCAGCTTTGCTCCGGACAGTGCAGATCCATGTCTCGGACCTGGCCCAAAGCAGGTTTGTCCACCTGTAGCTTGAGACAAGGGCAGGATAAAAGGGGTTTAACTGTGCTCAGCACGGGGCTGCGGGGTGGATGGGGGATGCTGGGCTCTCAGGAACCACCGGCTGCTCCCGCTGTTGCTCAACCATTGAGATCCGCATTTAGAGATGCTCCCACTGTAGCTGGAATAGGAGTTTCTCCCATTTCAGCTATTGCAGCACACGATGTTCATTTGGCTTAGTAGCAGCTGGGGTAGCTGACATGAAAGCTGCTGAGGTCAATGGCATTTGTTTCTCTTTATTTAGTAGAAGTAATTATTCATCAGTGGAATTTAATTATTACCTTTTTTGCCTTTTTAAAATGTTGCTTAATGTAGGAAAGCAGCTATTTGTCTAGACTGTATTTAATGCTGGGTGGATCCAAAGGGGGTTTTCTTCAAGCTGTTTTGACAATAATAATAAAAAAAAAAAAAATCAAGTTGGTGAAGTGTGGAGCTGTAGGCTGTCTCTGTAATGATCTGAAGCACTCAAGCCCTTATTAACTTAATGCTTTCATTTCCTAGCTCATTCCTGGAGGTAGACCTCCTGGTCAAACTGCTATTGCTCCTTTAAAAAACTAAAGTTAGTAATTGCTTCAGTGGCACAGCTCATTATGAGGAAAGGCCTACAGCTGAGAGCAGCACTCATCTTCTTGGTTTTGTTTTTAAATTTTGGTGGGGGGGAGGGAATTGTAGCAAAACCTCTTGTTATACCTCCAGCCCAAGCGTTAGCTATTCCATTGCTGCGTATAAGTTGACAAACTCAATTATAAAAGTTCTGCATTTCTACTTTTCAAGCGGGAGGCTTGAGGGCTCGGCTGTGTTGCGCACACCGTCGCTGTATTGCTGGAGAGCTGGGCAGAGCCTGGCAGCGGGTGGGAGGTGGCTGATCAGCGTTGGTAGGAGCACATCCTCTTTCATCAGTGCAGCCGTTAACCATGAGTAGCTGACACTGCTCTGATTGCCTTTTACCCTGTTTTTCCATTAAGTTGCGGGGGGTGGGGGGGGAAAGGCCGGGGCGGGACACTTTAAGGCAGCTTTGAGTAAATAGCTGGATATAACCGGGCTTTAGCTGTGTGCTCGTACCATCTGGATTCTGGGGACAGTGATGCGGCCGGTCTCTGAATTTCTGCACGAGCTCAGGGCAGCAGCTCTCCATCAGCAGTCCCTGCACTGGGCTCCACTCACAGTCAAAAAGCACTTTTTAAATATCTATTTAAAGATATTCCATTAGGATTTGAGGGCAGGATATGATAGGGGGCCCTTGATAAGAGGGAGGGAGGGCGGAAGACGCCAGGGGTTGGGTGAGTTAAAGCTTCTCCTTGTAGCCCATTTCTGATGGTTTCTGAGGGGTGGGATGGTGCCATCTCAGAGGTACAGGCAGGGAAACTGAGGCACTGCACCGGTGGCTTGCCTGAGGCTTATGTAACGAGCCTATTTGTTCTTGTCAAGGCCTATCCCTAAATATACACCTTAAGGTGAAGCATTTTCCGGTCTTTGAAAGACATGAACAATGCTGTTATATGGAGATGGGCAAAGGGAGTCTCTCTTGCTGATGCGAAGCAAATGGTGGAATGGAGTGGACCCAAACTACATCAGTGTTGAAGGAAAGATTCCCATTGAGATTCATGCACTTGGATCGTGTCTCTGGAGAGATGCTGGTAAGGACAGTGACATTTATGTTAATCTCTGAAGCAATTCAAAGCTTGTAGATACCTCTGTGGAAACCAGCAGCTCAAGGAAGGTCAGCACCTAAAGGTGGGTGCTGAGCAAAGCTGTCCTACTGCTGGCACCGATTTATTTCATATTTTTTTAAAAAAGCAGTTCATTTCTTGGAGCGCTCCAAATAGACCTGCTTTTAAAAGGCGGAGGTCTGAAGAGTAGGTATTCAGTATTCATTCTTCCTAGCTCCAGATCCAGCCCTTAGGGTGGGGCATGGGTTAATTCAAAATCATTAGTGCCTACGGAAAGTCTTGACCACAGCCATTGCCGCTTGCTTTGAAGTTTGCTGTTAACTGCTGGTTTCTTATGCTCCCCAAAGTATTTGGGCTTTTAGCTTTTTGTCTGCTGTTCCATGCCTTTCTTTGATCGTTATTTGTTCAGCTCCTGAAAGCAGGAAATAATGAACCCATTTTATTAAAACACTTGCTTCATATTTGGGAGGGATAAATGAAGGACTTCCCTGCATGAATTTTCTAGCTTGCCTGTTACAAGACATAATGTTCAATGCAGGAGCAGATGCATCAGGAAGGAAATTGTGGGGAAACTCATGTGGTGCTTTGGAGCTCCGTGTCTTCACGCCAGCTACGTGTGACCTACAAGCATAAGACAAGGTCTGGGTCACCAAAATGGGTGACTGATAAAGTCTGGAAGATGAGCATTTGTGGAGAAGGAGAAATAAGACTGGGAGTAGGAAACCTAATGCTCTTGGCATGTCTTGGCTCTGCATCCCCTGTATATTTCTGCAAGGGAGTGCTGAGGAGAAAGGGATGAGGGTTTAAAGGAGACCTGCTCCCATGTAATTATTGTGCTGTTTCCATACACTAGCCCAAAGCGAAGCCGGTTGCCTTGCAGCTCCCCCTTGGATGTCTGGAGTTGCTGAAGCCAAAGATAACTTCTTACCTTTTATTTTTATTTTTTTTTATGGCCTGATGTGCTGGAGGTGCACACAGGTGAGGTCTGCAGCAAGATCTGAAAGCTCTCTGAGTATCTAAGGCTTGGGCAGCTCAAACAGCTTTTCTTAGCAGAACTTAATGAAACAAATTAATCCTGGACGCTCAAGTGGTGTAAGGCACCGCACGCCACCAGGCCATTTTAAGTCACATTGAAGTTAATGAAAAGACTCCCACAGACTTCAGTGGGCGACACATCAAACCGCGTGGCACGGCAAAGCCGAAGTCTCAGCCACGTGCTTCCTGCCCTTCCTTTTCAAACATCTCTATTGTGCTGTCCCTATTGAACAATTAAAAATGCTTTCTCACTGGCTGGAGGAATTGAATAGAAATTGGATCTGAAAACAAAGCCACAGTGTAAATCATGGCGCGAACACGCTGAAGGGGACATCAAAGCTGTGTTCGTCATCTGGGCAGTCAGAGCCAGGTGGAAACAATATTATCTCGGAGATGTCTCAACTGAGAAGTTCCAGGAGTAAGAAAAATCTCTCTGGCTAATTAAGCGCAAATGGAGGTACACAGGCCTGCTCAGAGACAGAACTAAGTAGAAGTGCTATTTTCTTACTAAGATCAGTAGTGAAGTTAGAAACTATTTGGAATTAAACTGCTTTTAGAGGAAAATAGGCTAAGTAGTTTTGGTTGGGGCTTTTTTTTTTAGTGTGGGGAAAAATTATTTTTTTCCTGTAGAGCTATTTGCAGGGCAAGTAGCAGCTCATGTTCTGGATCCTCACAGTTTATTACCAATGAAATGTAAATTTGTAGCCACAGGGCTAGTTAGGCATCTCTATGGAAACCTACAGCTACGGGGTTTGTGCTCTGGTTGTCATCAGGGTTTTCAGAGTTTTTCTTCATATAGACAAGAAGCATATACAAGAAGTCAGACTAGTATCCAATTCCAGGCTGCATTTCGGGAAAGGTCACGGGAAGAACAAAAACCCAGCACACGTCTCTCAGTAGATCACGGGGGGTGAGACCCTCACAAGAGGCTGTTTTTCAGAGCAAAAATTCTGAAATGTAAGGCTGGAGGCTTGTTACGGGTAGGCACAAAACCACTTCACTTCCATCCTGCAGATGGACTCACAACAGAGGTTTGGGTTTTTTTGTTTAAAACTGTAATTTCAAGAAAAGTAAATCTTTCTAAGCACACACGTACCTTGGTGCTGATGCTCCAGGTAGAAGCAAGATGCTGCGCTCCACACGCAGATTCCTCTGTACTTTCACGACTTCCTCTTCCATCACGTGCTTCTCGGGCACCACTTCATTATTTTTATGTGACGGTGACATGTGACAGTCCTGCCGGAGGCTGCCCTGGCCCCAGGGAGGTTGCAGCCTGGATGACGGGGGTTCTTCTGTCACGCTTGATTGTGCTTGCTTTTCCCCAGGTTAGCGCGATCACTGCAAGAGTCTTTCAAAACAGACTTGAAAAATGTCCAAAATGCTTTATCTATAAAGTGAATAAAGGGTGGGATTTTTTGTTCTTTCAGCAATCTTCCAATTGACAGATTTCTGCATGTAATTAAAGGCTGCATATTCAGTACAATTTATCTTTTTGTTGTCGCTTCTAGCTATCTGTTGGTTCTGCTACGGGCTCCTTTTTATTAAGATTCAGGAAAAAACGAGGCGCTTTTTTTTTTTTTTCCTGTGTGTACACGTGTCTTTTACATTGGCTTTAAAAAGTGTGGCTGTTGTAAGCATATTTAATGGCTCTTCTCAAAGACATCTAGCAGGTTAGAAAGCAGATCTAATACGCTTATGTTATTAAGAGCTGCAGAAGCAAGCCCAGGAGAAATGACAGCGAAAAGGGAATTACTTCCCTACTTACCAAAGAGCAGGGGTGAAAGCTGGGATTTATAGAAATCCATGGAAAAATTCACTGACTCTTTATGGAATGAGATTTAAGCTCTGCTTCTGCTCCTACCGCTCCGAAGGACAAAACTCTTGAGACAACCTTTCATAGGAACGCGATAGACCATTTGCTTCGCCACGTTACAGAAATGGCTTTTTTGGTCAATGCTGCCTTTGCAAAGTCCCAAGGAAAAGCTGTGATGCAGACGGGTTGTCATGTGCTGCATGAGCTAATATTAATGCCTGCTGTGACAGTCTTGCTGCTCAGGTTTTTTTTGCCATTCCTTGTGTTACATCTGTGTGATGGAGCAATACCAGACTGTCATTGTCTTCCTCTGCACCCTGTTTTCTGTCTGAGAAACAGTAATGAGAGCAACCGAGGTGTGTTTGCTTTTTGCTTTGAATTTTTGAACGGGGCCTGCTGTGTTTTTGCAAATTGCATCTTCGTTCTAAGTATTTAAGAGCCATAGCTTTTCATATCAGACAACTTGGCATCAGCTTTGAAAAGAAACATGTTATTCTACAGCAGAAAACTAGATTAGAAAATCGCTTTCGCAGATAGAAACAAAGTCCTGTCGGCTCGTCTAATGCCGTTCTTTGGCAGCGCCGCAGGACAGCTTTCCACACGGCATAATGCACGGCTGCCTCTGCCAGCCGGGGCTGCTGCGCTCTCTCGGTCCGGCTCACAGAACCAGGGCCGGGGATGGCATTTTCATCTTTTTGTGAACGAGCTGGCATGTACCTCCACGTAACGCTCCACTGTGACGTGGAAAAGTGTCCTACAGGTGTTCAGTTTGGAAAGGTCAACCTATATTTCACCGTGTCCCTTTTAAAAAAATTGCCTGAAAGAGAAGTGAAGTTTATTTTTTTTTTTTGAGTGCATTTAGCTAGCTACTACAGCAGGCATGCAGCACATAAGCTATCCAACCAACTATGAAACAAATGCTAGAATTAATTGCTTAAATTCTCTTTGCATTAGGATAAAGCATATGGTTTTAAAACGTCTTCAGTAAAGAACTGCTGAATCTGGGGAACATCTCCTATTGCCTTGCACTAAATTGAAAAGCAAGTTCAAGTGTAAAGACCGGTGGGGTGATAGCTGAAGGCAAGCCGTCCTGCAACTGATTTTGTGAGATAATCTAGTTTTAACGCTTGTGCGTGCAAGTCTGACCCAGTAAGCACATTAGTTACCATTTCTGGAAACCCAACTTTTGTTCAAAACTTCTTTCTAGTTCTTCTTCAACTATGAAAAAGAATCCACAGAGCTACTTCTTACCCAGCAGCTGATAAGCGAGTGCCAAAAGTTTAACTGTACCAAGGAGTAATAGACTGCAAACTCAGGGATTATCACCTGTTCCGCCCTGTTTTCCTATAAGGCTGCTATAATGATTTGTCCCACATTTGCATATGGGCTAATGCTGCATTTGAACAGAATCCTGATGTAGGAATTGACCTTCATTTTCAGGTAAGGTGGGTGTGTCTGCCTGTGCACCCTCCCTGAAATGATGCATTTTCTGGATGTCAGAGAACAGCGTGCAACGTGGTCCAGCTTCCAAGCCAATAGTGCGATGGGAAGGTGAGACCTTGTGGCAGGATCAGTGCCTGTCTCCGGGCGCAGGTCACCTTCACGAGCCCCACATGTGCAGCTGACCTCACAGCATTTCGTTCCACCAGGAGAAGACAGAGCACTCTCCGTTTGGCCAGGCAGTACCACACTGCATGCGCAGCACAACGTGAAGCCAACGAAATGAGTAACAAGCGGAAAGCTTGTCTGCGTACCAGCTACAGAGTGGTGCAGGTGCTTGGCAAGATCAAGACTTTAATCCTGTTCACACCAGTGTGCGTAAAAATCTCACATCCAGTGCTTTCCGCAGGAACACTTGACATGTTTTACCTAAGTGAAATGCACTGCACCATCTGATTCACTGTTTTTTTTACAATACAGCAGCCCCAGTGTTTTATAAGAACTGGGGTAGAGAGCGCAAGTTGACTTTAATTGCAGTGGAAAGTGCACTCTGCTGTCTCTGGAAGCTTTCAACTCCCTGTTGCTGGAACCTTGAGCTTCAGTCCTACGTTTCTAATGCCCTTACCTGCCTAGCGCAAAACACTGAACTGATTACTTAGCGGTACTCCTAGCCTCAAAGTAACCAGCACAAGCAAATGGCAAGACCCAAGCATACCTTAACTCTATCCAGAAACTGTAAAAAAGGTACAGGGAAAGACCGCATTTATTTCAAAGTTTTAATGAAATATAATAATTTTTCTACATGAACAAACATTTAAGCTTGCTGGTAGAAGCATCTAAACGCTCACAAAACATCTCCAAACACAGATTTAAAAAGAAGCATCCAAACTTCTAATTTAATCTCCAAATCTTGGTTAAGTGGACTTCATCTTTCCTTTGTTTTCTTGAAAGACGTTTGTGGCTCGGGGCAGCATTTTCTCCAGAAGGTAAACATCTCTCAATGGTTGCACTACAGGTGGCTTTCATCCTTTACTGCCTGAAGTCCAGTTTCAAGTCTAGAATTAGAGATACGTTCCACGCGGCTTGCAGCACGGTACTTTTTTCAGCTCATTTCTCCAGGGGTGCATAATTCAAAAGCTTCTCAATCAGATCCACGTGAGCTAGGAGCATTCTGCGGCAGCAGTATCTCTTCAAACCAAGGGCATCCAGGGCATCTCTATTAATGAACAAGAACAACAGTAAAAAAAAAATAATGGATGAAGTGAGTCAGAACCACTTGTAAGCGTTCCTAAGCAACATACTGATTACTTTGAGCTTAGTCATAGAGGAAAACTTGTTTGCAGTTCAAACTAAGAAACAGAAATTTAGCATATGCTGTTAATATTCTTTTCCATTTACTGCCGTTGACAGGGTATTTGCCTGTTCTCTGGCCTGCAGGAGCACACAGTCTTCTGCTGAAGAAGGCGTCCAGCTGACACAACTACCAAACTTTCAGAGGTAAGTCTGCACAAATCCCATAGGAACAGAATTGTAACAGACCAACTCTTATGAATTTCCTCTTCTGCACTACCCCACTTGTGAGGGCATATATATTTGGTCATGAAACAGCAAGGTTAAGTGAAATGCAAGTATTCTGGTTTTGGAAACAAAATTTTAGTCTTCACAGATGGTAAGAGACTTAAAATATGGTACATTTCTAACCTCAATTATTTAATTACAGTAACTCAGTCTTCCTCTTACAAACACCAGTCTGTAGAAAAGAGAGGAGCTGATCTGGTTAAAAATCTGATCAATCAAGAGGTGTGAATGTAGTAACAGGAACACCGTTTGGAAACATAGGAAGTCATTTCCACTCCTAAAATCCTGGACAGTTCGTAATTACCAGTGCTGGCTACAGCTCCTGCTAATTGTATGGTAGAAGGTAGCACGAAGGTACTAGACAGCCTCCTGACACAAGAATAAGGAATGGCATCTCTAAGCACTGTTATCCATGCTATTGTGAGCATCTCTAAGCACTTTTATAACGTTTCTGTAAACTGAGGAAGATACTTGCCTACTTCACAAGGTACAAGCTTCCCTACTTCACAAGCCACATTAAAAGGCTGAAAGATATACAGAAACTAAAATAACTCAAAATGCAAACTACCCCATGTATGGACAGGATGTTAATTCTAAGGAAGGCTAAAAATCCTTTCCAGTTGCTATATAAGAAGGCATTCAGTTATACAACCTGTTCCCCACAAATATACAAATAAGGATGTGCAGACTACTCAACAAGAAATTTGTGTTTTACAGTCTGTCCGCTTAATGCCTTCTGAGTGACTGCTCGAGATTCTTACGGTTGGGTAGAGAACATATGAGTCATCCTAGCCTAAACCACTGCATGTGCCTTCAATGGCTATCTCTATCAGACCTCTTGAAGATAAGTGACACTATCCAAGCTCTTTAGCACCAACTTATTAACCATAAAGCCAGTCTGATACTCTTTCAGAATTTGACATTCATGAAATAGGACTGATCTCAGGTCTCTAGATCTGTATGATGCACTTGCTTAGAACAAATATATTTTCCTGAAACCTGTAATCCTCCTGTTGGAGAAAGCCAACAGATACTTTTCAAAAGTACAAATGACTGAAAGGAAGCTGCTGCATAAGCTGGACCATGGTAAAAGTTTGTTTGATTTCAAGCAGTACAGTCTAACTGTATGGAGTCAAACCCCAGCAGCTTCTCTGATGACATCAATTAGTCCTTGTACCTATCAACAGTTCTTCAAGGGCTTAAATAGCTGGGCTATTCATTTTAGTACTAGCATTTGTAAAAGTTATTTAAGGGAAGTATACGAACAGCGTATTTTTTAAAAAGAATGTTTATAAATAATATCACGTGATATCTAAACTTTCCAAAACACTTGAGAACAAAATCATTTGATGTCTTGTTGATATGTAAGTTTTAAGAGCTATCTGGAAAGTTCCAAACTTTCAAATGCAGTTGCCAGAGATGCAAAATACTAACGGTAACCACAACTTTAGGAATCATACTATACGTTTCAGCTAAAACAACTTCAGTTATATTTCCCTTTTCCTCTAGTTTCCAAGAACTTCTGAAAAAAGAGCAATTTTAAGAGACAAACAGAAAGGTGTGGGTCTTCTTTAACGACAAATTGTTTCGACAAGTTTATTTCTTCCATTTTGTCCATCCATTTCTTAAGCCACCATTAATAGTGATTCTGACACTCCACTAAGATTTTACCTGTTCGGTATTTGTAAACTCTGCTTCTGATCTTACAATACCATAATTGCATTAGTTTAACAGGCATCCAAGAATCACACCAGTGACAACAGCAATTGTTTTTAAGCGAACATTTATCAATAACAATGTACATCTTCCTGTCCCATACAAAAGCAGAAGAACAATGAAGACAAGAAAAATATTAAAATGTAATACTTCATAAATAAGTCAGAAGTGCTACCAGATTAGCTCTAATAAATTTCAGTATTGGTGAGAAATTATTAGCAACCTCTACTATTTTAATGTTTTTAACTCCATAAATGAAACAAACCCCCCCTTTTTTTGGTAGGAACTTTCAAAATACCTTTAGTTTAGCAGCAGCAATATTTTACTCTGCTATGTTTGACAGGTTCTGGGATGTAAATGCATTCCAAAAAGGCCACTCACAGAAGTAATGAGATTTAGGAAAAGTATTGAATCATTTTCACTGGACAGATTTTAAGTAAACTGAAAAATGATGGGGGGACAAGACATCTTTTCCCTACAAACGCTACATCAAGCAGTGAGAAGGACAGAGACTAATCACAACTTCCTGCAAGTTTAGATGAGGCTCAAAAACCAAAGCCTTCTTTCCCTGTTTGTTCTGTGCTCCATTGTTTAACATTTCACAAAACAGCATCCTAAACCATGTTTTCAGATTTACTTTAAAGAAAAGGCAGTGAAATCCATATTGTTAATACACATTCCTATGATAGTTCATAGACATAAGTCCACTTAAAAACCTATTAGTAAACCTAACCATTTGAATGCAAAGCAAATACTCTTTCTTTCTACTTAAGAGTTTCAATATCACTTAGGGAAGTCTCCCAAACTTCGAACACTTTTTTTTTTTCCCCACTCCTTAGAATTGCAAACATCCATTTTTTTTTTCCCTTCATACTTGATGACAAGGTAAATATTTCTCAAGAGTTACCTTCTCAAACCCTTCTGCAGTAGTCCCATCACAGGAACCTCCTCACACTACTGGAAGACAACTCTGGCTATGCAAAGCATGCACAGACTTCTTAAAATAGAATTATTAGGACTATCAGTCAGGTATCTAGAGAAGTTAAACTTCCCCTTCCCCCCCGCAAACCAGTGTTTTCAAGTAAGGTTAGCAATTTTGGGTAGCGAATATGAAATGCTTTTAAGAAAACCTTGAAGAGGTATATGTTGTTAACAACATTAGTTACTTCTTACACTTGTACAGTCTTCATTCTCTCCCCTTTAAAAAAACAAACATTGGTGTCAAAGTTAACTGTACTGCTTGTTTGTTTCCTTCCCATTCCACCCAGATTTAAATGTCTGAGACTCAAATATTTGAGTTTTGGGTATAAAGGTTATGACTTGGTAACTTCCATACTACTACCCAGAAAGATTCAGTAGGGAAACAAGTACTTGCTTACCTATTATAATTTCTAACCTCTGGTTAAATAGTTAGCCTCAGAACACATCTGTAGTTTTTAGCCTCTTTACAGCTACTTTGTAATGCCATGATCCTGCATTTATATACCTTATGCACTGTGCAATCTCATCTAAAGCCTGAGTCAAAGAACATTCAGAGATAATACCCACCCTTCTGTATATTCTGCTTGCAGAAGGCCAAGATAAGCTTCCCACTTGTTTCCAACTATTTTGCCACACGTGAAGCATCTGACTGGGATGATCATTTTTGCACTGTAGCTGTTAACATTAAAAAATTCAGTATCACACCTCAGCAAAATGACTAAATACCACATTCAAATATAAGAAAGGAAATTCAGAACTTGTACAAGTCTCAAACGGCAGCTCAAGAGGCTGTGCGACAGTAAGGTAAAGGCCGCGTTACGGAGGTGCTGAATTACAGCAGCGCAATAGATCGCGAGGTGGTGCCGAACAGGGGCGGGGGGACAGCAGCGCTGGGCCGGGGGCTCCCAGTACTCTCCGACTGGAAAACCGGCCTGAGCCCGAGCCCGGGAGCGGGTTACCCCTGCCCCACGGCCGGCAGAAACGGGCCTAGAGGGGGCGTAAGAGGCGGTCGTAAGGCGAGGGGAGCCCGAGGCGGAGGCCTCGCTCGCCGGGCCAGGCCTCACCGGAGGAGACCGGCCCCAGTCCGCCCCGCGAACTCCCCCCGAGGAGACGCCCAGTCCCACCGGGGCGCTGTGGGGACCGCAGCCCCCCGAGGCGCCTCCTACCGTAACGGCTCCCCTAACGGCTGCCAGGGCGCTACCAGCGCGGCGGGGCGGAGGAAGGCGGTCCGACGCACCCCCGTTTCCGCGCAGAGCGGCGGGGTGGTAGCGGCCGAGCGTACGGCGTCCCGGGTGGCCCAAGAGACTGCTCGCGCGGGGCGGGCTCGTTTTCGCGTTTCGCGTGTGGCGCGCTGAGTGGCAGCTGGGGCGCCGGGAGCGCGGAGCGGCGGCACCGGCGGTGCGAGCCACCGAGAGAGCGAGCGCGGCGCCCGCCCCTGCTCCTCCTTCTCGTTCCTGGGTGGGTGGGCACTTGTTGCATTGCGAGAGGGCTTTTGCAGCGGCGAGACTTCTCATCCCATCCCGGCTGAGGTACTGGAGCCGTCCGGCGCGGGAAGCGCAACTGGTGGCTGCAGCCCGGTGCCCGCTAGCCCTATCTGGCGGGGGGGGCGGCGGGCGCGGGGGGGACCCCGGCGGGCAGGGCTGTGGGACGGAGTCGGGGTGCCCCGCGGCAGCCCGCCCGCCGGTCCACTCCCTCCTGGGGCAGGGGCTCCGCGGCTGGAGAGCCTGTCCCCGCACTGGGCAGAGCCCCCCGCCGCCTTGGCTGAGGGGCGGGCGGCCGGCCGACCGAGGGAAGGCGTGAGGGGATCCGTAGGGGGAGCGGGGGGCGGCGGTTGGGACCCCCCTCCCCAGCGGTCGGCTCGCGGCGGCCGTTGGGACCCCCCTCCCCAGCGGTCGGCTCGCGGCGGCCGTTGGGACCCCCCTCCCCAGCGGTCGGCTCGCGGCGGCGGTTGTTGCAGTGTCGCGTCTTCTCTGGAGCAGCGGCGCCGCCGCCCCTTTCGGGGCTATTTCCCCGCGGCTGTTCGCGCTCCCTCAGGCGGGGGAAGGCAGGAGCGGCTGCCGGCCGGCTTTGTACCCCGCTCCGCCTTCCCGCCGCGCGTCCCGAGGGGTTTTTTCGTTGCTGTGGACAGTGTTTATGTCTTTGAAGGCGAACCTGCCCTCCAGTCAAGTTGTGGGCGCCGTCGTGGCCGCAGGTTTGCCGAGAGTTGTTAAAACTCGGGTCGGATTGGACTTGACGCTTTCCTGTCCCGTTTAACTTTTCGCGTTGCTCCGTCTTGCTGCGACCTGTGTACGGCTAAAATAAAAAGGAAAGCCGTTCAGCAGAGCTACCCTTGAGGTATCGCCGGCTGTTCGGGTGCAGCGCCGCCGCATGAAAAGGAGCGTTTTCCCCGGTGTCTGAGGGGCGAGGGAAGTTCCCCTTACTCGCGGGGCAGCGGCTGGTTGGAGGCAAACCAACTGATTTTACTGGCTACCCTAAGCCGGGGAGGTTTGGTAGCTGAGGGTAAATGCATCTTGAAATTGTTTACCTGTATTTCATTAATCTAAAGATTGGGGAAGCGTTAGGCCAGGCTATGTGTGCTTAGCAAAGGGAAGCACGCTGTGATGGCTACAAACTTTAGGGACAGACACGGCTGTTCTGGAGACTGCGATGAAGCATTAGTCGGAACACTGTCAGTCCTTATTGTTCTCTTGGTACAGCGTTAGCGTTATGTTAAGTGTCCTTGGGCAGAGCAGAAATTCTCCAAAAGTGTTTTATTTTCCTGCTAAAGTATCCGTGAGTTGATACAGTGCACAGCGCAGAGCCATTACTGTCAGGCATATAAATAATTGTGTCTTAATGCACAGCTTATGTTAATACGTCTTTCGTGACTATTTTTTGAACGACTGGATTATTGACCCTCTGCACAGAAATGCCAGACCTAACTTGAACCGTAAAAGAGCAAATAGTTTTGTTTTAACAAATAAGGGTTTGAGGTTGTTTGAAAGCATTTTTACAATTCTGATTGCTGGTGAAAATACAGTAATTTTTGCAGTCCCAGGAACAATTATACACAGTTGTGAATGGCGCGAATTGACTTGGCATGCATGGTAGATGAACCTCCCGCGATCTCTAGATTATTATCGTTATTGTTATCGTAGGCCAGCGGGAGCCAAACTCTGTCTTTTCTTTTTCTCCTTTGATATCTTTTTTTTTCTTTTTTCGGGGGTGGGGTGTGTGAGAATTTGGAGATTGTGCTTTGATGCATTTTCAGCACCAGGGCTCCAAAGTAATTTTCTTACTGAACTGTGCACTGAAAGGCATTTGTGTCTGGAGATGGAAATTTGCAATTGGGAGTGCGAAAGAGGGGCTGTCACAGGGGCTTCATGGCAGAGCCACATCATTAGATGTAGGTTTGTGTCTTATAGCTGCCTTGCAGAAATGTGCTTGCTTATTTCTTAAAAACAAAACTGAATTTCAACTTTCAGACCTAGTACTCATATCTGACTTTGCATAACATCTTTTTTTAAAAAAAAAATTTGCTCAGCTTGTTCTCACAGTATTACTTTAACTTTGTTACGTCTTTTCTGGATAACGTGCTTTAGCTGGGTGAATGGCTTAATGAACTAATACGTCTTTAATGGCTGTAGCTTCTTTGATCCTAGAAAATATAAGGATTTTTATGATCTATGACTTGGAGAGACTGCTACATACTGAGAACGTTCTCTGCTCAACTTCATGTATCCTCTGTTTAATCTGACCGTTTGCCAAACCGCAGAAGTCTGTTTAAAAGAGTTGGGAGGGATGTGCACACAGGTGACTTAGGAATCAGAGTCAGTGTTTTATGGACTGTAGCTCATAGGGGTGACTGCACAGTGAGCCATTTGTGGCATGCCACCTTTCAACTCCTCTTTTTCAGGTGAGCTGGGTACTGTGGGTACTGCTGACACTCAGCTGTTGCTGTTTAGTATTTAGTCAAATTTGGTCTCTTCAACCATCCTTCTGAAGAGAGATGAGGACTGGCAGAATTGGAGAATTTGGTCCCTTTAAGCATCCTTTGAAGAAGAATTGCAAGAATTGGAGCCCTATCTCCTAGAACTAATCCTAGAACTGCATGGGTCTTTCTCACAGTAAGTTCTTGTCACATTTCTGGTCTCTTGCCACCTTCAACAAGCAGCAGTCCCTGAACTGCTGATTCTTTGGGCCTTCAGACAGCCTGGTGGTTAGGAAACCCATCAGAGCACTCCTTAGCATTGAGTAGAAGAGACTTCCCTAGAACTTACTGAGTTGAAGTAAGTTTGAGAACTGTGGACTGCTTTTCTGATGTGTGTCTGGAGCAGCTTCTGTCATGTGAGGCTTTGTTGTGGGGCATTCGGATAATATATCCCACTTCTTGGTTAATCCAGTACAGGACTTCTTCCTGTGATCTGAACAACTTTTGAAAGCTGATGTTCTATCTCAGTGTCACTGTTGGGTTGAGGCTCGTTCTTGGCATTTTTTTTTTTGGTGGATTTAGACCTACAAAACGCAGCTAGGCATGGCCCCTCCATGGCATTGTTAGTGATGAGTACTGAAATCCTAGACTGGTGACTAAGGAGTAGATCCTGCTTCCTGTTTTCCCATCCAGAAAATATAAGGGAAAATATTGCTGTTTGTTCTAAAAACAACCCCCAAAAGAAGTCAGTTAAGTGACCTGACTGACTGAACTACTCTTAAAATACTTTATAGCTTGAGTGGCCATATGACCTCCTGCAGCTTATGCTGGCAGACTGTGTCTTTTGTGACCTTGTCTCTGTAATTAGGGCTGTAGGAAGGAGTCGTGGGATCTCTGCTGTAGTACTGGTAGCGTGAGAAACCAGTGGCTGAGAATTTTTTGTTTTGTTTTGTGGGTTGCAGTAGGTCAGTTTAGGTGTGCACCCTGATGAGTCTGGAGACTTTTCACCTTACACTGCTTCTCCCATCTGTGGTTGTTCCCCTTCTTCTGACTTCCTTGTTTCTGCATACATGTAGATAATTGCCAGAACTGAAGACTTGGGTCTTTTACGATCTGATTTGCCAGTTGGGTGGCAGTTGTATTCAAGGGTACTGAATTGTTATTTAAATCCAGGACCTTTTAGAAGAACTCTTCAGTGAAGGATTGTTTTGGTACTATTGGTCATGATTTGTAACCTTCTATAAACCTGTGGATAGTCCTGTTGGCTCTGTTTGGAGTTAAAAGCTCAGTTTCCGGTTGCTTTCTGTGGTTATTTAGAGAAAGAACGTTATCAATTTTCACTCCATCTCTGACTAACACCTCAGAATCACGTACATGACTGCAACAGTTCATGGTACCGTATTCAGTGGTGTACTCCTCAGATCTCAACAAAGATGGAGAGAGAAGAACTCTAAGAGAAAGAGACTTGCATGAATCTTGAAATGAGTGATTAAATAGGACATTAGTCAGGAACTGAAATGTGACATGGAAAACTTAATGAATAAATATGTAGCAGTCGAGAGCCAGGCTGAGAGGGGAAGATTAAAAAAACAAAAAAGGCAAGATGAAGCTTGGCTGCTGTTTTCTCAGGCATATTCTCCACATCTCCAAGTCTATTAAATCCTGCAAATTTACTGTTGGGCTTTCTCTAGTCCTAGTTAACTACTCAAAAGTGTGTCATTCATCCCGTTCCACAACAGGGAAAGAAAAGTGGCTCCCTCTGGAGCTGGCTAGTGTGACTTTGGAATGACTTCCATCCTTTCCTTCTAAAGCTTGTAGGCTCAAGGAGCAAAGGCTAGGCTGGAATCTTGATTTGTTTTCCCCTTGATTTTTTTGGGTGGGTGGCTTTCTGCCCCATTATGTGCCCCACCCATGCAACTGGATATAGCTTTATATGTGATGGTAGGGAGGTGGAGAAAGTGAAGAAGGAGAGGCAGGAATGATGGAAGGAGGAAAGATTTGTCTACTCTGTAGAGCTTTGCATTGTTTAGTTGCCCTGCATGCTGTTTAATAGCTGCTCAGGCCCCTGGATTTAGTGAAACAAATACAGAAGCTGCTAAGTAAGTAGAAATGAAGAGAAACCTCTCTAAGCTGGGGATGTGACTGCAGCTTCACTGTAATACCAGACAAGCTTGATGCTGCTGATTTCATTAAAAGCAACATTTGGGGCCTCAAAGCAGGGTTTAATACTTGCTATATATTTTTTTAAATATGCTGACCTTATCTGGTAAGCCTGTAATATTTGTTGCAATGAAGAGCAGCTGCTGCATAAATACATATATAATATCAGTTGCCAATTCTGAAAGCTGTGCTGAAACTGTGACTTGTTTGAAGTGGGGTTGTTATTAAAAGGCAGGTGGCAGGATGTTTATTTTACACCTTGTTAATTGCTTGTTTTTCCTGCTGTAATTGGCTTCCTAATGGGGGCAAAATGCACTTGGTTTTGCACACAAAGCTTCATTAGTGACAGCCAATGGAAAGGATTCAGAGGGTGGGATTTATATGAAATATATATATTGAGTAACAGATGTCTATGCTAAATAGAGTGTGTGAGGAAGTCCCATAGATGCGTCCAAATATGCAAATGTTTTTCCATAAAACCATTTAAGGTGTCCTTGTGTTAGATGTAAAGATCACTGCCTGTTACTTGAGATGAGGGCAGAGATTTTATCTTGTTATTTTTGTGGGGCAGAGACTTTGCTCTGCTTCAGTGGACAGGAGTTAGGATGCTGGGATGGTGCTCTATACTTGGGACTCTGACAGGGTTCGTGTATTCATAAAGATATCTTTAATGATCTCTGTGACATAGCTAGAAATTGCTCCTGCTAACAAACTGAGAGGAGATGGTGAGCAGTGGTGGTGTTCAGCAAGTTTCTAGTATTTATGGAGCCTTCCCTGCTGCTTGAGTGCTATTTCAGGTGTCCCCCCCCATTTGCACTGGGCCCTTGGAGGCAGGGCACTGCTACAGAGAAGCATAGCTGGACCATTTTCAGAGTGATCCTGGTTGTGCTTAGAAGTGAGAGCTGAGGTGTTCTGGCTAGGGATGGGTGCTGCACAAAGGCAGTTTTTGTTTTAATAGTGGCCTTTTTTACGTGGTGTAAGGTTCCTTAGTATAAGGGGCTAGTCAAGAATTGTCTGTTGATGGTCATGTCATCATAATGATCATCAGACACCATTGTGTCTGATGCCGTGAATAGAGTTTTGTGCTGTTTGGTTTAATATGCAATTGTACCTGCAGAGGTTACTGTAGGTGGCAGGTGAGTGTAGTTTTGTGTATGTATGTGTACATATATACATATATGTATTTGTATACAAAATTAATAATGCAAAGGTAACATAGCCCTTCATGGAAATGGCTTATCATCCTTAACTCCTCCTACTGCATCTCTTTTTTAAATTTATCTTTTATTTAAAAAGCACTGAGAAGGGATTGGAAAAAACACCCATCTACTTCCTCACTTCTCTGCTTCCTCAGATGTCAGTATTTAACTAGTTTGATACTGGTTTTATCTGTCATATTTCAGTAAGGTCACTTCAAGGCAAAAGAATAATGTTTGCCAGTCTTGGATTGACATATTTTATAAGAAAAAGCCTTTATTACATGAATATATCAGCCTAATTGACTGTTTCATGTTGGGTAGGGGGGAGAGTAATATCCTGAGGCAGCATTTTAATCAGAAAGATCACAGGAGCTGCCCATCAGCTCTGCTTTTCCATGCAAGTGTCCTCAGATGACAAAATAATCCCCTTCCTTGGGATAATGCTTTTCATTTCTGTAGAATCTTTCCTTACAGAGTAAAGGATAGACTGTGAAGTTGAGGTGAGGCCAGAACTTGTCAATTGAAGTGAGGAGCCCCAAGGTATTGTCCTTCCATGGTGAAAGCAATATGTGCATTCCCATTGAGCTCATGGATGTGCTTTTGGCTCTGATGTACTTCCTGTCTGTCCGGATGCTTTTTTCTCTGGGTGTATAAGCAGGTCCTCTCCCATTAAGATTTATCTCTATTTGAAGAGGCTGTAGCAAGCCAGTCCTCTTATAGTAGTTCGCCCTGGCATCTATGAGTCTCTGAACTCCAATGAAAAGGAATGTTTTGGTTTTTTTCTAACTTATTTTTGAAGTTTTATTTCTGTTGCTCTCATAAGTGATGATGGATGTATTTGGAACAAGAATTAAAGAGCAGGCTCTGCTGAAGGCTGTCCGTTGGGCCTTTTGGGGATGCTTATGTCTGTATTTAAACTTGATGCCTGGGCTTTTCCTTCCATTTGTCTTCTGGCCAGTCTTTCATCCTGCAAGCCTTCATGGGAGTGGGAATAAAAGATGGTGATGGTGGTTATAAGTAGGAGCAAAGATCCATCTTGCTGAGTATCTTGTCTCTGATGGTGGCCAGTAACGGCTTCTTAAGGAAGCAGGTAAGCTTAAAGCAAGTGTGCAGTAGTAATACAGTGAGATGCTTGCATTTTATGTTTCATGAAAGTCTGCAGCTGTAGTCTTGTTCCAGAATTGACCAGGTAGGAAAGAAAATGCAGTTTTTCTGATTAAAACGGCTTACTCGGCTTGAGCATGGCAACCTGCTGTGTCCAGATTAAGGTCCTGTATGGAAGCTGGATGTCCTAAATCAGCTCCAAAGCTACCCCGGCTATGTGCTGTGCCCTGGTGAAAGACAGCTATTTCTGGGAAAGTCCATGTTGGTGTGCACAGCCTGAGACCTTCCACTGTACAGGGCTTCCAGCGTGGTCATGGGGAGAACAGTCAACGCAGAGGATATCATGTTACCACTCAGATGAGTGGGCTGCTGTGCACCTATCATTTTGCTATCCACAGGGAACATTCCATTGCTTTGTTTATTGAGCTGCTGTTTTTAAAATTAAAAACAGCCAAATGTTTTATAAAATATTAAGAGGCACTGCTTTAGCGTCTCTCATCAGATTAAGTATGTCACTTTGTGTGTCCTTAGGGTGATGAAGCCAATCAGCTTGGTTGTTCTCTCACCTTAAGGATGCATTAAGGTGACATGCTTCATCTCACAAGGGATGCTGAAGCTATCACACTGCAGAACTGGTAACCATAGGGGTCCTGCACTTTAACTGTGGATTCTCAAATGAAATTTTGCAGAAGCAAAACAGTTTGCTTTGTACGAGTGAATTCCTTTTTGTTAGAGAAGCGCTTCTGGAAAAAAATACTGAGGTAATACAGTGGTAGACACATGCACAGTGACTGCTCTGCAGGAAAGGAAGAAATTACGGCATGTTTTGTATGAAAGACTAGGAACTGTTTCAGTGGGTAAAGGGGGAGATGCCTGTACATCCTCAAACATTCTTTATGAATATGGATTTTAAAGCGGTTTTGCTTGCAGGTGAATTTCTCTTTCATTCAAGAGCCAGTTACAGCATTTTAATCACAACACAGTGGCACTGGAGTAGCTGAGGGTTGGGGAACTGTGGGGTGCAGTAGCCTCAGGACTAGAAAGTTGAGGAAGGGGCTTTAGCTTGCTGCAGAGAAGCCCTGAGGCCTGCACATTGGTGAAACACAGTATGTTGGAGCTGGCACCGCATTGTCGAGATCTAGCTTTCACTGAGTTTTCCATCATCTCTTGCCTCTACCCGTCAGTTCTAGCACTCTTCAGCATGTTTATAGTACTTGAGAATGCTGCAACATACCGGGTTAAATAATCATGAAGTTTTAATAAACTCGAGATACAAGACTAACTTGACTTCTGAACGTCCTGGTTGTTTTCGGTTATGTTGCCTCTTTACACTCAGTAAATAATGGCACACGTGGCACGTTACTCTTGCATTCCCACTGCGCACAGCTAAATCACACACGCGTGCACATCAGGGAGCAGTTATTCAGGAGTCTGTTCTGAAGGGCAGCAGTTCCTTTGTCTGATCTGATATGCTGCTGCTGCTTTGCTTGGTGGTGGTGTGAGGGAATAATAAAGTAAAGCCTTCAATCATATGACCTGATCAGAGAGGGTTGTCTGTAGTGATTGATAAATCCTTTTGGAACAATAGGCTGCTTGAGCTGTGCCCAGGGACTGATGGGTTTGGTTGAGGTTTTGCATTCATTTTTGGCCTAAGTAAAAAGAACATCGAGATCAAGGCTGCAGTTTTGTTTGCAGCTTGCTTTCAAATCCCTGCCTGATCTAAAATGGTACTTAACTATATATACTTCTGCTCTCCCCAAAGCTGTTTGGAGAGCATTTTCCCCATCTCCATTAGGATATGCTGAGTATTTTGAGGACTCACAAATTACTTTGATCCGTTAAATTGGCGCTCTCTCAAGGAGGCATAAAAGAAAGACATCTTTCCACCTTGCATCCCCCTGGCCTGATGAGTGGCATGCTGAGCGAATGGACATGGCTTCTCTTTCCTGGGACATCCCCCCGGACAGGGCTTTTTCCTGCAGGTCTCTTGTATGACCTTGTCAAGCTGCTTCACTTCTTTTCTTGATTTATGACATTTGCCATTCTCCATAGAGAAGCTAAAAAGCTTGATATTAAAGGAAGTTCTTGTATTCTGAAAGATAGCTTTTTCTGTTTGTATTGAGAAACCTCTGAAGATGAATGCCTGTATGTGTGTGCGTGGATTCTGCTTAGCTCTATAATAACTGAATTGTGCAGTGGTTTATCTGTTATGTGGGTGAATGTTAGCCATGCACAGTGTTACACAAAGGATGCCACCTGTTTTCATCTGGGCCAGAGGTGTATTTGGATGCATTTGCATTTCTGCAAAGGAGATGTATTTTTCTGCTTCTCTATTGAGCAACATCCCCAGTGCATGGGGTCGGTTTAAAGCAGAGGTGCTTGTTGTTCTTAAAATGCATGCTGAACAAATACACTTTCCCTTCTATCCTGCAGAACAAAATGGTATGTGGGTGAAAAAATGGCTTTCCCATGTGTGTGCAGCTACTTCACAGACCAAGGAAGGGTTTGTGGCGCTCAGAAGAGCTATTGCTGCTGTAGAGAAGTGTCAGTTCGATGCCCTCTTTCAAGGATTCCTATTTTCAGCCACAGTGGTAGTGGGCTAGGGCTGTGCTGCAGTGCTCTGCCTGTACTGCTACTGGTGCTTAGGCATTCTGCCTTTGTCAGAGTGAATCAGGACATTTGGAGGAAAGGGACCATGGGATGACTAGGACTTTTCTGTCACACACACAAGAAAATTTCTTACTTGAAGAATGGATAATAGAATGGCTTATACCAGAAAACAAGAACTGCCCCAAAGATCCTGCTCCTCTGCTAGAGGTGAGGACACAGAGCTACGCTCAGAAGTAGAAGAGATTTCTTCATCTAGATGCAGTGGTAGGCTTAAGAAGCATTTGTTTTCTCAAAGTAGTCTGTGATCTCTTACTGTTCTATTGGGGTTTTATGTTTCTTTGCTCTCTCTGTCAGTAAATGACCATTTCATTTTGGCAGTGCCCTACTGTTTAAATTATGGCTAGAGCCAGTTTGTTGTGGACCTGTTTAGCATCAGTTTTATTGCTTGCCTGCATTCCTGCTTTGCTGGGGGATTGTCATTGCGGTGCCTTTTGGGTATCCTCTTTGCTGTCAACTGGCCCGACTCCTAGGGCTTGAAAAGCTGTTTGGGGATTCCTCTGGGAGCCTAAGGGAGTTATTGGAAAGAAGTCAAATTCTCATAAGTTCCTGAGAAAGCTGTCATAAGCCTTGTGGCTGCTGGGTTATTGCCAAATCCTTTATTCATGGGACCCATGATGAGCCATTGCTAGACAATAATGGTTTCAGGTTCTTTTATTATGAAAGGAGAACCAGTTGTGGACTATTGTTTCAGTCAATGTAAGAACACACAAGATTCTCTATATCAAAGCATTCACAGCTTAATAAGCCTTGTTTTCTTGCCTCCCCCCCCGCCCACCCCCCACCCCGGTTCTTTCTCTATGTATCCAGTGTACCTGTTGCAGATTCATCCTAGCAATAATTCATCCAAAGTCAGACTGCTTTTGCACCCTGTGGCTTTTGGCAACTGGAAGCCACATTTATTGTGCACAGTATTGACTCTGACGGCAAGTGCTGCTGTGAGTGAGCCAATGGTCCCTTACTGCTGCCTAAGTTACTTGTTACAGAGAGAAAAAATGGCTTTGAAGACCCCTCCTCATGGTATTCCCTTAGTGTATGCATAACTATATACACACAGAGTGTATGTATTAACACTGCCTTTGCCTGTTGGTGATTATTTCTGTTGGACAGGCTTTTGTATAAGTTGCAGAGTTGGCTCTGACCCTGCATATTTGCCCCACATCCTCAAAGGATTTGGTAGTTTGTTGTCCCCTTATCTGCCTCTGCAGTGAAAGGGGTGAAAGTCAGAACTAGCTTATTTGCCTCATGGTGTTCCCTTTTTTTGCTCTTGGCTCATAGCTTTGTCCTGCTTCGTGGTGGACAGTGTTTGATACAAACAAATTTTGAATAGCTAGTGGCGAAGTTTCCATTTCCCATGGGAGGGTGCTACTCTACCCTAAGAGCTTTCATTCTGTGGATGTCTGTCTTGGTGCAGTCTTATTCTGTTTTTAGTCTAGTCCAATAAATGCTGACCAACACTAACTACACTCTAACCAACTACTTAGTAAAAAAATGGGTGAATTAAAAAGTTATCCAGAATAGTATTGAAATGTCAAGAATGTGCATTCAAAGTCATTTCAAATACTTAAATTTAAAATGAAATGTATTGGTGCATTGAAATTGTTTGATATGTCTCTCTGTTAGGGACTGAGCTGGGATGGAATCCAAACCAAACCATGCGAGATCCCTGGAGGGAAAAGTGCAATGCAAATTGGAGGTAGAAAAGTCAGTCTGAGCTTTGGTTTGGCTTTGTCTTTGCAGTCTCTGAATGTGTGCCAGCTATGGATGAACAGCAGTAGGACAAATACTTAGGTGCTGCTGTACAGCCTATGGAAGCTTTTATTCAGTGGCATGCATTACAGATTTCATACCAGATCTGAAAAATTGTGTTTCCGTCGGAACCAACGCTACTTAATTTCAGCACAGTTTTCTGCCAGCCCTGGAATGTGTCTGCATTTGCTTGCAGAGAGATTGCTCGGATGCAGGGCTTGGATCTGTCTATTTCTCTCTTTTCTTGGCTTGTCTTCTGCAGATATAATAATAGTAATAATAAAAAGCCTCAGAAAAATCCCCTCCAAAATGTTGCTATTGCAGCTGATATATTGATGATTTTAGCAGTCATTTCAGCATTTCAGTTTGTGTTTGGGGGTGTGTAGGTTTTTTTTGTTGTTGTTTGGTTTTTTTTTTTTATTTGGAACATCTCATCTTGATTTGACGTATTTGAAGATTTACATATGATAGCACTACAGAGGAGCTAAGCATTTGGTCAGCTGCAAGGATATTGGCAAACAAGTTGGGGGACGTGTCTGAGCTACAATTTGGAAGAGCTGGGGTGTAAGGGAGTGACTGAAAGCTGGCAATATTGGGGGAAAAAGAAGCTTTTCTGAAATCTGATATGCCAAGCTGTCTCATTGTTTACTAAGTCTGAAGGGTCAGAGTGGACGGTAGAAATTTGAGGGACTGGAAAAGGAAGAAGTCACAGAGGATGCAAAAAGTCAGGCTGGTATTTAGCACCTGTGTGTGTAAGTGCATGCGTGTGTGGAGATGATGAGAGCAGTGTGTGACTGTTAGTAGTTTCTGGATTTACTGTAGAACAGTTTGCATAACCACACGCTCGCAGAAAGTTGCTGCTCACTAGTCTGGCCGTGACTTCTAGTAGCCTATGAGCCTTAATATCAGCAAGGATAATTGGATTGCGATGTATCTGGTACTGTTTACACAGCGCTTGGCCTGCAGCTTGGGCTGAGTGGCATGGACTGGACTGGGTGTAACAAGGAGGAGATGATGTCAATAGGGTGGGAAAATCCTCTTGTGACTTTATAGGGCAGATTGCTGTGGAAATATGAGGGAATGGGGAGTTGAAAGTCATGAAGGAAATCAAAACAGGGTTTTACTTTGATGTCGTAGCACATGGGTGATGGGGATTGAAGGCTGAAGATCCTGACTGTAGATGGTTCCGTTTATCTTCAGAAATCAAAGGTCTCTCTTGAAAGGTTTCCTTCTAAGATAGGGTGGGCATAATATGCATACTGTGTTATGACTGTATGATGTACACATGTAAAATTGCCTTTCACAGTGTCCTGCTGCTGCAGAGTGGATCAGACTGGCTCTCCTTCTCTGTTTATGCCAATGAAAATAAATTTCCCCATTATAACTTGTGAGGAAGGCAGCATTCTGTAATCCTGTGTATAAGGCCACCGGCCAACAGTGTCAAAAATAAAGCCAGCCCTTCCTGTGGTGTTGGATGCTGCTTCTAGGCAGGTTGCAGAGCCAGCTGGGCAGGGAGGCAGTGAAGCTGTCACTTCTGTAACTTTCTTACTTATGTCTGCTGAAAAACAGTACGTGTTTTTCTTGCCCCTTTCTTCTCCCCTCATCCCACAATTACTTAAGACAGCCCTGTTGCTTCTGTCAGGGGAGGTGCTGTTTTCTTTTGCAGCTCACAGAATGGGAGAAGAGGCATTGCACATATGGTATTTTGTTCTAGACACTTTTTACACCCCTCCCATTTCATTTCAGATCTGTTTTTTTAAAAGCTTTGCAGAGCAAAAGATGAGGCTCTAATGACGCAGGAGGAGGGAGGGAGAAGGAACCTTTCCTCTTAATTTTTTGCTGCTTATATATGTCACTGATGAAGTAGAATGTGGTGTGAGTGTCAGTGTCTCTATGCACAGTGGTGCGGAGCAAGTGCCACAAATTTGAGTCATATGGGGCATTGCATGTCCAGGACTGAAGAAGAGGCAAATAGCGGAAGCTGGAGCTCTGAGCAGCTGAGAGAAGGGGGCTGCAGCTGACCTAGCTCTGTCCCCTACCTGTTTCTTCTTTTCTTCTTTCATTTTTTTGCCAATTCTGATAGCAGAACACACAAGAGCAGATAGTGTGATTTAAGGGGGCAAGCAGGATCCTGAATGCTGCGCTCTGCTTGAGAGAAGACCTCAGGCCATCCAAGCTTGCTTGTGCTCTCTCATTTCACACTAGCCATGTGCTGTTCTCAGTGATCAGCCTTGCCTGCTCTCTGTTTTCTCAGGTTTATACAGCTGCTCTGTCTGAGTTTTCCTGCAATATTTGGGATATTTTCCTCACTTCCTTTCTGTGTTCAGTACATCTTTAGGGTTAGGGGTGTTGGAATATGAAACCTCATACTGTTTTCTTTGTCACAAGTATGCCACGATCAGCTTGTATTCTGAGAACACCTACTGGTTATCAGTAATGTTCACCTGTAGGTCAAACCTCTGCTAAAAGATGGTGTGTTTTTTTTTTTTTTTTTTTTTTTGTGAGATGTAAGAAGTGAGGCAGAAAGTGAGGTGCCCAGCAAGTCAGTGAAAGGAGCTATGGCTTGAGTCCTGGTTGTGCTGCCATATTGTATTGACTGCCCTGTGTCCTGTTTGATGCCTTCGTTGTTTCTCCTGAGCATCTGAATTGATCCTTGGTTGAACACAAGTGAGTCATGGTAGTGTTTCTGAGTTACTGCTGCTGCAGCATTTCTGAGCTTTCTGTCAGGGAATGAAACTATTCTTAAGTCTCTTATGGTAGAATGATCACAGTAAGGTCACCCGTTCATGCACTTGACCTATTACTTTTCCCTGATGTTTGTCCCTTGCTACAATATAGTTGCTATTTCCAGAAAAGCACTGTTTCCTTTGAAAAATGACAATTCTAGAAAAAACCCCAAGTTTTCTTTGATGGAACTTGACTGAAGGTTGCATTTGTCTTTGTGCACGTGGTATGGGTTGTAAACAAAGTTTTTCCTTGCTGTTTTCCAGAAGGAGCCACAAAGAAGCTTAAAATATGCATTTCTTTGTCTCTCTGGAGATTACTGTACTTTCACCATTTATTTTCATCTGAATTGAGCATTGCTTCTCAGATTTAATGACAGTGCCAAGGAAGGGAGCATGATATTAATCCTGTTTAGTTGGCCCTGTGTAATCCAGCTGTTCCTAATACACTTTGGCTTGGATTCATGCCACTTAATTGAAGGGTCTAAAATAAGAGGTGGAGAGATGTTTTTGTCTAAATGATGACTTCCATTTTAGTGGGTAAAGGTGTCCATCTCTCTCCATTGACCTTTGAGGAAGCTATGATGATCCACCTAACTTGGGTATTTCATGAATACCTAAAGCTGGGTCGGATGGAGTCAAGCCTAGTGTTGGAGAGGCCATGCAATGCATGGGAGACCCATTGTGCACGCCACCTTTTTGCAGCTTTGCTGCTGCTTGGGTTTAAAGGAAACTCTTTCTTATAGTTTTGTAGAGCTGTTAAAAGCTTGATTCAAGTTGGATCTATTTTCCTTCTCTCTCTTTCTAGTATAGAGTCTGGTCTTATGCTGCTAGTAATGTGAAGGGTGATGCCTTACTTTTGTTTTGCACATCTCTCTTGATCTTGAGTTGTTGTGGGTCATTAAGTCTCCTTTTAGCCAGGAAGTGTAGCTGCTGCTGGCAAGGGTAGCAGGTCAACAAGGAGCATTTAGCTGCTACTTGACCTTCAGCGTGGCATAGCACTTACCCTGTCTCGACTGCAGGTAATGGTTACCCAAACTCAGCCAGAGATCTCAAATAAGGCAGAGCCTTGCCTGCAAGAACTTTCTCAGGAGTGGCAGAGCACAGGAAGGGCCAGAGGACGTCGTGACATCTACAGGCGCAAGATAAAGCTTAGTGTGAAACCTTGCAGATTCCTCCTTTCTCTGAAGTTTCTTGCTGTTTGTCACTCATTCAGAATCAGGTCTCTCTCCGAGACCTCCCTGTCCACTCCCACCCCGGGTCTGAGGTGAGCAGAGTAGTCAGTCTGAGGTTGTACTAAATAAATGAACTGGGAGACAGTTCTCCCTAACCTTCTAATTAATTATACGTGCTTGTGATGTAACGATTCAACCACTGGGTGTCTCTGGACTGTGCGGATCTCCAGGCAACATCTAGTCCCTGGAAAGCTGCCACTCTGGTTATGCTTGTTTTAGGCTGCAGTTTGTGGCCGCTGTTTTGTTCTTGTTTTGATTGTTTTGAAGGACGTCGTGTTCCCTTCTAAGTTGGATGCTCAGAATGTGGCTTCCCTGCTCTTGAAAGTGGAGTGGGGTGTCACTGTGGGTTGCAAGTAGTACCTGTCTTGTCCCATTCAAAAGGCAGCGAATTCCCTAGCCTGATCTTGCTTTACTGCTGTTTCTAAACACCATACCTCTCTTGTTGCACTGAGCTGTGCGGAAAGTCTAAGGGAGAAGAACATTAGCACAGCAGCTTTGCTACCTCTCCCTAAATGATTGACTTTTTTCTTTTTCCCTTAGCTATGACAAGCTTACTCTTGCATGCACATTCAGGTAGATAATTAATCTGTCTCTCAACAGGACTCTGCTAGCCACAGTATTTTCTTCAATTCCGTGGAAAGAGTTACTTTTTCATTATGATGTTGGAAGGGTGTAAGGCAGCCTATTCTCTACTTCAAAAATGCCATGATAGAAGGTAAAGCTTTCGTAAAACATGCCTGGCTGAATTTACACACTTAAGTATCTGAACTGTGGCTAACATCTTTTGAAAGAGAAGGAAAGAACACAGCTTTAATAGCCAGCATTTTGTGTTTGGATGGTTAATCAGTAGTATTTTCAGTAGTTAATCAGTAGTATAGAAAAATAATTCCTTCATAGATTTAGGCCAGAAAAAAACCCCAAATATGAATGTCTATTGCTGTAGGGTAGTTCTCCCCTTCTTTCCATCTTAGAACCACTTAGGAGTGTTGACATCTCAGTGGTTCGCAGGTGATGGTATCTGTATTGTAGCTTGCTTTGCTGTTATTAGCTTACCTGATGGAAGATTTGCAGTGTAATAGCTGGTGAAACAGCTGACTCATATCATAAGCTCTTTCCTGCTGACATGGCTTTGAGTAGTTATGCTGAATTCAGTTAAATAGGTGAATTTGCCAGCAGCTGGATACCTTGTTTGATTCCATCACATACTTGTGTGCTGACACGCTGAAGTCACAGACTTCAGTACACCTTTATGGTGCATAAATGGTAAGGTAGAATTTTGCTGGACTCAAGCTGGAATTTGAGCCTACTTGAGGTGGTATTGGTAAATTTTGAGAGTGGTCAGGATATTAATCACTCAGTGCTGTGCTTTGAGGGATGTCTGGTGGAACAAGCCCCATACCTGGGATTAAATGATTTTATAGATTTCTGGCAGTGATGAAAGAAGGTGGGTGTGTCATGTTCAAGACTGTATAATAGTAGTAATTTTTTTTTCTGAATTGGTTTGATGGCAGCACTCAACTACTGCAATGGATAGAAAAAAAACCACTGCAAGTCAGCTGCTGGATGATAACTTTCTATCCCGTGCAGAGCAGTATGCTTTACAGTTATATGGTAGCTGAAGGTTGTCTTGCTGTACAGACATAAAATAATTCTGGTCAGCTGCTTGGTGCCTTGTGTGCAGGGCTTAGGCTTGCAGCAATGTAAACTGGAGCACTGTTTGTAAATTAAGCACTTAGCTGTTGATGTGTGGGCAAGGGTCATGTTCATAGCTGGCCTTGACAAAGTTTCATTGCAAACTTGGTTGCAAGTTGATACGTAGAGAAGGGCATATTTTTTGGTTTGGGTAAATTACCTTAATTCTGGGTATATGGGAGGGGTGGTTCTGGCTTGCCCAGACCATTTGGATGTATGAGAGAGGTTGACAGTCTGTGGCAGAAGACCAGGAGTTGGGAATCATGACAATGCTGTCATTTACATACTATAGAGTCAGAAGAGGATGTCTGACCAAATAATACGGGGAACCCAGGGCTCTTGGAACAGTTAGGGTTGAAAACCATGAATGTGGCAGTTTCAAAAAGATGTTTTTAAATCTACACCTTTTCTTGCCTTGGAAACTTTCAACACTCAACCACATGCAGGCACTAATATGAGTTACAAGACTTGACATTGGTTTCTGTTTATTCCTCCTCCATTTTCAGTCTATAGAGGTTATTTCACTTCCATGGAGGCAGAAACTTATATTTTACTGGCACCAACGCATGTGGCTGTCTGCAGCTGTAATTGGGATGGAAGGGTTATGCTGCTGAAATTTCTTGTCGCCACTGTGTCTCAAATAAAGGGCCTGATTTGGCTGTTGGAAGGTGCAGTATAAACCTTTTGTGTTTAGGCAGTTGAAAATATCACAACAACAAAACATTCCTTGTGTCACTTGCCAAACCGATGGTAATGGAGTAGGAGCTGAAATAAACAGGTCTGTGTGGAAGTAACAGAGATAAATATCCACTCCTGAGGGGGTGAAAGAAAGGGGAACTCTGAAGGAATTTTCAAGGTATGGAAAATAAAGGTCCTGTATTGCTTATTCTCCTGTAATCTGGGTCCCTAATTAACAAAGTACTGACAAATCCATATTCAGAGAGGCATTTCCAAAGGGTTTCAAGTCTATGAAGGCACAGAGAGCAGCACTTCAAAGGGCTTTCAAAATGTGTGTGTGTAATACATCCCCTGTACCCACAGAGTCCATGGAGAATTTCCTCCTAGTCTCTTTCCTTGAATGCTTTGGCTCCGACATCTGTCTTGCATTGGTCTGGCTTAGCCAAGGCAGAGTAGCACGTGTCAAAGTATTCCTCTGAACTGAGGCTTTTGTGATATAACAGATCAAAAAAAGAGTGATGGGAAATGGTAATCAGAACAGGGTTGTTAGTAGGCCCAAATGACTGTGTAAACATGCAGATAAATAAGGAGGACTGCTGTACCAGTGGACAAGCCCACTGCTGTCTGGTGGCAAAATCACCCATGTGTTCAGCAGCTCAGGAGTTTGCACTGGGCTGGTGGAGGCAGACCCACGAGGCTGCTATACTTTGTGCAGATGTTCTGCATGAAATACACCGTAGAGATTTGAAGGTGTTACAGTGATTAACCAAATGAGAACTTGAATAACAAAATTATCCTGTAACGCTGCTTAGGCTTGGCAGAAGGAGAGGTGTTGGGGTGCTGCTGCAGTGCATTTCAGAGCTGTGGGAGTTTGTGACAGAGCAGAGCAGGTGTGAACACTCCAGATCATGACTAAGTGATGTCTGATGAAGACTGCTGTGTTACTCCGTTCCCTTAAATGTTTTCTTCCAAATCTAATTTGCCTCAATTATGTATTTTTTCTCTCTTATTTACAGCTATTGATGGCTTGTAGTTTTATGTCAGCCTGTTCCTGTTGCAGGCGTGAAGAGGAGGGAATCAGTCTTTGCTCTGCTGGTTATTGGAGACCCTGTAGCATTAAGACACTGCACAAGGGAAGAGAGCTCCTGTCCTCGGGAACGTCTCCTCTCAATGGAGGAAGATGGTCAGGGAGTGTCTGTAGCATTCTTGGAGCTGGGAATGGAGCCTGGGTCTCCTGAGCACTTAGTCCAGCCTCCCAGGTATTCATGGGTACAGAGGCTTGTGTGGCACTCTTTGTTGGTCTGTTGGTTTCCGATCTTTGGTGTGTTATATATTTTAGCTGTGCCTTTCTGGAAATAACTGTTCTGTTATGGCTATGTTCTGTTGTGGCTATTCGGCTTGAGAATTTTTGGACTTGGGTGTGCAAATAAATGGAAAAAAAATAAGCAAGACCTCAGGTTCCTAGTAGAAGCTGGGATTCTCTTCCTGATGCTTGTGAATGCCTGTGTATTGACTTGAAGTCTGGAGGAGGAAGGTTTACAAATGTCTTGCTTAAGTTTCCAAAATTGCCCCAGGCTGCATATTTGTCTGTTTTTTAAAAAAAAATGGCATTTCAATATTGGATTCCCATAAAAAGGGGCCATTAACGCAGCTGACATGTATTTTCCTTATACCATTTAATAGTTAGAGAAAACCAGAAAAGAGTAGGGTGAGGAAGACCTCATAAAGGATTTTTCTTGTCCTTTTGGCTTACAACCACTTCTTTTGAAAAGTACCAACAACTATTTTCTTAATCTATGTAGGTTTACTGACCACTGGTCAAGGCATTTGAAACAGGTAGCCCAAGTCATTAAGAATAGATGCTCCTGCATTACACTTACAATTGGGATTTTCTACTGCCTCTCAAAGGTATGTGTGTATCCATAGATAGGAGATAAGCTTGACATCTGGATAAAAAGAACGATACTTATTAAAAGAGGCTTTTCAGTCATTCTTATTTTCCTCTTCTAAAAATACATACGTAAAATCAACCACGTGCTTTTTTGGAGGCATTTATATTTTCAAAGGTGGATGTTTTTATTCAAGTGTGTAACTTAAGAAGTGCTCTGTTCTGGATCTAGCTGTTGTACAAAGTCTGTCCAGTAGAGAGTGAGGACTCTTGAAGACCTGACCTTTGAGCATGGAAATAGGTACCTGATTTTCAGTTAATTGTATAACACCCAATACTATACGTATGAGCACAAACACAGCCCCTTATGTATATGTAAAAATATTTTCCTACTAACTTTAAGCTTTGGATAATGTTAATGTTCATTCTTTTGTCTAGTTGGAATGCACACAGAAAACACTAGCATTTGCCTTAAAGCCCTTTTTGTCAGAATTTCCTATAAAGAACCCAAGCAATATATCTGGTTGGAGGACAGGGCATTGTATATTAGCGTATACATTTTTGTGCATGCTGAAGTGTTGCCTAATGCTGCAAGTAAAACGCTGGACTGGTGGCCAAAGATTTATCTTTCTTCAGCCTGATTTCTACTTAATGCATCTTCTTATTTCTAACCTGATTGTGTCCTTTAATGTGTTTCAAAACCAACTACTTCTATGTCCTAATAATGTAAATAATTCAAATGCCAATGAGGTAGAAAAATTAAAATATACTACTTGGTGTAATTTCTTTCAGTCACTTTTAAACAAGTATTTTGGAAGAGATACCAAGCCTTTTGTGTTTTGGGGGTTTTGAACAGATACTTAACTTCCGGGAATTAGGACAAGATTACTTGGGTTCAGGTTGGCCAGCATTGCTTTCTGCAGAGCATCTTGCATCTTCCAAGTGTGTAGTACTGGCCCTTTGCAACAAATCCAGCGTGAATTAGACAATGGGTTTCTGTGTGTGCACCAATGTTGGACAGTTAATTTGTATTAGGAGTGCATTTTTTGAAGCTAATTCTCCTGATTGTCCCACATTAGTGCACTTAAATTGGAATAATGGAGTAGTTTCCGAGTGTGTCTTTGATTTCTTTTTGGATAAAACTAAATTGTGAGCTGTGTTCCAGGGGCATATATGACACTCGTGGTCTAGTTCAAAGTACCCCATCCCAAAATGCTAATGATGTGGGTTATGGGTGCCCTTGGGAACATCTTATTTGCTTACAGGTTCGTTCCTGTTGGGCCGCATTTAGGCAGCTTATGTCTACTTCTGGTTGATGGGAATAACTTGGGTAAGGCTAGTGGTGCTCATCTGGGCTGTGCGTGTGATGGGCTACGTGAGGGGAAAGAAAGCGCTGTGAACAAGCAATGTGCAGAGCAAAAGTGGAAGGCATTCTGCTTACATACATACTTAAAACCAAGGAAGGCTGGGGGTACGAAGGCTAGCTACAGTCTTGACTGCAGTGACCATGAGATGGAGCTCAGGATCCTGAGTGTAGGAAACAAGACAAAAACCAGGATCATAATCCTAGACTTGAAGTGCCAGTAAACCTTCCTGGAGCTAAGCAGGGTTTTGGTTATATATATATTGAGCACCCAGAGAACATTAGACTAAAAACTAAATCGGCAAAACCTTTAACCTACTGGAGTATTAGTATGTTTATTTTTGTGTGTATTTCATAATTTTCTTGGGAACACTATTCTTTTACTAGTTTCTGCCACAAAAACCTGTTAGGACTTGGGACAAAGGATGTGCTTTACTGGGGTCATATGCATGTGAAAGAGGGTACAGACTCTAGCTGTTGCTAGGTTACCCTTATGTGCTCACATAGAAAAAGAAATCTTTATATGTTGGGAGTGTCATATGATAGGTCAAAATATTTCTTTTGCTACATGATGTCAGTCACTGCTATTGTGTAATGAGTAGATTCTACGGTTAATTCTTCATGTGATTTGCATTAGTTGAACTCACCTCTGAGTCAGTCTAATACATGCAAATCTTCCTTGATTCACACGCTGGAAGTGAATAATGCATTTTTCTTCTGGGAATTTACATTTCTTACGAACTACAATAGAAATAGCAGCAATTCTGAATAAAGCATATCTTTTTAATAAAAGAAATGTAAATTGGATGTCTTGTTCAAAACTTCTGAAATGTGTTATATAGAACATGTGTCATTCTCTGTCCTAGCTTCAATATGAATCAGCATAGGAATCCTGTTTTTAAGCATATGCCTTTATCACTGCTATTTGTGTCTCTATTCAGGAATTCAGACTAAGGCGAGGGCCAGCTTGCATCCTTTACCCCAGCAAGAAAATGCGACAGTGCATAGAAGGCAAAAAGTCTTACACAGTCTTGTCTCTGAATATTCTTTCATCACATGCTATTGTCCCTGAAAGTCTGTTCTGTGTAATCACTGGAAGACTTGCTAGAGGTTAATGTTTAACATTCAGGATATTGAGGAGCAGTCCTGTTCCCCCAGTTGAAACGAGCTGCTGTTCTCTCAGTGCAAGTCTCTTGCTTGCACTGTGTGGGGATAACTTGAATGTCTTCCAAAAGTAACTTTTCTTTGTCCATGTGTCTATCCTGAGTGATGTCCTGGGAGAAGCCTGTGATTTATCTGTGCAGTCCTGTAGCTTTTTTATTTTTGGTTTCAGCCCTGTGATGGTAGTATTGTGCCAGTTATTGCCTGCTTAAGTTAAAAGCTGCATTAGAAAATACCTATAGGTTATGCCATTGATAAAACAGTAGGTTTTACCTCCTCTGAGACTTCTGGACTTTTGTTCTGTTTATGGCCTTGATGTCTGTCTGGAGTCACTTGTGGTGCTGGGAGAGCAATAATGCAGCAGGCGCAAAACCGTTAAGTAACATGACTTTGTCTTACAAGGGTGTGTTTTAACTTTACTGTAGGCTGCACATCTTTTACTTTCCAGCCACTTCTAAATCAGGTGGTGTTTTCTTGCTCTCAGTAATACCATTTGGCTTTGAAATTCACCTGCTGCAAGGCTGAAGCTGTAAGTGAATCTCTTTGGAAACTATCATCCTTCTCTCGTTCTTGCTTAATGCATCTAATAAAATAGGAAATAAAACCCTGTCTAGGGAGCTGTATATGCTGGGGCTCTTGAGCATCAAACTTCTGCTTTTGCTTGTTGGACTCAGCTGAGGCTTTATGTGACCAGCATGGCTGAGTCAAGACCTGCTGGTCAAAACTAATGAGCAACAAGGAAATGCACAGGCAGTGGAAGCAGGGACAGGTATGCTGGGAAGAGTATAGGGAGATGCTGCCCACTTGTGTAGCGATGGGGTCAGGATGGCTAAGACGCAGCTGAAGTTGAACTTGGCAAGGGACGCAAAGAATAATAAGACGATGTCTACAGGTATGTCAGCCAGAAAAGGAAGGTCAAAGAAAGCGTACCTCCCAATGAGCAAGACTGGCAAACTGGTAACAACAGATGAGGAGAAGGCTGAGGTACTCAACAACATTTTTGCCTCAGTCTTCACTGGCAAACTCTCTCCCTACACCTCTTGAGGGGGTGGACTTCAAGGCAGGGACTGGGTGAGCAAAGTCCCTCCCACTGTAAGAGAGGATCAGGTTTGTGACCACCTGAGGAACCTGAACATACCTGAACAGAAGTCTATGGGACCTGACGAGATGCATCCCAGAGTCCTGAGGGAAATGGCTGATATAGTTGGCAAGCCACTCTCCATGGTATCTGAAAAGTCATGGCAGTGAGGTGAAGTCCCCGGTGAGTGGAAAAAGGGAAACATTGCACCTATTTTTAAAAAGGGTAGAAAGGAGGACCCAGGGAACTACTGACCTGTCAGCCTCACCTCTGGGCCTGGGAAGATCATGGAACCGATCCTCCTAGAAGCTATGCTAAGGCACATGGAGGACAGGGAGTTGATTTGAGGCAGCCTGCCTGGCTTCACCAAGGGAAAGTCATGCCTGATGAACTGAGTGGCCTTCTGTAATGGAATGACTACATCAGTGACAAGGGAAGAGCTACGGATGTCATCTATTTGGACTTCTGTAAGGCCTTTGATACAGCCCCCCCCTAAATTTGAGAGGTATGAATTTGGTGGGTGGACTGTGTGGTGGATGAGGAATTGGCTGGATGGTCACATCCAGAGGGTAGTGGTCAACAGCTTAATGTCCAGATGGAGATTGGTGACATGTGGTGTCCCTCAGGGGTCTGTATCAGGACCAGTACTGTTCAATATCTTCATCAGTGACACAGAGAATGGGATCAAGTGCACCCTCAGCAAGTTTGTGGACGACATCAAACTCAGTGGTGCAGTTGACACACTTGAGGGATGGGATGCCATCCAGAGGGACCTGGACAAGCTCAAGAAGTGGGCCCATGTGAACCTCATGAGATTCAACAAGGCCAAGTACAAGGTCCTGCACCTGGGTCAGGGCAACCCTTGGTACCAGTACAGGCTGGGGGATGAAGGGATTGAGAACAGCCTTGCAGAGAAGGACTTGGGGGTACTGGTGGATGAAAAGTTGGAAATGAGCCGACAATGTGTGCTTGCAGCCCAGAAAGCCAACAATATCCTGGACTGCATCAAAAGAAGCACGGCCAGCAGGGTGAGGGAGGTGATTCTGCCCCTCTGCTCTGCTCTGGTGAGACCCCACCTGGAGTACTGTGTCCAGCTCTGGAGCCCTCGGCACAGCAATGACATGGACCTGTTGGAGCGGGTCCAGAGGAGGGCCACAAAAACAATCAGGGGTCTGGAGCACCTCTCCTGTGAGGAAAGGCTGAGAGAGTTGGGGCTGTTCAGCGTGGAGAAGTGAAGGCTACATGGAGACCTTATTGCAGCCTTTCAATACTTCAAGGGGTCCTACAGGAAAGATGGGGACAGACTTCTTAGCAGGGCCTGTTGTGACAGAACAAGGCATAATGGTTTTAAACTGAATGCGTAGATCAGACTAGATGTAAGGAAGAACATTTTTATGCTGCAGGTGGTGAAACACTGGCAGAGGTTGCCCAGAGAGGTGGTAGATGTCCCATCCCTGGAAACATTCAAGGTCAGGTTGGATGGGGCTCTGAGCAACCTGCTCTAGTTGAAGATGTCCCTGTTCATTGCAGGGGAATTGAAACAGGTGACCTTTTAATGTCCCTTCCAACCCAAACTATTCTATGATTCTGTGATCTAGAAGATGCTTAAAGCCTTTCAGTTGAAAAATACAGTACTGCTATGTTTGCCAATGAAGGCTCTTAAGGAGGTAATGAAGGACTGTTACATGCGTTAAGTGCTCTGTGGCAAAATAGCAATCCCTCATGTGCTTGAAGAACATGTAACCTAGAAGATCAAGTCTTTGCTGCCCCTGCATTTTTAAGGAGGACAATGAGCAGGGAATCCCTAAGAAGCTCAACATCGTGAGCTTTTTCAACATCGTGAGCTTTTTCCGGTCCTTTCCCAATCACTTTTGAGGGTGATTGTTTCAAGTTCATGCTTTTAAAAAGCTAGCAAGAACACTTCAGGGACATGATCTCTAAACTATAGATATTGTTGGTAAGTAAGATTTTTATAATGCGGTTTTCTCTAATTACCTCCTTTTGATATGGATCGAGGGAGAGTAACTGACAGCTGTAGGAATTTGAATAAAAGTGACATTTCAAGTAAATTTTGCCTGTGAGGATGGCTAACAGCTTTATCCTTGTGAATTGCTTGGGAGATAATGGGACTGTCACAACGTTAATATCTATTGCCGTTTGTTTTCATTGTTTAATGTGCATGGTCACTGGAGCTCATAATTAGAAAATAAGTTCCTTTTAGGAATATGCCTTATAAAGCAGAACTCAAAATTAGTATTCATTATGAATGCCATTGTGTGTATGACTCAAACAAATATGAGCACCTAGCCATTGTTTGCTTTTTTCCTTTGCAATCATTGTATTATTCCCCTTGTGGCCCTTAAATGTTGGCCTGATTTTGACTTCTGTAGATAATTGTCTAATACAATTCTCTGGGAAGGGAAGCTAACCACCAAGTTAATTTTGCTCTCTGAAGTGTTCTGCTTCTTAGGCAGATCTATCTTTAAAGGCTTGGGTTCTTGCTGTAATGACTAAACCATTGGGGAATATTGCACACACAGAAGTGAAAACATTCTCATTCTGATTAACCTCCTGTGTAAAGATGGTTTTCAGAATGCAGCTTTTTGGTGGCTTTCGTCCATTCATTTTTGTTTAACATTTTACAGTACTGATTTGTGCTTTGGTTAATGTTTGTGTAGGCTAGGCCATTTGGTAGTCTGATCTGTGTGTCAGCTCACGGGTTTTGTGTGTGTGGATTTTGACTGCTGGAAATTCTTTTGTTACACGCATTCAAATCTACTGTCTGTCTTGCAATTACTATGTTGGCCCTTTTGATGAGAACAAAAGGTGTCCCGTGGGAAAAGCATTGGCAGAGGAGGACTTTGGATGCCTGCAGCAGGACCGTTTGTAGCCTGATTCCCCTCACTTCCATTTGATGGCACAGTACCAGACTTGTTCTAACACTTTGCTGGTCAATTAATTTGTTCTTTTTTGTTCTTGAATTGGAAACTAATTGAGTACTTGTGAAGGGTGCCAGATTAAACTCTTTTTGCTTGGAGTGCCAGTGAAAATGCCTTTCCCTCCCATGTTTCCTTAGGAAACTACACTTGAAAAAACAAGCTTACATGATCATGCTATTTGTGAGGTAGTCAGGCACATGCAGACAGTCACCCCATGCTGATAATGTTTGACTCTGTCAGCCAAATTTTAATCAAATTTTCCAGAAAGCGGAGGTCCCACCTTCCCACCCAAGTACCCATCTTGTGTCCTTTAGCTTTGTGAAAGAGCTGACTTCAGCACACTGGTGCTAGCATAGGAAACCTAGTAGGTGCGAGTGTCCTTGTCTGTTTTGGACAGCAGAGACTCAAAGTTTGGCCTCTCCTTCAGATGCATCAGAATAATTTTCTGTGAATGCGTGGTGTGACTTTTTCCCACTCCTCTTCTTCCGCTTTTCAGAATACGATCCTGGCTGTAAGGAAGAGATCTGAGGCTGCCATTACTTGAAGCTCTCGAGCAACACTTTTGTCAGCATTTTAACTTTGTTTTCTTTCTTCTGTGGTAAAAATGAGTAATTTTAGATCATGGTCTGGCATAAAATTTTCTTATTGCAACATTTTCTTATTGAAAACTCACACCATGATCAGACTGTGTGCCTTAATTGGTGGAGTTTGTAAGCTGTTTTGATGAGTGACAATGACTCTTGCACTGCCTTAAAGTTTTCCCTCTTTCCTTGAGATAAAGAATGTTCTCTGATTTTCATGAATGTCAACCACTGCTTTCCTTTCTTCCAGACTACTGGCTGTTACGGCATTAGAACAACAAACAACATGTGTAGTGCAACCCTGGGGCCAGATCAGTGAGGCCAATCAAACAGTTCAGAAATTGCAGGATCCGCATGTTTCCTTATGTAGATAGGTCTGCCCCTTTGCAAGCTTCATGGGACACACAGGAGTACAGACTCTAAGCTGGCACTCTTTGTTATTCACACTTGGGCAAAGTGTGGGGCTTTGATGTTTTGGGATGAGAAGAGCCTAATAAACTGCAGGACATGTTATTGAAGAATTGGAATACAGTTCCGCTGGAAAAGGAAGTGCAGCCTTTCTAGGGGGCAGTGGGGTGTTGTAGTGTGGCCCCCTGCTTCCATCACAGAGGAGAATGGTTAGGAAGGGAGGGAAGGAAGGCAGTTAGGCTTTAAGAATCTGAAGGGTTTACAGATAAAAATTTTGTACTCCATTAAATATGCAATAGTTTTTCTTCTTTGCAGTATGTGACATCCCATTTCTTGCCCTCCCCCCATCCTCTTACTTGCATACTTTAATCTTTTTGCTAGGAACTCCAAGCTGTTGTTAGTTTTTTTGGTTTTTTACACGTTTAATGTAAAACAGCTTAATTACCTAGATATTTTATTGTTATTACTTTATGAAATGCTTGAAAAATGTCTAAAGTTCCTGTTTGCCTAAGATTAAATGAAAAAGCTGGAATAAAGAGGGTAAGTACTGTCTTCCTGCTTTCTGAAGAGCACTGATATGTTTTGGTACCTTGTCACTCTGTCACCACTACATGAATTGTACATCAGTTGTCCAAAGAAACCCATGAAATTTTTTTTGCACTAATATGTTCCTTCAATTTCTGGGCTCCTCTTTCTTTCTCTTGGGAGAAAACAAGATCCTTCGTACAATTTTGTAACAGGAAAATGTAGGGGAACTTGAGAACTATGAAAAGAGGCAGATTTTTGTTAGCTTTGGGGCTACCTGTGTGTTGCTGATGACTTGTGGACTTGCAGTTCAGCTTTAGAAGATTTTCCATGGGGGGGATGTATTCCTTCCTTCCTTCCCCTCCCTCCCTGGGTCAGATTGTCCTGTGCTAATGACTGTTTCTTTACCAAGGTCCTTTTTTTGTGGAGTTTTGTTCTGGAGAAGATGCTAATTTTAACAAAACAGGAATACACAAACAGCCATGTGAGGGAGTGGTTCTGGGAGCAGGAGTGATGTGCAGTAAAGGAAGGAGGGGTCTTTGCTTTGGATGGCAGTGATGGCTTGCATTGGTACTTGGAACCTGCCTCAGCCAGGGTCTGAGTGGGATGTGTCTCTTGTGAGGAGCTGGCAAAAGGATCCAGGCTCCAGTAGTAGTAGCAGCAGCTGTCTAGCACTAGCTTTGCCCATTTCCTATGGGATTGACTACAGGGAGCTCCAAGTGAGGGCGCGTCTTGCTTCTCTTGAGCTTTGAGGTTGTTTATTTCCTTGACACCCCTGGACAAAGGTAATGCTTGCTTTTTTGTTTTTAAAGGAGACCAAGAAGCAGAAGCTACCATGGAGGTGTCACAATATAACTTTGAGAAAGAAGGTGCCAGGAGAGTATCTAGTATCTCTCTCCTGCCCTCCTTCTCTATTTCAGAGGTGATGTTTCCTGGCCTGCCTGCTGGGTAACTGTTATGGGATGGAGCAAGAGCAGAATAGAGCAGGTTCTGTGGAAGTACTGACAGCCAGCGTCAAACACAGCAAACAAGTGGTGATACAAGAACAACCATTCTGTCTTATTGTGCATTTCTCTTGAATTCTTGAATGTTGCAATGCTAATGCCATTTGTTCCTAATTCATGTGGTCTTCTATCAAGCAAAACAAGACATAGCAAATGACGCTGTAGGAATTTCCTTGAGCAGTGTTTATTTTAGTGACTAACATGCCCTTACAAACCCATTAATTTGCTTGCAAATTTGCTCTAACTGCATCAGATAGGTCTGTGGTCATACAAAGTTGCATGCTATTCTGATTTAAATGAGCAAATCCCAGTGAACTGAGTAGGATTGCCAAGGTGTAACTGGGGAGGGCCTGTCCTGTCTTACCTGATGGTAAGTCTGCTTTGGGCAATCATGACTGTACTGAGGACAAAGAACAGCAGCAGACTGGCTGTTTTTTATACAAGCGTTGTACTGCTAGTTTTTTGGTTATTTCCCGAGGCAGACAGGATGTTGCATGCGCACTCTGACCGCTCGTTCTTCGGAGGCAACTGGCCCAGTGTCAATTTTTAAAAGCTGTGGTAAAAGTTCAAAGGAAGAAGAATCTGATAGCTGATGTATGAAAAGTTGCCCCTAGGAAGGTAGAACTGAACTCCCAAGTTGAACATACGTGCTCTATGCCTGACTTATCACTAATACAACAGGCATAATAATGAAACTGTAAGGGTATTTCAGTGGAGTAGTTAGGATATGAAGCAGGAGCTGATGAACTCTAATAAATAAAGCATTTTGATCCATTAGAGCCTTTGCCTTCACTGGAAATATTCGTATTCTTAAGTTCTTTGTTGGATTAGGGTAATACCCTCTAAATAACCTGTCTGATAGAACAAAGGAAGGGAACTTTAGGAAAGTATAAGCAATCAGCAGAAATCAGATTTTTTTTTTTTCTTTTTAATTTGCTTCTGAGGTTAAAGTAACAGAAGCAGATGTAAAATAGCAGATACGTTCAGGACTTGAATTCGCTTTGTGAATTACCATGTCGTTGCTCAGAGAGAGAGAAAGGCAGAAAGAGCCCTGTGCTCTGCCAAATGGGCAGGAATTTTAAATTCTCTTCTGTTTCTCACTTCTGAGAAACTGAATCAAAAATACCTGTTGCTTGCATAAGTATCTCTGGCTCATCTACTTGAAGATGCTTTCCCAAAGGAAGGGTAGTGTTCATAGTAATCTTCATTGGATAGTGTGCATTGTTTTTATCTACAAGTAACTGAAGTTCTATAAATGTCAAGTAGAACAAATTTAGAAAATAATGGACAAAAAAAATTATTTTCAACATAGAATCATAGAATAGTTTGGGTTGGAAGGGACATTAAAAGGTCACCTGTTTCAATTCCCCTGCAATGAACAGGGACATCTTCAACTAGAGCAGGTTGCTCAGAGCCCCACCCAACCTGACCTTGAATGTTTCCAGGGATGGGACATCTACCACCTCTCTGGGCAACCTCTGCCAGTGTTTCACCACCTGCAGCATAAAAATGTTCTTCCTTACATCTAGTCTGAATCTACGCATTCAGTTTAAAACCATTATGCCTTGTTCTGTCACAACAGGCCCTGCTAAGAAGTCTGTCCCCATCTTTCCTGTAGGACCCCTTGAAGTATTGAAAGGCTGCAATAAGGTCTCCATGTAGCCTTCACTTCTCCACGCTGAACAGCCCCAACTCTCTCAGCCTTTCCTCACAGGAGAGGTGCTCCAGACCCCCGATTGTTTTTGTGGCCCTCCTCTGGACCCGCTCCAACAGGTCCATGTCATTGCTGTGCTGAGGGCTCCAGAGCTGGACACAGTACTCCAGGTGGGGTCTCACCAGAGCAGAGCAGAGGGGCAGAATCACCTCCCTCACCCTGCTGGCCGTGCTTCTTTTGATGCAGTCCAGGATATTGTTGGCTTTCTGGGCTGCAAGCACACATTGTCGGCTCATTTCCAACTTTTCATCCACCAGTACCCCCAAGTCCTTCTCTGCAAGGCTGTTCTCAATCCCTTCATCCCCCAGCCTGTACTGGTACCAAGGGTTGCCTTGACCCAGGTGCAGGACCTTGTACTTGGCCTTGTTGAATCTCATGAGGTTCACATGGGCCCACTTCTTGAGCTTGTCCAGGTCCCTCTGGATGGCATCCTATCCCTCAGGTGTGTAGCAGAAGCCTTAAATAAAAGCTGTATAAACTGCTAGGCCACTATCATTTTAATGATACTATAATTCATTTGCTATTTCCTGCCTCTTTTCTAAAAGTTGGAAGCTCAGCCAAAATATGTTTGGAAGATGAACAAAAGGGTTTGATTTGTTGAGAGACATAACCTCTTTTGGGGCAAAGAGTGAACCATCACTTTTTGGTTTTTCTCCTCAAAACCACTTCCTTCTCTTTGCTATAGGTCTTGCTCAAACTACTTTCCTGCCTCTTTCTGTCTTGCTAGAGTCTGAGTTTGCAAATTATGACACTGTAACAAATTACAGTGTGCTGGAATGGAGGGACACTAATGGAGTTGTGTCTGTCAGTGGGATGTTGTGAAAGTGCCTCTTGTAGGGCTGTTTATCTTAATTTTAAGGGGTGTTCCATTAAAAGGATGATAAATATTCCTCACACAAAGAGATCTTTTTGCATTAAAAATCTATGATCCCTGTCATAGTGTGTACCCCACAGCAAGCTAGAGATCAGAAAGTTACTGACAGCCTAAGTATGGAGCTTTGTTTTTAAATCAGCTCCCTTTCTAGGGGGATCTCGGGGTTATGATTAGACCAAGTCCTGCAGGAAATACAGTTGCTAACAGGTGGAAATGAGGAAGATACAGACTTTTTTGTGTGTGGCAGTGAGCAGCACAGTGATGTGGTGGAATGGCAAGCGCTGCCTCATTGCTTGCAGTCTAGTCATTACTGCTCCATCTTCTCAAGCTAATGAAGTAGGAGAGATGTATTTCATTCCCTTGCTCCTGAATCAGTGTGTGCTGCGGGAGCATGATGTTGTGTCATCTTGCAGCAGCTCAGACTGGCCAATTAAGAAAAATCATTAGTGAGGGAGCTGAAGCTGTGAGATGAGGCATGCCCTTGTAAAGGGGAATTTGGCAAGATATGAGTGAGCAAAGGATGCCTTTGCTTTCAGGGGTGGAATCATCTGTATGGCAAAGGAAGGAGAGGAGGGGACTTTTCCTGGGCTGCATCTCTGGTCTGACTACACTGCAGTGTTTCTCTAGAGCAGTTAGCTCTCCAGTTGACTGAAAAATACGCAGAGCTTCATTTCTTGGCGTCCTTGGGCTTCCACCAACCCAACTGGAGAAACCCCAAAGCAGGGTCTCGCTGAGGAACAAAAAGCTCCTAGTGAAATGATGTAAGTACATGTGTTACAGTTAGGCTGCATTGAGGTGTTGAGGGAAGAGGGCAGCAAGGGTCGGCTCCTAAAGAGAAGTGTGTGCTCCGGTCTTGGAGATGACAGAGCTAAATCCCGTTCCTAAGGGAAAGAATTGATGTCTTTCTGAATCCTGTTAACTGAAGACAGGGTAGTGTTGTGGAGAGACTCCTTGCATTGCGTCAAGTTTGTGTTCTGTTTCTTCGACTGCAAAGCTACAGACACATCCCTTACACTCTTGTGTGTGTGTGTGCTCGAGATGGCTCTCTGGGGACCTTAATATTGCAGTTACCATGGGAGCCAATTCAAAGTGGATTGTCATGTCATCAGAACTAGAAGATATGTGCAAATTCTGTTGTAGCATTTTGCAGAGGCTTGGGATTTTGACTGTTTCTTGCAAGAAAAGTATTTCTATTATTTACATGGGGATATAACTGGTTTGTGTGTTAAGCGCTTCTGAAATCAAACTGGCTCTGTGATAGAGAGGACAGCACGGCAAAACAAGTTAGACAGCGTGAAGTGGGTACTTGTAGAAGAATTTTAACTTGGGATATAAGTTTCCTCTGGGAATTGTCGTTCTGTTTGGTTGTAGTGTTTTTGAGTTACCTTGATCCCATTCATATAGTGCGCTCATCAAGATCCAAGAGGACTCTCGTTTCCTTACATATTTATATCTCTATGCTTTCCATTGCCCTGCTTATGTTGGCTAATGCTTTCACCTGCTGCAATACTTGAGAAAAGTCCTCAGCTGAGACTTGGAGGTGCTCATTCTAGAGAAGGCCACTGTGATGAGAGGAATGTGCTGTGCACCTCGCACTTGGCTTTGGTTTTTTTTTTTGGTTTTTTTTTTCACGTAAAAATTGGATGGTTATTCATGCTGCACCCCTACAGTTTAAAACATCTGCTTGTCACCAGAACTTGTTCAGTGACTTTGGACTTAACAGCTTGGGCGCTGAGCTCTAGACCTCCAGGATCTCTAGGTTCCTGTGCTGACAGTGCTTCTAGCACTCACAGCATCTCAGTCCACCATCACAGCGGAGATGGCAGATGTGCTTCTTTGAAACTTCTTTGTGTGAAGCTGCATCAAATCTTTAAATTTTAATTGCTAATTTCTTTTAGAAAGAACAGTTTGTCTCTGACCTACATATGGGACTCAAATGTGACTTTCTGGCTCTTAGAAGACTTTTTATTGTTGAAAATCTGAAATAGTATTAAGACTACAGGGATGCTGTTGTCTCTTTTCTTGCAACTATTTTTTTTCTTTTCTGCTGGTAGTGTGGACTCTAATTCTTCCTGGAGAAGAAAGCTACATCAACAGGTGGAGAGTTAGGAACTGTTTTATCGGTTGCTGTTTGTGGGTCTACTGGGGAATTATAGGAAAGCTGTTTTTGAGCAGAACTGATTATTTTTTTCTTACGCTGTCTCTGTAGGAATCTTTGTTTTAATTGTTCTTGTTTTTTTGTCTTTTTCTCAATACACAAAAAAATCTGGTCTGTGAACAAGAATATTTTAGTATTAAGGCCTGTAGATTTTGGTGACTTGTCCAAAACCAATAACAAAACCCTCAAACACCTCTGGAAACCATTCTTGTCCTGTGCTAAAGTTCTGCATTGAAAAAAATCTAATTCTTTGTTCCACTGTTATTGGAATTGTTTAATCTGTTTTGCCCATTTCTAAGGACAAAGTGTTTTCTGTCCAAGTGCAGGATCTATTAAGAAAACTTAACTGTATCATTCCCTAGAAATATGGCATTTTCCTAATAACATTACTATTCAGGCAATTTCATTCAGATTTTATCAAATATGCTAGGCAGGCCTGTTTCAGGAACCAGATGTAAGGGTAAAGATGTGCACAGCTGAAGGAAGTGAAATGAGAGTGAGAAGTAGAGTATTGCCAAGGAACTGGAAAAGAGTTGTTCTAGTTCAAGGAGACTACATTTGGTGCAGGTGACATCAAAATGAGAGAGTCTGCAAAACAGAGAGGAAACAAAGCCTGGTATCCTATACCAGATAATAAACGGAGAGTTCCTCTTATTCAGGGATTCCAAAATATTTTACAAGCATCAGTGAATGATTTGGTTGTACAATCATGGTGTATGTGTGTCATAAAAAACCATAGATGTTTATGGTAGGACAATGGTTGATGATTTGGCTTTTCGTTCAGTAGAACATTTTTCTAAAAGGATAAAGCCATTCTTTGCAGAAGAGAGTGTTTTAATGGAAGGGAGAGGAGGATATTGGCACACGTCTGTGAATTGAACTCTTACTGCGCATGATGTGTCTGAGCACCTTTCATTCAGGGCACATGCTTTCAGCTTCAAAAAGAAGCTACTTGTACCTGTTTAAAACCTATACTCTCTCAAAACAATTCATACTGCAGTGCATATGATTCTCCCTCAGGGAAGAGAGAGAATAAACTGAACACCAGGTATTAGCTGCAGCACTTCATGCACTGCTGGGAGGCACTTGGATACGACAGTGATACAGGCAGTGTCAGAAGTGATGCAGCACAGAAGAGAAAGTGTCTGTGCCAGCAGATTGTGTTTGATGTTCACTACAGTATTTCTCTAACGCACAGCTATGTTTAAGGACCTAAGCCAAAAGTATTTTTGCTCCTCAGCCCCCAGCTACTCTGTAAATACAGCTAGAGCACCTTGTGGCTTCAGCAAATGCAAGAAAGTAGGGAGGTAGCTCTTCTTAAGATGGAGGCAAGCCATCTCTTCCAGGAAAACTCACTTCAGCATAGCTGGCAAGCTCCTTCCATCCCTGTGCTGTTTGCTTATCAAAGAAAGCATGAATCCATGAACTAATACAATACAGTTTCTTGATTGATTGTTATGGACAGGATTTTTCCAAAACTTTCTTTGTGATTTAGGAACCTACTTGTCACTGAGTTTCCTTGGGGCATGAGCACTGATTCTCTGAGGCTATCTGGAGAGCATCTGGATGCTGTTACAGCATCCTTCTGAAGAGGCTGGCAGTGCTGCACGGGCAATTCATGAGGCCTTATAGGCAAGGGAGAGAAATTATTTGCTTATGTATCAGCTGTGTACCTGGGGGGAGCAGGGGGAACACTGTCTCCACAATGCCTGTAGAGTAGACTATAGCAAGGGTTTGGGACTTGCAGTGGAAAGTGCAGCCAACTGAAGTAAGTATGTTGATATTGCAATGGGTGCTGGTGTCAGAGAGTACATGTTTTATATACCAGGTTCTTAGTCACTATTTTTATGTAGAATTCACATGTTTACTCTGAAATGAACTGTGGTTATCTGATTTTTTGGACAGCAGGAAAGATGTTAAAAGACTATGGCTTTTCCATCTCCTTTTTCTTTTCTTTTCTTTTCTTTTTTTTTTTTTTTTCTGCCCTTAACAAAGTAACTCTGTTCAATCTGGGCTTTTGATTTTTGAATTCATTTATAAAAGAGTTTCCTGATAGAGAACTCTATATTCCTAGCCATGAAAGACTGAGTTTTAGAAGCACTGTTTTAGTTTAAGAAACTTGATCTTTGAAATTGCTATGTCTGCATGGGCACTGTATGTTAGCACTTTGGGCACGTTCCTATGCTGATTTCTTGTCAAAGATAGGCTTCTCCCTGTATCTTGTTCAAAGAGACTTTTACTTTTTTTAGAGGCCTGAAGTCAGCACTGTCATAAAATATGATAATGTCTTCAAACTGACAATTACCTGGAGATATTTTTTCTTGGATAATTTTCTCTGCCTTTATTTTCCTATCTTGTGTGCAGAGACAAGGAAGTAGTAGAATTCTTACCTGCTTTCTGTTTTGTTTGATCCTGTTTAATGGGAAACCCTTCTTCAAGGGTCACAGTCATGGATTTGAATTGGGACACCAGATGATGTTCTCTACTGTGCTGGAAAGGCACCATAAAAATGACAAAAGCAATGAGACAAAGTGCAGTGTCAACATGCTCCAGTGGCTTAGTTTTGAAAGGCTTTGTTCAAGGCATCACATAAATATGACAGAAAATAGTTTTATGGTTTAAAAAATGAAGGGAGGATTATGTAGGTAATCTTTGCAACCTAGTAAAAATATCACAGTACACAGAAATTGAAGTGTTACAGCTTCCTGTCATCTAAATTGGCATCTAATCTTAGTAGGTGAAACAACACTTGAGGATGTTGTTTATAGTGATTGCTTTTTTTATCACTTAAGAACAAGAACAAAGTGATGTTTTGAAAACCTTCATTATGTGAATCAGGCAAATAAGGCAATTCAGGTAATAAGTAAAATCTCTGAAGATGAAGGAAACTCCATGCTTTACATCATATTTATAATTGGCCCAGACCTTTATTTTAATGTTCCGAATCTAAGTCTGAAAACAGCACTGGCGGGAGGAGGGGAGGAGTAGTCTGGTTGTTAAGAGCAAAATCACTTTCTGTTTAGAGCCCAAAACTGTATTTTGCCTATTAGTCACGTTTTTTTCAAATCAACCAGTTGCCTTTTTCTGATCAAGAGTAAAACCTTCAACTTATGTTAATTCTGTGTAACTAAAGCTGTCTAAGAATTAACACCTAACCATTCATTCAAGGCTTCCTTCTGCAGATGAAAGGGGAAAAGAAAGAGAAAGGGAGATACATCCCACCTCAAGTAGGGCTTTCCTCAAGATGGGCTATATTGAAGTTGCTGTTTCTTTGCTTTGGCTGTACAGGGAGCCGAGCAGTCTCTCTGAGACTGCTCCTGGCAGTTAAACGGCTCAAGTTTTTTTACAGGTGTTTGTGTGTGTGATTTGAATCGCAAGCATAGTCCTTAGAGCAACAGCTGACTTTGTTACAGAGGGCGTATCTTGAGATCATGCAGCATTTGCAACCAGAGACATTTTACTTTGGAGGCTGATGCTCAAATCTGTGGGGTTCTCACGCTGGTAGCTTACATGTATTTAGTTGAGTGTAATGGTAACTGTGTGAAGGATACCCAGCTTCAGAACCTGCTCTCCTGTTGGACAGAGTCTATTTGCAAAGACTTCATAGTGTGCTTGGAAGAAGCTCATTCTGTTTGTTTGGACAATTAACTCTTACTGTAGTAATGAGGAAGAAGGGCGGATTTTGTCAGCGTGGTACAACAAAATTTTCATAAAAAACAGAGTGAATGTATCTTAAATGAAAAAAAGGCTTTTTGAAATCACGGAATTTTTCAGAGTTGGAAGGGACCTCTAGAGATCATCTAGTCCAACTCCCCTGCTAAAGCAGGATTGCCTAGAGCACATTACTCAGGACTGCATCTAGGCAGGTCTTGAAAGTCTCCAGAGAAGGGGACTCCACAACCTCCCTGGGCAGCCTGTTCCAGTGCTCTGTCACCCTCACCGTAAAGAAGTTCTTTCTCATATTTGATCAGAACTTCCTACCTTCCAGCTTGTGCCCATTACCCCTCGTCCTGTTACTGGGAACCACTGAAAAGAGTCTGGCTCCATCCTCCTTAAACCCACCCTTTAGATACTTGTAAACATTAATAAGGTCTCCCCTCAGCCTTCTCTTCTCCAGGCTAAAGAGTCCCAGCTCTCTTAGCCTTTCCTCATAAGGGAGATGCTCCAGTCCCTCAGTCACCTTTGTTGCCCTACGCTGGACTCTCTCCAGTAGTTCCCTGTCTCTCTTGAACTGGGGAGCCCAGAACCGGACACAGTATTCCAGTTGTGGCCTCACCAGTGCAGAGGAGAGGGGGAGAATGACCTCCCTTGACCTGCTGGCCACAGTCTTCCCTATGCAGCCCAGAATTTCATTGGCCTTCTTGGCAACAAGGGCACACTGCTGGCTCATGGATAGTTTACTGTCTACCAAGACCCCCAGATCCTTTTCTTCAGAGCTGCTGTCCAGCAGGTCCACCCCTAACCTATACTGGTGCCTGACATTCTTCCTCCCCAGGTGCAGCACCCTACACTTGTCCTTGTTGAACCTCATTATGTTCTTCTGTGCCCAGCTATCCAGCCTGTCTAGGTCACGCTGGATGGCAGCACGGCCTTCTGGGGTGTCAGCCACCCCTCCCAGTTTGGTATCGTCAGCGAACTTGCTGAGCATACACTCTGTCCCCTCGTCCAGGTTGTTGATGAATACGTTAAACAATACTCGTCCAAGTATTGAGCCCTGGGGGACACCATTGGTTACAGCCCTCCCACTCAACCCTGCTCCATTAATCACAACCCTCTGAGTCCTGTCACACAGCCAGCTCTCAATCCACCTCACTGTCCCCTCCTCTAGTCCACCTTCTCAGTTTCCTAAGGAGGATGTTATGAGAGACAGTGTCAAAAGCCTTGCTGAAGTCAAGGTAGATGATGTCTGCTGCTCCGCCCTCATCTAGCCAACCTCATAGAAGGCTATGAGATTGGTCAAGCATGATTTACCCCTGGTAAATCCATGTTGACCACTTCCAATAACTTCCTGCTCTTGAACGTGCTTGGATATGACATCCAGAACGAGTCACTCCATTACCTTCCCAGGGATGGAGGTGAGACTAACTGGTCTGTAGTTCCCTGGGTCCTCCTTCCTGCCGTTTTTGAAGGCTGGAGTGATATTGTCCTTCCTCCAGTCCTCAGGCACCTCTCCTGTTCTCCATGACCTTTCAAAGATGATGGAGAGTGGCCAAGCAATAACATCTGCCAGCTCTCTCAGCACTTGTGGGTGCATCTCGTCAGGGCCCGTGGACTTATGGATGTCCAGTTTGGCCAAGTGGTCTCTAACCTGATCTTCCTCTACTGGGGAAAACTCTTCCTCTCTCTAGACCTTCCCCTTTGCCTCCAGGGCCTGGTATTCATGAGGGACAGCTTTAACAGCGAAGACTGAAGCAAAGAAGGCATTCAGTAGCTCTGCCTTCTGTGTGTCTTCCACCACTAGGGTGCCCATCTCATTCGTTAGTGGGCCTACATTTTCCCTGGTCTTCCTTTTTCTGTTGATATACTGAAAGAACCTCTTCTTGTTATCTTTAATCGTGGTGGCCAAGATGAGTTCTGCTTGAGCTTTGGCCCTTCTAATTTTTGCACTGCATAGCTTCACTACATCTTGGTATTTTTCGTAAGTCGCCAAGCCCATTTTCCAGAGATCATAAACTTGCTTTTTTTTCCTGAGGTCCAGCCAACGCTCTCTATTTAGCCAGGCTGGTCTTCTTCCCTGTCTGCCTGCTTTTTGGGACTTGGGGATGGCCTTCTCCTGAGATTTTAAGAGTTCCTCCTTGAAGTAAGACCAGCCTTCCTGGGCACCTTTGCCCTTGAAGACTGTCCCCCAAGGGACACTCTCAACCATGCTCCTAAGCAGGCCAAAGTTTGCCCTTTGGAAATCTAAGGTGGCAGTTCTGCTGGCTCCCCGCCTTGCTTCACTAAGAATTGAAAATTCTATCATTTCATGGTCACTCTGCCCAAGACGACCTCCAATCTTTACATCCCCTACAAGACCTTCTCTGTTAACAAGCAGCAGGTCCAGTAGGGCACTTTCCCTAGTTGGCTCCCTCACCAGCTGTGTTAGGAGCTTATGTTAAGTAAAATCAAAAGCTTTGGATCTGGAAGTCAACCCTTTGGGTTTTGGAGTGTGTTTTCCTACCCTGAATTCACTAAGTAATTCCATTGTTGTCCACGTTTTACAGACTTTTCAGGGTCCAACTGGCATTCTTCCTGGTAGCTTGTCACTCATTTGGAAGATCCGCTGTGGGAGTGAGTGGCTATCTAGCTGTTCTACCATTTTTTTTGTGAATGTGGGTGTATTCTCATTTCCATTCTTGTGTCCTGGAGCTGGTTAAATGGTGCCTGAGGTGCCCTGCTGTGAAGACTCCAGCCTCTGACACGTGGGCTTTTTCTTCTTCCATAATGGTGTGGTTTTCCTTTCTTCTCATCCAACTTTTTCTTTTTTTTCCTTAAGTGAATTTAAAAATGCTAAAACTGGTAGATAAACAAAAGCAAAACTCAGTCTCATGCAGTTCAATGCTGAGCTGCAGACTCACTGTTTGACTTTAAACAGACCCGTGTCTTAATCAGCCTGGAGAAGAGAAGACTGAGAGGGGACCTCATCAGTGCTTATAAATATCTAAAGGGTGAGTGTCAAGAGGATGGGGCCAGACTCCTTTCAGTGGTGACAGGACAAGGGGCAATGGGCACAAGCTGGCACATAGGAAATGCCATCTCAACATGAGGAAAAACTTCTTTAAGGGTAATAGAGCACTGGAACAGGCTTCCCAGACAGGTTGTGGAGTCTCCTTCCCTGAAGATATTCAAAACCCACCTGGACGTGTTCCTGTCTGACCTGCCCTAGGTGAACCTGCTTTGGCAGGGGATTGGACTACGTGATCTCTGAAGGTCCCTTCCAAGCCCTACCACTCTGTGAAGCCAGCTTGTCTGTCAGACCACTTACCAGTCAGTGAAATGAAGACAGCTATCTCCAAGGGGCTTCTGAAAGTAAGTACAGTCAGGATTTTGAGTTCATATACTGAGTGCCCTGCCTGTACGAGAAAGGGAAGGTATTACATGTTCCTGCATAACTAGAACACGTAGTGAAAAGTCACAGCCAGTCTTGCTTTCTTTTCTCCTCTCCCACTTCAGTGTTTTAGCTTGAAATTCAGAAAACATTTCACTGACAAATTATAACTTTGAATAGAGATGAGATTTCATTTGTCTTGGTTTTTCTGTGAAATTTCAGAGCATCTCAGCATCGTAGGCTGCTAAGCTGACAAAAGAAAGATCAGTAGGAGAGCGAGTTTCTCCAGGCAAATTTCCTGACCCAAGACAAAGGAAGCAAAGAGCTGTCAGGATACATTTTTGTCACAGGAACAGAAGAAGAAAACTGGACACCTATCAATTGGTCTCCACAAATGAATTGCTCTGAAGAAGCATGGCTCGTTCCAGCTGGAGCCTGGGGTCCTGTGGTAGGCCTGGAGTAATAGCGGAGAAAGAATTGCTTTCAGGGACTGTCATATCCTTGCTGTGCTAGGTGCTGGCAGTGCAAAATGTCTTCGTGGCAGATAGAGACACCTGAGCTTTGCACTGAAATGACCAATAAATGTGATCTCTTTTCTAAGAGAAGAACATCTTTCTCTTCTCCTGGGTTTTTGATGGATGAATTGAATTTCTACAGAGGCTTTCCACCCTGGCCTGTGACTGTCCAGGCCAATCACTTGCTTGTTCATGTTGCTACAGAGCTAATTCTGCTTCAGCGATGGATAAGGAGTTCTGCTGAACCTGTGCTTGATTACCAGCTCTGTTTACCACAAGAGAGCAGTTATTAATGTGCTCTCATTTTAAGCCTATTATGACTCCTTCACTTTGATTAATCTCATTGTGGAGCTCTTTACTCTTTTAGCCTGCATAAGATGTAAGTCTGATTGTAGAAGTGCTTCCATTGTTTCCCTCCCAGCTGAGGGACGAGGCAAAAGGGCTATCGATTTTTATATAAAAATGAGTTTAATGAGACTTGGAGGTTGGGCTTGAGCCAGGGCTTACTGGAGGCGGTGATGATCATTCATTAGATTTCAGTGTATTTCAGGCTCTTGTATCTGACTTACAGCCATGGTGTTCAGCTGTCTATGTAGTAGGGGTTTTGCAGGTCTTCATCATTGTTCAAAAGCAGCAAACCATCATGGTGAGGGAGTGCAAGGGGAGGCACACTGACCAGAGACTTAACAGCTGCTTCTTTTATTCTTGTGATCCTGTTGTCTCATCTTTCTGCACATTCCAACCTTGAATGTGTGGTCATGGTGCATGTGATAGCAGTTGATAACGAAGCACACAACTCCAGATAATACAGTACAGCTTTAGCAACAAGCTTCCAGAGAGAAAAGATTAATATCTCTAGCTCTGAGATGACTTGTAATTTGGTAGATATTAATACATATATTTTTAAAAAATGAATATTGTATTGTGAAGACCAGGGGATCAGATAGAGATAGGAAGGGTGTAATAAACATAGGCATGAACTAGTGATGTAATTCAGAGGTTCAACTGTGTCAGCAATTGGGCCAGATCTGGCCTGCAGGCCAGTCCTGTTCTGTTCTCTATTTTTCTTGCACACACATGCACATGTTGATGCTTTGCCTACGAGCTGCTGCCTTTTCCTTTAAGAAGGAAAGATTTCTGTGACATGGAACAGAGGATGGCCCACAGCACTGCCCCAAGCCAGCTTGTGGCAGGCATCCCCAAAAGATCAGACCATCTTCTCAGCCATAATACTCTCTGCAAATGACTGCTGCAGCTCACGCTTCATTTCTCCCGCTCTCCCTCTCCTTTTTCTCCACTGACTTTTGATTGACTGGTACTCTAGGTCAACCAAATGCCATCAATTTCCCCTGACACAAAAGTGTGTGAACAGTGCATCGCTCTTACCTCTTCAACCCCCAGGAGCTTGTTCTGTACAGAAGCAGGCTTTTTCTATGCCTTGTTCCTGCAGATGTCATTTTTCAGGCTTCTTCACTACACAGTGTTAGGTAATGTATTTTCAGCTGGAACAAGTTGGAATGGCTGTCCATTAAAGTTAAGAATAAATGTATTATATCACCACAAGATGCCATTCATAGAAATGGGGAGAGGAGAAAGTTGTCCATGTATCTGCCTTTGAAGGAATGCAGCTATTTCTAAGGTCTTTGTAAAGACAGATTTAATCTGTATGTCTAAAATGTTGTAAACCTAGAGAAAACAGCAAAATGGAGTATCTCTTCTTGGAGCTTACTCTTTTCTGTCAAGCACACAGAAGGACAACAGGTTTGGGGTTTTTTTTGTATGTGAGAAGGGTCATGAAGTATTGTTTATCTGCTGTGTTTACTGTTAGCAATGGAACTGTACAAACGAAAGGAACAGAGTTCATGTACCCTGTGAATCCTAAATGGAAGTAGCACCTGTATAATAGCTATTGTAAAATGCCTCTATTACCTTTGCTTAAAAAGCCGCTGGTTACCCTCTCAGATACATCATTCAGTTTAGTGACAATGAGCATCTATTTAAACTAATAGCTTTAAAACTCAGGACAGAGCTAGTACTTTGTCCTTGACTCTTATCTGTTGCTGTAACGCCCACTAAGTCCCCCTGGGCTCTTCTCCCTCTGGTCATCAGGTGTCATGTGTAATGCCATCAATGGACAATGCAGCCAGCAGGTTTCTCTGAGACTGTCTGCCTTTCTGAAAAGGCTGTTGTTACTCTGTACCTCAGTTTGCTTCAGTCTAAAGTGTTACGTAGCTGCCCAGAAATGTACTGGCTGTTGTTTTCATTGTGGACCTGTTGGATCTGTTCAGGTAGTCTGATGGCTTGTACACACAGACTGGTGTTTGGATGAAACAACAATGTGAAGAGAGCTCCTTTTCTGTTGAGACTAAACTTACTGAGGTGGGAATTTCAAAACCTCACACCTGAACTTTCAGTCTTGTCATGCAGGATTTCAGTGTGGTGCTATGTGCCTGATAACTTTGTCTTACCATTTGTTTTTCCAAGTTTACAGGTGCAGTAACTCAGACTAGAGGTCAAACTGGAGGAGAGGAGTGAGGCAGTGACTACCAAGGCCTGCTTGTGAAATAAACTTCATACAAAATTTGTGAAAGTGAGATGAACAAGGCAGCTCTAAACTTTTTGTGCACTCCAGAGGGTGCAGCATTCATGTTTGCTTGTTGTTTTGAGGCTTGCTTTAGAGTCATGTAGACTTTACATGACTTTAGAGTCATGTAGAGACTGCATGTACCCTACCTCCTCCCTTCTGAAGGGAAAGAAGGTAAAAAGATTGTAGAACTGAAGTATATGACACGAAGCTAAGTGGGAGTGTTGATCTACGTGAGGATAGGGAGGCTCTACAGAGAGGCTTGGATAGATTAGACTGATGGGCCAATGCTAACGGTATGAGCTTCAACAAGGCCAAGTGCCGGGTCCTGCACTTGGGCCACAACAACCCCATGCAGCGCTACAGGCTTGGGGAAGTGTGGCTGGAGAGCTGCCTGGCAGAAAAGGACCTGGGGGTTCTAATTGACAAGAGGCTGAACATGAGCCAGCAGTGTGCCCAGGTGGCCGAGAGGGCCAATGGCATCCTGGCTTGTATGAGAAACAGTGTGACCAGCAGAAGGAGGGAGGTGATCGTCCCCCTGTACTCAGCATTGGTGAGGCCACACCTTGAGCACTGCATCCAGTTTTGGGCACCTCAATATAAGAGAGATATCGAGGTGCTGGAGCGAGTGCAGAGGAGGGCAACGAAGCTGGTGAAGGGCCTGGAGAATAAATCTTATGAGGAGCGATTGAAGGGGCTGGGACTGTTCCGTTTGAGGAAGAGGAGGCTGAGGGGAGACCTCATTGCTCTCTACAACTATTTGAAAGGACACTGTAGAGAGGTTGGTGCTGGTCTCTTCTCACAGGCCATTAGCAATAGAACAAGAGGGAATGGCTTCAAGCTGCAACAGGGTAGGTTTAGGCTGGACATTAGGAAAAAGTTCTTCACAGAAAGAGTGGTTAGACACTGGAATAGGCTGCCCAGGGAGGTGGTGGAGTCACTATCCCTGAATGTGTTTAAGACTCGTTTAGATGTGGTGTTAGAGGATATGGTGTAAGGGAGAACTTTGTAGAGTGGGGCTGATGGTTGGACTCGATGATCCCAAGGGTCTTTTCCAACCTAAATGATTCTATGATTCTAAAGAGAAAGGGGCAGGGGGGAGAGAATGCTGGCTCCATGTTTTTTTCCTTTGAGTAGAAGACCCTGACTGGGAGAGGTAGAGGGCACCTGTGGGCACAGAGATTTTGTACACACACTTGGGAATATGTGTAATGGGTTAACATGCTAAAGGCCAATACCCAGCATATGTAGAAATAGTTGTGTGCTGGTCATTTATACGAGGGATGACTCTCCACAGAACTGTGAGCGCTGTCATCAAGACTGTATATTTTTCTGTGAGTGTAAAGGCCAGCAAACCTGAACATGCACTTGATTTGCTCTGACTGCTGAGTCTTCCTTGAGAACTCAAGCTGCAGTTTTTCTGTGAATGAGAGTTGAAGGAGGCTATACATGCAGTTGTGGTGTTGAACCGGGGAGGGAAGGACAGAGAGGAGGTCTGGGTGATTCCCCATCTGATCGTAGGTTCCACTTTCTCTGAGGATGACCAGCTGCACATGACCTGCAGACGACACACAGGGTACACCTGTCTCAATGCGGGAAAAGGAGCTGGCAGGTCTCATCAAAAGGGCTTTAAACTAGACTTGAAGGGGGAAAGGGATAAAACCAGGCTTGCTAGAGACAAGCCTGGGTGCGGCACATCAATGTTTGCGGGATGGTGTGCTAGCGTCGTCCTTTGGTCTGTCATCCCAGTGGAGGCAGGGGATGGAGTGCCACACGATAGCAAAGATGCAGGGGATATTGATGGGCAAGAAATCGTGGAAGTGCCTGGGAATGGTCAGGTAGGAATTAGGGGTTCTCCCCAGCTAAAGACGATGGAGTCAGTAGCCCAACTGAAGTGCATCTACACCAATGCATGGAGCATGGGCAACAAACATGAGGAGCTGGAAGCCATTGTGCAGCAGGAAAACTACGATATAGTCACCATCACAGAAACATGGTGGGATGATACACGTAACTGGAGTGCTGCACTCTTCAGAAGGAATAGGCCAGGAAGGAGAGGGGGTGGAGTGGCTCTGTATTTTAGGGAGTGTTTTGATTGTCTTGAGCTTAATGATGGTGATGATATGGTGTTTATGGGTAAGAATCAGGGGAAAGGCCAACAAGGCAGATATCATGGTGAGAGTCTGTTATAGAATGCCCAACCAGGATCAAGAGGCAGACTAAATATTCTATAAGCAGCTGGGAGAAGTCTCACAGTCACTACCCCTTGTTCTTGTGGGGGACTTAACTTACCAGACATCTGCTGGAAATGCAATCCAGCAGAGGAAACGGTCTAGGAGGTTCCTGGAGCGTGTGGAAGATAATTTTCTGATGCAGCTGGTGAGCGAGCCAGCTAGGGCAGGTGCCCTGGTAGACCTGTTGTTCATGAACAGAGAAGGAGTTGTGGGTGATGTGAAGGTTGGAGGCTGTCTTGGGCATACTGATCATGTGATAGAATGATAAAGTTTTTGTTTCTAGGAGTAATAAGAAGAGGGGGTAGTAGAACTGTCACCATGGACTTCTGGAGGGCAGACTTTGGGCTGTTTAGGAGACTTGACAGAGTCAGTCAGGAGGCAGTCCTGAAGGGCAAAGGAATCCAGGGAGGCTGGACATCCTTCAGGAGGGAGATCTTTAAGGCACAGGAGTTGGCTGTCCCCATGTGCCATAAGACCAGCCAGCACGGGGGAAGACTGGCCTGGCTAAACTGAGGGCTCTGGCTGGAACTCGGGAAGAGAAGGAAAGTTTACGGCCTATGGAAGAAGGAGCAGGCTATTCAGGAAGAGTACAACGTTTGCATGAGGCTATGCACTGAGAAAATTAGAAGGGCCAAAGCCCAACTAGACCTTAATTTGGCTACTGCTGTAAAAGAAAATTAAAAATGTTTCTATGAATACATTAACAACAAAAGGAGGACTAAGGAGAATCTCCATCCTTTATTGGGTGCGGGGGGAAACATAGTGTCCAAGGATGAGGAAAAGGGTGAGGTACTTAATGCCTTCTTTCCCTTTGTCTTTAATAGTAAGACCAGTTGTTTCTATGGTACCCAGAGCTGGATGACATGGATGGGGGGCAACTTTCTGCCGGACTGGGCAGCTCAGGAAACATGATGCCTCTGATCCTTCATGCTTTTTACATCTTTTTACCTAGTTGATAGAAGTAGGGATAAACTGACATCTGGAGACATATGGGAGGTGACAGTATAGAAGAGCTGAAACCATTTCTAATGGACTTCTGCTCTTTCTGCAATCAGAATTGGCACATGTGACAGTGCGGCTGTGCTTTCTTTTGGCCTTGTTTTCTATGTGCCTTTGTCCATACAAATTTCTGAAAACTGATTCTTCCTGGGCTTCCACAAGCTGTGCTGCGAGGTGTCGCAGAGTGTTGTGCTCAGTTGTTCTAGGTGACTTTCCCAAGGTCAAGGTGAGTTGGTGCCTGAGCCATGAGTAGAACTGAGAATATCACAGTTTGTTTGACTGCTTGTTTGACTATGGAGACGTGGAAGCTGCTTTGAGAGATTGCTTTTTCAGGTGGTGGATCGCTTAGTATTTTGGATACACTCAGAATACTTGTGGTACTAGCAAGTGAATTTTTTTTTTTTCTTTAGTACGAGAAAGATGGGTGGGAGGAGTACATATGATTGCACTGGGTGAGATTTTTTTGGGGGGTTATTTTTTTCCCCTCCCCCCAAGTATTGTTCACCATATGAATAGCTCTTCTTTTTAAGAACAGTATTGTACTTTCAAAGACTTATAGTCTAGACATAAATTAAACTATACAATGCTGGAAAACTTCCTTCCTTCCTCACCAACCATTCATCACATACATCTCTCTCCTTGCCAGTGAAGCCTCGGCATTGAACACTGTGGTGCGTATCAAGGCTATTATTATAATCTGCTATTTGAAATGAATGGAATTGAGAAGATGAACTACATAACTGTGTAGTATATTTTCTAGATTATCCTTAATTTGAGAACAGGATGCTTGCTTTGTTAGTTTTCTCTCTTGTCTTGTGCTCTGGTATTAACCAGATGAGAATATTAATGAAACCATGCTAAAGTTGTTTTAGTTAGATTTTTATTTTAGATAGATTTTTAAAAAATAATTTTGTAAGTACCATTGGTAAATATCAGATGCTGTTTCATAGTTAAGTTTGCAGTGGAAGTTAAAAGCCTGGAAGCCATAGTGTAGTAGGCACAATGTCAGGCTATGAGCTTAACAAGATATTGTCAAAATTAAAAGTGGTGCATTGAGAATCTGGCCCCAGTGACTCCTATCTTTTGAAGTGGTTGAACTCATTAGTGCTTAAAGGCTATCTTTTGTTATTTGAAAAACTTTTAAAAAATATTCTATTGTTTACTTCTATATTTTTCTCATTTCAGACAATTAAACCATGTTTGGCCTCATAACACTCTCTGTACTCCCTCTGTCCCCTGTGTGTCCCCCTCTTCTACTCCCCATTACTATTTCATAGCTTTTCGGCACTTCACAAAGAAATCTTTTCCAGTAATGGTGCAGCACTTGTAACTGCATTTTAAAAAAAAAAATCCCACTCACCCCCCCCCCCCCCCCCCATTAAAACACCACAAGAATTGATTCATTTGTATATAGAAAGGTGATTAAATGTGTATGTTTAAAGGGAGAACTAAATGTCTTTTACTGATTAGGAGCTTAATTGGAGTGCTGTGCTAGCTATTGAGTTTTACTGATGTTTTGAGTATGTGATAAAGGAGAAAAGGTTGCTTTTTATATTAAGGGCAAATGTATTTGAAGAAAATGAAGATGCTGGATGAAATGGTAGCTCTGCTGAAGTTCGTGTTTCTGCTGAAGTTCATTTTTTGTTTTCCTATAACTGTACATTTAAAGTAATTTCATTATTATTTGGTATTTCTTCCTTGCCAGTATAGTATCTGAGCATGCACTAGCATGTTAAGTGATATGATTTTTAACATGCAGCTTGGTTCAGTTTGTTCCTTTTTTTTCTCTGTGTGTGTTTTGGTTAACAACAACCAACCAAATCGATCTTATGCCAAATGCTAGTGGTTGCCAATCCCTCTAAAATCAAATTGTCTTCTCACAACTCATTGGGAAGCATTTGCTACTAGTGAAGCAGGGCTCTCAGGAGAATAATATTAGAATTCCCAATAAGGAGTAGAAATATGGGAGTGTATCTTATAAACATCTTAGGTCATGTACATAAATAGTAAACGTCAGAGATTATATTGTTTTCTCTTCTGTGTCTAAGACTAGGGTGGCCTTATTCCAGCTGACACACTTAAGAGATTTTTTTGACCCAAAAAGAAAACCAGGGGTCAGCTGCTTAAGTGGTGTAAACACCCAGAGCTCCAGAGAAGACAGGGATAGTCTTGGTTTAGCCAAGCAGATAACTACAAACTTTGTGTTTACTGTCTAAATTGTCCTATTGGCTCAAATGCTTCACTTTTATTTTTTTTTATTTTTTATTTTTATTTTTTTTATGTGAGGATCTGGCACAGCAAATTCAATTTAAAGTCTAATGGGAGCATGACTAGAGTGAAGTGAAGTGAAATCTGCCTCTGCGTTAGAGTGGTCATCTATGGCAAAGATTGCAATGCGGATTCTTACCTTGCAAATTAACATCCTGATGGCTGGGCATGCACTGGTGTTCTTGTTTCTCTCCTGTTTCCTCTGGCCACCAAGTGTGGAGTTGTTTATGACAAATAGCACAATTTCTCTGGGAGCAGTTGAGAGTTTGGTCCAAACTGGCCAGTTGTTAATGTACTCCCCTAAATTGTGTGACACTGGATCAAACCCCTGCTCTGTGTTGATGTGGGAAGGATTTGACATAGATGTTACGACTGCCCTGGCTGTGGAAAAAGCATCAGCTCAAGCTCAGTATTTGAGATGCTTGAGAATTGAACTACGAGGCACAACAGGGACAGGGAGGGGGGCTCTGTTGCCCAGGGTTTGTTTTTTCTAAGCCAGCAAAGCCTGGAAAATTTAACCTAAATGCGTCAATAGTTTTGGGTTAGTCAGGTGGGTTTTCACCACCTTATTTTGGTGGAAATATTGTTTGCCTGAAATTTGAGAGTTTATGCTGTCTCTGTACTTTTCTGGAGATGGTTTCCAAGAAGACAAGCACAAGGGGAATTAGTAGGAATAACAAGGATTCTCATCCTTACCTTCTGACAGGGATCCTCTGAGATAATTTCCTTTCTTCAGGAGAGAAAAGTCTGAAGTTAACTTTTCCAGGCAAGTAAAGAGGCTGACAAATGTACACAGGGATGTTAAAGGTAATACAAATGTAAACTGATGAATGTATGTATTGTATTTTATTACTGATATGTATGTATTAGAAAATACTAGAGGAGGATTTATATTTCTTCACAAATACTCTCACTTTTTATTATATAAAAATAAACTTTTACAAATTAATATGAAATGCAGCCCCGTCTAATAAACTAATAACCTTTTGTAAATGGTGGGAAATATTTATACTTTCAGGATTCAATGCCTGATAATGAATTTATCTAGTTTGGTCAGCCATATTGACGCATAGCTGAAGACTTTGAGCTGGGCAGAGGACAGAGACTACCTCTCTGTGTCTTGTTTCTCTGTCTACCTAATCTGACCAACCAGCATGATGAATCATCTTCCACTCCTTGCAGATCACAAGGTATCTGTGAAGATCTATATGTGTACATTTGGTATGTTGGGAGATATGCAGATTATTTCTGATTTCACACACACACACGCACCCTATTTGCAAGGAATCTGTCATATGCCAAAAAACTTTGATAGATCACACCACATTGAAAAGAGCGTTGCAGCATTTGAGGAAGGGCAGGTCCTAGGGAACAATTTCTGGAAGTGACTGTTGTCTCCTGTTGAGAACAAGAGCAGATGTTGGTGTCTTGGCTACATATAGTTCAATGAATTGCAGTAAATTTTTTCACCATGCTGAGGGATCTAATTAAATGTGTAGAGCTAGTGGGAGGACGGAAGTGTTTGCAGCAACCTGGGAAATGAGAGACTTCCCCTGCTGTCAACTTGGTGTAAACTGATTTCATTGGGAATCTGCCAGTAACCCCCCAGTAATTCATATAATAGGATCTGGCCTACACTGGATCTATGCATAGAGGGTGGTATGCTTCCTAGAGATTATGTAGTTCTTCTTTGTGGAAACAGAGTTTTTAATTGCTCTAATTGGTCTGGACAGTGGATATCTGATTCTACTAATGTGTCTGCTGCTAATGAAATCTGTGGTGGGGAATTGTTATTTATAAGTAGTCTATTTTTAACACTGCTGCTGTAACAATAAATACTCTAAGCCCTATGTACAGGGCATAGATCTTGGTGGGCTTTTTGTGTGTGTTTATTAGATGGAAACAGCTTGGTATCTGAGAGCACAATTTGTTACGAGCGTTTCTCTAGGTGGTAAAAGGCCGTGGCTGGTCCCCCTGACTCCTCTGGTTTGTTATGAAACCAGACCCTGCTGTATGCTGTTCATAAGAAAACCTGAAGAGGAAAACACTGTTCTCCTGGCTCACTGGCCATCTTGGCCATTGCTTCTCTACAGGTTGACCCGGCATTGTGTGTTGGAGAGGATACCCTGAAGCGGGTGTCAGCTTATTGCCCACTCTTCCGTTTGTAGGCTATCCGTCATGTTTGTCCAGAGCAAGAAACTTTAAAACATTCTTTCCTGAAGAGTAATGAGTTCTCTGTGCTAGTTGTCCTTTGCACAGGGTTGTTACCTTCCTTTCATTCTGTTTCTGTGAACAATATGTTTAAATTGCAAGGTTGAAAAGCTACGTTTGTAGATTCTCTTCTTGTCCTGATGTCAGTGCAGGGCACTGTCTCCTTGTGTCATTTTGCAGATCTGGTGCTAGTAAATGCATCAGAATTAGTGCTCTGTAACAAAGCTTGACTAAAAATTATAGCTGTCTAATGTTAACTTTTAGCATGTGATTTATAGGACATGGGGGAAGAAGGGGCACTATCTTCTGACTTTTTTGGCTGGGAACTGTGTAACCATTTGCCCTTACTACCATGAGAGCTGATCCTCCTATGTCTGCCTGGTAGAAGCAGATGTCACTGCAGGGCTTCTTTCCCAACCATTCTTTCTGCTCTTCTTCATGTGGGTTCACAGGAGTAAGAGCACCCTGCCCGGAGTGTGAGACAACCCTGGGGTCTAAATAGGCGTGTACAGGATAGAGTACCCTAATGCAGTTGGGATGCATGTGTTATGTGTTGTCTTGAATTCAAGAGAGCAATAAGCTCTCACATGCTTTGCTATGTATTTTGTTGCATGCTCACAGCAAGCACCCAGAAAGGTAATGGTTGAATTTACTTTGTGCTCTGACAGGATTTTGGCTGTCTTATTACTACAGGATTTCTTCTGCTGGTTTTTGTGCTAAGACACGTCAGCACAAAGGTCCTGACTGAAAGGCTGTCGTTGCCATCCAAGGGCCTGTATAGGCTAAATTGTGAGTGGTTATTGTTACACCCGAGTTTTGGAATGGTAAGTGCAGAAGTGGTAAACTACTCCCAACACTTTTTTTTTAATTTAAAAAAAACCCCAACAACACAAAACTAACCACAACAAAATTCTCTAAGAGAATTGAGAAATAAAACATGTACAGTGCAACTGATTTTCTCCATCTTGCTCCAAGACTTATCTGATCATCACGTCCTCAATGTGCTTTTAAAAATGCTGGCTGTTATTTAATGATGTTAATAAATTCCTTGCTTTGGAGAGTTTGGATAAATGTAGAATTTAATTTAATTAACCTTCAGCAGTCTTTCTTTCTGCATGAAAAGGTGACCTTTATAAAATGCCAATTACATACCCAGGAGCCTGCTGCTTGCATTCTTCTGTGTCTATATATATATATTAAAAAAAAAAGTGTATATATGTGTATAAAGAAAGGCCCATTTAAGCCATGTTTAAACATGTTTTAGGTACTTAAGGACCCTCTGATTTGAACGGTGGTGTTATATACACAGATACATGGAAAAACTGTAGCCAGTGGTAGGCATGGGTTGTTCTAAATGTGGATAACCAGATTCCCATCAGAAAATGGATGTAGACCTGGGGAGGTTTGAGGGCCATCGTCTAGAAATCAGGTGGTATGTATCTGAGTTATAGCAGTGCTTAGAGGCATTGATAGAGGTCCCAGTGGCTGTGGACTACCCCCTGTACAGGTATATAGTAAAAGACATTCTCTGATCCAAAAAGCATGTAAACTCACTAGGCTGAAAAATGTTGAGAAGACTGCGTCTCAGAGTGGGAAAACGACTGTCCAGGTCACATAGCATGACTGCATTTCTTCTGAACTGCTGCTAAACATGCCGTCCCTTAGACTGACCTGTCTTTTCTTGTTCTTAGATTCATCACTCATTCACATGCACAGTTTTTCCTGTTTTCTCATGCCAGGCAGTCTAGAAGAGAGACATCTAAAAACCCTTCCTCAACTATGACAAGTGTGAATAAACACAATTTTTGGAGAATATGAGGTCTAGTATGCTTGTTAAGTTCCCCAGATTGAATTTGCCTTCAGTATGCTCTTGGGGTTTGATTTCAAATGTATTTAAGTTTCTAAAGATGCGAACAGGTGCTTAGTAAAATTTTCAGAGGCTTTTAACTTGCTTAGGTGCTTTTGAAAATCTCTTTAGGTGTCTGTGTGCCTTCAATCTCCTCAATAAATTTGCAAATCCTCAGAGCCTGTTGTTCAGCATTCAGGACTTGAACAAGGTCTGGAGTCTCTGCCTCCTGTCCATGTTTCTGTAGGTATATTTATTGCAGCTGGGAGAGTTGCATGCTGACTGTTAACTGTGTAAATGCAAATGGGTCCCAGTTTTAAATGTGACCCTCAATAGTGCAGGTGTATGATGTTCTCAGAATAATTGTTTTAGACACAGAGGGTTTGTGGATTTTGTAGTTGGTATCTGTCCTGTTGCAAAAAGGGGATTCTACTCTGATTCCTGAAGAAAATTCCTTCTTTAAACAAAGTTTCTATAAAAGAGAGGTTACTTGAATGTTAAAATAGACTTACACTGATTTATAGCATCATACAGCTTGCACACAATTACAGCCTCACTTTCTCCTGACAATGGAAACATGATTGTAAACACATGTGTATTTCAAGGGGAGGGATTCACCTTCGCATTTATATCTCTCTTGCTTGCTAACTGAGTAACTTACAGTGGAGATGGATGGCAGAGCTAGTGCAAAAAAAGTGCACTAATTTATCTTTGAAATCCAGCATGCACACTGAGATTACTCTAGAAATGTTCCTCTGTGGTTCAGAACTGAAATCAGTCCTCTTGCAATGATAGCTCAGTGGTAGAGGGAAAGAGCTCTTAAGTTTTAGGCAGAACAAAAAGTTGATGGACGACTTTCCCACAATGTGTTCAGTTTGAATAACTTGCATTTGGGCTGCTCATTTTTGTACCTGACCGCGTTTTAGAACCTGATTTTGAAGCCCATTAGCTCCAGTAAGCTTTGGAAGAGACTGCTAGAATAAATATGCAAGAAGTGCTGCATGCCAAGCAATGAGTGTAATGAGCTTTGGTGTAATAGCTGGGTATTAGTCCGTTGTTTTAAGGAAGCTGCATCTCATGTCAGAAGCTGTCTGTGGTGTTTCTTATTGCCAAATTATTTTTTTTTTTGTCCATTGGTAAATGAGTATGTGGGTGATGTCACTTAGGATCGTGGAGGAAATTTTAGCAAATTTACCAATTTAGTAAATAGGGTAAAGGATATCCACTTACAGACTGCAGTGTGACTTTTTGTTTTTAAGTGGAAATGCTAATGACTTCATTGTCAAATGGAAGCAGTGTGTGGATAAATCTCCTTGAGAAAGCTAATCTGTCAATTAAGTTTTGTTTTGAGAACCAGTTGGGTGGTTACTTTTTCACAGTGATTATTTTTTTTCTTTTTGCATTTTGGAGGGCTCTGTTTATGTAATTAAAAAAAAAATGACTATTGGGCCAATGCAATAAAACCTTGCAAATGATGAAATAATCGCTGGGAAATAATTGTCTCTGAAATTTGTACCATACACTACTTATTTTGTTCCTGACGTTTGTTTCATCATGTCTTATGGGTGCTCCTTATAGAAAATGAAATTACCCTCAGCCAGCTAGCAGTAAAAAGTAATGCATTCCTTGTCTAGAGGATGTACTAGATGATTAAAGGAGTGGCCTTTGGAGGCTGAATTTAGTGATGTTGTAGCCTATTTTACTTCTGAAGTTCTTGGTCTATTTTTCTCTGAGATAATGCAGTGTATTCATTTCTCCACTTCCGTTATTGCGTAATGGTTCTTATCTCTAGTCTCTGACACTGGGACTTTTTGAGAATTGGTGACAGTTTATTTTGACAGCTTTGGAAAAAAAAAAAAAAAAAGTGCCTGAACCAATTGTAACTTTGCATTGACCCCTGTCTCTGCTGAGCTTTGCATTAGGCCCAGGAAGGGGCCTATGGTGGGACCACTGCACTTGTTCCTGAATTGTTGTGCAAGGTGGGATTAAATCCTGGCACTGGAAGGACTCTGTGCCACTTAGACTTGTGTTGTCTCAGATAGGTCTTGGGAGCTGTGTTCCCCTTAACTGTGAAGGCCAGCAATGGTTCTACAGTATGGTGAGGAACCAGGCTGGAAAAATGTCTGTCTGATTGCAAGGGGCAGTAAATGGAGGTCAGTGGAGGGAGGGAAAAGAGGCTATGGGAATGTTGAGCCAGTTCAGTCAGATCTGTTGATTTTGCATGGATATTTGTATCTTAAGGATGATGTGGTATTTCAGTAGTCTCAGCTGATTTCTACATAATGTCAGGTTGCTTGTAGCTGTTGCTGTTCCTGAGATGTAGGTAAGCAGGCTGCTCTGGTGCATGTGCAAAGGTATTACTTTCTCTGGGAGCTCACTGTTACATAGAAGAGAGCTGTTCTGATCCTTCTGCCCAATGGTTTCCATGTTTCCTGTAGCCTTTCTGGTGAAAAAGGGTGATTTTTTTGTTTTTACTTTATTTTTTCTTTTTCTTTCTTTTTTCTTTTTCCTCCGATTCCCAGCCCCCACCTCCCCACCCCACCCTTGGTGGAATCCACTTCCTTGAACTGCAGAGATGATATTCTGCAGAGATGCCTTGACTTCATCTCCTGGTGCTAGGAGTACAACTCTGGGATACTGCATACTGTCTCTAGTACCTCATCTCTACTGCATCAGCACCTTGCTCAAAAGGCTCATCTTGCTGGTTGAGAGCCGCTATTCTCATTCATCTGCCTGCCAGTGCAGCGTCCCTCTGTCCAGGGTCTTTCTTGGCCACCTGCAGCAATAACTTGACATCTGCCTGCCATCAGGACGACACTTCCCACAGTATAACCTAGCGTTGATTTTTATGGTGGTTTTTTGTGTAATGTTGAAAACGCATATGGCTGTGTATATCTCTTGCACAACTCAGCTGTAGCAGTGAGAATGGTGGTTTGCGGGGCTGAGGAGACTGAACTCGGCTGCTAACTTGCTCTGTCAACTAAGGTGTCTCTTTGCACGTAAAATATTTTTAGGGCTTGGTTTGAAAACTCTTAAATCAGTGTCTTCTTTTTTTTTTTAATTCTCTAAATAAATTTAGAAAATGGGGCCTGATAGCCTTCCTCTTATGCTACCAGTTTTCATGTTGTTGATAAGATTTTAAATGCGACTGAATAATATCATAGAATCATAGAATGTGTTGGGTTGGAAGGGACCTTTAAAGGTCATCTAGTCCAATCCCCCTGCAGTAAGCAGGGACATCTTCAACTAGATCAGGTTGCTCAGAGCCTCATCAAGCCTGGCCTTGAATGTCTCCAGGGATGGGGCCTCCACCACCTCTCTGGGCAACCTGTTCCAGTGTCTCACCACCCTCATTGTAAAGAACTTCATCCTAATGTCTAATCTAAACCTACCCTGCTCTAGTTGAAACCATTGCCCCTTGTCCTGTCGCTACATGCCCTTGCAAACAGACCCTCCCCAGCTTTCTTATAGGCCCCCTTCAGGTACTGGAAGGCTGCATAAGGTCTTCCCGGAGCCTTCTCTTCTCCAGGCTGAACAACCCCAACTCTCTTAGCCTGTTATATACGTTCATAGTATGCTCAGAAATTCTGCTTGTGGCCTGCAACACCAGAGAGAGATCTGTGTATCTTAGAGCCCTGATCTGCAGCTGGATTATCCGTAAAGATGTATTTCATCCCAGCTGGTGTGATAGATTTACTGTTGGCAATGCTATCAGTCACATTCATGGCAGAGGCTCTCCGAAGTTGGCAGAGAGCATGGGTCACTACATGTGTTACTGCAAGACACATATAAAAGCTAAAATGCTTGTATTGCCATTTATTAAGCTGTCTGTGTAGCTCTCTTGTTTTTCTGTTGTGCTAGGTTACATCCCAGAACACTTGGGGAACATGTGGTGCTCATTAAGTGTTTCTCAATAGGTCAACAACAGGATTGTTGAACCAGTGGAGGTCTGTGGTAACAAACAGATTGCCAAATCACTAGTGCCTGACAAAGCCAAACTGCTTGCAGAGCGGGAGCCAGTTCACCTATCGCAGTCTTCTGTATTGCGAGTCTTGGAGACTTGGAGATGACACTTGCTCCCCATTGTTTTGAGATGTTGCATTTGTTTCCTCATCTCCTGGTGTCCAGCTTGGGAATGCTGTCTGATGTTAACAGCAGCGGGGAAATCACAGGGAAGCAGAGGTCCATTTGTGCCTAGTTATGCAACCTTGGGATGAGTGTGTAATTTTACAAAGATAAAAGTGCCCGATCCTTCAAGGACCCTTGGTTGTCTGTTTTAATGTGAAACATATGGCTGTAGAGTGGAGCCGAGAATAACAATTCAAGCCAGAGACACAGATCCCTGATGGTGACTGTGATCTGTGTTGGCAAATAGAAAACTTCAGCAACCCCTTAAATCTTGCATTGTGTGTGTGGGGTTTTTTTTGGTTTTTTTTTGTTTTGTTTTTTTGTTTTGTTTTGTGTTTTTTTTTCCAGTTAGCTTTGTCATCATTTGGTATAGCTGAACTGATTACTGGTGATTTGAATACACTCGAATGGAGACTGAAGTGACACCCATAGAGTACTTCAATTTTTGTTTCACTTTAAACTATTTTCCCTACCCCCCCACTCCCCCCCCGCCTCTCATATTTTGAACAAAGGTTAAGAAAAGGGGGCGGGGAGGAAGGTTGATTTATCATAATGTGTCCTGCATATAACATTAACTAAATTTTTAAACATAACCATTACTACGTGCTTGTTTCTAGCCACTGGGAGCTTGATTTACAAAAATATTTTGACACTAAAAGACGCAGCTAGGCACTAATTTAAAGAAAAGAGAGGTCCTGCAACATTTAGGCTTCTAGAACAAGTAGATTTCTGACTTTTCCATCTTGTTTGTAGCTGTAGAGCAGGAAAGAAACAAACTGTCCTGATTTTTGAACTCTATTTTTCAAGTGAAGTATTGATGTTTGGGGAAAATGCAAATAGGAGCATTCACTCTTTGGTACTTACTGAAAGCAGTACTTGACACTGTGCTATATTTATACAGCTTGAGTTAACCTCAAAAGTCAAAGCTGTATTATGTGTGCAACATTAAAAAGAACCTTCATACACTGAAGTTTGGGCTGGGCATTGTTCTCTGGAGTATTTGAAAGGTTATTTGAATATCCTAAGTAGAATATGGAAGAATTACATAATTCCCTTTAAAAAATCATCTTAATTTTAAAACTAGGTTTGCATTCTAAAAAGAAGAATTAAGTAAAAATACTTCATATTGCTTTAAGGAAATAAAGTGCTTTTATAAATAAAATGCTAACTGCTTTTTATTGGTCTTACAGTGAAAACCTTGTTTGTTTGTGTTTTGGTACAAGCTTGCAGGAGAAGGAATAACAAACGCCTCTGTCATGGCTTCACTCCAACAAGATATATGATCTCAACATTAAAAGCCAGTGCATCAGTGCCTGTCACTGGCACACTGTTGTGCTGTTGTATGGCCACACGGGGAAGATGAATTAGCAGAGTGAGGAACCGAGTTTCTAGGATATTTTTCTGCAGTCAGCAAAGTTAAGTGAGATGACAACACTCAACTTGTTTTGCTGTATTTAAAGTTTCGGGGTATGTAAAGCTTGAAATACTCAACACCCAAATAAGCTTGGGAGAAGCTGATTTGTATTTTTTCAGACTCTATTAAGGTGTGTAGGGGAAAATCAAAGCCACACTGAGTAAAAGGTCCTTGGCAGGGACAGATATTTCCTTGCAATATACTTAGAGCACTTCACACAACGGCAATAGCAGGATGTAATCTGCAAAAGTATCTTGTACTGCTCCAGTTCTGTAGGTCTCTTAAAAAATTGTTTGCTTAGATCAGAAAATCTTGCCCTTACCGTGCCAGTGGTGTGGCTTGGAATTTTCTGTAATTCTGAGCTCTCTGAGATGTTGGACCTGGTGACAGAAGAATCTCCATCAGAAAGTTCTCGTTTGCTCCTTTGCATAAGTGATGTCTGCTTAGTAAAAATTATTTTTCCTTTTTTCTACATATGTTAACTGGTGATTCTGAACCTGCCTTTTCGCATTAGCAATGCATAGTAATAGAAAGGAGGATTGAGAGAGGCTTTGGAAGAAGAACAGGCCCTTCCTCTTGTACCAGCACACAAAGCAGCAGAATTTATTTTTAAGTCTTACTATCCAGATTGCATTTGAAAGAAAATTTCATTCACCAGCTGCATAAAATTGTACCAAATGAATTTAATTTGCTGCTTTCAATTATCAGAGTCTTTGATCCAATGTGTCGAAATCTAACCTTTTCACCTTCTCTTCTGAGAGATGTTCCTGTGTTATGGAAGTGGTGGGCAGAGTGCAGAAAGACTGATTTTCTGCCTCAGTCAGACATGGCTAACGCACAGAGTGCAGCAAGATCCAGATCTACCTGCGAGGTGTTGCATGCCCTCAGCTGCTCTTGTAGGAAGAGTTTCTTTTGGCATGGAATGGATTTGATGTGTTAAGTTTAACAGTATGCGACCTTCCCTTAAGAGTAAGTCATTTTCAGCCTAAGACATGAGATGCAGGAATCAGCCTGAGTAGCCAATGAAGAGCGGGCTCCTACCAGCAGGACTGTTTGGGCACCACATAGGTCATGATTGTGCTGTGCTTGCTCTGCAGATATTAATGTTTTGGATTATAAATTAGCCCTTCTGGGACCACTTGTGATCCCCAGCAATGTGCTCCATTAGCCATGTGCAGCTCATAACTATGGGTTAGACTTGTCATTCATTTTTCTAATGGCTTTTAGGTTCTTGTCATTGCTATTGCAGGTCTGAACTGCCTTATGTAGAAGGGCCAGTCCCTTCCCCAAGGCAATGTACATTTTAAGCAGAGAAAAGCTGTGGAAAAGGAGACACAATTTATCCACAATACATGAATAAAATGTGATGAATGGAACGAAGGAGTTAATGGTGTGATTTGCAAAGGGGCTGGGTTGGTGGGGTACTTAGCTTTGCAGCACCAGAGGGAGTTAGACAGCAAAGAGGTCACAGAGAGTATAATTTCCGTGTATGGGTACAGATTTCAATCTTCCTTCTGGCAGCTTGTGTAGGAACATGTAAGGCACACAGTGGTCTCTGTGCACCACGTATAATAATTAAATTATTAGTGGAAGTGAAGATCACAAGATTTGAACCCAGGTTGAATATGTTATTCGGAGCCTTCTAAGGGCTTCCTTGTTTCCTGGAATACCTGAAGACACACATTATTCTCCCATTTCATGTCAGTGTTGTGTTCTTTTGCTTATTTTGCATAATATTTTAAGGCTTAGGTGAAACAAAATTTTCATATTATTCCCTTTTTACCTGCCAGAAAGTCCCATTTTCTAATGGTTAAATTGTAAGATTTAGTGTAGGAAAAGTCAGTAATATTTCAAGATTGTAACTATCAATTAGTATGTGTAATATTGAGTTGCAAAGGAAAATTTCTAAGCTGAATTAAGGACCAATGGCACTATTAATGTTAAATGAGTCCATCAAGATCATGTTGTTATCATAAATGTCAGGAATTAAACACGATTAGGCCATTAATTTACAGTTGCTACTGCCTAATAGTTATTGATGTTGATTTAAAGGGACGCTGGTAGGGCTGGCAGGTGAAAAGCTTGACCTGCTTCTCAAATTTTTGTTAATCTGTTGAAAACTGTTTGGCAAATTCCTCAAGACAGAGTTTGAGTGCACTCATGAATTTTTTTGAAATCTCAAGTGGTGGCAATACAAAAGCTAAACACAGTCTGGCACCAACTTTGAATCTGAAGTAATGCTTTGATTTATAGTTCACATAGTAAGTTTGTCCTCAGTGAATACTTCTATAATCTTATGTTTGCATGCTTGGATTGTAACCTTTATATATTAGGGGTTGTGATTATTTTTCTTTATTATGTAAGGTGTAGGTATGTTAACCCAGGCATAAGAGCCTTATTTGAAGTTTCATATATACTCTATCTAGGTGTTATTGTGTGACACTTGAAAATGTGCTTGGATTATAGCTCCAGGCGTTGCTTTTTGTAATGAACTTAAAATGCTTTTGCAATGTACATCTAGAGTACTGCAGAAGGAGGTGGTCCTGACTTCCTCCTGCCTGTGGCTGTGTTTTTCTCACTGTTTTCCGTATGCCAGATTTTTCTTTTCCCCCCCCAGAATTACCAGCTTCACAGCTGATTCTGAATGCTAGTGTTAGCATGAGAGAGGAGAGGGGTAAAGAGCAGGTAGGCAGAGGGGAGCGTGGGCCAGATTGCCTTGCAGCAGCATCCTACATGTCAATTAAAGTGACCATGGAACTGCCTCACACCCAGGCTTTCCTGACTGTGTCTGTATGCTCTTAGCTGTACCCAGGTACAACTGAGCTTGTTGGAGTACCTGCTTCAGACTGGTTGTTTTGATGATTGAGTTTGTACTGGTGTTGCAAACCAGCATCGAAGGCAGTGTAAGTAATCAGAATGGGTGGTCTATTCTGAGGCTGAACCTTGAGCCAATGTGACTGTATCAATATACCTGTATTTTCTGGTCTTTATAATGATGAGAACCTATGTCTCACAGGTGACAAAACATGCAGTAAAGACTAAGATGTACAAAAATCATAGCTTGTGGCTGAGGTATGTATAAACTAACCCATGCATGTTAAAGGTGGACAGGTATGGTGTCTTGTGTGAAGGAGTCATGTTCTTTCATAATACTGATCTTCTATGTAGTACCTGTAATAAAGAAGCAATTATAATTTGTATGTGCAAGTATACACATGAATATGCACACTGTCAGTTCACATTTCCACACTGTTGTGCCTGCTTTCTTCACTGAATATGAAATAACTGAAGTATTGTAGACTGAGGACTGGTCTGTGTTAGAAGCTGGTCTCGTTGGAACATATTGCACCCCACACACAGAAGAGAGTTGTCCCGTTGTCCAGTGAATGTCTTTAATTGCTGGACCTCCAGAACTTTGCTGCTTCTGAGGTGAAAGTTTTGTTCAGTTGTACCTCTCTGGTACTTGTAAGCAGGCCTAGCTCTGCTTAGAAGAATGTGCTGACTGCTAGTGTAACAGGCATGGAAAATGTGCTGTCATACACCTAAAGGGGGGGGTAAAGCTGTAGCTGCATGGATATTGTCACAGAATCAGCCTGACCCCCTTGTGAGCTCGTCCAAAGGCTCCTTAGCTTTGGTAGGCGTTAGAGGACAGATGTTATCCTTGGCGTGTGCTCCTGTAATCTATGTGTATTCAACATGAAAATATCACTTGGTGTCTGTGCTGTATATTGTGTGCCTTGTACTGTCTGCAGGGCTTGCAGATATATTTATAATGCAAGGGGAATCAGAGGACCCACCCACACAACTGAAATGTTTTCAGGAGATAAAAGCTATTAAGCTGCTTGAAAAGACCAGTTGGGTCTCTAGAGGGTGAAAAGCCAATTTTGACCTTACCAAAACCTTACTTGCTGATCTTACAAAGGAAGTGTTAGCAGAAGAGAGGGATAAATCTATAATGGAATTATTTTCTGCCTTACAAAATGTGCCCAGTAGCAAGATCCACAAAAGTTGCGTGCTCCTTAAAAAGAAAATGGGAAGCAGAGGGTGAAGCATGCTTTCTTCTCTTCTCCAATGCCCACTCCTTTTGTGGAATCCAGCTCTTCACATCCATGCTGTTTAGCATTCCCTTGCCTGACAATGGGACTATCCCACAATCTGCGATGGTGTGTACATCTGTGAGTGAAGGGGAGTGCGAATACTTTACTGAACAGATTATAACATTTACTATGCCTGTTAAAGTAGTACAAATGTATTACTCTAACTTTCTGTTGTTGGAGTACAAACTATACCAGTATCGGGTGTTCTTATTCTGGGATGATAACCCTGGTGGCAATGAACTGGAAAGCTTTTTCAGTAAAATGTTATGTTTTTGTACTTGGACTAGTTCCATCAGTGCAAAATGGCTACCTTGATTAAACATTGCTTATTTCTTATCTGACGGGAAGTACTGCAGTGTATTTGCTTTTATTAAGCTAGTATCTTTATTTAAAGATATTGATGCTTTTCTGAAAGGGATGGTCTTGCACCCACTGCAACCCTTTTGTTTCATTCCTGTGACTCTCCTTATTAAAGAGAAGAGACGAGACTTGTGTGTGTGCTTTTACTGGCACAGTGGTTAGATGGGTGCAACTAATAGGGCGAGGGAAGAGTTTGTTCAAAAAATATCCTTGTTACTCCATAAATTGGCCAAAACAATGCTTGCTTTTGTATTCATTCCCTGACAGATGCTATTGACCAATGTAAATATAGTTCCATTTAGCAAGTGAGAGATGAGAGGAACTTGATGAATTTGTTTTTTATGTTCTCTCTCTGTGCCTGCTCTGGCTTTTAAATTGGAGTTGTTGATGTGAGGGTAGAACTGAGGCATGTGAAGTGCCTCCAGTTGGTGACTCAGGGGATGTGTGTGTGTGGACTGTTACTCTTACAAAGCCTGTAAAAAAGGGAAAGACTCTGAAAAAGCACATTATGATTTTTACATCGTGCAGTAGGTGCTAACTTGGAGGTTATGGAAATTTTCCTCAAGTTTGATAATTTGCTTACTTCATTCCCATTTCAAAAGTGCCTGTCATGTTTTCTGTAGAAGTTTATATGTAATTATGGCCAGCTAGAGTTGCTGAGAGGCTCCTGAGTATGGAGATGGAGAATGTACTACACTGCCTGGCTAGTTCAGAATACAAAGCGGGGTGGCTTTTACGTACCATGGCAAAGGCATGATTCCTTAAACGTGACTTTCTTGCAGGTGCAGGAGTGAAGGGATCAGAGCTGTAATTAGAATCACTTCCTCTTCGTTGTAGCATGCCACCTTGCAACCATAGCTTTATGGCACGGGCTTTCTGCTGACACAGTGAGGATTAGGGTGTGGAGGCGTGAACCATTGCACTAGTCTTGTGGGGTTGTTTTTGTGCCATGAGAACACAAGATGGGAAGAGCTGTACTGAGCTGGTGAGACCAGCCTCCTCCTGCGTTCCATCAGCATTGCAGCAGAGTGGCAATGGGCTTCAGTCTCCCCTTCTTGCTTGCTTGAATCTTCTACTCAAAAAGGTATCAGCCCTGAGCTCCCTTCAGGTAGCTTCCATGAGGCAATAAATGCAGGGCTTTCTCAGCTTGTTTTGCTGTGTTCTCTTCCCACTTGCCCACCCTCCCTTCCCAGTTAGATGCTTTTTTTCTTCTCCCCAGGACCTGTAGACTGTTAGTTTATTTTATCTTGCAGACACAATTGAAGGGGTTTCCAAGAGGAGTGGGTCTACAAAAATTATTTTTCCTAGTCCTCTTTCTTATATGTGCCTAATATTCCATGTTTTGATATACACTCAAATCCATTAAATCACAAGGCAAAGAGTCAGGCAAATGAGTCTGGGACTGCACTGCGGGGTTTTTGTGAGGGAACAGTACTCCAGAGAACTGTTACCATCAGTATGAACAGGACATAGCTCATTTGTTGCAGATAGAGCTGTAACTGTTTATGCGTGTGACATTTACCTGTGCATTGGAGTCACGAAGTCCAGGAAAACACTTCTCAGGTTGGGGAGAATGAGAGAAAAATGTCTGTCTGCAGCCAAAGTCCTTCCTGACCTCTCATGGGAAGAAATTACAGGATCCACTGCTCTTGAAAGGAAAGATGTTGGAGTTATACTAATGAATGGACATGTATGAGTTCAGTTCTTACTTCTGCCATAAACTTCTTTGTGTGATCATGAGCAAGATTCTTAGTCTCCTGAAAAACCTATAAATGAGGTAAATTGTTTTTCTTTTCTCCCAGCCTCATCTGTTTAAACTGTGATGTCTGTGAGGCAGGGACAGTACACATTGCACAAATTTACAGGAGCTGAAATAGCCCAAGCTATCCTGTCCTGTCTCTTCCCTTGTGCAGAGTATTTCATGGTAAGTACAGCAGCAAGGGTGTGGGAGAGACAGGAAGACGTAGAGAGGTGGAATGACATTTTGAGGACTGTAAAGGGGTATTAGTGTAGAGGGGCATGAGAGAATATCTTTAAATATGTAGAATTTGAGAGATTTCAGAAGGTGTAGGAAAACTTTTTGTTTGTTTGTTTCCTCATAAATTCATGCTATGTCTTTATTTCTGTGCATTTAAACAGTGCGAGAAATGCAACATTTTAAAGGCAAGAAGGAGAACTGGGTGGTTCATGGAGGAGGGAGGGAGGATGTCAGGCTTTACTTTGGAGATGATGAGGAGAGGAGAGAAGAGTGTTTTTGAGTTTACTTTTACTGAAAGCAGTACATGTGGATTGGTGTTAGCAAAACCTTTACACTTTGGCATCGCTGCTTTGTAAATGCTGGCAAGTAACACTGTTATAGAATGCTGGAATCTGTACATGGCACTGATGTATACATTTGTTTTTTTCCTAGTAAAGGACATCTTCAATGCTAGCTGTATTTAAAGGTGTAGAAAAGAGTTTTGAAAAGCTACACACAGCAGCTGTCATAATTTACTGTAATATCCTGCTGCTTAGGATACCTAATGAGTGCGTGAGTTCCTTGGATTTGTTGAGCCACATCACTAGTCAGTATAAAGTGGCATTGCTTCATGGAACTGGGAGGAGTTTCGTGCATTTCACGCCACCTGAGAACCTGTGTCCTGCTGAGCACATGGCAGGGCTGAGAGAAGGGCTGAGGGGAAGCCTGAGGTCCCTGGTAGCTTTTTTAATGTGCTGGACTGGCACAGTTGAAGATTCAGAGTAATCTGTCTTTGCTGGGAAGAAGGATGGCTTCCAAGTTGTTTGAGTCTCATCCTCCTCTTTTCCCACACTGTTCTGCCTAGTCTCCCCCAGTGGTTGGATTTCCCTCGAGGTGGAGGATTGCAGGGAGGACACCGCTATGTGTATGTGTGTGTGGTGAAGAAATAGCACCAGTTTCTTGTATCAGAACTGTCATATAATTGTTAGGTGTCTTAATCAAAGTGGGAACGAGTAATGGTTGATACGAGTCACCTACGTTGAGAGATTAAGGTATAGAAAGGAGATAGTGTGGAACTGCCGTCTGGGTTTGTATTGACGAGATGAAATTATGTACCTGGCTTTGTGTTGGAAATATTATGGCATTGGCGTATCACAGAAAACATGGACCAGGTACAAGAAACAACTTGTATTTCTTAAGCCTCTTAATGTTGTTTCTTGTTTCTCTCCTGCTCTGTAGAACACGAGCAACTTTTATCAGTTTATACTTCACAGCCTGTCCATAATGAGGAATTACTTTCTTCCAGCAATTTCCAGACTTTGCTTGACTTCCTGCGGCTGACTTTCGGCTCTTCTTCCCATCCAGCTGTGAAGTATCATCCCTCTGCCTTATCCTCCCATGGACTGCCTAATGTTAAAACAGACCAGAAGTGAGAGAATGTTATCTTCATAGCAGGAGTTTACTTATATCTTAAGTGATAGGAAGTTTTGATACAGCCACAGCATATTTCTTAAGTATAGTCTCACTGTAGGTAGCAACAGCAGCATTTCTCATAGTTGAAAATTAAGTATGTGCTTTGGTTGGCCATCTGCTCAGGGCAGGAGCCAGCTAACTCATGGGATTCAGAAAACCCCAGTGCATTAGTGATACTTACAGCGCTGTATGAACAGGCATTTCCGTAAGGTGCCTGCTTGCTTTTGGGTTCTGGATTGGGAGGCTTTTTGTCATCTTTAGAATAGTGCATGCTAGTTGTAATGGATGGGCATCAGCCAAGCATTGTGTTTGCAAGAGTACAGCACTAGCTGTACAGATTGAATAGCAACATGCATTATGAAGTATAAACTAGAGAGCGGTTTTAGGCTATGCCAGGCTGAAGATGACACAGAAGAACAAAGGGAGATGGCAGAAACTGCTGGGGAGAGGTAAAGACAGACATTATGATTCTTACTGACTTGCGGGCCTGGTGTGGTTTTAACAAGAAATATGCTTGTTAAATATAGTTAGCTATAATGCTGTTGGAATACCAGTGGCCAGTGAACAGCTGTTATCACTGCAAGTTTAATTTCCAGCTGTAGCACTTAATCTACTTGACCAGCTCTTGTGTGATTGTAGCAAACCACAAGACAGAATCCAAGTGCAATGATTTAAATTTGAATTTTCCTGGGGATGGATGCTTTTTGTCTTCTATGAATTTGTGAATCTCCAAGACGGGCTCTCTGTCTTGTCATAGACTTGTAAGGAGCTTAGCATTTAGTTTTTCCCATATTTTAATATTTGTAATGTATGTATCTTTTTGGCTGGTTTCCTCCATTTTTTTAAGTATAAGTAGATAATTATTAGTATGCTGTACTGCTCAGTCTGTCCCAAACAAAACCAGAAATTTCCTGAGCTAGACATAGTAAATAGGTATTGTGAGAGATGATTTCTGCTAGCAAGGGGCAGATTTTGTTCTCAAGATGGACCAATTAGTTGAAGTGTTCTCTCTATTGTGTGTGAGAACTGAGGGGCAGAGACGTGAAGACTCGAGTCCCATTGTAACTGTTTTGCCTGTATAACAGGGATCTGGAGAGGAAGTAAAGAACTGCATTTGCTGTCAAGTTGCTTTAACTAATGTGGTGCGATGTGGTACTACTGTAACTGACTCATCACAAAACTTTTGAAAACTTCTAAATAATTTAAAAGTGTTGATGCTGGATCCATTTGGGGACTCCTGAGTTGAGTGTAAAATATTCCAGAGTATCTGCAGTGGTTTTAAGCCAACCTTCATTTCTACAGAAGGACTTAAAGCACCTACAGAAAGCAATGTTGATCCTTTGTGAGATGCATTTGGTTTTCCCAAGGCCTAGTGGTGCTAACAATCCCATTAAAGGAGTTTCTTAAATCCTTCTTCAGAGGGAAGGTGTTTGAGGTACTAGCAATGTGTATAGTTGTTTAGTATCTTTGGTATAGATATCTAGTATCAGTACTGGTTTAGATGCTTTCTAAACTTTGCAAATAAGTGTGCATTGGAAACTGCTACTGATGCTGCCTGAAAGGTGATAATTTGACTCCTGTATAGATCACAAATAAAATTGCTATGCATTCTGCACAGTTATGCTGTAATGAGCCTCTCATCTTGTCACTGGGACTATGTGCTTGAAAGTGTTACCCAAGGCATCTGAATTTTTGCAGGAGTCAAGGGTAGGGCAGCAGGTTGTGAAGTCCTCGGCATGCTTATGACAAGAGGGGGGAATAAGTGCGTGTCTAAAGGGGTTTGGCTGGAAGCAAACTGAATTAGAGTGCCCCAGACAAAAGGGGACATGGGCCTGTGAGTCTGTGGGAAAATCAGTCATAAGACTCTCAGAAAGTTGCTCAGAGCAGCACATGTCAAAGTGAAGAACTCTCGACAATGCGAGCGCTGATGTCCTGGCCCAGATAGGTCTGAGTTGTGCTTTATTTTCCCCACTGACTAGGTCACATCCAGTGCTCACACTGTTGCCAAACACCAGTGCTCTTAAATTACTGCACAGCAGCTCTTCATTTACCACAAAGTGCCTGACATAGCTGCAGCAATTCTGGCCCAGCAAGAGAGTGTTCTTTTATAATAGCTGGCTGACGTGCTCACACCCGATGCTACGTTGCTTTGCCAGCACAAGGGCCTGTGGCCAGATGGAGGATCAGAGCAGAGGGAATTGCTACAACCTGAGTTGGAAAACTTACTTGGTTTCTGTGTTTTGGATGGTTGGTTTAGGATAGCAAAAGATCTAGACTTGCCTCAAAATTGGGAAAGTGTTGTTTTAACTCTGTGAAGTTACCACAAAGGGCAATGATAGGATAGATGTGTCTTCCCTCTGGAAATACCGTGGTAAAAATGCTATGATGTAGTTTACTGCTTTGGAGATTTACTGGAAGCAAAACGTGTGTCTTGGTGTATCCACAGCAACAAAACTAAGATAACAGTCATTTTAAGTCACTAGCTTAACAGGAAAAGCTAAGCTTTAAAAGAAAAAAAGGATTTGAGTACCTTGCAGAAATTACAGCACTAGAAAACTTTCAGTGCTGTGTCCTTAAGTGCTTCATTTGATTGATTGGGGTAGGAAATTAAATCGCGTGTAAACTGTTGTTGGTAACAAAACTTTCTTTGCCTACACTGGTTTTTCTTCCCGTCTACCATGCTTCTCCATGACTGCTTCTGAATGTTTGCTTAGGGCATGCTTGTGGAATGGCATCTACCTGGCTGTTGCTCCCCATGGAACTGGGTGCTCACTGGGAGCGTGAGGGTACTGGGTTCATCTCCCAGCTGTGCGGCAGACTCCTTGGGAAAGTCACTTCTGTCTTGCACGATGTCAAGTGTTGTGGATGATCTCAGGGCAGCTTGAAGTGTTGGTGTGACTCAATGTCATGCCACAATATTAGGCGGGCCTCTGAAAGAGTGTGTTGTGACCCCAGACCTAGCTAGTAAACCATTAGTTAGCTCAAGCAGCGCTGCATTACCCTTGCTCAGAGAGAGCTTGGAGAGTGGGCAGGGTCCCGCTGTTGCTGGTGTTGCCTTCCTCATGGTATTTCAGGTGCATGCCCAATGCAGCATGGGAAAGATAGTCCTTCTTGGGCTAATAAGGATGACAGAGGGACAAATGTATGTGATATCATGGTACTATAAGAGATGTATCAGCTCGCTGGGAACTGGAGTAACTCCTTTAGAAAATACCTACAATCTCTACTTAAAGGCTTACAGTGTGAGAGAGTTGGCTATGTTAACTGACAGTGTATTTTGGGAGATAAGTACCTGTCATGTTTTAAAAACACCTTATGTTTCTGAAAGCCCTGGAGCAGTTTTAAGAATCACTGGGCAAGTATTGGACTCAATGCATTTAAACAGTGCTATGTCTATATTTGGGTGTGTGTATATATGTGAGGTTAAGCGTATTCTCTGAAAAGAAACCTCTTCAATGGTGAATTCAAAATAATGACAAATCAGGTGAAGATTTAAACTTTCCCTAACCATTTAATAGCACTTAAATTAAAAAGTATTTACCAGTGGAGGTTTGGCTGGGGCTTTAAAGGAAAATGAAAGTGCTTGAACCACAGGAAATCAATGGTTTAATTGTCTGGAAAAAGAGTTCACTGCCGTGCCAGGATAACCTGTGAGAGCAATAGCCTCTTCTGCAGGTGTAGGGAGAATATTTGTCACTTACGTTTTACAGCAATATCAATTCCACGACGGGTAGCTTGTGAAGTTGTGAGACTGATCGGAAGCTGAGAATGCTATATAGCTTGTGTCGGGGAGGGATTGAAGAAAGTCTAAATGAAGGACGGTGAGGTATTCTCTTTATTCTGGTAGAACCAGTCATACTTCCTTATTTTCTTTCACTATAGACAATACTATTTTAAAAAAAATTTTAAATGTAAACTTTGTTAAACCTACTTTCTTTTCTTGGTGAGCCATCAAGTTTGGGGCAATTTAGGTAGTAAATAAAGGCTGTTTCTGCAGATTTTAATTGTGTTTCAGTTTTCCTCCAAGGACAGCTTGACATAAAGTAAAAGTTAAACAAAAACCCACACAAAACAAAAGAAGAAACAAACAACCCCCCCACCCCAACTTTAGTGAAAAGGAAATCCATCATTCATTCATCTAAAAATTGCAAAAAAATCTGAACTTGTATAAACGTATCATTTATTGCATAACTGCTTAGTTAAATGAATGGTGATGTATCGTTAACAAATTTGCATGCTGAACTTTAGTGCATGGGTTTTTTTTAATCTAAACATCTATATGTTTTCATAGTTACTAAACAGGGAGAATCAGCCCTTTTTCAGGCATAACAGCTAAACATGGAAACCAAGTTTAAAACTGCTGACCTTAATCAAGGTTTCATATTATTGACTTCTAATCACTTTGATTTTAATTTTGAATATTGAAACTATTAAATTAGTAGTGCAGGTCATAGTGATGTCTGAATTATGAACGAACGGTCAGCCTCAGGCAGCCTCTCCCTTCTGGCAGGTACAGAGGGGTGACGTGGGAGCTGCCTCTGTACCCTCTGGTGAGATGTGGCATGTCCCACGGAGAAGGAACCTCTGCTTGTTTCCGTGGAGGCTGGCGTGCCGTTATGGTGGCTTTATGCCACAAGTGACTGTTTGAGTTGGTGCCGTTATCTCTGGTTGTATGTCCAGTGCCGGGTGCTCACAGAGCTCTGTAATCCCACTTGTGCAAACCTAGGTAAGAGTGGTGATGTCTGGAAACCTAAATAAATTTTCTAACACAAGACTCTGGACTTCACATGATTATTGAAACTCCCCAACAATTTCTGCTTTCAAAGTAACTTATTTAACAATATAACACAGATTTCCAACAATATAACACAGATTTCCTTTGGATCTAGTTACACTGGCTATAAAGGAAGACGTATAAAGGAAGAGTTAAATGACAGTGATGGAAAGCACTGGCTGATGCAGAGAGGCTTTCAGGAGTCTGCTACGTTTCAGCCTCCCTTGTAGGTTTACCTGCTCTGAGGAGTAACTGCCTTCTCAGGCTGCACTAGGACAGTCTCATCCTGCTCAAAGGATGGGTTATTCGTGTTACTGATTCCATTTACAGTGCCTGGGGTATGTAAGAACTGTTATGTATTTGTGAATAAAAGTGATAAAAGTGAAAGCTCATCTGCAGAAGAGCGAACTTTCTCACAGGTCAGGCTGAGACTTGGAACAGCCAGAGGAGGATCACAGATCTTGCAGCTTTCAGTGCAAAGGGCTGAGCACAGATGCCTTTGCGAGTAGAAACAGAAGATGCGAACACTTAACAAAATCCCGTCAAGCTCATACACTGGTGTCCTGGGTCACAGCAGAAAGTCACCTTGATCTCTGACTGGACAGCAGTGCCAAGGGAAGAATGCAAGAGTGGGGAGAGCAAGTACGGGTGTTTCAAAGCAAGATAATCGGAGAGCAGGACCCTTGTCTAGCTCAGGGTGTCCAAGTTCCTGGAAAGCTGAGCTGTCTGTGACATGTCTATAATCAGACAGTTTGTATTTAGGTGTTAGGACTCAATTCACTTTCTCTTGCTAAGCTGCAGTTTTTGCCCTTAAGAACCTGTAATATTAGCCTGAAAAAAATATCCTAAATGGTTTGGACTTGTCGTAGACTCTTTAGATGGACTCCAGGTTGTGTGGTGCATGCCAGAGATCTAGGAAGCATTTGGCACAATCCAGGACAGAAATATTAAACACATGCCTCTGGTCTCTGGAGCAGGATGTCTGGTGTAGCTGGGTTTGAGGGGAGCCTTGTAGCACTAATTAGAATTACACTGCAGTTGACATTCCTGTTGTTATTCAAGTTAATGCTTAGAGGCCCTGTTGTGCTCAGCAACACATGATAAATAGACATAAACATCTTGTAAAAGATGGTCCCTGATCAAAAGAGGAGACAAAGGGAAAAAAAAAAATCAACCTGAGAATGAAAGTGGGACACAAGCAGCCAAAATGTTTTGCCTGAGGTTGTACAGCAGGTCATTTGTGGAGAGGGAAATGGAGCCCTGGTCTCGCTGCTGGTGGTGCCAGCACCTTCTTTGCTGAAACTGTAGTTGCCTGGGCTCATGTGTTGGACAGGTCAAGGCAAATCTGTGCAATGACTATGCTAATCAAAGAGGAGGGTTTTGGTTGTCTGCTAGATTTGAAGAGTAGATTTAGATGTAGCCTACTGAGATCACATCCTGTCATTAGTTTAATGCTATCACTTCTGATAGCAGTGCCAACCTCTATTTCAGGAGGCAGGTTTGCAGTCTGAATAGCTGTACATGACCTCGGTTTTGTTAGCATTGTTTAACAGGCATGGTAAAAATGTGGTGGTACTGGGTTATACATGACTACAGAGGCTTACTGGGAGGCCGTGTTGTGTGCATGCTTCTGTATCTTCTCTGCCTTATGAGCTGGTTGTCAACTGTGTTGAATGCACCCGTGACTGCAGTGTTGATACAGCTTTAGATACATACTTCCTCCTGCATTCCTATGGAAAAGATAAGGCATGAAATGTGTTCCTGTACATCTGTGCCTGTGTTTACTGTACTGTACTCTCTAGGAATGGAAGTGAATGGTAAGACTGGGTCAGGGCAGCAGGCTATCTAGCTTTTCTTTTTCACAGTAGCCAAGAGCACCTGCTGAACCAGCCAACACCAGTCCACAAAAGTTATGGGGAAAGAAGGATTCGTTTGCATTGTTATTACAAGGGCTTCTAGCTTGTTCTTGCTTCATGACTGAATTTGTTTTTCTAGGAAGAATCTTTGCTGTTATGAGTCACTCTGGCTTAACAGAAGGATTTTGCTTTCAGCTGCCTTTTGCCTTAAAAGGTGATGTTGCTTCTGGTATTTGTCAAGTTTAGGAAAAAACTCCAAATCTAAAAATCATCAGGCAGCTCTCTCTTCTCAAGAAACACTTGATATCTACTTCCTTAGTTCTTTGTTTTAGAAAAACCAAAACAAAGCTATGTTTAGGGAATGCATTGCTGATTCTCCTTTGGACCCTGCTTGATTTATGTGCTAGTGAAATGTCAGACAGCAACACTTCTGCATGTAACAGGGATATAGCCTGCTTTCTCTTGTGCTGGATTTCTAGACCATCTGGAAATTAGTGGCTTTAAGCACCTGAAATAGCAAGATTTCAAAAAAAAAAAACCAACCCAAAAAACAACCAACAAAACCCCCAAACAAACAACAAAACCTAGGAGTTACACTGTGGCAAACGAGTCACGGTTGATCTACAGACCTAATGTATTTTAAACGGGTAGATAAACTGCAGTCTTGGTTATCTGTGGTCAGTAAGGATGTCGTAGCCCTTTTGTAGGGGATGGCTTTTTAACCCTAAGTGGGGTTAAAATTAGCGGGGCTAATTGCATTGCGCTTAAGTAAAATCTTTTTGCGGTTCCAAACTTAATGCTAAGGATATGTATATGCTAGCAAAAAATCTTGTGGCGCAAACCAGTGATGTAATTCTTTATCCATTGTGATGATAAAGCAGCAATGGTAAAGGAAGGGGCTGGGTTTTTTGAAAAGGTTTGTCTGCAGTACAGACCTTACCACTGCTTCTGTAGGTAGAAGTAAACTGTTGGTTGATTAGGCATTCGAATGTTCCTATGCATTTGAGTATAGTTCTAACCTTACTTTTCCCTGTGCAGCATTGCTGTGCAATTTTACCACTCCTAGTAGAAGATGCTTTTCATCTGTGGTTATTTACATAAACTGCTTCCACCAGCTGAGCTTGCTTTGTTGGCATTTGTCAGTCTCAGAAACTTGAATGATTAGAAATATTTATCAGTTTTACTCTCCCTTGCCATGACCATCTCCCTGTGTAGGAAACATAAGCTTGTGCTCTCTTCTGAATGCTTTCTGTGCATTGTTCCCTGGGAGCAACAAAGCTTGTTTCTTGGGATGCTGGTGGACCTTAAATTACAAGGTGCTTTTCTGTAGGTGCTCTTTACCTGGATTCTCCTCTGCATGCCCAGCTTGCCTTAGTCTCTTGCCATTGCCCATGTTCCCTCTCACTTTATTAGTTTATCCGTGGATTCAATGAAAATAAAAGTTATGTCTTTTAAATGGTTTTTAATTCTGTATTGGAAATGTGCAAGAAGATATTTTTCCTGTAAGTCAATCTTTATCTGGTGACCTGAGTTTCATTTTAGTAACAAACTTAATTGAGGTTGAAGAGTGTGTGGGGAATTGCAGAGGGGAGGGGAAGGCGGTTGTGAAGCAGGGAGCTTTAATCCTGGATTGAAAAAGTCTGTTCCTGAAGTGACTCCTGATCACCACCTGCTTGTTTTACTCATGAATCTGTTGTTTTGTGTCTTGCAGTGGCATCACTGAAGGGCGGGCTGATATTGTTGTGGGAGATCAAAAGCTACTTCCAGTTGCATCTTGTGCATCATCTGCAAAACCACCAGTCATAGTGAGTTTCTCCTACACACACTCTGTTTTCCCCAATGAGGATTTGTTATCTGTAATCTGTGATAATGATCTCTTTCTCTATTTATACTTTGTCAGTTCACTTACTACTACAAAAAGATTTGATTTACAAATCCCAAGATACATACCTTCCATCCCCATGCCCAGAAGCTCGTACTGGAAGCTCAGCATTGCAAACTCTTCTTTTCTGGCCACCTGCACACCTTGTGGTGGGAGGACAATGGAAGACTATGCACTTTTGAGTGTGTATTCTGGTTATTCATCCAATGGCCAAGATGAGAATTGGACAAAATATTTTGTTCCCGAGAACAGCTTCAGAAAGAAAAACTTATTTAAATAAAACGAGGAAAGAAAATTATTGCTTGGGCAAAGAAGATTAAACTTCCCTACTCATTCAGAGTTCCAGAAGCAAACACATCATACATGTGTGGCACCTAGTCATAGGCAGTGGCAGGTGAAAGGAGGGGGTGTCTCAGTGCTGGAGTGTTCCTGAGTCTGTTCCTAGGTATATTCTTAAAATGAGAGGCTGGAATTTTCTCAGCAGTGTAAGAGAGCTAGCTAATTCAGTGCTATTTGGATACCAAACGAAAATTACTGAAAATCCTCATTCCCTCAACTTTTAATTTCTGTCTAAAAGAAATACAGGGAAGAAAATGCATCCCTACTCCTACCAGCTGTCTGTGAATGTCTATGTAATTTGCCTGTGATTATTTTGTCAATAATTCTCTTCTGACAATAACTCAGTAAAATGCACTCAGGTGATTTTGATATTTCAGTCTTTAAAATGATGGAATACCAATTGCTTGCAAAGCCATCTCTGGCTTTCAGACAATTATTTACCTGTCTTGTGCTGGTTGGGAGAGCTGAATATGTCAGTTGTGTGTATCCTGCATGGAATCTACCTGCAAGACTAGAAGGGCAGGAGCAAATCTATGCATGTGCAAGGCTTTGCTTTGAGGAAAACTTGATGACTCAATGAACAAAAAAACCCCGGTAAGTGCTTAAGAGAGCACAGGACACTTGTACAGTTAAATGGTGTTGAATGTTAACATTGTGTACATCTTGGATTATGGGGTTGGGCATAAGGGAAGTAATTGTGCTCCGGTAACTGATTCTCTTAAAAGCTAATGGCAATAGCACGAGGAAGCAACACTTTAAAGGTTATAGGAAAGAGAACTGGACAAAATCTGTATTTCTAGCCTTTGTCAATATTGCAGATGCATAAATTATGTATGACTTGTAAAAATAAGAAAGGTTGCTTCTAGTGAGCTGTTGTGTTTTGCCTGGAAGGATAGAGCCAGCTTGTAGCACATGTAGAGAATAACACCTGTCAGAAATTTAATATTGAGTGAAAGTAATTGTTTTAATCAAAAGCAGTTAGAAGTGAAGCTGAGTCGAAGGAAAAAACAATTGCTTAGCCGGAAGACTGCTTCCAGTGCTGCAGACATGCCCTGAGATGCATATTTTATGTATTAGGAATATTGATCAAGACCATAGTTGTACCTTGCATTACCACTGTTCTTCCTGATCAAGATTTCTCAGTTCTTTAAATTCCTTTCTCTGTAACCAAGTACAAAGCACTTGGTGCTGGTGTGATGGGGAACTCGGCATTGTATGAGATGGTTAGCTTGGCCCTTGTTTCGTTTTGATTTAGTATTGTGCAGAAGTGACTGTTTTAATCACAAAAAAAACCTTAAAAAGCTGTGGAGAGCAAAGACATGCTGGTTTATATCTGTTAGCATTCATGATAAATCATCTGTAGTGATTGTGAATGTTTTCTTAAGAGTAATTGTCAAGAGGTGTCCCTGGGAACAGTGACTGTACGCACAATCTGATACATGCTGAGCTGAGCACTGTAAAGGAGTCCTAGACTTTGTGTTTCTGCAAAGATACAGCCTAGGCTGCTTTTTGAACTTTTTGGCTCTCACATCAAAAGCAGGATTGCTTCCACACACTTAAGCCTGCTCTCTATTCCTCTTGAGTCAATGTCCATTCCCTTCTGATTCTTTACAGTGCCCTGGGAAAGCTGAATCCCTGTTGAACCCATGGAAGCCACCTGCACTTGCATCTGTTAAAACTAGCTGTCAGTGGAGGGTGAGGTTGTAGATTAGTGATGTCAAAGGTCTTTTCTGTGCTATAACATTTGGCTACTGCACCCTTGAGAAGGCAGGAGTCTGCAGTTGTACCTGCTTGAGCAAGGTTCCCTGGGGAGCAAGTCAACCCTGGTGGGATGCTGGATGCATAGTAGATGCTGCACTGGCAGCCCTGTTGATGCAGTTGCTTCTAACCTTGACCCACACCATCCTTGACTTTCTGCTCTGACTTGCTTGTTCTTTTGTTTAGCCACCAGACTTTGTGAGTAAGCTGCATGAGTGCATGCTGGCTGGTACGCCTGTTGAAAGGAGAACATTCTGGTAGCTAACGTAGAGCTCTTCAAGTCCAGTTTCAGCTGCCTGCTCTGCTTGCAGATTCCCTCTGAGAATTCAGTAGCACAGCTTAGTCTCTGTGCCAGTTTCCTTTCTGTTAAAGGACAGTTTCCACCTTGGATGGGAACTGAAGGAGACAGCGAATGCTCCAGTATAGTGGTTGAAGAAGTAACGTAAGTATTGACCAGGATATCTTTCTGTAATATTTCTGCACAGCGCAGGTAGCATCCCTGAAGTCTTTTTAGCAGTCAAAATGAGATGATGAGCACTGTGGATGGATGGGTAATGCAGGCTTGTATACCATGCCAGTGATACTGAGGTGTAAACATGAGATCCCAGCATCCACTGTCCCACTCTGATCACTGAATGCATCTCACCTCTCCGAGTGAAAGTGCTTGCTTGGACCTGAGACACCAGAGGTTGCAAACAGCTTGAGTTCGTGTTCCGCACCCGGGGTTCCAGCAGCAGGTGCTGCTTTGTTCCTCATGCGGCTTTGCCTTGTGTAGTCACACCTGCTTAACTCAGCTGGCCTGCCGGTTGTGTGTTGGCTTTAAGCATTTACTTTAGGGATGCAGGAAAGTCTTTTATCTTGCTTTCCAAATGTCACCGGGCAAAGTTCTTTTCGGAGCCTGGCTATTTCATGGCTGCACAGCCTACCTCAAAATTGTTGCTGTCCCTGGTGTGTCAATGAATAGGACCTTGATAGGATTGACTGCTATAAACCATTCCCTCTGAACTCTGAGATGAAAGTGAGGCATCTCCTTTCTCCTTCCAGAGGGCACATCTGCTGTAAGAGGAGGGGGGTGGTTTTCTTTTTTAAAATGTAACTCGTATCAGGTATCATAGCAGTGTCTGTAGGACTCCACGGCAGCATGCTGTGATGCCTCATGCTATGGGAAACTGGGAATATGGGAATGAAAGGCAACTCTGCCAAGAGGCTTCTGTCTGCATTGATAGTACACGTGACTCTTATGGCATTACCTGAATCTCACTGGTGATACAGTGGAAAAGGAATATGATAAAATCAAGTTAGGATTCAAATATTCAGATTGCAAGTATAGTCCCTGGATTTTGATCTGCTTGCTTGCTAATAGCGTAGCAAGCTAATCAGAATAAAGAAGTATGTTTGGCTCTGCACTACAAATATATAAGACAACCTTGCTTTGGCTCGCAGCCCAGGGTGAAAAGGATGGCTGATCACCCTGCTCTTTCAGTGTTGACACTATTGCTGTCAGGGACAGATGTGACTTGGGTCTAAGATAGGGATAGCAGTGCAAGAGCTTTTTAGTGAGAAGGTAGATTTTAGGAGATAATGCAATTTGTCTGTTCCACAGTAAAGGGGAACAACAGGAAATTTTTCTGTTTTCTTGGTGCATTTTTCTTAATTTTTTTTTCATATTGATTCCTAGGATGCAAGGATATTGCTCAAATATTCTAGTACTTAACAATCTTGGATTATATCTTTGGTTCATCCAGTCTCATAACCTGTTCCTTCTCATGCCAAAGCCAGTTACCTTACATGCAAGGAAACAGGCAGTTCTGGGATACCATTGGCTTTACAGAAATAAGTCTGTGTGTTTGATCGTTATGAAAATGTTTTGAAGAACTGAATAAGAAAGCACTGTAGGAATTTGGTGGGCAGATTAATTGCATTCCTGCTTCAGGCTGTTTATTCATAGCCTTAACTTTTTTAAGGCAAAAAGGATTCTATTTTTAGCTTGCTTTTTTTCCCTCCATATTAACCCAAACGAATTTACCTCTCAGAGGAGAGGGTGGAGTTGGGAGGAAGGAAGGGTGGATTTGAAACTGCTTCATTGAATCAGTTTCAAGATCATCAACACACAATTTTGTTTTCACATTACAGTTCTGAACACACAGAAGTCTCTTTACACTTTCCAAAGAGGAGAAGCTTTGTGTACAGAGCGGGAGAGTGAGGGCCTCTAAGACAATGAATTGGTTATGGAAAGCTTATGACTTTTGCTTCCTGAATATTTTTTCTCATTACTTCTGTTAGGGTTACTCTGTTATTTCTAAGGAATGGTGTGGCTTGGTGATAGTTTTCTCTCACAGCTTTCAACTACCAGCTAATGCCTCATATTGCAAGGTGAAGGGAAGGATTCTGGTATAAGCAGGAAGGTCATTTAGATGTTGCTAAGCCACTAATGATAGATGTTCCCCCTGATATTCCCATGTATACCTGGTAAGAGACAGAACCTGACCTAAAGAGAGGAGACTGAGGGTAGGAGGTGAACTGCCAGCAGGGTAACCAAGCTCTCCTGAGTCCTAGTATATATGTTTTGATGGTTTAATGGTAAGTTGCTTCTGAAGTAGAGAAAGTAACTCCAACAGTTTCCTCAGTAGATGGATGTGACTTCGGCTTTAACTTTCATATGATTACTGACTTTGGTGTACTGCAGAAAGGGTTGCTGAATCCAGGGCCCATGTATCTAGTCTGTAGAAAGAAGGATACATACTTTGAGATTGATTGACAAAGCAGCAGCCAGTGCTGCCTGGCCACTGCAGAGCACTGCTGCTTTTTCTATTTTTCTGAATGTCTTGGGCTTTAATGTTGGTTCTTCAGTACCTGTTAGTTTCCTCTCCCTCTGTTGATAAGAGCTGAAGGATCTTTAGAATACAGCATCTGTGAAGTCCACCTCTGGTGGTGACGTGTAGAATTGCTCATGCTGTCCTGTCTGACTCCATAGGCAACTCAAGGTTGGATCCTAAATTATCAGTTCCTGCCATGTGTTGCTCCTGCTGTGTGTTCTCCTGAGCTGTTGGAGAACTGATGAAAAACAGAGGTTATGTTTGTGTCTAAAGAAAACAAAAACTTTTCTGTTTTAGAAATAAACAGCAAAAAAAAACCCAAGTAAATCCTTCTCTTCCAGGAGTAACTGGTTACCAAGTTTTAGAACTCTGTTTATGAACTCAGGGCTGGAAAGGACAACCTGACTTGTCCCAGGGAAAACTCCCTGCTGCTGAGGGATCAACATGGGGCAGGAGCCCTTTCTGTGGACTCTCAGGTTCTCTTTTTATCTGCTTTCTTCTCCTCTTCCACTTCTCCCACTGGGAGGCTGCTCCAGATCCCAACTGCTCCACGCTCAGATTTTTCTGACCTCCAACCTGGAAACATTCATGGTTGGTTTATCTCATTTTTGCACCAAGATAATCCTATGGTTTAAATGTCTCTTGTAATTTCTTGCTGCTCCCCTCCTCAAGTGTATTTGCAGGCAGTTATCCTGTTCCTTGTCCAGCTGTGTTTTGCCAGCTTGAACAAGCCAAGCTTTGCTGAGATACGCCTCTTATCCTTACCAGCGTGTTTGTGCACCTATTCTTGATTCAGTTAATCATCTTTGAATTTTGGAGTGACTAGAACTGCTCACAATAAAAGTATCTGGGAAAGGGCTGCTGTCATTAACACTAACTTCAGCATCTAACTGTTAACTGTGCCTTAAGCTAGATCGTATATTTGAGAAGGATCCTCTGGTGTTCTTTTGAAGACATCAAGTAATAGTGACTTTTTCTGCTCTAGAGGTGTTCTGTTAATTGTTGGTTACTTTGATGTTTAAATAGGTACCTTAATTTGAATAGGCTACTTTTAGCCACTGCATCTTGAAATGCTTTTCTTTGATAGTTTACAAAGGCTTTTATTATCAGAAATCTGATTTTTTTTCTTGGAAGTGCCCTTATTCTTGTAGACTATGTAAAGCAATTCGTAAATTACAAGAGTTTGAATTTCAGAAACTGGGCACTCCTACTCCAAGAAAAGGTCCCTTTTAAGGTATCTTTGAGTACCCAAAAATGGCTCACTATCAGCTTCCATCTCTGGGTGATGCTGGGCACTGCACCAGCAAGAGTATATGCAAAGAATGAAAATAAAGCCCATTATTTATGACCCTCTCTGAGCTTCCCTGGCTTGTGTGTGGAAAGTGGAACTACTTGGAAATACTTTGCCTCCCCCTGGATTTCTGGCTTCTTTGAAGGTTGTCTTGATCTTTGTGAATAATCTTTGGCTTATATGTTTGATTCCATGCCAGCAAACTAAATCTTTCTATAACGCGTGTTCCTTCAGGCTTTGTATATCATGAAGATTTGAGGGGTTTCTCTCACTGTTTGGTGTAGTGCCGTTTTCCTTCTACTGGTACTGAAGAATAGCAGGATGTGGTTGTGAGCAAGGCACATCCTGCTGTGCGCTAAGTCAGGGTTTGTTACCTGGCTGTGCTGCAGATACTCTGCCTGTCCGTGAGTGAACTGCACAATCGCTCCCTGTATCTGCCCTTAAACTGGACAATGACACTTTGCCTGGCCCAGCTGAGCTCTTATGATTTCCTAAACCCTTCTAGTGACACGCTCTCTCTGACTGCTTAGCCATTGGGCTTACAGTGATAGTAGCACTGGGCTGCTAGTGAAGATCAGCTTGTGGTCCCCAAAATCTGCCTGAAACGATGATCTGTCTGAGCTTAGCACTCTCACCATTGGAAGTGCTCATGATAGGATTGCTAGTCAGGCTGGCTGTGGCTTTTTTTCGTTCCTTGTGGTCTCTCAGACTCTGGGTTTTGTTCCACACTGTTTCTGTCTCTTGTAATATACTCTAACTCAGTGGCTTGTAACCTTTTTGGAACAATGCACTGTTGCTGAACATGAAGTTTCTGTCAGACTGATCTCCTCATTTATCATACATCACTGTTGTAGCATTTAGGATGCACTTAATTTTGCTTACTGGAGAGGCTACAAACATTTATCGTGGCCCTGTGAGCTGCTGCTGGAGGAACCATTGTGTTACTCTTAGCATATGGAATGTTTTTCTGCGGCTTCACATTTCCTTACACTAAAGTCTTGATTAAGGTGTAGTAGTACAAATACATTCATCCTAACATAAGTTGAATACATGCCTCATACCTCTTTAAAAAAAAAACCCAAATACCAATGGATATAAGCTGCCTTCTGGATTTTAACTAAAATCCCACCACGAGAAAATGAATTGCTCTTTCCTTCCTCTTCTCTTGGAGTTTTAGTCAAGAGCTAAATGACTTTGGCAAAATACTTTCAGGCATTTAACTTCCATGATCATAATTTTATTTATAATAATTAGTATATCCTTTCACAATGACAAGCTTTTGCCTTTAGAAAATGCCAGTGAGCCCCTTCTGCTAGATTACGCTGACAGTATGTGTATATAATTTATCAGATATATACATTAAGAAAGCACGTATCTTTAAGTGTGTTCATCTTCTCTAAGACGTCAGCCATCCGTGTGCTCTGGGCATCCTTTACATCATTTAAAGTATATCATAATCTCAGCAATTAAAATAACTTGTCATACATCCCGTTGTCCTTGAATAATTTTTCACATGTGCAATTACAATGCCTTCTGCCTTCTCTTTTCAAGTTTTTTTTGGGAAGAAAGTACTCTTCTGCTTTTGAAAGAATTTTCCAGCTCTGTCACATGTAGTGTTAGTTCATTGCGCAGTTCTCTTCTAGTCACTTGCTATAGTCCTTTAAAAGTGCAATTACACAATTTATATAAATTTAGAAAGGGAAAGATGAAGATCTCTGTACCAGTCTATTTTTTTTTTATCCTCTGTGGAAGCTAGGAAAAAATCAGATGAGTATTCTGGAAAGTAATTAGCATTTGAAATGGAGGTTAAGATTGGACAGTTTCTTATGTGCACTGGAGGAAATGTTTCTGGAGTCCCCTTGCCTTTCACTGGTAGGAGTAATCTCTGAGTTCTAATAAATGACTTCTTATGAGTCCTGAAACAGCTTCCCCACAGCTATTTGTCCTTGCCAAAGGAGAAGGTTGGTGTTGTTTACTTTGAATTGAGAGGTTAGCCCAGCCCTCTGTATTTAATCTTGAATGTGGGCAAGCAAACAGCCTGGGCTTTGGAATTTTGTCTGAATAAGGCTGATTTTATTTGTTTGTACCACAGCAGTGTTCACGAGCCCCAACTGACAACTCATGTTATATAAGCACTATGCAACTGCAGGACAAGAAAATGGTCCCTAATCAGAGAAATTTCAGCCCATGTGGAATAAATGGCCACTGCATTAGTGAATGCTTCTGCCTGAATAGAGACTTCATCCTAGATGTGCTGAACCCTTCCAGATGGAGGGAACACACAGCTTGTGCTACAGGCTGGTGAGAGCTGTACTTCTTGTGTACACAGTACAGTTGGTTGGTCTGTCGTTGTCTAATGCTTTCCAGATCGGACCATGCACCCAGGATGCTTCCCTTCCTGAGTAGTGTGTGCAGAAAGATGGTGACCAGCAGCGGGCTGCTGGCATCCTGGTGAAGGTGACACAGTCCTGCCTGGGCTTTTCCCAGAGAACCTCTTGCAAGTGAACAGGGAGAGGAGCTGTGGGCTGTGTGGATTGTTCTTGTAGCCTGCTCCCAGCCACCTGTGTTAAACAGGACAAAACAGCAACTGGCAGGAGAGGGGTAAGGGAACATCTTAGGGTCCTCCTTATTAGGGGCCGGTCAGTTAGGGATATATGAGCTCTTCTGTGCCAGGCCATGGATTTGGACATTTCCAGTCTAAATCATTATGTTCTATTTTAGGACTCATTTGCCTTGTTCACTAATAAAAAAATATGTTGTTTTAACAGAAATCTGGGGCTTATCTTCTTTCCTTCTGCTCCTGGAAGCTGCATTTAAACCCAAGATTAGGAGCTGAGGGACAGGTCTGTCGACACGAATCTAAGCAAAAATTATTTTGTAAAAGCAAAACTGTCAGTCTTGCGAATTTTCCTCCAATGTCTCAGTTCATGCTCTTGAGCATCACTGAAGTCCTGTTTGTATCAATTTGCAGGCTCAGGAGTACAGTGTTGCTCCCGCTTGCATTTAAAAGGCTATCTCTGTAACTACAAGGGCTGCGTTTTGATTCATTTTAATCGGTAACATTGATTGTATAGAAGCTTGGGACTTGTATTTGCATTCTCCAGAGTAAGATTTCTGGTCATCGTAGTGAGAAGAAAGTGGATTCATTTTTGCAAACCCCGCGTCTGTACTTGAGTCTCAAGTGAGGTGCTGCAATCATTTTGATGCTCAGTGAAATGAGTCCACCATTAGCTTGCGATGCCTACTAACTAGCTGTCTGCATCTGACTGAGTTATATGGACTCTCCTTCCAGCCAGGAAAGAGAAAGAGATATTTTAGGACACAGTTCATCTGACCCTGTTTTAGACAACTGCTTTAGAAACAGATGCCCTGCCCTGCAGGTGCCTATTTTCTCTCCATCCGCTGTAGCGGCAGCCTGGGTAACTAGTGCAGACATTGATGTCAGCATTTGCTCGAATGAATCCCATACGAAAGAGTTACAGTTTTAAATTTAACTGACTAGGCATTTTCAGTAAAGCATATTCCCCAACCAGCAAACATGTCCTGGTACCCAGAGAGCTGGTTGTGTGCTCTAACTTTTTCTACTTTTATTCTCCAGCTCTTTATCTAGAGAATGAAAATTATTCCATCATGACAGGCACGCTGGCCTTTAGAAAGCTCCTTTTATCTACACAAATACTTTCTGTGGTATTTTTCCACTAGTGTTGGCCTTTTGCTTATCCATATGAGAGCTAGATTAACTTCAGAAAGGCAGAAATGCCTTGTATGGAACTCTGAGGCACATTTATTTCTTTGACCAGTAAATCAGTATTATACTTTCCTAGGGACTGGAAAAGAGGGTATTATTATGGAGTTATACTTCTAAGTCCACTTTCCTGAATACTGAATTTCCAAGGAAAAGATATAAATCTCCTTTGTGAAGGAGAAGCAGCTGTACGAAACAGACTTCAGGGGCCTTATTCTCTTTGTGGTTATGCTTGCTTGCTTGCCTCTCTTTTCTACCTTCCTCCCTTTCTTCAGGTGCTACGGTATATTACTTAATCTCCTTTGAGGTAAGTATAGCTTCTTTGTCACTGTATGGAAGACATTAGTATTCAGAAGAGCTTTTTCCTGTGTCAGAGCCAATATTTTGTTTCTTTGTAACACTAACCTTCTTGGAACTCTCTAGCTAATATTTTTCTTCTCTTGTGTCTTTTATTGACTGTGGTACATTGAGTCTTGCTTCCCTCCCCAGTAATTTTTTGGTTTTTATTCATGACTAATACATCCATTTTATGAAGCCATGAAACCTATTTACAAAGGAAAGCAGAGCTGGTTGCAGGGGCTTGATGGAAGTGACAATAGGAAGCACACGCTCTTGAGTCATGTTTGCGGTATAGATGAGATCTAGCATGCAGCAAAAAGGCACAAATTCTGTGGCTCTCCAGGATCCTTCTGGCTGTGTTCAGATGTTCTCTTGTACAGTTCATCTGGGAAGAATTGTGCTGAGGCTAGCTGGAAAGGGTTTAGTTGAGAGGGTGATGAACTGTGGTCCTGTTATCCCAGCTGGCGCTAGAGGAGTGGAAATCCCAGCTGCTTTGTGACCCCTGTGTCTTTTTTCCCCGACATTCTTTGTCTACTTGCACTGCAAACTATTTAAAGAAGAGACTTTATTCCTGCAATGCCAGTACAAAAGATAGCGCATGGATTCTGCGTCATTCCCCACCTGCTTTTTTTTCTTCCCTTTATGTTCTACAATCATTTTTAGGAGACACTCTTGGAGTTCCAGTAACTGGAATTCCAGATGACTTACCTGTATTGCAAGTATTTATCAGCATGTTCATATGTGGAAGTTCTTGTTTCATTTGTGCCAGGATCTTCTCATTCACTGCAGATTTTTGGGCCACAGAACTGACATTTATGGGGTGTGACAGGCTGTACAGGAGCACCTGGGTAGTTTGCTGGCATGGAGAGAGGATCTTACCTGCCGCTTTGGTTGTGGTCTGCACCCCCTGAAGTTCTAGGGAGGTAATACGCTGGGTTGCCTAGGTATTCTGGTAGCGAAGGATTAAGAAAAGTGGACAGCTGATTGTGGCTGTCAGAAGAAACATTCATTTTTGTTTGTCTAAGGATATTATTCAGGAGTCCCCTTGCTTTTGTCATAGATTAAATGTGATTGTAGCTTCTCTGGTTTCATCTCATGCGTACAGGGCCTGGATGAAATGGTGACCTGTGATTCAGGGTTGAGGACTGATGTTATAAGTGCCTGTTCTGGCAATCCTGTAAGCAGAGTTGTCTTGTTCACAGCTGGTCTCTTAAAGGATACAGCTAACTTGTCACATCCAAGCCACTGAGTCACTGCTTCGAGAGCTTCACTCACTGCTGCTGGTTATTTGCAGTGAAGTACAAAACATACCTTCAGATAACATTTATTTTTCAGCAATCCACATTTTGATAACTCTCATCCTTCTCTTTAATTTGTAGATAATCCAGTCTCAGTTTTGCACCTCTCTGTTGGTGCTCTCCCAGCCTTACAAGAATGCTGTCCAACCAAAATTGGAAATGGTCACTCTTTGTGACCAGTAAGCTGTTCAGAAAGTTTTGATTCTCTGCTTTGAAAGTGCTGGAAATTTACTACATAGATGTTAAATCTGGCCACCTAAGCAAACAAACAAAAACACTCACCGCACCAGAATTTTTCAAGATGAAGTAAAGCTCTGACAGGAAGAGAGCAGTAGGAGAGAGTTGTAGTGGGGAAATCTGACAAGTTAATTTATTTTTGAAGTTTTAATTGGAGAGGTTGGGGGACAGGGAAAGAAAAGATGGTGCTGGAGACAAGAGTCATGGAGTCCTGGGAAAGGGGGAGAGAAAGTAATTGTAAACATGACCAGCAAAATAATCTACTTCATGTGCAAAGTCCATTTAAATGTAAATTACCCAAAGTGATTTTTTTAGTGGAATTTTTAGCAGCACAGTGTAGAAAGACAGAAGTATTTTTCCTCCTGTTTAAATACGTGGTGCAGACAGCTGTAGAGAGCTATAAACATCCCCCATCTCTCTACCTCCTCACACCCACTTCTTTCCTTTGGGCTCCTTGTAGCTCTTCCCTGCAGCAGTGCTTCCAGGTAGTGACAGTTAGGACGTTCACTTCAGTTACCAGAGCCCTGTCAGGGCCAATTAACATCCTAATGACTGGCATGTACCATCTTGATAACATTCAGTCTGTGCTCTGTACCAGGGGACCTAGCCTCTTAAGAACCTATCTTATCTCATCTGGCCCATACCGGTCAGCTAAACCTTTTTTTTTTTTTTCTTTTTAAAAAAAAAAAAAAAAGAAAAAGGCAAGAAAATTTCCATTTCATCTTGTCTTCTGAGTCCCAGGGGCTTCAGCGCAGAACACATATACTGTCCTTTCCTTTAGTTGGAAATGATGAATCTTGGCTTAGGGGAGGGAACTTAAATCAAGCTGCTGCTCTGTAGGCACTGAGGACTTTGGGACGAGTCTGAGACTAAGCAATGCAGTACTTGTTCTTCAGAACTGTGTTGAATAAGAGCGATCAAAGACCCAGCCACATAACCTTTAAATATTCAGTACCTGACCAGTATGAGGACTAGAGTGGTGCTTTTCTGAAATTACTGCTACCTGTTGTTGTTTGGCCGTCTGCTGCAAAATCCTCTTGATGGTAGACTAGCATCTGTGATCAAAACTATGTTTTTGTCATTCAATCAAATCAGGGCTGAATGTTATGCAGGGACCTTTTCTGTAGCACAAACCAGGGCATGCATGTGAGCAGATTTATGGGAGTCTTCACAGCTGCTCAGCAAGGGTGGAGCGTGGTGGAGTGTCCAGGGTGTAAACCTGCCACTCAGGCACCCTTTATCAGCCTGGAGATTCTTGAGGCTTTGTACTATGCTGTGCCAGGCTGGTGGGAGAACAGATCCTCTGGTAGTGGCAGAGTTAAATGCTGCAGTATGAAATCACCCCATTTCTGTGCCGTGTTTTATTGTTTAGTGACAACATACTTTCCAGAGAAACTCATGCATCTATCCTGATTTCTAGCCCTAAAAGTTAGTGTTCCTTCTTGTTAACATGGCATTGCTGTTTAATCCTGCCATGTCTTAGCTCTTCAATGGCTTTAATGAAGTGCTGTGATGCCAGGGCCAGCTGGTCGGCACATTGTGTTACAGCTGGCACAGCCACACTGGGTCATCTGGAGGGAGAGGTCAACAGTTTAATGGTCCTTAGGAGGAGCCAAATTACCTGTGATGCTAAATCAGGCCAGAGAGTGGCTGAAGGGCAATGTATTACTGTGGCTGGACTGAAGGTACAGTAGGGAGGATTTCAGTTTATGGGGCTGTGGAGATGGCGCCTTTCAGTGATAGCATGGCAACCTTATTGTATTATTTGAAATGGCATTGCTAAGATTCTGAGGACAAAAACAGTTTTCTTCCGCATTAGAGACAGCAAATCCCAAGTGTGAACTCTGGCGAGCGAGTGAGCAAGAATTATTTTTGAGGACAAAACTATTCCTGCAATACACACAAAAAAATACCCCCGCCATCCTCCAGCCCAGCCTGTGAGGCTGAAAGACAGCACATTAACATATCCACATAGCACATATGTTATTTTTAATGTTGCCGTGAGAATTTTGTCTTTTCCTGAATTTTTTGAATGGCATTTGCATTTACTATCACAATGCTGTCATACTGCTATCATGACTATTTAAATTCTAATCTTAATGTTGTGATGTGATCTTCTGCAATGTCACAAGAACTTGATGGCTAAGAAGGCTGCAGGAACACAGACAGGAGCACTGACATTTGTTCATGTATTTGCATGTACCTCTTGTCTCTTCTGGACTTGTTACCAGCAGACCTAAGCCTGTGTCCTGGAGCCCCTTTTCAGAAGTGCCACTTTGAATGTCATGGTATCTGTTACAGTCTGGGTTGTATGCACTGAGCCCGCTCTTATTGTGCGTGAGGTGTAGTAAAGCCTAAAGGCTGACTTACTTCCTGCACACAAAGTGCCCAAGACTAGAAGCCCTCCTAAAATGGCCCAATGGTTTGAACTCTGCCTCTTTTGTTTTCTTACGTCCATGACTCTGTAGATACCTCTTAGGCTGAAGCCCTCTGTCCCACTTTTGTGTCCCTGAAAGTTCCTGAATCTGATGTTATAGGCCTCACAAGATCACAATATACTGCTTTCTCCAGGTCTTCATGCATTAAACCCTACTCAAGGTCACACCTAGTTTTTCTTTACAAATGTGAAGGCAAAAAACATAACCTCCAGTAAAAGAGTGATTATTGTATAATTATCTCTCTTGAAAAGCTTAGGTGCTTAATCGAGTGTCAAGTATAGATAAAGGGGGATAGTATTTCCCCACATTAGTCTGCCTATATGCCTTATCCTCACCTGGAGCTATTCTACCTCCCCCTTCAGAATAACGAAGTAGTAGCTAGGTTTCTGTGGCCTGCTTAACAAGTGGATAGTGCCCTGTGGCTTTCCAAAATGTGTATTAGAAGAGAGCATGTAAGCTTACAGGCAAGGGTTCAAGGGCTCAGATGCAGACTTTGGCAATTATGCACATATATCACCTGAAAGCCAGGGACTGGTTAGTTTTCTATGCTGCAGAGAGGGGCAGACCCCGTCGCATGAGTTGGTCCTCTGGTCTTCCTGTACTGGTGGAGCTTCCCAGCCTTCAGAGCCATCTGGTTTCTTAAGGTTGAAGACAGAGGCTGAGAGTTAGTGATTCAGGTCTGAGGCTAGAGGGTGATCCCCAACTGCTCAGTAAAACATAAATCTTGCTGGTGTGACTGTGGACATATCTTTTGCGGCCAAATCTGCAAAAATCATTTAGATCTCTAACTCCCACTGATCTCAAGAGGATTAGATGTCTACACGGCTTTGTATATCAAAACTCTATCTATTTCAATTCTCCTTTTGCAAAATCAGTAAAATACTACCTTCTCTTTTCACCTTCCAGCCTGGCTGTGTAGAAATGCCAGGGATTTATCCCAAGGATTTGTTTTTAAAACAGTGGGGAAATGCTCTCAGTTGGGGCTTTCATCACAGGGTAATTATTGCCTTATGTCAGAATACAGAGCTGCCACTCAAAGGTTTCTGCTCAAGCACATAGTCAAAAGTCAGAGTCTGCAACTCGAAGTAATGTGTGGTCAAATCAATAATCTCTGTGGTTTTCTGTAGTGTAGGACAATTCCTAGAGATTAATCTAAATGTAAAAGCCTTTCTAGTGGAAGCAAACTGCAGGACTGCATGATCGCATTAGACATTTCAAATGGCTGTGTAAAGGCTTGGCAACTAGGTATTTTTGAAATACATTTATTCTTGGTGCAGCTCAGATCCTAGCTCAGTGATGAATTACTTTATACTTGAAAATGAACTCCTTGTCCTGGTGTCAGGACGGATTGTAATCTTAAAGGTAACTTGTAAGAGAAAACAAATATTTATTTGGCTTGTGACTTTTTTTCATCATATTATGGGTGAAGAGAGCACAAAGAGCAGATAATTCTTGGAAGAGTCGGTGGTGACTGAAGGACTACTAAAATAATGACTCTTCACCAGCATTTCCAAATATCAGATTTATGTAGTTCTTTGAGACTTGTAAAATTTGCTTCTGAGTCAAGTTCCTTTTCTTTTGTGTCCGCTTCAATTAAACATTCTGGAAAAAAAGCTTTTATTTGTTTCAGATTTTGTGTCCTTTCCAGGTAAGGTGCAGGAGCTTGCAGTGTCTGTTCCCAGGACACTTGTGGAAGAGACTTGCTGTTGGCTTTGCCAGTTACTAAAGCTGGCTGCTAAAAAGGTAGGAAATGGAGAGTTTAGGGTTAAATATAAAATTTCTCTAAATACTTGGAAGGAAGAAAGCTGCCATCACTTCGCTGCTCACAAACTCATCTTTTTCAATTTCTGAGACTGATTTTAATCCCAGTCATGGTCCATATTCTTTGTTCTGTACAGCTTGTTTTTTAGCCAGTGACTGATAAAGTCTTGTCCCAGCATGGTTACTACAAATTAAACTTAGAAACTACATGGTCTGATATGATGGCTGATTTCTGTCCTGAAGCAAAGTATCCACCCTAGCATTTACACTTTTTGAGGTACAGAGTAGGATAGGATGTTCTGCTTATTTTCCCCTCCCTCCCCATTCTTATTGCCTTTTTCACTCATTCTATATGTGTTTTTGAAATATTTGAGGGGTTTTCATGAATCTTTGTGGAGTTAACTGATGCTTATTAGGATAAATGTTTGTCTTCAATAACCTTAGATACCAATAGTGAATTCATAACTTATGCTCATATCTGTTATTGAATTTGTTGTCCACATAATTTCTTGTGTGGCATTGTTGCATGATATTTAGACAAAGCCCTTTGAGGACTGAAATGCAGTTTCTGTCTGACTTTGACCTTGGGCGTGTTGTGGGCAGAGCTGTGGTAACAAATTTCTTGGTCAGCCCAGCGGTAAGAGTCCATAGCTACATATCTTAAGGATTAAGGGGCAGGCAGATATGAGGGACACTGTTGTGGGTGTTTATTACAGGCCACCTGATCAGGATGGGGAAGCTGATGAGGCCTTCTACAGACAGCTGAAGGTAGCCGCGCAATCGAAGGCCTTGGTTCTCATGGGGGACTTCAATCACCCCGATATCTGCTGGGAAGACCACACAGCCAGGCATGCACAGTCCAGGAGGCTCCTCCAGTGCATTGATGACAACTTTTTGACACAGGTGGTACAGGAGCCAACAAGGAGAGGAGCACTTCTGGACCTGGTACTGACAAACACAGAGGGACTGGTGGAGGACATTGAGGTTGGGGGCACCCTAGGTTGCAGTGATCATGAAATGATAGAGTTCAGGATCATGGGTACTATGCACAAAGCAACAAGAAGTAAAATTACAACCTTGGATTTCAGGAGGGCTAACTTTGACCTCTTTAAGAAACCGCTTGGAGAGATCCCATGGGCTAGGGCTCTGCGAGGCAAAGGGGCTCAAGAAAGCTGGTTGGTATTCAAAGACCATTTCCTCCAAGCTCAGGATTGGTGCATCCCTAAGAGAAAGAAATTGGCAAAGGGACGCAGGAGACCTGCATGATTGAGCAGGGAGCTTCAGAAAAAGCTCAACAGGAAGAAGGAAGTTTACAATAAGTGGAAGAAGGGACTGACCGCTTGGGAAGATTACAAGAATGCTGCCAGAGTGTGCAGGGATGAAACGAGGAAAGCCAAGGCCGCCTTGGAATTAAACCTGGCTAGGGATGTCAAGCTCAACAGGAAGGGCTTCTACAAGTATATTGGAAGCAAAAGGAAGACCAGAGAAGTTGTGGGCCCACTGTTGAATGAGACAGGAGCCATGGTGACAGAGGATGTGGAGAAGGCGGAGTTACTGAATCCCTTCTTTGCTTCGGTCTTTACTGCTCGGCCCAGCCCTCAGGAGTCCCAGGCATTGGGGGAAGTAATGGGGAAAGAAGAAGACTTCCCTTGGGTTGAGGAGGATCAAGTGAGGGATCAATTAGATATTCACAAGTCCATGGGCCCCGATGGGATGCACCCAAGAGTGCTGAGGGAGCTGGTGGAAGTCATTGCTTGGCTGCTCTCCATCATCTTTGAAAGGTCCTGGAGAACAGGTGAGGTGCCTGAGGACTGGAAGAAAGACAATGTCACTCCAGTCTTCAGAAAAGGCAAGAAGGAGGAGCTGGGGAACTACAGGCCAGTCAGCCTCACCTCCATCCCTGGAAAGATGATGGAACAGCTCGTTCTGGGTGTCATGTCAAGGCATGTGGAGGAAAAGAAAGCTATCAGAAGTACTCAACATGGATTCACCAAGGGGAAATCATGTCTGACTAATCTGATAGCCTTCTGTGATGGCATGACTGGATGGATAGATGAGGGGAGGGTGGTAGATGTGGTCTACCTTGACTTCAGCAAGGCGTTCGACATGGTCTCCCACAGCATCCTCATAGGGAAGCTTAGGAAGAGTGGGCCAGATGAATGGACAGTGGGGTGGATAGATAACAGGTTGGAAGACAGAGCTCAGAGTGTTGGGATTAGGGGCACAGAGTCTAGTTGGAGGTCAGTGATGAGTGGTGTTCCCCAGGGGTCAGTACTGGGTCCAGTCCTCTTCAATATATTCATCGATGACCTGGATGAAGGGATAGAGTGCGCCCTCAGCAAGTTTGCTGATGACACAAAGCTGGGAGGGGTGGCTGACACACCGGAAGGCTGTGCCGCCATACAGAGACCTGGACAGGCTGGAGATCTGGGCAAAGAGGAACCTTATGAAATTCAATACGGGCAAGTGTAGGGTGCTGCACCTGGGGAGGAATAACCCCATGCACCAGTACAGGTTGGGGGCTGACCTGCTGGAGAGCAGCTCTGTGGAAAGAGACCTGGGAGTCCCAGTGGACAACAGGATGACCACGAGCCAGCAATGTGCCCTCGTGGCCAAGAAGGCCAACGGCATCCTGGGGTGTATCAGGAAGAGTGTGGCCAGCAGGTCGAGGGAGGTCATCCTCCCCCTCTACTCTGCCTTGGTGGGGCCGCACCTGGAGTACTGTGTCCAGTTCTGGGCTCCCCGGTTCAAGAGGGACAGGGAACTGCTGGAGAGGGTACAGCAAAGGTCTGCCAAGATGATTAGGGGACTGGAACACCTCTCTTATGAAGAAAGACTGAGGGATTTGGGTCTCTTCAGTCTGGGAAGAAAAAAGACAGCTGAGGGGGGACCTTATCAACACTTATAAATGCTTAAAGGGTGGGTGTCAGGAGGATGGGGCCAGGCTCTTTTCAGCGGTGCCCAGGGACAGGACAAGAGGTAATGGGCACAAACTTGAGCACAGGAAGTTCCACCTAAACATGAGGAGGAACTTCTTTACTTTGAGGGTGGCAGAGCACTGGCACAGGCTGCCCAGAGAGGTGGTGGAGTCTCCATCTCTGGAGACATTCAAAACCCGCCTGGACGCGTTCCTGTGCAGCCTGCTCTAGGTGACCCTGCTCTGTCAGGGGGGTTGGACTAGATGATCTCCAGAGGTCCCTTCCAACCCTGTGATTCTATGATCTTAAATCTCCTGTGGTTGCAGCAGGTTGAGAGGAGACATGTGAAAAACTACTGTCAGGTACTGTGACTCAGCTAGCACACTGTAACCTACTTAATTTACTGTAATTTGCTGAGGAATCTGACACCCTGACATATATCCCTTGGCCAGTCATATCTGTATTCTGTTGCAACCTCTGGGAGTACTGTGGAAATTAGCAGTTCTGTAGTGGTTTTGAATTAAGTAAAAAATAGAACTGCATTTGGTTAGGTGCGGAGTAAGCAACAAGTCCCAATGGGTAGAATTGCTTTTCTGTTAAAATATGCTCATGCTCTGTTTTGAATATTTTCAATTGGCTATGGATTTATTGTAAAACAGTACTTATGGCCAGCCAGGAGAGGACTTTGAGCTTGGTATTGGGATCAGTGTATAAGCTGGAAATCTCTGTGCCAGGGTTCTGGAATGGGATTGGTAGCAGGACTGCTGTGAGACCTGTGGTCTGCTGATCTCTGGATGAAGAGGTGCCAAGATAAGGTAGTCATGTCACTAAGGAGCAGCAGCAAAGACTGTACTTCTGCTGTTCTTATGCTTCTTGAGCTGTCTCTCATCCTGACCAAGGATTCTTGAGTTTAGAATCAGATGGACTAGTTTCTAAGCCTCACTCTGTGCAGCCCTGGGAAACAAATGAGGAGCATGGAGGAATAGCGGCTAGAACATGAACTTTGAGGACCATACTCTATTGTTGCAAATTAGTTGAAAGTAGGTTGGTTTCTTTTCTGTATCTGGGAGGGACAACAAAGAACTTAAATGCTGTTACTGGCTGCCTGGAAGGCAGCTGTGCCCTTCTGGTCCATTGTGGCTGGCTGGCTGGAAGCTCAGACATAACTTAAAATGGAATCCTCCTAGGTTTTCCAAAGTTAAGGCTCCAGCGCACAGTTCTACAACAGTGATCTGCAAAATTTCTAGCTGTGCAGTTCATTCTAGTCTGTGTGGCTCCTGAGACAGTTCATTGTCTGTCAGAGCTGCATGTTTTTTTCCTGTTCCAAGAATGTGGTTACAAATACTGTATTTCTGGATTATTGCTTTGAACATTTTTTTCTGCCACCTCACGGGTGGCACGGCTTCCTTTTCCACCACCCAAGTGCAAAGCGCTCGTCTTCATTGTCAGCTCTTCATATCCTACCCCTGCCCTGCATATCTTGTCCAATGCAGCAGTGAGACATCACCCCCATCTGCTCTGTCAGTTGTAAGTGCTCATTTGTCGTGTTTTCACAAAGTCTCCTTCATGTTTTCTTCCATGTCACATCTGGCATCCAAGACGAGTCCTGGTTAAAGGTCAACAAAGCTGACAACTTTTCTCATTCTCAGTCTTCCCTTAGCTCTCTCCTCTGCCAGCAACAAGCTAGGAAATGATGAGGCAGCTGCTGCATGGGGAATACCTGCAGAGCCAGCTCCAGGCATGGCCCTGGAAGCAGTTGCTCAAGAGAGCAGCTGCTGAGAGTGGCAGGAGCCATCAGTGTTCCCCTTTCTTTGTACATGGCAGTACCCTGTCGTGCTCAGGGAGGAGGTGGTGTGGAGGGTGGGAGAGCACTGCCTGCCAGGGCTGATGTGGTCCCTGCTGACGCACTCTGCTCCTGTCCCTCCAGCAGCAGCAAGGCTGCCTCTGCTCAGCTCTCCTCAGTGTTTGGTAAGGGCTGCCCTGCTAAGAAGCTTTGAGCTGGCAAGTGGTGCCATCATGACAGTCTCCTTCATACGCCTCCCTCTCTGCTGTCTGAGTCTGTTCCCCTCCTGGGGACTTAGATGACAAGACCTTTGGGGCAGGGATGATGTCCCCTTAGCTGTGTACCCACTTTGTTTGGTAAGGTGCTTAGCAAAATATGCAGGAACTCTGAGGTGCTGCTGTGGTTTAAATGCTCAACTGTTCCTTCAGTACTTCCACTGCTGGTCGCTCTATGTTGATTCAGCTCTGTCCTCTCTTGCCCCGCAAAAGCACAGTGAAATTTAAAATTTGCATGAGAGGGAGTGCACGTTTCCTCATTAATGACAGAAATAGTGCCAGCTGTGGTTTCAATACTAATAGCAACCAAAGGCTCCCTAAAAGAGTTTTTCTCCCTTCCTCTCTGTTGGCAGACAATTTTATGGACTTATTTTTATCTCATTATGTTTTATATGCCTCAGTTGTTTGTATACTTTATAAAGCCTCTAAAGTAGAATTATTGAATAAACACCCTAATGTTGGACCCATGTGTTTCTCATGGCTGGCTTCACACGGAGGTTTGTTGTTTTTAATCTTTGTTTACAGGACACAGTGTATTATACCCCCTCCTAATGCTTGCACTCCCCCAGAAGAGCCAGAATCTACTTCTAATGCTTTTTGTTTAGCTGACTGTAGTTCTGTTTTAACCTGGGAGTTATTTCCTTTTAGCATGACAAAATAATATATCGAGCTCTGTTATTGATATACGTGCACCACAACTTAGGGCCTGATTGAGAATCTGCATGGGACTCTGAATCTTTCCATTGATTTTCAATAGGTTTTGGCTGTACCTCTAATTGCCTATCGTTCTCAGTGAATCTGTGCTGCTCTGTTTACTTTGCTTGATGAGATAAGGATCGTTCTGTTCCTTGGTGAGATGCGTATTCCCAGGAGTCTTCCTTTTTTTTCCACCTGTACAATGATCACTTTATATTTTAGCAACCTGATGCTAATCAGTGCTGCAGTGTTAGCTGTGCCTTGGAGACAAAGCTGCTGTAGTGCAGAACCTTTGTGCCCATGGGCCTTGCATGTTCCTCTCATGGTATAAATGAGTGACTGTGGCTGCCCTCGATCTACATCAAAACTCCCACAGTATTGCTTTTGTGAAGGGCTGACATGTCATTCTGTCCTTTGCTTTTCTTGCCCATCTCTGTTGTCCTTCCTTGTCAATTCTTAGTTACTAGTGGGTTTTCTCTGTGCTTCTCTTTACCTTATGCCCTGTTGATATTTTTGCAACTTCTTTTTGTGTGTTTGGCTTTTCTGTCCACATTTTTTTCCCAGTGGTTTCTACTCCCAACTATGTGAATGTCACTTTCTGTATTGCTTCTTGGTGTTTTATGGCTTGTTTTTATCTCCTGTAGCACTGGACAGGCAACTGGCCCTCCTCTGTGGAACTGAGTGGGTGCTTTGGGTGTGCATCCAGCTAGACAATGATCATCAGCTCAGTCTTTCCTGACAGCCAGGAGGAAAATTATGGGAGCAGGATTTGTATCAGCGTGGTTCACTGATATAGTTGCAATTCAGCCACTTGTTTAGGTGAGCATTCATAGGAACAGATTACGGCCTGGTGAGCCTGAAGAACCAAGCAGCTAGACCAAAAGAAATGATGCAGAACCAAGATCCAGTTACATGTGCTTTGTGGCCTTATTGCAAGGTCCTTGATCCTGTTTTGAACACCAGGCACACAGTCATGTAACCCTCTACTTCTAGTTAACAGTCTAGCTTGTGAAATTATACATATTGAAAGCAACTAGCTACGCGCTGACATGGGCTGCATGACTGCTTGCTGGAGCTCTGCAAATTTTCTGTTCCAAACCCTGAAGAAATGCCTCTATCTGAACAACAAGCTGTCTCCAGAGCCCTAGCATGCTGCTCATAGTGGAAGGGCAGTGGCTGTGGTCATTATATCTTCCAAATCTGCCTTTGTGATTCCCCCTGTGCTGGCAAATCTGCCCATCAACATCTGAGTGACTGCCCCACATCAGGGTCCTAGCCTTAGTGATACCTCATCCTCAGTATCTCCACTGAGACATTGTAGTGACATCATTACCTTCTGGAAGGGCTGAACGTGTGGGCACAAATGCCTGTGTGCCCATTTTCTGTGTTTGTGTCTAGGGGAACAACACTGCGTTGTTTGTTACTTGGAGTCATGTCTGGAAAATATTTCTGGGCATTTCAGGGAGTAGGTAAGAAGTCTTTATTTCCTGAGAAAGTTTAGCTTCTGCAAAATCTGAATCTTATCTGTAGCCCACATTAATTTATTGCATTTATGTATTGAGCAGGCTGCATTCAGTATGTCGATTGAATGGAGAGATGATTTAAAAACATGAAGTGTTCTGGAGAGAGATTAAACTGTTTTCTTGTTCAGTATTTCATATCTCTCTGCCTGCCATGAAAATTGAAACTGCAAATATTAATAAATTAATTGACACATTTGCTAGTCTCATTGTAATGATACAGCCAATCCACAAGCAGTCAAATGATGAGTCATACCTTCAAAAGCAGGAAATTTTTTTTTTTTAAATCATAAGGTTATTTCACAGTGTTGGGTTTTGTTTTTAATTTGTCTTCTGCTTTATGAACATTTGGGGTTAGTACTGCCAGGCTTTCTTCTGCAGTCAAGAGGAGCAGAAACTTGGTTTTGTACTTGTTTTGACGACAGGGCACTTATGCTCAAGAGTAGACTTATAATAATAGTAAAAGTTGGCAGGTCTACAACTTTCTCTGTATCCTTTCATCTGTTATTTAAAGCACCTTAAAGAAACAGCTCCCTGTGACAGGCAATGAATAATGTTAATTGAGGATTCTTGAAACAGATGTATAGTTGGAACTTTTTCTGCCATCTTTCACTTTTTTTTTTTTTTTTAACCAAACTCAGAAGTTGTTATAGTAACACTGGCCACAGCTTTCTCAATGAATATGCACCAGGACCACAGCACTTTGGACAGGAAACCTGAGCAGGGTAAAGTCCAAAAACTTCCTCAAAGGCCCTGATGCAATTTCTTGTCCTTGTTTGATCCTAGCCATTTGTGTGGGAGAGTTATTTTCCTAATATTTTGGTGGCTATGTTAGAGCTGTAGTACTGTGCTAGGGCCTGGTACTAATAAAACATGATGGTGTTATAAAAATAACCAGGGTAGCCAGATTTAAAAGCAACTTAAGACGTTGCAGAGGTTCTCTCAATACTGAGTGACCAGGTAATAAAATGACAGTTAAGATGTATCATCAGTGAATGCAAAGTATTGCATGTAAAAAGAAAACAACCTTCTCCCCTTCCCTACCAAAACCCACACATAGTACTCAAGGGTAGTAATGACGAGTTATACCTCAACTAATACTGCTTTGGGAAAGTTGCTCCTAATAAGTCTTCGGAAGCATTAGCTCCATGTTCAGAGATAATTAAAGAGGCAAATAAAATTAAAGATTTTTTTCCACTGTGCAAGAATTCATGAATTTCTAGACTCATTAGCCTGGAAAAGAGGTAAATGAGAGATTGCAGGAGAAGGCTAACGACGTCATGAAGAAGGGAGAGAAGATAAACTAGGGAATGATTGTTCACTGTCTCTTAGAATCAGATGTTAGAAACCATCTAATGAAATAAGTAGTATTTTTTAAATAAATGAAGAAATATTTTCCTGCACCACAGAATGGAGCTGTGGAACTCATTGCTACATCATGTTGACGCTAAAAGCATACGCAGACTAGAGGGATTCATGCAGTATTAAACAGGGTAGTTCAATCCCAGCCTCTAGCTGAGGAGCCATCAGCCTCTAGCTGAGGAGCCATCAGCCTCTAGCTGAGGAGCCATCAGCCTCTAGCTGAGGAGCCATCAGCCTCTAGCTGAGGAGCCATCAGCCTCTAGCTGAGGAGCCATCAGCCTCTAGCTGAGGAGCCATCAGCTTCTAGAGGAAGGTCATGCTACTTTTTTCTAACTTTTGACTCTTTCCATCTTCACTTCCACCTATTCATTATTTGGGAGTGGCTGGTGAGCTGGTTTCCCTTGTGTTTTCCTGTAGGGATGGCTGCTCCTGTTTCTAGTTACTTGGTTTGTGTAAGTCTGTATATCTGAGCAGCTTTACCGGGTTGGTAAGAAACAGCTTAGAGTTACGTGAGCACATTCACATTCCCCATGTCTTCACATATGTGTACACAATTTTTCTGGAAAGCTTTTCTATGTAGTTGGATTGCATCTGTTTTATTTCAATGAAATAGGATCTTGATGCAGATTATGTTGTGCAGAGAAATCCACGGAGATGCACTTATGAAAATCTCCACTAGTTGTCACTCGATCCCTATTTTAAAGCTGACTTGAAGACCAATTCGAGTTCTTTTTAGCTTCTGTAAAAATGATGTCCTGGGCCCCACAGAACAAATATCTGTGACAAATTTTGCCATGGAGTCTTTTCTGAAACGTGGTGATAGGGACTGATTTAAATCCAAGAGACGACAGCCTCTGCAAGCGTTGTTCTGTGGGGGTTTGACTTTCTGAATGATTATTCTTAAGAGCATATTGTCCAAGATCCAAGCTAGTGTGAGGCCTGGCGTGTCAGCTGCTGTATGCATACTGCAGGATAACTCCTCTCCTGGAGAGGATCTCAATGGATTTGTTCCCTCCAGGAGGAGGAGAAGTTACAGAAGAATGAAAAGGCTACAGCAGCACCTCTGTCAGCTTGGGTTTAATTTTTGATCAATGTTTTCTTGGGTGGAAGTTAGCAGGATTGAAAAGGAGTGTGGCGAAAGGGTGCTGGCAAGGATGAGGAGGAAGGGGCTCTGTAGGGGTGTTATGCAGCTTATTCCCAGGATGGTTTCCTTTCTCTGGTTTCTTTCAGCTAAAAATCTAGGTGTTTGTTCACTGTGAACGTAAACTGTTTTACAGGTGCATGTTTTGCTTGCTTTTATTTCTTTCATACTTGTATTCAAAGCCAGTGTGAGAAAAATAATCAATTTCATAAACTTGATAAGCATCTTCTTTCTTTTTCCATCTTTAGCTCTGCCTATCACAGATTCATATTCAGAGCACATGTCTTTTATTGTTTGTGTTAGAGGTAGTGTTGTGTTGAACAAATCATGTTCTGTACCAGTTGGTGCTTGATGCCTGTGAAGGTAGGAAGGGAGAGATGCTGACTGTCTTGAGTTTGTAATCTGAGTAAATCGCAGGAAAATACAAACATATCACAATTCAGGCTTTTAATTAATTATTTTAGCAAAATTCTCTTGTCCTTTGTTTTGGAGGCTGGCAAGCCTGTCTTGCGATTTTCCTCTTCTACTAGAATTGCGTTTGGCTTGCCCCGTTCCACAAAAAGGTGCAAACGTAAACCTGGCTAATCATACCTGGGGATGATGCAGATCATCACTGTCAGGAGAGCTGCATCATCAGTGCAGGCTCTCCTTGCTCTGTGGAAGGAGAAGGTGGACAAGGAGTTGCCTGCTTGGCAGGCTCATTAAGGAAAAAATATTCCTGTCTTTGGTTTCAGTGAACATATATTATTTGAGGTATTAGTCAATGATGGGGTCAGGGAGCAAGAGCAATTAGGATGTCCTCTACCCTCCTCTCACACGCTCACTTTGTAAGTACCATTATGCGCTCTACCACATACACTTCAGGAGCAAGGATGGAATACAGAGCAAAGCAACCTGAGCTATGTGGCTGGAAAGGCCTGGCATACGCTTGTTCCTACAAATGAATTGCTGTTTCCGATATCTCAGTGCTTAAGTAGTAGGCAGAGCTGTGTTTATTAAAAACCAAACAAAAGGACTTGCACCACAAAAAAACCAAACCAAACCCAAACTAAAAAAAAAAATAAAAAACAAACCAACAAAAAACCCATGCCAAAACCCACCTACAAAACAAAACCCCTCCCATTTTTCAGGAGTTAAAGAAAAGTATTTTATTTTCATCAAAATTCCCTTTTTAATGTAATGAAACTGAGAGGATCTGTTTTTCAATGATTGTTCATTGTAACAATAAAAGTGTTGTGCTGAGTTATTGCTATAAAATTTAATAGAAAGTATTGTTCAGTCCCTTTTCGCTTCTCCTGAAAAGGAGGAAAGAATCATCTCAAACTGAATTGCTCTCAAGGTGTTTCTTCAAGGTTAGAGAATGTTTCCCGCTCCAGCTACACATTTCCTTTGAAATAATCATGTTTTGGAAATGCCGTGAGCCCAGGCCATCAAAATGAGTGTCAAGGGAATAAGGGATTGTTTGAAAGGAACGGGCAGGGCGTTTATGCGTTTGTATCCCAGGACTTACTATGTTTCATTTATATACTGAGATAAGTGAGATAGGTATTTTTATTTGCATGAGAAACATGTGGATTTATCTCTTTTATATCAGTCCATAATTTGATTGCTTTGTTGAAACCTTTATTACACATCTTTGTCTAATATTTTCTTTGTTCTTTCGTTTCCTAAAAGCCATTTGAAAACCATGGAGATTGGACAATCCCCTCCCCCATATCTTACATTTTAAATGTAGGGGAAAATGATCAGAAACTTCTTATTGCTGCTCTTAATTGCTTTTTAATTATTTTATGCTTTAATTAAGTCTCACCATTCCTCATTAAGGGTATTGTTCAGGAATTGTTTTAGTAATCCTGCACCAGCAGCATCTGTGAAAGCTTTTGGTAGCTGCTGCCTTGGCAAGGAGGATTTTCACTAATGTAAGCAAATAGCACACGATGGGGTTTGCTGCTCTGCTGTCATGTGGGGCAGCTTTGGGGAAGTTGTGGGGCAAAAGATAGAATCCCAATTTATATCAGCGCCTAGGAAACAAGTTCCTGAGGCTGGAGCAGTCTAGCCTGGAGATGATCGTTGCTCTCATAAAGTGACCATTTTCATGGTTTATGCTGCACAGCTCAGAATCTTTATTAGCCAATTTGATGGCTTCCTTGATCCAAGCCATTTTGTAATAAAATCAGAGGTGCCAGACAGTGACTTCTTAGGTGCTTACATCATGTCTCCTGTGGTGGCAAAAAGTCTGAGGCAGGGATCAATACATTATTATGCATGAGGCAACTTAGACCAGCCTGCTTGCATGCATATGAGAGGAGGAAGGTGCCTGCTGCCAAGACCAGAACTTCAGGAGCTGAGTTAGTACCCTGTGTGACACAGGTATAATTTGACCCGGAGGGGTCCTTCGGCTCAGTTTCTGACTCTTCATTTCAAAAGTTGCACAAAATTTGATTCTCCCACAACCAGACCTTGAGCTCAAGTGAAAAATTCTTGTGTCAGTGTAACATGAAGAATAAAGTACGTACTAAACAGAACAACTACAGCTGAGAGTAAGTCTGAAGTGAAGCTGCTTAACTAAATTTAAAACTTAAGGATCACTTTGAAGAAAGGTTTAAGGAGCAGTTAAGTCTTCCAAATGAGGTCCATGCAGAGACAGCATCTAGATACCTTGATAGCAAGGTGAAAGAAGCCTGGGAAGTTGCAGTAGCATTGAGGGAGGTTTTACCAGCTTGTCCAGTACACTGGATGTTTGTTTAGTTTGATAGGGCACCTGTGCGGGATTAACCAAATGAAAGTGCATCTTGATATATAGTAGTTATAGGCTCACTCTATGAGAGAGTTTATCTTCTTGATTGATATACCTAAAGCATTCTGCTTTTGCAAAGGTTAGCATTAGCCGTAAGACCCATGTAAGTAGCTTAGCTCAAGGCATTGCTATGAGCATGATATAATTTGTTTGAGTACTTCATGGTGATCAATCTCATATGGGGTCACTCTCCTCTCTCTTGCATAGAGAAGCAGAGATGATCTGCCGTCTTTGTATGTGTGTCTGCAAAAAAAACCTAGTGTAGCACAACTTCAACCCTGAGGTATATACATCGCTGTCTCAACCTGCAGTAATTAAAATCTTGCTGGTGTGAAATCCTACTGAAAATATTTAGCATCTGCCATCCAGCAATTTCTAAATACTTAAGAAAACTTTCGACTTTCTTATGAGGAGGTTAACATCAGTATCTCCGGTTTTACAGAGACTGGTATACAGAAGAATCAATGACTTTCCCTAGTCATATGCAATGAACCAAAGCAGAGTTCTTTGATCAGGATATTAACGTGAATATTGGAGGTCTTTCCATACGTGCAATCACTGTTATTACAACTGGTAGAGCAAAGTATTACCTGCTGTAGGTGGAATATGAGTTTTAGGAACTTGTCAATCAAGTGGCTTTCTCGGGAAGAAATGAAGAGTCTTACGCTGTTGTGAAAGAGAAGGAGCTGTGGCTGTAAATTCACTTCTTCCTCACACAGATGATTTTTTTTCATCAGTAAAAGAGCAGAACTGATGCAAATTGATTCTTAAGGAAAGAAATTTTTCCTCAATCAAGAGTACAAGGACACTTTAAAAATAAAGGTTAGAGCCTTACTTAACATGTAAACCATGTCAACATGCTGTATGAAGTGGCTTATTGCAGAAGCAGGATACTTGAAAGCAGTCAAACCAGTAATAAAGTGTAGCTTGACCAAGATCTGGTTGAAGAGAATTGAATAATTCCCGCACGTTGTAAGATATTTCTAGTGGAACGTAAAACACTCCTTCACCTTCATGGAAATGTAATTGCATTTCACATAAACCCCTGGAAACTTGTAGACCGAACCTGCCTTTAAGCTAAGGTGGAATGCCAGGAGGAGACATTATACAGGGATTTGGGGTTTGTATAGCCCAGGTCTACATATTGATGTAGACTCTGAAAGACTGTAGGCAAACCTTGATGAGACTGAAGAGAGAAGAAAAAATGATGAAAGAACTGGAAGAAATTTGATTTTAATCTTAGCAGAAGTCCCTGCTGCTTCAGTGTATTCTGGTGTGCTTTTTTTTGGTGGCGTCCTGCTTACAAAGCTGTACCTGGAAAACCAAATCATGCTTAGAGAAGTAATCTGGAGTTCTGCTGTGATAAGTGTATCTCCAATTTTGATTAAAACACTTAGTCAAAGCAGCTGTGACAAATACATGTATGATTTTCCTTATTCCGAGCTCTAGGTTTGCAAAACTCCATTGCAACACCATTACAAGATTCATAGAATTGCCATATTTTAAACATTAAGTTGGCTTTTTTTCGCAAGAAAGTTCAGCATGAAGTGACTGGTGTAGTTTATTTCTAAAATGGTATGTTGTATATTTCCTAATCCTGCTGATGAAATCACTGATCACATACTGCAAGTATTAATGTAACCTGAAACAAAATAAATACAAGCCAGTAAAATTTGCTTATCTTCTAGCTGAAATGTAGTTGGGGGGGGGGGCTGTGATAACCATTTCGGATGATACAATACATGTTTGAAGGGTGGGAAGAGGAAGTGATAAGACCCTTCTGTGAAACTTCAGGAAGACTGTAAGCACAATGATTTTAGTGCCATGACATGGAATTTATCCAAGATACCTGCATGGAGAACTATGTAATACATTCGTTATTGTTTGTAGACTTTTCTTTAAAGATTTCTAGATGGCTGAATTCCAAGACTTCTGTTGTCCTTAAAGAGTTCAGTCTGGCAGTCAGAAAGTGTGTGGTGATGATTCATCAGGTGTAGTGAGCACGAATGCAATTTTGACAGATGCAATTAAGCTGTGTGTCTTAGCAACATTTTTCTTAGCCATAGGTCAATGTACTCTCCATTTATTCAGGGCTTTCTCTTAAGTGATAAATGGTGCAAGACAGCTGTTTTAGAAATAGGACTCATTTCAGTGTCAGAGGTGAGAAAACACTTTTTGTTGTGTGTAATGGAAAAGCCAACACCAGGGTCTCCACAGAGGGAGCTTTAGAAAGCACTGCAGCTTTATACTATGTGGGAGAATTTTTGCCTATGAAAGCAAGAGGTAGAGAGCACTCCTGTTTCTACTACAGACTCTGGGTATTGCAGCTGCCGAGCACCCTGCTAGCATTCACGCAAATGCAGGGGTCTGGCTGATCCACACCACCTGTGGGCACAGAGCCAACATCATATAGTTCCTAACCTCTCTGCTCTGGGACCATATCTACCTTTTATTCTAGCAACTGACCTGCTTTTGCGGTTGGCAGCTCCCAGCCCTGCCTTTTCTCCAGTTGTCCTCCTGTTGCTGTACCTGTTTGCTGGTTGCTTGGTGAGCCACTGCTCTTACACCAGAGTATCTTGGGGTTGAAGTTGGTAGCCCTGAAAGTCCCAGGCCATTTTGGAAATGTGCAGCTTTTTAATTTTTTATTTATTTATTTATTTTTAATAGCCCTTTGGATACCAGACTTCCTCAGCATTTCTCAAGTCTGGTTGCCTTACCTGCTTTGCACCTTGAACTGGAAAAAAGTTGGATTAGCCCAGTTCAGGGGCTGAGGTCTGCTTGAAACACTGGACTGGCAATGTATAAAAAGATATACACTAGATTCTCTTGTGAACTGTGGTAGCAGTTCCCAGACCTATATGGAACCTTTTCTCTCGAGGGAAAAAAATATTCATCCTTCTTCCCTTAGTCCTTGATCTCTGGTAATAGAGGATAAAATAAAAGTTATTCTTATAGCATGTGATTCCTTTATCAGGAGTTTATTTCCTGACAAGCAATAGGAAGGAGAAGATTCTTCTTGCTTACTCTGTATGCATGCTGCCTACTGAGAGCTGTATAAAGCGGATGACTTCATATCCCACAATGGCTTTCAAGCAGTCTGCTGTGCTCTTTTGTAACAGTCCTGCAGATGAGTATAGGTATGCTGAAGATGGCAAGGAGCAGAGGAATACATGTCCTCTCTGAGCCTCTGTGTCTCAATAGACATGTTCAGGGGTTAGCAATTGATGGATTGTCTCTAGTAATTATATTTGCAGCCATCTAAAGGCACAAAACATGATTTCGTGTTGACAATTGGAGTTATTTAAAATAACTGTGTTTAAAACACCAAGCCTGTGGGAACTGTGTTGATTAAGAGGGAAAAACGCCAGATGTTTCAGGTATAGTAGATGTCAAGAAGGGATTAATTAATAGTTTGTATAAATATGTATTTTCTATGACTAAAGCTCATATACTGAGAAAAAGTGATTAGTTCCATGTACTAAGGGTTAGTGAGGAAGTTGTTGAAAAGGTGATTAACGAGTTTTCACCACACTAAATTTATTAATCATAAAAACACAGTGATAAGCTCAGTGAATTCCAGCTTTCAAGGTCTCATGTTAGATTGTTCCCACAATGCCTTTCCTTGTCTCTTCAGTTATTTAATCTAAGAATATATATGTATTTATATATAAAAAAATAAAATCAAGCAGCCTCATAGATGTGGATTTGTTAGGATAACAAAAAACAGTGCAAAAGGACTCAACACCCATGTTTGTGCATGTTTAAGGGATGTTTGCTTTGGACTGGCTGTAGCTGTAGCTTTGCTGACTGCCAACACGTTGTGCTATTTTGTGCTGTCTCCTGAGGTTACTTGTCAATCTGTGTGGCTATAACCCATGTCTGAATGGGAGCAGGGACTGCGTAGGTGTGGTGTTTTCAGACAGGCAGCTTGTGATAACACTGCCGTGTTTCTCTGTGGGCATTTATACAATGCGTATCTGGACAAAGCGACAGCTGCTGGGATGCTCGTTACTAGCTGCAGTCCTAATTACTCTACATACAGCTGATGGAAACAGTCATCTCTGAGACAGACCAATTGCAATGTAACACAAACCCTTAAATTTAGTTGATTAACTTTACTGTTTGTTTGGTTGGTTTTTTATTTAAATTTTTCTTCTCGAATGCGAAGCATTCTTATTTTGCAGTTGCCAGCTTTGTTTATTTTGTTAAATGTGGCATTTCCCCTTGGAGCTTTCATGGGCTGCTCAACTCTAGGAAACTGAACACTCCGTCTTCTGAGACTTGGATGCTACTCTTCAGTATGAATTGTCTTTGTAGTGTTGTCTGTGTGAGTTCAGTTGTACCATTAGTTAAAAAAAAAAAATCATCTTTAAATTATGGATTTGAGGAATTTCTCTGTAATTACCTTTATGCAAAGGGATGTGGAAATAGCCATGTGGAGGGTGGAAGGCCAGTTTCTTTCAGCATTTGGAATTTTTTTAAGGATTCTGCTTCCTACTGACTCAGGGTAAAACTTGAGTTGAAACACTCCACAAAGGAAAGCTCTGTAGCCTCACATGTATGTATAGGGAGATATTTGACTTGCAGTATGTATTTCTCTGTTTCAAATTCAAACCCAAAATATTTAATTTAGATTCTGACATCTGAAGTGTAAATGTAATATGCAAAAAAAAAGTGTGGAATTTAAAATAAAGGAAAGTAATTTAAAAATGAAAAATGAGCAAAAACCTCTTCCTTATGGAAAAGTTGTGGGGTGGAATGACTAGTATCCTGTATTTTTTTTTTTAAATATTCTCAACATTGGTTTGCTTTTATTAAACACTAAGATTTCAGCAGAAATGCTTGTTCTGATGAGTTGCAGATCTTTTGAAATGCTGCGTTTTTCTGTTGTTGCTGTTGCTACTGTGATGCACAGAGGCAGAATTTAGATTAGATTTCCACAGAGCTAACTGGAATCCTTACAATGAAGAGCATCCCAATAAGGGTTAGTGTATTTCAACACATAGAGAAACTAATCCTGACCCTGTTGCTGTCATTGACAAAACCGCAGTGAACTTTGCCCAGATGAGGGTTTCGTTTGAATCATTCAAGGTTTTGCTTTCTTTTCTAAGTTGGAGCCCTTTGTTTTTGAGGCGCTTTAAGAAGTGATTTTGTTTGGGTTGGTTTAGGCTTTGCTTTAAAGAACAGTTTCTCACTTTATCTCACAGTTTCTCACACATCTTTTTTTCTCTTTCCCATTCTATTGGGCTTTGTTCCTTCACTATGGAGTCCAAATGCAGTATGTGTAAGTTGGGAGGAGGCAGAAATGATATCTGGTTTAGAAATAAATGAAAATGAACCACCTACTCAAGTGCCCCAATTCCATTCACTTCCTCAGCAGCATGGCAGAGTTAAGAGTCTGAAGCCTCTTCAAAGAGGCCCTCCTCTACAATGGCAGTTTTCAGCCCTGCTAGACTATACTTACAAAAAAAAAAAATAAATCTCTGGATATTATTTCTGTGTAGTCAAGTACTCTGGAGCTTTCCGGGAGGAGTCCCTTTCACGCAAGATTAACCATTTCAATGCCTTTAGTGCCTAAATGCTAGAAAAAAAATAAAACTAAGTCTATTGTTTCTTATAATTCATGTTGGTTTGGAACTTAAGTCATTTTAGCCCTGTGGTACCAGCTGACTCTCTCTGGAAGAGAGGAGGCTGGTGTAGCCTCTATATCCCAGAGTTCATTTTTTCACATGGATTTTGACAGTAAAGGGGAGCTCTATTTTATGTTTGAGTTCTTTTTCCTTTTCCAAGTGTTCATTGTGTTCGAGGAAAGGACAGAATTAACGCACAATTTTATTAAGGCTGAACCATGAGTTCTGCATCCAAAACTGTGGCACAAATCTAAGCTGACACTGGCTGAAGTAGTGCAGGATTTGGAGGTCACATCATGGTGTCGGTGTGGCTGTGTCTTTACTGATGTGGCTTAATGTGCCCTGCAAAAAGGTGGTAGTTTCCAAAGACTGTCTAGGTGTACATCGCAGGTCTGTGGACAAGGGTCTTGGCTGGGTGAGCGTGCCTGTGCTCCTCTCCTGCCTGGCACAGGTGTCTCTTCAGTAACTTGTGGAAATTTCTCTGGCTGCAGTCATATATGCTGAAGAGGATTCATGACCCTTGTAATTTTTTGCAGCTGTTTCTTTTCTAAGTGTATGTATTCTGTGTTGGCAACAATGTTACACTGTATCATAAATACATATACCAGGCAGTTGTTGCCTGTTACACAGTCATGCAGAATTATGATTTTTTTGAGTAAATACTCATGATTCCTAATCTCTAACTCTGCACTGTGAAGAGTCTGCTTATAATAAATGACTTCATTGTGTTTCTTGAAACTTGTTCAGGTAACTTCTGTTAGAAGTGTATTGCTAAATAGCATTCAGCAAGTTACATGCAGTTGCTGGCTCTTATTACTAGAGGCACAGTTCTCTAGGAACAGTTACAAGATGCCTGATTATAGCAACTACTTCCATATTGCCCGTGCTTGCTCACTGCAAATGCCATTTTCCTCTTGAAAAGTGCCTTAGCATTTCATAGCACTCATACACGGTCTTCATGGGAGTATAGGCAAGGCTGTCTCAATGCAGTGCTTATAATTAACCCTAAGATGTTTGGGCAGCCACCTGGATTGTACAAATGCACTGCAAACTGTAATTATGCATGTACGTAGTTGTGAGAACGGGGTGATTCTACTGCCACTTTGACTTAAAGGTGTTATCATGCTTGTCATGACATGGCTTTATGGCCTCATTCCTGCTCAGGATCTCATTGCACTGTGCTCCCTACCAACACTGTAAGTGATGTTGAAGAATTTAGCTTCTAGATGGGCAAGACAGAAAGGAAATATCACTATACTCCTTTGAGAAATAGGACTCTCTAAATGGTTGACTTGGGTCAGGTCTATGGGCGAGTGGCAGCTGGACCCAGCTCTAAGTCTTTGGCCAAGGGCTGAGGGTCGAGGCTGCCCATCCTTTGCACAATGTTCTTGGCTGTTCTGATACAGAATTTCCTCAATGTGTTGTTTCAGTGGTTATTTGCTTTTTCATCTTGTTACATAGGTTCAAAAAGTACTCAGCCAGATGGGCTGTTTGATTCGCTGGATGTTTCACTCTTTTATGTTAAGTCAATATATGTCAATTTTTCATCTGTATAGCAGAGCTAAAACTTCGCTATTTAATATTGTGCTGTGAGGATAAATTAAGAGGGTCATTTCTTTTTTGCTGTGTCAGGAAGAGAGTTAATGTGCTTTAAAGATGAAAATAAATATTTCAGATCTGATCTTTCTTTCCTCCCTCTCTCCCAGTATTACATGTATATTTTGTATCTGAGTATTTTGCTCAGACTTGCCTTTTATGATTTAAGTAACACACATTTTAAATGCATTATTCCTTTTGGATTGCACAGGGTAACACTTGCTTATTCCAGCTTTTTTTTGACCTTGTTTCATAAGTGTAAGAAGTGATGTTGCTCTTTGGAAGCAGCTTGTTCATACCACGTCTTAATTATCAGGAGAGTCTGTTAAGCATGATGTTGGGTGACTTGAGATCAGGAGTCAGGCTGTAGGTCCCAAAGGGAGAAAATATAATCTTGTGGTTAAGATCAAAGGCTGCAGATCTTGCATTCAGTCCCTCTCTTTGCGCATCCTTCAGTGTCCCAAAGTCATTAAGTGAGGGAGCTTAAATTTTCCTGTCTAGCCTAGGTGTTGTAAGAATAAATTAATTGGTATAGATGAGTCACTCGAGTGCTTTGGGACTATGGGTTATTTAAAAACCTAAATTTATCACTGAGGCCACACTTTTCTAAAGGCCTCAGCTTGGCTTTTAAGCTCATGCCAGTAGTTGTCTTACCACTGTCATTTAGGATTTGTATCACAGTTGTGCCTAGAAGCCCACATGGACATCAATAATGTATTACAAAGGTTTATTATCAAGGAGTCCTTGCCCTAAAGAACTTGCAGTCAAGTCAGAGGCAATAAATGTATATGAAGAAGACAAGAGAACGGGGAAAACATGGCAAAAGAGTACGCTATATATAGATATAGATACCCAACAACTCACAGGTTGCTGTTTGTGGTTACTTTTTGCCTTTCTACCTGATGACATCTCTGATGTCATCAGGAGGAGGCCATGAGGATTTTTAACAGGTATTCATATGCACAGACACTGCCAGGGGAGAAAAGAGGACAAACACGGTTCCTGAAGAGCTTTGCAGCTGAATGATATGGTCTGATTTGTATATAATGGAGCTGAGAGATCAGCGTGTGATAGAGGGTAAGTGTGGTGATAAGCCAGGAAGGACCCAGGAAGTGTTAAAACAAGTAGCTGAGAACGAGTGAGAGAGTCATAGGAGTTATTATGATTGTAGCTTTAAGTTGGGGAGGAATCTCTACAGCAGCATTTTAAACAAATGTTAAGTAGCACAAGACTGCATTAGTCAGGAGAGGAGAGGAAGAGGTTTCAGTAGCAAATTTCTTAGCAAGATTGTTGCCAGATTAGCGTATACACTGCAAGGTGTATTTCCGCCCTAAATTGAATTATTTTAGCTGTCAGTGGATGCTTGATAATATAGTGATCTGTGCTTGGGAGATTCGCTCTTTATATTAGTGTTGTATTGCATTCAGTGTTGAGGCTAGACAGAGCTACTCATTTTTACCTCATGGGCCCATATGAACTCACTTAACTTAGTCATGAGTGGGCAATTAAATAAGAAGAGAGACCTTGTCAGCTCCAGGCATTAATATAAATTTTGGTGCTTGTAATACATTTACATGGCTCCCCCGGGTCTATCTGGACTTATAATCATCTCTCTCATTCACAGATCTTCTGGGATATTGGCTGATCACTTTCGCTTTGTAGTTCTCCGAATCAGAATTTGGCCCAGGAGATAACCAGCCGTAAGTTTTTTCTGACAGGCACTCAGTAAGCATAGACATTTTCCCACCTTGGTGTGCACAGGTATTGCCTCAAGCAACACTAAACACTGTTCTGGGGAAGCAGGGGCTTGTGCTTAGCAGGCAGCAGATTTTATGCTCATATTTCGCTTGTTCAGATGCATTTTACCTTTAAATGGCTTAGAGTTATCAGTTTGCAATGGCTGATACAAGGCCTTCATGAACAGATCTGGCGATCGTTTTATTTAGAAAGAGCATGTGTCTGCATCATAGGGCCCTGAATAAATGAATGAGCGGTCAATACGTTTGTTTCTCACAGGGATTTCAGTAAGAGGCTCTTCCTAATTTCTTTACCTTAATCACCTGGAGATGCGTTAGGGATATTGTGGTCCTAAAGCAGGCATGATCCACTAGTTAAGATGGCTCATGTTATGCGTAAGCCTTTGCTGATCATCTTGTGGAAGGTTTATGAGCTGAATGGAGCTTGGAGTTTGATTTACTCTGGAGAAGCATCTTACAGAAGGAAAGACAAGATGCAGACATGCTGGAACAGAATAGCAAAGAGATGCTGTTTGTGTTCTGTTTTTCTGGACAACCAGCAGTTTTTTGTGTTCAAGTTGGTGAACTACTGCCTAAACACCACCGGAATGTTTATACAAAATTACACAGAAGCAGTGAAGGGTGTATGGCTGGAGTCTGGTATGTGTAGGTTGGGTTTTGGTTTGCTTTTTTTTTTATTTGTTTGTTTCTTTGTTTTGTTTTTGTTTTCCTGGAACCTTAGAAAATGCTTTTCTGATCTCAAAGTTACGTAGAACTCTTCCATTCATTTCTGTTTCAGCACTCTCATATTACTACAAATAAATAAATAAATGCTGGACCATAATTTTATAAGTAGTCTGCAGTGGGAGGTGGAGACTTGAGCCTGCGTTCTTCCAAGTAGATGCACATTTTACTGGCTTTTATCAGGAAGATTGCCGTACTGCTGCAGACACTTAAAGCAAATGTCACTTCTGGGACTTCTTCACTTCCTCCCTTCCCTCCATAGAAAGCAGCAAGGTAGTGTCCATCAGAACAGCTGATAATGTTGCCAGGTACTTGCATTTCTTGTGTAGATGTGTTGCAAAATCCAAAATAAGCTTAAGAGATAATATGAACAGAATCAAATACTGTCAGAGGCTCATGTCTCTGTAGCTATATAAAGGGCGTTCAGACTGTCAGTATTTATTTTGATAGCAAGAGACATGGATGCTCTGACAAAGCTTTGTTAAGGTGACTCTATTATACAAAATGACTGGCATGTGTTTACTTGCTTCAGCTGATGAATGTTGGTGCAGAGGCAGAAGCTGACCAACCCTGTATTTTCATTGATCTTCTGTTTTCAGATGTGTTTTGAGAACCAACTCGTGGCAGTTACAGACCAGTTGATCAGCTGAGGCAGTATGGGATTGGATGGATGATGGTGGATATGGTTTTCAAATGTATCTTTCAGCACTATGTGGCCAGGTGTTTTCTTTGAGTGGCTTGCACAGCTGTTCTGTATCACTGGGCTCAATTTTGTTTTCCTGCGCATGTGAACCATTCACAGTGAAGATGAAGAGTTGCATGTTTATATCTGCGAAAGCAGAATTTAGTTCAGTCTTGTGCTAAAGCTGAATGGCAACAGTTGGTGAGAGAGTCAAATGGCCTCAGTTGTTTTCTATGTTATTACCTAAACCACTGTGGGCTTGCTATGCTCCTTGCCATCTTTCCCTCACCACCTTTCCCTTCTGTTCATTCCAGGTGGGTGCTAATACAAGCGCTGCACAATCTGTTAGAGCTTTGGGGTAACTCAGAGAGAGAGAAACTGCAATGTTAATTCAAGACACGGCATCAAAAGCTGGAAACATTCCCAATTGATGAAAGATTTAAGTGTGTGCGTGTTTGTGTGTATATGTATGTAGCCTAACAAAAGATATTTGTTGGTTGTTTTTTGTATTCAATTTGGACGGTGAACACAAAACATCTTCTGTTTCTGCTACTGCAGAGACAATATTTACTGCTGAAACTTTTATGGTGACAGTCCCTCAGTAGCATATGTTTCAGGGTATTGCTGTGCTGCTGACTACGGCCTTTCAAGTCTTTGTGGTAACAACCACAGTAATATTTATCCCTTCCTTTACTTAGGTCTGTTGTGCTTGAGGTCAACTACAACCTTGTCAGAAGGTCAGAAATACTCTGCCTTTCTTGTACTGTTACGTGGTGCTAATCATCTGCCGTTAGTATATGGATACAAATTAATTAAGCCTTTTCTCTTTTCTTGCCTGTATTTTATTTTGTCATTTCCTAAAGGAAGGTTTATGCTGAACTGTCAGGCTCAGAGCTGCTTTTCAAGCACTGTTTTGTTACTGAGCAACTCTGAATCCCAGAGAAGGAGTTTGCAGACCACATGCCACAGCAGGAGTTGAGAGGAGGGAAGGCCTGCTGACCCAGAGCTCCTCACTCCATTTCTGGACATGAGGTTGTAGCCAGCTGTCTTTCTTTGGAGACGAACGTTTCAATACTCACACTGCAGGTGTGAGTCTGCATGAGAGACTGATCTTCAAGACTGTACTTTTGTATTTGTTTTATCATGCTGTTGCTTGGCCCAGGCTCCCCAGGACTCATCCTTATTTTCCTCAGCTAAGCCTCAATACGATCCATACTCATGGGTCTGGTTTCCTCTCATGAGCATTCCCATTAATGGCCATAGAGGATCTTGGCATTAAGGAAGCACACGAATGTGTGAAGGGCAGGGACTTGCTGTGTGCTGAAGCTCCAGTGTTAATGTGCTGCACCTTTTTGTAAGGGATGATCTCAAATGAAGGTGCTATCATGCTGATCTTGGGTAAATGGGATTTTTGTGCCCATAAGTGAGTTGTCCCCTATTTCAACAGAGATGCAAATAAGTGATGTAAGATATAGCTAAAATCTGCAGGGGATATTTAATGTGATTAATTAATGTGTAATTTAATTTTAAGAGTTAAAGATAGCTTGCTGCCTTCATATTCCTTCTAAAGATGTACAGCAAAAGAGGCTTGGTTACCTCTTGTCCTCTGAGTGTTGGGCTTTGAATATTCATCCAGCCAATCTTTCTGATTGACTGACACAATCCCAGGTGGCTGCATTTACACTAACACCAATTCCTGCAGCGGGTTTCCTAAAGGCTGATGCTCCCTGCCTTTATCCGCAGCTAAGTAGCCGCTTGTCTTCTGGTGGAGATGGAGGCCCACATGAGTGACTTCACATCAGCAGAAGTATAAGACACAAATTCTGTCATTTCTTCATCTTTATATAACTGAGAGCTCTTTGCCAGCAGGTTGGTTTCACGCGAGTTTGTTGACAGCAGAGAAGCAATAACATTCAGGAAGCATTCACCCTGGTCAGGAGGTAGATATTCACTGGAGTGCAGGATTTATGCATGTGCCTGTTTTCCCAAGAGCAACCTCTTTTGCCTGTCTTTCTAGATTATTCTTGTTCCAAGCCTGTCTCTTCCCAGTGTGGCACTACAGCCAGTGTCAGGCCCCTTCCCTTTAGTTCTGTTTCAGTCCCTGTGCCCTTGATCACTTCACAACTTTTGTGTTCCTTCAAACTACAGTTTGTCTCCTGGCCCCATCAAATACAGTATTTTCTTATCAGTTTCCCTGCCTTTGCCCAGACAGTTGCAATTTCCTGCGCCCCCATTTATTCTTAAATCTTAGTTTGCTTTTCCCGCAGTCCTCGCTGCCCTGTAGAAGCTTTTAAAAATGCTTGTGTCTTCATTCATCTGCCTGTCTCTCTCCATATCTGGTGTTTGACTTCTTTCCCTGGTTGACATGCTGTCTTACTGACAGCAGTGAGAGCTCTGAGTACCCCCATACGCTTCTCTCGCCTTTGCAGTGTCGAGACCCTGGTATGGCTCAACCTGGAGCTGCGGTTGCAGAGCATCCTCCCCAGTTCCCCAGCCTGGTGTGAGCTCACTGCAGCTGGACTTTTCATAAGTGTGAGATATCCTAAAGCCTAATGAACATTTGCAGAGCCTCTGCAGACTGCATCATGGGGTTGCAGGTGCGAAGCTGCAGTGTAGCAGCTGGATTATTCCAGAGTGTGTAAATCAGTCATATTTGCGTGGTTTCTGGCTGCACACTGTTCCTTTTAAAAAGAAAAAAAAACCCTGAAATACTACACGTACTTAAGATGTGCTGCTGCCTTCTGAGGTAATGCAGCACCCTAGTCTGTACGTTAGCATATTGTCTTGTTAACACTGAAGTTCTTTCTCTCGCCCTGCCATTTGAAGACAGAGGGCCTGAGATAGTGTAAATTGGTGCTTAAAATCATTTTTCCTCCTTTGTTAAATAGGATGATGACATGATAGCAATTCTTTGAACAAGTAGGAAGATAATGTTAGCCTGAGTAGTGAAATCAGCTGATATTAGCGCAGTGGACAGAGCTTTGAGAGCTATCCTAAAAGAAGCAAAAAGGTCAGAAACCAACAGCAGGCTATTCCCAAGAAAAAGATAGGGAATTTTCCTCATCTGTGACAACAAAGAGGAGGGTCCTGTGCCACCTCCTTAGCCCATGCAAAGAAAGATGAAAGTCTAGAGCAATTCCAGGTTGAGATTTGCTAATGGCTGATGGGGAATGACAGGTCAGATATCTAAGTTGCTGGTGGTGTCTGTGGACATGTGTAAGTTAAGGATCTTTCTAGCACACTTTGTTCTGAAGTGAGATGTAAATGATTGTGGAGAAATTTGTAATTGAAGGGCAGCTGCAACCAACCTGCATCCTGTCCTGCAGTCAGGAGTGCTATTGCCATGGAAGTCCCCCAGAACAGCATCACCAAGCCTTGACAGGCATCTCGGGGATTAGAGGGCCTTCTCAGACAAAGTCAGTTTCTTGTTATTATAATCAAAAGTACTTTCCCCACTGTTTCCTCATCTGAGTGAATCAACAGTGACCCTTGGTGGTTAGAAGGACTCAGTGCCTGCTGGTCTGTCATGCATAGTGTTCCTCAGTAAGTTTGCAAATGACACCAAACTAGGTGGGAGTGTTGATCTGCTTGAGGGTAGGAAGGCTCTACAGAGGGGCCTGGACAGGCTGGATTGATGGGCCAAGGCCAGCTGTATGAGGTTTAACAAGGCCAAGTGCCAGGTCCTGCATTTCGGTCACAACAACCCCACGCAGTGCTACAGGCTTGGGGAAGAGTGGCTGGAAAGCTGCCCAGCAGAAAAGGACCTGGGGGTGCTGGTGGACGGCCAGCTTAATGTGAGCCAGCAGTGTGCCCAGGTGGCCAAAAAGGCCAACAGCATTCTGGCTTGTGTCAGGAATAGTGTGGCCAGCAGGAGTAGGGAAGTGATCGTGCCTCTGTACTCGGCACTGGTGAGGCCTCATCTCGAGTACTGTGTTCAGTTCTGGGCCCCTCTGTACAGGAGGAACACTGAAGTGCTGGAGCGTGTCCAGAGGAGAGCTACCAGGCTGGTGAGGGGTCTGGAGACCAAGTCGTACGAGGAGAGGCTGAGGGAGCTGGGCATGTTTAGCTTGGAGAAGAGGAGGCTGAGGGGAGACCTCATTGCCCTCTACAACTACCTGAAAGGAGGTTGTAGAGAGGTGGGTGTTGGCCTCTTCTCCCAGGTGAATAATGACAGGACCAGAGGAAATGGTCTGAAGTTGTGGCAGGGGAGGTTTAGATTAGATATTAGGAAGAATGACTTTACTGAAAGAGTGGTCAGGCACTGGAACAGCTTGCCCAGGGAGGTGGTTGAGTCACCATCCCTAGAGGTGTTTAAGAAATGTCTAGATGTGGCACTTCAGGGCATGCTCTAGTGGCAGAGATTGTAGGGGTTGGTTTTGGTTTTTTTTTTTTTGTGTGTGTGTGTATGGTTGGACTTGATGATCTCAAAGGTCCTTTCCAACCATGAAGATTCTATGATTTATTCAACCTGTATATCTCCTGAATAATGCATTAGGCACCTATTTCATAACTGGTCAAACTGATGTTTAAAGACAAAAACCGCCTCTAGTCGATCCAGTTTGCATGGAATCTTAGTTTTTAAATGGAAGATTTTGGCAAGACACTTAAATCTTACTCTTGGACATTTGGGTCATTACTTTGAAATTAATTCCCCCACTGCTAATCTGACTGTAGATCCATAGCATTGTCCTGTTCAAAGAAAAGCACAGCCACTGAGCCCCCATCCCTCGCTCCTTCCTCCCTCCATTGGCTATTGGTAAAGAAAAAACATACAAAGAGTTTTGGAAAGAGATGTTCTTTAAAGCCCATTTGAATTCATGAAGAGACCAGCTTGGTAAAATTTAGCATCAGGCCACAACCTGTCATTGTCTGTGATTTTCTTTATAGACATCTGTCTGCCGCAGCAGACTTCCCCGTGTCACCATGTCTGGGTGTAACTATAAGGCGAAGATGGGTATAACTGATGACGATGATGATGCTATGTTTTTACAGTTCAGCAATCATTTCTATTTGTTCTTGAACCTGAGCTGTGCTTCAAAACAGAATTTAAGTGGAGTCACCACCTGTTCATTTTTCAGCCAGACAATCTGCTTTTTAAATCTTTTAATAAAAAAACACAGCCCTCTTCAGCAGAAGTCAGTTTGTTTCCCTGGCTGGCATCTGATTCCTGGCTCATTTTCTGGCCAAGTGGCATCTCTTCCTTCTTCTCCTCCTCTTCTTTATGCCTTTACTTCTGGCTGCTCAATGTAACACTTAGCACATGATGTGGCATCACTGGAAGCTGTGTTTAAACTATTTGAATCCAACCGTAGTGGAGTGAGAGCGGATATATGGACTCATGAGAAAAGTAGATGCATAGGGAGAAGGCATTTCTATTAAATTTTCGACTCATTCCTGCTCTTCAAAAATAAGTTGTTAATTAATGTATATAAGACATTTGTATGTTGCTAGAGATGATGTATATGTAAAAGGCACAGACGTAGTGAATGTATGTAATGGTGATTTCTGTGGCCACGTTTCTGGTGCTCAATTTCAGACCCTTAAATGGAGCTACAAAGGACACTTGAAGTTCCTTGGTGGTGTTCTAGGACAAGCATTTGCTTTTCCTGCTGTTATTTGAGTACACAGTTTTAGTATATGATCTCTCCCATGTACCTATGTTTACATTGTCGAGGAGCTTGACAGAAATCTCTTCAGACCTTTCCAACCCTCACCTTCAGCAGTGCTTTGGGTGTGCACGCACACATGTCAACTGTATATTGATATAAAAACTGTGGAGAGGTTTGAATAAAAATCTGCGTTTTCCCCTTTCTTGAATGCTACTGCTAGATGATTTTGGATGTAATACAACTTAGGCAACTATGCAGCTGGCCTGCATGTATCCACTCTTGCTAAACTGCATTTAAAAGAGGGCTGTGAGGCAGGTGAACAGTTAAAAAAACACCACCTGTCTTTCAGACCAGCAGCCATGGGAGTACTTTGGGAAAGCTCCCAAAGAGGCTTGAAGAACAAGGGCCTCATCACTTTATAGTTTGATGCTAGTTTTCATTATTTCTTTTGATGCAGTTTTTTGTATTTCAGTCTAAACTCTGCTAGAGCTGGCTGCAGCAGTTGGATCATGGGAGAAAATTAGGAGTTTGGGGACTTTGCTGTCCGAGATGTGTATTACAAGCTGCTGTTTGTTTTGTTCCATAAAATACATGCTTATTTGCTGTGGCTCCAATGCAACACGTATCTACAGGGACCTGTGAGGGTGTCCTGTGTTCTGTTTTCAGCTGTGGTTTCCAACTGGGTAATTTGGAATTTATAATTTTTTTGGATTTATTTTTTACATGAATTATGCTGTTGTATGGTAGATAGCCACTTAACTTTCAAATTTATTGCATCTTAGAAATAGCACTTAAACCACAACTAAAATTAAATACAGAACGGGTATGGGAGGAGTGCTTTCACTGGAAATTCAACAGGGTGAAATTTAAAAACCCTGCAGTGATGTAAAAATAATTGTCCAGGTGCACTCTTTAGGCTTTTAGTGGTGTGAAGTGCTTTTATAGGACAGTGCATATGTTAATTATAGAATGAATCCTTCATATTTATGTAATGCCTGTTGTCTAAGGCTGTAAAAACACTTAACAAAAGGTGATTGAGTCTCTTGCTCTAATTTTACAGAGATGTCTTGCCCTAGATCACAGAGCGTGTCAACTGGGGTGGCTTTTTGCTTGGGGACATGTGGTCTGTCCCCACCACAATTTATAACCCTAGGTAAAATCTCTCTGGGCCTTATCTCCCTGCTGTGCTCAGGACAGATGGCACATGCCAGCACCACTCCTGGTATCCCAGCATGCAGGAACAGGAACCACAGACTGCACCTGTGCAGTAGCTCTCAGTGGCGATCCCTACCAGCTAAAAAGCATTAAAACTCCCTCATCTCCAGCAGTACCCTGCACTGTGTTGACATTAGTGAAAAAGCTTAAAATTGCTTTTGGAGAATAATCTCAAGAATTTGTGAACCATAAACCTAGTCAGTTTGGGAGCTCAGGTCAAATGTGAGCTGGTGGTGTGACATCTGTCAAATGGGATGTTTCACTTTCAGCAATTTGTGTGCTTGAAATTACCTCGTGAATCTTAACTTACCTATTTCTTTGAAAGCTATGAGACACACTGTAGCCTTACAAGTCCTCTTACTGGGAGGAGAACTCATCATTTGGCCTCACATGGGCAAGTTGATGTGTGGGCTTTCATAAAATTGATGGGGTGCCCTTGTAAGCCTGTTGTCCCTGAGGGAGTTCCTGCACTTTCTCACCATCTTCAAACAGACAGTGACTGGAAGAAATGTCGATTAAACTGAAGCCCCTCCAGGGCAACACTTTTGTTTATTATGAAGCACTGATGTATGAAGTAACAGTGCTATAATAATCTGTAAATGAACCACGAACTAGGAGAACATCCACGAGCATTTTATAATGAGACACGTTCTCTAAAGTTGCAGTTGGCCAGAATAAATCAATAACCCATGGAGTACACTTTTATTTTAGTCTGAAATGTGCAAAAGGCAGTTTTAAGTGGCTCTGCTTTTGAGAGCACACGCTTTAAAACTTCCTGACTCTAGCCATTTTCAATACCTTAAGTTGTGCACTAAGTAAGTAGTAATAAATTTCCTGAAAATGCAGTAGGCCTTTCATCTTTATCTGCTGTGACTTATTCAAAGGAGGAAAATAATTACGGCTCCGTGTTTCAAAGAGCATTGTTCAGTGTACCGATGTTTAATGACTCTTTGGTTAAATACGATTCCCAACTCATCACTTTTGAGCCATTTCTTGTTTGTCTAAGGTGCTTAAGAAGGAAAAAAGAGAAGAACAAGAGAAAGTAGAGGTAGCTCTAAAGAGTAAGTTTATGTTTCAACACAAAGATTGGACAGTAGAGGAATTACTAGTTTTGTTGCTTCAGACATTTGCAAAGAAGTTGTCGTATCATCGAGACTATAGAAGCAAAGAATCTCCTGATCGCTTTTGTGGATAGTGTTCACTTACCAGTTTTCTGTCTTTTGCAGGATGAGTGTCCTCTTGCAAGCCTTCACGCTTTTCTACTTATTGTGATCTTCAGCTGCT